>NW_024372813.1:1038754-2385926 GCF_014805655.1 Passer montanus
ATCTCAGCGCCCTTCCCCCGCGGGCGCCGGCCCCCGCGGCCGCCCGCACATCCATCCCGGGCCGCTCCCCGCGGGCTGCCCGGCCGGCACGGCGCTGGGCCACGCCGGGGAGCTCCGGCAAGGGCCCCCCGCCGATGCCGAGGGGAACTTTCAGCAGGCGGCTGTAACTACGGCGCCCGGCATCCCCCGGCGGGCCGGCGAGCGGTGCCGGCCGGGAGCTGTAGTTCGGCAGGGGCGGGGGAGCGCCGGGCGCCTGCGGGCAGCGCGCCTCGGCCGAGGGGAATCTCGGCCCCAGGAAAGACCCTGGGAGCAGCGAGCCCAGGCTGTGAGTGATCCCCACCTTGTCAGCCCGCCCAGAGCGCTGCCTGTGGGACGTGGCGTCCAGTCGTTCCCTGGACACCTCCAGGCATGGGAGTCCACCACCTCCCTGGGCAGCGCCTTCCAATGTTTAACAGCCTTTTCCGTGATGAAATTCTTCCTGATACCCAACCTGAACCTCCCCTGGTTGTTTGGGAGCAGAGCCCGGCTGTCCCCTCCTGTCAGGAGCTGTGCAGAGCCACAAGGGCCCCCCAAGCTTCCTTTTCTCCAGGCCGAGCCCCTTCCCAGCTCCCTCAGCCTCTCCTGGGGCTCCAGCCCCTTCCCAGCTCCGTTCCCTTCTCTGGACACGCTCCAGCCCCTCCATGTCCTTTCTGAAGTGAAAGAACCAGAAGTGAACACACCACTTGAGGAGTGGCCTCAGCAGGGCCCATCAGGGGACAGTCACTGTCCTGGTGCTGCTGGCCACCCCATGGCTGGGACAGGCCAGGCGCCAGTGGCCTCTTGCCCACCTGGGCACACCTGGCTCCTGCTGAGCTGCTGCTGAGCAGCACCCCCAGGGCCTTTCCCTCCAGGCACTTTCCAGCCCCTCTGCCCTAGCCTGGAATGTTCCACGGGGTAGATGTAGCCAAAGGGTTTAAGTTCTTTTTATTTCACCTGGCTTTCAGTATCAGCCCCCTAAACCTGCTGTATCTGTTACCTCCATCACATCCTGAGCTTTCTGCAACAGCTTTTTTTCTAATCTTTCTTCCACAATGTTTCCAACAGGAACCAGTCCTTGCCCCAGAAACTCTAAACAAAAACAATAAAATGTAAAAGCCAACCTGGCAAAGAAGTAGTAGCAGGCAAAACTTAAAGAAAGGCCCTGGAAACTCAGCTGCTGGCCATCGAGTGTTCAGCTCATATGGTCTCATGTTTACGTGCTTCATCCATTTTTATTTACAATTTGTTTTTATTTAAAGCTGAATATCTCTCTGGCCCTGCTGTGCCATGGTTCCTGTGTTAAACACAGAACAGTACACAAAACAAGCCATGTGGAAACAAAAGGATATTTGAGAGATGTGAGTAGGAAGCATCCAAAATCAGGTGAAAAAATGGTTTTAAGCAGAGACATCTGTGTGTACAGAGCACTATTACTGCTTGCTGTATTTAATTACAGATAGCTTTGTTTTGTTGCTTTTGATGGAGAGAGGAAAAAGCCAACAGAGGCAGTGGCCACACACCAGCCTTCCACTGTAAACACCCAGAAAGGAGGGCTGGGGGAAAGTCTGTTATTGCTCCATGGGAGTCCAGCAGCACAGGGGCACAAGAGTGACACAAAAATGGGCTGTGCTGTCACGAGGCCTTGTTTGCCAGAGCCAGACAACGAGGATCTGTTACAAGACATGGTGGAATGTTTGTTTTTGTAGTACTGGATTTCCAAAATCCACGGTCTTTTTGTGGCTGACAAGCCCCCTCCTTTCTTTGCCTCGTTCCTGCAGCTGTCGGAGGTCTGCACCCCTGCCTGGAAAACATGAGCACAGCACAGCAAAAATGTGCATCATTCATGTGCCATCACACAATGCTTGGGAGAATTACAAAGGAGGGGAGGAAGACAAGAAGGAGACCACAGTGCTGCAGTAATTTGCAGTATTCTACTTTCTTTGCAATAGTCACTTTTAGCTTTAAACTTTAACAGCTATCTATTTCATAGCAGTTTTACCACACTTCAGCATTATGGGGTTTTAATTCACACCCCCTTATGGCCAGGTAAAATTTGGCAGTGTCTCTGTTCTAACACATTTTCATTTTGTTTTGTAATATTTCATGTATAGAAATTAACTGAAAAGCAGAATCTGTGTTGTGACCTGTTGCTTACCTCAGACATTCCCTCCAGGTTCATCATTAATGCTTTGTGCTGTGCAGGACCTGCTGGGAGCACCACTGCTGGGATTTCACTGGGAATCAGCCCCTGGCTGCCCCACACCTCTCACTTTTCCTGGCTCCAGCAGAAGATCCAGCAGTGCAGCTGGAGCAGTGCCTCTCCTCGGAGCAGAGCTGTGCCTGCTCCCATAAGCCAAAGCCAAGGCCAGGCTGAGTTGGGTTTTGTGCCCACATTTGGGCCCTGCAGTGAGCACAGGAGCCAGCACAGGGCAGGGCACGTGGAAATCCAGCTCCAGGCACTGGAACCACCCCCAAAGCCGAGGCCAGGCTGAGGCTGGAGATGTCCCAGGTTGGGTTTTGTGCCCACATTTGGGCCCTGCAGTGAGCACAGGAGCCAGCACAGGGCAGGGCACGTGGAAATCCAGCTCCAGGCACTGGAACCACCTTGCTGGGCCTTCACTGACAGTACCTGCAATTCTGCCACGTACTGAAGCCACACTCAAACCTCAGTGTCCAACTGTGCAGTTTTACTGTGCTACTTTCAGTGCTTTTAGGACCAAAATTGGAACAGAGGCACATTGCAATTCTACTTGCCAGGGACATCATTTTTACCTCAGTCTCCAATATTCTCCCTGTATTGACATGAAATATATTAGTTGCCCACTATGAGGCAAATTCTCTAGATGACAAGCAGCTGAACTTGCATTTTTCTTACTTGACTTGCACATTCAAAATTTCATCTTGCTTTATTATAAGGGGCATTAAACTTTTGACATAACAGCACATCTGTGACAATTTACTTCCTTACCAACCAAGTTCATTTTGATGATGACTGGGTGCTTATAGAACCACTGGACAAACACAAAAGGAGATTCAGAAATATTATAATTAAAGCAAATAGGAAAAATAGCTCAGATTCCAGATGCTAGAAGGTATTTTAATGCAGACCATTCTAAAAATCTGAAATAAGGACAACATACAACTGGGAGCACTTGAAATATGTTTATTCAGCAGCTATTACAATCAACCTCCAAAAAACTGGAGTCCCCTCTGTTTTCTGAACCGTGTTAAGTGATGAAAATGCCTTTAGGACATCAAGTGATGAAAATGCCTTTAAGCTGGACAGTGCACTCCTTTCTGAGATATACATCTAACAGGGATTAATCTCTTCGAAAAGGCAAAATATAAATATATACACTCTAAATTCACAACAACAGCTTCAACTCACTACGTTAATTCAAGTGGGGTAACAGTGGACAAACCCACATCATGTAAACTGCAGTCAGGAAATCTCTGCTGTCTCCTGCTCCGAGGTCCCGTTCCGGTTTACACTCTGGGATCTGCCTCTGGCAGAGCTGGAACATGGAAGCGCTGAAGTGCTGCATCTCAGGGGCTGTGCACGGGACCAGGGCGTGGGGCTCTGCTCTCTACACGTTGCTCAAGGCATCCACGCCAGGAAGAACCTTACCTGGGGGCAGATAAAACACAGCAGCAGGGTTAAGGACCTCTCTGTGCTCAAACAGCTTTGCAACAAAGAGAGGTAATTGTAAAAAGTGAATCAGGAATTATAGGTTGGAAATGGAAGAGTTTGGCTCCAGGTTACCATGGACCTGCTCCACACAGTGAATCCACCCAGAGCACTCAGATGTCAGCAGAGACTCCTAACACAGCCCAGCCATCAACCCTCAATTAACAGTAAGGGCACATTTCTCTCTGAGTCTCTGCTAGGGCCAGATCCAAACACCAAATATCCTTTTCCATTAAGTTTGATGGCAAACAGATTTTTAATTGATTTAGGGAGTTGCTGCATACTTTCTTAAATTCTTAGTAGCATGGGGAGTGTGGTGGAAATTTTAAGAATTAATTAAGAGAAAAAGCCTCCTATGAGTCTCAGCTCTTTAAATAACTAAAATACTCAGGTTGAGACATTTACATATCTCCTTCCAACTGATGGAATCAAAGAATATTCTCATCTTGGAGGACAAGGGCCTAGATTAATACAGTGCAATGTTTTCTAAAGCATTTTTACCTTTTTGCCCTACTTTAACAATGAACAGACACCACTATGGTTTTGCCTTTCCTCAGAAAAACAACCTTCTAATGCTCAAGCTGTGCAGCAGGACTGAATTGTAACTCTGTTCACAACTCACTAGTTTGCTGAGTTTTCAGGGATTTTTCCCCCTTTCTTCATCTTCAGAAGCTTTTCTAATTAGCCAGACTTCCGTTACATTTAAAAGATCACACACACAAACCCATATTTTGGGCCAAAACTTAGCCAAGTTTGTGCTTTTGAATACACAGCGTTTCCTTCGAGCCATCTGCATTCTTTCCCTTCCCCATCACTCCCTAGGCAACAGAAACAAAAGCTCTGTCTCCCATCTCACTCCTGCAAACAGCAGCTGCAAGGCAGTTTATTGAAGTTTCTCCTCTCCAGAGGAGCTGACAGCATTGGATAATTTACACACACTGGGAAATGGCAAATTACCAGAGGAAATGAAAAGTCGTTTAGAGAACAATGGAACTGGTTACAAGAATCCCTTCAATCCTCACCATTCTGAATTCCAAGTACCCTCGTGCAGGTTTGTTGGTGAGCACTAGAGGGCCCCCCAAAACCAAGGGAGTTCCAAACAGGAAGAGGAGACTCCTGGCAAGAATTCCAGACTGTTCTGATGAGGCTTCCCTATCAGAAACTGAGCATTTTCAACAGGATGGCTGGCATG
This sequence comes from Passer montanus, assembly GCF_014805655.1. Classification (NCBI taxonomy): domain Eukaryota; kingdom Metazoa; phylum Chordata; class Aves; order Passeriformes; family Passeridae; genus Passer; species Passer montanus. The sequence goes on from NW_024372813.1 coordinate 1,043,653, forward strand.
TCTTGAAGAATCAGTGACCAAATCCAGCCCACTCTTGTTTTCTATCCCAGTATTTTTGCTTTCTGGGAGAAGCACATTGTGCTGTTTGCAGGAATATTCAGTTTTCCTTCCTCTCTTCCTCTGTGAAGGCTACAGAACAGGAGAACAGGAGCTTGTAGCTGCAAAGCTGTATCTAACTAACTCCACATGGTGGCACAGAAAAAACATTCCTCTGTTGTTGTGCTTTATTGATAAATGATAATGGTAAAGCACCCAGAACTCCACATTTACTCAAACAAAAGGAGATAAAAGAGGATTTACCCTCTAGCAGCTCCAGGCTGGCACCACCTCCTGTGCTGACATGGCTGACTTTATCCTCAGTGTTCCACTTAGCACAGCAAGTAGCTGTATCTCCACCACCTGTAGCACAAACAGAATCCATGAGACACACAAGAAATTCAGATTTTGTCCAACTGAAGGCCCAAGCTGAAGGACAGAGGAAAAATAATTTGACCAGTATTTTTATCACAGTGCTGACCATCACAAGTTTCCTCCATGCATTCAGAAATAGAAGAACACAACTACTTACCAATAATGGTGATGCAGCCTTTTCCAGTTACTTCTACCACTTTGTCCATCAGGGCTTTGGTTCCTTTGGAAAACTTGTCCCACTCAAAGACTCCCACTGGACCATTCCACACGATTTGCTTGGCCCTTCCCACAACTTCAACAAACTTCTTCACACTCTCAGGGCCACAGTCCAGGCCCTAAGGGAAGTAACAAAAGTCACTCACTGCTGACCCCCAGCTCAAATCACCCATGCCCAGCCAGAAGCTTCCCCCTCACCCCAGACAGGAAACAAGAATTTCTCTCTATTCACACACAGATTTGCAGATTTGCTGCTGCAGGAGGGTGGAGTCTGGGGGGGTATTTATCTTCCTAACACTTCTTAATCTTCCAGTAAGTCAATTTTAAATCAATGTCAGATTCTTGAAGCCTTAGTTAGAAAACTTTGCCAACCCTATTTAAAATCTAGTCACATAAAGGGGATTTCTACTGCATTCAGATCTGCATGTTGGGAGAGGAATTTTGCTGTTTTAATCCAAATCTCACAGAAGCTACTTTAGACTTAAAAATTCAGAACAAACAACAGGGCTTCAACTTCATTAAACCAACAAACTCTACACAGCTTGACTGCCCTGGGAAACATTTGCCAAGGCTCACAGTAACCCTTTCTACTCCTTTAAGAGGTGTCCTACCCACCCTACTCCTCTCCTCCTGTCAGTCCCTTTCCCATTCACACCTACCATCCAGCCAGCAGGAATGCCTGAAGCCACTGTGGCCTCCCCAGTCTGTGCATTCTCATCAAATTTGTCAGCAGTGATGAAGTCAACAGGCAGAGTGATCTTCACGCCGTTCTTCTCTGCCTTGGCCATCAGGTCCTTGACAATTTTTGATCCCTCTTCATCAAACAGAGAGTTGCCAATCTAAAGGAAACATTTGGGAAAGTAAGAGAGGTGTTTGTTTAGCTCTGGTCATGACAGAAGAGAACATCAGCACCAAAACTACTCAGACAGCAACTCTGGAAAGATTGCTTTCTTAAAGCACATGGAGAGACACAGCAGCAATCTGAGCTTTGCAAAGGGACTGTCAAGTAATTTCCCAGTGCTCCCTACTCTTGCAGAGAGCCAAGAGAGGCAGTGCTCAATCCCAGAACATGTAAGGGGCATTCAGACCACATTCTCCACCAGGAGCAGACACAGAATTGTTCTCCTCGTACCTCCATGTTGTTGAGCACTTTGAGGAAGGTGAATGCCATTCCACCACCAATGATCATCTCATTGACCTTATCCAGCATGTTATTGATCAGCTGGATCTTATCCTGAACTTTGGCTCTGGTAAGAGAGAAAAGGAAAAAGAATGAATAATGAATATTGTGACTTTGGTACGTCATGGCTGTTCTAGAGAATGATCCAACAAAAAAATTGCTGGGAATGGGCAAAAAGAGAATTTTGCAAGTTATCAGGCCAGCATTACAATTCAACTTACTAAAGCATTATTCAGCCCTCCATTTCTTCTTTTCTATTTAAATATAAACCTGATTTGGCCCTTTAGAGCCTGATTTCTCTGTTGCATAACGAGAGGTCGTGTCAATTTACAGAGTGCTGAGCCTGAGCACTCCTGTACCCTGAACTGGGGGGGAAAGGTCACTGACAATGTCTGGGCCATCACATGGCTCCAACTGCTCCCCTGGCTCATCTGGGCAAAAAACTGCTGGGGATGGTCTCGATTTGGGGAATGACAACGAACAGGCAGATTGTATCATCACAGGAGCAGATGTGTCAGTCAGCTCCTCTCTAATCCACATCTCAGGAGTCAGCTACAAACCTGAACTGCAGGTACACTTGAAAGGAAAGCACTTGCTTAAACAACATGCCATTTGTTAGGGCAGTTAAAGAAACACAGTCACAATGTTCTTGAGTCTTACCCTCCAAGAATTGCCAAGAAGGGTCTCTCTGGACTCTCTAGGGCCTTGGCAAAATAATCCAGTTCTTTCTTCATCAGGAAGCCAGCAGCCTTCTGAGGCAGATTGACACCCACCATGGAGCTGCAGAATTAAAGTAAAAAGTGAGGAAAGGAAAAATTTCCTTTTCCTGTGAGACATGGGAGTGTAGAAACACATCCATGTCTCACAGCATTACAAAGGCAACCCTTTAGTCAGCTGCAGCAGTGAGAACAACTACCACCCGCATGAAGACACACACAGGGGCTTTGTTTTCCTAGTTTGATAAGACAGCTGTGCATGCTTCATTTCTGACATTGGTTTTGCATGGAAATACTGATTTGCAATAAATTTATCATCTCAACCAGTGATCCAAGACACCAGAGGACAAGAAGAATAGCCAAGAGCAGGGATTTCTTCTTCCAAGAGGACCACTGCAGTCTGCAAGTACACATATCCAAACAGAGTGATGAAAATTATCACTCTGGAGCGATGAATCTTTTGGAAAAGAGGGCTGTTGTGATTGCAGGACTATTTATACAAGCCCTAAGCAAGTAATTGTTACATCTTTGAAGTCTAAAAAAAGTCAATGAAAGTCTTAAGATCTCTTTTCAAGAGACAAACCTGAAAGAGCATACACTGATGACAACTATCTCCAGTAAATCCACTACTGAGGAACAAACACAGCACAACAATAGTGGGATAAGCCCAAAAGGAAATTAAAACTCCTTGGGGGCAGTATTTGATGTGTTTCCACAGCAGATGCTGTTCTGCAGCTCTGCCTGTGGAAGGGAAGTGGGTACCCACCTGTGAGCTCGGTGTGCAGTGCCAAAAGCATCATTGACATAGACATCTCCCAGTTTGGAAAGAGAGGCTCTGAACGCCTCCACTTTTGCAGGCTCAGCCTTGATCTAAAAAGAGAAAGAAGGACAAGTTTTTACCCCGAGACTTTGACTCTGAGCTCAAAGTCAGCTGTTTGACTCAAGCCCAACACAAAGGTCAGTTTGAGGAACCCATCCATTCATCCAGTGGGTCACAGTCTTCATTTGCTTCTTCCCAGTCCAGCAGGAGCAACAAAAAAAGCTTAAATAGTTTAAATTCCACTTTAAACTCCCCATGACTGCTATTGCTGAAGACTGTTCACACTTCTGAACTGCAGCACCACAAACCTTTCAGTCTCTCTCCAACAGACTTCCAGTGTTGTGTGCTGAACGCAGGGAGCACAGGAAGGTGTGGAGAGACAAGGCAATGCTGAGATCAGGCTGAACAAATTCATGCTCACTCACTGAACCAAGCAAGCACAATCTCCAAGAGACACAAGTAAAAGGTTGAGCTACTGAAGGATTGATTTAGCAACTGCATTGAGGATTAATCAATGGACAGTCTGATAAAAGGCCTGCACACTACAACAGGCCACAGTGAAAGCAGCCAGTGCTGGCAATGCAGATAAGTGTAGTATGCAGAGGGTAAGAACAGGTATATTTCTGTTAAAAGACTCCTCTAAACATCCTATTACATCCTCACAGGCTGGCTTATGCAGTTCAGCTCTCCTGCCCAGCATGGAGTGACAGCAGAGCCCAGCAGGGCAGCAGGTGCCTGCTCAGAGGTGGCTGGCAGCCACTTGCTGCAGAGGAACAGCCCAGACTGGAGCCAGGCCAGCCCCTCTCCAAGGCTCTCCTGCTCGGTCAGCTCAGCACCCCACGGAGGCCTCTGCCAGCACCCAGATGTGACACCACAGGGACAATGGCAGGAAGGCACTCCAAGAGATGGCAGCAGAGCTTTGGGAGCCCTTTTTAGCTGAGTTTGAGCAGGAGACAAGTGCAAGGGACCACAGAGATTTTACAACAACGCTGCCAACTGCTCCTTTGCTCAGCAAACTGCCTGGCTGCACAGAGACTAAGTGCTGCAGTTAGAACCAGCACCATCTGTGAGCAGAACACAAGAGGCTCTGACAGAAGGAACCACTATCACTGCATCTACTTTGGAAAAACACAATTAAACACCAGTCAGCAACCTGCAATCCTGAATTGCATCACTGTTTCCATAGTACTGACTTTCACCTCTGTTACAGGAGGCAGCTCTGACACTGGCACCTGCCCTGTTATTCTCAGTGCAGTGGCTTCCATATGCACACACCCAGCTAAATCACCTGGGAATTACAAAAACACACAAAACCAAGGAATTATCTCCCAAAGAAAATGAAATTCTTGCCCCACTCTTCTCCCTGCCACTGTACCTGCTGTAGCACACAGTTCTAGCAGTGAGTAATTCCAGATTTGCTCAATTTTCCCCTGCCATCTGCACAGGCTCACCAACTCTGTGCTGCAGGAGTCCTGTGTCAGCCCATAAAGGGCAGCACTCCGTGTCAGCATTCCCTCCAAGGACTGGATGTGAACAGAGCCAATGTCTCTGTAAGCCAGCAGGGTCACCATCGCTAAGAAAAGCAGCTGTCTGGAGCAAGCACTCTGCTGACCTTCAGCAAAATGTCAGAGGTGCAAGGCAGCCTGGTTCTAGAGAACTGCTCAGGCTTAGAGGAGGGTTTGATAACCCCTGTGCTGCAGAAACATTAGCCATACAACCCAAAAAAGCAGCATCATTCTTATGGGCCTGGTGGCAACGAACTGTCTCCAAAATGGTTTTCATTTTAGACATCCAATACTGAAGCCTAACAAGCAGCAGTTTCTTGCACAGCTCTATTTTGATTCTTTCTCCTTTTTTGACAGAGTCATCTACAGCCTTTCACTTGAGCTGTTTCATCTTGGAAATTCACTGCATTCCACTCAAAGCTTCTGCACAACGGTGGGAGACACTGAACCAAAGATCTCTGACATCCTGTTCAGAGCAGGTTCACAATCAGTGTTAGATAGAGAGGCTGCTGGCTCCTTGTCAATCTGCAGCAAAGAGCAGACAAGACCAGAGCAGGCACACATGAAAGCCGGACTTGAAGCTTCACCTTGTTCCCTGAAGCATCCTTGCCTTTGCCTTCCTCCTCAACGTGGAATCGGAGGTTCTCCAGCAGGATGACTGAGCCAGCAGCAGGATTGGCACAGGCCTTCTCCACCTCAGCACCAACACAATCCTTCAGGAACAAAACCTCCCTGCAAACACAAGACACACACTGTAACCGCACCAGTGCTTCCTGGTGGAAAGAAAAACACCCAGGTCCCCTGGCAGGGAGGGCCTGGTGCACAGCAGGCTGCTCTTCCCCTTTACCTGCCCAGGAGTGCCTTCAGCTCCACAGCTACTGGGGCCAGGGAGAACTTGTCAGGCATGGGGACACCGTCGGGGCGACCCAGGTGACTCATGAGGACCACGGACTTGGCCCCATGGTCCAAGCAGTGCTTGATGGTAGGAACAGCTGCCTTGATTCTGTAACAGCACGGAAGAACTAATTAATAAGGACTCCATTAGAGTTTACCAGGCAAGCAGATTAGCACCACTTACACATGAGCCCTGGGAGCTGTCCCTTAAAAATGACAAAAGAAACAGAGCACAAAAGCTGGACAGAACAATTTCTTAAGCACCAACAAAAATCTCCATCCCAGCCTGTTTTCATACATTTCACTGTTATCTTCCTAGCAATGTAGGACATGGAATTAAAAATGCATTTTGTAATCTAAATTCTGCTGATTGCTTAGCTAAGAAATGTCAGGACACACCTGAACAATACCAGACCCCCTGGGTTACTGTGGGATCCTGCACCAGTAGAGAAATGATGAGCAGTGAGAACATTGTGGTGAGCAAAGCTGGCACCTCCTGCAAGTGGCAGAGCAGCAGGGCAAGACATCTGGCATCACTGTTTCTAAACTCCAGGGGTTTGTGTGCTGCACTGCAACAAATGTTCTAACAAAGACAAGAAGTTACCCCAGACCCAGGGTAAGCAGGAGGCACAGAGACTTCTGCATAGGAAGAGAAACAACTTTCACACACAGCCTAAGGGATGTGGCTGTGAGATGGTCACAGCCAGCTTAGGAAGTGTAGGATCTCTAAAATAACAGATTTTTTTCCATATGCTTTCCACAGCAGCCACAGTGAGTATCAGCCTTGTATTTAAGGGTAATTTGCTAACAACTGCAATTTTTAATTAAAAATTGTTGGACTTTCTCTGAGACCTTTAATATTCTGGTATGAGCAGTGACAGCTTAATAATGGTAATGTTCCAGGTACTGGGGTGAAGTCAGAGACACCGACTTTGGGGCCTCCATTTGGGATGGAAATTACAGCTCACCTCTGATTGTTGGTTATTTTGTGATCCTTCATGGGAACATTGAAGTCAACCCTAAAAAAAAAATCAGAAGCAAAATTAAATATTCAACAAATTAATTTTATTACTTATTTAATTTTAAATATTCAACAAATGAGTGAGAGAACCTGCCAGTAAAGGTGCTGGCTAGAAAAGCAGTGTTACAATTAGAGTGAGATGTTCACCTCTGCGCTGTTGACAAATTCTGGTCTGAAATCAATGTATCATGAGCCATTTCTGCTTGTGATAGCATCACAAATGGAGAACAACCAGTGCTAGAATAACTCAGGAAAGCTGGGCTATCTAATGCTCAGGACCAGAGCAGCAGTAATGCTGAGCAGGAAATAAACCCAGACAGAACTTTTCATGTTTAAATAATATTATTTTGGATCCCCAACGAGGAACATCCAAAGGAAAGGAAATGAACAACAGCTAGTGACCTTGTGTCCTCAAATGAGGTTTCAGAAACACTTGGCTGGACTACTGTGGCCAGCAGGCATTTCAAGGAAGCTTTAATTTCTGTCCTCTGCAGCTCTAATCTTCCTGCTGTGGCTTATCACATTCTCCCTGGAAGACCTGACTTGGATCTTGAGGTAACTAACTCCCTGACCGTGCCAGCCGGAGGGCTGGCAGGGAGGAGTTTCACAGCCCTTCCTGGCATCCCTTGTGCCCATGTGCAGGAAGCTGCGTTGCGTAACCAGGAGGCAGAAATTGCTCATTGAGCTACAGAGGGAACACCCATGGCTGAGAGCAGAGTGTGCATCTCTCATCCTTCTGTACATTAAAAACATCCCAGTTCAGCAAGCTGCTGAATGAATCCCCCTGCAGCCCACTCAGCACGTGAAACAAATGGGAAGAGAAGACAAAAGAAGAAAAAAAAGACAAAAGCTGCCAGCAAAACAGGAGTAGCTGAGCAGAAAGAAATTGAACTGCCAGCCCCACAGCACAGTGGTCGAGTTCTAGAAGGGGCAAAGAAAAGCACCATTATCCTGAAAGGAGGGAATAAAGGGATAGTTTGCTTTACAGAGCCATCAAAACTACAAAGAAAGGTCCAGCTCAGCCTTCTTCCCCCTGCAGACCATTGAAATCTGAGCTCCCCCGAGCCCTCTCTCCTCCCCATTCTCAACTTTTCCTGAAGCTTCGGCACTAGGACCCGGAGCTCAGCAGGATGTGAGCACGCCAAAATTAGATGAACATGAGGAGAAGAAGGAGAGGTATCGATTTTAGTACTACTGCGAGCACGTGCTGACTCGTTTCAGAGGGGTGAGATGCAGGCAGGAGACACGGAGCCTGGCAGCTCACCTGCTGTGCTTGGATAGCCCCTCACAGAACAGCAAAATTAATTAATTAACGGAGATTTTGAGCGGGCAAACCCAGCCCATCTCCTGCCAATGCACGGCTGCTCTCTGTAACATGACTCAGAAATGGAAAAAAACAGTCAGATGGCCAAAAAAAATACTCAGGTACAGACTTCTACAGAGAGATCTTTTGTTGTACCAGACTTAGAAAGTGCACGGAAATCCCGAGCAAGCTTCTTCAGTACTTGCTACACGGGCTGGTTTCTGCTAATCAAATTAGGGAACTAGTTCAAAACAAGGTTGAAGAGACAAGGGGTAAAATGAGCAAGTTATCTGTCAGACTGCGAGTAAGAGGAGCTATACTTTTGCTATCCCTGCCTACTCACAGAGCAGATAACACACACACGGTAACCACGCTATAGTGACCTTGAACAAACCACCCCATCATTAAAGTATTTCGAGCAGGACATATCACGACGTACCTTCGTGCCCTTATCTCCCAGGAGTTGGCAACAATTTTAACATGAGGCTTTCGGGCACTGATGCTTTATAAATAAGCAATGAAAGCCTATTTTAGGGTTTCAGACCAGGATGTGCTGAAAACCTGCGGTGCTGCCCCACCCCTGGAAGTGCCCAAGGCCAGGCCAGAAGAGGTTTGGAGCAGCCCGGTCTGGCAAAAGGTGTTCGTGCCCTTGGCATGGGGATGGAAAGAGATGGGCTTTAGGGTCCCTCCCTACCCAGGCCATTCTGTGATTCTGTGATTCGAGTCCTGCTAAGAAATTAATTATTACTGGTATTCGGACAGCTGAGCAGAGCCACAACTTCACTTTCTTATTGCAATGATTTTAGAATTTGCATTAAGGAAAAAAGAAATAACTGGGAAATAAGCATCTTTTGGGGTAGCTCTCTGGAACAGAAGCACGGCAGGCTGGCGGGATTTCCCTCCAGCCTCCTGCGGCAGACACACGTGCGAGCGGGGCGATCCCGGGCGGCGGAGCCGGGCCGGGATTTACACCCTGCCCGCCGCCACGGCCCCGCAGCGCAGCCGGGCTCCGCGGTGACACACGGGCCTCTCCAACACCCGGTGAGCGAAAAAAAATGGAACTAAAACCGCACAAATCGACACGTCCAGGCTCGGGCAAGGCGCTGCTACGGGGGGCACCGGCCCGGCCCTAGCATGGAGCAGGGCGGCCCTCAGGCGACGCACGTTCCCCCCGTGACGCCTCACCTCATGACGACGCGCTTTCCCTTCACGTCCACCTTGTCCAGGGTGAGTTTGTTGGAGAGAGACATGTTTGCTACCGCTTGCAACCACTCCGCTCCTGCTCAACCCACTCCGCTTCGCCGCCTCCGCGTTCTGCCGCAGCGCCGCCCGCGCCGCCACCACCCAGCGCGTCTGGCCCCGCCCCTCACGCCAGCGATTGGTCCGTGCTGTCCTCTCTGCATTTCTATTGGTGAAGCCTCCTGTCTGTCAGCGGACATCCCGCCTCTCAGGGGCGGGGCTGCGGCGCCGGCCCCGGTCACGTCCCACACGCAGCCGCCGCTCCCTGAGGGCGCCGGGGGAGTGCGGGGTCCTGTCCCCGAGCACCAAATTAGCGGTTCCGCGCCTTATCTGAGGGAAATTCACCCATAAATGGTGTCTAAACGTGTGTCGGCAGCTGGGAATCCTTCAGATGAAGGGCAGGCACTTCACGGCTGAGCCATTGGCCTGGGGCAGGCCACGCGTCGACTGTAAAGGACGAGACAAAACCCAGGATATTTTTAAGTGACCTATATAAATACTTCTCAAGAAAAGTGGGGACAAAACAACTGTTTGAAGGGATGCACCTTGCAGCAGCATGGTTTAGTAGAATCACGGAGTGGCTTGGGTTGGGAGGGACGTTAAATAGAATTTCATTCCTCCCCCTGCCGTGCAGGGACACCTTCCACCATCCCAGGCTGCTCCCAGCCCCATCCAGCCTGGCCCTGGGCACTGCCAGGGATCCAGGGGCAGCCACAGCCTCTTGGGCACCCTGTGCCAGGGCTTCGCCACCCTCACGGGGAAGATTTTCTTCCTAATATCTAATCTCAACCTACTCTCAGTTTTAATCCATTCCCCCTTGTCCTGTTACTCCAGGCCCTTGTCAATAGTCTTTCTCCTTCTTTCTAGTAGGTTCCCTTCAGGTACTGGAAGGCCACAAAACCTTTTTTTTCCCAGGCTGAACAATCCCAGTTCTCTCAACCTTTCCTCATAAGTTTAGTATTCCATCCCTCTGATCATCTTGGTGCCTCCTCTGGACTTGCTCCATGTCCTTCCTGTGCAGCGGCCCCCAGAGCTGGAGGCAATCCTAACCCTGCCCTCTGTCAGGTCACAGCCATTCCTGTTGTGTCACTCCGTGTCTTTGTAGCAAGTTGCTGGGTACAGCCAAAAATCCCCTGCCCCAACATATGTGCAGCCTCTAACGCAGCGCCCTGGGCTGATTGGTGACAATATTGGGTGACAATAGCACAGTGCAATGTGGCACTGTACTGGGTGAAAAAGGAGCTCATGGTCTTTTGTCTTTTGCCCATAGGATAGGCCTTTCTGTTGCTGACAGGTTTAATTTTTTTTGCCACGCTCACAAAAATGTACAGATACCGCTGAGAAAGTGATGGTGACAAAATCAGTTCTCTGCTGACAGAATGGTGCTGAGAGAGTCAAGAGAAGGGCAGCAGAGCTGGGGAAGGGTCTGGGGAGTCAGCCCTATGAGGAGCAGCTGAGGGAGCTGGAAGGGGCTCAGCCTGGAGTACAGGGGGGTCAGTGGGGACCTTGTGGCTCTGCACAGCTCCTGACAGGAGGGGACAGCTGGGGTGTCAGGCTTTGCTCCCAGGGAGCAGGGACAGGAGGAGAGGGAACAGCCTCCAGTTGTGCCATGGGAGGCTCAGGCTGGACATCAGGAAGAATTTCTCATAGAAAAGGTTGTTAAACACTGCAATGGGCTGCCCAGGGAGGTGTAGAGTCACCATCCCTGGAGGTGTTCAAGGAAGGACTGGATGTGGCACTCAGTGCTCTGGTCACATTGATAAGGCAGTGATCGGTCAAAGGTCAGATCCAGTGGTGTCAGAGGTCTTTTCCAACCTAGAAGACTCTCTGATTCAAATGAGCATGCACTGACAAGAAATGAACCACAAAGGTACCTAGAGAGCCAGACTAATGCACTGCTCACACTGGGTGAAACACCCAGCCTGAGGCAGAAGGGTGGGAGTCTCTGGCTGCAAGACTTGTCAGAAAGCTCAGGAAAGCCTGGATGGGCCTCCTAGACATGTTAAAGGTGTCAGTCTCAACAACAATAAACCCTGAAATACACAAGTGGGAGCAAACTGACACATGACTTGAAATCTCCTGTGAGGTGGTCACCAGTCAGGATGGAGGAGACCAGGACCATCCCTTTAGTTTGTCAGTGTGTGCCACTGTAGTTTATCTCATATTGCAGTAAATCTGCAATCAAGGCTCAGATTTAATTAGGCACAGTAATGGTCTCCATGTTGACTGCAGAGTAAACCTGGGGGGTACCCAGGGGTCCCTCCTGTGACGTAGCAAATCAGACCCAACCTTGCAGTGGTCCTTGTAACCCAGAGCCCTGGACAGTGCTGGCAGTGTCCCCTGTGGGCAGGGACATCTGGAAGTGTCAGTGTGAATCCAGCCTTCACCAAGGCCTGAGAGTCAAACCCTCAAGTGTCCTGAATCAGCCTCCCCTCAGCAGCTGGATCCCCTGCAGCAGCTGCCCAGAGCCACTTCTGAGCCAAGCCAGAAGCACAAGTGAGAGCAGGTGAACAAACCCCAGAGGGACTCTGGTGAGGAGATAAGGGAGGGCTTCTCTGGATCCACAGGAGCTGTAACTATTTAACTGGTCTGAAATTAATCCCTTTTCTTCTTCCTCTACTACTTCACGTCGTGCTGCTTTCTCTGAAGGCAAAGGTTAAATTCCTCGGTGCTGACTCAGAAAGGAAAGCTCTGACCATCTGCACAGCCCTGCCTTCCCTGGGAAATGGGTTCATTCATTAGGACAAGGCTTTCATTCCAAAAGCTCTCCTGTCACCTCCTAGGGGTAACAAAGTCATGTCACTGTGTGGTGACACGAACACAGTATCTTGGGCACTCACAGTGATTTGGGACAGCTGTGTGCCAGCTGTGAAAAAAGGGACAGCAGGACACTGGTGGATCCCTAGGCAGACAGGACACTCAGCAAGAAAGGACCAAGCAAGCCATAAATAAAAATGACCAAGAGGCTTCTACTGAATAGGACCAATTCCACTATATGCCATAGGTTAGGAGAGTATGGGATAAGAAGTCTGGAGCAATCTTGGTGCATTTATAAAGATTATTGTTCTGGCAGAAGTGCAGCTCACTCAGTGTTGTCTGGTTTTATCCTTGTTTGCTTTTTCTTTTTTCTTTTTCTTTTTTTTTTTGTCTGAAGAACATGAGATAGAGGAATAGGGAGGATGTCACATGGGAACTTGAGGTGGCAGAACACAGTTACAGATGGGAAATGGCCCAGGCATGAGAATTGGTGTCTGTAAAAGGAGTTACAAAGCACAGGGAAAACATACAGACACACATTCAAAGCTCACTTCTATGCTTGAGTCACCTCTCTGTCCTTCCCTCCTGTTGTGAAATATTTAGAATATACTGCAAATATTTAAATAAAAAAAAAGCCCATGCAAACAGTTCAACCCCTGCACTTTTAAATTAACCAGTGCAGCAAAGCCAGGAGGGCAAAGGGCTGGTAATGACAAACCCAAGGAGCTGGGGTCAGACCTGTGGCCATCCTAGGAAGTCGTTCCTAGGAATATGAAGCAGCAGCTGTACTTTAGCCTTGCACATCCCTCTCCTGCGTGATCCTGCTTCATTTATCCAACAGGAACAGGACTGTGCAAGTTCAGGCAGACCAAAGGCTTTGGGGCACTGGGGTGTGTTTGTGAGACCAATAATCTGCATTTCCATCCGTGTCTCGTGACCCAGGCTGCAGAAACTTCCTGCTTTGAAACCACCCACTGCAGGTTAAACCTCCCCTTCAAAACAGGCTGCAGCACAAGGTCTGAGTGCTCTGTTCTCCCTGCAGTGGGAGAGGGTCAATATCCAAGCACAGGCATCGTGTAGGAAGCATAAAGAGCACCCAGTCTGGAACTGTGGGAAAAGCTGCCTGAAAAACAGGCACAGTGCCCAGGGAATAAAGGCAGACATCTCCTGGCTGCTCCCTCACCTGGCCACTGCCTGCAAATATCATTTCCAACACCTGCAGGGACAAAGGGCTTCAGGCTGGCCATGCATGAAATTGGATGAGGGTTAATTAAAAAACACTGAAGAATCCTCTGTGTCTCTTTTTCCTGCACCTAAGTTTATGTGTCTGTACAGCTCTGCTTAAAAAAATTATTTTACAGATGTGTTTAATGGGATACAGACAAGCCAATCTTAGCTGGTCAGCAGTTTTCCTTCATGACCAAGCAGACATGGTACAAATTCACAGCTACTACTTAAATTGTCCAGTCAACTGGAAGGAAAAAAAACCCCTTACATGATAGCATTGATAGCACAGCTCTGCTATCAAGGCAGATGCTGAATTTGGAATCAGAGTCTGACCTTAAGGGCTTGTCATACTGCTCTGCAGAGATGTGGTCTAAAAACATTACTCAAAAAGGGGAGAACAAAAAAAAAAAGAAAGAGCATCTTAAAAGATGCTGTAGCCACCCTGAACTGAAAGCATGTAGGGAGTGGTTCAAAATCCATGCAGGAGCTGGTAAAATGGATTCCATCAAGCCTGCAAAGGTGATGTTTGGGGCTCCAATGTTAACCCTGGCTTGGCAGCTGCAGGAGCACAGCATTGCTCTGTCTCTTAGTGCCAAAGACAGTTTTAAATTAACATGAATCGTACCATTATCTACAGGATCATTTTCTATCAGAGCCCTTAAAGGTGCTATTTGTTCCACTGATTTTTAGAGTGTAGAATGAACCTCAATGTGATGACATGATTTGCCCATTTTTCCCTCACAAAACAGTGATATGGAATATGAGAGCTCTGCTAACCCCTCACACGTGCTCACTGCCACCCAGAGAAGTGAGGCTCTACTAAGCTGAGCTCAAGAAAAATTGCAATCAAGGGCTTATAACATAATTTACTTTGGGACAGCTCATGATTTCACTTAGGAAACATCACTGATAACTTGTCAGGTTTCAGGAAAGGAGAGACATTAAATTCCAGGAGAATCTTAATTTTTGATTCTCTATTAAAGTTGGTGTTTCTTGAATCACAATAAATGGTGTTGGCCAGACAAATGCAGAGATTTTTATATCACAGCTTAGTCCATAGGATGTGGGACCTCCCAGCCACTTAATGAGGTTTTTAAAAATTTATTTATTTTTAATTCAGTCAGGGCTAAAACAAAACAGTTCCATTGGAAACGACAAGGTTCACACACTGCCTTAACCCAAAATAACTCAAGGCCTGAATTAAACAGAACCAAATATTTTGGTTCCTATTTTTGTGCAACAAACCTGCATTTTCCAAACCACAAGTGCTAAAACTGTGGGTTTCCACACCTGATGGGGCATCCTAGGCCTGAGACAGTCTAAGAGGATGAAATTACAGGGTTGCATCTTAAGGAAAAACAAAATTCTTCATCTTGGAAACAACTTGGATACAACTTGAACCTGACTTGCTCAGTAAAACCTGTGACAGAACAAGGGTTAATTGGCACAACACAAAACAGGGGAAATTTAATCCTAACACAAGAAACCCCTTTTTTACTGCAAGGGTGAGTGACCCCTGGAAACACCTGCCCAAAGGGTGTGGAGAGGTTTCAAACCTCAGTGCTGGGCTCTGCTGGGACAGGTTCTGACTGTGGGAGCTCCAGCAGCCTCTGCTCTTCCCCCTTTTGCTAACACAGGGATGCTCCTACAGGAGATTATTCCACAATTTCCCAACTTTCACCAGCCCCACTTGCCCCCAAGCTCTACAGGCTCAGTGTTTGCTCAAGGTTGTGTTTAGCAGAGCTGGAACTACACCTAAAGCCCAATCCTTAGCCTTTTGCTGAGACAGCTACAAATATTTAAAGGAGATGAAAGAACATGCTTTAAACCAGCCTTTGGATGCTACATTTTTATTACAGAGCTTATAATTGCCATTAGAATGATGGAGGCACAGTCTTAAAAGAACAGGAAACGTGAGACAACATGTTCTGAGATGCAAAGAACTGTAACAGCCCTACATTAACATTCCAACCAGCATTCACTTCTCCATTCTTCATCCCTAAAACTGAATAACAATAGTTCTCCAGTTTAAAACATTTTGTTGCAAGTTCTAAGCAAAAAAATAAGCATAGTTTTTAATAAATAAAAGTGTTTTCTTGCTTCCATTGTGTTCTGGCAACTTCACTTTTTTTTTGTATAAAATTTCAAGTGTTTTAAACTCTTTTAAAAGTAAGTTTGGTAAGATTCAAAGAGTAGTTTTTAAAGCCTGGAGCATATGTACTTTTTTATTAAATAGAGCACAGGTGTATAAATAGCTAGACACAGAAAACAGTAAAACAGACAAAGGACTAATACAATATTGTTTGTAACTGAGTGTTTCCAAGTGATAGTTCAAATTTCTGAATCCAAACTGTCTCCAACAGAAGCAACCTATTTACATATTAAAACATTTACATTTGGGAAAACACTGAGCTCCCACACATGATTCCACTTGTACTGTACATTCAAACAGAAAGGGATTTTGGTTGTTCAACGTAAAGCACCTTTTGTAATATTTTAATCACAAGATAAACATCCCAGAAGTCATTACCTCACCCTTGGGGAGTGCTGGACAGAGAACCTGCTTTCAAAAAATCTGAGTTTATCACAACCACCTTGCCCCCACCCCGCCTTGGGCTCAGTTATTTCCTCTCCCCAGAGCCTGATCCTCTGGCTGTCCCCACAAGCTGCTCCCACATCCCCCCCAGCCAGCACTGCTGTTCCTTACTCCCTGATAATCATCCTGCACCTCTTTAAGTGTCCTGGTCTTTAAGTGTCCAACTCTTTAAGTGTCCTGGTTTGGAAAAAGAGCCTTATTTTGCTGTACCTAGATCAAACACAGAGTTTCACAGAAAATGATAAAGCCTAGAAAAAACACCTGTGTTGGGGAAAGGTTGGAGGTAAAGCTGTAAACATTCAACCTATACAGCATTTGGAAAACAAAAGGTTGAAGATAAAGTGCTCTAAAATATATCTGGAAATTGTTGAACAAGTTCTTAATGCTGCTTTATTTACTCACCAGGAATTCAACCCTGAATTACCTCCCTGTCTCCTGCAGTGGGAGGGTGATGTGGCATTTCCAAGCCATCCACTCCCCAGGCAGCACTCAAAGTCCCATCTGAAGGAGTGGCTGAGAGCACCCACAGCTCAGACAGAAACATGTAAATACCTCCCTTACACCTGCACAACCATGCCAGGAACACAGAGGAGGAGGGTGGATAAACAAGACAACTGAGACCTTGGCATGATTGTGAAGCACTAAAACCCATCCTCACACGATCAAACAGCTCTGGGTAACAATCTGCTTTGTAAGAACAGCTCTGCTGCTGCAAACTGAGCACAAAACCTCATGGAATGGCTGTGCAGTGATAGATCTCAGCATGTAACAACACCACATATCACATACAGCTGTAATCTAATTTATAAAAATACTCTATATTCATGTAGAGATATCAAGAACCCAAATCCTGCTACAGAACTATTTAGTTTCTTGAAGCAGCAGTACACTGCAATACAGGCACCCTGATTTCCTAACAACACATCCCCCAGCACAGCTCTCCTGCTCTCACTCAACGGGATTTTTCTGGTGATTCTCAGTTAAAATGCAAGAGCTGTTTACTCAGGACTTTTTACATACACATTCTATGCCCTGATGTCAGGCTTTGAGTTAAAAAGCAGAACATTGAAGAGAATCTCTTTGTCTTCACCAAAGTGAGTATTTCTCCTCTACAAGCACAACTGCAACACGCTTACATCATGGACTGCACTTTGTAATGAAATTCAACATTATTGAACCCAACAATTCCTACCAACAACTGCCTCAGCAGGGGATGGGAAGAGCAAGGGTCAGTGAGTAACAAACAGGTAACCAGCTACTGCTGATGAGCATCTCTTTCTCACTGAGGATATTTTTGATATGAATGATGCCATGATCAAGAGCTGCATTTTGATATTGCAGTTCAGCAACAAATGACAACTGTCTGAATTCATGATGCCTGGATCTGCACAGAACAAGCAGAGGGGGTTTGGATCAACCAATGCTGGGCCATTCCTAGAATACAGACACTTCACAAGCAAAGCCTGAACTGTAAAGACTTCACAGGCAGTCTGTGACAAACTCCCATGGTTCATTGGAGTAGTGCCAGTAGATCCTGGTGGTGAGCACTGCTCCTTCCTAAAGCTGACGCTTTGGCTAAAACCACCTCACACAGATACTGCATTCAGGTGTTGCAGGAGTTTTTGGCTTAGGAGAGGCTGGGAATGAGCAAACCTCCCAACCCAGACAACCTTCCTGAGGGCAGACAGTCTCAGGGCAGGATGTGCAGAGCTCAGTGTGGCCATGGCCCCAAACCTCCCTGTTTGCTGCCACGCAGGAATCTGGATCCCATGGAGATGATCTGAAGCCTGGAGTGTGAAAAGCTGGAACCAGATGTTGACAACAAGAAAAGGCATTTGAGAGGACCCATTTCAGGCAGAAGGCAGGCTGTGGGACTGAGAGGGTCCTGAAGTAAGGCACATCTCTCTGCGGACAGAACCTTCAGGATTTTGCAGATACAAATTCACAATTTTTAACACAGTACTGAACTCCACTATGCACAAAATAGCCTGGTATAAGGCTGGGAAATCAGTTTCTGCTTCCTTAGTTTCCTTAATTGTATTTTGACAATTTGCCAAAATAAATGCTATATTGCAAGCTCCATGGAATGGGAACACAGCCCTGTTTGTGAGCATCAACAGCCCTGCACCTGATATTTTTGGTAAGTCTAGATTAAAAACCACAAGAGACCCTGGAAAGTCACTGCAAAAACTACCTCTACACTGCAGAAGAAATGCATCCAGAAGACCTCCACAAGGATCAGGACATGCACGGACCTCACGACAGCTGTTTTGGTTGTGTTTTTTGCTTCAGGATATTTTTGTTTTGCCTTAGTGGGATGAGAGGAGCAAGTCTTTCATAAAGCTGTGTCATCATCTTCCCCAAAGCCCCCCACCAGCAGCGAGTGCTTGTCTGGCTCGCTGAGGACGACGCTGTTCACGGAGCGCTTGTCTGAGAGCAGGGAGTTGATGGAGGCTCTGCTGTAGGTGATGATTCGATCCACCAGGCTCAGCTTGGGGGAGCCAGCCCCGCTCTCCCCCAGCCCCACGTGGACACTGATCTCTGACGGGCTCTTGTGCCTCAGCTGGCCACGGGCACGCAACTCCAGCTTCTCAGAGCTCGGCTTCTGGTACCTAAGCAAGGAGAAACCGAAATATATCAATACCTCTGAAGCTGAAATACACTGAAATATGAACTGATTATGCACAAGTCAGAGGCATTTATAATTTGACCGACAAGATTTCTCACAAACACACAACGGCCATTAAAGAATTCCCCATGCTGAACACTTCTGGTTTGTATATCTCTTCCCATTAGAAATTACATTTCTAAACACTGTTGTCTGCTTAACACAGACTTGTGAACTGTTCTTCAAAAGCCCTCACAGTCCCACGGTTATTTTCTGTCACTCAAAGTAAAAGACCTGAGTTTCAAATCCAAGTTACAAACCACAAGACTGTTCCTACTCACATCTTTAAGAGCAAAGAAGAAAGCACAACAGAGACTGAGGAGGCAGCCATGGCTGCAGATCCCATCCAGGGCTGCAGAACCAAACCAATGGGCAGGAAGACACCTAGAAAATTACATCAGCAGTAAGTTCAGAGCAGGAACACTGCATTATTCATATATTAATAGATACAATTTCACACAGACTGTCCAGTTATAGTTGTTTTTTAATTTGTTAATAAATGGGATTTTAGTTTAAATTACCAATATTTAACACATAAGGATTTATGGTTTATCTCAACTAGAACCTCAGTCTGAAACTCAGAGGTGGCACGTCCTGCCCACCCTGCAATAAAACTGCTTGCTCACAGGATCAGCCTCTTTCAATAAACCTTTTATCTTGAAGCTATTTTGATGTGCTGAGCACATCCATAGAAGCAATAGTGTGGGAGGAGTACAGCTCACTTCATAGGTTATCAAGTCCCATCCTGCTTGTTTTTCTCTCTTCAATTCACCATGGTTAATGCTTTTGGGGCCTGAAATTTGTTATTGGCTGTCCTTGGTCCCCAGCTAGAGCATGAATTGTTTTGTCTCCCTTTACCAACACTTAACATGAAGCTCAGAACTCCACACTAAAACAGCAGAGAATCTGAAAAATATAAAAGCTAATACTTAAGGCATCATCACAGATATCCCAATGCAATGTCCCTGGGCAGAGAACTCTGCCCTTACAGACAGCCAGAAAGAAAGACAGTGGAAACTCTCCCACTCAACAGCAAATCACTGCAATCTCCTACTCACTGAGCCCAATCCAATTAGTGCAGGCAGCACTCACACACCTGCAGCTATGGGAACTCCAATGAGATTATAAATCAGAGCAAAGACAAAGTTGATCCGGATCCTCTTCACAGTTTTCCTGGACAAATCTATGCTTGCTACCACATCCATCAGGTCATCCTGCAAGTGAAAATGTTTATTGGAGCACTCAGAGAGACAGAAGGCACACAGGTGGTGTCTGCTGTGTTACAGCTCACTACAGAGCACTGGATGTAACAGGCTAATCACAGTGAGCCCTCTGGAGGCTGCTCTGCTCAGGCCAATCCATCACAATCCAAGTGATGTCCACAGCCCCTCCCAGGACAGCTCCAAACACTGACCACAGCCTGCCAGGGAGCAGCTGATGTGTAGGAAGAAGTGCCTGTGCACCCTGGAGGTGCCATGGGGAGTTACCCAAATGTAATTAATGTTTGCCAAAGGACAGGTCACTTTGTCTTCCTTTGTCCCTCTCAAACTTTAATTACCCCAAAATTTGCAGTACCCAGAAAATGTGGAAGTTTCCTTCATGGGATAATCACTGCACTGAACACAGTGAAGACAATCTCTGCTCCAGCTGATGGAAACTGTGCACCCCTGCATCACCCAGACCATCCTGGGCCTTCTGACCCCTCCTACCAGCTCCCTTGAACTGATTTCTTACCCTGATGAGAACCACATCAGCTGCCTCGATGGCCACATCCGTGCCCGTGCCAATGGCAATCCCCACGTTGGCCATGGCCAGGGCTGGGGAATCATTGATCCCATCTCCAACCATGGCCACCCGCTTCCCTTCGTCCTGGAGCTGCTTCACTTTGGCCACTTTGTGCGAGGGGAGGACCTCTGCAAACACTTTGGTGATGCCAACCTGAACAGAGAGAGAGGGGACACAGCTTTTCCAGCAGCTGTCAAAGCTCCTGCCTGGAATGATGTGGCCAGGAAGAGTGAAACCCATTTTATCACTCATGAGCTAAAGAGCAACTGACGATACAAAAACAGCTCTGAATTTGGAGCTGATGTTAACTTCCATTCAAAAACTTCTTGCAGTCTTGATTCCAAATTTTTTGAAACAACCATCTTTCACAGCAGAGTAGCCAGCAGCAATATGAACATGCCACACCACCCTTCCTGCTGACACCAGCCCCAGGCCACCAGCCCACCTGGGAGGCGATGGACCGGGCTGTTTTGCTGTTGTCACCGGTCATGAGGACAACTTCTAAACCCATGCTCTTCAAAGTGTACACTGCCAGCTCAGCCTCTGGCTTCACAGTATCTGCAATAGCTATCAAGCCACAGAGCACTCCTGAAAACAGAAAGAAAGTGTTTGTAATGGAGATCTTTTTCAATTTAGAAAAACTAACTTCCCCCAGTAAGTTTGGTTCCAGAACCAGTTCATACTGACAGTAAAAGGTGGGATGATAAGAGGAATTAAGGCAGCAAGACAGAACATGGACTGTCCAAACACAATAAAATAAAATTTCCTTTTTTATCTCCTTTTTCCCCTTTTACCTCCTTTGAAGTCTTTGCACTGTATGATTATGCCCAACTGTCCTGTCAGCTGAGAAGTGCAGCAAGAGCCTTTCCCATAAGAAAGTGCTGTAAAACTGGTTAATGATTCTCTTTTCATCCCATGACTCTGCTTCAGCTGTAGCTGCTATGACATCACTACTTATTCATCTCTATTTATGTGACATTTCATGTGATATTTAGTGGCAATCAAAGTGAACACAGCAGCAGCCCTGAGCTCACCATCCACAGCTGCCAGGACAGCCGTGCGGCCTCTCCGCTCGTGTTCCATCATGGCTTTGTCCACCTCATTTTTCACCACCAGGCCATTCCTCGTCATCCATTCCCTGTTCCCGATGAGAACTGAGTATTTCTGAGAGGTCACAGTAGCTGAAGGAAGAAAACACAATGTGGATAACCAGGGAGCCTCCCTGCTGCTCGTCCCAGCCAGGCTCTCCAGTACGCACTGGAACAGCACTGCAGGGAATCCAAACAGAAATAAAGAATTCCTCAACACTTTCTGCCCTGCCATCTCTTCATGTGACCTTCACAAGAGAGACACCAACATTTCTTCAGTCCTGGGGAGTCACCCATGTCAGAGGGCCAAAAACCACAGGTCAAAGGACAGTAAAGGACCAAGACACCTTTTCAGTGCTTCCGATTTCCATTAACAGCCCAATGGACTTGAAAGACCTAACAGTGAGCTGCTTTTGAGTGAAAACTAACCAGTTATGCAAATACGCATAATTTTGGCTAGCAAATAGTAACCTGGCATGAAGCAAAGTAAAGCCAGAGAGAGCTGACAGACAACTCCTGTCTGATTTTCCATTCCCATATTCAACATGCAAGTTGAAATTGTATTTAACTTAAATGTTCTGAGCGACGTGTGAGCATGAAATAAACTAATGAGCAACTATTTAATGTGTGTCTTGACGTCAGCCCAGTTCTCTGAGGTGAAAATAAGTGACCTCATTCCTAAGGATCCTAAAGACACAGAAGCAAAAATTGTCCATTTTATTCTCAAACCCAGAATTAACTTACTTGGCAGTTCAGCATCAATGATCAAAGCAGGCTGCACTGATTCGTCTGCATTCTCATCAATTTTCACAAGTGTCACATTTTTAACATTGTTTTCTTCAACCATTCTGTTTTTCCTGTAGAGCAATGCTTCAATATTGGTGACTCTGCAACTAATGCCACAGCCAGGAACTACCTGAAAATCTGTACATGTCCCAAGGGTTTCTGAGTTCAGCTCCTAGAAAAAGAGGATAGAAACTGATGAAGTTTTTAAATACATAAAAGCACGATGCAATTATAAAGCCCACAAAATTGAAGTGCAGTTGAACAAAGAGGAGGAGTGAAATAATCATCAAAATCTAGATCTGAATGGTGCCTCTAATATGGTGTGATTTATGTGGCTCCTCAATTAAACACAGCAAGTACTCAATTTGCATGAGCAGTCTTGTGGCATTGAGGAGGTCCTGCCAGAGAGGTTCTTGCCCAGGGAGAGCAGGCAGTGTGTGGGAGCCCCTCCCTCACCTTCTTGCAGTACTTGGTGATTGCTGCTCCCAGGGGGTGCTCGCTGCTGCTCTCCGCCGTCCCCACGATCGCCAGCATTTTGTGACGGGGCAGGAGGTTCCCCTCCACCAGGAACTTCACCTGCATCACCTCTGGAGTGCCGTGGGTGATGGTCCCCGTTTTGTCAAACACCACCACCTTCACCTGCAGGAAACCAGGAAGATTTCACTCAATGAACCGAGCACGGAGGTGCAGATTCCTTGGAAAAGCACCCACTAACACCAAACACGGAGCCATGACCTAACACGGAACACCCTGAGCTGGACATTCCATCATCCCCTCCACAGAGGACACAGCAGGCCGGGCAGCCTCGGGGCACCCGTGCTCACCTTGTGTGCCATCTCCAGGGGCTCCCCGCCAGGCCGGGCAGCCTCGGGGCACCCGTGCTCACCTTGTGTGCCATCTCCAGGGGCTCCCCGCCAGGCCGGGCAGCCTCGGGGCACCCGTGCTCACCTTGTGTGCCATCTCCAGGGGCTCCCCGCCCTTGATGAGGATGCCGTGCTGGGCGCCCACGCCCGTGCCCACCATGACGGCGGTGGGGGTGGCCAGGCCCAGCGAGCAGGGACAGGCGATGCACAGCACCGTGATGGAGGCCTGGAAGGCGAAGCGGATGATCACCTCTGCTGCTGAGATGCTCTTGTTGTAGCCCTGGGCACGGAGGGGACTTGGTCAGAGAAGAAATCAAACAATAGGAACAACACATTTGGCTACACATTGTCTTGGAGGTTGGAAACATCTGCTGAGCATTAATACTCAGCAAAGTATGCAAAACCTAAGATGAATGATTAAATGAATGATTAATTAACCAACTCCTGTTCTATACTGCATCTACCCACTGATAGCTGGGGCTGTTCAGCCTGAAGAAAAGGAGACTCAAGGGTGACCTCTTCACTCTCTGCAGCTCCTGAAAGGTGCCTGTGCTCAGCTGGGGCTGGGCTCTCTCTGCAGCAGCACTGACACAGCCACAGCACACAGCCTGCAGCTGTGCCAAGGGAAATACAGGCTGGATAATAGGAAAAAGTTTTCTACAGGAAGGGTGATAAAGTTCTGGAATGGCTGCCTGAGGAGGTGGTGCAGTCCCCATCCCTGGGTGTGTGTAACAAAGCCTGGATGTGGCACTGGGTGCCAGGGTTGAGTTGAGGTGCTGGGGCTGGGTTGAACTCGATGATCTTTAAGGTCTCTTCCAACCCAGGGATTCTGGGAATTCTGTGAATTACTCTCAACTGTTTTATTCATAGGACATTTCCCTAAACAAGACACCACATGCCACAACTCTTTAATGATGCACTGTAATAAAAGATACTCTATCAAAGATATATATAGTAAGGAGGAAAAAAAGCAGATATGAAGATGGCTTTCCTGGAAACTGAGAAATTCTAATCAGAAATAGTTTTGAAACAAGAAACCCTGTGATCCAAGCAACCAAAAAAAGCAGATATGAAGATGGAAACTGAGAAATTCTAATCAGAAATAGTTTTGAAACAAGAAACCCTGTGATCCAAGCAACACTTAAGTCCATGTTGGAATCCTGACCCTTCTCTGGAATTTGTAAGGAAGATGAATTCCACTGACTGCCAGGATGAATTTACACAGAGCTACATACATAACTGGAGCTTGTGACAGGAGGGACTTCTTCCCACAGAGGAACATATTCAATGTTTAATATTAAATTTGTTTTAATTAACTTTTTAAAAAATCCTAGCTTACAAGAGTTGATTAATTACTGTGGATTCTCTCCAAGTATAAACACAGGAATGATATAATATAAAAAAATACATAATGTAAAAAATGTAATAACAAAAGCAGTAATAGTCAGCAACTGCCTGCAAGGATAATCCAGAAAGAGAACCACTGCAGTCTAATAGAATTGCAAGGCTGTTTATTAAATATTTCAGAAAGTGTTTAAAGAGATTTACTTACCAGAAAGTACTTTTCCACTATTTCAAAATCCACAAACCCAATTATAATCCAGGCAAAAAGGGTAACCACAGAGACAGCCACAATAAAAGGAACGAAGTAGCCACTAAGTTTGTCTGCAAATTGCTGGATGGGAGCCTGGGAAGGAGAAACATCACTCAGCACCATCATGTTTGTGTCTGAAGGCACAGAAGAGAAGAATCACAGCTGCTGCTTGCAGCACACTTGGCTTGCCACACTTCATAATTACAGATTTACTTAATAAGAGGATGAGACTTGGCTCTGTAGACAGGATCAGAGCCCTTATTCAGCAGGATACTTCATTATGCAGCTGCAATTCAAATCCAAGCAGTCTCAGCCACCTCTGCAGTGATTTGTGCTGGTGCCTGCATGAGACAGCAAACCTCAAGTGTTAAATGGGGTGATACTCTTACCTTAGAGGTCTGGGCCTCCTCCACCAGTTTAACAATCTGGGACAGAGTGGTGTCAGCTCCCACGTGCGTGGCTGAGATGAGGAGGGACCCGTTCTGATTGATGGAGCCTGCAATGACTGTGTTGCCAGGCTTCTTGGTCACAGGCATGGCCTCACCTGAGAAAAGGGCAGCAAGACACAGCACTGCTCAAAAAGGCACCTTTGGGACAGCTGCCAACTCCTAACACAGGGGGGAACATCAGCTTCAACCTCCCCTCTGGAGAGTTGTTTAAAGGAAGAGTTTTACACTTAAAGGAAAAAGCAAATGCTGACCTGTGATGAGAGACTCGTCCACCATGGAGTGTCCCTCAATGACACGGCCATCCACTGGGAATTTGCCTCCTGGGACCACTTTGACAATGTCCCCTCGCTGAACCAGCTCCACATCCACTTGCTCCTCACTGCAATGGTGCAAAGGTTTTATAAGAGACCAGAACTGGAGTGACACAAGCAAAGGAGCTGGCACTGCACACAAAGCACAACCCCACTGGCTGGCATCAGTGCATACAAAAATGATAACAAGAAAGTCATAGTGCTCTTTGAAACAGCCTATTTTATCATAATTTTATTTACTTTCCAATTAAGAAAATCCACTAATTGTCTTATCACAGAAAAAAAGTAATAAACCAATAAACCAAAGCAGAGCAGTGTTAATTCTGCATTTTAATGTTTTTATCTGCCAGCAAATCTGAAGTTATTGGAATCATAGTTCTAGAGAATAGTAAAATTTGTCTGTGAATTAAGCATAATCTGAAGTTATTTGCTTCATAGTTCTATGGAATAGCAAAATTTGTCTGTGAATTAAGCATATTAACAACAAAAAAGGAACAACAGAAAAAGCAAATGATAAAGCAAGGTACCTTAAAAGAACGTTATCAGGGCCCAAGGTAACAATAGTAGCTTCAGTAGCTTGTAATGAAATTAGTCTTGCCAGTGCTTCTGAGGTTTTACCCTAGAATAATAATTTTCATATTTTTCTGACCATACTATTAAAAAAAAGCTGGGTAAATGACAACTGTGTATGTTGCAATTTACCCTTTTAAGAAAACATTTTCTGCAAACAGTCTGATACAAAGCCCAACTTTCATTAGTTCAGTTATTAAAGGTGATTTTACAACACAGAAGGTTAAAGAACCCAGCAGAGCCGTTGCAGGGGACGTTTTTACAGGGTGTGGAGGGGCTCTCAGTGCCCTGGTGGCTCTCAGTGCCCTGGTGCCTGCCGTGCTCACCTTGGCCACGTGCTCCAGCCAGCGGCCCAGCGAGATGAACACGAACAGCATCGGCGGCGTGTCGAAGAACGTCACCGGGTTCACCTTGGCCCTCTCAGCCATGGCCACCAGGAGGATGATGAAGGAGTAGAGGAAGGCAATGGATGTGGCCAGCACCACCAGCACGTCCATGTTGGCTGTGTTGTGCCTCAGTGCTCGCGAGGCCTGGATGTAGAAGTGCCACCCCCCGAACACCTGCAAGGGCATTTCACACGGCTCCAGCACACAGCAGCAGCTTCTCCACTTTATCTGTGGTATTTGCCCCTTTCCCTGAACAAAATCCCAGCTCTGTGGTCTTCCCACAGCACTCTCAGGGATTCTCAGGCCCTCCCAGTGGGATTCAGGACCTGCCTCAGGTGCACAGCTACTGGACTTCTGCATCCTGAGAATTTTAAACTTTCTATGCTGAAGGGCACAGACTCACAAGAAAATTCTGTATTTGACCTGAGGCTTTGGAGAAGGCTTCCAAAATTAATTGCTAGCACTGGGATTGTGGGTGCGTAGTTTGATTAGAAATGTGCAATATCACAGGGTGAAAAAGTTTAAGGATTTAGAATATAGCAAAATATATGGGGCAAGATGGAGGTTTTAGGGCAGTGGCTGATTGTTCTTCACCTTCTTCTTCATGGGTTTGAGTGGTTTTATGTAATTGGGCAGAAAAGTCTGCATTGTGGGCTCTTTGGGATCAGTTATTGGGTTAAAAGGGAAAATAATCTAGGTGTCAGTTCTTAATTGGATAGTTTAGTCTTAAGAGACCTTGTAACAAGAGATTGTTGGCCATTTTATGCCTTCTAATGAAAAGTTGCCAAACTCACAGTAGTGAGACTGTTTTACTGATAAGAAACAATAAACAGCCGAGTCTGAACATGAACTACCATCTCGAGTGCCTTCAATCCCAGCCTTGACAGAGGTAGAAGAAAGAAGCCTGGAACCAGCACAGAGCAGCTCTCCACAGCCTGCCCTGCCCCTGGAGTCCCCAGCACCCATTATTCTGGCAACAGCAGAAGCACATAAGAACCTCAAAAGCATTTTGCATCAGCACAATTGCATTCACTTTTCAAACTTAATTTCTTCATCACCTTCCAATTTGAGCATTTAAGCCCAACAAAGCAGGAGCTGGCATAACCCCACTCACCTGTACAGGGACACAGAGTAAAAATGACAGGAAATTCATGACAGACAATCCTGGCAGGAGCTGGTACTCCAGGACCATGGAGGAGTGGAGGGCCTCCATCTCCTCACTGCTCATGTTGTGGTGTGCGTGAGCGTGCGAGAGCTGGCTGTCCATCACCATCATGTAAATCATCAGCCCCATCACAGGGATGCAGAAAACCAGGCTCACCACAAAAGACCTTTTCCACCTCAGATTTAAAAAAAAGAAAGGAAAAAAAAAAGGAAAAAAAAACTTGCTTGTATTGCAGGTGCTGGAGAATATCTGAAGTAGTAAGTCTGCACAGTCATAGAAAAAAATCATAGACTGATGGTTGAGTAACAAAGAAGAATCACGTTTATGGACTCTTAGTATGTTCAGGAATACTTACTGCCTGATTTCCTGCTTGTGATCCAGATGACTGGCAGATCTATCCTTTTTGACTAAGGAAGTAGTAAAACCTAAATCCTAAGGGAAAAAAAGCACAATAATAAAAAACAGAACAGTTGTTTCTAAAATGCACTTTGTGCTCAGTTATTGCCAAATTACTGATGGCGCCAGTCTCACCTTTGATTAACTTTATTAACATTTCTGGTATAAAATGTTATTACTGTTTAGTTCCTGTTGTCTGTTACTATAGTTTAGTTACTTTTCAAGAAGAGAAAAGCAATCTAATGTAGAAATTAACCTTTGTGGAACAAAATACTATTCTAAAATGTGGCTTTTCAAAATGGTTGTTCCTAAAGCACAGAAATTGAGAAACTGAAGGAGAAGGCTGAGAAATTTATTTCACCTCTCACCTGCAACCGTATTTTTAAATAAATGTTCTTGATTTTTCTACAACCAAGCCTCTATCTCCAATTCTACCATGACCTGGCTTTCACAGTATTTATTTTTAAAAATTTAGGCAAACTTGTAACAGAGCATTTCTAAGCTAGAACAGGCAAATTAGCTGCTGAAACCTGCACTAAGATGACAGAAGATGGAAGGAGAGAGATCTATTATTTTGCTTTAACAGCCTTTCCTTCTGTTTCTGGGGTGTGTAACTCTTCCAAGGACACTGGATATTTTAGGAGACTTGGTGCCTACATGAAACTCACCTTTATCACTTGTATAACATCTCGAGGACCAATGGCCTCAGGGTCATATTTGATGTGGGCTTTGTTTGTTGCAAGAGCTACGGAGCAGTACAAGACACCATTGGTCTTCATGAGAGTGGATTCTATCTTGTGCACACAGGAGGCACAGGTCATCCCTCTCACCTGCAAAAGAAAGGTTCCTTCCTGTTGGCAAAGCACAGCTTACCTGCAAATGCACCTTAACAAGTAAGAGAAGTGCTTGTGACTATGCTGCATTATTTACTGCTTTGATCTGGGGTAGGAGCACTGTAGAATCAAAAAATAGTTTGGGCTGGAAGGAACCTTAAAGACCAACCAGCTCCAGCCCCTGCCTTGGGCAGGGATGCTTCCCACAGGATAATGTTGCTCAGGGCCCCCTCCAACCCTTCTAGAGGAAGCACAGCACAGGGACAAGGTTATTAAACCTTGCTAAAGCTCTGTTGAATATTCAGTCTCAGAGCTGGGAGACACTGAGCTACACTCAGCTTCAAAAAGTTAAAAAAAAAAGATTAAGTAAATTCTAGCAACAGGAAGAGCAAAAAGAAAAATACAGGAATAGTTCTCTGCATTTTCAGTGTAGTAGTAGTCAGCCAGCACAGTTTGCAGGACAAGACATAAAATCTGTGATACACACCCGATGTACCATTATATTCAATTTTTTATAAATTAACCTCTATTACACTATTAAACTCTAGGCAGTGGGCACTAACACAGGCACATCCAACAGCTAAAAGCAATAAAAGCTGAAGGTGGCTGGGTTTAATGATCAGCTTACAACCAGCTCCAGGATGCCATCTCCTTCCCCACAGTTCTCCATCACGGTGGCTCCAAAGCCCAGCTCCCGGATGAGCTCTGCAATGGCTGCAGGGTGAATCACTGCAGGGTTGTACCTCACTTCTGCCTTCCCTGCCATCAGGGCAACAAGGATCGAGTGGATTCCTAGGAAATGAAGTGTGGGAGTGGCAGATCAGGCTTAGGAAACATCCTGCATTTATTGACATTGGGAAAGCTTCCTTGTTGTATATAAAGACAAACATCTCGTGTTTGGAAGCTACACCAGCACCTCAATGCAGGTGTGACAGATGAAAGCATCACTCCACATGAGCAGCATGCCTTTAACAGTCTAATTACAAACATTCTGTCCTTGCTATAGGAAAAAAATATCTATTTTTCCTTAAAAGAAGTTCTTCTAAACCACAGTGCTGCATATTTCTCTAATCTGCATTTACCATTTCTGGAAACCTTCTTTAAGGAGAACCTGTATGAGAAAGGGCAGATCTAACAGTGCAATCCTACTGGGCACTGAGAGGATTTAGATTCATCCATTTTCTAGGATGAAAAAAATTAAAATCCAGACTGACTTGAAACCCGTCCATCTTCATTATGATAATTAAACACAGTCTGCATTAATGACTGTTACATCACAGTCATGTGGCCATTTGTTCCTGCAAATATAATCACAGACACCAGTGCCCTGACTTGCAGAGCTAAAATTAACCCGTGTCCCTTTAATCCACTCACACTGTCCCTCCTCACAGCTCCCTAAAGCTCACATCTGCTTCTGCCTTTCAGCTGCACACCTGGGAACCTCCCTCCAGCAGGAAAGAGCTGTTCTTCCTTCCAAAGGATCCCCTATTTGTTCCAAATATTCTCTGGAACGCTCAGCTGCTGCTTTTGCAATAGCACAGTCTGGGCAGCACGTCCACAAAGCAGCAAGGATGTCCCTGCTCCCACCCTATGGGCCAGAGGTGAGGAGAACACCTGTCCTGACAACCCATCCCTTAAAAACACTGCAAAATCCAGAAGGATTCAAACAAATGCTTGGAAATGCAGCAGACAATGCTGACAGCCATCTCACCATCCTCCCTTCTGAGATTCCTCTCGATGTTGGCCACGCACGAGGCACACGTCATCCCTGTGACCTGCACGTAGCACTTGGAGATGGTCTTGCTCTCCTGCCTGCCCAGGTGGGCTGGTGGCACTTTGGAGGGTGGCTCAGGCTTGTGAGAGTCCAGCTGTGCTTCAGGCTGAGCTTTGGCCACAGGGAGCTCTGCCTTTGCTGCAAAGGAGACAGCAGTTTGTGACAGTGTGAACAGCCAGAGCAGGGAGGGATGAGCTGCTGAGACACACTGCTCTTCACTGGGACTGAACATGGAAACTGTGATTGTACTCACCTTGTCAGTGTGTACAGACCCACCCACCCCTCTGCAGTTCAGAGTCAGCAAAAGAAAACGAGACGAAGGTGGGCCACTGATCATCTTACTGGTTTGTTGCTACTTTGCTCATTTGTTACTACTTTCCTCATTGTTTTTGTTGCACATCCTTTGTCCTCTCCTGTAGCTGGAAGCAAAACCTCTGCATTGCAACCTTAGTTTCACTGACTTTACCTGGAGCACAAAGCTGACCTTGTAAGCAAGTGCATGTTTCATAAGCAAAATCAATGTTTTTAACCTTACAGAGGGGCTCTGGAACTACAGGCTCCTTACAGCAATTCAGGGGATGCTGTTTGTGCAGGAACAGGGTGAAAAGGACTAAATGTGAGCACCCAACCACTCCTGCAGCTATTGACATAAAAGAGCATTTATCTGGCATATTTATATTGCTAGACACCTCAAACATTTGAATCAATCTGATGTATTAAAGGATGTGCACATTATCTTTAATGATCTCATCTGCAGTGAAGATATAAAGCTTCTCTTGTCAAGCACAAAGTGTATGTCAGCTGCTAAATTTCATCTTGGGTGGTACCAAATCCTAAACATAACTGCACAATCCTTGTAAATTCAAAAGTTTCACATGTCATTACCTGGAAAAGATGCATCAAATCCCATATCCTCTATTGAGGACCTCAGGTCTTCTGGGCTTGTTTGCAGTGGGTCATACTCTATAGTTCCAGTTCCATTTGGGAGAGAGACATGAACAGATTTCACACCTGCCTTCTGGGACAGCACTCCCTCGATGGACTGCACGCAGGAGTTACAAGTCATGCCCTCAATATTGATCACAACAACTTGAGTGAGGGGCTGGCTGGGATCCTTGGAAGCAGGGTGAGATTTCAGGGGAGATGCCAGCGTGGGGAAAAGTGCCAGGTTCTCATGCTCCTCAGGAAGGCTGACTCTGAACCTCTCTGGAGACACATTCTCCACAGCTTTCCTCAGCTTCTCTATGCTAATTAAGCTTGGGTTGTAGTTTATAGCAGCAGATTTGTTCTCCAAAGAAACCACAACGCTCGCCACTGCCGGCAGCGCCGACACGCTGCTCTGGATGTTGAGGACACAGGAATTGCAGTGCATCCCCTCAACTCTGAACACAACCATCTTTGTGCCAGCCCCACTGGAGTTTTCTCTCTGTGATGCCTCAGAGCTCTTGGGCTGAGCATTCCTCAGCCTCTCCAGGTCAATCCCACTGAGCTTCAGGGGTTTAGGCTGCTTTTTGAAGGCTGCTGTGAAACCTGCTGCTTCAATTTGCTGTTTTATTTCTTCTGCTGTGATTAGAGGAGGCTGGTAGACAACAACAGCTTCCTTATTGTCCAGGGACACTGGAAATTAATCAATAAAATAAGTGTGTGTCACTGCCCTAAGCATAATAACCACATCACAGGATCTTGTCAAAGCTTTCCAGCAACACTTTAAATGGCCAGAAATGTAACTGCAACAGAAAGGAGATTTCATTGATTTCAGTGGTCAAACAACTTAGTTCTTTAACCAGTTTTTGTCTAGTACTACAACAACTTTCAACTCCTCCTCAAATTTTCCCTCTTTCCTCAAGATTTTCATAAATGGCATCACTACTTCTTACTGAATTTATCCTTGTTTTGGGATCTATAGCAATACACTTATCCCAAAGCTAACTGTATCAGTAAGCTGGGCTTGCTTTTTAGATTTTTAATTGGACAGAAAACATGAACTATTATTAATTACAATTTTAAAAGACATCAGTTATTAGAGACTTCTATAACTCATAATAAAATTATGGAACACAACTACTCCAGGTTGCCTACTAAATGCAAAACAATCACTGAACACCATCACCCATGTAAGAGCCAGATCCTTCTCACAATGTGGGCTCCTTCCTTCATTTCTAGTCCACACTAAAAACATAATTAAATACCCAGTCCCACAAAGAGTCACTGTCACACTCAGCTGTCTCATCTCAAACCTGCAGTGCCATCAGAGGACAAACAGCATGGCCAGCCTCAATTTACATAAAAACTCACTAAAGTTGTACCTCTCATCTGCTGAATTCCTTGCAATCTGCCAGCTTCAATTTCCATAAAAACACACTAAGGTTTTACCTCTAATCCTCTGAACTCCCTGCAGTTTGCCAAGCTTCCCCTCGATGGTGCTGGTGCAGGAGTGACAGGTCATGCCATCGACCTTCAGGCGCAGCACAGCGCTGCTCGCCTGGGACCAGCTGGAATCCTCCCACATTCCAGGTGTCACCTCTGGCACAGAGGTGCTCAAATCTGCTCCTGGCACCATCTGGGCAATGTGCCTGCCGTTGGTGATGGAAGGGATGAACGTCACCACTGCAGTTCTTTGGTCAGAGGACACTTTCACATCCAGGATCCCTTTATTGCTCAGCAGCATGGCACAGATCTGCCTTGGCGTTAGGGCTGACTGGGCAGGCAGGGTGAGGAAAACTCTGTCAGGTAGAACAGGTTGTGGGGTTGAATCAGCCAGGGTGGCATCAAATCCCATGTCACAGATGGCTTCCTGCAGAGTCACTGGGGTTTGCAGCTTGGAGTCGTAGATGACGACGGCATTCTTGTCCTCCAGAGAGACCTCGAGAGATAAACAAAGCAACTGAGCAAACTGCACCACAGAGCTGGGAGCTGACACTGCACCAGATGGAAACTGCTTTGACTTGTAAAGATTAGCAATACTCCTCCAGAACAACTTTCACCATTCACCTCAAAGAGCAAACGCACACTGGGTAACTCCTGCTCTCCTGTGCAACCACAGGGCTGGAGAGAACAGACCCCAGCCCCAGGCTCAGCTCCAGCATCCGGAGTCTGTCTGGTGGAGAGAACAGATCCCAGCCCCACTCCCAGCTCCAGCATCCTTTACCAGTCTGCCTGGCCACCTCTACTTGCAACACCCAGACAGCACCAAGGCACTCAATGAAACTTCCAGAGCCAAATTCACTTCAATTAGGATGATTAACCCAATTCAACCCCTGGAGCAAAACAGCCCACAGAAGAAATTAGAATCAGTTAGCAGAAATTCTAATGCAGTTAGGAGTAACTGCCCCCAGGCTACAAAGAGGGAAGAAAAAACACTCTGAGAAAACCCACAGCTTTAAGCAGCAGTGAAAGGAGCCCAGCATTTCCAGGCAAGGGAGGCACAGGCTGGTAACCTGCTGTGAGCAAAAACCTGCATTAGACATCACCAAAACTCACTTTAGACACCTGATACGTGACAAACTTTAAAGAAGCTGGATTTCCTCTCTTTGTACATTTTGGTGATCCAGAGACATCCTCCTTTGGTAATAACCTTTCCCATCTGATGATACACATAGCCTCAATTTAATTTGCTCCCAACAGATGATATATCAATCACAATAACTGCAGTTTCCAAAAAGAAAAAGCAATGCCTGCCAGAGGCCCAACACATTACCAATTCAATTCTATCTTTCCTCTGGGCAAAGGTACAACCTAAAGACCACAGCCATGATTAAATTATATCAGTTAAATCATTTTAAGAACCACCTTTCCTCATTTCTGTCCCAATTATGAGCCTTAGCAGAATTAGCAACATGGACATTTAAGGGTTTAATTGCAGAATAACCTAAAAGCAGCTGTTTGTCTGTATTAGTCATCTAACATTCATGTCCCTTGCTGACCTAATTCATAATCACTACACAAATCCCTGTTTTACTATTCCCAGAGAATTTTCTGAATCAACTGATCTGCCTAGACTGAAGCTTTGATGCTGTAAGAAGGATAATTACTAAATATAACCTCTTCAAGTTTCTTAAGAGTCCTGCTCTACTCAGACTAAGGTTTTGCAATGTATCTTTTGAAATAGCATTCAGCTTTGGGATAAGCTGAATTTACCTAAAAACCTAAACACAAAAGCTTTAATACTGTCCTTTTAAAAAAGGACAGTAATTCCTACTTCATTCCTTTTGTAAGAGACACTGACAATGCACCTTGTACAAATCTCCTTATCCTATCCAAAGTCACCTGTGTATTCTCAGAAATCACCCAAGAAAACACAGGGCTGACAAAATGACATCTTTTGCTAGAATAATGAGAAAGAGAAGATTCTGAAATCAGATAGTTTGGGGGTATAATTTTCCAGGCTGCTTTTAGCCTTATCTGGGTTCATGCTTGCAGACACCCAGTGATTTATCTGGCCATGCACAGGGGGCTGTTCAGAGCTGTCACAGCACAAACTCACATTAAAGCTCCTCTACAGCTGAAGGAAAAATGATCTGTCTTGTAAATTTTGCTGCTTTTAACCAAAATTTCTCTACACAGTACACAAACACCTATTTCAGAGAATTGCTCTGAGCTGTGCAGCACCTGCTCTGCAGGGGAAGTGCACAGCAACGGGTCCTGCAAAACCAGCTCCAGACAATGCTCACACAACCCCAAATTAAAATTGTGCCCAGTTCTGGGAAGTGTTCACCTAAGATATCCCCATAAAATAGGTGTCAACTGCTGATAAAACCAGGAAGATATTATTTTCTTTGGAGTAAAGTCAACAACTACAGAATGTAGGAGGATGTTTTCAGAACACAGATACTAAATAAATAAACTTCTCAATTTTCTGTGGTTAGAACTGTTCTTTCTACCACAGACTGGGCTACAAAATTCATAGGAGTCTGCCAGCTTTTAAATTACTTCCATTATGAAAACTACTGTAAAATTATGTATTCTGCAAGGATGATCAGCTCACCCTGGAATATTCTACAGTCCAGTATTTAGCCCATGACAGAAGAAAGCAGCATTGTTAGTTTATCTCCTTTGAGCTAAGAAATAAGTTAAAACACTAAGTTAGGCAAAGAAAGCCTGAATTAGGACAAACCTTGTTCTTGCCTTATTTTTCCCCCCATTACTTCACAATACTGAATTAATTGTAAAGCAGATAATCAATTAAGAGCAACAATGACTTAACCCCCTCTGCAGTGAAGCCAGCACCTGTTTTTCTCTTATTTACCAGAAATACACCAATGCACCTCCAACATCAGAATAAACTCTCCCTACGTTATTTTCCTCTCTCAGAGCACAATTTCTCACAGTTTCTCACCCAAAGCTTTGCCAGAAGCAGTGCCAGAGTCACTCACTTGAACGCTGTGGATGCCACTCATGTTGCCAAGGCGCTGCTCGATGCTGTGCACGCAGGAGCTGCAGGTCATCCCCTCCACGCTGATGGCCACAGACTTCACCTCCATGGTGAATCCTACTCAGGTCTGCTCATTGCTGCTGGCTAAAACCAACCAGGACATTAGTTCCTAATGATTTCAGATTGAAATAATACAGGGATGCAGTGGAAGGAGTCCCCGTGGCAGGGGTTGGGATGAGAGGAGCTTCCAGGTCCCTTCCAACCCAAACCATTCTGGGATTCCAGGGTTTAACAGAGGAATTCCTTCACCACTTGGAACCCTGGTAGATGTCAGAACCTGAGCAGGTATCAACAGAATGGAAAACTCCACATATTTATTCCCATGAATTCTCAAAACAGCAAAGAGTTCAGATATCTGTTATTCAATTTGGGTTACACAGGAGATCATTTAATTACATGCTGCAAGCTGTGGTTCACTGGTGTGAGATATTAAATTATAGGGGGAAGCAGGAGAGAGAGAGAGACACAGCAGCTCTTGGAATGACAAAACAAGGAGATGGCACATCAGCTGGTAGCTCTGCTGTTCCACATCTCTCTGTCATATATTGCCCTCTGTTTGCAAAAACAAGTGATACTGAAGCTAGCCCAGACAGCAAATCAAGATGTTTGCCACACCTCATTTAGAAAGGTCCCATTTCTGCTTCTCTGAAGAGTTTAATTACTGTTTTTGCTCATAAAAACAAGGCCACGACAAAAAAAAAATTACTGAACCTAAATGAAAGTTGTAGAAATAACAGCTAATGGAAAGGACTTCTTTTGCCCAGTGCATAAACTGTTAAGTGACTGAGGGGGAAAGAGGGGACAATAAGAAAATCTCCAGATTTTTTTTCTATATGTTGAAAAAAGTAATGCAAGGTTTTATTGACAGAGTTCAGTGACCAGGGAAGAAATGATCACAGTTAATGTTTGGCAGCAATGGAAGCAGCAGTAAAATCTGATGAGTAACTGAGGAGCTGAAGTGAAGCACAGGCTGAACTTGTTTTCTTACCCTGAGGACTTATCTTGGAAAATTCAATTACACTGATGTTTAGTAAAATAAATTTTTCCTGCTCCATGGGGACATTTCCAGGCTGTTCCCCGTTACAGAAGGCCTGAAGGGTTCTGCTTTCACTTTGAGACGTGCCACAAACCACGTAAGAACACAAGGAAGTTTCATCATTGAAATTTACCTTCTGATGCACAGAAACTAAATGCTGAATTAACTAACAGGCAGTGAAAGAAGTATAAAACTGGGAATACTGACTTTTCCAATAGATTAAATACATCTCATCCCTGCTTAGAATAGAAATAAGACAACTCTACCTGAGGAGTTATTACAGATCTCACCTCTCCCCTGCTCTTGCAGGAGCTGAGTTGTTGGAAACACTCAATATTTGTGTGTGAATACCCACACATTACAGAAATACACAACTGCCACAAAAATTAGCAACCAAGAAGAAAGTGTATTTTAAACAAATTTCATACAGCAGCTCCTTTCTCAAGCTGATCTGCACACTCAGAGGTACAAAATATTGAAAAACCACTGAGTTACCTAAGAAAACATTTGCTGTCCTGCCATCCCATTGAAACGTGATCCTGTGTGCCCCAGCTCGTCCCCAAGGAATGCCAGGGCACACCCAGCAAACAAGGACAGCACTGTAACCCCAGTCAGGGACACACCAACACTCCCACAGCCTGAGACACAAATCAAGCTGCAAAAAGCACTTGAAACGAGCAGGGAGCTTTGTGAGCACAACCAAGCACATGGGGCTAAAATCAAACAGCCCAGACAGAACCAATCTGCCCTCCAGTAAGGTGTGGAGATGTGAATTTAAAAGCATTTCAGGTACATGACCAACCTGAACTGCCCTGTTACTGTACTTTGAAAACAAAAATAAAGTAAGGGCACACTTGGCTGTGGGATGCTGTCTAATAATCAAAGGATGGCAAGATGCTGCCTGGAGGAGAGCTGGGCACAGCTGAGCTCCTGCCTGCCCTCCTGGGTTTGGGTTTTAGAGACTCAAGCTGCAGGTACAATAATATCCATTTTTACAAAACCAGGATACAATGTTAAAGGCTCTCTGTCAAACAAACAGCCACACTCACAGTACACTGAATTAGCACTGATTACAGTAACCAGCAGCACTGCTACCAACGCATTCAAAACTCAACTGTTTAAGTGTGTAAAAATAACATTAAACTTCTTTTCACTTCTATTATTATTATTACAGTTTGTATGGACAAAGTGTCCATTTTCTCACTCCGTTTCCTTGCCCTTCTGCTACTCATTTACAAACACAGCAGAGAAAACCCTTTCCTGGAAGAGGCTGAAATTAAAAGAAAAACCATGTGGGCATAAGAAAAAAAAATAAAAATTAATACTTCCTTTTTTACCCCTCAAGGCCCTGAACTACTAGGACTGAAACCAGAACTTCCATGACTGGAATTTATCTGTTGGACCAAACTGGCTCTTGTTTTGTTCTCTGGCCTTCCACTGAGAAGGACCCAGATCTCTCTGACAGGAGCATCACTCACAGCTCCCTGCTGCTGGGGAAGACAACCAGTGTGGATTTTTATTTGCTTTGTTGCAGGTTGCTAACAGTTTTTATACTCATTTTAAAACCAAGTTCTCTAAAAGATGAGACGTCCAAATCTAATGGTCTCTTCAATCAGTCACATTATTATTAACACTGCATTGTTAATGAGCTGTTTCTCAATCTCTGTTTTCTGCATAGCCTTGCTGAAATTTCCAAAAGCCAAACTGTCTGGATTTCCAGTGCTCCTGAAGCTTCAAAGAGATCTTGTTCTCAGAATTAAATGTAGGATTATACACAGTGACTCTAAATAGACAAATCCTTTTTTCCTCCTCTTGCAAAATTCCCATGAGAACCAGTTAAGCCTAAATTTCATCTCAGGCTGTATTCTACCTTGTCATATTCATTTTATTTCTGATGCTCCGCCTCCCTTACAAGTGCTTCAGGGTACAAAGAATTTGGCTGAAACTTGAATGAAATATTTGTTATATTTCCTCCTGAAGTCCATGACTAAGCAGACTGAAAACACCTGTTACACCAATGAATTAAGACTAGATGCACACAAAAGGTAGACAAATATTAACAATTTAATCCCAGTTCTCCTCATTTGGGTCAACATTTTCCCAAGAAAATAGACTTAGAAGTCAAAATATCTGCAGCAATCCGTATATTCCACATCAATGGCTTCTGCAAGTTAGCATGGACACATCCTTTTAATTATAATTTATTTTCTTACAGAGAAAAGACTTGAAGCTGAGGTCCTGAAAAGACCTGAGATGCTAAGTTACAGGATACAAGGTTTTAGAGGAAAAATAATGCTTTTATTCTTAACCAACTGTTCCATGTATAAAACATCTTTACTATCAGTTCGTAAAGAATTTCAGGATTTGACAGCACAAAGAAATGGCAGTTCCCTTTAGGAGTTACCAGCTCTGTGTTTAGTTCCATTTTCTTGAAGGAAGTCAGTTAGTGCTTCTGTGAAGTAAATGAAGCAATAGAAAGAGGTGATTTCTACTTCCAACAGAAATTTCTCCCTATGGAAAGGAAAATTCAAAAGTGATCATGCACAAGGTGACTGAGACACTCATCCACCTATGTAAAGAGTTTTTGGATGGGCTAACACCAGTCACTAAGTAAAACACCTGAAGAAATAAGGCTCAATGAGGTCAAAGTTATGTAATTCATAAACCCACACTATCAAGAAAAGAAAAAAAAATGAGCAATGCAAAGAAGAAGTTACAACACCAGTAAAAACTCAAGAATCCCATTTAGCCCTAAAAAGGCACCTTGGTGCTTCTAATACCTGAGCACACCCAGGCATCCCCAAGCAGCAGAGCTCTGTGCCCCACAGACACACTTTGGGCCAGTTTTGGGATTAGCAGGGATACAACCAGGGATGAGAGATGTTTCTGGTTACCTGCACAGCTCCAGTTTTCACCAGTTTATAATTCCTTGCATTTATAGCTGCTGAAGTTAAAAGAGGTCACAGCTTGGCAAATACCACACAAATGCCAGCAACAGAATCTCGCAAGTTTAATTACAGCCTTTGGATTTTATTAAATTTCTAAATGGCCAAGTGCTACTTCGCTTCTTTATTTATGGCAGCAGAAAGCTAAATTACTTTTTACATTAAATGGAAAAAAGGTGCCTGTCCCTCAGTGTCTGCAGGGACCTATGGAAAAGAGCAAAGGGCAGGAAAGGGAAAAAGCTGCATCATCTCACCCTTGAAAAGTGCTACAGGATATGGGTCCAACAGGGAAGAAGGAGGTTTTATAGGGTTCATGGGCAAACAGAGCCACTGGGAAGTGTGACTAGGTAGGAGATATGTATGATAGGCCCATGGGTAGATGAGGCTTAATCATTGAGAGAGAAACTGTGCATCTGCAATAAATGTCACAGCTACGTGACACTTTAAATAGGTTGTAATTCATGTTGCTCAAGACTTTAACAAGGCTTGCTTGGTCAGCGGAGCGTGGAAATTGCTCTCAGGGAATTTATTTCTGTACCAACTGCACAGGGAAAAATAAAAGCACGCATTGCAAACATTCTGTTTCACTTCTAAAGAGTTTTACAGTACTTGAGACAAATTCTTAGCAAATCCTTTAACTAGTTCTTGGCTTTCCACAACCTCCTGAAGTCAGATTTTTGGAGAACATGAATGTTTCCTTGGAAGAATCATAGGAAATATTATGAGTAGAATGTAATTTATAACCCCTTTTTATGTAAGCATACCAAGGTCAATGGGGGCTCTTCAGTCTTAAGCTCAGTCTCAAAGCACTCAGAAGAACAAGGTGGAATGCATTATACAGTAGAAAGAGGAGTAAGACAGCAAACTACATACAATGTTAGCTTTTGCTTCCCTGCTTGGCCACCTGGGAAGGAGAAAAAGCTTCAGGTCTTTTCTCTACTAAGAAAATACCTTATAATTACTAATTCCTTAATTCCTAATCACAGAATTTCTAGGTTGGAAGAGACCTTTAAGATCATCGAGTCCAATCC
Organism: Passer montanus; assembly: GCF_014805655.1. Taxonomy (NCBI): domain Eukaryota; kingdom Metazoa; phylum Chordata; class Aves; order Passeriformes; family Passeridae; genus Passer; species Passer montanus. The sequence goes on from NW_024372813.1 coordinate 1,084,649, forward strand.
ATGTTCTAACACCTCAACTAGGTCATGGCACCAAGTGCCACATCCAGTCTTTTTTTAAACACATCCAGGAATGGTGACTCCACCACCTCCCTGGGCAGATGATTCCAGTATTTGACCACTCTTTCTGTGAAAAACTTCCTCCTTAATCTAGCCTGTATCTCCCAAATCAAACTGAGTTTGTGCTCACACGGGGCATTCTCACACACACAAAGTCCCACACGACCAAATCTCTGCCTATTTACATCCACACAATTCAACAAGTGTTTAAGTACAGAAACTCAATCTTTGCTGACTGCATGAAAGATTTTAAGATTTTAACTTTACACTACTTACATACAATTTCCAGAACACAGGGAAGCAACAGTTGTGTTGTTCTTGCTCATTTTTGCGAGATTTCACCCCAAAGCATCGTCAACAACTATTTGCCCTTTTCTAGAATATCCACACTATGCTTCTAATTAGAAAAAGGTGCTTGTGCACAGAGTGCTGCCATCATAAGTGGCAAAAGGTGACATCAGAATAAACGCTAAGGAGTTCCAGAGGAGCAGCTCGGAATTGGAAGAGCAGCTGAGTGACTCACGCGCTCCGAGACTTTCCCTGGCCAGTGACAGCAGCAGCAGAGGCACATTTCCGAGGGAGCGCACGCTGCCGCGGGCCAAGCCCGCACCGCGGGGGCTCCCCGGCCCCGGCACCGCTGCCCCGGGAAGCGCTGAGCAGGAGCGGCCGCGCGGGCCCCGGCTGCCTGCCGAGGCGCTCCGGGGTGAAGCCCCGGGCACCCCCGTCCCCTCAGGCTGGGGTACCCTCACACACCGGCGGCCCCTCGGCGGGGCTGGGCACAGCCGGGCGGGTCGTGGGGCCCGGACGCTCCCGTCCCGTGCGGGGCTCCGCCGAGCCGCCCGCACAGCCCTCCCCGCCGGGGACACGGCGACAACGGCCCGGGGGCAGCCCGGAGCACCGGGGGAAAGCGGGGCCGCACGCACCTGAGGCGGCGGGAGCGCCCCCGGCGGGAAGCGGGAGCCCCGCGAGGGTCCGCACTGCCGGGACAGCCCCGGAGATCGGCAGAGCAGCAGCCCGAGGCGGGTCCGCGCTGAAGGAGGGAAACAAGGAAGGCGGGGTCCCGATGCGGGTCCGCGCCCCGGAGGGAGGGAGGGGAGCCCCGAGCGGGGCCCGACTCACCGCGACCGCGGCTCCGAGCGCCGCTCCCGGCCCGGCACCGCCGGGCGCGTCCCCGCCGCGCCACGTGACCAGCCTCGGCCCGCCCGCCGCCACGTGACGCGGCAGGCACGTGACGGCGGCGGGAACAGGCGGGGCCGCAGCCGCCATCGCTGTCGCCATGTCGCGACAGGAGCCCGCCCGCCGCCACCGCAGCCAGGTGCGCTTCAAGGGCCCTCCCCACCCAAACCAGCCTGGGATCGTCAAACACCAGCGTGAGCCGGTAACCGTTCTTTTCCCGCCTCATTTCTCTGGTTACTTCTATTGTAAACAGAAGTTAAATGCAGAGACGGGGTTGGAGCCACCCCAAATCTGGGTCCCTCCCACCCCAAATCGTTCTGGGATTTCCTAAGAATTCATTAGGAAAGTCCCATTGATCCTGGGATACTGCCTGCTCCTGTGGAGCCTCTCCAACTCAAAAGTGAATTTAATTTCTTCACGACTCTCAGGGGTCACGGGAGAAGCAGCCTACTGGCAATGAGATTCAAGCCATAAAAATCCTTATGTGAAAGGAAAAAAGGGATTTCAACTTCGTCATTAAAAGTCAGATGTAAAGGCATGTTCACTCTGCAGTGGGAATGCAGTGAGGTTGGTTCACACACACACACGTGGCTAAACAAAAACAGCAAAGTTCTGGACTTATCCTTTATCCACCACTGATCTCCACAGCAACAACTGGGACTGTGTAAAATTACTTGGGAGCTTTTTACACTATTTCCTACACTTCAGCAGAAACCTGGAAGAGCCAGAGATGTTTCTAGGTACATTTATTAGACCAGGAATGCCACTGTCCAAGTGGTAATGAGGAACAAATGCCACTACACGACCATTTTCTCAGTGAAAGTTTAGACCAGTTCATTAGAAGCAGAGGCTGTTACTCCCTCCACTCGCTGGGAGTGACTCTGCCAACAGGTGAGAAGCCCCACTCAATTTTCAGCGTTGTGAGCACCTGCAAAGGGATAAAACCCAAGATTATTAACTCTGAAATCAAAGAAACCTTCGGACATGGGGTTATTTTTACTGTTTTCAGCTCAGATTTCTTGTTATTAGAACATGACATCTCATTAACTTTCTAATTAAAGTAGAATATATTTGTATTGAATAGTATTTCAGTTTTCTGTTTCCAAATATCTGGCTGTAGAAGAAAGAATCTGTAATGTAAATCCCCCCACCATACTGGTATTTTCTTTTGCTGCTGAAAGCTGTAGAGGTTTGAAATCACAAGTAAAATTGAGAACACTTGTATTTCTGATACATTTTCAAATCAGACTGATGCAGAAATTTGAGTAACAACTCAAAATCAAGCTGGCAATTAAAAGAACTTTCCCCATCTATCACATCACTATTTGCTTATGTAAGAACCTCCTAAATTCTGACCACCAGAATGATTTCAAAGAAGCAAAATTTAACTTTTAGAGCCTGCGGCTGGAGCCACAAGAGCGCGGTGACAAACGAACTTACGTAGCCCCAGACAGCAGTGCACATGGCAGCTCCTCCGAGGAGGACCATGCTTCCGTACTTGTCGTGGAAGGTCGGCTCGTGCTTGCGATGAGCCTGCCTCACTGCAGTGTGCTGGACGCCTCGAGCTGGGGGTGTCAACAGGCACAGAAATCAGCTCAGAGACACGCTCAAACCATGCCCAGTCCTCAAATCCCACCAACAGAGAGGCAAGCGTTAGTGTTAAAAGACTAAAAATGCTGGAAAAAATATTAAGTTGGATTTAGAACTCTGGAATTACTCCAAAACACAGGATATACAAAATACTTGAATTTTTTTCAGCTCTCTCAATTTCTCTCTAGAAAGTTATTCCTTAAGTCTAATTCCAGTAAAAAAAAATCCCCTAAGGTAACTTTTTATTTAGTATTACTGTTTCTCTAATAAAATATTTTGTTTAGTTCTTGCATTTTTAGATTTCTATATGCAAATATCTATCCTGGCAGTACACGTACCCAAGCAATGTCAGGATGAAGCTCACCATCAAATTATGAGGCTGCAGGTAGCGGGTGTGGGTAACACCTGCCACATTCCTTCAGGATTTTTGAAGGGAGTGGAGGAAGGAAACTGAAATAACCCGTGGGCATGAGATAAATAATACAGAAAAAAATAACACCATGATATCTTCAGATCATGTACATTTATAAGCATACACTATAAAAGGTACACTTATTAAAGAGAAGACAACAGTGAAAAATCAAAGCAACAGCTACAAAAGACAGATTGCCCATTAGTTGTGTACAAAGCATTTGATGAGAGGGTGATGCATGCATAAAGATATTACAAAATAAAACCTTTCAGTCTCAGGTCAATGGTTTGCATTTTTACCCAGCCGTTATTAGAGAAGGTGAGGGTGATACCCATGTTACTGCATCCCTCGCACACTCTGTAAGGCTTACAAGGCGTTTTTTTAAACACAAAAAAGCCTGAGTATGCACGGAGATACATTTATTTGAGGTGCCCGCACCTCGGGATAGGCACATCGTGCCGCAGCACCAGAGGAGCAGAGCCTGGGGGTCTGTACCACTGAAGGGCTAACTCTAACCTTGAGTTCCCTTGTCACTGCACGTTACCAGGCCAGAATGTGCCTTTACGTACTAGGGAAAGAAAGCACCAAAGAAAGCAGTCCTAGACCAAAAAGCAACTAGGACATAAAAAAAGGCTGAAAGAAATAAAAAAAAACAAACGGGAGGCGAAGGACGCCAGAGCCGCCCGCAGCCCCTGAGGTGCCCTCACGACCCTTCCCGGTGCACAGTGACTGTGGGGCTGAGGGACAGTCCGCACAGGGGAGGGCACAAACGCACTAGGTAAAGAAAGCACCAAGGAAAGGAGTCCTTTACCGAAAAGCAACTAGGAGATAGAGAAAGGCTGAAAGAAATAACAAAAGCGGGAGGCGAAGGACGCCAGAGCCGCCTGCAGCCCCTGAGGTGCCCTCACGACCGTCCCCGGGTGCACAGAGAGTCTGGGGGCTGAGGGACAGTTCGCACAGGGGAGGGCACAAACGCACTAGGTAAAGAAAGCACCAAGGAAAGGAGTCCTTTACTGACAAGCAACTAGGAGATAAAGAAAGGTTGAAAGAAATAACAAAAGCGGGAGGCGAAGGACGCCAGAGCCACCCGCAGCCCCTGAGGTGCCCTCACGACCGTCCCCGGGTGCACAGAGAGTCTGAGGGCTGAGGGACAGTCCGCACAGGGGAGGGCACAAACGCACTAGGTAAAGAAAGCACCAAGGAAAGGAGTCCTTTACCGAAAAGCAACTAGGAGATAGAGAAAGGCTGAAAGAAATAACAAAAGCGGGAGGCGAAGGACGCCAGAGCCGCCTGCAGCCCCTGAGGTGCCCTCACGACCGTCCCCGGGTGCACAGAGAGTCTGGGGGCTGACCCCACAGGGGAGGGCACAAAGCGGGGAGACCCCCTGAGGAACCCCCCACACCCCGAGAGCCGCCCCTGTGCTTACCGACGAGGCTCTGCGCGGCCCTGGCCACCGGGAACATGATGAGAGCCGAGCGCGTACCCTTGACGCCGGTGAAGAACAAAATGGTCGCGGCGGAAGTGGCGGCACGGCAGGGGCCTGTGGGTAACGCCGGGCTCCTCCTCGCTGCGGCAGAGCTGCCCGGTCGGGCCGGGCCGAGCTGAGCTGGCCGTTCCCTGGCTGCTCTCCGGCACTCCCGGGTACAGACGGGCTCTCCGTGATGGGTGAAGGAATACAGAGAAGCGACTAGGATCGTGACGACAGCACTAAGTATGTCCTGGAGAAAGCTGCACACGCAGTGTCAGGATGGCCGAGTGGTCTAAGGCGCCAGACTCAAGGCGTTCCGCGCCTTCCCGCGGTGGGTTTGGGTGTTCTGGTCTCCGTATGGAGGCGTGGGTTCGAATCCCACTTCTGACACCACTTTTTTTTCTCACTGTGTGGGTTAATTTAAATTTGGGAAAGGGCCGAGTAGAAAAAAATCTGGGATTTCAGTGCAAATAGAAATCAGAAATAATTTAAAAATAAAACCTGAAGCGAGAGTAAATCCTCATCTTTCCCTGGCGATTCTGCATCAGAGCTCTAACCCAGCACGCACCTGCTGAGGCATTCCCATGTGCATTTGCATTTTAACAATATTTGTAACACACTACCCAGCAATTTATAGAGTGTGTGTAACACAAAGCTTGTATCTGAGACAAGAGGGAGAACTTCATTACACTGAGAGTGGCAGAGCACTGGAGCAGCTGCCTAGGCAAGGTGTGGAAAGTGTCTCTGGAGACACTCAAAACCCATCTGCAAGCATTGGTGTTGTTTCAAAATGTGGATTATGTAACATTTTCTTGAGAAAGGATGTTGTTTGATGTTTGATCTTTGTGAACTTTCTAGCCTAATCAACAAGGAAGGAGATTTAATCCATGAAACAGCAGGTGTCAAGCTCTTAGTGATGTCCAGATGTTGGAGAAAATTACTTTTACTGTAGAACTGCCTTGTGAAAGTTTAGGGCTTGACATGTTTCAATTATCTCAGGCTTAGGGGGGGTTTAACAAAGCTTGGGAAGGAGGATGTGCCACTGATCACAGACACAAAGAATGCAGAATTTATGGCCCACAAAGACATTTTGCAGAACTCCCACGATAAGAAGACACTAACAAAGCCAACACAGCAACTGGGCTGAAGTCAGTTCCAACTGGTGAAAGGGAATTCCAGCAGGGGCAGACCACGACCGCCAATCCACCGACCAAAAAGAGGAAAAAGTCACAACCTGTGCATTAATTAGTATGGGAAGCAGAGAAGCATTGACTAATAGAAGACAGAAAGCTAATTAATGAGAGAACTACATAACTTGTACCCAGTGAACACAAATTCCTCTGTTTGTTAAAACCTATAAACAGTAAAAAGCTTTGAGAGTTGGCGTGCTTGATTTGTAGAACACCACTGAGCACCCAAGGCTTGCACAACTCTGATATAAATCAATCTCGGAGTGTGTAACTATTGGCTTGTTGCACGCCGGGTACCGAATCCGGTATCTTAGGGGGCAATACTGTGTCACCCGTGTCTCGGGTGATCTGCAGAGGTCCCTCAGCGCTGTGAGGGCTCTGTGAGGCGGCTGCGACCCCTCAGCTGCCGCCGCGTCCTGGGCTCCGCCACACTTCCCTCCCTCAGGGCTCGCTCCGCCCTCCCTCAGGGCTCGCCCCGCCCTCCCCTCGGGGCTTCACCAATGGCACGGCTCCAGCTCGTCGCGCTCCCTCATACTCAGCCAATCGGAGGCCGGCATGGACTCTCGAGCCGGCGCCTCCGCCAATCGACGTCTCGTGGGCGGGGCCTGGCAGCCGGCGGGGCGGGCGAAGCGGGGCGGCCATGGCGGCGCTGCCGGTGCCGCTGCTGGCGCTGGCGCTGCTGCTGCTGGCGGGATGCGGCGGGGGCCGGGCCCCGGGGGGGGGGGGGGGGGGGGGGGGCCCGGCGCCGCGGGGCAGAGGCGGAAGGAGGTGAGGCTCGCCCGGAGCCCCCGCGCTGCGCCGGGCCGGGCTCGTGCTGAGCGGGATGAGGGCAGGAGCGGCCGGGGCCCGGCGGGCTGGCCTGGCCTCACCCCGCGTACCCGGCCTGAGGCTCGGCCGGCTCTGAGGGGAGCCCGCCGCGAGGGAAGGTCCCGATTCCAGGTTCATCGGCTCTCGTTAGGAGCACTGTGCGGGTGTTGTCTTCCTAGCGTACGGCATTTGCTGGGCGGGGGGATGAGTGGTCGTTGGTTGTAGTCGCTAAGGTTCCACTTAATTCCACGCACTTGACCTGCAGGGTATAGCAAAATCCTTCTGTATAAGCGTGTATACTTGTGTCAGTTGTAAGTCAGAGAAGAATAATTTATTATTATTATTACCGTCATGGCGAGATTCTTGGGGCTGCCCTGTGCATGGTCAGGAGTTGGACTTTGATGCTCTTACTGGCTCCCTTCCAGTTCAGGATATATTACGGTGGTTTCCTCTAACATATTTATCTGAAGAAGGGTGTTAATGAGTAGAGAAGTGCTTTATGATAAATGCAACATTTGTGAGTTTGTTCAACTAATGCCTTGTCTTATAATGTTCTAGAATTGATTGTCTCCTTTTTGAGGAATATTTTAGTGTTGAACACTTCTGAGTTTTTCAGATATATTCTGAATTATGGTTCTTTTTTTCCAGCAGTGCTGAAACTGAAATGTTGAGGTTGGTTCCATCTCTGGTGTTGGTTCCACTGCCGCAATTTTTGAAAGCAGAAACAGTTTGATGCTTAGTATAGCAAAAAGTTGTGGAGGGGATGGAAGTGGTTGGTACAGCTGGAAGAAATCCTGCAGCTGCTCTGAGGAGGGGCTGCTGGGCTGAGGGTCTTCACCAGCCTGGTCATGCTGAGTGCTGAAATCTCTGTGTTACTGGATGGTTGAAGTTAATGAATTATGTTAGCATGACTTCAGATCTCCTGTGAATGCCTTGCAGAACCTTACTGAAGGATCACATCACCTGTGTGGCGTTGTGGAAAGCAGTGCAGATATTTGTTGCATCAAATCTAAAACCTTCTGAGACTGAAAAAAACCTCAATAATGTTTCATTACCATTTTCAGATGGTGCTGTCAGAAAAAGTGAACCAGCTGATGGAGTGGGCCAGTAAGAGATCCGTGATCCGAATGAACGGAGACAAATTCCGGCGCCTGGTGAAGGCCCCTCCCAGGAACTACTCAGTGATTGTGATGTTCACTGCCCTTCAGCCTCACAGGCAGTGTGTTGTGTGCAAGTATGGGCTCCTTTAGTCCTAAACTAGAACTTGAAAGCCACCTGATGCTTTGTAGACATTAAATTTAACAGCAGGGTTGCACTTTGACACAGGTGGGAGGAATATACAAGGGCAAGTTACAGTAGGATTGGCTTTGCAATTTAATGTGTTTGTGAGGAAACATAATCCTCAATTTTATCTCCCTCCTAAAATAATCCCTGCTTTGCAGAAACAAAGTGTTTACTTTGGAGAAAGACACAGTGAAAGCTCAACTTTCCTGGCATGAGCTGCTGAAGAAATGTTTGTAGAATTATTGCTGGCCATGGAGCTTAAATGTTGTTCTTAATTAATATATTGCTTGGCAGTTATTTACAATTCAAATGTCCTAGATCCTTAACCATATTGTAGCTTTTCTGTATTCATCTGGAGGTGGCAGAGGTCTGTAAAGGTGACTTTTATATCTAGTCCCTTGAAATTATTTGTTTCTCACCCTCTGACCTGGAAGAAAGTGCACACTTGGCCACATTTTGGTGCTCTGTGGACTGGCAAATCATGAGCAGCTGAATTCCAGTTCACCTTTCAGTTAGAAATTACCTCAGCTTTGTGTTTGTGGACTCAACAAATCTTGCCCTTCCATTTAAAAAAGCAGGTGCCAAATGCTTTCCCTGATGGTAGAAGAGTGTCTGTGCTTAAATGATTTCATTAACACTTAAACTTCCTTTTGAACCCTAGAAAATTAACAGGGTGGGTGTGGGAGGCACCCATGGATGGGGTGGGTGGACAGAGCTGCTTTACAGCTTCCACAACTGCTGTGGACAAAGCCATGACACAGCCTCTCACTTGGTGTGTTTTCCAGGCAAGCTGATGAGGAATACCAGATTCTGGCAAATGCACACTTGGCCACATTTTGGTGCTCTGTGGACTGGCAAATCATGAGCAGCTGAATTACAGTTCACCTTTTCGTTAGAAATTACCTCAGTGTTTGTGGACTCAACAAATCTTGCCCTTCCATTTAAAAAAGCAGGTGCCAAATGCTTTCCCTGATGGTAGAAGAGTGTCTGTGCTTAAATGATTTCATTAACACTTAAACTTCCTTTTGAACCCTAGAAAATTAACAGGGTGGGTGTGGGAGGCACCCATGGATGGGGTGGGTGGACAGAGCTGCTTTACAGCTTCCACAACTGCTGTGGACAAAGCCATGACACAGCCTCTCACTTGGTGTGTTTTCCAGGCAAGCTGATGAGGAATACCAGATTCTGGCAAACTCCTGGAGGTATTCCAGTGCATTCACCAACAAGATTTTTTTTGCTATGGTAGATTTTGACGAAGGCTCAGACGTGTTTCAGATGGTAATGTCTTTTTCTCTTCTAATGTTGTTTTTAGTTTGGCTTTTGGGAAAGAAGGTAAAGATGTTAAATAATTTAGTGTTACATTGAACAAAGGAATGAAAAGTTAAAAGCTGTCACTCTTGAAAGAAAGATGGCCTGAGCGTGTTGGTAAGAATATTAACAGAACTGACAGATATGGACTAGATACAAGGAGTGAATTGGTTTCTTTGACTTTTTTTTCCCTGAGTTTGTCTCCTGTAATAAGTTCTGGTGTAATTCTTAATGGAATTCTTCTGTGGTACATGAAGAGACAAGATAGAAAGAGCTGATGTCGTTAGGAGCAGCTATTACAATTTTTAGATGACTAGAGAATGATAAATTAGGCCTTTGGTATTTCTTTGAAAGTACCCAGCCATTTTTCTCTTCTACTAACATTGTGTGAGCACTTTTTTTTGTTCTCCAGCTGTGAGAATATTCCATGTACACTTGGAATTGTAGGTTACATTAATAGTTCATTATAGTCTTGCAGATGTTAACTTTTTTTTTAAGAGGTACTAATCTCTATTTAACAGCCACGCAGTTTAGGCAGTAATACTTTATTAAATGGAAGCTTTTGAACTGGAGAGTTGAAAAGAGATGTCTTTTTGTTACTCTTGTTAATTCTTTTCCTTAGTGTTCCATTAAAAATGCATTCATCAAGTTATGGCCTTCCTAGAAGACCATCTTTTAGATTAATATATTGCTATTTTGCAGATTTCCTTACCAAAAGTAGTATTTGGAGAAGAAACAGATTCAAAAAACTGTGCATGAAATACAGAAATGCAAGCTGTGTGCTGCCTACTGTTTTTTTATAAAGTCACAGCCATTAAATCAAAGAGCTAACTTTCCTGAGTCAGTAACAATATTGCAAGCCAGAAATGGCATAGAATTGCGTTCCCATATAATCCTTTCATAGGCTATATCCTCTGTGAACTCTCTCCCTGCAGCTGAACATGAATTCTGCCCCCACTTTCATTAACTTCCCTGCCAAGGGGAAGCCCAAGCGGGGGGACACCTACGAGCTGCAGGTGCGCGGCTTCGCGGCGGAGCAGCTGGCACGCTGGGTGGCCGACAGGACAGACGTGCACGTGAGTGCAGAGCCCTTCCCTCTGCACCCCTGTGCAGGGCCAGCACTCGTTGTGCAGGGCCAGCACCCCTTCCCTCTGCACCCCTTCCCTCAGCCCCTCAGCACCCCTTGGCAGGGCCAGCACCCCGTTCCTCAGCACCCCTGTGTAGGGTGAGCACAGCTTCCCTCAGCATCCCTTGTGCAGGGCCAGCACCCCTTCCCTCTGCACCCCTTCCCTCTGCACTCCCTGTGCAGGGCCAGCACCCCTTCCCTTTGCACTCCCTGTGCAGGGTGAGCACCTCTTTCCTCAGCACCCCTCTGCAGGGCTGGCTGGGGAACATCACGTATGTTCTGTGCCTCCTGAGCTGCTCTAAAGAGCTCATCTACAAAATCCAGTTCAGACTCATGACTGCATCTTTCAATTTCTTTACAGCCCCTGTGCTGGTATTTTGTGTAATGCTGTATTTGAGTAGATGGTAAAACTCATGGCCTTCCTTCTTGCTCTCTGTTCCTGTGGAAGAAAAACAATCTCTGAATTTTTGAACATGGTAAAGTTGTGTAAAGCTCAAGTTACAATATTGGTGGAAGAAGCATTGCTTACTTCCCAAGTCAGATTTACTACCTAGAAAACATGTGTATGCCATAGTTGTCCCCTCAGTGTTGTGGGGTTTTTTAGCAGGAGTGCAGGTATAATGTCTAATCCTACTGAGAGAAAATAATTCCAGTGTCCTGTGTTCAGATCCGTGTGATAAGGCCACCAAACTATGCTGGACCCCTGATGCTGGGGCTGCTGCTGGCTGTCATCGGAGGCCTCGTCTATTTGAGGGGCAGCAATCTGGATTTTCTCTACAACAAAACTGGCTGGGCCTTTGCTGCTCTGGTGAGTTATCATGACTTTCGTTTCCCTGTAACACTGAGTTTTGTAGCAGTTCAAGTTTTCAAAAGCTTCTGTACTTCAAGGTTCTTAAAACTGGTAGAGGAAAATGAGGTACAGTTAGGTTGGCTTCTTCACAGATTGATAACATTGTGTGATCTTAGTCACTTCAGCTCACTGAATGCTTGATTAGATGCTTTTTGTACAAAGATAAAGTGGGACAATTCTTAGCCTGTGTTCCAAACCAGTACATTTTGGTACGAAGTGAAAAGATATCAGGTTAAATTAAAAAGAAAAGAGAATCCTTATTAAATAGCATTTCTTCTTTCCTTTTCAGTGTTTTGTGTTAGCAATGACATCAGGCCAGATGTGGAACCACATCAGAGGCCCTCCCTATGCTCATAAGAATCCCCACACGGGACAAGTGGTGAGTGTTGCCTTCATTTTGTTTTCTGCAGAATAAGAGTGATACTAAGAGACAAACCAGAGTGCAAATTCTGCTTTTGGCTTCTCTCTTTGTGGGTGAAACCAGCCTCTCCTGCAGTGAGCAAGGCAAATCAACATGTCTTGCACATGTGCTGTATCTCCAACGATGAAGGGATGTGATAGTTCTAAACTGCTTACAGCACAGTTAAGGTATTTAAGGGTTGAGTCTTAGATGCTAAAATTCCTGTTGCTGAGCCTGGCAATTATGTTTTAACCTGGTCTTGTTAACTCACACACTCATCTAGTGATTTCCATGTAAAACCATCTTTCCTCAAGATTCTTGAAGTAAATTAATATCTAGTGACCTCAGATTTATGAAGTCTCTTTCTTGGGAAAAAAGTCTTTAACATTATTTCAAATATACAGCTCTAGAATGAGACAAACTGTGAAAGTAGTCACAGTGTTCTGAGAGCATTGCATCTGCTCAGGTGCTTACACATCACATGCTGGTTTTTCTCATGGTTTTACTCAGGGAATTAATTTGAAAATTTGGAAATGTCCTTTTGTGCCTGGTTAGATGGGTCAGGCCCTCTGTATTCCTTTGTAGGAAGTGGATAAAACTTTTTTTTCCTACTTAGATATGACATCATAGCCATTATAGGGTGTCCCATAGGCATTAAAACATGGTATTTTTTCACAAATTTCAATTTTTCTGTTAACCCAGAAGTGAAAGAGATTCCAAATGCTTGGTTTTGGAGGCAAGTGAGTCAGGTTCACACACAGATTGAAGGGATTGCCCCTAAGCTAAGCAGCAGTGAACACAACCTAAGAATCTCAGTCAGGGAATGCATCGGATTTGGATCACGTTAGGGTGCAGGAGGGGCTAATCTTGTGGTATTTTGCTCAGCTGGACTGAGAATCTGGACCACAAAAGTTGTAGCTGCACTTGCTGTAATCTGGATGAGGCTGATTGTGCATGGTAACAAATAGAAGAAGGATCTTTGCTTCTGTTGCAGCTCCCCCAAAAATCAGTGATCAACCGCTGAATTTGTTCATGCTCCAACTTCTGCTTCTCCTGAAAAAAAAACAAAACCAAAAACCAAACAATGCAAACCCCAGTTCCAGGCTCTGTAGCTGCTGTTAATCATGTCAAAGTTGTCTCCAGTCTTTTCTAAATCTAATTCCCCTTTGTCTCTTACAGAATTACATCCATGGAAGCAGCCAAGCCCAGTTTGTGGCAGAAACACATATAGTTCTGCTGTTCAGTATCCTTCCTGGGAGAGGCCTGTGGTTGGTGACAGATTTTTGGTCAGCAAATGCTGCTGCCTTTTCAGTGGTGCTTTGTCATGGCTTTAATTGCCACCTAACACTGATGCAGAAGCTTGTAAAACCTTTGTGCACTGCCAGCTGTGCTTTTCCTGTGCCTCTGATCTTCAAGTTGACTAGGAAAATATTTACTGCTTTCTCACTTTATTGTTTAAGTACCAAGCTGAATCCATCCCTAAAGTTGTGGATCTCTTTGGAATCAGAAGATTCTTCAGGATACTCCCTGTTCCTCTGTTTGTGTCTCTTTTCAGTGTCACTTATTTCTTGCTTTGGTGTTGAATTCATTCCTCTATCACTGATCTTTCATTTCTTTGCTTACCTTCTTATCTTACCATTTGTTCCTACTAATGATGCAGGATTTTGCCATGCTATCAAGAAAAGCAAGTGGAAATTTTCAGACTGAGAGCTTTTCCTTTTCTTATTTGTACAAAAAATGCTTCTTTGGGATCTTAAGAATACCTTAAAATTCCATGTTCTGGTTGTCTCCCATGTATTTCTCCCGTTTTTCCCCCACATGTGTTTTTGATCCACCATTTGTTACTTCAGTCATTGATACTCCCTGTTCCTCTGTGTGTGTCTCTTCAGTGTCACTTATTTCTTGCTTTGGTGTTGAATTCATTCCTCTATCACTGATCTTTCATTTCTTTGCTTACCTTCTTATCTTACCATTTGTTCCTACTAATGATGCAGGATTTTGCCATGCTATCAAGAAAAGCAAGTGGAAATTTTCAGACTGAGAGCTTTTCCTTTTCTTATTTGTACAAAAAATGCTTCTTTGGGATCTTAAGAATACCTTAAAATTCCATGTGCTGGTTGTCTCCCATGTATTTCTCCCGTTTTTCCCCCACATGTGTTTTTGATCCACCATTTGTTACTTCAGTCATTTCTGGCTGGAGCTTTTCTTCTGTGTCTTGTCACCTGTATCATCATTCCTTTATTTTTTGTTAAGGACCTTTTCTTGTATTTCATTTTTTAAATTTAAAATAGGCCCTTGGATGAAAATTTCTGATCTTTTTCTATTACTGTATTTTTGATCCACTTGGTCAAAGTAGAAACTTTTTGTTGATATTTATTTGTGTTATTTCTGTCCATCAGACCCAACGCACCCATTGCTGGAGACATTTTAAATTATAAAATTTGGTGAGATTTCTGTGGGTTCAAGACACTTTCCTCCTGTGCTGAAGGTGGGCTGTGTCTGAAATGGAAAGATTCCTGATGGTCCTGATGCAGTCAGTGATAAGAATTTTTCCTTTCAGGAGGAGACTTGGGACTGGACATTTGTAGGGAAATGGAATGAAATCTTTGGGAATTCTGTCTTTCATTCCACTGGATTCACTGCTTTGCTTTGCAAGGATTCATTCTTGGCAAATATCAGGCCTTTTGTGTTGTCTCTGCTTCTTTAGTTTTATGATCTTTTTTTTTTAATTTGAAGAATTAGAAAAGAAATATTTCCACTTGAAAGACAGCCTTGGATGTTGGATTAAATACTGCATGTGTTTTATTTGTGCTGTTGGCTGAGTGAATGCAGAAGCTGAATTCTTTTGGGGATTTTCCAGTGGAGAGCAGCAGTAGGAGTGGGCCAAGCTCTCTGGGAAGGAATGCTGCTGCATTACAAGCTGAGATAATAAATGCAAGTTTTTCATTTTGCCTGAAGACTTTCCAGTTTATATTTTAAGCTTTGCATTTATTTTCTCTTAAAAGCTGACGTTACCAATGTCTTTCAGTTGTTCTTTTTTTGCCCTGTAGTTGCTGATTTGCAGGGAAGTGTTCGATTTTTCCAGTGAGTTTTAATGCCCCAGGTATGGTGTGGGAGCTGAATTTAGGGGATAAGGAGTGTTGTTTTGAATCTGTTGTACTTTGTTGATTAGCCTTAAACAGCATTTGTAGATGGTGGAGTTACTTTAGGAATGGTCCTTCTCCATGAAGCTGCTACTTCTGACATGGATGTGGGGAAAAGGAAAAGTAAGTACTGAAAGTTTGCTCTCTGAGCAAAGGCATATTCAGTGAGGGTGTTTGATACACCATTTAACAGAAATGCTTTTGCACTGGGGGGTTTTGTTCACTCCCCACCTCTAAGCTGACAGAATCATTTGAATGTTTGACAGTTTTTGGAGTTGCTTAGCAAACTGCAAGATAAATCCTTTTGGCAGATGGAGAGAGATAAAGATGCTTTGCAGTGTTTTGCTAGTAAGAGGGAGAAGAAGGGACTTTTTCTCAAAGCATTTATATAAAATTGGTGTACAATTGGTGTTAATTCATATTTCTCAATGACACGAGTAGAGCCCTGATCTGACCAAATCTGTAAACATTGCAGAAGACTTTGAAAACATGACTCCCTGAGGTGTTTGCAAGGGCAGTGTCCCATCAGAGCCTCTCCCTGTGCATCTCTTGCAGTTATGTGCATTGCTGGCATTGGCTTGGTGGTGCTGTTCTTCAGCTGGCTGCTGTCTGTCTTCAGATCCAAGTACCACGGCTACCCCTACAGGTATGTCAGGCTGGGCCCTGCTGCTCTGGCCCTTGGGGTGCAGCTACCCCACTGCACCTCTGCTGCCTCATTTGGCAGGAAATACTCCTCTAAAAATGCTCCCTTGGTTTCTCAGAGTAGCAATATTGGTTGGTGAAGTCACAGAAATAAGAGTGTTTCATGGATGTTGTAATTTTTCAGTCTAACCAAAGCAAACTCTACTTTGCATGTCATTGCATGTTATAAAATACTTCTATTTTGAGAATGATACCTCAGCCAGTTTATACTGCCAAAAAATGTATTTTCCCACCTATTTTTCTCTCTTCCATATTCATCCATCTTCATTATTAATCCTTCTTTGTGAGAGCAGGGAGGATGCCTGATGCTTTAAAGCCGCCTGCATTTGGGGATTTCTTGTTTAAGGAGCCTAATACTGTCAGTTGATCACTTCTATATATGTGTGACTGATACAGATACCTTAGGTGTGGTTGCTAGCTTTTATGCATTTTTAAGCAATAAGTACATGTTAAAGGACCAGTTTCTAATGATTTCACCATCTGCAATGAGCTGAATTTGTCTATAAAGCTAAACCCACAGACAGATATTATGCTTTCTCTATGAGAAATGTAGTCTCATTTAAAAATATCTTAATAATAAAACCTGTTATTTTATGAAGACTTTTCTCAAGAGCAAAAGACAGCTGAAATTATTCCCTGTTTGATAACTGGTCAGCTTTTATTCTGGTTTCTGCAACGGTCTTAGGTACTCCTGCTGACTTTATTGAAGGGAAAATATGATTGTCTTTAGTTCTGAGTTATTAGAAATGCATTTTCAATTAAGTTTTTTTACAACTTTTGTTGTAGCAGCATCAGGCCCTTTTCTCACTCTGATTTTCTTGGCATTTATAAAAGCTAAGTGGAATGTTGCACACCTTTGCTTTTGAGTTATTAGAAATGCATTTTTAAGTTGGTTTTTTTTTGTTGTAGCAGCATCAGGCCCTTTTCTCACTCTGATTTTCTTGGCATTTATAAAAGCTAAGTGGAATGTTGCACACCTTTGCTTCTTTTAAAGTTAATAAGAATGTTTGTTATTTTGCTCTTTGCAGTTTCCTAATGAGCTAAAGGATTCCAGTCTGTAACATCAGGAAGGTGTGGCTCTGAACTTGGGTGTGGTGGAAGGAGGAGCTCAACGTGTGTGGTTTGTGCTACCTCTGCTTACACTGAGACAGTTAAACACTGAACCAAAGACAATGTAGTGCCTTAAATACAGCAAGCAATTTGCTCTGAAGGACACAGAGTGTTAAGATGCAATCTCTCTTTCATAAGCTTTACATCTTCTTAAGCAGCTCTACTTCTGGCAAAATTCAGAACATAATGCTTAAAACTACATTTCCATGGACTAACTAGAAATGGTACTTTCAATTCACTTGGATAATCTGTTTACCATGGGTTTTTTCCCCTGAATTATCACTGTATTTCCTGTTTGTGCATAGCAGGTGACAGCAGCTTCTCTGTCATGCCTTTTCATGGTTGAGGAAACAGCTTCATGTACCTGGAAATCTTTTCCTTCAGCCTGTGTGCAGCCCTTGGAGCATGCTCCAGGTCCCAGTGTGGAATGTGAATATCCTAGAGCTGTGTCTCATTTTTGAGAAGAGATCTCAACTGCTGTATGATGCAAGAGGTTGTTTCACAGATGAAGGGGGAGTTTTCAACATGTACAATGGAGTTATTCATTAGTTAAATCTTTCTTTGCCAAATGCTGAAACTGCAATGTTTAAGTTGTAAGCTTTGACTCAAAGCTGGAAAAAGAATTCTTAGACTGGCCAACACTCACACTCTTAAAAATTTGAACCAAAATTACAAATGTAACTATCTATGTGTTGCACGAATTCAGAGTTGCTAATTGGCTTTCAGGTTACTGCCTAAAGCCCTGGCAAATGAACAGATGCCAGATCTGTGGTCACTGTATAAGTCACTATATAAGTTGTTGCATTCTCCACTAGTTTTCTCCACATTTTTATCCTTTGGCAGAGATGTCTGCTCCTGGGATAAACGTTGTTACCCCAGGACACACTTGATAGCCTTACAATTGAATGCACGTGCTGCTTGCTCTTCCCTTTTGTTCTCTCACCTCACAAAGATACTTTGCCTTAAGAATTCTTGAGTGGAAGACATTGTGCCTCAGCAAAAACTGTTGTGCAACTCAGCAGTTGCACAGGAAATCTTTGCAGCCTGATTCAGTAACCCTTCCTTCCGTGGGCTCCGGTGGCCTTAGAGGTTCCTAGTCAGAGAGACTTTTGTCTCCTGCTTCTGCCTCTCCTCTCTCAAGGGGTTATGGAATCTGGATATTTGAAATTGACTCTCAGAAGGGATTGTATCACTCCAAGCAGAATGTTATTCTTAAGCAGTTTTGCTGAATTAATACACATCTCAAGTGCCTTAACGTCGCTAATTTCGTTGTTTGATGTTTCAACTCGTTGAGATGCATTTTCTATGCCATACAGAACGATGAGCCTTAGTGGAATGGATAAATGGTGTGCCTGACTGGATTTTGGACAAGTTTCAATAAAACTTTTTAGTCTAATCCATGCTCCTGTGTCTTTTGAACTTTGACATAAAACAAACCAACCTCTTCTCTTCCACTGTTGTTTCAACATGTTAATCACAGCCTGTCTGAATAGAGTAAGCAGCCTGAATATGGGTGAGTAGACTGGATTGGTAGTCTGTATGTGTTTATGTGGAGAATTACAGCCCAGAATGTCAGCACTAGAGAGATGCTCATGTAGCCAGCTGATAGTATAAAGATTACATGATTTTGTCTTGTCTTTGACAGCTGTCGTGCTGTGAAAATCTTGGATTCCTGGAGTTCTAGACAGATCAGCTCCTGGTGTTTCTGGAGGTGGAATCTTGTTAGCATTGTAGATTTGCCTGGAACAACTCAGCACTGCTGTACTTGTGGCTTGTTTTCCTGCCCAGCTGGTAAAATGCTTCCCATAAACTTTTCCAGTTATAATTTATTCTATCCTAAACCCATCCAGTTCCATATTGACAAGTTTAAACAGCCACACCTCATGCAGGTGAATGCTGAATTCATGTTTACCTTCCATGTGAGGTGGCCACAATGTTGAGAGTTTGGGATTTTCCTCTTTTTTTTTCTTTTCCCCATGCTGAGATGAAAATAATGCTCCTTTTTCCCACCAGTTTTTCTGCTCTCTAGACTGAAACTGAAGTGCATAGAGGAGGAAGCAGATGTGGTAGTGGAGCAGAAGATGGAGTGCTTGCAAGGACCAGTGGCAGGTTTAGAGGGGATGAATTCTGGCAAGGTCTGGCTTGTGCAGCAGTTGAGAGGTAACAGCTGGCTCTGGGGGTACCCAGGGTGGTGCTTGGTGCCAGGGGCACTGGCAGCTGCCTGGCTGGTTCCTCAACACAGCTGGGCCCCCAGAACAAGGGTGGCCAGGGCAGTGCATCCAAGATGTGCTGTGGGGAAACTGGGAACTGCTGAGGACATCTCCTTTAGAAAGGGAATCATTGAACAGCTCAGGAGTGCCCTGAAAGCTCACTGTGAGAGAACACTTGCAATAAAGGGAGGAAATGGTGCATTCTGCAGCTGAAAATGGACTCTGTGGTTTTGGTAATGGGGCTGGCCTCAGTGAATGCTGCTTTTTTCTGCTTTTGAGAAGGAGCTGTGGTGTATTGAGAAGATATTTTGGAATAATGGCTAGAAATAATTTAGGGAGCTCTCTGCACTAAGTGCAAGGCAAGATAGTAAATTTAAATGGATTAATCTGTGTAATGGTTTGCATCATGTACAATTTACTGGATGTTCCTGCCTTCAAACCATTCTAGTGTTCAGCACACATTGTGATTTTCATGAGGCCCTGGCACAGGGTGCCCAGAGCAGCTGTGGCTGCCCCTGGATCCCTGGAAGTGTCCAAGGCCAGGCTGGACAGGGCTGGGAGCATCCTGGGGTAGTGGGAGGTGTCTCTGCCCATGGGATGAGCTTTAATGTCCCTTCCAACACAAACCATTGTGGAATTCTCTGATAGTGGTCATTCCTGCACCTGCTTTTCAGGGCCAGAACTGCCCAGTCCTCCAGCTAGATGTGCCCAGCTCTGCACCTGCTGTGTTCTTGGTGCTCATGCAGGTAACCTTAATTAATCCCCTGCCATGAGGGCAAGGTTCAGCCATGAGGGTAAGAACAGGTTCAGCCTCCTTGCAGGCAGGGGGTGGCCATCCGTGCTCAGGGAATGAGATGGTGGCTGCCTAGGGACTTCAGGAGGAAAATGTAGGTGCTTTTATGGTCACAGCCACTGGAAGGGTAAGAAAATGTACAGCCAGGTTTGTTCTGAGCCCTGTTCAAAATGTGTGAAAGCATAGCAGGGAGTTTTTGATTCGCAGCAAATCAAAGTTGGAGTTTTAGAAGTACTGAAGAAAATCAGCTTAAACTTCAAAACGCTTGGAACATCCAGAGAAAATCAGATGTGAGAATGGTTGCTGCTTGTTTGAATATGCTGCCCATGACATCAGATGATGCCAAATCATGGCATCTTGTAGCCAAACTTGATTGGGAGAGAACAGTATGTAGTGCTCCTCCAGGGGCTGTTGGCAGTGGTTTGTGGTAGTTTGTTTTTAAAAATACCCATTCTGTACTAGAAAAATGCTTAAACTGAAATCAGATTATTTAAGAAGTTAAAATAAAGTTATTATTTAAGAAGTTAAAGTGCTGTCATCTGCTGTGAGAAATAATTCTCACCAAGGATTTGAGAAAGTACTGGCACTTGGTTTCTGTGTTGGACCTTGGTGTTTGCTGTTTTCTCATGCTGGGAAAGTTTAATTCTCAACTACAAACCACTGATCAAATGACTCCACACCATTTCTTTGGACTTTCCTAAGGGGAATAGAGCAACAGCAACACAAAGAACAAACCCAGGCCCTCGAGTGAGCATCACCTGTTTCCAGTTTTATCATGCTTTTGGTCTGAGAAATAGAGAGTTTCATTGCACATAACCTGTTCCAATTAATGGCTCAGATCTTGATCATTCCTACAAAATTAATTTAAGCATAGCCTTTTATTGGTCTGGATTAATTGTGCTACTTTTATCACAGATAATAATATGAAAGAGATGTATATGTAGTTTGTATTTCTAGGTCAGCAGCACATCAAGTTATTAAAATATCCTCTTGTCAATTGATAGCTATACATGTCTTTCAGCCATGTTCCTTAAAAGTAGGGTAATATGTACTTAAGAAAACTAATTGCTATCATTATGAAGAGAAACAATGGCTGTGATGAGACTCTGCAGTGGCTTGCCCTGCAAGCTGAGCTCTGAGTCCTGGCTCTGCCAAGGCTGTTGCAGCAGGGGGAAGATGTGGGATTCACATTCTCTGAACCTGAGAGAAGCAGAGAAGAGAATGGTCAAAACAATCCTTATCTCATTTGCTGCTCCTGTGTTTGTGCACAAGTAGAATGCATTATGGAAGATTGTTTACCTGAGATTGGGTAATTTTTTACCTGAGGGAAAATTTATCTGAGGGGTTTGGTGATTGGATTCTGGTGTGAGTGTTTGGTTTTCTTGACCAATCTCTACAAGCCGTGTCCTGATGGTCAGGAGACCCTCACAAGATTTGGTTCAGTTCTTGCTCAGTTTCAGTTTAGATGTAGTAATATAGTATAAAATAACGTAGTGTAATAAAGTAATTAATTGGCCCTCTGATACAATGGAGTCCTGCTCCATTCTCCTCTGAGGATCAGGGCATTGCCTGCTTTTACTCCAGGAAGGGTTCTGTGTGCTGGGGAAGTGTAACTGGGGGCAGGTCTGCTGGAAGAGTTTCCCTGCAGATGCACTCAGTATCTGCCTGCTCACAGATTTCACTCTATAAAATGACGTAACTGGGGGCAGGTCTGCTGGATGGAAAATGTTTCCCTGCAGATGCACTCAGTATCTGCCTGCTCACAGATTTCACTCTATAAAATGATTCTGTGCTTCTCCTTCATGATAATCTCAGGTTTTGTCTTCTGGAGCAGTTGCTGGGAGATGGATGCATTTCCTTTTTACTTTATCTCGACCTTTTCTCACAGTAGGATTCCTTTTACATCTCTGACTTCAGATAGAAGTTATGAATTGGAAGCAATTAAATTTGGGTTTTTCAACTGCTTTCAAATACCTTCCCCAAGGAAACAGTGAAAGAATAAAATATTACAGAGCAATAGCAATAAATCTACGTTATTCTAAATCAGTGGGATATTAGTTGGTAATGCTGACTAAATCCCTTGAGGAGGAAAATGAACGTTTTGTGTTCTTACTTTAATCACACAGTTGGGGTCCTAATGCAGAGCTAAGACTGGGTAATGCTTCCTGTTTCCTTCATCTCACTGGTGGCAGAGCACCTAGAATGGTTTTTTTCAATTTTTAATGGAATTTGTGGCAGTCCGTTAATATGGATTTTTTTTCTCCTAAAATCAAGTGAGAAGGCAGGTGATGCTTTGGTCTTCTCCAGCATGAGACAGAGCTTGGGAACAAAGCTGCTGCTAAATCTGCTTTCTGCTATTACTGAATTCAGCAGATACAGGTGCAGCTCTTGGGTAAAATGTTGCATTCTAAAGCAAGATGTGTTCAGACCTGTTTGGAGAATTTCCTGGGAGCTGTGTAAGCTTGGATGTGCTGAAGTGTGAAAGTGCTGTTGATTCTATTATCACAGAATGAAATGCGTGTTAGGGGTGATTTACTTGGGTATTTTCTCATGTTTCATACATTGCTTTATGAAACCCAGGTGAGTAGATACATTATTTTTCCTTTAGTTTCTGCAGAAAAAGACATTCATTTTCAACTCTGGTTTTCTTTACAGCAATGCTTGTCACCTGTTTCAGATTCTGCGTGGTGCTGGGCTTGGCTTTGGTGAACCTGGTGAAGCCTGCTGAGCTCAGTCATCTCCTCCCAAAAGCTTGAAGAGGGCTGCCTTCCAGTACTCCTCCTTTCACAACGTCCTAGCACCTGACAGGAGTGCAGAAGCTGCTGGTACCAGCAGGCAAAATTGTCCTGCCATACTTAGGTGCAGCTGCCAGTGATGCATTTCCTTATCTAGAGTTTTCTGATCAAAAAGGAAAAGCTGTAGCCAGGCTGGGCTGAAGCTGCCCCAGGCAGGGTTGCTCACATTCAGCCTGTGTGTGGTTTATGTTATCCCTGTCTTCTGTCTTTGTGCTTTCTGCTCCCAAGCTTGCTGCTGGGCTCGGAGCTCCAGGGCTGGTTCCTGCAGAGGGTGAGCGTGCTGCTGGTGATGGCCATGGAGGAGGAGGGCCAGGATGTGATCCCTGGAGAGGCTGAGGGTGGTTCTGGTGATCAGGAGGATCACTCTGGTGATCCTGTTGGAGGAGGAGGGTGGTTGTGGTGATCCTTGTGGAGCAGGAGAGCTGTTCTGGGGATTCCTCCAGAGGATGAGAGCTGTTCTGGGGCTCCTCATGGAGCAGGAGGGTCGCTGTGGCGCTGTTAGCAGGAGTTTGGGCATCTGCTCCGTGTTCGTAAGGATGACGCGTCAGAACACTGTGATTCACCTGCCGTGGCTGGATCGAGGCAGCAGAGCTGCCCAAGGCAGCGGCTCTCTGGTGATGAGGCGTCGCCTGTCCCGGTGTGACACAGGCTCCTGTCCCTGTGTGACAATGTGACACAGACTCCTGTCCCGGTGTGACACAGACTCCTGTCCCTGTGTCCCGGTGTGACACAGGCTCCTGTCCCGGTGTGACAATGTGACACGGGCTCCTGTCCCGGTGTGACACAGACTCTGTCCCGGTGTGACAGTGTGACAGAGGCTCCTGTCCCGGTGTGACACAGGCTCCTGTCCCTGTGTGACAGTGTGACACGGGCTCCTGTCCTGGTGTGACACAGACTCCTGTCCCGGTGTGACAGTGTGACACGGGCTCCTGTCCCGGTGTCACACAGGCTCCTGTCCTGCTGTCTGTCCCCGGCGTGTGTCAGCGCCTGGCTCCCGCCGCCATGGCCGCAGCCGCGCGCTGGGGCCCCCTGCTGGGCACACGTGTCAGTGCACTTTGTTACGAAATGATGTCACGGGCTTCGGCCCATGACGCCAGCGTGACGTCAGCCCCGCCCCAGCCAATCAGCGCGGGGAAGGTTGGGATGATGACGTAAACTGCCCTAGCAACAGTCGGCGCGGCGCCGCCCAATCAGAAAATAGCTGTGGGCGGCCGTGAGCCAATGGGAGGCGGCGGAGGAGGACGGCGGCAGGAGGCAGGTCCCCTCGGGCTCCCTCCGATAAGATGGCGGCGGCGCTGGCGATGGCGGCGGCCGTGGCTTTGTCTGCGCCCAGCGCCTGAGCGCGGCCCCGGCCCGGGCGGCCGCTCCGCTCCGAGCAGCGGCGGCGGAGTCATGACCGCAGAGCCCGTGAGGTACGGCCGGGCCGGGCGGCTCGGCGGCGAAAAATGGCCCCGGGGGCGGCCCCCGCCCCACGTGCGAGCGCGGCGGGAGCTCCGCCGAGCCCCCGCCCTCGCCGCGCCGCTCCGGCCGCCTGACGCGGAACGGCGGCCACCGACGGACGCCCGGGAAGTCGGGCTGGGAGACGCGCCGTGTCAAAGCGTTAATAAAGAGTTGTCTTTGTGCGCTTTCGGTTTTGTGCGAATGCCCGCGGTGCATCCGCCGCAAGCAAGCCGCGTGCCCCGGGCGCTGCCCGGCCCTGAGGGGCTTCCCTTCAGCCTCACGCTCGTGTCTGCGTCTGCAGCAAACCTCAGCGATAGAGAACTGCGTCTGCAGTGCTCCTCACCCTGGCTTTAGCGCTGAGCCTTGCGTAAAGTTTTTTTCTGGGGTCGTTTATGTGTGTCTCCACCTCCCGCCTTATTTTGAGTAGTTCATAAAAACTGTGTCATTTTAGACAAAAGTTAGAGGGATAGTGGTTTATTCCTCCTCTTTTGCATTGCTTGGTTTTGAAGCCTTGACGTTTCCAATTAGGAATCTAGAAGAAAGAGGTTTTTGATGATTATCATCACTGTTGATGTTGCTCACATGCTGATGTAGGTCATGAGCGTTGCAAATACACATTATTTGGTGCATTACTTCCCAGCAGTTAGCAGTTTCTTCTGCATGTGTTTTTTTCCTTATTTTGTAAGACAGAGATGGTCCATCTCTCATTCTTTCTCCTTCTCACTCCCACTTTCTCCCCTCTTCGTTCTTGAAGGGCTTTGACAGTTTAAACAACTTCTTTTGTTGGAGTGTTTGTTTTGTTGTGTAGACTGAAGTGCTAATTAAGGGGCTTTCTCCTTTTTCTTCTCCAGCCCTTGAAATCAAGCACAGAGTTTTATTTTTGTAGAACAAAAAGCTCTGAGTTTGCAGTCACCATTGGTATTTTATATTCTGAAAAACGCTCTTTCATTTGGACCACTTTGCTTTTTGTTTTATTGTGATTGTCATATTTTGTTCCCTGTTGTCCATAGTCTTGTTTGGTTTCTTGTGAACCACTTGTTCCCGGTCTGTAATATGCAGGGTTTCTACTTAACCCTTTCCATATTGCTGTGTTGTTATTAGTGCCACAATTAGTGTTACTGGCAAGGGGCTGCTTTGGAGGAAGAGGATACAGAAGCTCACACATTTTCCATGTAATTCTTAGATTACCTGCAGAGAGGATGGGATTATTTCAGATTATTGGTGATTTTGCAGATCAAAAAGCATGGACAGAGTAGATCTGAGATGGTGTGCAGTCTTCGGGTGGGATGTGCCCACAGAGGGAGCAGCCCTGTGACCAACTGCTTTTAAGTAGATTGGCGTAACAATTTTTTGATGCTCCAAACTTTCCTTCTGTTCATGAGCTCGGTTCTCATTCAGTTTAAATGTTTGTTACAATTCCCATCCCGTGCAGAGCTCATCTGGAGCAGTTTGTAGCTCACAGGATCTGTGCCAGGAGCTGGACATGGCACTGGACATTGCATGGCCTTTGCCTTGTTGTCCTGTCCAGTTCTTCTTAAAATTGGAGGTGGAGAGAAGGAAATGAAGAAGAAAAACACACCCTGTCTTCCTCTTCTGTTCCCATTTCCCACAAGTGCTGCTGGCTGTCAGCTGCCTGTGTTTGTGTCACTTCACCCTCTGCTCTCTGCAGTTTGTCCATGTCACAGGTGTGCAGAAATAAAGGACTGGGGGATTGCGCTTACACTTCCTGGGAAGATGTGCAAAAAACTGAATTTGGATGGAAAAACTATTCCCAGCACTGGTGGAAGATTCATTTACAGTGTTTCAGAGGAAAATCATCAATCCATACTAGTCTGCTCCCAGAGAGGTTTTAAACTTTTGTTACAAGAATACTTTTATTTCATGCTAAGATCCTAGGAGTCTTCCATGTTCCAAATGAGAAAATTAGAATTATGAAAACTGGACTGACCTCCTAAGAAGCTTTTTTCAAGTGCTGCCTCTGTAAATAATTATAAAGATGCTTCAATAATTTTTGCCCCCAAAACATCATTTTTTTTCCTTATCCTTTCCTTTTCAAGGGGAGGAATCTTTGTCCTAGTGACCTAGCATGTCCCTTCCAGTTCATACCTTGTACAACATAAGCACAGCAATAGGACAGGAAAATAAGTTTTGAATTTCTCTCACTTGAACTATCCAGTAGTCAATGAATGTAGTTTGGGTTGCTTTTTTTTTTTTAAGTTGGCAAAATAGGCTTTGTTCTTGGTTTTGGTATTTTTTTAATCCAGACTCTTCACCTCATACTGTGATATTGGTCGCTTGGTTTTAAAGTTTTTATTAAATTGTCTGCATTTTTGAGTCAGTTGAATGTCTTTGTTCTGAGTGATATTGCAGGGTTGTTTGAGGTGTGTTACTTGATGCCACAATGATATAATTGGAAGTAAGTCAACACCAATCTTCTGTATTCCCTAAAGGGACAGAGAAAGTCCTCTGTCTTCCACACTGTTCTGGAATGGGCATAGGCAGATTCTTCAGCTCCTCCTGAAGAAGAGCAAAACTGTGTCATCCTCAGTGCCAGCTGTGCCCCAGAACCAGTGTCTGCAGCACTTAAATGAAGTTCTCTGGGAGAGGAACTTACTGCAGAGACTTTGTTATTTCTGGTTTTGTACAATACCTCTGTTAGGGCTTTGCAAACTTTGTATAGAGTCTTTATAGGGCTTAACTGAAGCATCTTAATTTTCTAGGAAACAGTTTGGTGCGTCAGAGGGGTGTGTAATACAAATTCTGCAACAGGGTCACCTTAACATTGTGGGGATTTGAAGTTCTCAGTTCTCTGTTACAGACTAACTCCTTGTACCCTCTGCTTGAAGGGTGGAAAAGAGACTTGCTTTTTATGTGCCTATACCTCACCAAAAGAAAATATCAAAGTAATGCTAAAATGTGCTGTGTTCATCATAAAAACAAATGCCTGCAGCCTGTGACCAAGTACATTTTAAACTGGATTACCAGAAGTGTCTTTTGTGAAGGGAAGACCTAAGGATAATGCTGAACCTCATGAAATCACATTTTGTATCTCTGGAGCTCAGCTTGTGCCTGCAGGTGATTTGGAGACATGAATGAGTTCAGGGACGGGTCAGTGGCAGGTTATTCCCTTGGAGTGGCAGCAGGAGAAAGAAGAAATTGTAGAAATTCAGTGGCAAATATAATGGAAGGTTTATGCTGACTTTAGAAGAGGTGTAGTGTCCTGATTTATTTACTAAAGGAGGAGCATAAAGCTTTCACAGTCTGTGATGAAATGTAGTTGTCACTCAGGGTGGGGGATGGATTGATTTGTGTTAGTTGTTTTTTATTTGGGTTTGGTTTTTTTGTTAGAAAAGGAGCGAAACCTTGAAAAATCAAGAATTTGATGACACAGGTTGCTGACCAATGTCAGCTGTAGTGCCACTGAAGCAGTTTATTTGCAAGTCCAAAAGCTGCATAGTAGTAGAAATTTCTGAGTGGGCCCAACTGTAGGTTTTAATAGCTTCAGCCTAGAAGCTTTGCTGGGCAAATGCATCTGTCATATAAAGCAAGACTGAAATATAGGGAATAAATTTGGGACTGAGATGCCTTTTTTCTTGTAAAATGAAAACCTGTGCTTGGGAGAGTTGAAGGGCCAGGCTTTGATTCTCAGCAGGGTTGGTGCTGAAGGAGATTTCTTTGGGAACCTGTGATCAGCTCCAGGGAGCAGGAGGCAAATGAAGCAAAGGCATTTTTGGAGTTAGGGGTCCCTGATACTCTTGGTTGTGGGGCCCCTTCCCTTCCCTTCCCTTCCCTTCCCTTCCCTTCCCTTCCCTTCCCTTCCCTTCCCTTCCCTTCCCTTCCCTTCCCTTCCCTTCCCGGTGTGCACTTCACATGATTTGTGTCTCATAAGGGTGAAAATGTTGTGTTTAGGTTTTCAAGTGGCAGCTTCGCTCTTTCTCAGCTTGCAGGGTATTTCACCATTGAAGTTACACTTCAGTGTGGCATTGAAACCAATCTAACAGTGAGATTGTTTGTCTTACTTTTGCCTTGTGGATTTGTGATGATGTGGCTTGTTTGGGTTTTTTTTGTTAGATTGTTTTCAATTGTTTGTCTGACTTTTGCCTTGTGGATTTGTGATGATGTGGCTTGTTTGGGTTTTTTTTAAGATCTCATTAAAGAAACAAGTTAAAAACAAAGGGATTTTTTTTCACGTCTTAGTGAATTAAGTGTGATAACTCACACCACGTGAACAGAAAGAAATTGTGTAAGCTTCCTTGAACAGAATAAAGGGTCTCTTAGTGACTTTGAACTGTTGCTTTCTCATTCCCCTTGTGTGTCTGGAGGAAGATAATTCTGTTTACTTGTCTGAACCTGTTATGCTGTATTTAAGCTTCAAAATTACTTCATCCACATCATTGAGTGTCTTCAACTGCACCAGGTATCACTTGATTAAGCCCCTGTGGACTAAAAGTCAGTTCTAAACAAAGTAAAAAAGTGAGTGTGTGTTAACAAAGCGTTAGGTGCAGAATCTCTGATGAAGTGCTGGATGCCTCCATGTCTTTTCAGCCAGAGCTTTAGTGTTCAGGTATTTTCTGATCTATCTGATCCAGTCAGTTTTCTTGTGTTGGGAGGAATTGTACCACACTGAAGTGCTTTGCTGTGAAAATAGTAAAACCCAGGCAGCTCACCCAGAAAGATTGTGGGGCCTCCAGCTGTGTCACTTGGAACCTGGCTGGACATTGTCCTGTTCCTGCCTCTGCTTGTGCTGAGGCTGGGCCAGGGGATCTGCAGAGGGCCCTGGGGTGGGGAGGAGGAGGAAGGAGAGGACTGAGTGTGACATCAGGAGTGTGCAGGGTGTGAGGGTGTGTGTCCTTGGGCAGCACAGCTGCTTCATGTCCGCACAGCCACACTGTGGGAATCCCCAGTGTAAAACCTCACTTGGTCTGGCAGAATTGGTGTATCAGTGTAAGTAAGGTCCAAAATGTGAATGTGGTCTAGGACTTAGAGTGTCATGTTGCTTGTGCATGCAGAAAACCATTGTTGAGTTAAAAAACAAATACTGGGATGAAGTGCTCTGTTTCCCCACCATTATAAAATCATATTTTACTTGTTCAAGTAATATAATGGTAGGCTGGTCTTATTTCCTGGTTTTATATTTTTTCTGACAGAAGTAGGTTTCTTAGGACATGGCAGGTAAAATGCCAAACACACCAAAAATGGTGTGTTCACTCCATTTTTTAAATTGGGAAAAGAAAATAAAACAACTCCTACTGGACATTTTTTCCTCTTTCACTCTTTCCCACAGCTTCAACCTAACGTGTGTTCAGCCACAATATTGACATGTTTTATGTGAAACAGCAGTGTTGGCTCTGCCCTTGTAGCTGAACTCTTTGAATTGGACTAATTCTACCCCTTTCCCTTCTCATCAGGAAAAACTTCTATGAAGATTAGCAGGTGACAGAATACTGGCCTGATTATATCAGATTATATGAGTCTCTCTTCTCACCATCCTAAATAAAATACTGGGAGTTTTGCTGTGGGTTGTTGGATTTCTGCTGTTCACACAGGGATACAGTCTGAAGCAGAGGATGGCAGTCTACAAACCAGCAGTTTAAAAGTACATCTGGTTTTATTTTTCTTTTAATTATTTTTCCTAAGGATTGTTTAATATTGTCTGCTTAATAGTTGTTCTGCAGTGTTTCAGTTTCAAAAATGAAAAATGACTGAGACTTAATCTGAAGCAACTGTAAACATGAATTAAAAAACTTGTGCCTTGAACTATTTGAAAAGTTTAAACATAAAAAAATCTTAGACAAGTGTTGAATTTAAGGAAGACTTATGGTTAAAAAAACCATCTTTGTCAACACTGAGATAGTTAAAAGCTGGAGAGGCTCCTGAAAGTGGCTCCTGTGCCACTTTCAGGAGCCACTGAAATGAGGGCTCCTTGTTTAGAGGAACACTTGTTTAGAGTAGTAGTTGGTAGGTGTTTGTTTAAGGAAAATGCAGCTTTCAAATGACTGTCCCAGTTATTGTCAACATCTGGAACATTCTCCACTTCCACTTTTAAAGTGTCTTAGGAAAGCAAATAGAAACTGAGTGCAAGAACGAGGTTTTCAGTGCAGTTCCAGAGGATAGTCCAATGTGTCCTGGGTTTGCTGCTGAAGTGGTCAGTGCTGCTCCTTCCACTGCTCTGGTTATGAATTTTCATCACCTCACCTGCCTTCAGAAGAAACATGATCATGTGAATGTGTGGCAAGTTGGATCCAAATGAAAACTGCTTGTTAAAATTTTATTTGTGCAAGGTGATGTGATTTGCTTTGGGGAAGCAGAGTCATCAGCTGGCACAGGGGGTGAGGTCGTGGTGGGTTCCCACTGTGTCACTGCCCCTCCTCAGCTGGGCAGGGGAGGGAGAGGACAGTGAAAAGTTCAGGTTGAGATGAGGACAGGGACATCACCCAGCAAGTGCCATCATGGGTAAAACAGATTCTGCTTGGGGAAATCAGCTTAATTTTTATTGCCAATCAAATCGGAGTACGGTAATGAGAAATAAATCCCCAATGTTAAAATATCTTCTCCCCATCCCTTCCTTTCTCCCAGGCTGAACTTTACTTTGTCTGCCTCCTCCTGGTGAGCAGTGCAGGGAGTGGGGTCCCTCCCATGGGAGATGGTTCTCCATGGACTTCTCCCATGTGGGCCCTTCCCATGGGCTGCAGCTCTTGCTGAGCTGCTCCAGCGTGGGCTTTTCCCATCCCACGGGGCTCAGGAAGGGCTGCTCCAGCAGAGGTTCCTGTGGGCTCCCAGCCTCCTTTGGGCATCACCCTGAGCAGGTGTGGGGTCCTCCTGATGCCTTGAGAGGCTCCTAGAACAGAGGCTGGACAGTGCTAAAGGAATAAATAGGGATTTATTAAAAGGCCT
This sequence comes from Passer montanus, assembly GCF_014805655.1. NCBI lineage: Eukaryota > Metazoa > Chordata > Aves > Passeriformes > Passeridae > Passer > Passer montanus. The sequence continues at coordinate 1,115,404 of NW_024372813.1, forward strand.
TCACAGGATTCACCTTGGGCAGTGCAAGAGCCCGGCTGAGGCTGCACCCAGGCTGGATGAGGGTCACAAGTTTTCACACTTAAATAAGTTTTATTTCCATGTTGGGGTTAATTGTCCAATTCCAGCTCCAGGTTATGCAGTCTCACCCTCCCAGTTTGATCTCCTCAATTCCCTGCTGTCTGCACTTTCTGGGCCTGAAGCTGCAATGGTGTCCTTGGTTCTGGGGCTGGGAAAGGATTGTTTAGTGTGGTTGAGCTGTGAGGAGAGCTTGCTAACACTTCATGAAGTTCAGAGTTATACATCAATGCAGGAAAATATGAAAGTAGAAATTTAAGGCATCACTCCATGGGCTGCAGCTGGGTCTGTGCTCTCCTGTGGGCCCCCAGGGGCTCAGGTGGATCTCTCCTCTGACCCTGGTGTTCCTTCTCCCCTGGCCTCTCCCTGCAGGGTTGTTACTGTCACACACTTGCTCCTGTGTCCCAGCTGCTGTTTTGCAGCAGGTTTTTCCCTTCCCACATACATAACCCCAGAGGCACAGCGGGCACTGCTGATGGGCTCAGCCCTGGCCAGCAGCACGTCCCTCCTGGAGCAGGCTGGTGTTGGCTCGGCTGGACATGGGGGAAGCTTTTGGCATCTCTGCACAGAAGTTTGAAACCCCTGTAGCCCCCACTACCAACACCTGGCCAAACCAACCCTGGTTCAGGTAAAAACATGCAGGGAGCAGCACTCCACAGGCACTTGAAGTGTTGTGTCTTGATTATGACACATCCTGTCTGGCTCTTTATTTATTCTCATTATTTATGGACTCATTTATGGGTAATTTGCCTACTCTGGTTGTTTTGTTAGCCCATAAGGGCCAGGCCTTTGTTGTTTGCTTTAATAGCACTTGCTCTGAATGTAGGTGAGGAATGGTACATTCCAAGGTAGCTCCCAAGGTCACAAATCAGGTTCATGGCCAAACCAATAATAGCAGGCACCTTCCCTTTCAGTCCTGTTTTAATTAGGCTGAACAGTGTTGAAATAGCTCTACAGTGCTGGGGAAGCCATTTGCTTAGAAAACTCGAGTGTGAAAACACTAATAAATAGTGTGGGGACTGTCAGTGTAGAGGAGCCTGTTTGCCTCAGTAGTGCTTCAGAGATGGTTCTACATTTTTAGGCTCCTATGTTTATTAAAAACCACACATTTATAGGTTGTGATCAATTTAATAGTGACGGGGTCTGTACTGCAAAGAATAAGCATTTTCCAGAAGCTTTAAACAAAAATAATAGATTATTATTTCTCAAGTATAAATGAATGCTATAAAATAACTTTTGTACAAAACCAGGTGAAGCGTTGCCCTAAATTAATATTTTGTAAGTGTAACACCTTTACTTAGTTTGACCTGGTATTCCTTAACAAAGGCTTATGATACAAAATGATGAATAATCAAGGGGAAAAGCAAGTTGAGAAGACTTTTTAGTATTGGTTTGTATAGAATTTTTTGGGTTGGTTGTCAGCAAGAACAGTTTGCTCTGTGAATGGTAATTTTACGTTAGTTAGGATAAGAGTTAATGAACGGTAGTAGATAATGTTCCAAGTATTAGTCACAAAGACACATGCATACTATTCTGAATTCATTCTGTATTGACAATAGTAATACTGAACTCATCTCTAGCTCCCATTTTCTTTCTAAAATGCTGTTACCAGAACAAGTTATTTATAAACTAAATGAGCACAATTCCACATGTGTGGCTTTTTTTTTGTTGTTCTTTTTACTACCAAAAATGTACTTTCTTGTGGCCTTTCTAAATGTGCTTTATTTCTTCAGACCATCTGGAATGGATATAAAATCTCTTTATATGCCTTTACTATCAAATAATTCTGAACAACTCTGATTTTTTTTTCACTTAATGCGAGTAAATTGTCATTAAATCTCCTTTCTAAAGGAGAGCACGCAAGCTGTTAAGACTGCAGTGTACCATTATCATCTCCTGTAATGTTTTCCAAGTATGCCTTCCATCCATGAGAAAAAGAGAAGGCCAAGATTAGGGAGCTGGCAGTTGTATAGCAGCATGAGTCCAGTAATTAGAGGGAAAGACTTTTGGACAGATTGAGAGAGAAATTTTAAGGTGCTCTTGAGAGTTAAAGAGCTTTGTTCTGCTCTTTCAGGCTTGCTCCAGTGATTGATGGTACATACGTAGTCTCAAAAGAAAAGTGCCCTTCACTCATGCAGAAAATCTTTTCATTGCAAAGTGCTATTTTGTTTTATTTTGAGTACCTCAGGTGATTTAAAGAAATAGCAGATGATTTATTTTTTTTTTTAAACTGATGGTTTATGCTGTTTTATGTGATTATTTCCACTGGTTGGAATAGTCACTGGCACTGATGTGAGGATGTTCACTCACAGCTCAAGAGAGCACTTGGCTGCACGTCCTTCTGATAATATGAGTTGGGTTTTTTTCAGCAATAACAAATTGAAAGTCAGAAATTAATAAATTGATGTGTTCAGAGAAACAGTAGTGATGGTAAAGGTGACTGCTCAGGTTGAGTATTGACTTGAGTATTCAAAAGTTCTTAGGACCAATAAAACAGGCACAAAAATGTAATTTCTTCTTGCTATTAGAAGACTATTTTGAAATTAATGGGGAAAAAAGCAGTGGGAAGCCTTTATCCTTCATCTGGGCTCACTTCTGCTGGGGATAGGGCAGGCCAGGAGTGGGAAAAGCATCTGGAGCAGCAGATAAGGGGTGATGAGTCAGGGCAGATCAGCTGATAAGGAGCAGAGGGAGCAAACAGCTCCCTGGCACCTTCTGAACACGGGCTGGGCACCCTGAGCCTCGCCAGGGCAGCTGGAAAAGCCTTGTTCTGGAAATTGTGGGAGTTTGGGGAGAAATAAACCGTGTGGAATGCCAGGGGTAACATGGAGGTTGTGAAATGGAACAGCCTGGGATGAAGATGTTGCTTTTTACTGTAGTGAGTAAATGTGCTCAGGACTGTTCTTGGGGTCTGAAAGTGTCTAGTGAAAGTTGGCAGGGGATTGTTCCGTATGAATTAATCATGAGCACTCTAACAAACAGATCAAGGAATGATCTGGTCCTGCATGGTTGTGTCTTGACAAAATGAACACCACACAACGTGTATGTAGATGGTAGATTTATTAAAAGTTTTGTGTCAGCCAACTTTCATATCCAGTGGACCTGTCATATTCACTGAACTGTTCACTGTCATATGCAGTGGACCTGTTTGTTTCTAAGTTTGCAGATGAAACTTTTCTGTTAGTTCCAGTGGTTTATACCCCAATTGTGACATTTTTTAAAATAAAACAAAGATTTTATTATTCTTAGTTGTCTGGCTTCTGACAAATAAAATACTAATTTTTTTGCTGTCTTCATGGCATAGCAGCATTACCACTCAGACTTTCTTGAATTTTGTCAATAATTGTATTGAATATCATTGTATATAAACAGTGAAAATACTTAAAATAGACTTCTGATGGATTTTTGTCAATAAGGCTGCACCTACTATTTCACCTAGTATTTAGAAAAATTCCATGTTTTTTATTTGCTCTGATGTACTCACGCAGAGACAAATATTTACATCTCTTGTGGATGTGTATTAATTGAGATTAAACATGAGCTTTCAGTCTTGATAAATTGCAGTGAGATGTGTAGGTAATTCTGGGTATTACTTGTATTTTCACAGTGAAAGCAAGTTGAATACATTGGTACAGAAACTCCATGACTTCTTGGCTCATTCATCAGAAGAATCTGAGGACGCAAACTCTCCTCCAGCATTATCTAAAAACAAAAGTATAGGTAAAAAGACATTTTATGTTCATTTTCAATGTGTATGTGATTCTAAAGTCAAATAACTTGATGTTGTTATTTCACTATATCACACTTCAGTGGGGTAGTTATACCAAGTCTTAATGTGATTTAAGTGGTGATAGCTTTTAAATGCACAACAGGCCTTTGATACAATATTTATTTCCGTTCTGAATCTTTCTAAAGGTGAAAAAATCTAATCTTCTGGTAATTTCTCTTCTCTGAAACATGAGATATCAGACACAGATATTTGCTGTGCTAGGAGTTCCTTGTTCACTGTTCCTGAATTTACAAATGCAGTGTCTTGGTGTTTCTGCTGTAGTAATGTTTCTGCAGTCCTTGCAGGTGTGGGACAAGTTCTGGACATCATGCTTTCATAGTAATTTGAAAAAGATTTCTACATATAATCTGGAAACATTTGAAAAGAAAATAATACTTTAAAAAAAAACAGAGTCCTACACTAGGTCAAAATTGGAAATTTTTACTTCTAAGTTAGAAATAGGTAACAAAGTCTAACCACTTAGATGACAGTGATTAAAAGTGAAATTATTTCATGTCAGTACTGAATAAAATCTGTTTCCAAATTTAACTGGTTAAATTTGTTTATTAATTTCACTTGGATTGGATACAGATGCAAAACCTTTCAATCTGTGCTGCTTAATGAGCTAAAAGTTGTGTCCATGTGGTGGAATGCAGAAGAGTGTGCTGGATGTATTAAAGTTTATTTTCAAACTCCCGTTGTCTTTAGTCATGGGCTTTCTGGTGTGTAGTTTTTATCTTTTAATGTTTTGTTTAGAGAGAGAGTCTGCTGCTTGTTGCACTCACCTCCTCATGTCAGCATCAAACTGAACTGTTAGCACAGAAAAAAGAAACTACTCATGTGGTGCTTCAGCAGAATAGTAAAATAAATTGTGATGTAAATGCATCTCAAAGTGAAATTTTTCTGAGGAGCACACTGGGAAGAAGAAATCTCCCTTTATCCTCTGTAGTTAAAACTTAGTATTTGGTTCCTTTCTGTAAAGCACAGATTGTCTTTGAAATGGATACACTTGCAAATTCATAGCAGACATATTTTAGTGTTGGTTTTGAGATCTAAAAGAACATATTAAAGTTGAAGAGTCAGGATTAAACACTTAAATATTAGGAAATGCCAGAATTTACTATGCAAATTTCCTTCCCTTCCCAATGTTCTGTGCATAACAAAAATGTCTGTAGCAACTGTACTTGCTTATTTTTTTTTAAATTCAGAGGGTGCTCATTATGAGCAGAAGTTATGGATGTGGGGCCAAATCAGATTTATTTAGTAATAGATCTTGTTTTGTTCCAGCATTTGGAGGATATGTGAACTATTGGGTAGAGTGTTGTGAGGAGGAAGATGATGATGAAGGTAGTTAAAGAAGGCTGGATGTTAGAAATCAGTTGGCTATTAGCTGATATTACTTCATACCCTAAACTTTTGTCCCTGCCACACACAGAGGTCAGTTAAAACAGGAAGCAATATTTGCTTTATAGCCTTAATAATGTTCTTTATCCCCTCTGCACTGGGGCTGGATGTCTCCCTCCATTGCAGGGCATGGCTGCCAGCAGCAGAGTCACAGAGAGCTCAGGAGAGCCTGCTCCTGTTCCAGGAGTGGAGCAGCAATCCCAGGGGAAGCTCTGCTCCCTGGCAGCCCTGGGGTGGCTGGGCAGGAGCAGCCAGGTCAGCCCTGAGCTGGGAGGGGGTGGCTGCAGCACACAGGGCACTTTGGGCACAGGGAGAAGCTGGCACTGCAGCACGTTCAGCTGCTTTTGGAAGAGCACATGTGCATCAGGCTGCCAGTGTGAGTGCAGAGTCTGTGCCCACTGGGGCTGCCAGAGCAGGGGAAGCTCTGCCAAGCTCTCTGAGCTGGTATTTTCCATGGGTTTATCACTTGGGCAAAGGTGGTCAAGAGTAGAAGGCAGGCAGTATCCAAGCTCCAGCAGAAATGTCACCCTCCTTTCACATCACAGCTTCCTCCTTCACAATAGGGAATGCCTGTAATATTCCAGAGAAGTTTCAGGTACTTAAAAAGGCCAAAAACATTGTCTGCTTCCATTTTGTATTTCCTCCTTCACATGTGGAAATGGCTGGATGATTTTCCCTGCAATTTACTCAGTTCTGCAGAGGTCAAACATCCAGCATTGAATTCTCTAATTCAATTCAGTTTTTTCAAAGTATAGAAGTAAATTGTTTGGTGTTCCCCACAACTGAAGTTTAAGGATAAAGAAGTTGCAGTGCTAGTAGTCTTCTCTTAAAAATCACAAATAATCCTGATAAGTATCCTGTAATTATACTTCCTACTCAGTAGCATCTGTTAAAATCTTGCTGTTCCTAAACTTTTGGAGCAACTTCATACAAGAATCATTCAATCACTGAAGTCCAAACTTTCCCTTCTATTTCCAAGACTGGTGGATTGGACCAGGTGCCAATAGGTTGCTGGTCTTTAGGCTTTATATTCCAAAGTTCCCAAGCTTTATAAATAGGAATTCTCATCAGAACTTGGATCAAATGGGATTTTTGTCTGTGGTTCCATGATCCCAGGTTTAGTACTTTGTTTCTTATGTCAGATGTGTGAGAGAAAATACTTGTAGTAAATTCTTAAGAGGTCAGCAAAAATGCACTAATGATATTATTTCTGCATGCAGTTGCACTTGCAGTGCCTCGGTATTTCTTCACCAACAGCAAGGCTCCCAGGGACTGAACTGAAAGGGATTTCTGAATTATTTCTGTAAAATGCATGCCACACAACGGAATGTCGTTTCTGTTCTGCACCAGTTTGTCTCTGGAAGTCACATTTATCTCTGTCCAGGCTGGTGAAACATAAACAATGCTGTGATGTGCAGTGTGAAGAATTTCTGATGTTCCTTGCATTTCAGTGGACTCCTTGAATTTCTCTCCATAGGTAAAAGTAGAGAACCTAAAGGAAGTCCAGCATCAATGGAGAACAACAAGGACGAGGTAGGAAGAAAAATGCTTTTGAGTTCTAGCTGCATGTCTAGTGCACAGTGGCTGAGTTCACTCTTGCTTTTGCAATAAATACTTCAATAATACTGTCAGAAGCACCCATTACTGTCATCCCCCTTCATCCTGTTACTCAGATAACAGTAGGTACTTAGTTGTTCTTTAGGCAAATATGCTTCCTTTTTGGAAAAAAAAATGGACACACTGGATCTATGTTAAACTCAGCAGAAATTTTTCATGTGGTGTTTTACTTCTGTTCTCCTATTGGAAACGTTCTGGTGGACAAGATCTTAACATCGTAGAGAAAACACAAGTGCCAGTGTCAGGCCTTAGTTTGCCTTTACTGCTGTAAATTCAGGTGTTTTCAACTGCCTGGATCTGTCATCTGAGTGCAGAAACAACTGAGAAAATCCGTTTTGCTCTGAAGGCAGCCAGTGCTTTCTGGCACATGAGCCACAGCAAGAGTCTGCTCTGCTGGCAGTCTGTGGCTGCAGGCTGCTGCTCCTCCTGAGTGCCAGGGCCCTCTGCAAGGGTGCCTTGGACAAGGGGGTGGTTTCTTCACACTGCAAGAGGAGCATTCCCAAACCTGTGTGAGCTGCTGACTTCTGCCCTGCAGCTCCAGGGATTCAGTTGAACTGAACTGGCATGACTGTTGAAATTGGCACTTGTAGCTACTGCTTTTCCTGCTGCTCTTTTTAAATTATTTTTTAATAAGGGCACTGGTGATTTCTGAGTTGTTTCTAGTTAATGCAAGAAACTGGTTTTTGACAGTTCCCTTGGATATAAATGTGTTGACTTTCACATTTTTTTCTTGTTTCTAGGGAAGTAGTTCTTCGGAAAGAACCAAATCCTTAGGATCATCCCGTTCCAAAAGGTTGGTTGGAAAATAAAAATGAATAAATTAGTTTTTAGGTGTGGGAAGCTACAGATGTATCAAATATTTTTGGTAAAAATCCATGAAGTTGTGGAGTGCTGGTGAAACAAATGCCTCATAGTACACTTAACATTCAAACAATTTCTCAGGATTAAAGGTTAAAATGGTAAAGCTTGGTCTTATTTTCTCTCCATCCTGACATAGTAAATTCATTCATTTTCATGGATTTAAATTGTTTGTGTGGAATTCTGTCAGCTGATCCTTTTGTTCAGTAGTCAGCTTTTTCATTTCTTTCTGCATTTCCTTCATTTTCTTGCAAGCATCTCTTCTGCCAAGATGCTTTTTGTAATTTGCTAATATCTGTGTGTTCTCCTTGTGCTGCCTGTTAAACTTGGAATGATGGATAACATTCATGAGCAGACATTCACCTGTGTTTCATTTAGACTTTTTTCCTGGAATTGTGACTTTCTTAAAGATACATCACACCTCGATTTTACAACAAAAAGATTTTATTAGTATAGACTTCTACTTCACATGGGAGGGGAGAAATCCTGTTGCAAACCAGAAAATTATCCAACAATTGTATAGTAATAACTTGGAGCATCCCAGCTCATCATGTCTTTAAGTAATTTAAAAAGAGCTTTGTTTTTCACAGTTCATATGGTGTTTTGCCTGCAAAGCTTACCTGAATTGCAGTTTGTACTGTTTGTCATAGCATGGGGTTTTTTTCTGTCTGTGCAGGAAACCTACAGTTGTAACAAAATATGTTGGGTCAGACGATGAACAAATCGCAGATGAAACTGTAAATGAAGATATTTCAAATGAGAACTCAGAGAATGATGTAGATATGCAAAGCTTGCCTAAAGGTAGGTCATGTCTTTTTTTTTTTTTTTCTTTTTTTACTTCTGAATTCAGCAAATTAGCCAAGATTATGATGCAGCATAAATAATTCACTAGAATGCACATGTATCAGTAAAATGCCTCTTGAAGGTCCTGTTGGTTCTCTGCCCACAAAAATGAGGAACCTGAGCACTTTCAGTTTGAAACCCAGCAGGTTTTAATCTGTGGGTGCACAAGGATGTGCTGGTGGCTTAATTTCAAATGCCTGCTGACATGTGTATAAAACCATCCCAGAACAGGAGCAATTATTTATTCTGTTGTTTTGCAGGAGTCTCAAGCTCTGTCATTTGGAGGTCTTATTTTACTGTTCTGTCTTTGGGGTTATTAGCAATTAGATCAACAAAAGCAAAACTAACTCTGGGGGGAAGATGCCATTATTGGATCTATTGTTAAGCACATTTTTTAGAAACAGTTAATACTGTAGGCCTGCATCCCTCTGCTCTTAGCTGCAGTGTGAGTTGGATTAATCTCCTCCATTTCTTACCTATGAAAGTTACAGAACAAAATTGCTGCTGTTCACTGTGTGAGTAGCACTATTGAGAGCAGTCACTCTAAAATTATTTTTTCAGAATATTTTATTTTCAGTGTCCTCACAACAAAAATGGGCTCTTAAATAGGAAATATGTGATTTTTTCCTGCACATAATTTTGATTAGTACTTTATTTAAATGAAAATGTCAGATTTTGAATATTGTTAAAGACAAAGCAGGTTTTATTCTACTGCTTTTTTGTGTATTTCATACTGAAATAAATGAAGATGAGGAAACTGGATAGAAGGGGGTGAAGAGAGAAGAGCAGAGTGTTTTGAGGGATTTAAGTGATGTCCTTTATTGGTAGCAAGTTCCTGTCCTGCACCCCCCAGCAGTGTGACAGTCCTGCTGTGCACGTGCCACAGCAGAGCACCAAGAGCAGAATTTGCTCCTCAGCCCATGCAGTCCTTGCCTTCTGTCCTACAGCTACAAGACAGATGTAGTTTGAAATGTGTGTGTTGATTTTGGGTTTTGTTTTTGGGGTTTTTTTTGTTTTCTTTTTCTGTGAACATCTGTGCATTCAAAACTATGTTGAGTTTTAGTCAACAGGTTGCACTTTTTTTGTTGGCTTTATTAATCAGAACTTTTGCACTTCACTTGGATGTGTAATGGTTTCCAATTTCTAAATAAAATCATTCTAGGTACAGTGGTTGTACAGCCTGAGCCAGTGCTGAATGAAGACAAAGATGATTTTAAAGGGCCTGAATTTAGAAGCAGAAATACCGTTAAAATGAAACCTGAAGCTCCCAAAAAGCGTGGAGGTAAATACAATTTAAAACATCTGTTGAAACGGGTTTAAATTGTTGCTTATGACCACATTTGGTACATCTAAAAATTGTCCATATTTCTGATAAATTATCCTAAAAATACCTCCACTCTTCTGGCTTTTTGTTCATTAAGGATTTTAGCTGATAGAAATTAGCCTCCATTGCTGCCCCTGCAATGCAGCAGTGAAAGCTAAGATTAGTTCCTATTAAACTCCTTCTTTTCAATAGGTACAGGATGCTTCATTAGGTGCAGTTGCTTGGTTGCAGTCAGGTGTTGCAGGTATTCCCCTTTTAAAGGAATTGGAGCACCATTGATACAGGAATGTTCACTGACTGACCAGGAAAGCAGCCATGCTTGAGCAGGGACATGTATGGGCAGATGGTCCATCAGTGAGCTAAGAATAATCCTGAACCCTCAAACAACAAAGACTTCTTTCTTTTGCTTTGAAATTGTGGGAAATTCCCTACCAGTGGGCCCTTCCAAGGATTACCTTTGAAAAGCTACTGTGTCAGCTGGTTTTCCATAGCTGCTGCTAAAACTGAGAAGTTAGGTAGATTATAATACTAACAGAAATTAATTTCTCTCCTTTTTTTCCCCAAAAGCAAAGGGGAGGAGGGAGGATTATGTATAACATAGGCAATAAGAAGGTAGATATTTTTGTTAACCCTGCTGGCAATATCTTAGCTCACACACCTCCAGCAGTAGCCAGGGTATTCATACAAACTCTTGCACACACTCTTCATCCTTCCCATTGTATCATTTGAGGTCCTTGCTCTCCTTTAAAGTAATTTATGGAGTGCTGTTTCTGTGGGTGAAGGGGAGTGAAATGTGACTGTGGAAATGTGCTTGTGCATACACCTGGCCTCGTGTGGTGTCAGTGACATTTGGAGCATTGATGTTTTCTCTAAATTTCCAACTTCGGAAGTCGGTTCTGTTTTATTCATGCAAGATGTCCTGTTCATATAATAATGCCTTTTCCATTTGTGCTTAAAACAATTCTACATATAGTCCAGCAGAACTCTTCAGGGGCACAGTGTTAAAAAGATAAGACACTTGTGCATGAGCTCTGTGGCCTGTGTCTGTATCCCCAGGACAGTTTGTATCACCTGCCCTCCCAGCTGTTTTAATCTCCATCCCTTGGGAATTTTCCTTTGTGTATCTGGACTGGTTACTCATGTACTATGCCTGGCATATTTATTTTTTTAATAATTGCATTTCTAGTAGGAATTTCTAGTAGTCCTGTGTGTATTAGAAATAGAGGTAGAAGCAGAACTCTGGCCTTTCTATCATGCAAATGCTCTTACCTAAGACTGTAAGAGGCATTGTGTCATTATTTTCAAGTTTTGTGTCTGCAGTGTGGTTGTGGTTCTACTTTTGCTAATAAATTCTGTTAGGAATGTTTTTAACCAAGTATTAATAAGGAGTAGTTTAATTTCTTTGGATCATCATTATTTGTAGTAGTAACATGGTTTACAAAGGTTTGCCTCAAAAATTTTCTCCTTTCCTGGTGCCAGCTTGCAGGTTTGAGGAAGGAGGCCACAGTGCTTCCCTTTGGTTGTGGAAAAGAGGGAAGTGGTTCAGGGCTTGGCAGGGAATATCATGTTCTCCCTGGGCTGGCTGGGCCCCTCAGAGATCCCTGCAGCAGTTTTAGGGCTGTGGTGTGTGTCAGGCTTGGATTCTGTGCTGCAGAATGTGGGATTCTTTCCCGAGGAGTGCGATGGGTTGGATGAGTTCATCCATGGTCACAGCAGCATTTGAAAGTGGGGTTTCAGCTGGTTTGGAGAGGGGCTTGCAGGTCCACAGGGTCTGCAGGACATACAGTCAGGAATGGCTGGAGGATACAAACACATCCTGCATCCAGAATTTCACCGAGTTAGGAGTGTGGATCAGCTGCTTCACTGCCCCCTGAGCCGTCTGAGGCTGCTTCAGCAGCAGATTGCTGGGAGCTTGTTCTGTGTCTTGGGAATGTTCCTGCAGTTCCTTAGTGTGCTGGTGTTGGAGCTTGGTTCTGATTCTGGAGTAATGATTATTTAATTAAAAAAATTTAAAATACAGTCTGTACTCAGATTGTAATCATTAAATTCAACTGTTTGAGTTCATTTCCTTATTAACTTAATCACCGAGCATGACAGCAAGGGACAAGTCACAGTTCAGTGATCTCTTATCAACCCTGTATCTGCTTGATCCAAATTGGCCTTCTGGAAGTGCAGAACTTTCACCAAGATTTTCCTTTTCCTGCTGTTGAAAACAAAAATATCTCAGAGTGTTAATTAAGAGCCTGGCATGGTGTGAGCCTGCCAGGCCCAAGTTCACCCGTTCTGAAGTGAAATGGGGGGTTGGCATAAAAAAAAAGCTTTTTTGATCAAATGTGGATGCAGCAGCAAAGTGCTGCACACACCATGGGAGCAATCAGCAGCCTGGGGAGAACATGTGGGTTACAGCAAAAGTGTAGTTTCAGAAAAACCCAAAAACCTCTGTCAAGAAGGGAACAAAATATGAGAAAAGGTTTTTCAGTCACTATTACAAGCAATTACTTGCATTTTCTATGAGAGTTTTCTGTGTTTTTCTTTGAGAAACTAAAACTGTTTGTGAAAGAAATGCCATGATACAAACATGAATTGCAGTGGTATTTGTTGAACTAAGATTAAATGGGGAATGATGTCCAGAATATCAGAACTGCTCTGAAAGAGTTTTAGTGCTGACTCTAATTTAGGTGTGCTTTCATGAGGTGACCAGTTAACCCAACTTAAACCTCTCAAAGGGAAAGAATTGTGCCTTGACCCCAAATGCAGCATAGAAATCAGGGGAAAATTCAGTCTTAAAATGGCAAATGGTTACAGAAAGATTTCTCTGGTGCTGGGTGGTGCAGAAACAAAGGCCTATGAAAAACCTGACAGGCCAGAATATTGCAAGAAAATGTAATAGTTATATACAAATGTCTTAAATGAGAATGAAAACAATTAATGTGTTGTTTGTAATCCTCTCCATAGAAGAAGGACTCCATGGAATTGTGAGCTGTACAGCTTGTGGGCAGCAAGTGAACCATTTTCAAAAGGATTCAATCTATAGACACCCTACACTGAAAGTGCTTATTTGTAAGGTATGTGGTGAACAGTTCTGTTTGGTTTTGTTTCAGAATGTCATATTCATTGGTTTGGGTGGGATTTTTGTGGGAGTAATTCTTGTTCATTGGTTGACAAAGTTTTCACTCATTAGCTGTTAAAATTAAGGAAAATAAAAGGAGGAAAAAAAAGCAGATATGCTTATGAGTTCATATTCCTTTTTTCTTATATTCCAGTTAAACTGGTGGTGATTTCTTTGTTATTTACTTCTACAGCTTTAAGGGTATAATCTTAGTGAATTTTTAATGTAAAACGATCTGTCTGAAATTTCTGCCTACTCATAATGTATTTTAAGAACAGATTCAAGTCTGCATCTCCTGGTAGAGCATTCCATGTAAAACAGCACTGAAATAAGGAGCAGAAAAGCAGCTTCAAAGCCATCTCTGTTTCTGCCAGCTTCTGGACTGTTTTAAGTTAGGGCAGCTTTGCAGTGCTGGTCTAATCCATAATCTGAGTCTTCAGCTGTGTGGCTTCCTGGTGGCTCCACACAGGCCCTGAGTTGGTGGCAGAGGGAAGAGGTGGGACAGGGCAGGAAGGAAATGTCCCTGCCTCCTGCTGTGGAGACCTCTGGTAGCTTCCAAAGAGCTGCACATATTGCCATTTCTATAGTGATGGAGATTTTGTATTTATAAGATATTGCTAAAGATAGAGATACAGTTCTGTGTTAGAATGTACATGGAGCATTTCCCTGCTCTTCCTCCTCCTCCTCCCCAGTTCCTCGTAAGTGTTACAGACTCAGCCATGCCCATCTAGGCTGGTTCTTCCCTGCATTCTGGCTTGTTTCTTTTACAAAATGTGCTTTACAAAAATCAGCTCACAAGGTGACCTCTTCCCACACCTCCACTGGAGTCCCAGCTCGTGTTCCTGGCCTTGCCACATCCATGTTCTGCAGTGTGAGCTAGGTCATTTTTGTAACCTGGTCAGGCTGTTGGGCTCAACAGCAGCTCTTGATTGGGAGCTCTACTACCTGAATTACATCAAGGGTTGTTCCCCTTGATTTTCTCTGATTTTACTGAATTGAACATGTGAATGTGAGAGGGAGGAATGGAATCCCCTTATCTTTATTTCTGTGCCTAGTTTTGCCCTTATTTTTCTCCTACTTAGGTAAAAGTCCCAGACCTGAGAAAATGTTTTCCTTTGACTGTGAATGTTCCATCAAGTGTCTAAACATCAGATTTTACTGGGGTTTTATGTTGATTTTGGTTGTTTGGATGGTTTAGTTGAACAGATGTACAAGTCTGTTCCAGATGATGGAGCATCATGATTGTCAATTCAGGTGATGAAGCCTCTTCTGCATTCTGAATTATATTAATAATGCCTGTTCAAAGTAGAGCTACAAGTCTGGGAGAACAGTAACAGCAGGAAAAAAACAACACCAAACCTTCAAAATTTGGTGTCAGCAAGCAATTCAGCAGCTGAAGCCTTCAGTACACCTAACTGAGTCATTTGTATTTTTTTATTACCATTACCAAATTTTCAGATGAAGATGCTTTGTTTGCACCTGGATATGGAATTCTTGGATGTTAACATCAGGATAAATACTGAAGACTTTTTAATCTAAAGCCTTATGGCATCATGTGGTAACATAAGGAGCATCCAGCTGAAAATTGTAATTCATGTGGGATTAATTGTGTGGGGGGATGTGGTGCTGATTTACCTAGGAAATAGATGGAAGAAAGATTCAGACTGGAGAGAAGTATTCAACTGATGTTCTAAAATACATAAATACAGAGCCATCAAACAAAAGCCTGTTTAATTTTCAAACAAACCTTGAGCCATTGAAATAAGTCATGGTTTGGGACCATGGAAGATGTTTTTTAGATTAAAACAAATGTAAAAGACTTGGAATGCTGAAGACCTTGCAGCTGCTGCTTTTGCTGGCTTGCTTCTAATGCATGCTGAAATTTAATGAACTGCTGAAGCCCAGTTGAGATTTAATAAAGAGATCCTTGTCCTCTCTCTTTCTTTGCAGACTTGCTACAAATATTACATGAGCGATGACATCAGTCGTGATTCAGATGGGATGGATGAACAGTGTAGGTAAGTGTACAAAAATTGCAATGTGTACAAAAACTGCAGTGTGTGCAAAACCTGCAATGTGTGCAAAATGGGAAAGTGTACAAAAACTGCAGTGTGTGCAAAATGGGAAAGTGTACAAAAACTGCAGTGTGTGCAGAATGGGAAAATGTACAAAAAGTGAAATAACACCCACAGCTCTACTGATTTGGGGGTCTTTTTTCTTGCTATTGTGACATTATTGACAAGTAAGGACAAGTACCTAAAAGCTGAATCAACAATTATTTGTCAACAAGAAATACTGAACCTCAGGATTTTTTAAACTGTTTTAGTAATGAACAGGAAAACATTTTTAAAGAAATGTGATAACAAACTCTTGTAATGTATCACATTTCTAGTTAAATAATGTCACCTTCCTAACACCTTAAAGATGGGTCTGGAATCTGACATTCTTAACTTTGAGCTGGAGAGACTCAGTTCTCCAGATGCATTTCCCACTCTTTAAATATCAGAGAGCTTTTCTGTCCTTATGTCAAATATCTAAATGTGTAATTCAGTAAAAATGGTGCAGTCTGTGGTTTCTGTGAGCTTATTGTCCACCACTTTTCAGTCTTTGTGTACTGCAGTAGTAATATATGAGTTAAGGCTAGAAAGACGGAAGCTTATTAATTTTGCTGTAAAATAAATCACAGATTTTCAGAAGAAACAGGGAAAAAAAGACGTAATTAATTTTTTCTCTTTTAAGAAATCAATGCTGAAATTCTGTTGGAAAATTACTGACCATTTCAGCTTTGTGAGGTGTTAATCTAAAACATGAATTTTCTGACTTTGCAATTCTCCAGTGAGCTTTTCAGTAACAGTTTCAAGTAATGGATATCTATTCATCACCTGAATTTTTAAATATGTGAACTTAATAATGTATCACCTTGTTGGTGTGGAGACAAAACTCTTACCTTTCTCAATCTCCTTGCAGGTGGTGTGCTGAAGGTGGAAATTTGATTTGCTGTGACTTTTGCCATAACGCCTTCTGTAAAAAGTGCATTTTGCGCAACCTGGGCCGAAAAGAGCTCTCGACTATCCTGGATGAAAATAACCAGTGGCACTGCTATATTTGCCATCCAGAGCCTTTGTTGGACTTGGTCACTGCTTGTGACAGTGTCTTTGAAAATTTAGAACAGTTGCTTCAACAAAACAAAAAAAAGATGAGAGTTGAAAATGAAAAAAGTAAAATATATGACCACACAGTCAAGTTTTCTCCAAAGAAAAATAATGCAAACTGTAATGGGGAAGAAAAAAAAATAGATAATTCATATTCAGGTTCACTAACATATTCTTATAAAGCACTAATGGTGCCAAAAGACTTGCTTAAGAAAACAAAAAAACTGATTGAAACTACAACAAATCTGAATTCTAGCTTTGTAAGCTTTTTGAAAAATGCTGCAGAAAATGTAGAAATAAGCCCAACTGTGCAACTGTGCCAGCTGAAAGCTTTTAAATCTGTGCTGAATGACATGAAAAAAGCTCATCTGTCACTAGAAGAAGGCCTGAACCTGGAGATTCAAGCACTGAATGTTAAAATCAAAGATAAAAATACCAAAGAGAAAAAAACAGAGGTTAGATCAGAAAAAAATGAGGTGAAAAAAGATGAAGGAAAGGAACATGTGGCATTAAAAGAGGATGACACCACACAGACACAGAAAAAAGTCGTGTCGGAGCAGCCTGACAATGAGCCCATGGATCAAAGTGTTCCCTCAGTGGAGCAGACAGATAACAAGGCAGCTCCTGGGGAGGAGAAGAAGTCCGGCAGAAATGAAGAACCGCAGTATGAGCCCAACAGTACAGAGGCTTTAGACATGGATATCGTGTCCATCCCCTCGTCCGTTCCTGAAGATATTTTTGAGACTCTGGAATCTGCGATGGAGATTCAGATGCCATCAGATGAGCAGGACAGTGGGAACACAGCAGCAGATCACGAGACTCCAAATTCAAATACAAAAGTGAACGCTCCTGTGAAAGATACCAAAGGTGGTACCAAGCTAAAATCGTCAGCTAAAGGAACAAAAGAACTGATTGTAAAATTGACTCCTGTTTCCCTTTCAGAGTCCACAGTTAAAGGTGAAGGTCAAGACAACAGCCTTGAAAAGGAGAGTAAAGATGTTGATGCATCCAAAGATGCTGATGCATCCAAAGACATTGATGAATCTAAAGGTGTTGATGCATCTCAAGCTGGGGCAGCAAACTCTGATTCTGGAAAACAGAACCACAGTGCTGGCAGCGAGCCCTCCACGGAGAACGACGCTGCGCCCGTGGAGGACTCGGATCTCCGGCGGTCACCGCGGGTCAAGACCACCCCACTGAGGCGCCCCACGGACATCAGCCCCCTGACATCCAACTCAGAGGAGGACAGCAATGACACGAGCAACGAAAAACAGAAGAGGAAAGCATCCAAGCAACCCAGGAGGAAAAGCGATAAAAGAAATACTTCTGACAGCGCTGCTGATGGTCCCAGTCCTAACAAACTTTCCAAATCCAAAAAGCCATATGACTTAGATCACAGCTCGGACTCTGATGAGGTGCCAGCTGTTCTTAAAGAAGCAGGGATGATGAGTCGCAGCTCCTCGGACAGTGAGAGCAACAGTGAAGCACCAGCAAAGAATCAAAAGACTTCAGATTTTCAAAAGAGTCAACCAGTAAAGGATGAAAATGGGAAACGAAAAAGGAAGAGTTCCAGTTCCGGTTCAGATTTAGATGCTAAAAGAGGCAAATCAGCTAAAAATGCTGCTGCTGCTAAAAAGAAACGACAAAACTACTCTGATTCTTCAAACTATGATTCTGACTTGGAAAAAGAGATACAAATGTTGAGTAAAATTGAGGCTGCAAAGAAATCGAAGAAAAAATTCTCAAGAAAAGATGATAGTTATGATTCCTCTGATGAAGAGCAGAGGAAAAAAGTAAGCAGCAAGAGAAAGTTAAATCTGAAGAAGAAGAGAGGTAAATCTTCTGAAGAAGAGGATGATGGTGAGAAGTCTTCTCCAGAGAAGGAAATGAATCACTCTTCTAAAGATAAAAAAACAGGTAAGAGGTCAGCTGCTAAGGACAAGTTAAGCAGAGACTCAAAAGAAAAATCTGCAAAGGGAAAACGTGATGAGTCATCTGATGCTGAGAAATCTTCATTGGAAAAAGAGGAGAGTCCTGAAGTTAAGAAAAAGAAGGATTTGAAAAAGAAAAAGGCACAGGATGATGATTCTTCTTCTGAGAGTACTGAGAAATCGGAAAAGAAAGAGCACAAGTTGGAGTCTTCAAAAGACAGACTCAAGAACAAAAAAGGATCAGAAAGCAAAGCAAAGAAATCTGAAAAATTGAAAAAGAAAGGTTTCAAGAAAGAACAAGATGATTCCTCTTCTGATCTTGATAAGTCATCTCCAGAGAAAGGAAGTAGCAATTCTTCTGAAAACGACAAAATTAAAAAGGAACCCGTGTTTACAGAAAAGAGAAAATTGAGAGAGAGAGTAGCTAAAAGAGTACACATTGATTTATCCTCTGATACTGAGAAATCTCCCCAGAAAGAGGAGAGTTCTGATGATGATGCCATGCAGCGTAAAAAACGAACTGAAACGAAAGAAAAGAGGAAAATAAGCCACAAAAAGAAGATTTCCAAGAAAGAACAGAATGACTCATCCTCTTCTGATGAGGAGTCTTATGAAGACAGTAAGAAAAAGGTTAAGAGAGGATCAGTAAAAGAAAGTAAAAAGAGCAACTTAAAAAAGAAAGTGGCAAAAAAGAAGGTGGTTGTCACTTCCTCTTCCCAGTCTGATAAGGAGGAAAACGATGATCAGAATTCCACAGGCGATGGAAGCAGCGACGAGCAGAAGATCAGGCCCGTGACTGAAAGCTTGATGCTGTCTGCTGATGCAGGATTTTGTCAGTCATCAGGTGTGCAAAAGTTGTTCATTTGGGTGACATTTCATAATCCAGAAGCAAAAAACCCTTATCAGTTGGCAATTATACATTTAAGTGTTTGCAGCCTGGTGGGTTTTCTGATACGGATTTGGAAGCACGTGTTGTAAAGTTCCTTCCAGCCAAACTGTCCTGTGAGATTCTACAATTTCAGTTTGTTCCTTGAGGAAAAAAATGTTGTCACTGGAAATGGAGGTGCTTTGGGAACTCCAGGCAGTATTTACAACAGGTACTGCCTTGGAGTCCAGCTTTTCAAAGCCTGGCCCTTGCCTCAGCTTCCCAGGGACTGTGTAGCACAAGCTGGTTGGAAGGAGTAGATAATGTGAACTCACATTTATCACCTCCTGCCTGTGCACTGGAGGTGATGCTGGAGACCTGTGGCATTGTAATATACATTTAAAAATCAAGTAAATTCTATTTATGCCTCACAAGAGCCATGTAGGCTTAGAACAGCTACTTAGGAATCTGCCATTGTTTTCATATGTTGTGTCTGTGTGCAGATAATACTGGGACTTGTGGGGCTTTTCTGTGAGTGCTGCCTTATCAGTGTTTTCCCCAGTGATGTCACTGCTGAGGGAGATTGCAGATAATTCATGGTTTGCATAGCAATGATTTGTTTTTTTGCAATGGTCACTGCTACAGCCATTAAAACTCTCCTATAGACAGGTAATTGATGGCACTCAGTGACAGTTTTCAGCACCACTGGACCATCAGTGAAAAATGCCTTAAAAATGGAATTGCTCTTGTACAGTTCATTGGAATGGCCCAGGAGAAAGGTGGTTTTAGTTTATCAGAAGGTGTCTGAGGCATTGGGAGTTGTTTCATTGGCAGGTCACAATGGGTGAGGTGGATAGCAGGGTACAAACTGAACAAGGTTGTGGTGTGGCGTGATTGACAGGAGAGTTAGACAGGAGAGAGAGAAGTGGTTTGGTTTAGACTGGAGACAGAATGCTAAAAATGAGGTGTCTGAATTCCTGTCTGCAAATCACCTCACGGGCCATTTTAGTGGGGTTGAGCTGGATGTGTGCCCAAAGGATGAGAGGCAGTGGATACAGCATTTATCAAAGAAAACTGATACAGATACTGGAGTATTCTTACACTGAGCATGCTCAAAGCTTGGGACTGGTTGCCCTCTTGAACTTCAGAATTTTTGTCCTTGGAAATGCTCAAAACTTGACTGGCCAAGACCCTGAGGTAACTGACCTGACTTTGGAGTTAGCTTTGCTTTGAGACAAAAGTTGGAGTAGAGTTGGAGCTGGAGTAGAGCGTGTCCAGATGTCTCTTTTAGCTTTAGTTATCATTTGATTCTGTGAAATTCTGCCTATGTTAGTGTATAGGCAGAGGAGAAGAATGTGGCCTTTGTCTGCAGTTTGCTTTTGGTTAATAGGTGAATTAATAAAACAGTCTGATCTGTGTCTGAATAAGCTGTGTATTGTAGAATTGAATGAGACTTAGGATCTGGTTTAACCAACAGGATACTTTTACTTATCTACATGAGGGACTTTCTGTGATCACCTTGGAGTGTGCCCCTTGCAGCCTAGTTTTAGTCTAATCCTCCAATCCCCACAGGTAGAAAATAAACAGAAATTATGAATGAGGGGATCTCAGCTCATTGGGATTGCAAAGTTTCTTTCCCTTAATTTCACTACCTAGCAGATTTGTCTGACTTGCATGCCAGGTGAAAGAGAAAAAAGCAAGGGGAGAGGCCTGGGAATGTGCTAGAAGCAATCCAGATTTCTCAGCCCAGCCAGGAGAGTGCAGAGGAGCTCCAGGGCAGGACTCTCACTGTGCTGTTCCTTCTCTGTCACGTGTCCCACACTGTTGGTCTTGTACATTGTACATGAGACAGTGCCATGTCGTGCAGCTGAGTTTGGCTATTTGCAGTAAGGATAGCATGTGGAATTCTCAAAATACAGCTCTTTACACACACTCACAGTGTGAAAGCAAAAATAGGAAGGGCTGGTGTTCTCCAGTAGTTCCCTCCTGGAACCAGGGCAACCCCCGGGCCTGGGATGCAGCTCTGTCCTGTGCTTGTTGTGCCTCTTTTCAGTTGGCACAAACTCACTCGTGGAGCTTCTGACAGAGCAAAGAACTTCTTAGGAAACTTATTTCTGGTTCCTGACTAGAGTATTTAGTCTCTTATGTTTTGGTGTAAAATCCCAAATTCACAGTGTGTAATTAGGAACGAGTTGCAAGTTGTGTGTAGTAGCGAGCAAAACTGAAGAAACAAGATTTATTTTTAGTTGTCAAGACAGGTAACTGGTAGAAAAGTGGTATCACCAAGCTGTTTTTAAATGGGGATTGTTGATGGAGATGCAGTTCATGTGTTGTGCTGTTTATTGCGCTGTCAAGTATTGTCTCTTGTTGTATTTACACATATTGGGCTTCTTTTCCAGGAGATGAGGGAGATGCTCTATCAAGGACTATCCCAATGGAGGAGGAGGAAGATGATGATGATGACGACCCTGAGAATAGGTATGATACCCTCCGTAAGGACTTAAAAACGCTTAGAGCACAGCCTAGGTGCGGGCGCGAGCCGGCGCAACGGAGGAGCAAGCAGGTGGTAAAAAGCACGGCTGCCTGCCCGGTAAAGACTCGCTCACGGGCCTCCTGCAAGTGTGAACACGGGGCCAGAAAACACAGGCCCAGAGCCAGGAATGCAAAGCAAACGTTTAGAAGTGGTAGAGCCAGGTGTGCAAAGCAAATGTTCAGAGGTGGCAGCTGACACACCTGGCTGGGGGTGTTCCCAGAGCGCTGTCCCCCTGGGGTCCCGGGTGCTCCTGGGAGGGGGTGACAGGGGTCTGCAGGCAGGTCACAAGCTGCTGCTGCTGCTGCTAAATGTGAATTTCAGCTAGTTGTGGGCACTAGAAGGGGACGGTTTGCATCTGTGCAGTATGCAGTGCTGCAATATTTTCAGAATGAATTTGGTTATTACTGTTGCTTAATATGCTTTTTTTAATTGAAATGCCTTTTCTCAATAAAGAGAAAGCACAAATGTGGGGGAAAAACCATATTAGATATTTTCAGCTGTTAATTTAACTGAGTTTAAATCCACTAAAAAGTACCTGAAATAACTAATGTGAGTTAAGGCCATGATTCTACAAGCACTGTGCATAGGCTCAATTGGTATCAAAGAGACTAATTATATATTTTAAGTCTTTGCATAGATATTTTCAGAATTGTGGCTTATATGTATTGCTTCAGTTTGGAATTTAATAAAAAAGAATCACTGTAAGATACAGTTAGCTAAGATATGTCTTATTTTACCAGTACCATTGTAGCTATCAAAATGAGCCTGGCTAGAAATGTAAAGCTTAATTTCCTAAATGCACAACATGAAGTGTCACTCAACTCCAGGCCACAGGTTCTTTTTGGAAGTTACTGTAGTTAGACTGAAGAGCTGCTCAACAAATTTTTATACAGTGTTTCAGAAACTGATTTTTTTGTTTTTGTTGTTTTGGCCATGTAGCATGTGTGGGACCAGTTGCTGGTGGAGTCTTTTTCTGCTTCTGAGCCTTACTAGTTTAGAATATGGAATCCTTGTTTCACAGAGTTGTATGTTTTGATATGTGGCTGAAGTAAATTTTAAAAACACTGTATTATATCCTTTACAGACCTCAGTTTGGCATCAAAATGCTGCTGCTGAATTAGTTCTTGTGTGTTTTCAGTCATCAAATTTAACCCAGTTATTCAGCTCTTTAAAGAAAGATGCTTTTTAGGGACTTGACAGCACAGGGTCATAAGCAGAACATGTAAACTTTGCTATAACAAGATTTTTTAAAATCATGTTTTAATTTCAGTCCTGTTTTAATTAATTCATTTTCTTTTTTATTTTTTATTGTTGTTGTGAGTTTCTGGTTGATAACTAAACGAATACACTTTTGTCAGAAGTTCAGTATTTACTGCTCAAACATTTCTGACAGAACTCAATCATTATTAAGAGCTATATTGGGAAATAAATGAACCTAATTGATAACAAACAGTAATATAAATTTGGGCTTTAAAAATCAGTTTCTGCACTTTGTTTTGAAGCTGCCTCTTTGTTAAGTTTTTATTTAGGGGGCCTTTTGAACATCTATTTATGAGATGGGGAGGTATTTTGTCAATAAACAGTGTTGTCAACCCTCAGACATGTTAACTGGTAATGCAGTCTGACTTTACCTTCATCATGTGTTGTACTTGGCACCAAAATCAGAGCTATCAACTGTAAAAAGATGGAACAAATTTGAGAAGTTAAAAACTTGTTCTTCTGTTTACTCAACACAAAGTGTTTAAGTAGTTTACCTACTGATTCAGAGAAGTTGCCTATTTTCTTCCAGGCCAAAGAGGGTACCTAGTACCTGCTGGGTGTTTGTAGTGTGGGAACTCTCCTGTTTGCAAGTCTCTAGTTTAGATGTTCTGTTATTTGCATACCTGGGGATGTGCATGACATGAATATTAATAGCCTTGAAATCATCTTTTTGCCAAATTGCAATATCCAAGTGGGTCATACTATGCTATACAGTGCTGTATGCTTTCATCTTCTGTTGTGTAACTATTATTGGTCCTTCTGATCTTTTAAATGGTACTGTTTGATATGTTTGCAGTAGTTCTGTTTATTAAGAAGTTAATAGTGTATTAAATGCAGAATGCCTTTAAGTATTTGATGGTCACAATAAATTTTTGTAAAACGTTTTTCTTGTCCAAGCATTTAATTTAATCCAACTCTGACAGCTTGAAAATCAGCCTCTTCCAACAAAGACAGCACAGTATTTAGAACAAGGTGTTTGGCAGTTTTCACTCATTTTTTTAGACATGTATGACATTTCATCCAAATATTAATGCCTTAAAATATATTTTAAAGGGTTCTGAATTTTCTAGTAGTATCCTGAAGGCCCATTTAGGGCAGTAGTGCTCTAGCTGGAATTCTGGTGGCTTTTATTAGCCACATCCCACCATCCTCCCCCACCCAAGGGCTTCTTTCAGGCAACCTTCTTTCTACATATAATTAGTAGGTATTTATGAACACTGAGTGTGAGTTGATGTAATCTAATTGGTAATAAAACATCACAATCGTGAACCAAAATTTAAAATCATGGCTTTTTAAGAAAAAAAGATTTTGACAGTGGTAGCATTGTCTCACCAAGATTTTGAACAATCTCATTGTATTGGCACTGTAAAATTCTTGAACAAGAATGGTGCAAATTACCATGGGGGCTTAGCTCCACAGCATGAGAGGCTGCACCTGCTGTTCCAGCTCTGCTGCAAAGTCTGAAGGAGCTTTTAAAGTAGTCCTGCAGTGTAACCAAGCAACCCCTGGGTAATTTCCAGTCTGTCTCTTGTGAAAACTCTTTTCTTTTAGCACGACTTAAAAATCCATAGTAGTCAATTCATTGTTTAGAAGTGTGTTCTGCTGGGGCTGTTCTTACAAATGGGAAGTATCTTTAAATCCCAGTTGATACAAAACTGTGCATGTGTGCTGTTATTTTATCCTAGAGTTGGTTTTGTGTGTCCTGGTTGAGGCTGCAGCCCCGTCCTGTGAGGCACTGGATGTGTGCTGGGAGAGTGCCCTTCATGCAAATGTCACCATAAGTTCAGATAAGATGGAGTGGGGCAACATAACATGCTCAAGGTCACAGCAGATCAGCGCAGGAATGAGTAAAATGCAGGGATTTTGAAATATTATTTTATTTTTTACTTTATTTTTTGCTGCCTGAAACCCTGTGCTGGAGGTCATATGGCTCTCTGTGCCTCTTAATTAAATCCATTGCTGGTGCTCAACTGTTACATCTGAATGGCCAAGAATCTTTTATGTCCTTGACCTGAGTAAATATTACAGTCCCTTTTGATTTCCATGGTTTTCTCTGAAAGAATATGAGTGAGGGAATTTTCACACTATCACAGCTTCTTTTTCTTGCTGCTATTAATGCAAATACTTAAATGTTAAAGTACCATATGAAGTTTCTTAGCTGAGAAACCTGGTAACTTTAAATGGGTTATATAATAAAGTAGAAATATGATGTGTTATCCTGGTCAACATCTATTGTGGTTTAATTTAAATCCAGCTTCCAGAGTCCTGTACTCAGTTTATAATAATTAATGTAAACCATTTGTTAATCAGTCATTTGTCAACGTGCATTTACAAGGCCTAATCTCTTTGGGTCTAATGTTGCTTACACTTAGCATTCTTATCAGATATGTAGTTAATTAAAAATTAGTATCTTTTAAATTTTAAACATCTTAATAATGTCTCAATTTTTGGCCTAAATTCATACCAGAAAATGCAGCTTTTCTCACTGACAAACAGTCTCATCTCAATTTGGTTGCAAGCAGTGAAGTCTTTATCCTAGATAAAAAAAACAGGACTTATTTTCTATCATAGCAGTAACTTCTTAATCAGTATTATTATAAACAATTAGAAGCTGATCAGTTTACCCAGTCTGGTTGTTGTTTATCCTGGTGATTAATAGGAAATGAGAGCATTGTCTCTTTATGGATGGTAGATGTTGTGCATGGCCTTTTTAGGTGTGAGATACATTTGTTGTTTCCTATAGCTGTTAAAAATAGATACTTCATTAAAGAAAATTTAAAATGAAGGTTTTGTTTTGCTAAGAACCAAAGTCAGCCTTTTAAAGGTGACTTGTGTAGAGGTAAGTATTGCCATCCACAAGCTGTGTTGACTTTGCTGATGCACTTGCCAAAATAAGTCAAAGGCAGGACTTTCAGGATTCAATTTCCTTTTTTTTTTTCCAGATCTTTTAGATTTTTCCTCTTCCAAAACTCTGGGTTTTTATTAAACAAGAAGAGTAGCCAGACCACTGCTCTCTGCATTTTCTGGAGTAGGAGTCAAGGTTAATAATTTATGTTAAAAGCTGTTAAAGGGAAGCCAGCCTGTGACATTCCAAGCAGTTTCATTTTAAGAAAAAATTCTGACTATTAAGAGATGGAAGAAATATAGTCTGAATTTCTTTATGAGGAGCTGTTTATATCTGCTGCTGTTACACATGGTGTGCTGGGTTTTAAAAAAAATCAACAAACAACCAAAGCCTAAATCCCTTTTCCAAATATCCTCTGGAAGGACCTAGTGCAAAATGCATTTGGAAGAGGATATTACTTATCTGTAGACTTTAATAAGTTTTATTTGGGTTCATGCTGTGATTTCTTGATAGATGTGGAATTAAGGTTCTCCAAGGGTACTGCTTGGTAAAGTTTTAATCAGCTTTTTCTTCTCAAGAGTGAGGGGGAGGGAGTGTTTTGGATGCTGATGGATGGTCTGACTCACTGAACAAACTGAAATGTTTATTAAACTATTTTGCTTCCATCTTTTAATAATAACTGAATATAAATTAGTGTGGGAGTGTTTTTAAAAGCTATGCTATTGCTAAAAAATTAGAAAATACTGTGTGGAGTGTCAGGAAAGATAGCTTGGGAAGAGTCCCTTTGAAAAATTATTATGTTTTAGGGACACATTGCAGGCTGAAAAAATGAAATACTGATTGTTAAAAACCCATTTTATAGTGTTCCATAGAAGCAACAACTCAGTTTTCTGTAGGATAGGAAATTTTAGTTGAGAGATCCCTGTTCCTTTGCCATTCCCAAGTGGAGGCTGGATTGTGGTTCAGTTCCATGGCTTTTGAGCTGTTGTTTTGACTGGTGTGAGAGCGTCCCCATCCTGAACTATGTACACACAGCGTGCATTAATTCTCCCAAAAACAAAGACAGATGAGGTTTCACCTAGAAAATACATATTTCATTTTAAATGGATGAATGAAAACTGTAGTATTCCTGATATTTATATAAGGAAAACCTGGTTTGTTTAAGTCCACTATTTTCCTTTTTGACATACCTGCCTTGGATAGACTCAGAAGATTTTTGTGTTGCAAGTGCATGTAAAGAAATTTTTTTTCCATAGTCACTTGTGTATTAGCTGGGAACTTCTTCTGCAGTGAAACCATGGGAAGCTGAGTGGACAGTTTGTGGAGCAGGAAATAAGATGATGATTTTTATCTGAAATTCAAGTCCTGTAGTGTTGGTCAGGCTTTTTGGGTATAAACACAGAAGGGATTTTGCAAGAGCTGCTGGAAGGCAAGTGCTTGTGGTTAGTTATCCAGACAGACCATGAATAAAATGAATTCTCTTAAGTCTGTGCATTTTATAGCCATTTAAAGTCTGCTGTAAAGCAGGAAACTTCTCTTTTTAAGAAGCTTTATACAAACCTGCTTTCTAAAAGCAAGTCAACACATTACATTCATGTGAGATTTTTGCTGATAGATCCTGTCTTGCCACAATGACTTTTCATCACGTGTCTTTTTTTTGTTCAGCTTTCAGCCCTTTTTTTGAAGTTCTGAATGGTGTAGGATTACACTTGTCATTCACAGATTTACTTGAACAGTGGAATAAATAGTGTTTTCTGTTTTACTTCAAAGAATTGCCAAGAAAATGCTTTTAGAAGAAATCAAAGCCAATCTTTCCTCTGATGAGGATACGTCTTCAGATGAGCAGCCGGAGGAAGGAAAGAAGAAACCTGCAAAGCAACCTGAAAACACAGCAGATGATGGTAAGCACCAAAAAGCATCTGGGAAAACGTGGTGCTGTGGCACCTATCATGATTTCAGGGGTCACTTGGGAAAATGATGATGGTTAAAGTTATCAGCAAAAAATATTACTGATTTTGATGTGTAGTTGCCACATAGAGACCAACGTATGTGGTCATGAGGATTATCATGACTTTTAGTCTTCTGTATCTTTATTTTTTTTCTTATGGTCTGGATTTTGTAAGCAATTAAGAAGTCCTAGGGGTTTGTGAGGGGTTATTATCTGTACAGAACTGTAAGTCCTGCAAGTGCACAGGAGAGATTTGGCTAACACAACCATTGGAACAGGCATTCCAAGCATTCAGGCAGTGGGAAATACTAAACAGTGGAGGAAACTGGTGTGTTGTTTCTTGTAATTCCCTGGAAAAGCACTGGATTTAGCCTAAATTAATTCAGATTTTAATTCTTGTAAGATAAGAAAGTGACTGGTATGCATGTGTACTGACTCTTCTGTGTGACAGGAGAGAAGGAAAAGGAAGACAAGAAGTCAGAAAAGGAAGAACCTAATTCTGAGTCAGATTCAGAGGAGGAAGAAACATCCAAGAAGCCCAGATACAGACACAGACTGCTGAGGCAGAAGCTCACTGTGAGTGATGGGGAGTCTGGAGAAGAAAAGAAGGTGGTGAAACCAAAAGACAAAAAAGAAGGGGGGAAGCGCAGAAATAGAAGGAAAGGTACATAATCCACATCTTTTTTTTGGTCATAAAAAATGCTTGCTTCTGTAAAATAGATACAAAGCTTGTCAAAATGGAGATCCTAACCTTTGTGATATTAAAATCCCTATCTAAATTTCCTTGTGTATGAAATCTAGCATTCCCTTATCTTTGTTTGATAAACAGTTTTATTTGAAATGTCAAATACAAGTGCAGCTCTCTCCACTTGCTGTATCCTCTGAATTGGATTAATCCTGTGGAACCTTAGAATATCCATGCTAAACAGCAGAGGCAAGGATGTCTGAATTTGGGAAAATCAGCCCTGTCCTTGATGTAATTTCTCTCTTGAAGTGGCAGTAGTGCCTGAGGAGTGTGTCCGTGCTGGAGCTGCAGTGCAGCAGGCTGGAGCTGAGCACCAGATGGCACTGTGAAATGAGCCTGGGCTGGCCCTTCATTGTTGCAGGCAGGAACAAAGAACCTCTGGGTGTTTCCTGGCCAGGGAAGGGGCACTGCATTCCCTGATCTGTGTTGCACTAATGCCAGCCAGCTTTTGAGGTCTTCCACAGAATAAAAGATGCAATGTGGTTTGTTTAGCATTTTCCTCCATGAAAACCCTCATTTTTATCTGTTTGCATGCTCATGTTTTTCCTCCCTTAGAGCATTAAAACTCTACCTACAGCATTTCATGCAGGAAGTATAACTGTAAATTAACTATGAATTACTGTGCAAGTAAGAGGCAGCTTAGTTAGGGCTCTTCAGTGCAAACCTTTGAAGTTGACTGCCCTCAAACACAGCAATATATTTGATTTCAGTTTGCCCTTTTTAGCCCTGTATCATTAATGTTACCATTCCCCATGTATGTAGAACAACTCATGTTTGAAGCCTTGTCATTGATAGAACAATTAAACTTTCCACTGTGTTCGAGGTCAGGCTGAAATTCAAGGTGTTAAATACCACACTGGTGTCTTCATTAGCTAAAAATGCCAGGGATGGCTCTCAAAGTGGCTGGGAGAGTCTTGCTAATGCTGCTCTTTTAGGTGTATTTTTAATTGCTTTTTGAGGCAGTTTTGAGCTTGCACTACCTGAAGAAATGCCAAGCCATAAATGTAGTGATTTAGTAGCTATTTTGTGTGTAAATAAGAGCTCTTTTCTCAAAGTATGGTTATAAAATGACATGTAAAGCATTTGAAGCAAAAACTTCTGTTTAACTTTGGTTTTCTGAAGTTCCATACTGTTCCTCACAGTTCTTCATCATTTAATGCTCTCTTCCATTTGCCTCTAAAATAAATCTAGATGTTCATGCATAAGGACCTCAAAGCTTGTGACACAATAAGCCACACACCAGGACTCAGCTGGTGCTTAAATTTTAACCTTTTAAATTTTAGATTTTAACCTTTTCTTCTCTGTGCCCCTTTTATCTTATAAATGTGGGTCCCATATTGTCTGACATGAACCCTGGCAGTGTTTGTTCTCTGAAGCAGTTTGTTGTGCAGTGAGGAGCTGCTGGCTTTGCAGTGAACTCACCATGAAATAAATGCTGCTTTCTTTTCCAGTGAGCAGTGATGACTCCAATGACTCTGAGTTCCACGAGTCTGCAGTGAGTGAGGAGGTCAGTGAGTCTGAGGATGACCAAAGGCCAAGGACAAGGTATGAACAAAACTGAGCTGTGCTTACCCTGTTTTTGTTTTGGGTTTTAGTAGTGCAGTTTGTGCAGGGAGATGGTAAAAATTAAAACAGTTTGGAGCAGTTCTTAAAACCCTTCGTGATGTCTGTCTGTAGGAATTATAGAATATTAATTTATTTTGCAGCAAATGTGGGAGTTTTGAATTTGTACCACAGTAGGGGATACACAACAATTTGATGAGCCAGTACAAAAAAAAATCAACAAAAAATGGACATTTTAATGCCAAATACATCACTGTCAGCTGGTGGATTGCAGTATAAAACTAATGTTTTATAGTTCTGAGATTCTGGTGGGTTTTCTCATTGCTCTGTGTATCCAGTGGGCTGAGCAGGAAGGAATTTAGAAGTCAGCCCTAACTGCACAAAAGGAGTGCATATCTTATTAATTAATTACTGCTCCTCCTCTACCATTGTTTTTCAGTGAGGCAGAGGATTATTATGGTTAATCAGTAATATTACCTTTTTTCTTTTTAAATAGATCTGCCAAAAAAGCTGAGGCAGAGGAAAACCAGCGCAGCTACAAACAGAAAAAGAAACGAAGGAGGATAAAGGTTCAGGAGGATTCATCCAGTGAAAATGAGAATAAGGTGCTGTGTCATGTCTTGAAGTAATAAATAGGGAGTTCCTGTCTCTTCTGCCAGCTGTACAAAATACAGTAAAAAAATTAAAGCTGTTCTCAGTGTCAGTTCAGGCTAAAATTTGTAAAATGCCACTGTTGTGGAGGTAAAACATTATGTTTGAACTAAAACTTTTCCTATCTGGATCTTGATAAAAATGCATGCTATTGAAGCAAATGGAATTTTTAATCTGAATGTAGATGAGACAAATTGCAGATTAAGGCTTTGGTCGTGCTGGGGTTTCTTTTCCTGTGTGGTGTAAGTAGGGGGTGATCTGATTCAGCTCCAGTATAACATGAAAAAAAGTGCATTATTAATGATAAGTAGCTACTATCAAATGATAACAGTGCCCTCAGTGCTGTCTTTGCACAGCTGGGCTTATCTTTAATATCTCAGAATACATTACAGTTAAGGTGGCATTTCTTTTGTCAGACTTTTAAAAAAGGCATTTTTTTCTTATTAGCTGAACTTCACCTGTGTGTGTAAGAATTTCTGGGAGCTTGTCTAAGAAAGAAGGGTTTCATGATCTGTGCCATAGTTTTCTTGGTAACATGTATTTCACTTAATTTCTAATAGAGTAACTCTGAGAATGAGGACAATGATGACTCCAAATCTCCTGGAAAAGGCAGGAAGAAGATCAGGAAAATTATTAAAGATGATAAGCTTAGAACAGAAACACAAAATGCACTTAAAGAAGAAGAAGAAAGAAGAAAACGTATAGCAGAGAGAGAACGGGAGAGAGAGAAATTGAGAGAGGTATGGTCTGCTTTCTGTGTAAATTTCTGTGCACTTGAATTCCTGATGATGTTTAACATGGTAAAATTTCAACCTCAGTGTAATTCAATGAGTGATTTTTGAAAACCACTTACATGCAGCCTTACAAGCCCCAGGTTTTGTCTGCAGTTCCTGCAGGCTGACCTTGGTAAGTTTTATTTGACTGCTGTGACCTTAGAAAGTTGTTTCAGCTCCCTGCTGCTTCACTTCAGTGCCAGAGTCAGTTGTGATGCAGTAAAGAATTGAAGTTTCTCTTCAGTAAATAAATGATTACTCCAGTTCTGGTAAATCTGAAGTGTCTCAAGTGCTGGGTGTTACTCTGTGAGAATATTGCTCTGATGCTCTGTTTCTGTTTGCAGGTGATAGAGATTGAGGATGCCTCACCTCTGAAGTGTCCCATCACAACCAAGCTGGTTTTAGATGAAGATGAAGAAACCAAAGAACCTTTAGTGCAGGTCCACAGGAGTATAGTGACCAGACTGAAACCACACCAAGTAGATGGTAAGGAAAAAGTTTAAAGGAAAAAAAGAATTTTTTTTCTCTCCAGGGGCACAGTATCTAATGCAGACTGAATTAGAATAATGAAAACTCCTTCACTGGCAAAACCAGAATGTGTCTTCTCAGCTCCCTGTCCTCAAGATGAGGCAATCTGCATCCTCACAGGAACATTTTCCAACCCAGTAGCCACATCTTCAATGAAGCTGTGAATATAATCAAGTTCAAGACAAAGATCATCCCACATACACCCCACTGGACTGAAGCGAATCCATAATTATCCTGACAGCTGCTTTCCTAGGAGTTATCATGATCTCAGTGATCACAGAGGTCTCTTATTGGGTGAACTTTAATAAAATGAATGTTTAATCAGAAAACTTTCAATCATCTTCTTCAGGTGTTCAGTTCATGTGGGATTGCTGCTGTGAATCTGTAAAAAAAACCAAGACATCTCCTGGCTCTGGCTGCATTCTTGCTCACTGTATGGGCCTGGGAAAAACATTACAGGTAAGAAACAAAATTTATTTCCAAGTGCTGTGTAGTTCTCGTGCAGTTCAGAACAAGAAAATAAATACAGCTGGCAGGAGAGAGGCTCCTGTTTCTAAGACTGTGGAATAATCTTGAGCATGTTTTTTCTGTCCTCATTCATTTTTTAACCTGAAATGATTTATTTTCTTGACTGTTTTAAAGTTAATTTGCTGCTGCTGAAGTACAAGTTTATCAGATTTGGTTGTTTTTTATTTTTAATGCCAGACCTTGTGTGTAAGGTCAGGTGCTGGTGGGTTTGTGGGGTTTTTTTGAGTGGCACAGAGCTGAGGATGATCAGAGAACTGAGGTCACTCATGGTATGAACAGTTCAGGCAAACCCAGGCTGAGCTGTGGTTGGGGCTGATGCACAGCAGGATTTTATCTCCAGCTCCAGCATATCTGAAAACTTGCTTTGTTTAGGGAAATGGGGGTGGCAGACACAGTATTTTGACAGTCTACAATTCTGCAGATCATTTCAAAAATCACCTTTGAAAGGTGTATTTTTACAGACTTGATCCTACTTAGCTGGTGTGGTTCTTGAAGAGTTAATCACACCTTTTAGTGGAGATTTGCAATGCTTTGCAGAACTGTTGTGTAGGGGGCTTTTTCCACCTACACTTTACCCACCATGTAGTCTGATGAAATACTTAGAGCAGAAGGTGTTTTTATAGTGATCCAGATGTGTTCATGACAGTAATTTTGGCTGTAACTTCTTGATAATCAAAGAAAGCCATAGTTAGAAACATATATCAGTATAAATGACTTGGAAGGCTGGTGTGTGAAGCTGAGGTGGTTGTTTTTTCCATCTGTGTCCATCTGCCAGTCACTGCTGTGCTCTGTGATTGTTGCCATTTGTTGTTTAGCTCTTGAAAGAGCTGAACCAGCCGTGAGTTCTGGCAGACTTTGCCAGCTGCAGGGCAGGATGTCAGCAGAGATCAGGGAACTGGGGACTTGCTGGCCAGGACTGTGGCCATGAGACTTCCTGGGTAGTTTTCTTACACAGAACCCCCAGTAAAGCCTTTTGTTTTAAGATCACCTTGCTGCCCAGTGTTCCAAGCACAGCCATGCAGTTTACAATCCCTCTCTCAAATCAGAGCTGCCAGACACCAAGATTTGATGCAGAAAGAACTTGTGCTGCTGTACATCCAAAGTGCAGAGGGAGAGCTGGAGCTGCCATGGCATCACTGACTCTCTCCTCCAGTCCTGTTTTGTCTGCTGCTGCTCAAAACAGGCAGCCCAGCAGAAGCACTGAGTGACACCACAAGGTTTTGGGGTTTTCCCAGCCTCAAGGAGGTTTTGGCATCCTCAACACACAGCCAGGCTGGCTGCAGGGTGAATCCTTGGAAAACACTGCCATAGCCTTCTGCAGAGCTCTGCTGAGAGGATTTCCCTTGAATTACCTTTAAAAAAGTGTGAGAAACTGCTTTAAGACTGAAGTTCACTTCAGTTGAAGAAACTTAACTGTGAATTTATTTTGTGTTTGGGATGAATGTTGGAAGGAAGCTTAAAAACGACCTGATGGAAGTGTTTAATTTATGAAAATGACTGGTGAAATGTAAAGGGAGGGTTCTCTATGAAATCATTCAGCAGTTCAGAAGTATCTCAGTATGTGAGGGATGTGTGCAGCCATGGAACACAGAGTAAGGAGTATATGAACTCCAAATACACCTGTATGAAAATTTAACTAGAAATTCTATTTGTTTAACCAAAAATATATGTAAACAAGGCTGTTGTTGGTAATTTAATTACATAGTTGAATAGATGGCGTTTATCTTTCTTTCCTGGTGTTTATTTGGTGTTCTGCCTGTTTTTCTCTTGCAGGTAGTAAGTTTTCTCCACACAGTCTTGCTATGTGACAAACTGGATTTTCGGACAGGCCTGGTCGTGTGTCCACTCAACACTGCCTTGAACTGGCTGAATGAGTTTGAAAAATGGCAAGAAGGTTTAGAAGATGAGGAGAAACTAGAGGTAAGAGGCTTAAAAAGAGTTCTTCATTAAATAACTGGATGATTTGCAAAATTGAGAAGCTCCACCACTTAAAGGCTAAGAGATGTGCTTTAATTATGTGAAAAATCTCCTTGCATTAATACATCAGAAGTATTAAAAATTAGACCACTATTGAATATTTTAAGAGGAATTAAAGGAGTTTTTTCCTCTTTGGAAGGTCTATGAGCTGGCAACTGTGAAGAGGCCTCAGGAGAGGAGCTACATGCTGCAGCACTGGCAGGATGAGGGAGGGGTGATGATCATTGGCT
The DNA here is from genome assembly GCF_014805655.1 of Passer montanus. Lineage (NCBI taxonomy): Eukaryota > Metazoa > Chordata > Aves > Passeriformes > Passeridae > Passer > Passer montanus. The sequence continues at coordinate 1,149,932 of NW_024372813.1, forward strand.
ACGAGATGTATCGAAACCTGGCTCAAGGCAGGAATGTGAAGAGTAGAAAACTTAAAGAAATATTTAACAAAGCTTTAGTCGACCCAGGTAAGTGAAAATTGATACAGCTTGTATAGTTTGGACTTCCAGGTTTATGAAGATGAGCAAAAAATAAATAGTGTTGGTAAGATTCATCAGATTTTCTTTGTGGGCTTTTGCTGAGTTACAGAAATTTGTTCAGAATCTCCCCCATCTGCTTTTGTAAATAGATTCCTGTAACAGTCTTTTCTATTAAATCAAATGCAAGGAATATATTATAGAAACTTTTCCTGTGAAGTGTTTTTATTTGCTGGCTTTGCTTCCTTTGCAAAGTAATTGGAGGTGGTTGTTGAGGACCCAGGGCTGTTTTAATCTGTTAATTTGTTACAATCACAAGCTGTTTTGTCCTTGTTGGAAATTTACCACTAAGGGGGCAGCTGCACATGGAAATAGTAGACAATGTACCTTAGAAGTGTGAAAAAACAAGTGTTAATGAAGTGCTAATTAAGGGAATGCAGATGAAGCAGTTAATTATTTTTTTCAGTCTTGGGAAACAGATGTCTGGTTGGAGCTGAGCTGAACTTAGCAAACTTATGTCAACATGTATGGAAGCACTTGAAAGTATTCCAAGTTGATGTAACTGATTTCTCAGCTGGTCCCCAAAAAGGACTAAAAATTTTAGCATTAGGAAGGTTCACCAAAATAGGAAAAATTCCCTACAAATTCTGAACTGGCAACTGATAACTAAAAATATTTAGTGTTATGCAGAATGTCTTAAAAACTGGTTTAAAAGTTTGTATAACTTTGCTGTACTGTTGGTATTTCTCCTTGAGAATGCAGGTGTGGAAGGCAGAGTGAGTGGAGCTGGGTGTTCTTGGGTTTTAATTACCTGACTGGACTGTCATACAGTGGCTGTGGAGTCAGGGAAGCTCCAGTGCAGCAGCTGATGAACTATTTTAACTATTTTTGTTGATATGTGTGTTGATTCCACACACATTTTTTAAGCAGTGGAGGAAATGCACTTCTTGCCAGTGGGTTTTTTGACTCCTCCTACCTAAGCTGTAGTTATTAAGAACAAAAAAAAACCCAACAACAAACCAAAAAAGAGGGGGGAGCCCTGTTCTGTCAATGCTCTTTTGTATCTGATTTTCTCAGGATATTGCATTTATGGGAATATTGTCGAGGAAGTGAAAGCTAAGGAGAAAAGCTGTGAATTGCTGTCTCAAAGTAGTGGTGACAGGACAGTAATTCTGTATTTAGTGCCTCTTGTTCTGGTGCAGTGATGAAATAAAATCTTATACAATAATTAATTTTTTTGGTTGTTTATTTTTTTTCCTGGTGGAAAATGTAAGGGAGGACAAACATAAGGGTTGTTACCATGTGTCTTTACAGCAGCATTGTCCCTTCATGGATTTGTGTTTGTGTAAGCCCAAAAATGCCGCTCTGTGGGATGTTAGGAGGAGACAGTGAGTGGTGTAACCTTCCGTGTCCCATCCCATGGTTTTTGCATCCTGCTGTGCTCCTGTTCTCCTTCCAGAGCTCTTCAGACAATGGGACAGAGCAGGGTTTGGGCTTAGCTCATGGCTTTGTGTACTTTCATTGAGTTTGGGAGCTGCAGCACATTGACCCTCAGAGATTTTGGATAATTCCACATGAGCATGGAGCCTCCTGTTCTCTTCTCTTCTAGGAGTGGTTGTTAGAGTGCAATCAGACCATTGGGAAAGCCAGCCTTGTAATTAACTCCTTAATTATTTTTGTAGAATCATGGAAACTTCAAGGTTGGAAAAGGTGGAGTGCAGACCCACCATGCCCACTAAACTGTGCCATGAGCTTCCATGTCTGCTCAGTTTTGAACACTTTAGGGATGATGACTCCATTTTTTGAACACTTTAGGGCTTCTATGCTTAACCACTCTTTCAGTGAAGAAATTTTCCCAATATCCAGCCTGAACCTCTCCTGGCACAGCTATGATGACTCCACCACCTCCCTGGGCAGTTCCTTCTATGCTTAACCACTCTTTCAGTGAAGAAATTTTCCCAGTATCCAGCCTGAACCTCTCCTGGCACAGCTTGAGGGCATTTCATGCTGCCTCATCCCTTTCTCTGTTTTAACTAATTGCAGGAAGGCAGAAGTGTCTGTGTGTTGTTACCCATTAATTTTTGGAGCCATTTGGATTGGCTAAGTGTGCATTCCAAGATTCTCATTTGGTTCTTGTTCTCCTGGTGGTCAGCCTGGACAGTTGCAGAGAAAACCATGTGCTGGCTTCTGCTGGGACTGGAAATAGGGAAACCTTGGGCCTCTGGGAGCACTTCCCATTCAAAAAGCTGCAAATTTGGGATTTGAGTGCTGGTTTAATGAGATGTGTCTGGTGAATACTGCTGGGGTAGGACACTGTACAGGAGAAGCTTGTGTTGCACTGTCAAGGGGAGCAGAGGGGGAAGGTTTAGCCAAAGTTTATGGGTGGAGAAGTGATTTCATTAATTAACCAGCTCAGCTGTGTGGAAGAATGGCAGGATTTCATACACATGCAGGGTTTCCAGGCTGCCTTGTGCCACTGCTGAAGGGCTGTTGGTTTTGATCACTGCTGTGCTCTGCTTGAAGAACTTCAGTCACTTTATTTTTATTTTTTTTAACTTGTTGCTACTAACAATAATTCTGGTACTGTTTAACTTGAAGACTTCTCTTCATTGGCAGTTGTATAAAGTTCTTGTAGACTTCAGAGGAGCAGGAGAACTGTGTGTATATATATCTGTATATATCTATTTTTTGTGTATTTCAATATGTTAACTTGTGCAGGTACAGTAAGAAGGGTGAGAAGAAGACTTTGAGGAAGGATTGCATTTGTAGAGCTTTTTAGCCTAGGAGAAAAACAACTAAACTGACAAATTTTCTACCATTTAAGAGCTGGTTAATGAAAGGAGTGTTGTCACTTGGTTTTGACATGCTCAGGAGAAAGGAAAGGGCAGAATTTATTCAGATTTATAGCAAATTGGGTGTTACTGCCCAGTGTTTTAGCAGGAGAAAGGCTGTGGAGTTTCCCCACTTCTGTCAGGTCTGCCCCTTTCTCATAACCCTAATCTCAGATGGAGAAAATGATCTGAGTGATCCCCTGAGGTCCCTTTAAGCTTTACATTCCTTTTTCATATTTTGAGGAATGTTCTGTCCATAATGATTTGCATTTGTGTTTTGGAAGAACAAGGGAAAAACCCCCCAAATGGATGAAAATCCCTGCTGCTGAACTGTAGCCAAGATGTTGGTTCATGATATCAGTGCTGCATTGCTGCCAAACAAACCATGAATAATTGTACTCAGATAGGGTTTTTTCTTGTTTTTACTGTCATTCACTTACTCCAAACAGCAGGTTTTGAGGTGGTTTTTTAACTTAATTTCTTTAACTTCATGTGAATGAATCTCAGTTTTTAATGAAATGAGGACTAGAGAAAGGATCTGTCACTGCTGGAGATGGTTAATTAAAATTAAAGGAAGGCTTTGTGTATAGCCACTCAGTGGTTTTCATTCTGTCAAAACTGGGAAGGTACAAAAGTTATTAAATTATATAGGGAAATGTTTCTGTGGCAGGTGGGAAGTTCAGAAATACATTGGCTTGGACAAGCTTGAGTGCATTTGGAATTTGTATGTGGATTTTCATAATTGTCTTCTAGACTTGTTTCAAAAGTTTGGGGGTTGTTTTGTTTGGGTTTTGTGCTTGAAAGAAATATCTTCTTGATTCCTTTCCCTTCACATGTAAGATTCAAATCACTTTTAAATCACCTTAAAATGGCATGATCAATGTGACTGGCACTGGTGTGTGTAGTCAGAGGTATAATCAATTCTCTGCTGTGGATCACTGCTCTAGAATTCATTTTATTCTTTAAAAGGCAGTTTGAATTTAGTCTAAGACATAATATTCTCAGTAAATTATAAAAGATTACACTGTCCTTGCTGACAAATCCTCCTTTGCCCCTCAAATATTGGCCTTTTTAGTGCTGAATTGCTGAACCCAGCTGGTGGCTTTTCTCCAAGGTGCAGCAAATTGTCACGAGCTGCTCTGAGTTGAGAGTGCTGGAACTGAGGTCAGGTTTAGAGCTGGTAAAACATTTATTCTGAGTTACTACTTGGATCCTAGAATATCTTTTACTTCATTTTCAAGGAAAGAAATTCCAGAAATTGCCCTAAGTCTGAAAACAATTAAGAGTAAGTGTGTTCTGCCAAGTTGGGTATTATTTATCTTATTATTAGAGTTGCTTTGCATGCTGTGGGAATGTGTTGTGGTTTTGACATTCCTTGTGCAGCTCACTTAAACCAGACTGATATTTTATCTCCTGGAAGAAAGCTGAGGACATTCCTGAGGTGACTTTCAGCTGCAAGGTGGCAATTCACTTGTCTGTAATTCAGATCAAATCTGGTTGTGTTTTATATTATCTAAGACTTCTGATTGCACTCTGTTCCCCTAGTGTTATTCTTGCCTTAATGAAAGATTTCAGGTTACCTGGTTTTTGGGTGTTTTGGGATTGCCCAAGTGTCAGTAGATGGCAGCCTAAAGCTGGAGAGAAGGAAGTTTTACTGAGTTTTGACAGGATGGGTGGAGGTGCAGCCATGCACAACCAGCAGCAGGAATAGACCATTTTATCAGGAATATGCTGCAAAGCTGAGTTTATTCCTTGCCATGAAGACTTTATAAGCAACAGCCTTGATTTTACCAGAGTGGCTCCTCTGAATGCTTGTGCAAAAGGCTGAGTGTGAACCCAATCAGTGCTAAAAAATCTCACCATAAAACACATAAAAAAGTTTAAAAAAACCCCAAAGTAACATTGGTGTAGAACAAATTTTGGATGCTTTAGCCTGCCAGGTTCTTTGTGGCAATGAAATATTGTGGAGAGATTTAATATTGTTTCTTTCCAGGTCCTGACTTCGTGGTGTGTGATGAAGGACACATATTGAAAAATGAAGCATCTGCTGTCTCCAAGGCAATGAATTCTATTAAATCTAGGAGAAGAATAATTCTGACAGGAACACCACTGCAGAATAATCTTATAGAATGTGAGTAGTTGTCTTTTATTTCCTCCAGTACACTTCTGCCTGTCAGCCATAGAAGATATATTTAGTTTGATCGCAAGAAAAGGATTTGAAGCAGTGCAGCTGCCTGCTAAATTTCTCTGTATTTAGACATGGCACAATTATTTTCTGTTTGCATTAATCCCAGCGCTGTGCTTTGCATTTGGAACCACTCAAGTGTGGCTGTCTCTCCTAGATCACTGCATGGTTAACTTCATCAAGGAGAACTTGCTTGGCTCAATTAAGGAGTTCCGGAATCGGTTCATCAACCCCATCCAGAACGGGCAGTGTGCAGACTCCACCCCCGTGGATGTCAGGGTGATGAAGAAAAGGGCTCACATCCTCTATGAGATGCTGGCTGGCTGTGTTCAGGTGAGAGCACTTTGTCCCTAACTCATCACTTCATTTCACTGCAGGGAAGGAGTTCTTTTGTCTCACTCTGATGACATCACCCAAAGGCCTGTAAACTTCTGATTTGAGAGCTCCATAAGTCTTTTAAATTAAATGTTTTCACTGATTGTTACATCCCTGCATTATTTGTGACTAGAAAAACTTCATAGTTTTCATAGTTTTTCTGCAAATGTCAGTGTATTCTAAAATACAAGTATTAGAGGATACAGCTATTTCCTGCTGGGAGACAAGAACATTTTTTTGGTAGAGTAGGACATTGGTTGCTCTGAAATATTCCATTTTAACTCCATATGCACATTCAAGAATTGCCCTAAAGTCTGCAGAGATAGTTGCTGGTGCATAGTTTGTCAGTTATTTCTGAACATGTATTTTTTCTGATCTGTGAGAATCAGAACAACAGAAAACAAGAGAGAATGAAAATTATTCAGGTTCAAAAGGGGGAAGAGCTTGTTACTTTATGGACCTTAGATAAAAAAAGCTTTGGATGGAGCCCACATGGATTTTCTCCAGCCCTGTGCAGAGCAGATCCTGTCCATAGAGAGCAGTTCTCTCTTGTGGTCATTGTGTGGGAAGACAGAATAGTGTCAGAGTCAAAAAAAACCAAAACAGAAGTGAAATCTGGTTTTAGGATTCTTTAAAAAAAACCCAAAAGCAGTTCCAGAGCAGCTCCTGGAGTTGCAGTGAACTTTGCATGGGCTTGGAACTGGCCTTGGGCTTAGCAGGTCATACACTCTGTCCTGAGAAGCTCCTGAGTGGGGCAGGTGGGCTCCTGCTGCAGGGCCTGCAGTAAATTCTATTTCCTGGGCTGATTTTCCCCCTCTGGGGCTGAGAGCACCAGGATCACCCTCACTGATCCACAGTGCTTTGTCCTTTGAGATGCCAGTGCTGGCTCTCAGGAGTCACTGCCATGTTTCTGTGCCTGAAGCAGTGTCTGTGCAATTGCAGAGGAAGGATTACACAGCACTAACCAAGTTCCTGCCCCCCAAATATGAGTACGTGCTCGAGGTGAGGATGACCCCCATCCAGTGCAAGCTGTACCAGTATTACCTGGACCATCTCACAGGTATGTCCTGCAGCTCTGATGCCATTTCATAATTTATAAATTAATAATTTTGCCACACTTGCTAGGTGAAAATCAACTTTCTGAACATTGTCCCATGCACTAAAGTGCTTGGACAACAAAAAAATAAGCTGGGTTGTGGTTTTTTTGGTTGGTTGTTGTTTGGTTTTTTTTGTATTAGAATACTGCAGTGTTACAGGTCATTAAAGGTAGCTCAGATTAGTTAGATTCATTGAGACCTAAATGCAAATGTTACTTTGTGATTTCCACCCTGGGCTGCTTTTACAAAACCTAAATATACAAGTCTGTCTTTTTAAGAGGATTTCACATTCCTGTACTGGGGAGCAGTGTGCTTTTATGTAAAAAAATATAATCATGTTTCTCATTATTAAGAAAAAGGAGAAAATCTAATTTTGACAGCTTTAACTGGGAGAAAAAATGGCTGTGAGTGAGTAATTTGAGCCCTTTTACAAGAGATGTTGCAGTATGATGTGCAGCTGGAAAGAACACTCAGATCTGCTCTGCTGGGCTCTTCAAAGGGGAGCAGAGTGTGGCAAACTCACTTCAGGGCTCACTCTAAAACCTGAACTTTATTGTCAGGTGTAGGTGGTGGCAATGAAGGTGGAAGAGGCAAAGCTGGAGCTAAACTATTCCAGGATTTCCAGATGTTGAGCAGAATCTGGACTCACCCTTGGTGTTTGCAGCTGGACTATATTAGTAAAGAAAATAAGGTAAATTAGATATATCAAAATACTCTCACTTGAGAGCTTTCCAAATAAGCTCTGCCAAACTCTAGGTAAAGTTTCGTCAAATTAATGGAAATCTTTGTTGCTGTGGGGTCATTTTGCTGCTGGTTTTGTCATATTTTTCTTGCTGGGTATGTTGTCATTCTTAAACCATTTTGCAAGGACAGGTCTTTATAGAACTTACCATTGTTTAAATGAAGAGTAAGCAGATGGTTAAAGGCTTAATAAAAGCTTCTAGGTGAGCATGGTTAATAATTTCTGTTTTTTCTCTTTTGAGGGCTATTTTGATGAAGACAGCATGGATGACTTCATAGCTTCAGATTCTGATGAAACTTCCATGAGCTTAAGTTCAGATGATTATGCAAAGTAATTGACCTTTTATTTAATTTCTTGCTGTTGTTTCCCTTATAGAACTGAAGTGATTCCTATAAAGTGAATGTTCATTTTGTATTTTATGTGTCTGTTAGAATATGTTTTCTTTCAGTGGGATTTAAAAAAAAATAATGGGGTGTATGATGTTGCTTTTTTAGGAAAAAAAAATCCAAGGGGAAAAAGGTGACAAAAGAATGTAGCTCGAGTGGCAGTGGCAGTGATAATGATGTTGAAGTCATTAAAGTCTGGAATTCAAGATCTCGTGGAGGTGGGGAAGGGAATGTAGAAGATCTTACAAACAACCCAGCATCAACAAAGTCAGATGAAGGTGAGGATAACACAGAGTGCTGAAAATGTGAGGCACCTTCCTTTTGCAAAAGGCAATTTGAGAGGGCTGTCAGGAATTCTGCTCTGTGGCACATTGGCAAATTCCTTAATTCACAGTTAATTCCTGCTACTTCTAATTTTGTATTTAACCTGGAAAAACAAGGGGCATCAAGTTACAACTTGGGGCTTTTGAGGCAGGGAAGCTGCACAGTGAAATTTTTAAATTTAGAGGTACAAAACTTTATAACCTGGAAGATTCATGGAAATATTAGGAAATATATCTGTTATAACTCAAATCTGGAATTTGAATTGGATGCTGAGCAAGCAGATCCAGTGCAGCAGAGCAGAGCACAAGACCTCTTCAAAGTTGTTATTCAAACTTCTTACAGCTCACACTTAATTTTTGGGTTTTTTTCCTGTAATAATCTAGCTTTTGTCTTGTATCTGGTATCACAGAGATAATTTTCTGATTCTGTTATTTCATGTGTGTCTAATCTCTCTCCCATAGTAATTTTAAATTTTTGGGAGAGGTCAGGTGAGAAATCTTTTTTTTTTGCCCCCATCCCAGTGGCAACATCTTGTAAACATGTAAGGGGTGGAGAGTGCTGTATGTAAAACATTTACACACAGAGATTAAACGTGTTAAAGGAATTACATTATAGGCAGGCTGAGTTTCTGTCTCTGCATCCCTTATATATTTAACTCTTGTAATTGCTTATAGTGTAAATGCTGTTTTTTCTTTGACTCTTTTCATACCAGTTAAATCTGATAGTGAGGGAATAATTCTGTAGTTCAGAGCATTTAAATGAAGACCATGTTCTCATGTTTGATTTTTGTTTCTTTTTTTTTTTTTTTTTAGGCAAAGCTACATCCTCTTCCAATCCTGGTAGCCCAGCTCCAGACTGGTACAAAGATTTTGTCACTGATGCAGATGCTGAGGTGTTGGAACATTCTGGGAAGATGGTGCTGCTCTTTGAAATCCTCCGAATGGCAGAGGAGCTGGGAGACAAAGTGTAAGTTCTGGACATGTCATGAGAGACTTCAGGAATATATTATATTATAGTCATATATATATAGAATATATTAGTGACAGTGTTCCCCATCCATCCACTCTTCATTCTGCTGTTTTCTGAAGCAGCCAAGCATTTTTGTCAGGATCTTCCCACACCTGCATGTGCCCCACTGAAGTCTTGCCCTGTTTGTCTCAAAGGTCGTATCAGAGGGAGGAGGGAACAAAAGTGAAGCAGTGCAATATTTAAAACAAGTCCAGAGATGAATTCTGTGTTTCCCTCTTTCTTTTTTCAGCCTAGTGTTCAGCCAGTCCCTGATATCTCTGGATTTGATAGAAGATTTCCTGGAGCTGGCTAACAGGGAGAAATCTGACAGAGATCAGCCTCCTATCTACAAAGGTGAGTGTGTGCTTCAACAGCTGCAATGCTCAGAGCTCTTTCACAAGTCTGTGTTCAGGGCCCATGGAGTGTTTCCAGCAGGATGTTGCATGCTCTGGGCTGCCCCTGGGGCTGGCAGGGTTACTGGGCTCCCCTGCAGGAGCTCCCTGCTGGCCCATTTGGGACTCTGATTTCACTCTCTGTCACCCTGGCTTCTTGTAGCCTAAGCAGATTTAATGTTTGCATCTGAGAGAAGGCATTTTGTTAAATTCTGCACAAAAATGATGTTAAATTCTGGTGTGTGGCAAATCCTGATCCTTCCTCCTGGGAGAGAGAGAGTGAAGGGAAATGAGGCTGCTTTAAACCAGCGTGTAAAACGTGGAAAATGTGAATTTAGGCTTTGTGTACACAGCGCACAGCAGCAGCTTGGCTTTCACAGGGAGCAAGTACTGAATCAATTATTGTCCTAGTGGTGCTCAAATGGCCTGGAATGCCTCACTAAGATGTTCCCACAACTCTTGAGGGTGCTGTTCCTCCTTACCCAGAGTTTCATTCCCAGGACATGTGGATTGAACTCCTTCAAGTCTGCCTTTCCCTTGCAGTCTCTCACCAAGTCTTCCATCTGTGATGGTCACTGGAGATCTCCAGGATGTGTCTCTCACAGATTTATTGTTCCTGCCTGTTGCCTCCTGTTCTGAATTTTGTCATCTCAGACATTACAGGGTGTCTTTTTGAGGAGTTGTGCCTTTCTTCTGAGATTTTAAAGAGGTTAGGGTTTTCCATGTGTGGTAGCTCTGGCCAGTAAAATTAGGTCATGGCAAGGTTCACCTTTCCTGACAGAACCCACCAATCTGTCTCTCACCATCGTTTGAATTAAGCTTTGCTGCTCCCAGAACCATCGTTTTCTTTATGACTGATGGCTCAGGGTTATTTATTTTGTGTACAAATACCTTGATGGCCAGAGAAGATGGAAGACTACTGAGAGAAGAAAATCCTCCATCAGCTGTAGTTATTTTTTCCCCCATCTGACAGGAAGTTGCTGTAACTCACAGGGTAATTAAACCCAAAGATTTTGCTGGGTTTCGGTTCCAAAATGAGTTTGGCCCTTGAAATCTCCTTTGGAGCACTGACTTCTCAGTGCTGGTTGTGAGGGACACTGACACTGGTGCTGTAATGTGAACCTACCTGGATCCATTGGAAAAGTGCAATTTTGAGATGAGATGGAACAACATCTTTGGGACTTCTAAAATTAGCTTTGGCTCCAAGTTAAGGCATAGCTCTGCAAGTTTATAAATACAGCTAGCAAGTGTGCAAAATAAGAGGACTTCCCCCCACCAAAATAAGCTTAGATATTTTCAAATAATTAAATTTAAATTTGACCTCAGAACTATTTTTTTTTAATTATAAATTTCTGTCTTTAAATTCCAGTTGGTTACCAGTCTGGTTATGTACACCATCAGCATTTTCATAACTTGGCTGTTGCATTTGCAGGTGAAGGAAAATGGTTCAGAAATATTGATTATTATCGCTTGGATGGCTCAACCACAGCTCAGTCCAGAAAGAAATGGGCTGAGGAGTTTAATGATGAAACTAATGTGAGGTGAGCTCTCTCCTGAGATATGTGTGCTTTATTTTCCCCTTTTTCTTTCTTTTGTGCCCTAGTTATTATTACTTTTATCAGCTTCATGACCTCAGGACCAGGCAAATGGTGATCAGAGCTCACAGGGAAAACCTGCAGGAATGTGTTACTGGCTTCAGATTAATCCCGTTTACTCAGCAGTGTTTCCTTGCTATTTTCATTGTCCTTTAGATTGTAACTAATTTAAATCAGAGACAGGGTTTTTATTGTATTAAAGGATACAAGGGCCTAGGAAGGGTGTGCAGTCCCTGGGCCACTCAGGAACAAATTAATTCTTTCAGCTGCCTCCAAAATTAGCTCCCAGCCCTCCACTGCTCCTCCAAAATGGGACTTGGAAGTCTGATTTAGATAGAAAGGTACAGGCTGGTATTTGAATTAAGGAGCTTCACCTTCCTAGATTTGTTTAAAAAATAAAGTATATAATTATGGCACAGTCATTTATGATGTGAAGGAGAAAAAAATTAAATTAAGAAGTGAGCTAATCCAGTGTTAATGCTTTTAAATAGTTTATTCTGTCAGGTGTCTGTCAAGAACTGCTTCCAAGGTGGACCAGAGTGAGATTTTTCTGAATCCCAAAAAGCCAGATATATCAAAGAGGCAGTGTCATTGGAGAGTTACCCTGAAAGTTTGCAGGCCAGGAAAGAGTTTCTATGGCATGGAATCTGCCTGTTTAAAATTATGGTTTAATTTGATATAGCTAATTTCATTAGAGCTTGAAAATGCAAACTCCAAAGATTTTTTTTTCTTCCCCGCCAGTTTTTCTTAACAACTCATTTGCAAAAGGCCTTGATGTGTATTTTTGGGAGTGTATGTTTTGCTAGAAGTGTTGTTCTTGCAAAATCTGCATCTGTTTTATGCTTAATACCTTATTTTAATGAAGTTTTAGAGTTATTTCAGTGTATGAACAACAGTTATTTTCCAAAATACTGAAATTTTGCACCTCCTCTCTGTTCCAGAGGCCGCTTGTTCATCATATCCACCAAAGCAGGTTCCCTGGGAATAAACCTGGTGGCTGCTAACAGAGTCATCATCTTTGATGCCTCCTGGAACCCCTCCTATGACATCCAGAGCATCTTCAGGGTGTATCGCTTCGGGCAGAACAAGCCTGTGTTTGTGTACAGGTTTTTGGCTCAGGTGAGTGTCTGCCTGCACTTCTGTGCTCTCCCATCCTGCAGTCACATTTGGGAGCTGGCACCATGGGCACTGTGCCTGGTGTTGGGGTCTGTGGTGACCCAGGTTGATCCAGCCATATTCCAGCTCTGATCTGAGCAGGGTTTGGCCACTGGAGCAGCTCATGAAGGGAGCACATTAATAATAAATGTCACATTATTTCCTGTGATGCAGCTGCAGCTCTCTCCAGAGAGGGCAGGCACAACTTCCTAAGGATATTTCCTGAGAATCACAGCAAGGGACCTCAGAGAAAACAATTCTTATCTCTGTTCTCTGCTCCTGTTGTTTTGCACATGTGGAATGTGTTAGGAAAATTATTTACCTGAAGGGAGTTCTTAATTAAATTCTAGTGATGGTTGTTTATGTTAATTGGCCTGTTAGGTCCAAGCTGTGTTGTGTCTGTCAGAGACAGTCACAGGTTTTTTAGTAGTATTCTTTTAGTATCTCTTTAGTATTGTACATCTTTAATACAGTATAGTGTAATTTAATATAGTTTTAATCAAGAAATTGTTCAGCATCCTAAATCAGAGTCAAATGCCAATCATTCCCTGCACCAGGAGCTCCCTACATTCAGTCCCCCTTGTCTGACACTTCATTAACCCAAATTCTGGAATTGCAGCAGTGATTCACATGTCCAGACCCAGACTCAGAACAGGAGTCTCAGCCTTTTTAATTTGCACACCTCTAAAAGCCCTGAATGGAGCAGTGCCTGCAGAGGATGGTGTTGTTGTTAGGGAATAGCCCTGCTCAGGGCAGCTCCTTCTGCAGACCCTGATGGTCCAACTGCAATGAAACCACATGGATACAGGTTAATGTTTGTAAAAAGGCATCCAGTCTCACTTGAAAACTCATATCACACCCTGCAGATGTTTAAGATGGGTAATAACTGGTGTGGACACTGATGTGTGCTTTATGTAAGGCCACTGTTTCTGTCAGGAAGTGCCTCTTCAGCTTCTGGTTGCTCAGGTGTGAGAGGAGCCTGGAGCCCTTTCCCAGGAGCACTTAACCCTTGATCCAGTCACTCTTTGCATCCCAGCTGAAGCACATCCTTGTCTGGGACATGTTACTGTCACAGATGGGGTTTTTCTTCAGGCTTCAGTTTGTTTTTGTAGTTTTCTCTGTGCACTTTTGAACTGTTGATACCCTTTCTAAATTATGCTGTTCAGAACAGGCTGTGCTGTTCTCGTCCTTCTCAGTCATCTTTTTTTTCAAAAAATAAGTAATTTTCCTTTTTTTTCATCAAAGATCTAATTTTTTTTTGTACACAGCTGTGGTGAATTAGGCTTGACTGCCTCCCTTCCCCTCTCCCCTCCACCACAGTGATATGGTATCTGTTTTCCTTTTCACAGGCTGCTCAAAGCAGCAAAATAAGGTACATGCTGTGAAAATTGCCATTTTTTGGTCAAAATCCTACTTTGGGGAATTGGAGCAAAACTGAATCTCTTAAAAACACCACTAAAAGACCAATTTTCTTCCTCTAGTCAACATCTAGATGACATCTGTCCCATGCACAATTCCCGCTGTGCTGCTTCCAGCCGCTTTTTCCTTTTATTGCTCAGCAAACAAACGCCTTGAAAGTGGCAGAAACAAGGCAGGGAGAAGTGCTGGGTGGTTATTTGTCTTTTTTTACACCTGTGAGCATTGCTGTGGGTGAGCAGTGGCTGTGTGTGTGTTCAGGGAACCATGGAGGACAAGATCTACGACCGGCAGGTGACGAAGCAGTCGCTGTCCTTCAGGGTGGTGGACCAGCAGCAGGTGGAGAGGCACTTCACCATGAACGAGCTCACTGAGCTCTACACCTTCGAGCCAGACCTGCTGGATGACCCCAACTCCGAGAAGAAGAAGAAGAGGGACACCCCCATGCTGCCAAAAGTGAGTGGTGGCCACCAGCAGGAGTTTTGTACTGTAAAAATAACCTGGGTCTGTTTAAATGTGTTTGTAGTGTAGAGCAGTGCTGGTCACTTGGAGTGGGGGTGAAGAGCAGGAAACACAATAAAATCCAAAATTAATACAACAAAACCTTAATGAGCTGGGTGAGGAGTTTCCCCTCAGTGTAATTGGCACTATGAAAGATATTCATGAAAAGACCCAACTTTGCTGGGTGAGGAGTTCTCCTCAAACATAGTAATTAGTACTATGAGAGAAAGATACTCATTAAAAGACCAAACTTCTAAGTCACTTTTTCACACATTTTGAATGAATAGAAGTTTTACTGCATGAAACTGTGGAAAACTCAAATTAGCATGTGAGTGGATGCTGGTGAGACCCAGCACAACCTCCGTTTGTGAGAACACATCTGTGAGGTGGCACTGAGGTAAGGTAACATCTTAATCCATGTTTTCCTTTGCCAGGACTTTCTGGGTTTGAGTTCCCTGTTTAACTTCCTTTAGTAGAGATAAGGGAAGAGTTGCACTTAGATAAGAATAAACTTTAGAGGAAAGAATAACTGGTTCCATTATTATATTCTTTTTCTCCAAGTCAGTTTATATTTAAGCTCAGGTTGTGGGTTTATGTTGCATTTAAAGTCTCTGTGGGCTGCTAAAGACTAATTAATCCTTCAGCTGTTGTGGAATTCTCTGCTTCTTGGCATTTGGAACACATCAGGGAGTGGCCAGTAGTTCATGAGCTGGTTAAATTTCTGTGGTTTGGTCACTCTGCAGTGTCTGGATATTATATAATTAGTAGTATCTTATCTTTTTTTACATTCTTAGTTAATTAATGCTTTGTGCATTTGTGCCTCCACAAACAGTGCCAATGCAGCCCATTTGCTGCTGCTTCTTATTTTAAAAAATGTAAAAATAACTCAAAAACTTGTGAAACAACTGAATCTGTTAACTTGAAACACTGATCAATCCAATGCAATAATTACATTTTGAAGGTTTCTGGTTTTCTATTAGAAAATAAATCAGTTAATGAATGTGTTTATAAACTCAAAACTTGCTCCATCACTCAGTATCAAGTTCCATATCAATGCCATCATCAGTGTAAGGTTTGTGCAAGTCAAGTTGAAGATGAGCTTTTAACCATTTCCTGCCTTATTTTTGTGTTGTCTCATGGTTTTAGCAGGTGGTTTTTTGTCCTTTTGAAGATGTGCATCTCAGTACCTGCTGTGTGCAAATTTCTAATTCCATTTGGTTTGATGGCTGAAAAGGTTGTAAATAATCAAGTAAATTCATCTGTGCAAGGTTCCTCAGCCATGAACTCAGTTAACTATTCCTTATTTCAGTGTGATTTTGGCAAAGCTGCATGATTCAGCTTGGTTATTAATCTCCTTAACAATTAATTTAATAACACACAGCATTTTCCTTAGGTTGATTAAAAAATGTCTTGATAGGAACACATTTTATTGTAACACATTTTATTGTTGTAACATCAAGTAATTACACAGCATTTAGAGATAAGAATTCACTTTAAGATCCTGTCACAAGAGGGCAGGGTAAAAATGCCACTTTTTGTGCTTTTACATTATTTTAGAGTGCAGGGGCAGAGCAGAGTCCTCAGAACAGGGGAACAAAGAGGTTTAAAAATGCACCTTTTAGAACTGCCCCTCTGGAGGGAAATGTGAACAGGAATTAGGGGAAATGTGCTCCATCTTTTCTCCAACCATCTGAGCACAAATGTGTGGAAATAAGTGGGGATAATTGGTTTTCTTCTGAGAAACCTGCCTGGATCCAGGGCTTCCACAGGGGAAGGGTCTTCAGGAATCCTTGAGCCAGGATTTATGTGGGATGAGGAGGAATGATGGAATAATTCAGAGCTGAGTGTTAGGGTTCTTCTGACTCCTTTTTTATTTCCTGGATGGAAGAAAAAACCAAATATTTAATTCTTGTGTTTTAAATGGGATGGGAGAATTCATTCTGTATTGTTTTAAAAGTCAGCAAGTGAAGAAACAAATCCTGCTTGGTTTTAAACTAGATCCTTGAGAATTTTGGCTTTGAAACATCCAGCTTTGAGTCCAAAACCAGTTTTCTTGGAAAGTGCTGTTAAGGGGTGGGAGAGAAGGTATTGAATGCTTTTATTTTCTACAAAAATGACATATTTGTTGTTTCCTGGAAGATTATCCAAGTTTCATGTCCAGTTTTAATTGGAGCAGCAGTTTTCTGCCCTCTGTGGTCTAACAAGACCTCAGGGTGTGGAGATTCTCAGGGAAGAAATGCTTGTGGTGCTCCAGCCCCAGCTCCAGGGCTCTGCCCTCAGAAAGAGCTTCTGCAGATGCTTGGGGTTAGCAGAGTATTTGTAACACCAATGTGGTTCCCATGAATTATTTACTCTTCACTTCCATTGTTTGCTTTCATTCATCCCCTCTCCCTGCCCAGCTGCAAAGGGCTGCTTTGGAATTTCAGTCCAGAAAAGGTGTCATGAGGCTGAACGATCACTTGGTCACCTTTGCTGGATTTAATTATGGAAATAAGGAAAGTGGAAATTATAATTTCCAGAAGAGTTCAGTGCAGTCCATGAGCTGCACAAAGGCAGTGTTGGGCACTCTGTGTCCCTCAGAACTGGCCCTGGGCTCATTCCCCATCCCTCATTCAGGGAATTAGACTTGAAGGCACTTTTGTATTGATGTGAAATGAAAACTTGGCTCAGTTGAGGTCATGTAATGCAGACTGGAAGAGCAGATTCAAATCACAGTTCAGGTTCAGTGGATATGGATATCAGTGTTTTACTCTACCTCAGGACAGAGACATGTGGTTTGCTGTGGTTCCATACTCAGAGACAGCTTTGTGAATTTTGATCTCAGGGTTAGAAGAATTTGCTCTTCTTTTTTTTTTTTTGGGGGGGGGGGTTTGGGGTTTTTTTTTGGGGTTTTTTTTTGAATTTTGATCTCAGGATTAGAAGAATTTGCTCTTTTTTTCTTTTTTTTTTTAGCTTTAGTATTAAATACTCAGCTGGTTGAGAAAAACCTGTGAATTACAACATAACTTGCATTCCTTCATGGAAGATTTCCTTTCTAACACACTGTAGCATCTAATTTCCATCAGGATTTTAAAAAGACAAATGTCTCTTTTAAATTTTAAGCCCCTTTTTCAGTTTCTCTTCATATTTTCATTCATCACCAGGAATTAATCCTACATCTTACAAACCAATTGATAATCATTATTCTATCAACAAGCTAAACAAATATGAAGAAATAATTATTCTGATGGTTTTTTATGTGTAAGGTGGATTTAGTATTTTTTTATTGTAAGGTTGAACTAAATGTTTTCAAGCTCCCATCATTAAAGTCAACACAAAACAAAGTTTAGGCAAAGAAAAGCAGAGCCCAGTTGGATGGACATTTGGAGGGCTGTGCAGGCTGAGGGAGGCTGGGTTAAATTCCAGGATTGTTTGCAGCCCTGCTGTTCCTGGGGCAGATCCTGCAGCTCCAGGAGCCTCCTCGGGGCTTTGTGTCCCCCCACCCCTGGGTGACAGCACCCAGAGCCCCCTGCTCTGCTCCCTGTGCCCAGCAGGGGTGCAGAGCCCACCCAGGATGCTCTGGGAGCAGCTGCTGGTGGGGACAGTGATTCACACACAGGAGAAGGGTGGCACAAAGAGCAGCTCACTGATAATTGGTTAACGTAATTAACTTTTCAAGCACTCAGAAGCAAACAGCTTTGTGGAGCTGCTGTGACAGAACCCCTGGTCAGGGCTTCCACAGCAGTTCCCAGAGTGGCTGCAGAAATCTGTTTGTTTGTGGGTATTTGTTCAGTCATTGTTCAGCTGAGATTATAAAATGCCAGGGTGGGATGGGCTGGAATTCTGCTTGTGCAAACCCTGGCACAGTGAGGGCAGGGCTGGAGGGGCTCAGAGACTCCTGGACTGTAATTCCTCTCAGGAGTGGCTCAGTGATGCTTTCATATTAGGAATTTTAGCCTGAACACACTGAAGTGTGGGAGCTTCTTTAATTCCCAAAGCTCATCAGCCACACAGGGCATGTAAAACCCCCCTTTCTGTAGTGACTTGGGAAAGGAGCTCCTGAGGTGCAGCAGGAGCAGTTCTTCATATCCTGTAGGGATCTTTTTCTTCATCCTCTGCAGCATCCCCCTGCCCATCAGACAAAAAGGTTTGACTGAAAACATTGGAGATGTTGGACCCAAAGTAGTGCTCAGTGTTTGAAAGCTGCAGAGATGCTGTTCCTGTATCATAAATGCAGATGTACTGATGGGTCCTGTCTGTTGTCCAGGCTGAGCAGAGGAAAACTGAGAACATTCCATTCTTTTTAGGTGCATTTATTGTTGTGGAATCTGAGTGCATTCCTGTGGTTTATTAAGTGGCTGCACTGTCCTCTCTGCAACAGATTGTTAATCCATTGCTCTCCCTGTGAGGAAAATTGTACTTTTCAATGATTTCCAGTTTTATTGTGCTGTGGAGTGCTGGTGGCTGTTGTGTGTGGGATGGGGAGGGAGCAGGAGCTGCTGAGTGACTCCTCCTTCCTCCCCTCCCTTGAACAGGACACGATCCTGGCAGAGCTGCTCCAGATCAACAAGGAGTACATAGTTGGGTACCACGAACATGATTCACTCCTGGACCACAAGGAGGAAGAGGAGCTCACTGAAGAAGAGAGGAAGGCAGCCTGGGCAGAATATGAAGCAGAAAAGAAGGTAAAGCTGTTTAATCTGGTTTATGGATATGAAAATAACTTTTCCAGGTTTAGAGTCCCAATTACCTTTTCAGTTTGTCTTTGGATAATTAAATTTTGTTACAGATTGAGACATAAATATGTAAAGCATATCTTGACATAGGAGAAATGGAGATACTGTTGTCTTTTTTGCTCTCCAGTGCTGGTTCTTTCTGTGTGTTTGCTTTGTTACTTTAATTACAAGTCACTTTTACACCTGCATTTTTTTCTAGTTTATGATGAAACTCACCTGATGTCCTGTGTAATCCCTCTTTTCCCATTTGAGGGTGTCCCTGTCAGGGGCTCTGTGTGACTGTGTCACCTTCCTTAGCTAATACACACATTAACATATTGACCAGTACTGGATAATACAGCAGAAATCAGTGAAATTACAGTAAGGTGGAACCCTGTTCCCATTTTGCTGCTTTGTTATTGTATCAGATACAGCTGATGGTGATTTATCCCCCCTGACTGGGTGTGTGAGGTGCACCAAAGCTCTTTGTGTTGCTAAAACAAAAGCTGTGCCTTTTCCCTTGGCAGGGTCATAAGGAAAGTTAGTGAGATGCCACCAAGGTTGAAATTCTCAGTCAGAACTTTTTGTGTTACCCCAAATTACCTTTAGAATTTCAGTGGGCCAGACGTCCTCAAAAAAGGTACTGTAAAAGTACAAAAAGTGGGTGTATAAATTGCCACTGACCACCTTGAGTGAACTGATAAAAAGGTTTGGGGAGGAAAAAGAAATAGGGAAATAAAGAGTAAAATCTGAATTTGCCCTGTGAGAAGTCCAAATGGGCAATGAGCTTTACATTCCTGAATAAATTGTTCATTTTACTTCTTCAGAATTTCACTTCAGGCTGGTCAAACTCAACATTAAGTAGTGGGTTTTCAGTATTAAAAAAATTATCTTAACCAACTTAAGCTGTACTAATAAGCCATGGTCATGTATATATCAAATATTGACAAGCTAAACTCAGAGATTATTCAAGCTGGAGCTTGGGTTCCTCTGTGACTGAAATGGGTTCTGAGCTGAGGTTTGGAACCTCCATGGTCCATGTTGAGGGCCTGTGGCTGTCTCTGGGGCTGCTTTGGTGTGTGGTTTTTGCAGAGTTACCAGAGTGAGTGACCAGTGCACTTGGTGTTTTTCAGGGCATGACCATGCGCTTCAACATGCCCACAGGGACCAACACAATGCCCACAAATTTCAACTCTCAGACATATATTCCTTACAATTTGGGTGCTCTGTCAGCAATGAGCAACCAACAGCTGGAGGTAAGGAGCACAGCATGCCTGTGTTGCTGCAGGGGCTTTCTCTCACAAACTGTGGATAATGTCAGTCTGAAATATGTTTATATTTTTAATAGTTTGGAGGTTTGGAGTTTCTTTTTGCATGTAGCTTTACTGAAGTTTAACTTGCCTGTATATAAACCTCTACTTGGGCAGATTGTCAGGATTCTGGAGCATCACCTGCAAAGAATGCAGACTTTAGTTACCACTTTTAAAACTGTAACATCCTGAAGTCTGTATGGTAGAAAATTTGCCTTGGTTTTTACCATTCTCATGCTGGTCTGAAAACCTGTGGGTACAAAAATAGGTTTTTACAAATGCTGTCTACAAATTGCAAGGTTTATACATGTTGTTCAGCTGCTCTGTGCTGGAGTTCAGATGGGTGGCAGCTCAGACTCATTGACTTGTGCAATTTGAGAGCAGAGAGGTAATTGAAGTCTAGGTATGGACAAGAGAGAGATTAAGCAGGCTGGGGAAGAAATGTTTACTGTGCTTTATAACTGATGTTCTGGTGTTTTCTCAGGACCTCATTAACCAAGGAAGAGAGAAGGTGGTGGAAGCAACCAACAGTGTGGCTGCAGCAAGAATCCAGCCCCTTGAAGACATCATTTCAGCCATAGTGAGTGCAATTCATAACCCTGGGCTTAGATCAAGAGTGGAGAACATTAAACATTATCAAACAAAGATATTCCTGATGCAAATGGTCATTCAGCTAATGAACTGCATTATTAATGAGCATCATTTCCACTTGGGAGTGACCTTTATCCCAGCAGTAACCCTTGCTGGGGTGTAGCTGGCACAGAGCCTTACAGGAGTGCCAGTTTAGATCCATAAGTATTTGCCATGCTCTGAAAATGCTGGTTTTTCTAGAAATCAGAACAGCAATTACAGGCAAGTAGTTATTGTATTTTGTGGACTGCTAATTGCCAGTTAGAAGAACTAATAACTCCTAGTTCTGGTTCTGGTGAAGCAGAAGTTGTGCACTCACTGGGATTTGGGGTGGTTTAACTCTTGGTGCAACTGCAAACATGACACAGGGCCTCAGTTACTGTCAGGGTTTTGTTCATACGACCAGTGCCAAGAAGGTTTTGGATTTTTTGCTTTCCAGTGGAAAGAAAACTTAACCCTGACGGAGAGCCAGGTGCAGGCCCTGGCCCTGAACAGACAGGCGAGCCAGGAGCTGGACGTGAAGCGCCGAGAAGCCATTTACAACGACGTCCTCGGGAAACAGCAGATGGTAAAATATCTCACGTTTGTTTATCTACTGTCAGTGTGTGAGTGAGGATCCTGTGTGCGTTCACTCCTGAGCTACAGGTGTATAGGCACATAAATATCCCTCACAGAGTGGTCAGCAGTGTGCTGGAGCTCCCTGCTTGGCCTCAGAGAGGGAGACACGGGAGAAGTTCATGAAAAAGCTGCTCTCCAGGATTTTGAGCTGAAGGGCTTTGCTGCGAGGTCATGAGGCATAAAGAGAAACCTGATTCCCAGAGCTCAGCCAGCCACTTAGGAAACACATCTTAGAAAGTGTTGGTAATGTTGTTTTAGCTTAGAATTACTTTGCAGAATCTGAAAGTCGCCCAGATGATGTCAGAGGGAAGAGTTTTTTCTCTTCAGGCAAACAAACACTGGCAGTCCACAGGCGGGACTTTCAAAGGGAAGATGAATGGTACCTGACAAATGATGATGTAACTTATACCTGGGAATAATTTCACAGTAGAGTACATGTTGCCATGGCAACTCACCTAAATGCTGCCTGCAACACAATAGCCAAGTCTTCAGGAGAACTGAGCCCTAAATGCTGTTACTAAATGCTTTCTGCAGTAATGGGCTGCTGAATGCCATCACATTAGGGATGGTGATAACAATGGGGCTTTTTCCCCCAGCCGTGCTGTCCCTAACAAATTGATTTCAGCTCTGAACCTGATCCTGGGAGCAGGGGGACGGGTGGTGCACTCAGCCAGCTCTGCTTTCCCTCCACAGCTAATCGGTTGTGTCCAGAGGATCCTGATGAACAGGCGGCTCCAGCACCAGTACAACCAGCAGCAGCAGCAGCAGATGTCCTACCAGCAAGCAGCCATGGGCCACCTCATGATGCCAAAGCCTCCAAATTTAATCATGAATCCTTCCAGCTACCCAGCCATAGATGTGAGAGGAATGTATCAGTCAGTGTCTGGTGGGATGCAGCCACCACCCCTACAACGAGCACCACCCCCAATGAGAGGCAAAAATCCAGGGCCTTCCCAAGGGAAATCAATGTGATTTTGCACTAAAAGCCTAAAGGATTGTTAAAATCAGAGAAAGAACTTTTATTTTTTTAGGAATCAATGGCCTAACAGAACTCAACTGTAAAAAAAAAATTAAAAAGAATAGTTTGGTTGCTCCCCTTAAATACCATGTTCCATATTAGTGTTTCAGCTTTGTTTAAATAGGTCACGATGTTTTCCCTGTTGTCAGTGATGTTGCCTAGAATCTTCTTACATATGTTGAGTACAGGAGATAACAAGTTGTTTTCAGTGAAAACAAGTCCTCCCGTTACAGTAGCATCTCCACAGGTTTCCTGTCTAAACTCCTACGCTTGCTTTTCGTGGCTGCAAAGCTTTGGGAAGCTTAGGAAGGACTGCAGGTCTGTAAGTTCAGTCTGACATATGTGAATTGAAAACAGCTGAGTTCTTGATTAGAGTTGATTCCTCAAATTATGGAATACTTTTCTGCTTACCCATTTCTTTCTGTTAGTGGGAACGTTGTAACAGAAATAGTCTAGTTTCCTTCATGGGTCATCTGTGCTGAATGGAACAGGAGCTGAAAATGCTCTCTGAAACAGAACTGAGTGCAATATTTGTAACTACTACTGCTCTGAACCTTCTGAGACACAGGGAACTGTGCATCCAGCCTTAAACGTGACTGGGCCTTCCCCAGTCTGCTGCCATTTCTTATTTTCAGTTCCATGTGATGGAATAACAGCTGCTGGTCTGGGAGTGGGAGATGTTTTCCTTCACACGCTGATCCCTCGCTGTGGAGTCCAGCACAAAGCACATTTCTGGTAACTCCTTCATGCTGGTGCTACTGTCTCCTCCCATTGCCGGCAATGGGGGACGGGCCAACACAATCCAATTCCTGTCTTTTGGGGTAAAATGGTGATGGTGGCCAGGGTCAGGTGGCCGTCAGAGACCCCCTTTAGCATGGCACAACCATTGCCCATTGGAAATCAATACAGAGAAAGTGCTGTAGCAGCTTCTGGAGCTGCCAGAAGCATGAAACAACTTTATTGGTAGAGATGGGGTTATGCACTCCTCCCCATCCCTTCAGTTGTGTGAAATCATGGGTTGGGACACAAAGAGCTTGATTTTGGTTTTGTTTCTGTTCTGGTTTGGGTTTTTTTGAATGTAGGCCAGAGATAAATTTCAGGTTTATTCTATACTATTATCACTCTCTTTGCCCACACTTGTGCTTGTCAGGTTCTTATTAAATGCAAATAGGGCTTTCCTTTGCATAGACTTTGGTTGATTCTTATCTCCCAAAAAACCCCCATTGATCATTTTGGGGGCACAAGTAAGTGGCAGGAACATGGAGGTGGTAGTGTGTGGACAGCACAGGGCTCCAGAGACAGATGGAGGCGGTTGGCTCCAGATTGTGCTGGACTCTTCTGATGCTGGCGTGAACTAAAATCGTTTTGGTTTCTGGGAAGTTTCTTGCAAGAGTTTGAGTTCTTGCCCTGAATGGAGAAGTTTTGCATCTGAGTGTGCAGATGTTCCGCGATGTTTCGGTGTGTGACTCACGCTTGGTTTGTGACGTGGACAGAGGTTGCTTGGGCTGCTGCAAGCCCAGCTGACGAGTTTCTGTCTTGGACTCTTTGATGACAAGATACCACAAAAGACCCTCAGTGTGTTCTAGTGCTCCGCCAGCTCTACAATTAACTCTGATCTGGGGGAGGGAGCAAAGAGAGACGTGTTGGCACTAGAAGAGACAAAAGTGAGATGTTGAGACAAACATTTGAAGGCAAATGTACTCTGGGTAACTGTCACCGATATTCCTACGTGTTGTGAATAAGAGAAGTACCTTCTACCAAACCTGGGAATGTTAAGTGGAGTTTTACAGTAACTCAAAGACTTAAATGTGGAAGTTTTAGGCAACATTGAAAGGCACATTTTATTTCATCCTGGACAAACCTATGGATAACAGAAGACTAATGCACAAGAAGGAATACAAGATAAGCATTGAAGTAAAACCTGGACCACTTTGCTTATGTTTCTCACTTGACATTTTAGCTGCATAACAATGTGCTTTGAGTATAACATCAGGCTTTAACCAGTACTTAAAGACAGAACATACATCGGTAAGATAATAAAAGGCTCATTTTTATATTTGTTTTAGATGTTTTAACTAGATAAAAATGGCTTAAGATGACAAATAAAAATGTTGCTTGTAATACAGTTTTGCCTGCTAAATTATCCACATTTTGTAACCTGTTTATTCCTTTGGATGTAAAGCGTTTTTGCTTAGTATTGTGATATTGTATATGTTTTGTCCCAGTTGTATAGTAATGTTTCAGTCCATCAACCAGCTTTGGCTGCTGAAATCATACAGCTGTGAAGACTTGCCTTTGTTTCTATTAGATGGCTTTTCAGTTCTGTATTAAATATCTTAAGTACTATAGAAAAGGTGTCCCCTCTTCCTATAAGGCTGTTTTGTAATATATATAAGGACTGGAAATGTGTTTTTAAAAAAGAAGAAGCATTCAAGTATGACGATATACTATGTGTTTTCACCATTCAAAGTGCTGTTTTAGTAGTTGAAACTTAAACTATTTAATATCTCATTTAATAAAGTGACCAAAATACATCAACGTGCCTTGTGCTACATTCACAGTCCAGTGTTGACTCCACAGGGATTCAGCCTGGGAATGTGTCTTTGGAGAACTGTGCTGTGAGTTGAAGCTCTTACTGTTTTCTACAATGACTTTAGTGGATATGGCCATTGATTTCATTTGGGGAAAATAGCTGTGGTCTGCGTTTTCAAATTACTTTATTAAAAGCAGCTTCTGCCAATATGTCTGTTAAAAATGAAATGAGTTGTCCAGCAGTGAGATGGTTAAAAGTGAGGTGAAGTTCTGTTTAGTCAAATCAGAATAAGGTGCTGCTGTATTTTAACCTGGTATTTGTACTTCTCCCTTCCTTAGTCATTAAATCCCCCCTGTTGGGCACAGCACCCCCTTTCCTATGCAAAGGAAAGTGTAATAATTGTGTTTAAAGGTGCCCTCTGCTTGTTCCCTGGCACTGCTGGGGCTGCTCAGGGGCACGGCCGGTGTTGGTGAAGCTGAGGGAGGTGGGAATGGTGCCCGAGGTGAAAACTGGAGTTGTGCTCCAAGGGGCCCTGTGGGCAGCGTGTTTTAAATATCCCTGTGACTCTTAACTTGGCTGAGCACTGATGGAAGGCAGTGGGCAGCTCAGGCTGGATGTGGCTGTCTGTGTTGGGCTGGGAAATGTCCTGGGACGAGTCCCATGTCCAGAATGTTGTGCTGAGGTGTCCCAACACTGACCAGCCCCGCTGCTGTGTCAGCTGTGCCCAGCCTGAGCAGCTTTTGCCTTTATCTTAAAAGCAGAACCACTCTGCACACAGTAAATAAAACTAAATTCATCAGTTCAAGAAAAAAATAGTTTTGAAGTTGGATAGATTTTCAGTGTTTATGGAAAGCCAAGTGTCCTAAATGTTCCCAGCTGGAGGAGTCTGGAAAAAAGCTGGTGTTTCAGCACCAGCACCAGTCATCACGTGGTGTCTGAACTCCCCAGACCTGCTCAGGTGTCAAATAACCCCTGTGCCCCCTCTGTGCTGTGGAACCCACCCTGGGGATGTGGCCTGGGACACAGCACCAGCAGAATTCCAAATGTGGCGCTGGCAAAGCTGTGCTGCTGTGAAGGGTCTGGACAAGCTCCTGCCCAGCTGTGTGTGCCTGGGATGAGCAGGGTGAGTTCATCCTGTGTGTGACCCTTTCAGGCAGCCACAGCTCCTGTTCCTGCTTTCCCCAGGGAGGAGATGGCTTGGGGGTCACTGCAGGAGAGTGGGAAGGGGCTGTGGCCCGAGTGGGGACACTGCCCTGGAGAAGGGCAGGGGCTCAGGGAAGACGGGGTCACCCCTTGGGTCTGTGCTCAGCCACTTCCAAGGTCTGATCTCAAAACCACCACCCTGGCCTTGTGTGCACAAAACCTGCTTGAGAATGAGTGAGACAGGAGCTGGTACCTGAGGCACCCCTCAAAGGCCGATGCAGCTGCTTTAGGAATTCAGTGTTGCTCATTTCCCGGCGTTCTCACCATGCCCACGAGCAGCAGCAGTGGAGGACACGAGCCCTGGCCATGTCTGGTGTGGTGGCCTGCCCTGCTTGGTGGCATCTCAGTGCCAGACACCTCCTGGCACAGCGAGGGAAGAGCCTGAGAATCCCTGGAATTTGCTTCCCAGGGCTCCTGCTCAGCCCCAGCGCAGGTGTGAGGTGACAGCCTTGGTGTTCTCCACAAGGAGAATTCAGCAGCTCTGGGGCAGTTTTGGAAAAAGCAATAACCAGTGCTGTCCAAGGGTGCAGATGTTTTTGTCTCCTCATCAATATGAACTTCAGCCCTTCTCCTCCAGGAATGCTCCATCCTTGGGTGCCCTTCCAGAAACATCTCAGCCAAAGTCTGGCAGCAGCAGCACATCCCTCTGGATGTCCAGCCAGGTGGGACAACACCAGGACACCTTCATTGCCTTACAGCAGTTTCTGGATTTCTTCTGAGTTTCTGGATTCCCTCTGCAGTTTTGGGCTCTCCATCACTCTCTCCACAGGTCAGTCTTTGGGGCTTCCTCTCCTTTTCCTCCTTGGAGAAAGGAGCCCCAAGCCCTACATTCCACTCAGAAGAAAGGAGCTCCAAGCCATGTATTCCACCCACAGGCAGCAGGGTCTACATGGGGATGTCTCTGAGGGCACATAGATGTTGGCACTTGAATGTCAGTGTCCAGAGGATCCATCCAATCCATCCCTGTGCCTTGGATCATGAGCCAAAGAAAGCCAAGGAGAAAGGCACTGCCGTGCTTGGCTGCACATTGGCCTCTCCCAGGCAGCTCCCCTGTTTGTGCACCCTCCACAGTGAGATTCCAGCATTTTCCCACCTCTTTGCTGGAGCCTCCTCCCTCCTGCTCTGCACAGCTGTCCCAGGATAATGTTTCACAGAACAGGCCCACCCCTCTTGGGTGGAAGGAGAAGGGTTGAAGAGATGCCTTTTGTTCTGTTTGCTGTGGTGTTTCCAGACCCACAGCCTTGTGTGTGGAACAGCTCTGGGATCAGGGGCACAGTGGGGTTTCTGGGGATCACAGCCACGCCCTGCACCAGCCTTTGCCTCCCCTTTGAGAGAAGTTTTCCAGTTGGCTGTTGTGACTTTGAATCCCATGGAATCTACATGAGCTGAGACCCCAAACAAAGTTTCCTTTTGCTGACTTTGGAAGATTCTGTTAGCTTGAAGCAACCCAAACATGTTTTCCTCTCAGAGTTTCCTAGCAAGGTCCATCTGCCAGCCCTGTAACACCTCCAGGCTGAAGGAGCAGTTGGCATCCTCAGCTGGGGTAACAGCTGGACCAGGGGGACGGGATGGGGTGGAGAGATGAGTGTGACCACACAACCCCTTTGAGAGAAGTTTTCCAGTTGGCTGTTGTGACTTTGAATCCCATGGAATCTACATGAGGACCCCAAACAAACAAAGTTTCCTTTTGCTGACTTTGGAAGATTCTGTTAGCTTGAAGCAACCCAAACATGTTTTCCTCTCAGAGTTTCCTAGCAAGGTCCATCTGCCAGCCCTGTAACACCTCCAGGCCGAAGGAGCAGTTGGCATCCTCAGCTGGGGTAACAGCTGGACCAGGGGGACGGGATGGGGTGGAGAGATGAGTGTGACCACACAAACCTACTGGGCATCACGGCCCCCTCCTGTGCCACTCAAAATGCACCCCATGTCTGTGGTGGTTCCCTCTGCTGCTGTTCAGTTCCCAGGTCACTCAGCTCACTCACATCTTCAGCTGCTTTGCTGAACCAGAACCAAACCATGTAAATTCCTGTGAAAGAACCATTTGGGTGGGATTTAGCAGTGCTGAATTCTCCATTTAATGAATGCCCAACACAGGACAGGACATCAGCCTTTACCAAGGGATTTCCAGTAAATTCTTTGTGGATTTTGCTATTTGCAAGTATGAGTTTTTTGAACCCAGATCCTGAAAGGGTGTTTTACAGCATCCCTGGTACCTGTGTGTCCCTTTGTGGCAGGAGGCTCTGCTGCAGCAGCTCTTTGAGTTGGGTATCAGAAGAACAAGTCCAGCGTTGCCTGCATGGGCCAAATCATCTCCCTTTGGAGTTGGTAAAAAATGTACTTGGCGTTGCTGAGAACAGGTTTTGACCTTCATTCTGAAAAGGAGTGGGATCTTAACCACCAGATTTATCTTCAAGCACAACGGAAAGCCGTGGCTGGAGGGAGCAGGGTCATCCCAGGAGGCAGAGTGAGGCTCCAGGGCTGAGGGATTTCCCTTCGGGCAGGTGCAGGTCAAAAGTGCACCTGAGGACGCGTCTCGTGAGCGATCGAGCTCCCGACACAGCAGCCGGGGATGAGATGTTTCAGCAGTGACTCAGAGGAAGAAGCTAAATAAACTCCTTTTATTTCAAACACGGGATTAAATTCCTTCATGTCTGGATCATTGAAGGTAAAGCTCCTGTAATCTCCTCACTGCCAACCCCAGCCTGTCGTCTGGTGGCTGCTGGACCCGCTGGGACAGCGAAGGGACGTGGCAGGGACATGGGAGGTGGCAGAGAGGGGAAGAGACAGCTGGGAGCAGAGCTGGCCTCTAGGGTTGCTGCTCCATTAGTGATGTGGCTCATGAAGAGTGTGGATCATCTCTAGGTCAGTGAAAATGTCCTGGGAATTCACAGGCTGAAGATGAAGGAGCTGAGGTGTTACCATGACTGTTTTGCAAGGAGGAGGTTGAGCAGCAACACCGTGGACAAAGCAGTTGTGATAAGGAAAACCCAGAGCCACCACAGCTGTAGTTGTTCAGGTTCTTGCACACTCCAGAGAACCCTGTTTGCTCTCAGTCTCTCCTCGTGCTGCAAAGTGCCTCTGCAAGCACACACTCCTGCTCCCACCGTGTGCTGAAATCCCTCTCTGCTGATCACAGGGGACAAAACATGAGCTGGCATCATTGCTGGAAGCTTTCCCTGCAGGTCTGTGACACCCCAAGCAGGCAGCAAGGGCAGACGTGG
The DNA here is from genome assembly GCF_014805655.1 of Passer montanus. Lineage (NCBI taxonomy): Eukaryota > Metazoa > Chordata > Aves > Passeriformes > Passeridae > Passer > Passer montanus. The sequence goes on from NW_024372813.1 coordinate 1,179,262, forward strand.
CACAAGTGTCACTTGAGGGCCTTTGCTGGCAAAGCCTCTCCCAGGAGTGTCCTGGGCCTGGTCTGACTGAGGAGGGCTGTGCTGCCTGGCACTGCTGGGCACCAGCTGGGAATATGGGGCTGGCTCAGGGCTGCCAAATGTCATCAGGTTTGCTGGACCCAGCTGGAGGCAGAGGAAAGTGACAGGACTGTGGGACCAGGCAGCGTCTGCAGAGGAAAATGCCACACAGCCATGAGCATCCAAGCACTGCCTGCAGCAGGGGGTGACCCTCATCCACGGTAATTGCCTGAAAGTGAGAGGGTTTAGAATTGCTCTTGTTGCTTTCGGTTTCTCCACGGATTTTTCATGGTGCTGCAGGTAAACTTCATGCAAGATGTGCTGGTTTTATTGCAGGACTGATGGGTCCATCCAAACCACAGCAGATGCTCCAAATGTTTGTTCTCTTGGTTTTGAGCAGGATGGTAAATCCACGGGGGTGCCTCACGCCCCAAGGACACCGAGCTGGTGCTTCCCAACCTGTGATTTGATGTCATCTTCCTGCAGGAGTTTGGGGCTTAGGTAATTGTTCTTTACTGCACAAAGCCCTTTCAGAGGTGGATTTATTGTTCATGTTGCTGGGGAAATATCGGGTTAGTTGTTGAAGAGTGCCAAAAAAAAAGGGCTAGCAAGAAATCTATAATATAAAGACAATTTTATTGCCGATAAGCTCTTAAAACTCATTTTTTTTCCTGTTTCAGTAGGACCTTATTCTTCCTGATGAAAATCCGGTCATAGCATCTTTCATTAAAAATAAAATTATTTTGAAATAAATAAATATATAAAATAAATATCATATACATTTTATAAATAGTTTTGTCCTTATGCACAGTATCCATGCTTACATCTGAATAATGTTCCTTGCCCCATTCCCACCCCAACAGCAGGAAGAACCCCACAAATCAGGACCAGTCCATGGAGCATCATCCATGTAGCAAACTCCCAGGCTGCTTAAGCAGGGCACCACTCAAAGGCTTTTCCTTAGCAGGGAACTATCCCAGCTCAGCAGCAACATCTGCAGCAGTTCTGTGGTCTTTGTTTTCTTTTCTTCTCTTCATTTTTAGGTTGTTTAGGGGCTTTCTTTTCCCCAGTGATCTGGTGTGCTCACCTGCTCATTCCTTTAAGCAACCATAACATTGAATATTCAGCCTCTCTTGTAGCAACCGGGTAACAAAAGTGAACGAAAATGGAAGATTAAATGTAGGGTTCCCTCCCTTCCCCTACCCCCGCCCCATAAATAACCCAGGTTCGATATATACTGGAAACAAGGAGGAACAGCAGTGTCTGAATTCAATGTAAGTGCTTCCCTAGGTCATCTACTCTTACAGGAATGATGGAATGACTATTAATAGAGTGCTCTGGGAAAAAAGCTTGGGAGGCCAAGTATGTACACTGACACCGCAGGAACCATCACCTGTAGTGGAAGAGGTCTCTGTACATGGCAGGGATTTTGGCAGGGTCCACAGGCCGGGGTAAGAAGTGGGTGAATTTCTGGTGTCTCTTAGTCCTGTACCCCTCGCGGGGGGAGCCGTCCTTGTTGAGGGCCACGTAGTACTGGCGCTCCGAGTCGGGGTGCTTGTACAGGGTGGAGGCGTACGTGTTGTACCAGTTCTCCTCGAACTGCTCGCGGAAAACGCACTCCCGGGTGAGCTTCTTCTGCCGTGGGCAGCGCAGCAGGGGAGCAAAGAGACACTCGTGTTAAAAAGGTACAAGAAAAAGCACTGGCACCATTCCTTACTTTGTTTTTCTAGCATTTTCCCAGCTGCCTTCTCCTGGCTCCCCTGAGGATGAGGATTGTGCTGCTGGGGATGACTGCCCTGGATGAGAGCTGGAAATGGGCACAGGTCAAGACTCAAGGATCTCTGGAGTTGAACGAGGAAGGAGACAAAAGCAGGAGAAGGTGGGCATGGGTTTTGCAAAGGTGCTCCATGAATAAATCAGACAGGCACACAACAAAGATCCAAACCTGTCCAAGTGTGAGTTTGAGCTCTCTGGGGTGGTCATGCCACAGGCAGGGACACGTCCCCCTGTAGCTGCCCCCCCAAGGTACCACACACCCCAAATCCCCTCTCTTGGGTGACAGAAGCAGCAGGCAGCACATCTGAAGGGTTCTAAACAGGAAAACAGGAGCAAACACTGCTTTGGAAGTTCAGGGCACACAGCTGGATGCACTGAGATGGGAATGAAAGCATTGCTCAGGATTTCACCTCCTGCTGTGGCAGTGAGCTGTGATGGGAGGCTGTAACAAGACCCAGAGGGACGTGGCATGCCAGACCCCAGGGGACATTTAGGGTGGCCATAGGTGATGTGATAAGAGTGTGTGGTTTGTGCATCCCACGCTGGCATGGGGGGACAGATGGCACTGGTGTCACCACAGCCACAGCCAGCCTTCCCATCCAGCCCTTACAGCTGGGGGCTCTTGGCTGTTTGATGATGGACTTTTCGTTCATGTCCAGTGTTCCTTCTCTCTCCCTCCCATCTCCATGTGTCAGCTACAGGGATGTGCCTGGCTGCAGGGGGGAGCAAGGCTGTCCCTCTGCCCCACAAGGACACAGGTGGCTTTGCCAGCCCTGCTGTGCTGTCACAGAGGGTCCAGCCTTCCCATCCCACAAGGGTACTGCCAGGGTGACTGGGAGCCCTTTCAGCTGAAGGGCAGCCTGCAAATGTAGAGTGCTCTAAGATTACAGCCACTGTCCCTCCACTGTAAACTATCTGGGCAGGGAATGTGTCCCCTCTGCAGCACACTGAGTGCTCAGTAAATGTTACTGCCTGCAGTAGATGTGTTTTGTAACACAATCCAGGAGCTCACCTGTGCTCAGAACCTGTTTTCAATGTTTTGCTGCTAATTAAATAAAGCCTGAGGTGACTTGTGAGCCCTCCAAAAGTCCTGGGCCACAGCCTTGGCCATCTGAGACCCAGAGAACTGCGGGCTTCTCTTCCCAGCTCTGTCAATAAATACAGGCTGGGTTTTTTCCCTCCTCTCAGATGCCATCTACTTGGAATATGTTGGAACCTGATGACTGGCTGAACTCTGGCTGTTGCTCTGCCCCCATTCCCCCGTGCTGCACTGGGCAGTTTGGAGTACAGTGCTTGTGGAAAATGTTTGGCGAGTCTGGGGTGATTCTGCAAGGTGTGATTTATTCCTTTCCAAGCCCCGGGATGTCCCCACTGAACCTGACACCACACAGGCAGCAGGCAAGGTGCTGCCCGTGACTTTTGCTGCCCTAAGTATTAGTGGCATTTCTGAAATCCTTGGGGAGCTTTACAGAAATGCTGGCACGAGGTCAACAGGGACAGGCGGAAGAGCTCTGTGTCCTGAGGGGACTCCACGTGTCGCTGTGGGGATGGCTGGCTCTGGCTGCATCAACACAGGCATCAGGCAAAATTGGCACAGAGGGAAATAATAAACTTGCTGAAAATTTAAAAATACCGCTGTACTGTGCTCTCCCAAAATACCATTGTAATGCTAATGCTGTTGTCAGGCGCTGTTTTATGGACCTTTAATTAAGAATACTGTAGTGGCTTTTGAGTTCCAAAAGCCATCATTGTACAACCCACGTGTCCCAGATTTTAAAACTCCAGGGTTATTTGGGGACCTGGCTCATGACACCGGCAGTTTGGAGCAGCCTTTTGAGTGTGTCCCTGCAGCGTCCTGCCTGGTGCACAAGATCCCAGAATGGTTTGGGTTGGAAACAACCTTAAAGATCACCTCATTACAGACCCCTGCCATGGCCAGGGACAGCTCCCATGACTGTCTTCAGGTCACTTCTGTTTCCAGATTCAGTGCTGTAAAATGTTACCCTATTTTTGTTTCTGTGTTGTAACATGAACACGGGATCTAGAATTTAATTAACCCATCATGAAACTCAATTCACAATCAGAGCTGCAGGGTTTGAAGACAAAGAGGGGGGAAAACATGGGCTCATGTTCTCCAGCAGGCATGAGTGAAAGCTGAAACTCCAGGAGCTGCTGAGCAGCCTTAGAGTTTGACAGGAGAGGTGCTGCTCTAGCCCTGCTTTCTGAAGTGTGCTTCAGGAGATTTCGTGGTCTATGGAATCCTGGTGATTTTTCTTTTTTCTATTTTGCACATTTATAATTTAACCACTGTCTCTGCATTTAGCTGCTGTGCTGGGCAGAAGCTGTTACAGAAATGAGGTGGGAAGAGAACAGTTATTGGTGCATTAATTTGATGATCAGAGGATCACAGAGAGGTTTGGGTTGGAAGGGACCTTAAAGCTCATCCCTGCCCTGGGCAGAGACACCTTCCACTATCCAACATTGCTCCAAGCCCCATCCAGCCTGGCCTTGGACACTTGCAGGGATGGGGCAGCCACAGCTTCTCTGGACAATCTCATATAAACATCAGCAGCTCTGTCTTAAATGGTGGAAGGGTCTGCAGCAGTCTCAGGTGGAAATGGCACAGGGAAAAATGAGCTGAACTCCTGGTTTATTGTTTGCCAAACAAAGGTTTTCTTACAGCTTCTGTGTATGCAGAGTACATGAGCTTTAACTTGTACACTGAAGCTTATCTGATGGTGAGAGGAAGTGCTGCCTTCTGCTGCCTTCAGCTTTGGTTTAAAACTGGTTTATTTGATTTCATTTTATTTTTACTGTGATCCACCCTTAATTGAGCTAAATAATTAGGAACTAAGTTAAATTAACCTGTAGGAAGCACCTCTGCCCAGCTGTTAAAACCTGACATTTTGACTGTAAGTCATAACACTTAACGAGTTTACACTTGGGGTTTTTAGTAAAAACATGGAAAATTTTAGCCTGAAAAGGGCACTTCTAGGAAATCATGAACAGCAGCTCTAAACTCCTAAAAGGAGTTACAGAGAATTTTACAATAACACTCAGGCTACAAGAACAGCAGATAGGTGCAGACCTGATCATGAGAGGTGACTAAAACTGATGTGTTACTCAGGCTGGGTAAACACATAAACAGTTCCTGGCTTTTTGCTAAATGTCCCCCTGCCTTTACCTGACCATTGCCACACCACTTCTGAAAGGCAAAACTCAGTGTGATGTCTGGGGGCTGGGCACCACTGTGGGCTCTCACAGCAGGAGTGAATCCTCTCTCAAACCCAATTTCCTCATATATTATGTTAAAACAGCAGTGGCATCAAGGGTAGGATGGAGATCACTGGCACCCCAAGGATGTGGAGGGCCTGTGACAGAGCAGCTTGTGACACAGCTGAGGCCACAAGCTGCAGTGCTGCCTGTGGGACAGGGTGGCATGAGCCCAGCCTGAACTTACCGACCCATAGAGCTCGCCTCTCTCATTCATGCCGAGGTAGAGTCCGGAGTCCACCCCACGGATGCTCACCAGCCCCACTGCCAGGCTAATAAACTCCAAAATCCCTAAAAAGAAAAAAAAGACTCTGCAAATCATACAGAGGGAAAAAAACCACCAGGCTCCAGCAACACAAACAAATCAGCCATTCCCAGTAACAATATAGTTCTTAACTCTATAGTCCCATCTGTGTGCAATCTTCTGATTTCCAGACTGGGCTTCTCCCCAGCATTGTGAATTTGAGTTGCCCAAGTGGGATTGTCTTTGCTAATGAGAAAAGCTTTGCAAGGTTTTGTTGGTTTGGGTTTGGATTTTTTCATAATTATCACCAAGAAGACAGATGTAGAAACTTGGGCCTGGCCACCAGCAATGTCAGAAGGCTGTTACCCTGCTAGGTTTTATTCTTCACCAAAATGAGTGTCATTTTGTCTTCTAGAGTAAGATAATTGTTCTACAGGTTTTAATGTCATGGGTTCAGTAAAAAGAAGTGAAAAGCACTAGAAGAGATGTCTGTGAGGACTATCTTCATCCTGGCACTCCAGTGGCATACTTGTCAACCCAAAATGTGTATACAAGCCATAGGGATAAAATCCAGCTTCAAAGCACACAGGTTAAAAACGCATCTTCCTCTGCAGCCGTCAGAACCATGGCACTGCCAGCCCTTCCTCCATCACCCCCTGCCACTGCTACTGCCAGAACCCCTCCTGCCCGCTATGTCCTGCTGCCTGTCCCAGCCTCCTGCCTCTTCCCAGTGCAGCAGCATCTGTCCCAGCCATCCCCAGCCCTGCAACAGCAACTGTTTTACCCATGGGCTGCAGCCTGCTATGATGGCAGCAGCCGCATTTCCTCTGGAAAGAAACAGCAGGGTCTGGCTGCTGCACCCCCACAGCTGCAGCTGTTTCAATGGGGGAAGGACTTGTAACAGGAGAACCTCTGGTGAAGCACTTAAAAACAAACAGCCCCAACACCAAAAGTGGTGGGGACCTTCAATCTTCCCAGGAAGACTTCCTGAAGGCAGTGGTGAGACTTTGTTATGATGGATTTCACACACTATGTATGCAGAAGTCACAGACAGTTTTGCCAGTGTCCAGTGCAGGATTAATTAGCTGGGAGGCAGAAGGAAGAGGGTTTTCCTCATCTCATTTGATGACTGAATGTCTCCATTGACTGGAGGGGAAAGTTCCTCTAACCTTTAGCATGGCTCCAGCTCTCCTAATATAGCTCCCAAAACATCCAGCCCTGGGCAATTGATGCTCTGATCAGGTTACCTCCCAGAGCTCCTCTTAAAAGTATTGCCTTGGTTTTAAGCCACCGCGTGACAAGCGGCCACCTGAGCCAGCTGACTTCAGTGGCAGCCACAGCTCTGGGTCACCCCACAGCCTGGGGCATGGATGTGACAACTCTCAGATGACACTGCATCACTGCCTATAAACAGGACAGCCCAGACGGCCATGGACACCCCTGACCCACTTTGTGCAGTGCAGACTCACCATCAGGTGCTGGCAGCTAAGCCGGCTGCAGGAATTCCTACCTACCCTGAGACCTTCTGTCCTCCCTTTCCCCTGCCTGCTCTAGGGCTTGTGCATCTAATCCAGCCCTCCCTGAAACCAGTGGGTGCTAGGGGACATGAAATATGGACTTGGGAGGAAAACAGGGAAGCAAACAACACAAAACATACTTCATGGACCAGAGCAGACATTTTACAGGCTGAAATATACCCAGCTACGCATCCTGGCCTGGGGACACATCCTGCCTGCAGAAACATCAGGAACAGGCAGCATAGGCAAGGAAGGCAGCCTTTCCAAGCCAGACAGGCACAGAACCTGGCTCTGCTCTCCTCAGTAGCTGTTCTTAGCTGAAAAGAATCCCAAACAGGGAAGAGAGAGGTGCAGATGAGGGGTGGTTTCCTCCCTTCACTACCTACCAGTTCTGACATGAGGGGGTTACTGAACTGCTGAGAGCTTTTTTCCCATCTGCAGACCATAGCATAGCCACTCTTTGAAAAGGAGGGAGTGAGAAAAGATGGATAACTGCAGGGAGTGTAAAAAGTAAAGCAGGAGTACACAGATACAGCCAGGAACAGGGGAGTGTTTCCCAGGCTGGAGACAAAGGAAAATTCAAGTGAAACATATCAAGTAACTGGAGAATGGTAGATGGACCTTCCTGTATGTAGGTATAGACACAGCCCTCAGCTCAGCACTTTTTTGTGAGAAGCAGGAAAATGTTGCTGGTTCCACTGAGAAACTGAGGGATGTCTAAGGCAGGGGAACCCAGATCTTTTCCTGAGTATGCCCACACGCATGCTCTGTATGAGGCACATCAATCCAGGTCTCCAAAGACCTGGGAAGGACCAAGCCAGGAGCAGCAGCAGCATCTTCCCTCTCTGAGCAGGAATGAGACATCCCTCACCTGGTGCAGGCTGGGTAGATATGGGATTTGCAAATGAAGTTTCTTCCAATACGTGCCCATGACAATCTCTTCTGACAACATCCCTTGCAGTATTCCTCTTTTCTGATCTCTGAGTGGCACTTGGAGACATGCATGGAAGATGACTACGTTGAAAGAGCATTAAGAACGTAACTTGAACCCACAAAAGTCAGGAGACAGAGTGAAGGCTGAAAATATGTGGGCGGATATCCATCCTGTCCTTAACTCACTCCAATTGTAGACAAAATTGCAGCTTCGTACATCTGATCTCCAGCAGCACAGGGAGTGGCCACTGGGGCCAGCTCAAGAATTCTCTTTCCAATTGTAGCGGTGTGTTTATGTGGTAGAACATGCTTTTGGTTTTTTTTTTTCTTTTGCTTTCTTTTTTTTTTCCCAGGACTTGCCTCTTTTTGTCCTTACTTTGATTATTCATTCTCTTTGTTCCTTGAGTCTTTCCAGATAAGACTTGGAGAGATTTGATTAAGACGCTGACTGGATTCATTTACCACTAAAGCACTGAATAATCTCCTGAGCTTTGCCATGACCAGACCCACACACTCTCGCCTTACTCTAAACCATCCCTCAAAGAACAATTCAGCTCCCTGCACCTGTCTCTTCTTACATGACTGTATTCAGGAGCTGGGGAACAGAAACATCAGACATTGTATTAATGGCTACAAACATAAAGCTTTGGCTAAAAACCTCAACAACTGTTCAGCAACAGGTGCACTATGGTCTGAATGTCAAAATTACAGCCAAACTTTCTCTGGAGGTCTCAGAAGCTTCTCTAGGAATCTGTGTAACATATCCATGAGCAGGTTTGTACCCCAGAAGAGCTTTGTTTTCTGCCTTTATTCATCTGCAGGGCAACCTCAAGGCCTCTTTCTCTCCTCCACTGCAGTGAGCAGCACCGTTGGGTTCACTTCTTTAATGCTGCTGTAAAAGAGATGTGAGGCAGAAAAGGAGCAGTTCCTCCTGGCAGGGATTTTCCTGGCAAATTTCTCTCAGTTTCATTCTGAGAAGGATCCTCATAGGAGTGCTAATGTCAGTCCAGACCCCCTCCAGATTTTGATCATCCTTTATTTCTTAGTAGAGGAAGGTTCTGAATAGATGCAGTGAGAGAGATACATTTTGGAAAACACTTTATCCTTTGGGGGTGACCTTGCCAGAGCACTTCTGTAGTGGGCACTTCTGTAGTGTGACAATGAGCTTTCTTCCAAGAAATTTAGAGGGCTTTTCCACATTTTGCATTAAAGCTCCTCTAGGAAAAATAAGCTGCACTCCATTGTTCTTGCAAGAATCTGTGTTTTTAGAAGTATAAAATATCACATTCCAGAAGACAGGTGTGATTTAGGAAAGCTCCAGACCTTGACAGTTAAGAGGCAGTAGTTCCAGTGATTGCTCAGGCAGCCTGGGTGGATGATACCAGTACCTACCCTGTGTCCTCCAGTCACACCCCCAAATGCTGTGGTACAAAAGCATCTCTTCCTTTAACCCTCACTGCTGGGACCTTGGGACTCTGTTCTACATCAGCAGGGCTTTGGCTATTTTCCTCTCTGGAAGATGTTGGATATCTTGCACATCTGGTAGCTTTTGGGATGGCTGCACATGGGAGGGTGCAGACACTGCCTGTCTATTCCTGAATCCCTTCCAAATGAAGAGACAGGGATGCCAAGTCCGTTCTTCCCAACATCCCACCTGCAGCTGGACACGTGCCTGGGCTGTGGCATCACAGCCATCCATGGAGCACCTTAATTATCTGCTCATGGTACCAGCAAGCACCTTCCAGCCACGTGGACTTGATCCTGGATTTCTAAGTATTTCTCCAGGTGCTTCAAGATTTATGGCAGCTTTAAAGTGCTTCCCTGAACCCCTCATCTACCTCTGCATCCCTCACCACAGCTTTGGAGTCCCCAGAATCACTCAGGCTGTCTATTCCTAAGTTACTTCTTTCTGACTGTTGCATGCAAAATTTAGGAATGCATCGATACATGACATCCTAATATGAACCATACCAGTAACATTGGAATTTAAATATTCATGGCTACTGAACGCAGATGGTGAATACTGTGTGCCAATACATTATTGCTTTGAGTCTCTGCTGAAGCAAGGCTCAGTCCAACTTGATCTGAACGCAAGGATTCCAGTCTAATCCTTTGGGGCTTTGTCTTGCAATTACAACAAATAACTATTTATTTTACACCACCTCTGGGAAAACCCTGAAGCAGAAAACTATAATATCTGAAGTCTGGTCTAGTTTACGGAGCTGGATGCAGACTGCTAAAACACTTAGGGAATGCCAACGCTTCGATTTATTGAAATCACTGTGTGACTTAAACTTCAGCGTGCAAAATCCATGAGAAGTTTTAGCATGTCTAACATGTTTTTTCCAAGTTGGAAAATATACTTGTTTTACTTTATAAAAAATGGACCTGAAACAAATGTAGCTATTTGAAACTGGCTGTTTAGATCTACAAAGGTAAGGAAAAAGAACTGATAGACTAGAAACACTACGTGGCAGCTTGAACTAAAACCAACCAGATGCAATGGGTTTGCTTTCAACTCTTTGAACATGGAAACCCATTGCGTATTACAGCATGAAAGGTTAAAGGATGGGTGTTTTCAGGAGGTAATTAAAGAAAGCTTGCCCCACGAGCACATTAGTACCTGACTCTGACCCGCGGGTTATGACTTTCTTGTTGATTTAGGCAGGGACATGCCATGCACACACCTGGTGTTTATGGAAAGATAAGCTTCCCCAATTGTTCCAAAAACCTGCCTTACACCTCCAACAATAGCAGCGGCAGCACTTCCCGGAGTATCAGAACTGACTGGTTGCAAACAAGTAAAGGCAAAAAAAGAATTCCTTTCACAGAGGAGTTAAATCACTTGAAAACTATAAAAAGTCTTGCGAGCATATCTTGCAACCTGTTGACAACATAGCTGAGATCACTGGCAGGGGACTTGTTGATAGCTTATACAGACACCTGCACTAGATGCTGGAGTAGCGGGAATTCCTCTCACTGTGCTCAAACTGACTGTTCTCTTTCGCCTGTGGCTTGGGATGCATTTTTTGAAGATTACATATAGTCTCATTAGAGATCACTGCTCTTGTATGCCACTGATACAGGCACTGCATTCTTCAGTTGTATCCCGGGCAGCAAGGTAAATCCACGGTGCTCTGCCTATTGTTCCATCTTCTTTCTTTCCGAGGTCCCCTAAGTGTTTTTCCCTCTTCAGCTTCCCCCTTTCCTTTCCAGCAACCTTCCCAAACCCAGCTCCCGACGCCCCTCCAGCCAACAGATCCCTGCCTGCTTTGGGGAGACGCTCTTCTAATCAAAGTCATGCATGTAAAAGAAAGCAGCTCACAAACATCTGCAGACGCCAGAAAGAAGGAGGAGTTTAAAAAAAAAGGAAAAAAAAAGCGAGGAATTTCTTTTTCCAATCTAGGAATTTCCAAGAAATTCCAACGAGGAACGTCTCTGTTCTGCCTCCCTCACCACTAACTTCAGAGACAGCGCTAAAGCTGGTCACCGTCCTCTTTTTTTTTCTTTATTATTTTTTTTTCTTTTTTTTTTTTTAGTTTGTCTTGCAAAGTTTTCTTTATTATTTTTTTCTTTTTTTTTTTTTTAGTTTGTCTTGCAAAGGCACGTTTTAGTGCACCTGCAGAAAGGCTGAGCGCCGGGAGAGTAGGAAATTGGAAATAAAAACTCCCGCATTGCTAGGGAGTGAGCGCATTTGTTTAGGAGGCCAATTATATCCGTCCCGGGATGATTTATATTAGCGGGGTAATTAGTTGTGCGCGCGGGGCACCTGCTCGGGCACCCCCCGGCCCCTTACCGAAGCGGCTGTGGTCCTGCCGGGTGCCCTGCACCGTGCCGTTGGGGAAGATCTCCAGGTGGAAGCCGGTGCGGCAGTAGAGCTGCCGCCGCCGCAGGATGCCCTTGAGGTGAGCGAAGTCGGTGGGGGAGCCCCGCTGCAGCCGCCCCTCGATCTGCCCCAGGCGCTCGTTGAGGAAGCCGGGAGAGTCGGCGAGGGGCAGCCCGGCGCCCAGCGCGGGGGGAAAGCCGTGCAGGTCGGGGTCCAGCGCGCCCAGGAAGCCACCCACCTCGGCCATGGGCGCGGAGCGGAGCGGCCCCGGGGGCGCGGGCAGAGCGGCCGCTCAGAGCGCGGGCTGCGGCCGCCCGGCCCCGCGCTGCCGGCCCCGGCCCGGCCCCGCGCCGCCCGCGCCTCCCATCGCTGGATCCAGTGTCCCGCCGTCGGATGCGAACTGCACTTTATATACGTACACACTCCCCTTACATTGACATATTGGATATTTAAATGCAAGCCACACCTCACTGGCATCCCCTTTGGCTATTGCTTCCCTCCCCCCCTTCTCTGATGCATTTGGCTTTTTTTTTCCTTTAAAAAAAAAAAAGGGAGAAAAAAAAAGAAGGAGGAAAAAAAAAAGCCCCGCTTCACTCCCTCTTTTATTATGAAAAAAATGGCAGGAAAAAGCTACACATCGCAGTGAGGCGTAACAGCTCTTGGCAGGTCCCCGCGAGCCGACGATGAAATCATGGAGCCCCGCACGCACCCGCTCCCGCACCGCCGGCAGCCCCGGCCCCGCAGCCCCGACCCCAGACCCCGCACGGGCCGGGTCGGTCAGAGCCCCCGGGCGGGTCGGTGGCCCCGGGGCTGTCGGAAGCCCCAGGTCCGTCGGTGCCGCCACCGCCTCAGCCCCGAGCGTGCCCCCCACCCACCACCCCCCGGAACGGACACGGTGGGAAAAAAACAACGCGTAAGGAGAGGGTCGAGACGCGTTTTTCAGCCGAACGTGTTAAAAACAGAACGCGATGTTTCTGAAAGGCGATCCCACGGGCTGTACGGCCGGGTTACAGCCGCCGGGAGGGGAGGGAGCCCGCGGCGGGGCCGGGCAGTGCCGCTCGCTCTCCCTCCCCACCTTCCCCATGTTGGAAACAGGTGTTTCCGCGCTCTCCCGGCCCGCCGACACCGTATCTGCGCCGGCAGCTGCGGCCGCGGCGCAGACAGACGGAGCCGGGCGGGGCGGAGCGGGGGAACCGGCGGGACGCGGGCACAGACGGGCCGAGGGACCGAGGGCAGGGAGCGGCCCCGCCCTGCCCGGCAGGCGGCGCTGCTGCTCGCGCCGCTGCTGCTCGCGCCGCGCCGCCCCGGGGCGCTGGGCCCAGCGCGGGTGCTGAGGGGGCCCGGGTGGGCCCGCGTTCGGGCCTGGATTGCCGTGTCCCTGGAGCGGGGTGTCGCCCGCGCCCTCTGCCGTGCCTCGCCAGGGGATACAGACCCCACAAACAAACAACCACAAGCACCCAAAACTGCCCCCAGGCCACCAGCCCGCTCTGCTGCCGCGGCTCCTCCGGGTGGCATCAGCGTGCAGAGCTGAGGCACCGGTGATGTCCACCCCAGCGGGTCCCCCCACGGGGTATCCCCCCCGTGGGGTTTCTTCCCGAGCGGATATCCTCTCAGAGGGTCTCTCCCCTCAGTGGGTCCCCTCATAGTGGGTATTCCCTCAGCGGGTTTCTCCCCTTATCTGGTCTCTTACTTCAGCAGATCTCTCTGCAGTGTCTCTCTCCTCGTAGCAGGTGAGAGACTTCTCTCAGTAGGTTCTCTCCTCAGCAAGTCTACCACACAGTGGAAGAGAGCTCAGCAGGTCTGTCACTTGAGAAAGTCTCTCCCTTCCAGTGGATTTTCCTTCAGGGGGTTTCCACTTCAGTGGGTCTATCCCCTCATCAGGTCGCTTCCCTCAGAAAGTCTATCCCTTGGCAGATCTAAGCCCTTGGCAGGTCTTTCCCCTTGGAGAGTGTCTGCCCTACTGCGGATGTGCTTTCAGTAGTTCCCGCCATAATGGGTCTCTCCCCTCAGAGAGTGTCTTCCCTGCTGTGGGTTCTCCCTCAGACGGTCCCCACCATGGCAGGTCTTCCCTCAGCGGGTCTCTGCTCTCAGAAACGGTCTCCACCGCAGTGTGTTCCCCCTATTGTGAGTCTCCCCTCAGTGCATCTCTTCCCTCAGCAAGTCTATCCCATGGTGAGTCTCCCTGCAATGTGTCTCTCCCCTCAGACTGTGTGGATACACCATCCCCTCGATGGGCGTCTCCCTCACAGTAGATTCCTGATCAGGGGGTTCTGGCCATGGCAGGTCTCTCCCCTCAGAGAGTGTCTCCCACACTGTGGATGTGCTCTTACTCCACCTTTGTGGCTCTCCCCTGAGAGTGACTCTCCCTGTAGCAGATCTCTTCCTCAGCAAGTCTATCCCATGGTGAGTCTCCCCGTAATGTGTCTCCCCCATAGTAGATTCCCCCTCAGAATGTTCCCGCCATGGTTGGTCTCCCCTCAGTGTGTCTCTCCCATCAGAAAGTCTCTCCCCATTAGGAGGTTTCTACCATGATGGGTGTCCCCTCAGCAGGTCTCTCAACTTGGAGAGGGTCTCTCACAGTGGGTTTCTCCTAAGTGGGTTGCTGCCATGGGGAGAAAATCTCTCCTCCTCAGCTGGGTTCCCGCCATGGCGGGTGTCTCCCCCTCAGGTGGGTTCCCGCCATGGCGGGTGTCTCCCCCTCAGGTGGGTTCCCGCCATGGCGGGTGTCTCCCCCTCAGGTGGGTTCCCGCCATGGTGTCTGTCTCTCCCTCATCTGGGTTCCCGCCATGGTGGGTCTCTCCCCCTCAGCTGGGTTCCCGCCATGGTGGGTCTCCCCTCAGTAAGGTGCTGCTCCCCACATCACCCCAGAGGGAGGGTTAAAATGGTCCCTGCTTGCAGGTCCTTTCCCCCAGACCCAGGCAGTGTTCTCTTGTGAAGACATGAAGGAAATTGTGATCCAGTGATGTGAAACATCCACCCATGTGTCTGCAGTGGATGAGGAGTCTGGTTTTTAAATGGGATTTGGGGTGATTTTCCTGTCAGAGCTGTGGCTATAAAAGGGGTGTTCATGCAGAATTTGACACATGAAGCCTAAACTTATGTTTTTTATAGAAATATAGGCTGTTTCAGAGGTAGTAAAATCTAGTGAAGTGAGTTTGTTGACTATTTGTTTGTCGTGTTTGGTTACCACTGTCTGAGGAGTTCAAGCATCCTATTGCAAAAATGGTTTTGTTGCTATAGTATCTATATGAAGGGTCAGGTGTGATGAGGTAATTGAAAGAAATAAATTGTGCTTTGGTGAAAATGACAGAGGTCCAAGATGGGGAGGGGCCAGACAGCTGACAGGACACCCCAAACCTGGAATTACTGTTAAGGATGTAATCCTGTAAAGGCTATGAATTTAATGTATAAGATTAATGTAAAGTGAATGATCCTGCTACAATCAAAGACACTCTTCTGTGAAACCTGGTTTTGCTGATGTAAGTGTGAGGTTTGCCTGTGGATCCATAGCAAATTCAATTTTTTCAGTCCTTATTTCTGCACATGTCTGAGGGCTGATCCCAGGGGGATTAAGAAGTGAGGAAGACCTAGTTTCCACAGTGCAGGACTAGCCAAACTCTGCAGAGGCCTCTGCTAGGAACTTCAATCTCTTCTGGATCTGTCTACAATATCCTTAAACCCAAATCCACACAAGCACTTAGTGGAACACTTAGGAAACTGAAAAAGGTAACAGAGTTCAATTACACTCCAGTAAAATCCGAGATAAAGTAAAAACCCACAAACCTTCATGCTTAACTAATGTATAACAAAAGCAGCACAATCCCCCATCCAAGCTGACATTCCTCACTTAACTCTCCCGATTATGGTCAGCTTTTGAAGTGTCCGCAATACATTTTATTGAGAAATTGTACATGCTGGTACAACATGTTCTATTTAGGCACAACAGGATGTGGAAAAGGTAGTTTTGCATCTTTCTTTTTTCTTTTTCTTTTTTGTCTTTAATTTCCTGGTTTATTTATGTTTTTACTAAGTTGAGGAAAAAAGCAGAGATTTGTGCCCTGTGTTTTTTGAAGAGAAAGAGGGATGTATTTTAAGTACTGAAAGCTAGAATGACTCCTCCAAAAGCAGAAACAAGTTCAGTGATTTTTTTATCTATGACATAGAACACAGTTCTGTACTCAGTAATTTCTTAAAGGACAAAATCTTATGTAAAATTTGTGTCACAGAACATAAGAGTGTTACAAAATTAACTTTCTGCCCTGCTTTTTCAGTTCCCCCAAGTTTATTCTTTGATTATAGTTTGTATTGCCCACCTTGGGAACTAAAATGGCTACTGCCAAACTGCTCTGTATTCCAGTTTTCAGAATAATTAGCAATGATTTTTATACCCAGTTTGCTAAAACAGACCTTGCAGACTCCTTCCACATGCTGTAGAAGTGTATTTAGTGAGGTAGTAAAAATATTAATGGCATTTACTGTCAGAGTAATTTCTATCAGTGGAGAGTAGCCACATTTGGTATCTAGCTATAAAATCAAAGGAAGGGCAGGACTGGGATCTGAACAGTAAATAAATTAGAAAAGAATAAGATAAATAACTGCAATGAGCCAACCCAGTATCTGAGCTACTAGATACTGCATATCCTCTGCCTGGGGCTATTCCATTTGGTAAAGAAAAGATCAAGACAGCTGAAATAATTTGAAGTAGCAATGGCCATGAATGCAAAAACAGACGTGAAGAATATCTGAGGATAAAGAAAGAACAGAGCCTTGAGCTTTAATAAATAATACTTCTGCTTCCTTAGCACTTCCCACCTTGGGATCTTACAACAATCTATGTACACTAATTAATTAAGACTCACAACCAAGGTCACTGTGCAGCTCCTTTTCCCTGGACGGTCTCCTTTTCCACTAAGGTTGTCCAAAGGATATTGATGGCTTTCTGTATTTGTTTGGGATTTTGGATGCATAGCAGCCCTGCTGGAGCAGAAGCTCTGACCAGGTTTCTATATATCCAGAAACCAGACACGTCCACCGTGAGCCTTTCTGCCTTTTGTGGTGTGGTGACCATCTGTGCTGCACATGCAAGGAATGTCTGAGCTCTCCGGGCAGATAAACAGGGCAATCTCCTTTGTGAGAGGGCGAATAAACAAATTTTCTTAAGGGGAGCAGAGGATGGTTTATTGGTTTTTATCTTTGATTGGTTTTACTTAAGCTACTATTATTATCATCATCTTTTGTAGTACCACTTCCAGGCCACAGACCCTGTTTGTGCTGGATACTGCCTTAACAAGCGTGTAACAAACCGGAGTGCTTGACCTGAGGAATCTCACTGCTCTGCCTTGTGGAAGGATTCCTACTGTAAGGCAACAGACTCTCCATCAAGGTATAGAACTATGTGTAAAAGTATTTGGCACGTTTAGAATTGGTGGCAGAATGAAGGTCTAAAGGATAAAGATCTGAACTTGCCTACCTGGGTCTTGGAATCAGATGCCTAAATAAATGATGTGACTTTCAAAAGAGGAAGTACCCAACTCTTCCAGTTATTGATAATTTGGTGTCAAACATGGATCTCTTTGTTTTAATTATCCCAGTATGGATCAGCAGTAAAAAGCAGAACTGTTCTGGCTCAACTCTGACTCATGAAAACTTCTTTTTGGAGAGAATTGTTGTGACTGAGTTCTGCAGTCTTTAGGGGAACAAGTCAGGGACAAATATGTGCAAATGAACATGGGAGCTTTGCTGACCCTCAGGTAGGTTGTTTTGCCATGGTTCTGGCCCTTTTGAAAATTGCAGGTTCCTTGGCGTGGCTAAGGACAGGTTTGAATCCTGACTCAAATTATTCACGTTAATACATCTCCAAGTGCTGGATGCTGACTGAGGAATGGGAAGGCTCCTTTCTTGGGGTGAAGTGGTGCATAATACTGTTGTCTCCACTTGTAACTTTTTTTCTGGGTATTTGGGCTAGAATTACAGGACCACTGAGTCATTATGCCTAACAGCTGACATTTGGAGCTGGTTCTCAATTGGAGCTTGCCTCTTGCTGTAGTTAGAGAATAAAAAGGAGGTTAACATTGCAACTCCTCTCTGGAAAATACAGAACACATAAAATTAAATACAAGAACTGGTTCTGGTTCTCCTCAAATAAAAAATACTGTCCTTTAAAATGTTACTCTTCTAAGTGTGCATCTTTTAACTGTAGCAGCTTCTTATGGAATTATCCATGACCATGGTGGGGTGTGTGTTTATATTTGCATCAGTGAGTATTAGTCAAATACAAAAAAGAGTCACAGCAAAGTTCTGTCTAGCCTCATATCCTGCCTCTTGATAATGGCTAATAACTTGTATATGGAAAACAGGACGAGTATGGAGTGATACTTCCTTTGGTAAACCCTCCCAGCTTCCAGTGGTTTCTGGTTTAGAGACCTTCCTGAGCTGGAGGCTGCAGCTCTATCATTGTTTTTGATATTCCTTGATGGACCTTTTTCCATAAAATTGTCTAATCTTTTTTTTTTTTAAACCCACTTGTATTTTTGGCTGCTATAACATCCCGTGGCAATGAGTTCCACAACATCATTAGGCATTGTGTGAAAATGAACTTCCTTTTGTTTGCTTTTGAACCTGCTTGCTGCCTGCCAGTTTGAGTTGGTGCCCTATTATTTCTGTTAAGAATACTTTAAAATAATCATTGCTGTTTACCTTTTCTGTGTTGTAACAGCTTGTCTAGAACTTAATTGTTGTTATCCTTGTTTTCCAGGTTGAAAGGCTCTGGCTTGCTTAAGTTTACTTGTGCTAAGGCTTTCTAACACCTCATGTGCAGCTTTGGTACATTATGCTTCTTGCCCTTTCTGTGCCTTTGTGTTTCCACAGTTACTGGAACTGCGCTCAGTATTGAAGAGATGGGCATAAAAATGTGGGTTTATTCAGAGAAATAATACCATTTTCTGCTTTGTTGTCATTCTTCTAAAAATTCTTAACAGGATAGTTTTCCCCAAATGCTGACTGCTGGCACTGTGCTGGTCTTTTTGGAGAATGACCCACTTCTCCAAGATTTCTTTCATTACTGGTAATAGAGGATTTAAAGTATGGCAAGAATGGATTTTTCCTCATCCATTATTTTTTATCCATGGACTTAGAGTTAAATTTAATATTTTAACACCCACTGGCTTTGTATCATTAGCCATCTACCCACAGCATTTCCAGATAGTTTATGGATTATGAAGCAGCAGGAGACACATCACAGACCCTATTCTGAATCTGTAGGGAGCTCCAACATTCCTGATGTCAAACATTTATTTCTCTTGGTTATGATCACCAGTTATGTCACTTATTCTCTCATGCTTGCAGTAAGGATTGTTCATGACCTGGATTTCATACCAAAGTTAATGGTCTGGCAATTTCCCATGGGATACCTGCCGGGATCATCAGTTAATCCTCATATCTTTGTGTTATTTTCATCTGTGCTGCTGCCTTAAATTCATTCTCCTTACAAAACAGCTGTAGCTGCCTGTATTGAACATCAGTACAAAGATTCACTGAGTTTTCTTGCTATCACCTTTTCACCTGGGACTGTCTTTTCAATGCCTTAGGCAGCTCTTGGTGCTGTGACTGTTCAGACTGAGGCACAGATTTACACAGTGGAACAGAGTCTGTAATTTCCTGCGGTCAAGTTGCTTTGGGAGTTTTGGCCCAGTATCTCTGTATCTGTCTTTAGGGATGACACTGGTTCTCTTACTGGAGACTAAAACTGAAACATATTGGTGTGTGAGGTGGAGTTAGGAATCTGAACTCAGGGTTATTCTAGAAGTGGATGATTAGATGGGACATCCTAAAATAAAGAACAGAGGGACAAAAAGGGAAAAATAAAGTAAAACCAAAAAAAACTGTCTCCTACTTATGCTGAAAGGCTCCAGTTTGTGCATTTTTGGTGACCAAAGCTTTTCAGCTTTACTGCTGTTCATGTGAATAACATTACTCAAGTTCCTTTGTACAGTACAGGGTTAATTTGTATAGCATACTTATAAACAGACACATAAATACTTGAAAAACATAAATAGCCTGATTTGATAATTATTCTGTAATTATTAGTTTCTGTATATGGATTCAGTATACCTTACAAAATTTGTTCTTTTCTCTAATGAATCAGGTAATTAAAATGCAGCATTAAAAAAGCATCTAGGTACTTTGCAAACTTGGTTAGAGAAATGGTAATTCCACAATCAAGCAAAAAACTGCCCCACAAATCATGATGCTTCATCACTAGATCTCTGTGGAGAGAGGAATGAATGGGCTGAGAAAAACACTGTAAAGGTGTAATTGTAATGAGTTCTGCAAACAGCCAAAGGATACAGAGGACACAGTAAAGAGAGCACAGATCTGCTTGCATCCCAGGACACCCACAGAAATGTTTGTTTTCAGGAGAGCCACTTGAGTTTCATAACATGAGCTTCCTTAAAATCTGTCCTGAGAAATCAGGAGTTAACAGAACCCAGTTTCTATAGCCTTAACCTTTCATAAATGCAGTATTTAGTAATCACAGTTATGGTAGATTGAGTTTCATGTGAGATCTCAAAATGTTTATTTTACAGAATCCTTTGCTGTGTTTGTGCAGTGTTGCTGTTGCCTTTCTCCAGATGGGAACATGCAGGAATGCCAGGTGCTTTGCTCAAGGACATGAGGATCTGTCTTGAGTGCAGTTAACCTCGTGTTAGCTGTGCTTTGGTCTGAGCAGTCACCTGGATTGTGTTTACTTCCCTTAGCATTCCTTAACTCATGTCCTGCAAGGAACTTACCCTGAGGATGTGTAGGGTCCTGAGCAGCAAGCAGAAGTCTGGATCCTCAAACCTCTGCTTTAATAGCATGGGTTATTTATGGCCTTGATAAAATTTGGGAAAAAATGAGGGACATCTTCTCATGCAGTATTGTTGGGAAATCCTGTTGCTGAAGTTTTCTAAAAGATTAGAAATTTCTCAGATATCTCCCTCAGCATTAAATTAGTCAAAATATGAAAATTCAAGTATCCTTCCCAAAAACTTGGGAGCATCAGTCTGGCAATGCCTTTGAAGGTCATGCTGGGGCTCTGATTTAGTGTAGTTGGAGTCTGGTTCTGTCATTAGAAAAATCAGAATTAAATGAAAAACTAAAATAAAATAACACTTCTGCAGCTTCCTTTGTAAACAAATCTGAAACCTTAAGGCCAGGAGAAGAACACTGGCTATCAACTGGTAAAACTCATTTTAGGCTTCATAGAAGGAAATGATAGATCTCAGATATATACTACCTCACAGGAATATTGTAATGAAATCCAGACAGCTTCAAGGGAAAAACAAAACCTATTGATTTTATTCCAAGGGAAGAGAGAGAAAAAGAACAGATGTGTGGAGTCTTCTGTCCACTCACTGCAATCTGTAGTGCCGACTTAGCCATTGTTTCTTCTCATGCTTCCTTCTGTAGAAATGCCTTGGTTCAGGCACCAAATGATTCAATTTGGGATAGTAGAGAGGAAGGGGAACAAGGACCTCACGCAAGAACTGACCTAAACTCTGAGGAGGTTTGTATAATCTAATTTGCAATAAAATGGTATTTACAATGTTATCAGACAAAGCTCAGCAGTGTTAAGTTAAACAGCATATAATGTGATTAGTGGGGGAGTCATGCCCATGATGTCATACACATTCTCTGAACTCTTGGAATGGGCAGATAATGTCTCAGGCATTTATTCTCTTGTGACACACACGAAAAGCTCCGTGAAGCTTTGGGGGATGGGGAGGAAATGTGCACATGCTCGGCCCCGCGCGTGGAGCTCGCAGCACCACAGACGCCTTCTCCCCTTGGCGCAGAGCTCGACCTGTGGTTGCACCCTGCCAGCACAGTGCTGTGTAGTGGTTAAACCAGGCCTTTGGGAATAGTTTAGAAGCTTGAAATTCTATTCTCGACTCTGCCGCAGACTTGGGTTTTGACCGCTAAATCTTCTTTGCCTCTGGTAACTCCATTTTTAACTAGCAAAGGTAGTCAGCCGTGTCTGTGGAGTGCCCGGAGTGAGGAGCTGTATGGAGATGGAAACCACTGGCATTCTGTTCATTATGCAGAACAAATACAGCTAGACCACAAAGAGCTTTGCTGTAGATAACAGCGAGCAATTTCACAGCTAGTAATGGCCCATTCAGAGAAAATTAAATCTTTATCTTTCTGTCTCTCCGAGGCATGCAAAATGGTATTTAAAATTTTGTCTAGTCTAATTCATACGGATATGCAATATAAATCTCACCTATAGGTTCACAACAAATGTAATCTGGACTGTATTTATTTTAATGTTTTTCTTTAAAAAAATCTTGCTAGAAGCTGCTGAATCAGGCAGAGCTCCCTTTAAACTTTCAAGTTGTTTTAGTGGTTGTGAAAGGACAGGTTCTGGAACATTTAAGAGTATTTTATTCCCCAAGTCCACCAGGGACAATAAGCCCATATCGCTTTGTGCATGTTAATGTTTTATAGAAACACAAAGATTGCATAAACATTTTTTCTGCCACGGTGTGAAGGCTGCATAAACTGTTTAACTCTGCTGCAGAGATTGACTAGGTAGTATTCCTGTTTTCAGTGATGCAAGGAATTAATATGGACTAGACATGAGGTGAAATGAGAGTTGCAGATGTGCAGAATGAGATGGGGGCTGCAGAGCTGAAAAAACTTGAAGGAAGGAGGTGGTCAGGAGGAAGCAAGGGAGCTTGGAAACTATGGCTCATGCAATGTCAACTCTATTATATGTTAAAATAAACTGCAGCACTTGCACGATCCCCATCTTTTATCAGAACAAGTAGTCATTGTCTTGGCTGTAACATTCGTGTCAGTTTATGGCATTGGTGTGGATTTGTTGAGAAATGCATACAAGGATTTTATTTGACTGCAGAGGGATGCCATCAAGAATAAATCTTTGTTGTTCAGAAAGGGGAAGCCAAGCTTTTGTCTCTATGGCTGATAAATGAGGAACAGGGGCCAAGTGTAATATGAACAGAGCATTGGCCAGTCTGGTCAGACATGTGGGATGTACTAACAACAACAGGGAATGAAAGCAAAGCCTGCAGGTAGACACCTTTTAAATAATCAAGGCTGACAGTTTTACTACAGTAACGCTGTTTAACACTTTGTAGGTATGTGCTGCATCACAGATGCTGCTTATATTAAATAGTCTGCAAGTATTACATAGCTTATTTAGAGGATAACTTTTATTTCAGTAATTTTTATGTTTGTTAATGTAATTACAAGTGAAATATCCCATTGTTGCCGATGCTATGGCCAATGGATGACTCTGAATAATGTACCAGAAAGACATTTTAGATGACCTAGATTACACTCACAGAGGACTGGGCATCCCAGTTATTTCTCAAACACAGAACATTTCCAGGAATGGATGTTTCTGACACTACTTATTAAAGCCATGTACAAATAATTATTGGATACCTGAGTAGTCAGAGAAGCTGTGTTGTGGCAGATTATACACAGTGCCTTGAATCTTGAGGGCTGGATTATGGACATGCTGCACTACCATGGTGAGATGTCCTGGCCCGTGCCTCAGTTTACCTATCTGCAAAAAGTGGGTGTGATGCTGTGTATAGAAACTGGCCTAAGAAAAGTATTTTGAATTGCTAGTGACAAACACCAATTAGGGATATACACAGTCCTTAAGGCAAAAGACTTCACAAACTGTAGAGCCTGAAATCTTAGTAAGCAAAATGCCTTCCTCCCAGCTCTCACAGGAAGCAAGTTAATTGGGAGGCCAATAACTATAATGAGGCAGAACCTGGGGTTTTGCATGTGTATAGCAAAATCCTCCCCTTGGGGCCAGATTCCTGTTCCATATTATGAAAGCAGTAAAAGGTCCCCTCAGCAGGTGCTGTGTGAAGGCATTTCAGCTTTGCCTTTGCAGTGCTGGAATTGCCAAGCTATTGCTTCCCTGAGTCTCCAAATGAATTCCCCAAGTCAATGTGGAACAGCTGTGTGAGAGATACAGCCTTGAGAAAAGAGGTGGCAAAGGAACACAACAAATGGGGATTTAATCAAATAGCACATGGCTGTGGAACAGCATCAGTGTCTTTGGGCTCAGCTTTCCTCTGGGTAAGGAGACAGAGAAACTCTGTCTCAAAGCTCAGAGGAGAGAGGCAAGGTGTGATCACTGGGTGTTGTTGAGAGCCTTTTGTGTGGTGAGAATGAGCCAGTGGCAATGGCTGCGTTCATTCCTGCAGTGAGGAACAGCATGGCTTACCTGCCAGGATGCTCAAGAACTGGAGAAAGATTTTTCTTTTTTTCACCTGCCCGAGTGTGGCTGCTGCCTCTGCAGAGGTTTCCTAGAGCACCCAGGCTTTAGCCATTGGAGCCAGGAAGTTAAGTGGGACAAGTCTGGGTGGGTGGAAGCAATTCCTGTGCCCAGTTAGAGCAGGGAAGCTTTTCCTTCATATATGATTGTGGAAGTAGCTGTATTCTTCCTTATTGAAGCCTTCTGAAATATGGTTTGCACAAAAAAAAAAGAGTTCTCTCAACTGAAAAAAAATTTTGCTAAGGGCCACAAATGGTGAGACTTACTGTTTTTCACTTGAGATTATTTTATTTAATAATTTTTGAAAGGAAAGTTTGTTGTGTGTCAAGTCTACCTACCTAAATTTCCAGAGTGCTTCATAAGAGCTTTTTGGAAATCCATCTACTCTGTCAAATACTGACTGTGCCTGTTGGAGTGATTGCTTAGTTATAAGTGTTATGTCTGAAATATAAAGCAGACAGGGGATAAAGGAAAATGCAGGAGAGTTTGTACCAAGCAGAATACAGCTGGCTAATTACTGTGGCAGGATAATATCTTAGAAAAAACCACCATAATGAAACTTTTTTTTCTTGTTTCCATGACACAGAATTTGCTTGAAATCTTTTGCTTTTGAGTGTGTGTGCACTTTCCAAAGTGATCAGAGCTAAATGGCAGCATCTGTCAGGGAAGATAAATGACCTACCAGCAAATCCTCTCAGTTAAAAGGAAGACAAAAATCTATGGAGTAGGGGAATGAGTTTTAAATTAGCCATTTCACTTAACTTTGCCCTAATGAAGGGCTAATCTTTGGACCCCTGCAAAACAAATGAGAGCATCTCGTTAGATCCAACGGAAACTGGTCATTGAAAAGGCTTTTGCCTTATGAACCTAATTGGAAGCAAAGTAATTCCTTTGATAGCTGTCTTCATTGAACAGTATCTTTCCCTTTTCCTGATTTATATACAGTAAATGAAGGACTCTGTTAATTACAAACATATTTGCCTGTTTGCAGACTGACAACTAAATATGCTTGGGTGAAGCTGGGTAGGCACAAAGGTCTGCAGTGCCAGTTCTTCGGGGGTTGTCTGAGCAAAGCCTCCTGCAGAAGGTAGGAAGGGAGGTGCTCTTAGAAATCCTTTCCTGGATCTTGAGGCAGCCACGTGCTCAGACTGTGGGCCACTGTGGAAATTAGCTAAATTTACACAAAATCCCTCATAATATTTTTGATAATATTTTTGAAAACCCTGATCTGGGATTTCAAAAATATTCTATTTATTCAATTAGCTTGCTCTTCTACTTTTGTATGTAATGGCAAAATAAGGAGTTTTCCCCCCAAAAATCCAATGAATTATAGAAAAAACATTGGACACTTGATTGCTGTAGAAGCAGGATTGTGCCTTTAAGGCACATGGAAGGAATGTGTCAGTCATGGCCCCTCTAAAACTGGGACTTATCTTGATTATAGTGTTAGCTTGGTAGTAGAATATGATCTCATCACTGTGAAAGATTACATGAAGTATCAACTTGGCTGGCCTTAAACCAGCTCCATGCTCAGTTACATTTTTGATTGCTGCAGCTGACGTGGGGTTTTGTAAATTGAAGAGATGGCCATAAAGATGGTTTGCAAGATTTGGTCCATGGATTCCAGTAAAAAAAAATAGGGAATGGATGAAAAACATGGCTGCTTCTTATGTTTTCTCTTTGACTGTATATATTTTTTCAGTTTTGTTTTTGAGAATGTCAAGACTAAGCAAGACTTGGATACTCTTAATTTTACAGTACTTAGAACTGATATAAAACCTGGGAAGATAGATACCTGTCTGGTAGAAAGTCAGTGAAGTCCATCTAGGCTAAAATGTGAATTATTTTCCACCTTCAAGGAGTTATATTCTTGAGGAGATTAAGTGTGTAAGACAGTCTTGAGCAGTAGGTGTTCTGGATGCTGTAACCAGAGGCAAATTGGGTTCATTTGCTTTCTGTGCACATGCAGTGTAATTCTTTTGGGTCTTGATCATTATACCTTATGTCCAAATTCAGAGATAAACACTACTTTAAAAAAAATACTGTTCTCAGTGTGACTTCTGCAGGGGTTTAGTAGATGCCATGCACTAAATGAAATAAATGTTAAATGATGGAGGCCATTCGGGCATGATTGGAGCCATGGTGTGAACCCTGGGTCTGTGCAAATAAAACATCAGCAGACCTGCCAAGCCTAAGAAAACCTGTTGTATTTCTAGGGATGTATCCCAGGAACTGGATTTGGAACACTGACACCATTATGAATGAGTGTTGCAGAGACAGTGATGAAACAAGGTAGCTCTTAGTCCTGTATCTCTGTAATAATCCTGGGAAAGAGTGCAAAAAGGTGAACCATGAAGAAAGTCAATGCAGAGCTTTTCACTAGAGTGCAATAGGTGTTGGCTCAGAACCACAGTTCCTTTATCTTGTCCTTTAATGTTCTGAAATTTCTGTCTTTGTCATGATGCTCAGAAATCCTGGGAGCCTAACCTGAAGCTCAGAGGTGTTTTCTCAGCAACAAAGCTGCAGTGGCTCTCAGGAGGTGCAGAGAGAGGTGTGAGGTTGTGGTGAAACATTCCCCTGCAACTATGCAGGGTCTGACAGTTTTTTTGAGATGAAAGGGAATTATGCATTGAGTATTTTAAATTCTTCCCAAGGAATCTCATAGATAGTTGGGAGTGAAGACAATGAGTCATTTCTTGGGAGAGGATTTTGGTTTTTTGTCCTCATTAACAGATAGAAACAAATGCATTCAGGCTGCAGTTTTGACCTAGTCTGTTTCTGCTGCTACTTTGCGTTGGTGTTTGCTGGTGTGAATTGTGTAGTTTTAATTTTTCTCTCAGTAACAGTATTTCTCTTTATGCCAAGCGGGAACAGCAAGAAATAGCACAACCAAAGTCTATGCTTATGGTGGGGCCTTTATGCCTGTTTCATATGAGCCAAGCCTATGCTGTAGTTTTTTGTTTCTTTCAGGAGGTTTAAATTTTGTCTAAATAAACCCTGAAGTTTTTCATTCATGAAGCAGAAATGTGCAACATGTGTTACGCCGGCTTAAGGGAATTTGCTTTTCTTGAGCTACTGAGATAGTGTACATTTTTCATTAGATTTTTTTTTCCCCCTCCATAATTTTCCTGTTCTTGTTCTCTGCTAATCAAATCTGAATTTAATACTTGAATCCAACTCTAAACTCAGATGTTCAAAGTAGATTTGTGACTAGGCTGAAATAATTCATTCTGGCCATGCTGAACCCACCTAATCTGCTTGCAAGTTGTATTCTTGCCCTGTATAGTGCAACATTTATGTCACCCAAGCAAGAATAATAGATCTTCACATGCTTGGCTGATTCATGTAAGGCACTGTTTAGTGAATAGGCCCTTTGGTGTGTCTTTTTTTTTTTTTCTTTTCCTGCTTGTTTGATAAACTTGAGACATAGTTACTTTGAAGATTGGGCATTATCTACCTGCTCTGGGAACAGTTCCATGAAAGCTGAGATTGGATCTCCAGGCTGCTGACAAGCTAATTCTGGACATTATTGGGAGCTCAAGGTCAGCATGCTTTCAACAGCAGCATAGAATTTCTGGTGCATTCATCTCTCGTTTTAAATAGGTCTCCCTAAACCTCAGCTATGCTTTCCTAGTGCCATGAGAAGTCAGGCTTACACACATTGTAGATGATTTTAGAGATACTGAGATAGGAAAAGAAGACGACCTTCAGACCCTAGAGAGGTTATTAAGTAACAGTGTGAGTTTTCACCCTAATGAACCTCCATTCAACGTCTTGGCTGAACGAAAGCACCTTACTGTGTTACAGTAACTGAAGTGAAAAGAGCTGCTGAGCACATACATGTTTTCTGGGAGACAAATGCAAGGGGTTTCTGGAGGGATTGTTGTTGTTATTCATGGGCAGAACTGCAATAAGCTAATTGATTGGCAATTTCAGTGGGGAGAGGAAAGAGATGAAAGACAGAGATGCTGAGCTTGATTTTTCCAGAGCAGAAAGAGGGTGTTGATCTGAATCCACAGGGACCAGTGTGATTTGTAGGTGTCACTCTTCTGTGACTGTCTATGGGAGCATTTGCCCCTAAAATTCACCCCTGGCAGCTGTGTGCAGTTAGGGGACTGTACTGCTGTCAGAAAGGATTATTGGGTGACTTCTGCTGTGCTGTCAAAGCCTGCTTAGCTTTCCCATTGTTGCCAATTAGTCTGGTTCAAGTATTTAGGCAGAGTAGAATTTTGGTGTGTGTTGACAGTGTATAGAAATCTGCCAAAGAGGACACCTTGCAACAAATTGCAAGTGACAATTCAATCTCTTTTCCATTGTCAAACACAGTTAATGCTGTTACCTGCAGACTGGCGGTTTTTTTTCCCACAGAACAGTTTGGATTGGGAAGGACTTTTAAAGGCCATCTGATCCAACCCCCTTGCACTGAGCAAGGGCATCTTCAACTAGATCAGAGTCCCGTCCAACCTGATTTGAATATTCCTGACTGGAATATCCACCACCTCTCTGGGTAACCTGTGCCACTGTTTCACTCTCCTTATCATTAAAAATTTCTTCCTTATTTGTAGTCAAGATCCATCCTTTTGAGTTTAAAACAATTGCACCTTGTTCTATTGCACAGGCCCTGTTACGAAGGCTGTCCCCATCTTTCTTATAGGCCACCTTTAGGTACTGAAACATCTCCTTGGAATTTTCTCCAGGCTGAACATCCCCAGCTCTCCCACCCATCTCCATAGCAGAGGGGCTCCAGCCCTTGGAGCATCTCATGGCCTCCTATGGATTTGCTCCAACAGCTCCATGTCCTTCCTGTGCTGGGGACCCCAGAGCTGGACACAGCTCTGCAGATGGGGGCAGAAGGGCAGAATCCCCCCTCACCTGCTGCCCACACTGCCTGTGGTGCAGCCCAGGACACAGTTGGCTCTCTGGGCTGCCAGAGCACATGGTCAGGAAATGCTCAGCTCTTCATCCATGAGCACCCCCAGAGTCCTTCTCAGCAGGGCTGCTCCCAGCCTGTGCTGATAGTAGGGGTTGCCTTGATCCAGGTGCAGGGCTTTGTGCTCTTCAGGACTGAGTTTCTGCGAAGAACCTGGGGCAGGTGTTGGATTTGCCAGCCCTTACAAATCTGTAATGAAGCCACCTCCTTATGGAGTGTCAGGAGAAGCTGGGCCTGCACCCCCTACCCTATGAGAGCACTGTCCCTCAGCAGGTGTTGGGTGTGCCAGAACAGAGGAGGCACCTCTTCCGTGGGAGGTCAGCCAGGAGGCCTTGCTACTTCACTCCTGTCTATCTCTGACCAACAAATCAGCTCTGGGGTGTAAATAATTCCCAGCTGATTGGAACCAAACAGCTTTGTGACTAAAAAGACCAGCAGTCAGAAACACTTCAGTTTTCAGGCAATAGGGTAACAAACATAAACACAGTAACACGGAAAACTTCAGGAGATTTAGGAGTACAGAGTCTCTAGTCATTCCTTCCCAGGCAGTGGAGAAACAGAGAGGATGTGTCCTGTAAGAGATGTGTGTTCTGATACACTCGCTGTGCATGACAGTGTGCAAATTGTTATCTTTCTCTGTGCTTTGGTATGTCCAGGAAATAGGGAAAAATTGCAGTCAGATGAAATATACCATGTAAATTATTTTTCTTTCTTATGAAAGATCCTTCCTCTTTATCCACACCCTGCAATGTGTGCCATGTTTTGCATGCTCTCTCTGAACACTCTGACTTGCTGACCTTCTTTGGGCAAGTGAAGGTCTGATGTAACTTCCCATGAGTCCCATCTGACACAACTTCCTTTTGAACCCATCACAGCTGGTTTATGATGACTGGAGAGAATGCTGCACAGCTCCCAAAGTTCAGGTTCTTGTCTGACCACTGCAGACCCTGACTGTCTGGAAAATCAGAACTGCCTCTGGAGAGAATCCCTTGGCTTGCTGGAAAGTAGCAGAGAATGGCAGCTAAATTTAAACTTTAATAAAGGTTTTCTGAGCAGGATTAGGTGTTTATGGAATGTCTGCACTAGTGCATAATATGAAAGAATATCTTAACATTATT
Source organism: Passer montanus (assembly GCF_014805655.1). Taxonomy (NCBI): domain Eukaryota; kingdom Metazoa; phylum Chordata; class Aves; order Passeriformes; family Passeridae; genus Passer; species Passer montanus. The sequence goes on from NW_024372813.1 coordinate 1,209,240, forward strand.
GCAATTGCCTTTGAGCAGGGCAGAAGACACTGTAATTTTTAATGAAGTGCTTATGGCTTTGTTGATTGCAGAAGTGTCCAGTTCCCAGTGCTGTGGAATTGCAGAGGTCCTGAAGAGGTGGTGTTTAGCTTGGGTCTGCATGTTCCGACTGATGTGGCTGAGTCTGGACTACTGACTGCTGAAATCCTGCCTTTGACCTTGCATGATTTGAGTAGAAATTGGCAGAAATCTTGCAGGAGTAATTTTTTCTCTCATAGAGGATCCTGTCAGCATGGGATGAGATTTGCTAAGGCAGGACTCTGGTTTGGTCATGCTGGAATCAGCTCTGTGTTTCTTCTGAATCAAAGTCTGGATAAATTGAAACCAAAGAACCATGGTACTTGATGCAGAGAGTTTAAATCCAGCCTGTTCATCCCCTATTTTCAAGAGGTTCACATCTGAGGGTTGGATTTCAGGAAATTTTCGCTGAGGGAGTGACTATTTAAAGAGTTGCAAGAGCCCTAGAAACCAGAGTTCTTTGTTCACAAGCCATGCACAGTGCAGACAGCAGCAATTGCAGCAATCCTTTTTCCCCAGGAACTGCAAACAAGCTTAACCCTGAGCTGGAAAGACCATACTCTGGAGAGGTGAAAGGAAATTCAATATCTGAGCTGAATGTGTTCTGACTTCCTCGCAAGACAGAGTGCCAACTGCACAAAGTTATGATGATGATGTGATGAGGACCCAAGGTTCACTGAGGCCTCCATCAGCCAGGGACAGGCATGGAGGACTCCAAGATCAGCAGTCCCATGGGGTGGGGGACATGGGGTCGGCAGTAGGCCTGTGTTATTCTTATCCCTACTGCACTTGGACAGCTTCAAGGTAAACCTTTTGATGTCTCTTTTACAATGATCTGTTTCTCTACATATTTTGAAATATCTGGTTCCAATGGTACTAAAAATTTGCTGCGACTGAGAACTTTTCCAGTGCAAAGTACTTGTTAAAATACAACACATGTCCAGAGCAGCCTTGAATAAAGATTGTTCTATTCTTCACATTATATTAGAACTTTGGCAATTTTCTTGTGCTTACAATGTAACTTTCCATTGAAGTCTAATTATAGACTTAAAATTAAAAAGTCTTCCCTGTTTTATAAAGAATAATAGTGACATTTACAAAGTCCAATCTCTATTTTTGAAGTCAGATATTCAGAGATGTTACTATTTATGTTTTTTCTTCTACTTTATTTTTAACAAGTGATTCTAAAAAACAGTGTCATCTTCCCCAGTCTGTTTTCTGAGTAATGCCATTTCTGTTTGCAGCCCAAGCTTTGTCACAGTCTGGTAAATGTTCCTGCTGGACTATTTATTTTCCCTTTCCATGTGCTGCTTCTGTCCCCATTGATGGGTTTTGTTTCTTTATCCTTACAGTTGTTATTTGGCCCTGGTCTGTGTTTGTTCCCCAGCTGGAGGTAGATGTTGCATGGTGTTGCTCCTTTTGAATCTTTCTGTTCTCTTAAAAGGAATTTTTCTACAATAGCAAGCAGGTGACATTTTCTGATAAAAGGAATGTGCTCTCTTTTCCTGAAACTAATATTGTCTTCTCAGTCCACTGCTTGGATTTTGAGAGTTAAAATACTGCTTTTATTTTCATATTTCTCATAGCTTTAATGCAGCTGCCTGTTCTGTCAATCTATTTAATTCAGTGAAAGCTCTGGGGTAAAGAGATACTGTGGAAAAACAGACATCTTTGATTCTGAGGACCTTCACAAACTTCTTTCTGTTCTTTCTGATTTTCCACTAGTGAGATTTATACTGTGCAACTTTGTCCAACCAGCGCAAGAGCTCGAAGCCTTTAGTATAATATATTGATTGAGAGCTTAATAGAGATAAACTTAATAAAAAACAGCTATTTAAATATTTCTGTAGAAAATATCAGCCAGATTTTTGAAGGAAGGCTTGTGTATATGTTTTATTTTCTAATTTTTTCCTGTTTGCTTTACCTGTCTTTCTCTACCTTAAATATGACAGGCCAGGAATTGTATTTTTGTGGATGGCATGGAATTTTCTTTTTTGATACGTAATTCCTTATAGCTCTTGTGAAATTATTCAGAAACAAAATCCTTTATCATATTTATAGGAACTAGATAATTAAGGGCTTGTACCTTCTGACATAATATGGCTAGACAGGTACTTTTCATTTACTTTTCATTTGGTACCCTTGGATTCAGATCTTGAGTCCATTATTCTGCTTAATAAAATATTTCCTTGCAATGACATAAGGTTTTGCCATTTCTGAAAGGAGAGAAAAAAATAGATGGAAAAAAGCAGGTGAGGAAGATACAAAAGGAAGGCTGTGGTATTTTCTTCTTAAAGAATTTATAAACATTGATGTGAGGCTTCTCCAGCATGAGATATGTAAAATATTAGAGATGTTCCTTCTCTATCTAAGTTCATTTCTTGTTCTCATAAACAATCTGTGTTAGATTTCGAAGTCTAACCTGAAGGTTAAAATTGGAACAACTCAGTCTCAGGAGCTTCTGCAGAGGTCACTTCCACAAAGAAACACTCAGTCCTGTTTTCAAAACAAAGGGTGTCAGATCAATAATAAAACCATGGCACCATCTGAGGTTTAGTCATCACCTTGATTTTCTCACATTTGTGTATGTTGCACATGTGCTATGTAAAAATGTAGTAACACCATTAGAGATTTGTGTCCCCCCAGTTACAGCTGTGATTATGATTTATTACATGGTGGCAACGCTGAGGGGCTGGGATTCCCATGTGTGGAGTGCTGGGCAGGCACAGGGGGAAGCTGGATCCTTCAGGAACCTCCTTGGTTTTGCCTCAGCCCTCCCTGGGGAGGAGGTGGCCTTGCTGCTGGAGTCCCTGAAGGGCGGCAGCTCTGTGTTGTCAGTGCTCTCATGCATAACCTTCACTTGGCACAAACCCACGAGTCAGCCCAGGTGGGTTAGACCAGGCACATGCTGGGAGTGACTGCCAGGGACACGGGGATGAGCATGGGGGGTGTTTGTGTGCATTAATCCTAACATCATGCTGAGAGAAACAGTGCTCTGGGGTATGTTCTCCTGTGTGCTCCCAGTGTTGTGCTCTCATGTCTGATTTTGATTTGAGCAGGTGAATGACTCGAGAGCCCATTAGCGAGCGTTTGACCTGCTGTGTTCCCCATTTCCCTTCCCACTCTGACACTCCCTGTAATTTATGTAGCTATTACACTTCAGCTGTAACTCAATTCCCGGATTTGTTCCTTTTACAGAAATTAGTACTGAAAGGCATAGCAGGGATGGAGGGCTTGGAATAACTACCAAGTTATTTGTCTATTTACTATACATTTAAAAAATAGCATTTTAATGTTTGGGAGAGCACAAGGGAGCTGACTGTACTTCAGAAGTTAAGGACTAGTTTTCAGACTCTTCAAAGCTACCAAGTTATTTGTCTATTTAATATACATTTAAAAATAGCATTTTAATGTTTGGGAGAACACAAGGGAGCTGACTGTACTTCAGAAGTTAAGGACTAGTTTTCAGACTCTTCAAATTTGAGGCTGCACCATCAACACTGAGTGATATCACTAAAGAACTGTGAAATGCAGAGCTATCCTCTCCCCGCTTCCTATTCCCTTTGCAGAATAAAAAGCAGGGCAGAAAAACAATGCTACTCTGACTTATTTATCTTTATCCAGTTCCTCTGTCAGTAAGGGGATAAAGCAAAAAATTCAGAACAAAGTAACTTAAAAAATCAAAGGATTAAAGCCCCATGTATGTGATCCTGATGAATTGGATGATTCAGAAGATGTTAACCAGAGCAGCAGCTATAATGGAAGGAGAGTCTGTAACAAACAGGTTTTCTGATTTATCGGGGTAATCAAGCATAGAAGTGGGCAGGCACTGGGTGGTACAGAATACCAACATTTTTTTTGTGCTGCCTGGGAGATATATTTGAAGCTCTAGGGAAGAATTGCCCTCTCCCCCTTAATTCCCCTGAAGATTTTTTCCTTTTTTTCCTGAAAATGAAAGCAGGGAACAAGTATTTCCCTGAATCCCATTTTAAATCTTCCTAAGTTTGAAATGGTTATTGCTTGTTTATTATTTTTGGCAATGTAATGACCCTCACAGGAGAGACTAATCCTGCATGGTGAGGACTCCATTCCTTAACATAAGGGATAATGAGGGTGGGGAACCTGGCAAATACAAATCTAGAGATGCTGGTCTGCTTAGAAAAATGCAACAATTGCTCTGTGCTGTTTTCAGGGTGGTTTATTCGGGTAGCACTACTGGTCCTTGGGTTGAAGGCTTCTAACAACCCACCCCAGAATTAGTATTAAGCCCATCTCTAATGCTTTTTTCCTTGCTTATGCAATATCCCAGCCTCTCTTTAATGGATAAAATCAATGGGAGCAAGATGCAGACAAAGTTTAACATGACCTGACTGTGCTCAGGATCTTAGAGATAATAATTGACATCCAGTGTGGTGGGACTGAGGCTTTCATCCAGTTTTGTCCCCTCTAATACCCACCACATTCTAGCAGGCTGTGCAGGTTTGCACTCAGGGAGCATGTCCCAGGCTCTCTAGGGGTACTGCCTGGAATCCCTTGAGTGCTGTATTTGCTGACAAATGACAAGTCTTGGAATTCTCAGCCTGGGAGTTTTCTCCTGAACACCCATTTTCTTCCTAGGGATAGGAATAGAATCCCTGCCTAGCCCTGACTGGGCATTTTGAGCTTATCCATGTCTGCTTGCCTCATCTCTTTCTTTCGTTTTATTACTTGTGGGTATTTTCCAAAGTGTCCCCAGCAGCATGACGGGCTCATCTCAGTCCCATCCACAGAGCACTTTGCAAAGCTGGCTCTGTGCAGCACCAGCCATAGGTAACCCATGTGTGTCAATTCAGCCACTCCTGACTGGAAGGAGGAAAGCTTTTGTTTTCATCAATATCACAGGTCTTTTTCTTACTCTTGTGATCTTTCTCAGTAGTGCTTTTGTCTGTTGAATGTTTATTAAGAAAATAATTTTTGTTTGCCTGTTACAAGAAGAAAGAAGTTCTCTGCACACATGGGATAATATTTGTTTGATTTCCTGATGTGGTTCCTGAAGCCAGAGAGTGAAAATGTTATTGCCTCTTGAGATTAATATCACAGGAAAGTAGTCTTTTCCATTGTGTGTGCACAATTGCCCAGATTTACGTACATTTTTTAATTATTGCTATTTTTTTAGTATTATAGGCCCCTCAGAACAGGCTATTAGTGGTTGTTATTGTTGGTTTTAACATGATACATGATTTTGTGGTCAATAATTTCTCTGAATGACTTTCAACAAAGCCTTCACCAAGTCATGAGTTTGTTGACAGAGTTGAACTCTCTTTCTCTTCCCCAACTGGATGCAAATTCAAAACCATTGCCTACTCTTAGCTTTGGCCATTTGCTCTTTCTGCTGCTGGGTCTGCTGAGGTTGAAATTAATTTGAAATTAATTTTTCTGTGAGGGAAGAACACTCAGAGACTGGAAAGCCATTCCATTAGGCTGAATCCAGTGTCTTCTTAAATGAGAAACCACCTAAAAATAATATTGGAATAATATCACAGAGCATCCAAACAAGCAAAAGAAATAAAAAACAAATGAAAAAACCAGACTGCCTTCTGTGCCTTCAGGTGGAGCAAATCTGGCCTTCAGTAAATATTTTCTCTGGGTTTGTGATTTCATAGCTGAGAGACTCCCAACAGAACCACCTGTTTGCCAGCCTTTTACTAGCCCCAAGCTACTCCTTTCTCTCTCCCCCAAGCCTCCAGAAAATGTTCCTGCTTTGAGCACCCCCAAAACAAAGCCTCTGAAACTGCTGTGGTTGCCTGCCTGGCTGTCACATCCCCTCTTCCCTCCCACGCTGGTTTTAGCAGCAGCTCTTTGCCTCTCCTTGGCCACTCTGGTCCACTGAGTCCACCCATCTGTTCACCTTTCACCACAGAAAGCAATTCCCCATCTTCTGGGGCATTGCTCTGGTAGCAATTTAGCAATTAGCTCTGGTAGCAATTTAAGAAAACCTGGACGCCAGCTGGGACTTCCAAGGAAGAAAAATAAGATGTGTCTGAGAGAAAACAGGTGCACCACGGCTCTGGGTTTGGTGAGCTCTAACAATACATCTGATGAAGCAGCAAAAATATTTTGGGTAACTTTAAGAAAAGCTGTCTCCTGCACTACATTATCATTAATAATGGCACATTCCTGGTTTCACTAAGTATATCAAGGATGTTTATTTTAAGGAGAAAGGGCGCAGTTTATTTTGCACAGAACCTGCTTGGGAATGTTTGTCATGATGTGTCAGTGACAATCCCAAAGACCTGGTGTTGCCCTCTTTGCCTATCGCTGCCTCCCTTGGCTCCCATCAGTTTGCATTCTTGGTATTGAATGTGTCTCCCCCAGTGAAATGTAGGTAGCATTTTTAACAAAAAGCCTTCATATAATTGATATCTGCAAGAAACTAAGCTCCAAAAGCATGTTTTAACCTGTGTATTTTGTAAACACAACATGAAAAATTCACAGAGAATTTCTGTTACATCCTGAGGCAACTGTGAGTCTTTTCCAAAGTAAAGGCTAAGGAGCTCTATGGTGTATAAGGAAGAGAAAGTGAACAAAGAGATGCCAGATGGGAGTCTACAGGTAGAGCTTGCAATTAGTATGTCTTGTGCACCCAGCAAAAGCTATTTGCTGTGCTGTGGCTGCAGGACAGACGCCCTCGTGGAGGCACAGCATATTCTGCCAGCAGCCTTTTTGGTGGCTTAGAGACTTCACCTTCCTGAACAGCAGAAGGTGCACTCACCTGGATTCTGCTGCTAGCACAGACAATATCAAGTCCCCAGAGTCCCACCATTGTAACAGTGTCAGCTATAGGATGTGTATTTTCCATGCCCTGAGCTGACCTTGGGTGTGCAAAACTTTGGCGAAGCTTTACTGGGTAGACATGGCCTAAGGCAGGTAGGATTTGCCAAACGTGGTGTTTAATGAGACAGCCAAGTGTGTGTAGCACACAGCAAGTTCAGTACAGCCCCTGAGGGCTGGGGTCCGAGGAATGTGCTGTGATGGAGCAAAAGAAGCCATGATCTTTTTCATCCACCTCCCTGGTTAGGCTGAGCCTGGGCTCCTCAGGATGCAGCAGGGCTCAGAGCACAGGGACACAGCAGAGCTGGTCTCTCCTCAGAGCCTGTCTCCTGAAGTGTTTATTGGTGCCTCTCTGCACTGACTGGGCTCTGTCCTCCTGTCTGGGTGCTCAGGGCACAGCCGTGTCCCCTGGACACGTCCATGGGCGGTGCTGTACCTGCCTGGTGCAGAGCCAGGCAAAGCCATGCGGTGTCATGGGTGCACTGCCCAGGCCAGGGGAGGGTGAGCCCAGAGGGAGCATATCAGGACTAGAGATGCCCCAGCTGGGAATTTACTTCCTTAGTATGAGCTCCTGGTATAGGAGATTTTATGTGGGATCCCGAAATTTGGACACTGTAATTTGGTGCTGTTACAGAACAATCAAGTACATAATTTTTTTTTTTTTGTTAGAAATATAATTATTCTGAAAAGCATATTTGTGTGTTGAACAGTTTTTATCTCAAGGATTTGAGGTACAGCAGTTGCATGTTACTGTATTCCTCTAAAATGTTGTGACACTATCATTGCAAATTCTGTACCTCTTTTGAAAGTAAACCTGCACCTCTGCACAAATGAGTGCATCACGTCACAAGACACAGTTCCAACCTGCCTACTGCCCTGTAATTCTCAACATTTCTACAATTGGAAACACGAAGAAAAGAGTAACAAGTGGATTTCTAAAGGGTTCCAAAGGACCAGTGAGATTTTTTTGAGAGGGTCCATTTTGTCTTTTTTATCTTTTTTTTTTTTTTTTTAAAGCAAATTCTTTCATGTTTTCTGCTAGAAGAGTGCTCACTGATCTTGGGGTTTGTGGATGAGGAGCAGAACCCATTGCTCTCTACACAGGGGGGACAGCACTGATCACTGAGTGAGGCTTTCCTGTCTTTAGCACCTGCTGGGAGACATAACACCTTTTAAATCTCAGAAAATGACACTTGATTAAATTTTCTTTCATTTTTAGATAAAGTTCTTTTCTCCTTTCACACAGCTCTTGTTCTTTTAGATTGATTTAATCATAGATTAAAACCATTAGAAACATATGGTCTGAGAGACCTCCTGGATGGGCATCAGACCACACCCAACAGATTTGTCTGTGTTTTGCTGGCAAAAGTTTAAACTGCAGGGAGAACCTAATGGGGATGTTAGGAGTTGCAGTTCTAAAAACGGAGCTCTCTCTGAACACAATCTCTTTGAACGTGAGAGAAATTAGTTCTGTTTCATCAAGGAGATAAGAAAATAAACACGATCATTCCTTGGCTCTGAAAGGCTTTTTATTCAACAAAGTAATCTCTGTTTGGAAAGACATTTAGAGCTTGCCTGCTTGACAGTAGCTTGCTCTCTGACACTCTTCTGTAGATTTGAAGAAAAAATTGCCTAATGCTGCTTATTTTGTAGAATTTGGAAATCTTTTGAGAAGACACTGCGAAGCAAACAGAAGTTTAGGCCTGGAGGGTGGAAGTATAGCCCTGGAAGGGTAGGGCATAGCACAGGGTGGGAGGAGAGAGATTGAAGTGCTGCCTGCTTGGCTCCCCCTTCTCCCATTTCTGCTCTGTGAGCACAACCTGGAGCACATCCCCTGCTGATATGGAGGTCGCACGGATTATTTCTGTCACACTCACGTGGCCTTGCCAATACCAGGGGAGCATGAATCACAAGCTTATTTTAAAACCAAAAATATATGGTGTCACTTTGTATTCTGATAGCATCCAAGGACCAGTTTGGATCAGGGCTTCGTCGGTTACATGCTGAATCTATTACAGGGTGAACACGTGTGGTGTTTGATCCTCTGAGAAATTTCAACCCAAGATGCAACCAGCTGTAGGAGGAGAAGGGAGGGCAAAGGAGCTGAGTGTTGGGTGGTCTGCATAATGCTGGAAAGGAGGCAGAGAGCTGTATGTAAAAAACTGTCACTTAGAACTATTTAGGCAAGTAACTGAAAGACTTGGAACAGAGGAAAAGACCTTCTTTGTTTAACTAAACATTAAAGACATCTGAAAGATCTGGGTTGATGTGGGGCTGGGGTGGGAGGAGGCAGGACAGGCAGGTGAGCAGATTAACGGCATTGTTGCAGCTTGCCCATGTGGTGTTTGGGCTCTATTTCCTCAGCTATATTTCTGTGCTGGGATATTCTTAATACAAGCTTGATCTGGAAAAATAAAATCAATTTATCTGAAAAGGTCAGCTTCATGAGGATTGTATGATTGAGCAGCACCTACTGTTTTTCAGAGCTCGTGACCTGTGTGTGCAGGTGACTGACAGCAGCCATGACTGCCAAACGAACAGGAGAAGAGATGAAGACATGACTGGTGCTGAGGATGTAAAATGGGGAGGAGAGAGAATGAAACCGGTTTGTTACATGTTGCAAAAGTCTCTCTTTGTGTCACATCTTCCACTTCTTAATTATTCTCTGCAGGCACTCAAATGAAAAGGCAGAAAGGCAATTAAGTGATCTGTGCATAGATGCTACTGCCATCTCCAGAAGAAAAAAAATTAATGCTTGATCAGAATAAGAAATTTATTAAACTCTGGCTAATGGTACTCTCCTTCAACCTAAACACCACTGCTGGAATAGGATATTCAAAATCTTCCTGTCTCCTGGAAAGTCCATGGAGTTGGAGGCAGTATGATGGAAACCTCAGCTAGGTATGTAGCATTCAACAGCTTCACAGATGAGCTTCCAGGAAATCTTTACAGCTTTTGTAATAAAAATAGCATTCATATATGACTTTGTTTATGGTGAGGCCCCAGGGTGAATTGTTTGGGCTTTGTCTGTAAAATTTCTTGCCAGTTGGTCTTGCAGAGAACAAGTGTAAGCTGGAGCCTCATGGAGTTTAAACTCAATGAGAAGGAAATAATATTTGAAGAGAAATAATATTTTGGACCCAGCAAGTTTGACACTGGCTAATGCTGCCAGAGTTTGAATGTTATTGAATTCAACAATCTTTTCCATCAAATTCCAGAATCATCTGGAACATTCCCTCTTACGTGAAATAAATGCTTGCAAGCTGCCAGGTGATTAACTCTGTTAACTGAGATGTGAGGGTGTCTCAGGAGATTCTGCTTTGTTTTGCTACTGTAATTTCCAGTAAAGATTTGGTCAAGACTTGAAACTGTCTCAAATGATGTATTTTGCAGCTTTAAGTTAAAATTCAGACCTGCCAAAAGGTTCTTGATTGTTAGTTTTTCTGGCTGAAACCTGCTGATTTTTCCACTGTGCTTTGTCCATGGAGTTATGGATCACTGTTTTATCTCTTTGGCTTCAGAAAAGACAAATACTGTATCATCTTCTAAGTGTGAGGGGAAAAAACCTACTAAAATATTAGTAAGAATCTTCAAAGGATTGCAAATTAATCAGATATTGTACAAATAAACACTTGAGAATGTAGGCCTAGTGAAAAGATTTAAAGCCTGAAAGAGACAAGCCATTGGTTGTATTTAAAGGAGAGCATGGAGGTGGAAAAATTACTGAATTTGAGAAGGAATTTAAATTGAGAGGTCATTTGGCAGACAAAAGGAAGGAATAATCGAGCATAAAGAATGGTACAAAATCAGTCACAAAATAAAGCAAGGAAGAAGTAAAATCAGTTAAATAATTTAGTCACATTTGCCTTTTCACAGTTGAAATACAGTTAAACAGATCTAAACATTATTTATAGGAAAGAAATGCATTTGGAATGAAAAAACATCAGATGCATGTGAACATCGCTGCTTTGTAAGCCATAGAAAATATTATTTATAAAGAAATGCTGACTGGGACTAGAGATTTCAAGAACGATTCCTTCTGTGTATTATCCTCCAGCTGCATCAAGGTGAGTGACAGGTCTTGCTCTTCCCATACTGGTTAGAGTTTGGAGAGTCCCCAAAGTAAGCAGATCATAACTTTGTGAGAAGAAAGGCCCAGGATAAGATGAAACTTCTTTCTGTATTAGACTTCAGTATTCAAGATATGAGTTACTACGAGGAGACCTTAAGAAACTGCCATTGAAAAGACAACTCAATTTTATTGACAGCATGCAGTAGGAAAGCAAACTCCTGAAGTCTTGCTGAAGTGCTGCAATGTCAGATGACCTCCAGCACGGGGCGTGGATGGCAGAGGAGGTGATGTGGAAGTCAGATAAACTGAGGCAGGATCTCAAATAGATCCTTCAGGGAAGAGCCAGTTGAGTTTTCCAGGTCAGCACATGAAGCTCTCAGCATCCTTCCTTACATTACCTGGGCAGGAGACCCTGCAGCCTCTTGGGCGTGAGCCAGGGTGGAGAGCTGCAGTGGAGGAACCTTCCCTGGCAGGAGCAGCAGGAGATGCAGGACTGGCCTAGGAGGTACTTCCCCTACTCATCAAAAAGGAACAGGCACAGAGAAGCCACGGGGAGCACAGATTGCCTTCTGTGCAGCTCGAGTGTCTCACCTTCTATTTTTAACTGTCTCGTGGAAGCATTTAGGAAAAGCAATATAAAAGAGAAAGAATGTAAATATTATGGTTTCAAGGGTATCAGCCCCAGTCCAAGTGCAAAAATCTGCCTTTCAGTGAAAGCTTTGAGGGGCTTCTAGTTCAAAGGATTCCAGAGCTGTGGAGAGGCAGCTATGCACATTACTTTCTTCTCTATCAGTTAGCCCTTATTGATGGCAGCCAAGTTAAAATAAGGAAGAGTATCCCTCTTAAACAGTTCTGAGAGGATAGAAACACTGCCATGGGAAAGAGCAGCTACAAGGTGGGAAATACTTTTTCAAATGACAGAATAATTTTTCTGCTGAGGCTGGAAATGTCAGTGTTGAACTTTTGCTCGTGCCTCAGACCTCCTGAAGCAGTTGGCTATTTCAGTCTGTGGCAAAATGCTCAGGGAAACTCCCACTGATATAAAGCTTTGTTTTAGGAGGGCTTTTTGCTCTGCATAAATGTAACAATCTTATTCTGGTTTATTGTCAGGATTAAAGAAATACTGGCAGATATTTTAGGATTAAAATGTGGGTTAGACTTGGCTTTTTGGTTTGTTTTTTACAGAGTCTAATATGAGTGGGAATATCTGTGAGCTGGAAAATACATCCACAATACCCCTGGAAACCGCATGTTTTTATTTAAATGCAGTCCTGCTGTGTTTAGTGTCAGAGCTAAAAAGGGAACCTGGTATGAACAGAAAGTGAAGCAGAAAACTACAGTTTGGCTTCCCCAAATCAGTGAATGGCAAAATCAAGAGACTGTAAAAAATGGATGCTTAAAATGTTTTGGATTTAATCACATTTTTTTGTTGTTAAGAATCACTTTTAAAAACACACTGTTTGCTAAAATAGTATCTTACATATCCACAGACTGGAGAGCTGCCTGCATAAATTCTGGCCAATTAATTCTTTGCTACATTAGCATAAGCATACGTTCAAAGATTTTGATACTTTTTGGATTTATTTCTCATATCTGTATTCACATAAGGTCTCTGTGTTGACAACATGAAAATTCTTTCTAATTTGTGATTAGTGCAGAGCAGCAAGAGGAAGAGTTGGCATGAATAGCTCTTAACAAGTAAGGTATGTGATTCTTTTTTATCTCTCAGCCAGGGCTTTGTCAGAGCAGAGGAGCCGAGATTGGTTAATACTCAGACAGCCTGCTGAAGTTCCAGTCTGGTTTTCTAATTTAGAAGTGCTACTGGATGACATAAATGGTAGGAATAATTGTGAATTCTATGTGAAAAAATCAAATGGGAGTCATGCAGACTGTAGGAATAGGTCTAAAGTAGCCCTTTGGAAGTTAGAAACAGCTCCAAAAATTATTGTAGTCTCAGTGTGATTATTTTGCTTATACTTCAAGTGAATATTTTTCTCACTATGCATTGTTTAAACTCGCATTATGATATTTATTTGCAATCTAGTTCAAATCAAGGAAACTAAAAACACTGAAGGGTAATCAGTGAGCAATCCTTGAAAAAATACACAACTGAGAGACTGGACAAAGCCAACAAGAAAAAGGGTGTTCAATCTTTTCAGAGCCCTTCTCACCTCTGAGAAGACTACAAGAGAAAAAGGTTAAGGGCAGATAATGGTAACACAGGTTTGGGGAAAATATTGGTCATGTTTCTCTTCTTTTTTGTTGTCTTGGCACTTTTTATTTTGTCTGGTCTTAATTTCCCTAATTTTTTTTTTCCATTGTGCAGTTGGAACAGAGAGGTGCATAGAAAACCCAACAGGATATCTGTAGCCAGTGTGTCCTGCAGCTTCAGCACAGACTCTTAGGAGATGCTTTCCTTCCCTCATCCCTAAAAGCAAAGGTAATCTTAGTTTATCTTGCTTCTCAACTAACCTGTCACAGAAGGCAATATTTCAAAAGTACAAAGTTGATTTGAAAACCATCAAGTCTTGCAATGGATTACTTGGGCAGAGGGGATAATTGGGCTGGAGATGCTGGGGGACTCTGAGCAGTCTCAACTGGTGAAAGGAAAAGATTGGTGGAGAAGGAAAAGCCTCCTGTGCATACTAAAATGCCATGTACCTAGGATTGGTCCTGTGTAAACTGTCAGAGCTCCCAAGTCCTGGCTTTTTATACTGTACTTGAAGTGAGACCAAAGGATGGAAAACTGGTTGTCTGAGCTATTTTGAGGTTTTTATTATGTTCAGGGATTAATTTGGATGACAACAATGGTGTTTTCAGTGCAGCAAGTAGAATTAAATAAGCAGTCTGGCAGAAGATCTGAGAAGCAGAAGGTGAAAATAAATAAAATGGAGCAGTGAAGAATGCAGAAAGAAACAGAAAGTGTTCAAAGGCATGTAAATGCCGCGAAGGCTGAAGCCAAATTCATATGCAAATACCTAAGGTACAAATCCTCTTCCCTCCTTTTCTCCTTGCCCTGACCAGGTGCCTATGCAGCCCCTTGCCCCCTCTTGTGTTTACTCTCATGGCAGAATTTAAGCAATGGAACGGAGGAAAAAGGAGGCAGATGTGACTATGTGGGAAGTTGCTTTGCCACTCAGATGTGTATGGGAACCACATCTTCTCCTGTAGTTTGTGGAAGAGGGATTTATTCTTTCAGCATTTTGAGAAAGACTTATGATTCCACCTGGATTCATGCACAATAGCTTTTCTGTCTGTACTCTTTATCTTTCCTTGAGAGCTTTCTGACTAAGTTATTTTCCTCCTGGGATGTATAAAGTATACTCTCACCTACAGTGGGATAAAAGACTCTTGAATACAAAAGCCTCTGCTGAAGGCCTTTTGCAAGTATTGTCCATTCCCATCTAATTTCACCTGGAGCTCATCTGTAGGGCCTTACTCAGGTTGGGCCATGTGGTAGGGCTTTATAAACTCAAAATGGTGTAGCTGTGTGCTACACTCACTCTAGGAAGTTCACACCAAGGCTCTAAATTAGCCATTTAGGCTTTCTAATTGTAATGGTTTTAAAGTCATCTCACTCCAGGCAGTGGTACAGTGAAAGCTGAAATCATGCTGGAGTGTTTTGCTGGCTCACAGCCCAAGCTGGCTCTCAGTGTGTTATAGGCAGCCTTTCCTAGGATGGTGGTGAATTAGAATTGTGGTAAAGTATTTCTAGCAAGATGACAAATCACCTCGCATCTAAAGGTTTTATTGCTTTTTCCGCTGTCTATGAACTCAAAAATGAGGCCATTTCTATGAAAAATGGCACTTGAGAATATGAAATTTCCAGAAGAATTCGGGATCTCTTTTCTAACAGAAGCTGAATGTATGGTGAACAATCCCTTTTGTTACCTCAGGAAATAGTCACACAATTGTGCAAAGCTTTGGACCTGCAAAATTAAACAAATTCTGGGATATAATTCTGGTAAATTTACCCTAGTGCCCCATCTTGCACTGAATTCTGCCCAAAGCTGGTGTGAGGGGGCTTCAGAGAAGCCTGTGAACCTGCATGTCTGTGTCCAGGTCCTGCTAAGGCTTCTGTTCTCAATTTCTCAGTACAGAGCTGCTTAGTGAGTCCACCCAACATCCTGTTCCTGAAGAAGAGACTGCTGTGTATGAAACAGAAAGAAAGTCATGGCCAGGAGTTACAGAGTATTGAGGGTTTCTGCTCTTCTTTGTGTGTTTCTCCAGACACTTTTGTTGTGCTCTTAGCAGGTACCCCAAAGAGCCAGACTCGTCTGTAGCCTGTAGCTGCAGAGTAATCTGAAACCATGTAATTTATTTAACGCCACTTCACTACTTAGCTTGCAGAATCTCTGTGAGAAATATTCCAGGTGCCTTGACCTTATTTTTTTCAGATTTGTTTTGAACAGCATGTCTGGAACATGTGTTTCATGTGTTATATTTCCTCTGTGGATTCATCTTTGACATTCAATGTGTGAACTTTTCTTATAATTAGTTCTGATCAGTAGAGCCAGTTCAAGTACCACTGCAGATAGTTTAACTCGGATTTTTTGTTGGCAGTCACAAAACACTCGCAGGATGCAGTGCTGAGCTGTGCAGGAGTGGAATTCTGCCCCTAACTTGCTTTGTACTGAAGTCAGAGGATATTCAGGCACACTTTGGATGCCCGCAGCAGGTTTGCAAAGCCAGTGGTCAAGTATCTAGTAAATGTATTCAACACACAAATTTACTCAGATCTCTCAGGTTTTTTTAGTTAGATAAATCTGTCTCTCAGCTGGATGAGGTTTTATTCCATGATTTCATAAGTACTTGCTTTACAAACATCTGTAAATTTAAAGCAGACTTACTTTCAATACCTTTACCAGTTGGGTTTGATTGCTTCAAGTGCCACCTGAGGAGAAAAACAAAAGGAGCATTTGAGTGGTTAGAGCAGACTCATTGAATACTGAAATATTCTTTTTTTGCCTTTGCTTGCTTGGGGTTTTGAGTAGATTTAAGGAAGGGATGTGTTAATTAGTCACGGGAAAAAATCCAAAGTAGCAAGAGCCTAAAACCCAGACTGCTCCGGAAATGGTGTGAGATTTTTTCTTTACCTTTGATTGTATATCTTGCCTGCACTATTTTTGCCAACAATTGCAGAAGTCTTGCCTTTCAGGAAGGAGATGAGGCCAGTGGAGAAATGTTGACTGTTTTATTCATGATTATCTCAGTATCATTAAATAGCTCACTGTGCTGTCCCCGCTTGTATTATGGGATGACTTTTGTGCCTCCGAGCGAGGGCAGAGAACGCGAGCTGCGCTTTGGGCACGCCTTTTGCCAGGGAACCTGCTGCCCATGGGCTGGGAGGCTGTTCCCTGCCCCCGGCTCCCGGCCTGCCCGGCACACCCTGTGTGTACATTCTGCACATTCCAGCCGGGAATTTGCTTACATAACCCCGGCTGCCCTGCCTTCCTCTCCCCGCACAGGTGAAGTGCCGGCTGCCCTGGGCTCGGCTCCCCGCCCTGAGCCGCGGCCGCTGCGCTGCGGGCTCGGGGCTCCGCTTGCTGCGGCCAAGCACAGTGCCAGGCTCCAGGAATGCCTTTCAGGGCGGTTGTGTGGCTGCTGCAGGAGCCTCGGTGGCTCTGTGTGTTACTGTACATTCCTGAACGGAGCTCCTCAAAGCTGCCCACCCAGGAGACTGGAGCAGTGCGGGTACTGGAGGCTGAGCCCAGCACACGAGGCTGTTTGCATTGAAATGCCGCACGCTGAGCAAACCTGGGCACTGTCCTGAGCCTCCTCTTCCCTTCCCACTGAGAAGAGAATGCTAACTCAGCTAGTTAAAAAACCCCCCAAAAAACCAAAAAATCAACCGCCCAAACAAACAGCCCCCCCAAACCTGTGATATCCTGGCATGCAGATGTGCTTTAGGTACCAAGAATATCTACACACATCTAAAATATTTATCCAGGACATGGGTTCAGGTATCAGCTTTTCTTGCCAGGTGCTGGTGATTTCACAAAAGTAAGCATTTTTCTGCTTGGATTGCTCTACCCATGCTGTCAATATTCTGTTGGGAATAACTGGTAACAAATAATTCTAATGATAGTATTGTCAATGGCAATACCCTTCATAAATAAGAAGTTCCTGCTCAATGGCAGGTTGCACATGCAAAGAGAGCAATAGTCTCAGAAGACTCTGTTCTATAAACAAGTTTATTGGGGTTTTTTTTGGTTTAGGAGGTTTAGCTTTTAAAATTTGGTTTCCAAAGATTTTAAGTGTCCCCTTTTAACCATCATTGGATTCATCTGTGAAAATTTCTGCTGGAAAGAGCAGAGGACAGTTTTCATTTCCAGAGCTGCAGAGCATTTCTGGCTTCCACTGCAATTGTGGGCTTGCAGGAACTTTAGGAATGAATTGTTAGTTGTTGTTATTAATTTATTTGGGAAACACAAACACTGTGACTCATTAACTCATGTCTTGAAAAATGCTGTACTCTTTCTTCATAGTCAGCAAACTACTGGGAAACTCTCCCTTCTCACACTGACATGAAGTAGAATCTGAGCAACAGAATTATGAATGTGGACTTACTTCAGTAACCTAAAAAGCCCTGGAAAACTGGTGCTGATATACAACACAGACAAAAACCCCAGGAATTCAAAATCATGCGCTGTGTATCTTTAATGAAACCACCAGAAAATGTCTGAATGACATAGGACATATATAAATATGATGTCACCAGCTTGAGAGCATGTCTTCCTGAGGTCGGTGCATTGGTTCCTGATCTGGGTTTTTAATTTGATGTCATCTATTTGATCATTATATCCTGTTTCTTTTTAAATTCTTGGCTAATTTACTTTCTTTTGCTGTAATTTCCACTTCCAAATTCTCTGATAAGTGTCAGCCAGTGCCTTTTCAGACATTTCCTCTGTATATAACCCAGAGAGCTGCTTAATCATAAGTCATATGTGCAGCAATATGGTTTTATTATTATTCATGTCTTTCTAAAAGATGAAGCCAGATCTTAATTTGAGAGCAGAATAGCCGAGGCTTTGAAAAAGAGGGAAAGAATAGGAAGGCAGTCACTGTGCACCCAAAAATTTTCTTAGCAGCCTTTCATAATACAGAGCTCTGTAAGGGACTTTTCACTCTTAGATCCTGTCACCTGTGTGTCTCTGCATCTGCCCTTTTTCTCCTGTGCCAGTCCTTGCTCAGGCAGGTTCTGTACCAGAATTGAAGGGATGTGTTTCTGAAAAATGGACTTCAGAAGGAGTCTCCTTTCTGCCTCTTCTTTGCTCTGCTCCTTTTTGGAAAGGTCAGAATCCCTCTGGGAGGGACCTCTGTGCCACTGAGGGCCAGTTCACGGTGTCATCTTTGAGAGTGGCAGAAGTCCCAGGACCTCTCAGTGCTGTAAGTAACACATTTCACATCTATATTCTTAGTGAGAAATATAAATAGAAATCAAAACCAGTTGGGCAAATGTGTTCTGTAAATAAGCTGCAAAGAAAAGCCTCCTGCCTGCACTGAAACTCTGTCTGTACTTCCATCCATACATTCTGTTTGCTGGTTGTAAATCAAAATCACTGTGTCTGAAGATACTTGCAAACAAATCATCAGGTGTAGAGCTATTAAGAGAGAGAGATCATCTAGCACAGGAAATCTTTTATTGGCATGAAGAAAAAAATTGAGAAATTGACTAAAAATGCATTATGTTTTGCATGTTTAACACTCTAAAAATAAACTGGGAAACTCTTTGCCTTTGTTCTTCTCCTTCCCAGACATGTGTACTCATAATATTTAATGGAGTGGAATTGCCTGAAAGAACTGGACCATTAATACACCTTTCTGTGGCTCCTTGGTACATATGTGAACAATTTGAATAAAAAAATGTTGATTTGTAGTGATTCTTAGACATCTTGTGGTAGATCATCTGTACTGGACAGATGGATTTGGTCACTGTAAGCCAAATAAATAAATTAGCGCTATCTTTGAAATGTATAGCCACAACTGGCATCTCTAGTTACTGTACTCCCCTCCCTCAGCTCAAATGCCTTTCTCTACACTGCTGAACTGGCCTAACTTTATATTCTGCTTGGCCTTGAGTCAGAACAGAGGACCACCTGCAGGAGAGAGATGTGAAATGTTATGCGTGCCTTTGCAATGGGATAAAGCACCAGAGTACCAAGTCTGCAAATATTTTACTGAGCAGGTCATGTATTAAGTAAAGCAATGAAAGGTAAAATGATAAATGATGAGGTCATAGTTTTAAAAGTGGTGTCCAGGTGGTGGAAAGCCAAAGGGCTGAGATGGAGAAAAAAGGGACTTCCTTTGAACTTGCCTGACTTGGTGTGTTGCCTTCATTGCACGGGAAGAAGCCGGACTGTCTCGGGGAGGGGTTTGGCCTGTTTGTGTAGAGATCTGCCTATAAAGCAGAAACCTTGTAAAGGAAGGCCATAAATCCGCTTCTGACTGTCTTTATTCATCTTTTCTAGTGCCTCATAGGCTGCAAAAATGCATTTTGTATAATGCTAGATTTTTACCTAGTCTAATGCAACTATTTGTGAAATGCTTTAATTAATTCTGCCTGACAGGGCCAGTCATGAAGGCTGAATTTATACATTTTTTCTTTCCTCCTTTGCCCCATTTTTAACCCAAAGCTGTGTGTTAGCTGGTACTTGCAATTTCCAAACCAACCAACTTCCCAACCCATTGCAAACAACTTCAGATGAAAACTTTCTGTCCTGTCCTGTGTTTTGGAGTTAGTTTTCTGCCAAATTACTTGTTTGCAGAAGAATCTAATAACTGCAGGAAATGGGGTAAAAGGTGTTGGATTGAAGCAGGACATTTCATGCAACTTCTCTGTCACTTCTATTATGAAGTTGTGTTAGAGTATCCCGGAGGGAGATGCTGTTTGATTTGAGACTGCCTCTCTTAGTTGGGCCAGGCTCCTTTCGTTCAGTGTGTGTGATCTGGGTGCCTGGGTGTGAAAATACACATGTAGACTGATGTGGGTAGCACAAAGGTATGGGGTGGAGGGCCCATCAGTCATTTTTCAAAGCACTCGTGCTTTGTCAACTATGCAGCAAGCTGCTTTATTCTCCTCCTTCTGCCTGGGGCAGTGGAGCATCAGTCAAGTATTTTCAGAGTGAAAGTCAGTTGTTTTCTGGTGGTCTGGAGAGCTTAGTGTGCTTCCTAAGGGTCACTTCAAGCCAGGACTGAGGTGAAGGGAGAAGTGAGAGGGTGTGGGCAGGGGAAGGGCAGGTAGGGGGACAAAGCTGATCTTCTGTGGCAGCAAGCTGGGAGCAGGTAGAAAAGATGGTCCTGTAAACTGGCACGATTAAAAGAGCATTTCAAGAAAAGAATTCAGGATTGAATGATATGCATATGTAATTTTTGCCTTTAGGCTCCCTACTTAAAAAAATTAATTGCACTGATGTTCAAGGACTGTAGTTTTCTTATTTCTCAGGGACTTTGTTTCTGAGGGACAGAATTCATCTCCTCCTTACCTGTCACTGCCCTAAAGCAGTGTCAGTAATGTCATTGCCTCCTTTCCTGAGTAGAAAGCTCATCACAGACGCAGAGGCAGGAGTGACAGCTCACTGCCACCATCCTGGCAGTCTGGAAGGGGCTACCTTGTTGCATAAAAGGTTTTCTGGTGGAGATATATCCTGGGGTGTCCGTGGCCAGGGCACAGCAGGGGTGAAGAGACCAGAGAGCTGTGCCCAGCCTGGCTGTACACTTGCTCAGTGCTGAGTCCTGAACTCTGTCTTGAACCTTCTTTCTGTTTGGAGAGAGGAGAAAGTAGGAAAAGGCACACCTTGCCTAAATGTAGTGGAGAATTAGTCCGCAGGCAGGAGAATCACACAGTTACTCCATGACAATTTATTTCTCTTTCTGTGTTTGTATGCATGTAATAACACTTGGAAAGCACACAAACACTCACGGCTCAGCTCCGAGTGAGGCAGTGCTGAAGCACAAAGTAGGCAAATTTGAAATTGTTTGGAGACTTTTCAGAGCTTCTCATTATCTCATTTGTGCATTTAATGATTCTTGTGGGTGCAGTTTTTGAGGTTTGGATGCCACTGGCAGCAGTTGGAGGGAAAAGTCCTACCTGCAGCAGAGCACAGTGACAGCACTGATAGCCTGGGGCATTCTGTGTGGCCAGAAGAGGCAGTCCTGTGTGGGATGGGTGATCTGCTCTTTTATCTTGGGGAGGCAGGAGTTTGGAAAGAGTTCTGGTACATTAAGAGTGGAAACATCCCTGAAAAACAGGGGGCTTATGATTTTGAGTCATCTGTGAGCTTTTGAAAATGATGTTGTCTCTGAAGTCCTCAGCAGAAGCTCTCAGCTAATAAAAGTGCTCAAAGCAGAAAATACTCCTCCCACAGCAGGGTGGAGCCCAGGTGGGTGTGCAGCCAGGGGGGCTTTGCTCAGACAGGCTGAGGTGGTGCTCAGGACAGGCTGAGAAGCTGACAGGGTTAGCTCTTGTGTAATGATTTGTCTGAAAGGCCATGCAATCAGTACAGGATTCTCACGCATGCATCATAAACCCAGTCCTAATGAAAACAGAGAGAGACTGAACAATAAGAGTTAGAGGTTTTTACCTGTAATTGCTCTTATCACAATAAAATATGAAAGTATGAAACTGAGGGTTGCTTACAACTCCTGTCCAAGGCACTGCTTCCTTCTGAGTGAAGCAACAGGATGCAGTAAGGTGAAGAAATGAAATCACAATAATTGAGTAAAAGTTTTGATGAATTAAAAAATTAAATGAAAACCTTATGTAAAAATTCTACAGATAAATCAATTCTTTTTTCCCCTGTCTTTCTTTTTCTCTCTTTCTGTCTTTCTTGGAATCCACCCTGAACCAGATGTTGGGAGTCTGTAGTTTAGTGTTTTTGGATCCCTGCCCAGACTTTTACCTATCTTTTCAGCTATTTACATGGGTTTTATTTCTCCAGCTGTGCTTTCACTGATACTGTACAGTCACAGACCTCCTCAGTCACTAATAGAGGCAGTTACTGGGTTTTCATTGAGATGAACAATGATACCAAACATCAAGTGGAAATAATTTTGTCCTTACTCAAATAGTAAGGGGATCAGGAGTAATGAAGGGTGTGAAGAAATCTGCTGTGGACAATAAGAACACAGGAGGAGGGAAGGGAGTGGCACAGGAATTTTCCTTCCAATGCCATCACACAGAAGGAGCAGACAGCTGCTGCTGCTGTGTATGGGAAAAGGTGCAGGGGAATGTCTTTTGTTTAAAACAGACCTCAACTTCCATTGTGTCATTTGGCTTTAAGTGATTTTTAAAGTTTTGATGGTCCTAAGTTTAAATTTCCATTGAAATTATTTTCTCCATTTTATACTTAGCCATTATTAAGGATTTTTTTTTAGTTGGATTATTGATCCATAAAGATGGAGGAAATTAAAGATTGTTGGCATAACTGCTCTGGGCGGAGAGAACTGCTGTCATTTGTCTCTTGTGTTACAGTGGGACTATTTTTGAACAGAAAAATCATGAGCCTACACATCCCTCCTCTGAAATACCACTAAATCTAGTTCATGGCATTGCTCAGGCAGTTGCACTAAAACTTTTCTTTTGTGTTGGCATAACATTTTGCACGTTTCTGAATTAAAGCCTTC
Source organism: Passer montanus (assembly GCF_014805655.1). Taxonomy (NCBI): domain Eukaryota; kingdom Metazoa; phylum Chordata; class Aves; order Passeriformes; family Passeridae; genus Passer; species Passer montanus. Next base: position 1,231,804 of record NW_024372813.1, read on the forward strand.
CAACTTGTCTCAGCTGTGAGGTTCAGACTGGAGAGGAGGTTTCTCAGCAGAGGCTCTCCTGAGTGAGGCTCTATGGTTTTTAAAGGTGTCGTGTGGCAGCCTGCCTAAGAGACTGATGTTCTCGTTTGGTCCTGACTCTGGACTGGAGCCAGTGCCCTAGAGATTAAATATTCCACAGCCTGTTACCAATCCCCTGAGCAATCTCCTCTCTCCAGGTGCTGGTCTTTTACACAGACTTCTTCTCAAAGGCAATTTCATTGGCAGGAGAAATCAGCTAGTTCAGTTCAACTGGAATGTTTTAATGAAGTCTCTCATACCAGTCAGGCTGAGGATCATCTAATGGAAGGAAAGGCAAGGGAAAATTGGGATATTCTGGAAGGCTGGTTTGCAGTGCTGTACTTAGGAAGAGATGTCAGAAGTGAGTGATTGATGCCTTTTGGTGCTACCTAAAAACAGAGGCCAGGCAAAATAAAGAGAATAAAAAGCAGTTTTATTTATTGAAGGGGCTTCAGGTACATTCAGGACGGATGAAGCCTCCCCAGGGGCTACAGCCAGAATGGACCACAGTTCATGGGTTTTCACACTTTTTTTTTTTGTGCCCATTTGCATAGTGGGAGTTAATTTTCCAATTGCACCTTCAGGTAATGAAGTCATTTACCCCCAGTTTGCTCCCCCCAAACTCACTTTTGTTTCCATGTCTCAGGGTCTGTGACAGTGAGGGGTCCTTGATTCCCAGGCCTAGAGAGGAATTGCTGTGTCTGACCAAAATGTGAAGACAGTAGCTATCACTGTATATGGAGTTTAGAGTTATACACTAAAGAACTGCAGGATTACAAACATATGAAAAATACAAAATCTAAAATCCTGAGGCATCATAAGAATGGCTGTGATGAGCCCAGTGCCTGAGCTAGCTCAGGACAACCACGCTGTGCTGTTTGCTGTGCGAAATGCAGAACTCATTATTTCCCAAACACCTTTAGCAGTAACTATTTGAATGAAAACCCCCTAAAACAAAGCTTGTCAGGATGGTTATAAAATGGGGGCCTGAGCTATTGTGACCCAGCACAGCTGACAGTGGTGGCCCTGTTCTTTAAGGGGATTATATCCCACAATCACTGTGCTTGTCCCTTGCTGGTGGCTACTCTACAAATATCCAACATTTATATAAATCTGGCTACTTACGAATGTTAATGTACTATTAGTAGCTTCCTTTAGTACAGCATTTCTGAAGGCAAGTTAAAATGAGACAGATTTAAAGTTACTAACTTTAGTGTTCAGAGCCAGAAGTAGGTGCTCAATGAATCAAGATTGTATTTTGTAACCCAGACTCTCTCCTCAGTGCTCCTATTTCAGTTACATGTTTTATATTTAGAGCTACATTTTGGCCCCACAGTTCCTTTTCTTCCACACCACTTTCTACCAAAGACAAGGTCTACTACCTCAACATGGCCATTTCAACTAGTACTTTTTTAGCATGTGGATTTTGATCCCTTTGATTCCTAAATAGGTTATTGGGAATGTTAAAGTTTTGTTAGAAGATTGAAAAAGTGCACAGTTTATGTATGAGGTATGAGGGGATCAGTTTGTGCAAAAGTGTATGGCCACATGAGCCAAAAGAGACTGTTGAAAGAGCACTCTTTATTTGTTTAATTTATGCAATTTGTTAATGCTCTGTTGCATTTTAAGGGCCTCTCGAGGCTGCCCAGTTTGTGCCTTGCAGAGATGCTTCGTTGCAAACATGGCTCCTGTTAAAACCCAAGGCTCTGGTTCTCTACTTACATCCTGATTGTGATTTGATCCTTATTTCTACAACTCACATTTCACCATTTTCTTCCCTTCAATTTTTTTCCCATCCCAGCAGCCATCTGGTACTTTCTTCTGTCAGCCAAGTTTCTGTTCCTTACCTGGAGCCTTTCAAACAGCCACTCTCAAAGAGAGTGGATTAACAGTTGTCACTGGAAAATGAGTTTACTTCCAGCTGGAAAAGCTGTGAAATATAACTATTCATTCATTGATATGTTATGCACTTCTGCTTGGACACTCTTAATTCTATTTGAAGGCAAATACCTGGGAACAGTTTTCTTTAAAAATCTGTGAGAAGACCGTTAGTACCTTTAAAGTGACTTGGCTGATTTGACTTGCTCCTATTTTGCATAGGGTCTCAACATAACAAATAAGTTCTTTGGCAGGCAGGTATTTGGGATTAGCCAGAGATGAGTTTTGAGACTTTAATCTCTGTCAGATTTAGTCCAAATGGAAGAGATTCGTTAGCATTCTACTATGCTTATTTTTAATGTTGCCTCCATTTTTTAGTAAAATCTGAAGTTTGTATTTGTCCTGTATAATCTTTGTTCCTTTTATAATAAAAGTGCATGGGTCACTTGAAAAGCAACTTATTCTCTTTTCTCTGGTTTATTTTAAGCATCCAAAGAATAAAATTTGCTCATGTACTATTAATTATTTCAAGAACAAAAATATCTAGGCTAGTAGTAAAAGTGTCATGGAATTACTGTAAGGTTGCTTGAGTTTTGGCTGTAAATCTTATTCACCTTGACTAGATCTCATACTTTAATTCACTGGGGTATAAAATACCATTTACATTAGTTCTTAGTTCACTTAATCATAATTAAATTACTTCAGAGGCCAATAATTCTTAGAGACTCTTTCTTTGATGTGACACAAATAACAAACTGTGTTTGTAATGTGAAGGTGTTCTACTTCACTTTTACATTTGTCCCAGCCTTATCCAGCATATAATGTTCTCTTTAGGTGCAGACATATGCTCTTGTTACATGCACCATATGGGTCACAGATGTGGCTGACATGGCTACATGACATCTTTTTTAATTTCATTGCACTATACCAAGGCTGTGCACAGACCTTTTCATGATGGTTTGAAGGGATTTCTGCTCAAGATTTTAATTTTTTTTTTTACCAGAATGATGAATGGGGGGAGGGAGCCCACTTTTTCTGCTATCAGGTTATATTGTGGCAATAAAAACCCTCAGGAAGGTAATATTTTGTGGCTGCTGAATTCATTGTCACCTTAAGCATGGCTTCACAGCAAAGTACTTGTAGTTCCTTTTTCTAATACTTAAGCTTTGCCTTGCTTAAGAGGAAAACTCTTCTGATCACAAAGGATGATTTTTGGAAGAAAAAGTGCATGGATTCACCATAAACTTAAAAAATTTGAAATCCAGGTTTCAGTTTTGCAACTGCATTTTGATTTTAATGCAACTCAAGAAATAGTTTTATGGTAAAGGGTATATTTGGAAGCAAGGGTTTGCTGCAGTGAATGGAACATTTGGATATTACCTTAGTAACAATATCTGTCTAACAAACTAACTAATTAATTAACTAACTTACTAATGAACTAACAAATTTCAGGCTTAGTGAACTCCCAGCTTGGTTGTGAGAGGTTGGAGGAACAGAAGTTATCTGAACAATAGTGCTGGTTAGGAAGTGAGCTAATAAAATTCCAGAGCAATACTTGTTAAAGGCTCTCATCATTTATTAATGGTTTTTTTATTGTCGCCTCCAGAGGAAGCTGGGTTAGTTCTGAGAAGAAACATATAATTTATCATATCACATTTGAACAGGAGATTATTTGTGTTCTCCCAGCAGCAGCAAACACAGCCATGGAGGAAGAGTGCCCATGTTAGGTTAGAGGTGAAGATGGGAAATTACTTGGCTTGGCTGATATCAACCATGGACAGGCCATGAGCACAAAAAGGGATATTTGGATTAGGCAGCTGATCCAACACTACCCCTGTTCATCCAGTGAAACCCATTCTTGGCCAGACTGAAACCTGTCTGTTTCATCCACCTGATCTCTTTTTTGTTAGTACACCATGTAGCCTAGTGTGAGGATGAGGGGACTGAAGGGCACAAAGCCACAAAGGACAGGGCTGGAGCATTCCTGAGTGGGGGAGAACCTGTCACACTTAAACATTCTTTGCTGCAATTTGAGGTTCTGATGAGTGGCTGATGGCTTGCAACTTGGTGCTTCTTGGGGTAGAAAAAATCATAGTTAAGCCAGAAGTTACTTCATTAAAATATTTTATACATGTGAAAAAATCTTTTCTTCTTTTCCAAGGCATGAAAAAATCCATGAGATGTGCAAGTATGGCATTTATTTTTAACAAAGTGACCACACATGAAACCAGACCCTGAAGGGACAGGGAGTGACGAGGAGCTGCTTCAAGTGCTCTGACAACCCAAAAAGCAAATTGGGTGTGAGTGTGGTGGAGCTCAGGAGATCTCTGCTGTCTCAGTGCACAGCGAGTTCCAGGGCATGTGGTGGCTTCCTGTCATTAATGTTATCTAGGAGATCAGGGCAATTCTTTTTATGACATTTGGAAAGTTTTCATCTCAACTTTGACCTTTTATGTGAATGTATGTTCATTTCAGTTCGAAAAGCAGAAGTAGATTGCAAGTCAAAGGAATTCATTTGTTCAAAATATTTTGGAAAAGACATTGGGACAGTTTCAAAAGGTTTTGGCTTTGTTTTAATGGGAAATTTGCCCAAATTAATTTGCTTCCACGGTTTCAGTTTTGCTGAAACAGCAGAGAGTCTTCTTGTCCCTCCCCACCCAAATGCTCTCTTCTTGATAAACCTCCTGAATCTCACTGATATTGACAGAAATTAGATATAAATGATATTCATGTGAAAAAAGTAAATTCAGAAATGGGTTTGAATTGACATTCATCACTGTTGGCAAAGGTAATTGGACTAATTATACCAAATTTGCCACTTTATTTTGCAATCCACAGAGGCTATGTTCTGCAAGTGGGACCATCTCTGGCATGGATGTCTTGATCACAGTTTTTCCATCAATACAATCAATATATTCAAGGTCCTCCTTGATTCCTTACAGCTCTTAAGGAACCGTTTCAGCTCACAGCACTGCACCTTTCCCCAAGGTTATCTTGTAAAACATTATGCAAAGGGAAGTAGTCCTGTTTCTGCAGGATAATTTTTGAAGGTCACAGCCTTCTTCCTCCTTCTGAAGCCTTGGGAGAACCTTAGGTTTTGTATCCCCTACAGGCATTAAGAGGTCCATTTCAAAGCAGTGGATGTGGGAGGTGTACACACAAATATTTCCAATTAATAACTCGGTTTCTTTTTTGATTTGACTCTTTTAAGCACAACATTGAAAACTAACCCAACAACATCCATCTGAAAAGTCTTCAGTCACTCTCTAGAATAGAAAATTTATGGGCAAGCAAGGTTTGAGCTTTGATTAATTTGATCTGTGTGGCTGGAAGCAAAAGATAATTAAGTGTCTCCTGGCCATTTAGATTCCATGCAGCAATTGCTGCCAAAGTTGACCATGGCAAGGTCCAGTTGTACTGGAGCCTACTGATTTCTGTAGGGGAAGGGATGCCCATAGCCCTGCTGCTGGACAAGGAACTCATTTCCCAGCCCTGCTGTTGGCTCATAACATCCTGACACCCCATGCTGGTAAACTGGCACTTCATCCTGTCAGCTGCTTCTACATCAGCTTTTCACAGCAATCTGGAATGCACTTTATTGGAGAGATTGCTTTTCTATGTCCTGTTAAGGTTCAGACAGCTGAAATTCAGCTTTAAACCATGGGTATCCTGTGAGGAGGAGTTCCCAGCACAAACAAAGGTCAGCTAAGAGAAGCTGGTGGCTGCAGAGGAGAGGTGAGGGAGGGTATTCCTTAGAGCAGGGGCTGTGAGAGGTGTACAGACAGGCTGGGCTGGTGGTGGCTGGGAGCTGAGAGTGTAGTGCAGCCATTAAAAGTCATGCTGAGCATTGAAAGAGAAGACTAAAAGAATGAACCCCAGGTCCATTCCCAGTTTTTCATGTCACAGGAGGCCTTGATGTGAACAACCTGAATTCCCCTGGCACATTCACCTGCTAGACCTGCCTGAACTCAAATGGGCTGACCCTCTTTTCCTCTGCAGAGACCATGAAGTGCATGGCAGATTTCTTGTTGCTTTGTGATATTGTCATTCAAACCCAGACCTTTGGCAAGTCCTGTAGAGAGGAATTCTCTGAGCTTAGCTTCAGCAAGGCAGAGATCAAACTTGTTCTGAAGGTGTTTCATGGATCCAGGACAGGAGATGCACAAAGGCAGCTGAGACCTCATGGGACCATTTCCTGAAGTGCTCTCAGGCTATCTGTGCCCTGAGAGGTTCTGAAAGAGGAACTGGCTTGGAGCCAGAAGCAGTCTAAGGAAATAAAAAAGCAACTGCATGAATTAAATGGAATATGTAATATAATTATATAACTGGATACAGTCAGAGGTAATTCTAGCAAGTTAGTTTTTGACTGTGCTCCCAGACATTAAATCTCCAATACCACAGCATAATTCTGTAGTCTAAATACCAGTATGAACCCAAAATAAATCAGTGGAAAAAACTTTCTATTACCTCTTAAAGAATGAAGTCTGGGGGTTGTCATTTTTATACAGTGAAAAAAAATTGCACTTAGCCTTGGATGTAGCTGTAGATGAGGCATTTCTTTAATAGTGTGTTGCTACTGATCTATGGCCTCAGAAGGTATCCTCCATCTGGATGATTCATTCAGCTGAATTACTTACCCAATCCTGGGATCTCTAGTAGAAAAGCAAGCAATTAACCTTTCCTAATAAGAGCCAGAAGTAGGCCTTAAGGAAGTTAAAATGAAGGAGGAAGCTGGTGTTTAGTTTCCAGAGCAAGTTTTAACACCAGCAGATGGTGCTAAAATGTCCATTAAAAAGGGAAAAAACCCAACAACCCAAACATCTCAAATTTCCTTAAAATCATAAACTGTCAGGGAAAGATAAATTGAGATACTTTAGCTAATTGCTGTGGAAAGTTGAATCTAGGGTGATGTTAGTCATCTTTTACTTAGACTAGCTTAACACACATGAAGATGTGTGTAGCCCTTATTTCCTAGTTTGCTTTCAAGATGGATCAATTTTCCTCGAGTCAGGTCTTTACCTTGAATAAGGCAACTCAAGTATTTCAGGAATTTTCATTCATATTCAAAGCAGGGATTAAAAGCTTTGTTGTATAAGTTTGCTGATTAATTATAGGAATGATTTACGGTTTTTAGACTCATTTTCACTCTGAACAACTACTTGAAACAACTGGCAGTTGTTTCTCAAACGATATTACTGTATAATTTTGTTAGTCACTAAAGAAAAGCTATGTGGGTTTTTTATATACAGAAATCCCTAAAATCACACAAAGAATAATCTTAAAAATACATTGTAAAGGAGTTGTATGGTTAAATTAAGGAAATTGGCATAGGAATGAAGAAATACTCTGTTCTAATTCAACACTGGTCCAAAGCTGGTAACTACTGAAGGCTGCTGACCACTAAGAAGTGTGTTAGGAGAGTTTAGTGGGGCAGCCTGCAGCCACCCCAGGCAGTCTGCAACCAGAACAAGAAATTAAAACCATCTTGACAGCCTCTGCAAAGGGAGAACACTATGAAAATGGCTTTTTTCCTCTTAGATCTAAATGTAATATGGATTTGCACACGTGGTAGCAAAGACAAAAATGGGGGTTGAGGGGGTAGATCATGGAGAGGAGGTGGTCTCAGAACTCCCCAGCAGTTCAGGGAGTGCCCACTTTTCCTTGGTTCACTGCTTGGATCTCAGCCCCTCAGGTATGGATGTGTGGACAAATGGAAATGCAGGGATTAATAATGGGAGCATTTAGGGTCAGTGTCAGGCACATTTCTTTAGGCAGCATAAAGAAACTATGATGGAATTTCTGAGCAGTAATGCTACAGTAGAGGCCCAAAGCAACTGGCAGGAATTCCAAATGCCATATTCCAGTTTAAAATGTACTGCCCTGGGAGATAAGGACTCTGCAACAAACTTGGTTTATATTTAAAAGTCCTTTGCTTCATAACCAGTGACTGTTCTATGTCTCATCAGAGGATGAGGAAACATGTAAGTACTGCCAGTCTAGCAAACCTGCAAAGCCAATCCTCCAAAACTTTTAGATCCTTTCTAAGGATCTAAAAGTTATTCCTAGCAAGATAAGTAATACAAAAATATTTCTAGCAGAATAATTTTGCCTAAAGTATCCATGAGTGGTGAACTACATCCTGGTGTCTTTCACATGCATTTGTGATAGTTGTGCCTGAATAAGGGCTGAGAAACACCTTCTAAATATTCATTAATTGTGTGGCCAGTTGGGACTGCACATCTGCAGCTCCCTGCTGCTTGCTTCAAGAAAACTCCTCTGCAAGAATCATCCAGGTGACTGAGTGATGCAAGGTGTAGGTGTACACAGTGATGCATTATAATATCCTATTTAATAATTTTTTGGCAGGGATGGTGTATAATTATTTACTGACCTGTGGAATTGGTCACTGAATGCCTGTGAAATTCAGATTCTAAGCAGCACTGTCATTTTGATAATTAGAGGCTCTGCTCTATGAGAATATGTGCTCATTAAGTTGTAGTTTGCTTAAAAAAATAAATTAAAGACAGAGGTTATTTAGGAAGGAAGGCTTAAGACCAAGATTATATTCAAAGGAAATTAAAGACAGGAAGCCCCAGGGTATTCCAGTCCTGCCATGCAGCTCCTATTAACAAAAATGAAGTCTTACAAGCAGCACAAATCGTGGTGTCTGCCATAAGGCTGCCCAGCACTTTCTGTTATAAGGTCCTGTTTTCTATTGCTTATGGCTTTGCAAAGTTTTGGCCAGAATGATTTCCATGCTGTCTACCTTGGGCAAATATTTTTGAGAGTTTACACTCAAAGTCCTCCACCATTTCTCCAACTGGACTTAGGAAAAAAAGAAAAAAAAAAGAAAAAAAAAGAGAGATATTGTTTACCCAAGTTTACAGGACTGTGTGAAGGTAATTATGGCCATGTGTATGTATATGTAAGAAACCCAAGAAATTTTGAGAAATATTGGTGCTTCCATGGTCTGCAGTGAGGTGGTGAGGACTTTATTTTTTAATCTGGAAACTTCAATAAATTTTGAGAAATTTTGGTCTGCAATGAGGTAGTGAGGACTTTATTTTTTAATCTGGAAACTGAAAATTTTAACATGATCAGGCAAGAGTAATTTGAATTTTTCAACTGTATTTTTGGGAGGTGTAACCAGAATGCTCTGATATGGAATCAGCTCACATGCAGCCCCTTTAGCAGACAAACTGAGCATGGGCTGGAGAGGCCTTGGCAAACATTTGCATCCCCCTGCTTGTGCTGTATCTGTAATAAGTCTGGTCAGAACAGAGAAAAACAGGAATGGCTGCTGCTCCTAAGCTCCCTGTGCTCCTCCTGGCTTGTGCTAAGGCACTGGAGAAGAGGAGGGCTCTGCCTTGCTGAGGTACAAAGTTGGAGGGCACTGGATGAGGGGAAGAGTGGCAGAACAAGAGCAGAGTGGTAAAATAAAAAAAGGAAGGCGAGGATATAAAAATCTTGGAAACAATAGTAGTGGGAAATTGAAAGGATGCTCTGGAGACAGTACAGAGAACAGGGACAGAAATGCTTTATAATCATTACACCTCTGCACTAGAAACCCAGAGAGGAGGGTTGTTTCTCCATCTCTTTGTAGTGGCAAATGAGGCAGAGTGTGTTGTGTATCCTGGGCAGGCTGACCACCTGGAGGGGTGGAATTCTGCCTCATGACATTTGATTTGCAGTGTAAGCTTTTCAAAGGATTTATTCAAGTCCATAAATACCCCCCTTCTCTCTACAAACTATTAAAATAATCCTTACAATGTGAGGTCAAAGGTCTTATGATGGTTAATTAAGAACTTAAACATTATTTTAATATCTTGTTCATTTATGTCCATTTGCCATTGACCTACAGCTTTCACCCTGTGCCTCCCACACCCTGTTCCCATTTCCCATCTCATCGCTGCCCTCTTCAGTGAACTCCTTTACTGCTCTCTTTCCCTCATACCCCGATTTTTCCCATTTCTGTTTTGCTCCCTTTGTTAGACCATTTCCCTCAAATCCTAGTACCTACATTTCCACTTTCTGTTGCATTCCCCTTTCCTTTTACTCCCATGAGCAGACAGAACATTCTTCTGTTGCTTAAGGCTGGATCTTTGTTTCTTTTTCATCTCTTCTCTTGCCTGGCACAGACTGGCCCTGAGAAAATCCTCCTGTCTCTTCAACAGAGCATGCAGAGCCCCTGCTCTGTCCATCACCAGGTGCCCTCATTTGCAGAGATGTTTCTGGGTCCTCTTGGCTCAGGTTTTCCCAAGGCAGAGCCCTCCCCTCTGCCCTTGCTCTCGACAGCCTCACCCTCGCAGAGTCCCTTTGATGCCTTGTGCAGGCTGACCTAGAGCAGAGGCTGGACAGAGTTAAAGAATGAAGCAGGGATTTATTAAAAGGAATTCCTCAATGGATGCACCTTGGGCAGCACAAGAGCCCAGCCAGGGCTGCACCCAAGATGAACCAAAATGGTCACAAAAATCCCCGACCGGTCACGGAGTCTCTCACTTTTATCAGTTCTGCTCCATTTGCATATTGGAGTTCATTGTCCAATTACAGCTTTAGGTTATCATGTCCCATCCTTCTTGTTTTTCTCTCTTCAGCCCATGTTGTTTGTGCTCTTGGGATTGAGATTTGGATCATTTGTCCTTGGTCCCCAGCTAGAGAAGGAATTGTTTTGTCTCCCTGCTCTGTGAAGAGAGTTCCCCTAATATGAAGCTCAGGCTATAGCAGTGTACACACTAAAGCAGCACAGAATGTGAAAAATATTAAAAAAAAGCTAAAACCTGAGGCATCACCTTCAAACTCTGCTCCTTAGATAATTTTCCTGGCTCTTCATCCTATTTCACAGGTTCTGCTGTCTTGCTCTTCTCTCTTCCACTTGTTATGTGTCTCAGCTGGTGCTGCATCATTTACAGCTGTCTTCACTTCCCAGCAGTGTGAGCTTTTCCCACATGGGAATTCTGCTCCTGCAATCATTTCCCTGATTTCTCTTGTGATCTGAGGTGCCTAAGAAAGCCTACAAAGCTCACAGTTTATTATTTGAAACTTTTAAAATTACTTTCTATCAAAATGCTTGCTGAACAATGCCAAGCTCCATGAGCATCTCCACTGATTTCTGCTGCCTTGTCTTTCCATTCATATTTCTCAGCCTTTTTTCCCCTTCATTCCTCTGTTTCCTGAAATTAACACTTAATAATTAAGTGTTAATAATTAATTATTAATAATTAAGTTTAATAATAAATTAAGAGTATAAGGTACAACCTGCCTTTTTTTACAGGTTATGTACAGATCTTACACAATATGTCTTTTTTCCAATCCTTGACAAGCCTCAGGCCATTACGATGTACATAAATTTACAAGTGATTTATACAATTTTGAAGGAACCCAAATAATTTAGAGATTTGCCTTTTGAAAAATGGGTCTTAAAGGAGCCAGTATCATAGCATTAGCAAAGTGTCATTTTATGTAATTAGGACAGAATATCTTATGTTGTAAGTAAGTATTGTGAGTATTATTGTAAGTATTTCTGGAGGTTTTTTTCTTTAATCTTATATTGTGTGTGTTGTCTTTGCAACAATACTTTTTGCTATGGTAACAAGCAAAAGTATTCTTTTATTGGAATCCAGAGCATGAACATGTAATGCTGCATCGACCCTTTTACTCCTGAGACAAATTAACTTCAGGAAGATTTGTTTTGGCCAAACTTTCAAGGAGGAAACAAAGTGTAAAAATGTGCATTAATTGAAAAAATGCTTGCTTTGAAACAATACTTCCCATTATTATTGCCATTATTGTCCTTTCATTAGAGCCTTAGGTTTGAGGTCATTAGCAATTTTTCTGTAAATCACAGGGTGGGGAATATTATTTTGTTCCTATTATTTTATTCTCATCATTTTGCACATCAGAGAGTAAATGATTTCTTGACTCAATATCCAGCACAACAGCTGGATATTCCTGTACTCCCTCCCATTCTTCCAGTTGGGAATCCACATCAGCTGTGGCTTTGTGCAGAGGCACAGAGTGGGATCAAGGCTGATTTAGCATCTCATTCAGCTGATATGAATATGTAATTATAATTAGGAGCTCCAGGGTCCCTCAGCACATGTACAAGCCTGGAATTTAGTTTGTGTTTTGATGTATTATACCTCTCAACTCTCTGGTGGGTAATAAACCTGCAAGCCAAGAAAAGCCAGAGGTGAGAACTTTGTCTGGAGGTACTGCAGGGCTTCCTTGGAGGTCCTTCAAACAGTGAATCATCAGTGTTGAAGTGCTTGCAGCTGAATTCCCAGCTCAGGCTCAGCTACAGAAAGAAGAAAATTGAGGCAAATTAAGCAATTGAATTGTCCACTCAGGGTGTCTGGTGCTTGACAGACCTCTAAAATTGGGATAGCACAAAATACTGAGGGCACAGAGCCTGACTGGCCCTAATTCTGCTGTATGCCAAGGACTTTTTAAGATCTTCCAAGTGTCATCTTTTCTGTCCAAAGTCAATGGGGAATACTGCCTAGTGATCAAGGAAAGACAAGAGAGTCCTGAGCTCTTTTTCTGGCACTGGCTTCCAGACTGTTCCCTCCTGAGGCAGGATCTTGCATTTCATGAGGGGGTTCAGCTCTCATTTAGAACAGAAACTGTTGTGCCCCATAGTACAGGTAAGAATTTGGGTTTTTTAACACTGGAGGTTTTATAAATTCAGTGCATTCTTTACCCTTATCTGTGAACTAGTAGTTATTAGACTATTTTATCCCTGCCACCTTTCCAATACCTCTTGCTTTTGCTACATTTTAATATAAATAATACAAAAAGAGGCTAAAACTGCTCATTTTCATTCAGACAAAACTCCATGTATGCCAGTGGGTTCAGATCTAATTTGCAAAAGTCCTCTTCCTTCTCAATGAGGTTTGCACAGGTTTGAAATGAGCACCTTGATGGGATATCCATTCTCACAGAAATTAGGGACTAGAGCTTCCTCTCTCCTATAGACCCTGCTTTGGTTTCCACAGCTCCTGCAACTCAGCCTTTCCAGGATGGATCTGCCTTCAGCTCACTGTCAGCACTTGGTCCTCAGAGGAACCAGGAATCAGTTCTGGTTTGAGATGTGCCAGTGGCCACAGAGCAAACTTTGGGTGAACATGCAGTTAATCTTCTCACCCTAGCTGTGGGCACCAGGCAAGGTTTTCTGTTTGTTTTAGTGCCCAGGAGAAGGAGGTTACACTGATCAAATAAATTTTGCACTAATTTATGAAGTGACTGATTAGAATGTGAGCTGACCTGAGGCAGCATTCCTGGCAATCCCACTCTTCCAGCCACAATGTCAGAATGGTTGGGATGGACCTGGACAATCATTTGATGTGAACATCAGCCAGGGCTTAGGGGACAAGTGACCCCTCACAGATTCAGGGACTTTCTGCTGCAGCCCCTTTGATCTCGTGGTGATGCTGAGCGACAGCTTCCTTGAATGAGACTTACCTATCTGTGGGGAAGGGGCTATTAAAGCAATAACCTTTCATATCCACTTGAAGAAAGGAATTTCACAAATGCCAAAAGAAAAAGGTATGTATAAATGAATGTGTGCTAATGGGAACTGTCAGCAAGAGAATCTTGTGCAAGCAATTCCCAAACGGATGCAAGATATTGTGGATAACCAAGACTGTCCAGCTCTGGAAATAAAACAAAGCACCCAGAATGGAAAATGTATATTTAACACACTTGCAAGAAAAATCTTCAACTTCATGTAAGGTAGAATGAATATTCTTCCTTCTTTTGAAATTCTTGGGTAATCTATAGAAAACTTTGTAACTCTGGAATGCTGTCCAGGTGCTGTATTAATATCTGTCAAAGCACGCAGTGCAACAACTTTAGGTGAATGCTAGATTATAGAAATCCCACTTATTTCATAGCTATAGAAAAAAAAGAGAGAATTTTGCTCCTTTTAGATTTATACCAGTCCTTTCACTATGGTAATCCTGGTTTCCTTCCATTTGGATATTTAGGTACAAAGCTACATCAGATGCTCATGTGAGCACTTCAGTGCATCAAAGCAGCATGAAACAGAGGCCAGTTAATATCCAGTGAAGAGTCAGGTGGGACAGGGATTTTTGGAAAAGTATTGAAGGATGTGGGTTCTGTAGTTTCATTCTTCTGCATGTAACAATTGAGAAGATTGTGTTGGTTTAAGTTGGAGGACAGGGTGAGAGTGTCTTTAACATGGAAAGGATGTTAAGGACTGTGCAAACAGGAATTTTGATGTTAGGCTCTTAGACATCATAGCTCTGACTATTTATGCCATTAACAAAGGAGAGATACCTTATACAATTTAAAGAAGCTTACATATGAGAGTAAATTGCTGATTTTTTGTAGCTTTGGTGTTTACATATTTCAGTTACTAAAGAAAATGGGGCAAATTATCCATATTTGGCAGCCCCAATACAAAAGTTTCCTTACTTCTCTATTTTTTTTCTATCCTAATTTTATTTAATTAGAAGACTTTTAAAATTGTGCTGTAATTACCTGGTCCTAGGCATTATGCAGAAGGATGTTGAGAGACATGTGATTATAAAATCCAGACTGCTGTGTGCTGACATTTATGGCTTTCTCTCACAGCACTAGCATGAATAGATGCTAAATTTTGTCAAGCTAAAATGTAGCTGGAAGGTTTCTGGTAAAAAGCAATTTGCATTTTTGGACAACAAACAGAAAAAAGGGCAGATACAATTTTCCAACACCTGCTCTGGTTTTAACTTCTTCCATTGAGTCTCTGTATTGTTCAGAAATGGTTTTCTGCCTTTCCCTGGAATGCCTAAAATTGGCCTCTGACAGAAATAAAATATTAGAATAATTGGATTCTGTCCTTTTTCATTATATAATTTTATGTTTTTGTCAACATGAAATCCATTGAGGAGATGTTTCTAACATTTCCTGAAAAATGTCTTTCAGCATAAGCTTTTTCCATCTGCTTTTGGAAAATCAGAATATTTTATAATTATACAGTCATCTTGCTAGAGTTACTTGTTTTCTATTAAAACATTTTGTACTGTTTGAGTTGTCATCTAAGAAAGATTTAAGAAAAGTTAGAACTAAAATTCACCTTTCTGTCTATAATCTGCTCATAGAGAAAGATCACTGGACAGACTTGCATTTTTGAGAATGATGTCAGAATTTCCCCTCTAGATATCAATTATTTATTAGCTTATGATGCAATTACAACATTCATCTTAAACACTGGGTAATGAAGCCTTTGCTAACTGTTCCCTGGCTGTGGTTTAATGGATGAAGCCCCCACCAGTTTCTTAAAACTGTTATTCCAGCTTGGAGCTGATACACCTGAGATAAATTTGGACCATTAAGTGAGAGTTTCATAGAACCATGGAATGGTTTGGGTTGGAAGGGATCTTAAAACTCATCCGGTGCTGGCCCTGCCATGGGCAGGGACACCTTCCACTGTCCCAGGCTGCTCCCAGCCCTGTCCAGCCTGGCCTTGGATGCTTCAGGGATCCAGGGGCAGCCACAGCTGCTCTGGGCACCTCTGCCAGGGCCTCTCCATCCTCCCAGGGAACAATTCCTTCCAAACCTAAAGGCTGCTATGAGTAAGGGTCCAGTTAAAATAGAACAGTCAACCAGTATGGTAATTGGAACCTGTTAAGATGTTTGAGGCTGAGATAAATTGGGGATGGAGGATTAACTGAATCTAATGTACTTTTAAATTGTTTAACTTCCAGATAGTTGGAAATCAGGGAGGAATTAAGAAACGTATAGCAATAAAATACATTAAAAAAAAAAACTAAATTGAGAAAAAAAGAAAAATAAAGTAGCTAATTTGAGATGTGTCAGGAATAATCCTCACTCCGCTGGGCTCTGCTTCCTATTCTTGCTCAGCTTCTTGATGAACACCCTGAAACGACGAGCGCAGGGGCAGCTGTGCCCTCCTGGACCGCGCTGGGCACGCTCGGGGCCGGGCAGAGCCCCGTGGAGCCCGGCAGGGAGCAGGGCACGGGCAGCGCCCAAATCCCCGCGGCTCCTCCTGTCCCTGGCTCGGAGCGCAGCTGCGGCCGGACAGCCCCCGGCAGGGAGCAGGGCACGGGCAGCTCAACAAAACACTGACTTATGTCTCAGAATGGTCCCAGCCTCAGCTGCTACCAAGACGTGGAAAACCAGCCCTGCAGAAGGGGCTGTGGCTGCGGGGAAGTCCCGCGGTGCCACGCCAGGAGTTCTGTGAATGATTAGGTTTGAGTGTGTAAATAATGTGTTTTAACTCGCGTTCTGTGGGTATGGCTCGCTGACTCCCACAGGCTTCGGTGAGCGCTGCAAGTGCACAGTGTGATATGGTTCGTAAAGGAGACTGAAACCTTGGATTAACCCTTCCAAACCCAGAATTCCTGTAAAAAAACTCCTGCTTTCTTCCCTCAGGTTTGTATATCCAGGCATTTACCAGGTGTCATCGTGCTCTGATCACTCCAGAGCAGTTTTCATGTGCCCAGAAGCCTCACTTGTATGTGATACACACATGTGCATTTAATTGCATTTAATTTTGTGTGAATATGCAAATCATGTGCTTGTCCAAGAAGCTGAGCAAATTCTTCTATTTCACACAGTCAAGTTGTGTAATGGAAACAAAAACCTGCATATGATAATTACACTGGATTAGATCCCTGGTGGATGGTCCTCATGCTGAAAAAAAGAGAGAGCAAAGGAAAGACATTTGAAAGTTTTGCTAGACCATAGTCTTGGATAGGGAAAATACAGGAAGCCAAATAACAATGACAAACTGTCCATGTCTAAATGGTCCAGTGGGAATTCAGACACATGGACTGAAGAATTTTTCTTATGGAAAAAAAAGAAGGACAATGTTGGTTTATATCTGAAAGGTGATTACAAAACCAGGGATGTTGATGGGACCTTTACTGTAGATGTACTGTGGCCACATTTCCTGGAATAGGGAGGAACATGAATAATTAGGTTTAACAGCCATTAGGTTCAATATTCTGGATTAGCTGAATATTATTAGAACCAGAATTGGAGGCAAGATAATAAAGATGTTCCTTTGTGGAAGTGTTCAACAGACTATGTTTATGGGGGTGAATAAAAATAAATAAAAGCAGCAGCGATGGTAAAATTTCCTAATGCTCTTTCACCTCATCTGAATCCATACTTGTCAGGGAAGGTAAGGCTTAAAAAGGAAACCCTCTGGAAAAGTCTGAGAGCTGCTACTTTAATCTTCATCTTCTGAGAAGTTTCAAATATCAAGAGCAGAGAGAGAGAGGCTGAGTCTCTAATTAGTGAGAGAGGCAGGTAGGACATTAATTGATTTGCTATGCTACTTCTTTGACCTGAGCTGTGTTTGAGAACAATAGAGGAGCTGTAATGTTCCTCCACAACAGAGCAGAGCTTTTATGTGATAGCAGCTTAGAGACCTTTGATCACAAACTGGGGCTCTAAATCTGTAATTTTTATAATAGTAATTTTTGCTACATGTATTTTATTTTTAGTCTTTTTTTTTTTTTCCTTGGGAACTAGTTTCCCTTACTTTGGGCTACTTTCTCATTTTACACAGTGTTTAAAAATCCTGGAATCAATGTCACTTTTCTAATAATGGCATAGTACAAACTTAGCAACGTTTGTGAGGAAGTGGGATAGTCTGGGTTTGTGTATGATCAGGTCATTATAAAGGTAAAAAAAAAACAAGAAAAGAGGAGAAAGAAGGTGCAGAAAGACAGAGGAAGGATTACTTTTTATTTCTCCTGGATTGTCATCTAGGGCCTAACCTACTGTGTAACTGTGTCTGTCATGGCTCCACAGTCCCAAATTTCACAGTGAAACTTGATCCTGTCACTGCACAGTCCTTTGAACGTTGCCTTGGTAAAGTGCTTATTAATATTATTACTGCAGAGTTTCATTCATGTTTTAGAAAAAAAAAGATATTTATTTTCAATATAAACTTAAAAATAATGCTATGAAAGCAGTGTACCTATTAGCACAATTTGGTATCAAAGCTGTTGGTTTACAAAAATGTGTGGGCTTAGGCCTAATTTAATGAGTTTATTGGGAAAGAGAATGAATAACAAAAAGAATGTCTCAGTTCCTATATCGTTCCAGAGCAGAACAATTAACTAAGAATTTAGTGAAAATGTACAGCACAAATTCACAAACATCAGAGGTCTCAAAAAAGAAAGAGCCAAGAGCTTTTATTTGCAAATTAAGGGTCCTTAACACTGAAGATAACTCCTGGTGATCATTTTTAACCTTTTTTTTTTCAGAGAAGGAGGCTTTCCTGAATGTCAGCAGCCAGTTTAAAAGGGATCAGGCAATCAGCCAGAGTTCCAGATAAAAAATTTAGATTTCTGTTTGTCAGGGTTCCCTGCATAGCCAAAAAGGAAAGACAGGGATGATCCATCACACTACAGAGAGATGGCTGAGATGTTTGAGATATTGTGCCCTGGTGGGATAAAATGTCCTTTGCAAGTGCTGGTCCAACATCACAATCCAATGGCAACAGAAGGATCTTGAATCTTGGATCTCAGCTAGACTGTGGATGGAAAACAACATAATTGCATGGTAAAATAATTCAAGTAAACACTGTTATCTGGGCAAGTCACTTTGGAGGGGATTTCACCTGAAACAAAGCAAACCATTTTTTATTTGGTAGAAGAATGCCCAGATAGGGAAATGGGCTTGTTTATTTGTAATGGTTTAACTCAACATCTGTGTAATGAATAATATTTTAGCTGTGGGACAAGTCCATATATCAAAGCAAAGTGTTGCCTTTCCTGAAAGGAGCATTTCTTGGCTCTGGCCAGATGGCTCTGTGTCCTTAAGAGTCTCCAGACTGTCTGTTTTGTATGGGGTGATGGCTTTGAACACATTACTTGTTTGTCCCTCTTTACCTTGAACCATGCTTGTGCTTGTCATTCTACAAGATTGTCAATTGCAGTTCAGGGTATTATGTACAAAATTAGGGAATTCTTTACTCGATTTTGGTACATGAGGGTCCAAGTGAAAGAATGAACTTTACATTTTCAGGAGAACACAACTGTCTATTTGTTTATAAAGTGACATTCTCTTTCATGGCCCTTTGGGTAGTAGAATAGAAAATAATACTTGTGGGTGGGAAGAATATCCAGTCTTGCTCTGGAAAAAAACCCTTCAGCCAAAGTAAGTATTTGAGTGTTTTGTAAGATAATGTCCAGCATGATGTAATACCAGGCACCTGGTGCAGACTCATCACTGTTGGGTTCAGCTTTTCATCATGACTAACAAAAATTAGGCAACATATTCCAAAACGAAAACAAAACAAAACAACAACCAAAAAAGAAAAGAACTGTTAGCCAGATGGTTTTTGAGAACTGACTAAAGTGGGAGGTGAAGTAAGCACTTGACAGGAATGCATGGGGAAAGGATTAATCATCACTTCATGTTCTACGTCCAAAACAATTGTGTCTTTG
This sequence comes from Passer montanus, assembly GCF_014805655.1. Lineage (NCBI taxonomy): Eukaryota > Metazoa > Chordata > Aves > Passeriformes > Passeridae > Passer > Passer montanus. The sequence continues at coordinate 1,251,168 of NW_024372813.1, forward strand.
TTATCTGTGATGCCTGACTTTGGGTAAGACAACAGGCATTCCTTTTCTGGGACACTCAACTGTCCCTCTGAAGGAAAAATGGGATTGGGCAGATGCAAACAGCCTGCATAAGTCAGATATCCACAACACAAAATTAATTACAGTTATTTACACAATTTCATCACAAACTACCACCATAGTATGCCAAAGTTAACAGATTAGCTGTCTGAGGCACAGAATAATGCATATTTAAATAGATAAAAATATTTTCATCTCAAATTAAAGGCCACCCTGACTATTTGTGTTTATTTGCCACAGGATTAATGGAACATCCTGGGAAGATGCAGGAGATGTGTAAATTGTATCAAGGTTGAGTTGCAGGGGCAGCAGGCAGCACCTTCAGGCAGCACCTGCTTGTTGTGAGCTTTTTACCTGTGTGCATGACAGGGCCTGGGAGTGGTGTGAGTGTCTGAATTCATCCCTGGGTGTGCTTCCACACCCCCAGATCTAAACACCTGCAGAAAGTTGGATGAGAGTGGTTTACAAATTGAACATTGCACTTGTCAGAGCACTCATGGACTCCTTGAAGAACATTTGTTGTGTAGACCAGCGAGCAAACACTGGACAGAAGAACAAACACAGAGCTAGAGGATAGGAAATCATAACTATACCCCCATTAGCCTTTCCATTCATATAAACATAACATATGTAGAATATGTTGAATTTTTAATTTTAGTGACAATGCTAAGTATGGTCCACCAAACGATTCCAGCATTTTTAAATTTTACAATCAAATTCCAAAAGCATTGATCAAAGTTCCACTACAAAGCTAATAAGTGTTTGTGTATAACCTGATACAGGCCATAGGTTTCTCCGATAAGAATAATTTTGTTAAATAATGTTCTTTTGGGACAGTTTCTTCTAAGGGCCTGGCAGCTGGTTGTTTTTGTGCACAAAGTGAATACTTAATTCATATGTGCAGGTGGCTAGAAGTGGTCCTGATACACAAACAAACACACTCTGTTTGTCTGTGTATATGCATATACAAGTACATATTTGTATATGCATATATACAACATTTGACACAAATATAAATTTCTGAATTTTTATGTCCCTGATTAATATTATCTTGTAATATTCTGCGACTATTTGATATATTAAAGCTTGTGGTATTTAGACTGTAACACCATGCTTTACAAAAGCAAACTTCTTTTGATTTTTTTTTTCATTACTCTCAGGGCTATCAGCCCTCGTTTCACATCCTGTTTTGTGAAAAGAGAGGCCAGTTTCAACAGGTTTGGATTTCACTTCTGGGAGAAAGAAGAATTAGGAGTTCAGAGACGGCTCAGATAAGCCTGACCTTAACTGACACCGTGTATGGTTAGTTTGTGCTCAGTCAAGGAGAAAAAGGGAGAAGCAACATTGCCAAAAACTTAAAAATCAGGAAGATTTCAGTTTAGATTTTCTACAGATGACTAAAAAGGCATACAAATTTTTATAGTTAAGCATATTTTATCTCAGTGACCTCACATCAGGATACCCTGGGCAATCCCTTTTTGCCGTGAGCGCAGCCCCTGCTGTGGGGGACACTTCACGTGTGGGTTTTGATTCTGACCCTTCCAGCTCCTCTCATTTTTGTGGCAGTCACATGGTTACATGGATGGCTCAGCCTTGGCTTAAAAACAACTTGGGTTTCCCTGTTCCATCTTTCTGGATTAAATGGTGTTTGCAATTGCTAAGCATTTTTTTTCTGCTGTATTTTCTTTCTTCAGCTGAAATAGCTTTGATAGTAAGATGCTTCCAAATATCTCCAGGTATAAGCTGCTTACAGGTGAGTTTTGCAGTGGCATCAGTTGTCTTTGTTCATCCAGGCTGGTGCTGTGCCTCCAAAACTGGGATAAAGGCACAAGGAATATGACAGCTGCTAGTTTCAGAAAAACTCCCCCAAAGAAAACATTCTTTCATGATATCTGGTAATTAAAAATTCATGTCTTAAGGTTTATTTCCATTGTAATTCTCTCCTGAGGTTCAAAAATGTTTTATTTCTTAGTAACATAGTTCTTGGTGGTGTTGTCATCGATGAAATATTTGGTTCTTTGGTACGTAGCTTTACTCTTGGTCCTAATTATGTCATGGAGCATTAGGTGCTCATGGAAGGAACAGATAAACACTGCAGGCAGCAGCAGCAGCACATGCTCCAGTGCTATCCAGCCAACATTCCTCAACTCTGACCCGAGGACCACCTCTGGAGATAAGAGTCCCTTCTTATCAGTGAGTCCTCGCTTGCTCTGCCAAGACTGTCAGCAGAAAAAGGACAGTCAGAGCCAGCAGTGCAGTTGTACAGCAGGGGCTTGTTCACCAGAAACTGCTCTGTGATCACTAAAGTGATTTCACATCCACCACCACAAGATTTATATTGTAACATATTCACGTTCCCATTTCACCCAGAGCTTGAACCCTGGAGATCTGGCAAAGGGCCAGGGCTGTAACTCATTTGTTTCCTCCAGACCTGGCACTTCTGGAAGTGTTTCTATCTGAAATGGATCAGGAGTCACAGGCACGCTGGCTGTGCTCTGCAAACCAGGAGATGTTGTTACCTCTTCAAAGGTGAAACCTTAGAAGAGTTGAATATTGTGTAAAAATCAAATATTTTAATCACTCTCTCTACTCTCACCTACTCTTGATGTAAGCAGTCATGTTACAAAATTTAAATTTCATCCTGTGACTATTCGCCTAAATCAAAAATTTTAGTTTTCCTTCACAGATAGCTGATATGGCAATTGCTGATTTTCAGTTCTCCAAAGTCATTGCCTTATAATCAGAGGGGTGGCTGACAGACCAGTTGTCTTAAAAGTTTTGGTCCTTTGCAGACTTGCCTGTCTGCTGTTCAGTAGCAACATGAAAGAGCAACATGGGTTTCTCAGAGTGCCAGATCATCCTGAATAACTCTGCGTTCAGTTTTCCATAGTGTGCATGAAAAGATTAGAAATTAGCTCATAATTTCTCAGTCATGACCTTCCAGTCATATAATTTTCCTAGGATGACTTTAAAACATTTAATAATTTTGTTTCGTGTATCTGTCTGAGTATAAAACTCTGCTCATGCATCATTTCACATTGCTCAGTTGAGGAGGGTCCTTGTTTTGGCAGAGCTGGGTGCTGACGTCTTTATGGATGGAAAATGTTGGTTTTATATTATATCAGTAACTCTAGAAAATGTGATACTGGGATTTGGGGATCTCATCTCCTGGAAAGTGATGGGTGAGGCCCAGCTCTATTATTGCTAAGCTTTGAGAGACAGGCTGACACCAGGGGCATGTGTAAGAGCTCTTTAGTTGTTTGCTTGAAACTGGAAGTCTGAAGAACATTTTTAGCCTGGCTCCAGCATATGTATTTATAGAATACCCAGATTATCTTTATATTTTAAAGTAAGAGTTTAAAAAGCCTGAAACTTGAAATGTCATTCTCTTGGAATAGGACATTATGGAATATTTATTCTTCCTGTTATCCAATATTTATTGTCTTGCAGCCTGCATCTACAGTCTCACAGCACAGAGAAAAGAAATCCTGATTAAATCTGACAATTTCACCTCTGCTATGAGAACAGCATGGGCTATTTTCTGTTTCTCCAGAAGCCTGTTGGAATTTACCTTGGAAATTTTGTGAGTGCTTCAGGTTTATTCTTCTCTCTATGTGACCTGTCTGTATATTACAGAGAATGTTCATCCTCATTTCCTTGGCAATGATCTTTGCCCTTCTTCTCTTCTGCATGAATTAATGTACAATAACTGAAGATTAGATGATCAAAACAGCAGCCACCTTTCCACCCTCTGTGGGCCAAAGTCATGTGGGATCCATTTTTAGGATGCTCCTACAAGGCAGAGCAGGTCTGTAGCCTCACTGTGCTGTGGAACAGGGAATTCCACAAAGCTTGAAGTCAGGCAGCTTTGCAGGATTCTTCTTAATGCTCCATGACACTTTGGATCCAAAAGCAGTAAATCCCACGTTTCCCCCTCCTGGGCATTACAAATGATGTCTTAATCTACCAGCATAAAAATCTACCCTCCATAAAAATAATTTTTATCTCTTTGTTTATAACACATTAAAAATTTTATAACAGAACAATACAAAAGCAAGTCCCTCAAGCTTTCAATTTAATTTTTTTAAATAAAATGAGCTGTCCCAAGTCTGTCTACAGCAGGCACTGTCAAGACAATTCCATCTTGAATACTTTCTGTTTTAAAAATATTCTGCCCAGAATATATATTTTAAAATTTTGATTAGTCTTTTTTAAGTGATAGGCATCTGTTGTTGAATATGTTGAGATGAGCAGGGAAAGTTTTTCCTACTAATTACAGCGTTAACACTTATGTCACATTCCAAATTTATTCCTAAATTTGGGAGGTAGGTAAAGAAAGAGAGAAATTCTCCTTCTGCAGAGGGAAGGGCAGAGGTATAACAAGGAATAACAAGGTAGACGCAGGTTCTGGAGTCAGCAGTTCACAGTTCCAAGTTCTGTGCTCAGATCACTACATACATTTCTCTGGTTCATTCAGGGCCTCCAGAAATCTAATCACTTTCGGATTTCCAGTGTCCAAGTTCACAGTAACATTAATTACCCAGCAGAAGTCTGGCTATTTCAAGACAATTAAGAGATATGAAGAGAATTGGTGGAAAAGTGAATCAGGGGTCATAGTGTAGTTCAGTATACAGCCAAGCAGTGCTCAATCTGACAAATGAAAACAAAATACAAAGCTTGAGAGGAGCCAAACAAGACCTTAATAAACAATTAGAGTTTGTGTGTTTCAGGGAGCTGGGTTTTCTTGGCGGCAGCGAGCAGCAGCGGTTTCTGAACAAACAAGATTGAGTTGGTGGCTGATGGAGCAGTGCAGGGAGCCTGTTTGTCCTGCTGCACCGACCGCTTCCGAGCCTCCGTGCCAGCTGAACCTCCTCCAGCTACTGGAGGTGGACAGGAATGTGCTGCACTCAGGATGAGATCGTTCTGTGCTCCAAAGGCATCTCAGGCAGGCATGAGTGTGGGGGACACTGCTGGGGACATCTGCCTTGAGCTAATGAGGAGCTGATGAGTTGTACCTGTGCTTTGGAGCTCCTGCACTCAGTCATGGCCAGGGGGTTCCTAGGAGTGCAGCAGCTAAGAGCAAACAAACCAACAAACCCCCAGGCCTGCAGGTGAGTTTTATAGGTGCCTGCAGGGCAAGCATAGCAGTTCATTCCTGTCCTGAGTGTGATATAGGGAATAAATGCATTTATACAAGAGGCCAACCCTGGGAAAGACCTCCATAATCAGCTGCCAGTTCATGCTTACAGAAGGGCTTTCCCACAGCAAGGTATTGACTGGTGGCAAGAGCAAAATGGAAACCTGAAGATCAGGAAGCAGGCAGGTTGCCTCTCTCTTCATTGTGTCTGGTGGTGGGGAGCCCAGACTCTGCATTATTGTCCCTTCCCATTCCCTGTGGGATCTTCCTCCCTACCCACTGCAGCACAGGCAGGGCTGGGGGTGAGCAGCCAGAGGGACTCTGGAGCAATGGGCCACAAGGGGAGCAGGGTTCACCCTCCTCTCATTCCCCCAGTGGCCTTAAAACAAAGCATCCCCCTCTTTCTGCACCTCTCCCCTCTGTGCAGCTCCTCCTGTCCCTCAGCTTCCAGGGGAAGGAAAATCAGGTACAAAATTAACACTTTTTCCTTTTCTACAGCTCTCTTGCACCAACCTTTTCTCCCCTTTGGCCTCAAGGGGACTGTTCCAGCCCTGACTGCCATCACCCCTTTAACTCCTGGCACCTGGTGCCCTGCTCACATTAAAAGGTTTGTAGCTTTAAGAGAGTGTTTGCTGTAATTAGGGGGGAATGTAAAAAACCTGGTGCCAATGAACTTGATTGGTGCCAAAGCCTGATTGGTTGGAGAGGTAGTGATGTTGCTTCCTGCCCCTCACCTGGGGTAGAAGGCAGCTGGGCTTTGTTGGAGACAGGGTGTGGCGGTGACCTGAGGTGTGTGAGTACAACCCCACTGAGGGCTGGAGGGAAAAGTGGATTTAGGGGTGGCCTTATACTGCTGCTGACTTCAGCTGGGTCTGATACATTGGGGAGAGTTAATGCTGAAATCTTGGAGTTACAGAGGAGAGCTGGTGGCTCTGTGAGGAGAACCTCAATTTGGGAAAGAGAGAGCACTCTCTGGATCTGGGATAATTTGAGATTTCTAGGAGGAGCTTGCCAGCTGAACTAGGGAGTCTTGGTTCCTGCTGGTATGGCTCAGCCTTCCTGAGAAGACACTTCAATGTGTGTTTAATTAGGAAGAAAATGGGCTGATCAAGTGGAAAATAACAGTATATCTCAAAGAAAATTCCAGTGGGCAAGAGCTGTTAGTTGGCTTCAGATAGAAAGGCTGGGCTGTTCTAAGTGATCAGCTTTTTGGAGGTGAGGGAGAGGGGTACAAGTGTACACTTCAGGGTGTGAGGAATTAAAGGGCAGCACAGCTGCTAAAAAATTGGAGTTGATGTATTTGCCTCTCTAAATGCAGCATGTTTGCCAGAACTCTGCAGTTGGATTAAACTCAAAGCATATGTTCTCTGACTTCAGAGCTATCCCACACTGGGATGTATCCATCACTCCTGCTCTCTCCTCAGCAGAACAGCTGAAGTTCTGGAAATGAGCAGAGTTGTCCATCTGAAATCCAGCAGTCTTTGCGCTTCCAGTTCATGCCTTAAACTTCCTTTTCTCCCCTGTCCACTTCTTTCCCCATACAGGTGCTTGCTATTTTTTTTTTGCTTTCTGGTGTCTTGATTTCTAATGTCTCTTCCTTAATTTTTGCCCCCGTTATAGAGATGTGGCTCTGCTATTTGTTCAGTGATATTCCAGGTAAAGTAGGTTTATGTTCTTGCTTCCTTCACGTTTTGGAGAGGCTTGTTAGAAGCACCTCAAAATAACCCAAACTTTCTGTTTTCACATGAACAAAAATCAACTGCAATAGGCTTCTGGTTTCCTGAGATTACTCCTGTTTATTGTTATCAATACTTATTGGGTGCTTCCTTGCTATTTTCAGTCTTTTTTCAGTTGTATATAATTTATATCAGCATCTTGTCTTCTTATTGCAATTATTGAAAAGTAGGACAATTAAATTTTAGCTTGTCTTTAAGACTTACAGTGAATCCTAAGCTTCTGATAACAAAATCATTCAGCAGAGTGAAATTCATCTTTCTGTATAAAGTATTTTCTATAGCCATTGAGAATCCATAAAAAAGATGAATATTTTCCAGTGAAATGTGAAACATACTGATGACCTCAGATTGTCTACTTATCTTTGTAACTGGCATGAAATCCAGCATGGCTAGGAGTCCAAATCCTGTCATTTTGGCTTTGTGTGTGTTCTGCTGATCACCTGCCTAATGAAATAAACAGGCAAGATGAGCTTTTTGTCATCTTGCAACATCTGTTCATGAAACCTCTCTCTGGGAAAGTGGGTTGGGAACATTTAGGTGAGGATTTTTATTCTAGTTATAGACTTGCTGTTTTGTAGAAACATAAGAATGTTATTGATAGAATAAAAGACTCTGCACTTTCCTCTGGCAAGCCATGGTAGTTGCACTAAGTCAATTAAAGAGAAGAAGCTCTTTACTTGCAACAGTTTTGCCACTCTTATTTTAAAGGTAAGAGTTTAATTCTGCTACTCAGTGGAACTGTAGCTTATGAATTCTGGACAGAGCTGTAAAATCTAGGTTTGCTGCAATTACAGGAATATACTGATGTCAATACAGAGCTTCTTGTGCCAATGGCAAGCTGCCAGGAACATTGATTTTTCTTCTCTGTCTTGCGTTGATTTAATTTTCCCAGACCATCTTGTCTCATCTGCACTTCTTTTCCAGAGCTTTTGTACCCAAGCTGACTCTTGTGCTCAGCAGAGCTCTCTGCCCTTCTGGTTTTGGGTGAGGCCCCACTCAGAGGGTCTCACTCCCACTCCAGGGTTGCCATTGTTTTAGCTGCCAGCTTCAATTCAGGAGATGAATTCTTTCTGTAGCCATCCAAAAGAAATGGAAGGATGTTGCAGCATGACTGGGAGCTGTTTCCATGTTCTGGCCATGAGATAGTGGCTGCTAGGATTGGCTGTGTGTGGCTTCAGTAGTATGTGAAAATTTATATTTGTGACCTTCCTTTTCAAGATATTCAGCACTTCTGATCCAGGAGAGGTTTCAGATCCACAGAAGGAAGGAGATGCAGAATTAAGAATTAGTTTAGATTGATGGAGAAAAATAATAACAAAAACTATTATTAAAGGTTTAGCAAGTCCAACCATTTAGGATGCTGAGTTCCCTGGGGACTGATGGCAGTACAGGGTGTGAGCCCCTGGGATCTGCCCACAGGAGGAGCAGAGGAACCAGAGGGCAGGAAAAAACTGGGAGAAACTGTCATGAGCATGGATAATGGCAATAGGACTCCACAAGGTGCAGAGAAGAAAGCAAACTGGAAATTGTGCATGGTTAATCTCCTTGCTGTTTTTTCATTGTGCTGTGGAGACTTGAGTTTATAATCTGAATTGTGCCAAAGGAATATCTGGTTCATATTATCAATCTTGTCTCCATATGGAAACAAGTCAGATCAAATGTCAAGACTTCTTATTCATTTAAGTGCCATTGTGTTTTACTGCATCTTTTGATATCTCTCATAATGATTTTCTTTTTATTCATCATAAATGATTAATTCACTAGGCAGTCAGCCTCCCTTGAGTATTGCATGGCTCTAAATTGCTTATTTTGCCAGAAAATATTTGTTACTGGATCAGAAAAGCTTGACTGACTACTAAGGAGGGAATTCTCCCTAATAAATATTTCTTCTGAGTGAGCATGCCTGTACATTGGAAGAAAGAGAATATTTCTGAGAAGTGTTCAGTGTTTTACTTACTGTACAAGTTGGAGTTGTAAAAGGCACTTTGCCACTCCTGCCTTGTGAAGATGTTCAGAAAGACAGAAGACATTTTTAATCTCAAAAATATTACTTTTGTTTGGGAAGGAGATTTTATAATGCACAATGTTAGCAAAAAAAAACCCCCTCAGATCAATAATTCACACCTTAATGCAGATAGAATATTAATGTTAGACTGATGTACTGGTGCATTTTTCTGGTCTCTAATTTCTGAAACTGCCCAGAGAGAGGGACAGACTTTCTGATTTTTGTCAATATAATTATATATCTCTCAAAGGATTTGCTCCTATTTTCACCAGTCAGGAGAGAAGTAGTAGACTCCTAATATGCAACCAATAAATTCCACTTCCTGCCTTCAGATCTCTCAGTCAGAGAGATGAAGGAAGATAAAGGAAAAAAGCACTCAGACAAAGGAGTGAAAGCCATTTTGGTCTTTTTGGAGAAAATGAGAGTGGAGCTGCTCTGGCTGGACTGTAATAAGAGTTGTTTCAAAGAGGAGGGGTGGCAGGAGGTGGGTTATTCCCTCTGCCAGATTTTGATTTAAACCTGAACACAATGCTCAGGCACCTGTTGAGAGCTGAAAGCTTTTCTGGAGATTGTGGTGCTAATTGTCCCTCGAAGCTGGGGGATTATGTGTAACCCGAGCCCCCAGCGCTGCACTTCTCAGGGCAGCCCTGACAAGCACTTGAAGGGGAAAGTTCCTCTGTTTTCTGCTCTTAATGCCACCAAATGGGGATTTGGGAAGTTTGTCTTTAATCTCATCTTGCGGTGATGCCCTCCGCAGAAAGAGAACTACAATCTGCAAGTAAAGCCACTGTAAATAAAAGTATTTTAACTTCACAAGAATATTATGTCACATACGCAGCTGAATCAAATCTCCCATTCTCTGTGCAATAGGCCAGTGTGTTGGGTTTTTTTTTTTCCCTCCCATTCTGCATTTTAAAAATACCTTTCATTGTATAAACACACTTAATGTAAATGGATCCCCTGCCTGGAATTGCTCAGCTAACAGGACAAACAAGAGTTCATTTTATTACTGCTTAAGTCTTCATTTGCTTCACTGAGCCATCCTGAGATCAGGGTATTTGAATATGAGGAGAATTAATGCAGTTTTTTTCTTGTCCCAAGGAAGCAGAGTGACTTGGGTGGTATCAGCCTTTCCTCAGTCATCTGAGGGCAGGCAGTAGAAAGCATCCCTAGAGGAATTGTAACTGGGGCCATGCAGAAGGAAAAGCTGTCAGTCATGAAATTAGACTTAAAAATTTGCTCTCCTTCACTTATAATCCAAAATAACTTTGGAAGCTTTTTAAGGTTTGCATTAAAATGTGGTCATGGATGACAGTTCAGCACAAATTTGGGGTTCTTAATTTACTATGGCTTAGACTCTAACAAAAAAAATAACTAAGAAGTGACTTATTTTAATGTTTCTTACATTATAAGCACTGCAGCCTGCTCTTGGAGAACATTAGGTATGAGTTACTTTACAAGCAAATCAAACCAGCTGCATTCATTGTCTGCCCTACTTTGTTCTAAAGTTATCCATCTGTAGTTAAAAAATCATTGTGGAAGCAGTAAGAAAAGGAACCAAAGAACAGTGTTTCTTCTGCAGGTGTGTCTTTAAGAGATACTGTGTACCTTTTGAGCATATAAATGTCTATGTGTAGTATGACAATTTTGGTGACAGAATTTGGAAGACATTCTAGCACTGGATTATTACATTAGAAAACTGTATTGAATTCTCTTGCCTTCCCCCTTGATAATACTGGATTCTTGTTTGAAAGCTGCTTTCTTTTCTGTACCAGACAAAATGCTTCATATTTAGGACTAGCTCAGCTTCTGCCAACAAAAGGCATGTGAGTTTCAGTAGTATTTCTAGTAATTTGTTTAATAACAAGAGCTACAGAAGATGAATAAAGAGCATTCCTTTGCACCAAAGAAATGTCATTGGCTTGCATAGACAGTTTTTAATTTATCCACCTGCCTTTATTTAATTTAGCCCCTTTTTTCAGAAGGGAAATGATCCCAATGGTTACAGCACAAGCTATAATAGAATATTGTCCTATTTAGGTTCAAATCCAGCAATGAAGATGCAATTTCTGCAGTGAGGAGCTGGGTGTTGACTTGATAACCCTGGCAGAGAAAGGAGTAACACCTGAGACTAATGAGCACTGGGTGAAAGCTCCTGTGTACTTCAGCTGTGGCTTCCACCAAGGTAAAATGCAAAACTTTGATCAGAACTGCTAAAAGAAAGAGCTTATCTTGACTATTTCACTGAAAGAACCATAATTTTACAGCTGAGTGATTTTTGTTGTTTATTTACACTATTTGGAGGAGTGGAATGCATTACTTGCACTTGTCACCTTTAAAAAGCTTTCTTGAAAACGAAAAAATATTCTAGTTTGCCTGGTTTATCTTATTATTCATGTTCAGTATTTCCAGTGGGTTATCTACAGCTCTCTAGCAGGCAGACATAATTTCATAAAATTGAGTGTTATTCAGTGGAATAGGGATAAATCTAAAGCAAACAATTCAGTATGGTAAATGCAGCTATTTCAACTATTTGTGTTATTTTAGCTCAGCGTGCTTGCAGATATAAATCTCCTAAAAAGAACCAGGAGAAAAGGTACATTTTACACACAACATTTTTAGAAGGCATAGTCCCTTGCTTGTGTTAAAAGCTGCTCATCTGTAGGAAATACTTGGAACATTGAGGTTTTTGAACTATTGACTAATTAAAAAAAATAAAATGTGTGGTGAAAGGAAATCTTCTCGGTGAAGAAATGTGAAAGTAACATTTCTGGCAGGCTACTTCAGGTGATGTCATTCTCCCAAATGTGCCAAAGTCTGGTATTTTACAGCAAGAGCTGATTTCTCCAGGCAGGCAGAGTCCGTGGCACTTGGTGCTGCTCTCAACTTCAGCCAGCCAAGCTCTGTGCATTTTTGGAGCTGTTTGATGCAATAAACCATGCACACTTTACACATGGCACTGAGGCTTCATTTTAATGTGTAAACACACTCACATGGAGCTGTGCATGCTTGAAATCCTTTCACACTTCATTGTGTGGGTTTGTCTCTTGGCTGAGGAGCTGCTCAGTGCCAGTGTTGGGTATTCCTGCCTTCTGTGTTAATTGTTAAATTGATTGGGTTCTGTGTAAATTATCCAAGAGGGAGCACAAATCCAGTCATCTCTGGGGGCCTTAAATGCTTGTCCCACTAAGGGCCAATAAATGTAGATCACTTGTGTGAAAACACAGCCAATATTTGAATTTGTTGCATTTATATTATTACTTTTATTCCATCAATTTGAACCACTGGGCCCAGTAGTGTGGAACAGATTAGATACTTTAAAAATTGTAAAGAATACAGCTGGCAGCAGAGAATACTCAGGGCCTGATTCTGGAGGAATTTTGTGGACTGTTAATGGAGTAAGGTGTTTCTTGTCCCAGGGTAGACTGGCCTTGTGGTTATTGCATCTGAAAGGAAAACTGCTGCATTCCTTGTTTTATTTCTGGTGACAAATACTGTAGCAACAGTCTGAGTAAAATTTTTGTTACTAGGTGTATATTGAAATAATGTTATATCAATCAGAATATCAGTGTTCTATGAACAGGTTTATTCCTTATGATATTAGGAATATAATCAATATTATAAATCAATTATTTATATCACAAAGTACCAAATCCATATTTTCATGCTAGCAAACACAATAAAGGAATAATGATACGCCTCTATTCTGTTTGCTGGCATGAAAACATTGATTTGGTACTTTGTGATTCCAGGACTTTCTACATCCATTGAGGAAAATCTGTTTGGTGAAGGTCTGGAAAGAAAATCCATCAAAGCCTCTCAAGCTTTGTCAACTCTTATTGACACTAAAAAAATCAATATATTTGATCTAAGCTTGATGGGCACATTTTGTTATGAGACTGTAATTTTATAATGTTGAGTATTCTTAAGGTAAGTGTATTCCAAACCAGCATTTTGGAAGATTTCTGCCTGTAGATAGGTTATAGTATCTCTTTGGCTATGGGATCCCAAAAGAACAGCACCATTTACAGACACACCTGCATGATGATGGAAAGTGCATCAGGACCTCAGTTTGTGTCCCAAACAAAGATTGCAGGTAGGTTACAGCAGAGGAAGGGTGTGGCAGCGTTGGAAAAATGGAGGTAAGACAAAAATTTGAACAGTTCTTCTCATTCTCCACATGAGCTCTGGATGAAGAATGTTTAAAGCTGTCTGAGAACCAAAGTTTAAAAAATGTCTAGCCACATAAAAATGATTTGGCAGTAGTGAATGTTTCAGAATTCATAAAATGCAGTGCAAAATTTTATCTGATTCTAATTCAAAGTAGTTATCAATACTCTTCATTGGTACCATGAGCCATTTAACATTCAATATACTTGCCAGGTGCTGAAATGTAATTTCATTTTTAAAAAGTCACTACCAGCAGGCTCAGGTTCCACTGTCACTGTAGGACTCCTTGGCTGTCATAACCAAAGCTGAAATTTGGAGCTTTGTGCCTGGTGTTGACCAAATAATTTCACTTAAAAGTAGGTAATTTTAGCAAGTCTTCATTAATAAAATGCAAAAGCGTTTTTGTTATGACTACTAGACCTTCCTAGTAAGAAGAAATAATCAATGAATATTTGAAATATAATAGGCTTAGTATCTAATTGGAAAATGTAAATAACTATAATGTAGATTTCTGTAATCAATATTTTTATTGTGTTTATGGTCTTGGACACGTCCAGCTGTGTTTGGATGTTTAAATGTGTCACTGAAACCTGCTGTGCCTCTGCAAAAGCTCTTGGGAGCAGCTGCTGCCTGGGCTGGGCTTGCTGGGGTGCAGGAGGATTCTCCCCCCTCTTCCTGAGCCAGGATTTTATTAGGCTGGCTTGTAAATCAAAGGGATAGGTGCCTGCTGAGTTGGGATTTTTGGTTATTGCTGCACTGAACTAGGACTTTGGTGATTTAAAGATTCAGGAGCTTGGCTGTATTGAGTTGTTTGTGAGCGAGCAGCAGCTGGGGGAGGTTCAGCACCATTTGCTGGCAATACCTATGGACTGACAAATCCAACAGCCACATCCACACACAGCAGTGTCCTACAACCACCTCACAGATGTGTAGGTTACACTGAAAATGAGGGAGGAGAGGCACCTTCATCTAGGCAAAACCTGCTTTGTCATGTTGTATAACCCATGTCCTCCCTTTCCATTGTAGGACTTAATTCCTCAGGATTTGGGCTTTCTGGGAGTCTTGTTTTAATTTTACAATGTAAAGAATTACAGGGGCAGAGACTGTGTCTTATTTATTGCTTTTATGAGTCATTTAGTTCATTTTTGGATGCTTGACAGATAATAATGTGTTTGATTGCATCATGTGGTACACCAGGTCTGGAGGAAAACAGACTTTCAACTCTGTAATGAAGTCTTAAGTTTGATTTACTGTTTACTCATTCAACAGCAGATGCAGGCCAGAATTCAGCTCATTTAAATTCTATGGAGTGGCTCAGCCAAAGGCAACATAAAATCAGGTATCATCAGTGTACATCTGATAGTTCACACTGTGTAACGCTGTCTAGATTTTCATCATTAATGTTCCTGGACTAAACATGGAACATTGGATAGCAGAAAACTTGGATGGATTTCAGCTGGAAAATATTCCCAGGATCTAAGAGTTCTATAGAATAACATGTTAATGGTTGTCACTTTGCAGTAGTCCTTATGCACTCCATATTTCCCAATTATGGAGCCCTACTCTAATTAATCTCTCAATAAAACAAACTTTTCCCCCTTTTTTTTTCTCCCACCCCACTTGTGTGGTCTTTGGAAAGCCAGAGTTGTGGTAACATCAACAAATTAATTCTTAACAGAATAATTGAGCTGACAGCTAAGAGATGCTCACTTTCTCAAGCACTTAAAAAATAATACTTTTGTTAGAATTTTGTTCTCCATTATTGATTTTTTCTTTGAGTGAAGCCGAGTCTGGTGCAGAGGGTTGTGGAGGGCTGGGATGCTTTGGGCCAGGCCTGGGGACAGGGTGTTCAGCTGAGCAGCTGAGGGAGGAGCTCTGGATTCCTTTTCCTCCTCAGGACATGGCAGTGGTCGGTAGCTGAGGACAGACCTCCTTCTGGGGCACGTGCTCAGCCAAGGGAATTTGATCAAATTGTGCAATGTGAGCAAAAATCCCAACCTGCCATGGCTGGGGAGTGCCAGAAAGGCAGGGCAGCACTGCCTGTGGTGAAACTCTTGTGGCAGAGGGGTGAATTAACAACTTTGGCTGCAGTGGGGCTGCCTTGGGATCTGAGCTTCCAGCCTGCCTGAGGCTTCTCAGGGAGCTCAGCCATGGCAAAGGGCTAGGAAAGAAACAGGACTGAAATGTGATGGAACATTAATTGAGCCTTCTTGGAAATGGAGGGGTTTCCAGAGGGAGGAGGCCAAAGTGGTCAAGTTCAAATAATGCAAAACTGACCTGGGATATTTCATTTAGATTTAGAATATGTCTCAGTTGAATGGCTGGGCAGAATCACACAAGTTAATTTGGACTTCCAGAGCAAGATCAGGAAAGGAAGACCAAAGGTGCCCCCAGGAGACCATTGAATTAATTAGTGAATCTTAATCGCTTATTGGGGAAGTTAAAATAGATTGTCTTTAATGAGGAGAATGCAAGTTGGAAACTAATTTTGTGCAATTTTATCTTTTAACACTTGATCCTAACCCAGCCTATGACACATGAGAAGATAAATTCCAGATCTGAGTTGTCAAATTGGCATTAGATACAGGCACTAACTGAAGACTTATGCCCATCCAAAATCTGAACTGTTTTAAAAAATGGATTTCTGGAATTTTAAAAAAATCTTTATAGCTATGAAAATGAACAAATTGGTATTTTATTATGACTAATACCTTTATTGAAGTGCCAGACACATTCAGGCATTAAAGGCTTTAATAATGTGGCTCAGATCAAGAGGTGATTTATTTTTTTGGGTGGCATTTTTTGTTGATAAATTGCTGTGTTTTGAAGGACATGAGGCCTAATGTCACCATAACCTGCTTCTGAGAAGATAAAGGGAATATCTGACACTTATTTTGAAATCTGAAATCACAGCTGTGGAAGTTCAAATATTTTCCACTCAAACTGCAATAACTCAAATTTCCAAATTTCAGCTCAGTTCTTGGATTAATAGTGGATAAAAATATTCTGGTTGAGTTATCAGCTGGTTTGTTCCAGAGACTTTGTATTTAGGTTGATTAGACACAATCCCAAGCTTTCAGAAGGAATTCTTCATTCTTTTAAGTGCTACTGCTATTATCCAAAATGTTACCTATATGAGAAAAAACGCTTTATTAGGTTATCTAGGAAGATTCAGATAATTCTCTTGTTCATTATAGTTCTTTATATTGTATGTCAGAATTCCCTAGACACTCTTGGAAACTCATCCATGGCTCTCTGTACACACAACCTGCTCTTGACTTTGCCTTTTGAGCTGTGTATGTGTTTGCTGCTGTTAAAAGAACAAATCCTATGGACCAGAGGTCCTCATGAGCTGCCAGATAAAGTTCCCACATGTAAAGGTGTTTGTAAAGGGGCAATGTGAGCTGAAGCACTGTCAGACCAGAGCTTTCTCAAATGTCTGTTGTAACCTCTAAAATGTTGAATCAAGGGCCAGGTCGCTTCTCTGAGCATTTTGAACTGGTAGTTTCTAAGAAACAAACCCAGAAAGAGCAGGCAAATTTGTGTTTTCACTGAAGCCTGTGAGAGCTTTGCAGTGTTTTAAGCAGGGCTGGTGTTTGCTTCTTGCTTAATGGCTGTATCTCGATTTGTAGTTCTTGCCAGGGCTGGGTCTCATGCACTCTGACCACATCTGCTCAAAGCTAGAGGACTTGCTGGCAAAGGAGCAGGAATTCTTTCAACAGTTCTTTGAGTAAGGATCAGCTACTTTTAATTTACCATGGGATGAAAACATTTACATGATGTTCCCACAGCACAGGTGATGCACCCTAAAGGTTCATAACCCAGTTTACCCTGTGCTGATTTGTTCATGTATCTCTGTTTTAGTTTTCTGGTAGCTGCTTTATTGTGTGAATCAACTGTAATTACCGTGAACAACATGTTTATGTCATGTAAAGGAAACAAAACCTATTTTAAAGACATTTTACAATTTCATTAGCTTAAATATCTTTATGGTGAAGCACACCCTTCAGTAACTTCCTCTGAAAGCTTAGCAAACAGCATTTCTAATTAAATACGTTGTGCTTGCCCTGTGTTCCTTTTGTATTACACAAATGGTTGGAGCAGAAAATGGTCACGGAAGCCAGGAGTGCCTAATAACTGGTGTGATAGAAAAGCAAATTGGTAGCTCAGTACCTTTTAAAACAGCTGTAAAGTTTTTACTTGGTAGCAGAAGTCAATTGATTTTTTCCTTTCTTCCTTACTTTGCTTTTGGGCTGTAGTTGGAGGATATTTTTTTTTTCCTGCCACAGCTGCCTGCAAAAGTGCCAGGTTTGGCAGCTCCCACCTGTGTAAGCACTTGAGGTAGAGTGGTGTGAATTAGCCAAAAACTGCTCGGCTCAAACTGTTGTGCACCGAGGTGGCTGAGGAGGGAGCTGCTACCAGGAAGGGTTTCCTGCCTTGTAAATTAAAACAATTTTTTATAAATATGGGTCTCTGGTTTTTGGTTGTGTATATTCAGGGCTCTTTATGTGAGATTTTTGTTTCATTGTCCAGTTAGGAAATCATCTGGACTCTCTGGCCTCTGCCCTTGGAGGCTTTATTGGTTTACATATTTGTGTATTGTACCAACATCAGTAGCAACTGGGAACATGAAATAAAAGCTGAACTTTCAAGAAGGGGATTGGCCATTTTTCACTACAAGTTTTATTAAAGAAAAAATAATAATTCTCTTGACTTTTGCCTTGTAAACATTTGAGAACCCAAGTGTTCCCATGCCCACTTTCATTAGACCACTGAAATCACCTTCCACTGCCCAACCTGCTCAATCCACAGAGAGCACACTTTGATTTCCATGTTTTCTGTGAGTGATAGGAACAGTAAGCTTGTTGCAAATGCACAGCTTAAGCATCTCGATTCTGTAGCTGGTTTCAGGTTCTATTAAATATTTATTCCTTGGGGTTTGTTGCCACAGAAGTAGAACAGTTCTCTTTCTGCTTTGCAGTCCTGTGTGTCCACCTTGGGCTTTCCTCTTCCTGCAGAGGGAGTTTCTAGAGGCATTGAGCCTACAAGTTATGAAAACCAGTGAAGTCCTCCCTATTAGCAAGGGCTGCTTGGTGTATTCACACTATAAAGGGAGGGAAATTTCAGGTTGCTTATTGTTATGTTTGAAGCAGACTCTAGTGATGGATGTACAGACCAAAACCGAGCGATTGAGGACCTAGAACACAGCTGGAGTGGTTGCCATGTTTATCCAGAAGCTGACAAATCTTAACTAGAAGCTATTCTCAAAGTACAGCTGAGACAAAGAACGTGATGTGTGTTTGGAAATGCGCTCCCTGGGTGAGTGAGTAAATTCATGGAATGAGGGATTTTGAATCTGTGTGCATTTTTACATTTGTAGTTGTGTGGATGAGCTCCTTTGTACCAAGTCCTCCTCTGGCAAGGAAAAGAGGTGGTTTTCTTGGTTCTTGCCCCTCTGGAGGACATGGGGAGGGGTGGAGTTGAAGCACGTGGTTGTTGTTACTATATTTGAGCACCACCTTGGCCTCGGAGTGAGAATTGCCCTTGTGGAGAAGGGCTGCTTTGGCAAAAGGGCGTTTCCTGGGATTAACAGCAATTCCTGCTGCTACTGTTATCTGGTGCTTGTGTTTTTGCTGGCAAGTGATGGTCCTGCTTTGGTTAATTACAGTCAGACCCATTTAGTGATGTGGTGAAGCCATTGGTTTATGGCCCACAATTGTCAAACAGAACAATTCATTAGGCTCCTGAATCTGTTGAGTGCTCCTTATTCCCTTTTAACTCAGTCTAGAGTAGTGTTCCTTTATTGCTATCTTAAAGATATCATAGCTGCCCAAAGCTGTTCATGTTTCTGTAACCCTTCTGTGTTACTGAAGACCTTGTTTTTCACTGCCAGCTTGGCTGGGAGTTTTGTGATTCCACTGAGAAATTTTACTTGCAAAAACCTGTCTCAGCAATAAAAGGTTTTAGATGGATAGGGCATAGCTCAGGAGTCCTTCCTTTAGAATCTAACTAATGAATCTGGGATCCGCTGTGGAACTAATGAATCTGGGATCCACTGTGGATACATGATGTCTTAAACCAAGGAGTTGGATGTGTTTTTCCCTTATTGTCCTGTGGCTGATGATCCTTGGTTTATGTGGCTGGAGTTTGTACAGTGAACTGTCATGGGTAGCTGAATATTTTGTGTTAATAAATTGAAGTGTGTTTCCAGCTTGGGTCGTTAGTCAGTAGAGCTGGGATAGTCACTTGAGGGGGAGCATCTTCTGTCTTTACAGTGGTTATGCTTAATTGAGTTCAAAAGTTACAAACCCAGTCTAGCAGTCTGCACCATTATTATGGGACAAAAAGAAGGTACTTACTATGCTAAAGAAAAAGAATACAAAATAACCAAACCACATCTACTTATTGTAAACAAACTCTGTGCAAATTTGTATCCCATGCAGTATCGCTGCCTTCACCACAGATGCACAGTGTGAATCAGTGACTGCAGTGATTCATCCTGCACTTCTTTTCTTTCCTTGCTTTATTTTTTTTAGCATAAATGTGACACTTGCAGAAATCAAGGCGAAAAAACCATTTGGCTTTGGCAAGCATAGTGTGGGTAGAGAGTATAAAATTGCAAACACAGCTGTGCCAATGTGCTTTATTCCTAACTTACAACATTTCCTGCTCTTCCAGAGCTGGGGCTGGCTCAGGGATTGCCAGTCATGACACTTTTTATGGTGGTTTTGTGCTGTGCACCAGTGGGGACCAGAATGAAACCAGCAGACTAATTTTAGTTCATGATCTGAGGTTTTGAATCCAGGTCTGCAGAAGTGAAAGATTAGTGTGTATTAGCTCACTGAAAATTTGAGCCTGTTCTCCAGCTGGACTGTCTTGACCACCTGCTAACTTGTTGATAAGGTGAGAGATTGGGCACTTTGGGTCCAGTTCTGACCTCATGTGCCCTGGTGTAACTTACATGGGTTTGAAAAATCTGTTTCAATTGTTTGATTTAAACTTTAGCTAGGCCTAGACCTCTCTGCTCTTTATTATTTTAAATAAAACCATAGCAGATTTGCTTTTTGCTTGTATAACTTTTTTTTTCCTTCCAGTTTCTCAGTTTCCTAAGCCATCTGTTTTCTACTGGTCTTGCTTTTCATAATACCACCATAAAATAGCTTTGTGTTTGTCTTCTGTGAGCCTTTCTTCTTTCAGTGGTATGGAATGTACCTAAAATGTGTTTGTTGTCTTGGTATTGCCCTTTCTCTGCCATTGTAAAGTTTCATGGCAACAATTCAGAGACTGGATAGAGCACCCTGTTTTGTCTTTGCTTCAGAAAAGGAGAATATTGGTTGTATGGGATGGTCTGCAGGTGGGTCAGGGCATCCTGTTCAGAACTAGCTACTGTATTCCAAATCCTTGGATGCTCTGTGTGAGTCCTGAAGGGAATTTGCCAGTTCCCAGTTGGATGTGAGAATTATTGAGCAAGTTCTTACCTCCTGGGTAAGTCACTGACCTGGAATAGCTTCATTTCCTAGCTGTGACACAGATTTCCTCTGTGGTTTTGACCATATCATTTAATTGCTTGTAGGCTGGATTTCCTTATCAGTGTGCTGTCTAGAGATAACAGAGCCTCCTTGCATCCCCACAGCTCTGGAAATAGGTGCATGCCAATTTGTTTGGCAGAACACACAATGGCCTTGTTGTTTCAGGGCAGCTAAATCTTTGCAGACCATCAACTCTGACTTGTCCAGTGTTTATGGAGGCAATCAGATTTTCAGAAATTAATCACAATTTTTTCTTGACTGGTTAGTGGCACCAAGAAAAAAAAAAGTCAGCATAGTATTTTCCCTGTAATTTAAAGGTTTTTCTAAAGAGTTGCTTGCAGTGAAGGAAACTGCTTGTTCTAATTAAAAGAAAAAAAAAATATATATATAATAACTAATGTTTGCCTATGTAGAACAGAAGAATGCTTTAATTTTTTATTTATAATGAGGCACTGCTATATTAGATGGTATTTTACAGGATGCATTCCCACTTAAAGAATGAAAAATCCCCATTCTTGACCCGACTAAAATTCAGGTGCCTGTATTTGGAAAAGAGGATGAGCAGAGGGCTGTGCAGGCTCCGAAGAGCTGAATGCTCGGGTGCCACCTAGTGCTGCAGGGCCCGGGGATGGGGATGGCTGCAGCCTCCGCGGCTCCGTCCCTCTGCTCCGGGGCTTCCTCGGGAAACCCCCGGCCAGGCTCCAGGATGGATGAACTGCCTGGAAATGCACGAGGAGCCCATTCCCCCTGAACTTCACATGGTTTGAATGAATTGCTGAGAAACTCTGGGCTGCAGTTGCAAGAAGAATATGTAACGTGTGTGTGTGTGAATATATATATATATATATATATATATACACACAGAGTTGCAAGAAGAATATGTAACATGTGTGTGTGAATATATATATATATATATATATATATATATATACACACATGTGTGTGTATAGGTATACATATATATGTGTGTGTGTATATATATACATATAGACACACAAGACATCACAACAGGTTGAACTTTAAGGATCTGATTCTTTACCTCATAACATTGTTTGAAAATGAAGAGATTAAGATTTCTGATGAGAGAGCAGTGTGAGGGGAAAAAAAAGAATAAACTCATCATGCTTCAAATTAAAATAAGCATCTAGGAGTTTGGGAGCTAATCCAAATGTAGAGGAATCTCTTGAGGCTTCGGTGTAATCTGGATTTCCAAGTTTTGCAACTTCTTTCACTCTTTTGGTTCTTTCTTTCATGAGTTCCATGCAAGAACCCTACTGAACTGAGAAAATAAGGAAAGGAGCAGATTTAGTTTGTTTCTTTTAAACTTGGGGCACATTGCAGATTAGTGGGAGTTTAGCAGCTCTTTAAATTGGTTCACGCTCTTGCTGGGAATTTTTTGTGGTTTTGTTTATTATTTTTTAAGGGGGAATGAATGGTGAAATGTGATTTAAGGGTACAACATAAGAGCTGAAACATCACAGGTGTTAGTTTTGATCTGCATCAGAATGTGATGCCACCATGATAAGAGATTTCAATGAATATAGAACTTAAAATGTACTTGACTGTAGGTGATGTTGGAAGTGGGAGCAAATGTGCGTTTGAAGAAGAATCGTGACTTTATAAATATAGGCACAACCTTTCTTTCTGAACCATGAAGGTAACTGCATTATTTTTGAAAGGAAATTAAAATGGAAGAAATATCTGTAAGTACCCCTGACACCTCTTCAATGTATTTTTTGTCTCTTTTTTTAAACAGAGCTTTTAAAAATAGTAAAAAATCCATAGCTGCTTTCCCCACAGCTGTTCAATAAGTGGTCTCTGAAAGTTGGATGGAAAACTCCCCTCTGATCTGCTACTGCACTGCTGTGCATTTGCTTTTTGACCAGGCTGCTCGCATGATAAATATGCTCTTACCCTCACGGAAGGAGAAGGAAGCAGTTTCAAATAACAAAGCAGAAGCCTTTCCTTAAGAAGAACTGGTCACCAGCCCAATTACAGGGGAGCCTCCCCTACCTCAGGCTGGTGAGCAAAATGTTTTTCTGGCCTGGAAGTTTTCCAGCCTTGCGAAATAACCATGAAGGGATTTCTGAGGCTCTAATGGCTTTTGAAAAAACTGCATTATGTGAGCCATTACAGCTCTGGCTCAGGAACTGTGGAAGCAAATGGCAACTGTTGCATTTTGACAGTCTTAAAGCTTCTGCTTTAATCTCTTGTCCTCCTTAGAAATTCCTTATTACAAGATCTCACAGTATCTTACAAGCCCTGGTGAATTAAGCCATGTGCTTGGCTGAATCCCACTTTGTGTTGTTAACTTACTGAGTGATTACAAGTGAATCACTTCCCACAAATGCAAAATAGGAATTAGAGTACTTGGATGATAATTTCTTTGGCCCGAATCTGTCTTTTGTTCCATTCTACAAGAGTAGCACAGCAGGGGTGCAATTCTAGACTGGGTCCCAAAGTGCTCCCACAGCCTTTAGCAGTGCTGCTGAGGGATTCCTTACTTGGACATCATGATGGAGCATCATCAAAATTGTTGCAACAGAATGAGATAATGCATATAAAATGCTTTTGCTTTAAACTTCTTCTGTAGAAGAGCTTGCATTAATTGAAGGATGCTTGTGTTCCAAGGTGATGTCACATGCCAAGCTGGCCATTAAAACACGCTCAGTTTGTGAGTCTGGGTTTGGATTTTAACCAGCTGCCTTTGGTAGAGGAGGTGGAACACTGGGGTTTGGCCTGAGCTCCTCTATAGATAATTAGAAGCATTTATAACCTTGCACTTTTTATTCTAGGAGGGGTTTTTTTAATTGTTATCCAGAGAGGTTGTGGATTCCCTGTCCCAGGAAGTGCTCAAGGGTTGGATGGGGCCCTGAGTAATGTGGTGTGGAGAATGGCAGGGGGTTGGAACTGGATGGTCTTTAAAGTCCCTTCCAACCCAAAGCATTGGGTGATTCTATATCCTGAGTCATGTGGTGTGGAGAATGGCATCCCTCCCCATGGCAGGGGGTTGGAACTGGATGGTCTTTAAAGTCCCTTCCAACCCAAAGCATTGGGTGATTCTATAACAGAATATTCCACTTGACAGGGAATGGAAGTGCCATCTGGTTTTCCTGGATGTTCATTCAGTGCATTCTGTCCTTCAAGGAAGACCCCACTTTTTTCATCTTTGTCCAGAACCAAGACTTGTTTGATTTAAATTTCATTATGAGAAATACTTCACCTCCTTGCTGTCTCTTTTAGCAAAGCAATTTAATTTAGAAAGATTTTCAAGAGAGATGTAGAAATTATGAATTCTGTACTGCAGAACTTCCTGTTGAAAGCTGTTCTAGATATTGAAACTTGCTCCTGGTTCTACATTGAGGGGTTTTTGGAAGAAAGCTTTTTTCCACTTCTGGAAAACTGCATCCTGTTAAAGGTTTTGTTCTTATCAGGGAATGCTTTTACTTCACTCATGCAGGTGATGCATTATCGCTCCTGGAGAGAATGGAAGTGCCCAAGGATTTTACAGAGAGGGCATCTAAGTGTGACTAATGTCTTCTAGAGAAGAGTTTTGAGAGCAGCTAAACTTAGCTTAGATACTGCATTGCTTCATTTTGATGGATTAATGAAGACACAAAGGGGTACAGGAAATTGTATCGCAGATTTAATGCTGAAAAATCTCAGATTTAATGCTGAAAAATCCCACAGCCCTTTGTCCAGCTGTTGAACACTCATGAAATCTATACACTGATTAAGTACAAGAATAAAAAGTACTATTCGAGGTAAAATAGTTACCTAACTTTCAATGTTGTAAGGTTTAGCATTTATAGTCCTGTTCAAAAAAAAAAAAAAAGAAGCCTGCTCAGCTTCTGCATGTTGCCATTTGAGAGGATGCTGCTGATTCCAGAGCCTTACTGGTGATTCTGGGGATGCAAAGATGGATGGAGCAGGGAGTAAATTCACAAATAATTACCTGCAGATAGCTGGGGGGGATATCTTTTTAATTTGAATGATAATGTCTGTAACAGCACAGCATTCTTAGAACCAAACTCACTGAGCTGGAGTAGAAACTACAGGGCATTGCTTTGACAAGGAAGGGATGGGAACAAGGTGGGAGCTGCTTGTGGAGGATTGAAGCTCAGGTCAGTGGTTTAAAGCCAGTGCTAGGTTATGGCAAGTAGCACTGGTGTCATAGGATGAAAGTTTGGGGGAGATCCCACACTTCAAACTGCTTAGCTGTGGAGAGTACTACAGAAATGTGTGTCCTTGCAAGAGCAACTAAAGTAAGGGAATCACCAGCAGTGAAGTGGTGCTGGGCTACACAAAAAAATCATTAGTGGCCTATTTGACTTGTCCTGTCCTGAACTCTTCTGCAGGTTGGCAGGTTCTTTTTTGTGTGTCCTGCATGCACAGTTTTCTTATTTTATTGAATTTAAAGTCATGAGTAGACAAGGAGAGAGTCAGAGATGCTGTCCTGAGAGTATTCCCTGAATGCACTTGCCCCTGCTGTCCCTGAGGCCTCAGTCATTTCCAAGCTTGGTGTTGTTTGATTCCCTAGCACAGTGTTTTTTCACTGCTAGTGCAGTTTGCTTTGGCCTGCTGATGAGCAGATATCCATGGAAAGCCATGGTGCCCAGCCAGAGACCTATTTTTGTCCTGAATCAATAGAGCCCTGCAAGCACAGGTCCAGGATCAACAGAGGTCCATGGAAACTCTTGCAGTGCTCCCAGCAGCGAGGGCTCCTTGTGCTCCAGAAGTTGCTTTGTCCTTCTGATCTGTGTTCTGGGTAAAGCACCAGAACAGGGGGAAATGGGGGGAAATACTAAATCTGAGAGATATTTCTAGAATGAATGAGATGTTCTGGCACCTACAGTCCAATCCTTACTGAACCTCCCCCTACCTGAGCTTGAGCACAGGTGTGCACTCAAGGCACAGCTGCTACCACTTGGCTTGGAGTTTTCAGAGTTGGTAAAGAAGAATCCAGAACAACACAGGGAGAAAAGACATCCTTCTCTTTTAATAGCTGCAGGAAATGCATTGTGTGTTATGATTGCAACTTCTTTTATTTCAATGCACGACTGCTTTAAAGGTGGAAGTTTATCCCAGTGGGGAAGGTGAGGCATGAACAAATAACCTGCCTGGTCCTGTAAGACACAGAGCTGTTGGGGTGGGTTGGGGGGCAACCTGGACATTCCAGGACCTTTGTGTAATCACCAGCAGATAACTGTGCAGGCTGGTCCAACCAATCAGCTGCAGAACTTGAACCCCAAACCATCTTCCAGGCTGCATTGCCTGCTTGGGCGGGGATGGAAATGGCACAGGATTATTTATCTGTATTATTTGTCTGCCTTGCTGCTGACACAGGAATTAATTACTCTAGATAAGGTGTGAGGCCTTATAGAATAGGACCTCATCTTACCTCGTGATAAGCCTAGGGAAAAATATTACAGTATTATTTTAGGGATGTTTTCCCAAACTTTCTCCCAAGAATTCTGAATTCAAGAGCTGCTGCAGACTGATTGTGCCTTAAACCCCTCTGAATTTCTTTCACGATCTTGTTTGATCTTCCCTTGAACCCCTGTAAACTTCCAGCACAGACAAGTCCCTCTGAGCTAAGTGTTCCACACTGCAGGTTCTGTACTCTGAAATGGAGGAGCTGTGTAAAATTCAGATACACTCAAATATCTTTAACTGAAGCCTAAATTCCTTTTAGCAAGTTGAGAAAAAAAGTGGTGTGAGATGCTGGTTTTGACCTACAGCTGTGCTGAGAGAACATTTAAGAGTTAAATGTGGACAACCTGCTTTGGTAACCCTGGTGTGTTCCTTGTGAGTAAAAAGGAAAAGGATCTGTTCCTCCCTCTTTTACATGGAACATGGGAAGAGCAGGAGAATGATCCCTCACCTATTGAAATTCCCTGTGTTGTGTAAAGGTGGAGTGAGGGAGGCTCTGGTTCTGTCTCTGAGCTCTCATGGGAGGTTGGAGGGACATTCCAGCCCCACAGAGCAGCTCCATTTGGGTTTAGTCACAAGGCTTGTTTGACTGCCTTAGGGAGTGTAGGGTAGAGGAACTCAACTTTCTGCTTCAGTTTCCTGTGCAACTGTTTTAACAGTTCTCCAGAAAAAAAAGCTCTGTGTGCTCAGTGGGAAGGGGAGTTACAGGTGACTTGTTTTTGAAATACAGCAATGAACCTTGGAGAACTCCTGGAAATTTGTACTGTGGTGTATTTCTCTAGTAGCAATTGGAATTGAATATCCTCCTGTAATAATGTATTCTCTCTCTGGAATAATTAATTATAATATCTTTCTAAAAATATACTCAGTCACCCCAGATGAACCCTGTCCTTAAAATTTCAAGCCTGTATCACACTGTTTAGGATTATATTCTCTCGTTTTGGACTAGAGAAATGACATAGGTTAGGACACATTTCAGACTTTGAGACTGATGTAGCAATGAAATGGCTGATGTCATTCAGCTTAAATAAATGTTGCACACGTTATGCATGTGGGGAAATGACAATAGTGCTCTCACATATAAAATGTGAGGCAGGATCTTGGGGGTGATGACAACAGTTCCAAGGGATGATCTCATCTGTCCTTGGCAACAGCAGGAGGAAGAAAGGAACTTGTGCATTGGTAGTATTGGATCAGGAAATCCAGTTGTGGATTTTTGTGCATTTGTGCATTGGTAATACTGGATTAGAAAATCTGACTTGCCTGTTTCTTGTGTGCTACCTGGATCTCTAAAAGGATGTGAAAGTAAATATGTAACGGGGAAGGACAAAAAAAGGTGAAAAAAATTATAGGTGGAGCCAATTCAGTATTAGAAATGAGTGAGGCCTTCAGTCTGGAAGGAAACAAATGAAATTGTGGATATTTGTACAGTCTCAATGGCACAGAGTGGATCAACTTTTTATTACTTGTCCTGATATGAGAACCAAGGGGTATCTTGTGAAGCTGTTGGGGCTCATTCAAAAGGGGAGCAAGGGAAGGCCTTCATGGGATGAGGAGCAGCCCTGTAGAACTTGCCAAAGAACGCTGTGGATGCTCCAAACTTGAGAGGTTTCAGGACAGAGGAAGCTCATGAAAGAGAAGCCTACTGAGGATTAGCAACTTGGAGTGGAAAATAGGTCGAGGCTAGAAGGGAAGTGTAATGTACATATTCCAATTAACATAATTGAGATAGGCTGGATGGACCTTGGAGCAGCTCTGATGTGCAATCTGCCGTGTGTCCCTTCTCTGGACAGTGCCTGGGCATCGTGTACAGCTGGGGAGAGCAGACTAAAAACTTCCTGCTCCCCTGGAAGGATCAGAGTTGTTCTGTCTGCACAGATATTAAACACCCACCTGGCTGCACATCAGGCTGCCCTGGGCAGCCAGGAGAGCAGGAACACACCTGGAAGAGGTGTGGCATCTGTAAAGGAAAGGTCTCCTTCCTGCAGGTATCATTTCCAGGTGGCTTCTCCCCATCGGAGGAAGATGCCAGCTCTCTTTGCTGGTTGTCCTTCTGAAGTGAAGGTTTCAGCACAGCTGCTGACACTGCTGCTGCAGCAGATTCTGAAGCCTTACAATGGAGAGGAGACAATAGCGTTTTCTTAACTCTGTTTGGCCTCCTTGCTCTGTACCATTAGAGGGTTCTTACCAGTGTTCTCAGTAATTCTGTTAAAAAGTGTTTCCATCAAAACTTATTCTTGGCATTTCCTGCAGGTTTTGCCAGGACTGACTCAGTATGGCTCGTGTTTCGTGCAGTGGAACTTATGGCATGGTGGAGTTTTTTTTTCTAGAGGATTTGAAATTAGGCAACAGAATATTTAAGATTTTTTTTAATGATGAGACTTCTGATGTTTCTCAGTTGAATATTTTGCCAGGTTCTGTCTCCAGAGTTGCTTGGCTTTAAAAGTCCAAGTTTGTCTCAATAAGATAATTTTGTCAGGAACTTAATGTTCACTATTTGGGTGCTCAGTCTGGGCTTTAGTTTTTGAGTGTGATATCTGCTTTTGATATCAAAATGGAGTTTATAAACACAAAGTTGCCATAGTGGAGGAAAAATGGGTAGAGAAAACCACTGAGAAGCAGGGACAAACCAGCAGGTAAAGAAAGAGCTGGAGCAGGGGCTGTGTTATGAGATAGCAGAGGCAAACTTTGAAATACCTCAGATTCCCCATGACTGGTGAAGGTTGTCTGAGAACCAGTATATTGGAGATGTTTTTCAGGAGAATTATATGCCTTGGTTAAAAAAAAAAAAATAGGAAGCGTTTGCATCTCTTTCCAGTTCTCCAAAGTTAGAGGGGTTATTTAGAAATGGCTCCCCAAATGTTATATACTGGTGCTGTTGTTGTAAAATAAAGCATGGACATGAGAGCTTAACCAGGGGGCTATGAAACTTTAAATGGAAAAATAAGATTTCAGATAAATCATATACCTGAGATGGAAATACTCTAAACAACATAAGGTGAATTTCCAGAGCCCTTTACTTCATTGCCATATGGGGCTGGATCTGAGTTTCTCATTGAAAACCCTCTAAACGTTTCGTATTCTTTGTTAAGGCTGGCCTTATCAATATTATCTGTATTTATGTGAGAAATTACGTGGGCTGGCAGTTTCTAAGGTTGGTGATAAATGGAGATAGAACTAAAAACTTTGGTTGTCAATTATGTTACATTTCATTTTCACCATTGCTTGTTTTTGTTTCTGCGTGCCTTTGTGGGTTTGTTTAGTTGGGCTTTTTTAAATGGTTGTTGGCTGTTTGGTTTGCTTTGTTTAAATTTCAAATTGACTCCAAGTTTTTCTAGTATTTCTGGAAAATACTTGCGTGTTTTCTTGGGAGGAAAAATACAATTTCCACTAGTTCTGTTTGGTACTTTGACTAAAGGGTTTTTGCAACTGCTTGCTCGTCTTCCTGCCTGAACTTTGTAACTTGGTCATCTTTATCAGCTTCCTATAGAGTAAGGGAAAACAATGCTTAATTTTAAAAAATAAATCAACAGCTAATGCTTTCTTTTTATTGTGGCTCTGACAACTTTTCCAAATGCCCTGGGAGGGGAAAGCATCTTCTCCTTAGCTGGACAATACAGGGGGAAAAGAAATCTGAATTTTTGCATAATGCAGATGTCTTTGTAGGGAAGTTTTTACAGCATCAAAAGGAGTTGCCGTTGTTGTTGTTTGTTTTTGGGGTTGGTGTTGGTTTTTTTGTTTGTTTGTTTTACTGGGTTTTTTTCCTTGCCTTTTCCACACAGTGGAATGCATCAAATTACTTTTCATAACTCTGGAATTGTTATTCACCTCATTTCCTGGAGGTTGGTGGGAACATTGTTTCCTGGTGCCCAACACTCTGGGTTTTCATGGAAAGAGGGCAAATGCTTTCATTGTTACAATTTTTAAAGCATTTTTAGACACAGAAACTGGCAGAAATTGTCTTTTCATATGACTATTTGATTGGGCTGGAATGCTCTGGTTGGAATTGCTTTGTATTAGAAGTATTCCTCCGAAGAGATATAAACATGTGATTTATTAATCACTGGGATTTTATTTTAAGAGATAAATTCCTGCCTCCCTTTCTTGTTCAGCATGTGGACAAGTTTTACATATTGTCACTGTTAAAGCTGGAATCAACATGATTAAATAAGGAATTAGCTCAGGCTTGGGTGGATTCTGAAGCTGGGCTGATCCAGATGTTAGCAGTAACTGGTATCTTAATAGCTGCAGAAATTTGGAAGTCAGTCCTGGTCATATGTAGACAGATTTTAACTAACTCCTGGAATGCAGTGATGCAGAACAGTGAGAACCAGAGAAAACTCAGTGCCTGGTTCCGTGGTGCTAATTCATCACAGCTTTTATCTGCTGCCTGGAATCACAGATCTGAGCAGTGTCACCCTGCTGAAGGGGAACTGCTGTCTGTGGCTTGATTTTTAAACATGTGGGTTTATTCTCTTTCCTGATTATTTCTGCTTAATATTCAATGCAAGGGAAGGAGATGCCTCTCTAAGTTATGAAGAGTTTGGTTTTTTAAAAACTCTTCTTCTGGGTCAGTCTGCAAAAATCCATTTTGTTTCTCTTATTCCATGATGTTCAAATACTGCTTTATCCAAATACCACATATCCAGCTTGTCTCAAAGTGTTTGGAAAGCGTTTTTCTAGGATGATTCACTGTGTGTAAAATGAAATATGTATATGGGGAAATTCTAGACGTCCCTAGCTTTCTCCTAGAGTTACTGAATCCTGGCCCTGGGAGAAGCTGCTATAGGCCTTGCATATCTTTGGAACAAGGTTTGGCTTTAGCTTAACAACGAGAGCTCTCATTTTATGTTCTTAAACCAGAAAATGTAGGCATTGGTTGTGTGTAGGCCTGGTACCTTAGCGATAGCAAATATTTGCTGCAAGTTCTGCCTCATCCTCTCCTGCGGCGCGGACAGCCCTGGCAGAGCGCGGAGGAGCGAGAGCTCTGAGGTCAGATGTTGTTCTTCTCCCTGTGTGGGGACTGACAGCTTGGAAAGCAGAAAGGCATTTCTTTGTGCCTCTCCTCAGTTCATCTTCTTTAGGAAACTGAACTGGTGCCTCAAAGCCTCCTCACTGGTTTGGGAATCGCGTGGCAAGTCACCGGTTCTTCTGGGAACCAGAATTTTGTTGGGTATTTCTTGGTGCGTTTTACATTAGTTGTTATATTTGCATTCTCTTGTACTAATAGATTTTACTTTTTATATATATATATATCTTTGCAATTTGTTAAATAGTTCCAAATATTCAGAGTATGGGCAGATGCCTTTCAGTGTCTCTGCTTAGTGCCCAGCACTGGCACTGATCCTGTTCCGATTCACATTTTCCTGAAGCTCACAAAGACAGCAAGGAAGAGGTGGAAGAAAAGCAAGATAATTACATTTACAGAAGTGATAGAAACACATAATCCTGATGGGAAGTTTTGGAAAAAGTTTGTCTTTAGCTGGAATTTGGGGCTGTGAATTCAGCTTCGCATACTTCCCATTCTTTGTTACCACGCATTTCATCCAGCATTTTATGCTGTTCTTTGGAGAAACAGTAATTAAGTTATATTTTATGAATTGACAGGCAAGATGCACCAAAGCTCTTCTTGTTTTCTTTCCAGCATCACCCTCTTGGTGGCAGTTTTATGACAGCTGTCACTAGGCTGAGCTGTGAGAGACCAATCACTACCAGCACTGCACAGTGCATCAACACAAATTCAACAACAATTAACATCTTTGTGTTTACAGAACTTCCATTTTACCCTTTCACTGTCTCCACCCTGCTCTGAGATAGGATCCTTTTTATGGATAAGAAAATATAGATAAGAAAATAAGGGCATGGTTGTCCAGAATAGTGGATACAATCAAAAACTCAGGCTTTTGAGTTCCATCCTTGGGTCACTGCACTACACTTGGCTGTGCTTTGTTTTCCTGTGCTGTTGGCGCAGCAACGTGTGCTAGTTCTTAATTGATTTAATTCAGAAATCTTCTGTGGTGACATCCTTTTATGGCCTGAAAGTATTCCCCAACTTGGGATGCACTGACTGTGGAAATAACACTTCCATAACATGTCTTATTATTATTATTCAAACCCAGTGATTTAAGATAATGGATGTGTAATGTTTTTTCTTGCTGGCAGGGACGTGCTGCGGACTCAGGCCTAAGAAAACTATTGACCTGGACATTGACTGACCAGCTTTCCTGAGGATTCTGTACAGGGTCTTTCATGACATTTTGGGTGTACCTCAAATTCTTGCCAAACCCTTTGGAACAGTTCAAAAGAGCTTTGATTGTGTTCAGTCCTCTGAAGTAGGAGGTGCCAAAAATATAAAGGTCTTTTTTAATATTTTCCACAATGTTGCAAAGCTATTAATGTAAATTACAAAAAGACTTTTTGATTACCAAGGCAAGCTACAAAAAGGGAAAATGTGGTGTAATCCATATAAATCACTTGACTAAACCATGCACAATAAATCCAGTGTTGGTGAAGCTGAGTTCCTCTATTTGGTACCACTGTTTGCTCTTTACAATCAACATTTACTTTTTTCATTTGGCTTTTGGTGTTTGCCATGGACCCCCTTCACCTTTGCTCACATCCTTGTGATCTGTAGCTGTGTAGCATTCTGGCCTTGTTGGCATCATTTAAAAAAAAATTAAAACTTGAAAAACAGTGGGGAAGTTGCCACAGAAACAGTTAAATATTTGACCCTGTTTTCTGCCAGCTTAGATAAAAATCAGATTTACTTCCTTGTGAAGAAAAATTCTTCAACCTATTTTATGTGCACTGACAGTGGTAGGTTTGTTGCAGCCCATTGGAATAAGGGATTTCACATGAGTTGCAGTGAGGGGAACATTTTAACCATTTGCTCCTGTTTGCCACCTGTTTCCTTCACCCACTCAGTGAATTTCACAGCTGCAAATAATGCCTCAGGTTTTAGCTTTTATATTTTTAAGATTCTGTACTGCTTTAGTGTGTGAGTCTGAGTTTTATATTAGGGGATGGTGAGCTCTCTGCACAGAGCAGGGAGACAAAACAATTCCTGCTCCAGCTGGGGACCAAGGACAACCAGCCAAGTCTCAGGCCCAAGAGCACAAACAATGTGGACTGAAGAGAAAAACAAGAAGGATGGGACTGCATGGGCTGGAGCTGTAATTGGACAATTAACTCCAATATGGAAATGGAGCAGGACTTATAAAAATGTGACATCTTGTGACTGGTTGTCCATTTTGGGTCCATCTTGGGTGAAGCCCTGGCTGGGCTCTTGTGCTGCCCAAAGTGGATCTGTTGAGGCCTTTTAATAAATCCCTATGTTACTCTTTAGCTCTGTATAGTCTCTGCTCTAGGTCAGCCTTCACAAGGCATCAGTTCTGGTGATCCAGCTGGGCAAGGCATCACAGATGGTATTTCCTAGGCCAGAAAGAACCCAGGCATCCCTGGCTCCTTCCATGCGTCCAGGTCAGTCCCAGCAGGGGCTCCAAGGTGTTTGTCCCTTCCCTGTGTCCCTAATGTCCCTGCTGGGCTCAGCCCCACATTCCCTCATACGAGCGACTGGCTGGGGTTGGGTCCCTGCTGACACCTGGGAGCAGATGAAATGTCCTCTCCTTGTGCAACTTACAGAAACGTTTGGCCTTTCCTCTGTGACATCCTGTTATTGCAAGTGTACACCTGCCTTTCACTGCCATCTAAGCACTTGATTTAGAATCTTCCTAATCCAAATACTAATTAAGGGCTCTGTTGTGTGGCCTCTGTTAGCTGGGACTGAGGTCCCTTCCTGGGAGTGTTTGGTCTGGAGCTGGTGAAGAGTTGGTTGTTTCTGCTTGGCTGTAGCAATCCTTCTGCTGGTTGGACTGTGCTTGGTTCTCTTCCCCATGCAGAACCTTCCAAAGGGGATGGCTGAGGGAAGAACACAGAGTTTGTAGATGTGATCATGCCCCTCTCTGTGCAGTTGGAATTTTAAGAACTCTAAGGGACTACTGAATGCTTGGGAACCAAGGATTTCAAAGTACTTGCCAGCTGGTGGCAGATTTATCTGGCTTAAAGGATCTTTACAAAATGCAGGACTGAAATGGGGACACATGGCTTGTAAATAATGGCTTATGCACTGTGCTCATTTTCTTTTTGTTGTTCTATTAATCTTTTAATGATTGAAGGACTTGTCTTCAAATAAAAGGCATTGTTTGGTTTATTCAGTAGTTTTATTGAGGAATCCTACTATAAAATGTGATTAACTAGTACAGCTATTCTCCCTTGGTTTGTGCATGCTTGGCTGTCTTGGGGTTCATTTGAGTTCTGGACTCTCTGGAAATATTCCTTGGAGCAGCAGCAGGAATGAAAATCTCTCTGGAAAGGTCCCATCTTCAAGAGAGAGTAAATGTGAGAGTGAAGAGAGACAGTGGCCTTGGGATAACTTCAGTGACTCTGGCTATCTTGGCTTGCACCTGACTCTTCCCCTTTGCTGGTGCTGTCCAGGATTCCCAGGGACGATAACTTCAAAACACAGTGCGTAGGATTCCTGTAGTCACATCTCTGCAGGTTTGTGTTGTGCTGAGCTGTACCTGTAACATCCCGAGGAAAACCTGAAATAAGTTAAACCCTGGTAAAGGATAAATGTTATCCTTTCTAGAGTTAGATATATTCCCATCTGTTAGTGGTTCTCAGATCTTCCACCTCTATCCTGTGCCATTGGCTGAAGAGCAGAGTAAGTTGGCTGTTAAATTTGCCTCCTACACAATGCTGTGACATGACAAATGCTACCACCCTGAGACACCAGCTGCAGGATTTTGGAAGTGAATCAGTGCAGTGAAACTGATTCTAGGTTTTTGTGCAGGAAGTCAAGTGTATGAGATGTGATTGATTAATATTGCAAACCCTCAGTAGGTGACCCACACAGGCTTTGGAGATTTGTTTCAGAAAAGTACTCACAAATGTGACAGAAGATGTCAGTTCTAAGGCTCTCCAGGTTCTTGGTGGTACAGAACTGGGTTATGAGAAGATTTTTTCACGAGGTTTTGGATTTACATATGAGGAACCCTTGCCTGTAATCCCACAGACACTCAGCTAAGCAAACTCCAGCCTGCAGGTGATGGTCACCAGGAGCTGTGGATGCACTGTGGGTGGCTCAGTGAGCAAAGCCTCTGCTCTGCTGTGTGCAGGATGATGGCACCAACCTGATTAAACCTCCGTGGTGCAGGGTAAGGGTCAGCAGAGCTGTGCATACAACCTAAACCACAATTTAAGAAAGTAAGATTGCCCAGACCTTAATATGGAGCTGCTGTCATCTCCACCATGGAAGCAACCTTTCTGTGAAGTTGTGTTTGTCATTCTAGCTGCACTACAGGTAAGTATTTGCAGTCAGGTGCTGCTGGGGCAGGAGGTGAGTGCACCATCCATTTCTGGCTTGCCTTGCTTATACTCTCTCTGCTTCCTGCAGTGTCATTGCACTGCTAGCTGCAGGTGCAAGTTGGTGTTCAATTTTCCAATGAATTGTGGGGTTCCACAGCCACCTCTCCATCTGGCTCAGCAGGGGCCCAGGGCACAAACCCTGGGGTTTGACAGGCCAGCAGTGAGATGTGTTGGCAGAGCTGTGCTGGGGCTGCAGGGTGTTCACAGATCAAGGCTCAAAGGACTGACGCTGCTGTGTCCAGGGAAAACTGCCCTTTCTCTCAGTGCTGGCACTAACTAGTCCATCACTTTGTGTGCCAAAGCTGGTGAGGGCTGTGCATGTGGTAGTAGAAGAAGCAGGTCTGAGCCTGGCAGCCAGGAGTGCTAATGATTGTAATCCTGCTGCACTGACTCACTCGGCAACCTCAGGTTAATCGCTCGACCTTCCCTGGCTGCTCTGCTGCAGCTGTGAAAATGGGCAAAAGTGAAATTTCATCAGCCTACAGATGCTGAATCGGAGCGGAGTTTGCTTGGGGAAGCAGCTCATACAGAATATTAATATCCATCATAAGTTAAAAATGGGTGAAGGTGGCTGGTTAGCTTGTAGTTTGTTAGGGATTGTGTCCTCCTGAATGTGACATTGGATTGAAATCTACACTAAAAATGTATGTCAAAACTTTTAGTTTATTTTGCTAACTATAATGTTTTGTAAAGCAAAGCATGAGGTCCTTTTCATTCAAACTTTCTCCAAAAGGGGAAGGATATAGAGGCAAAAACTATAAATCCTTTCCATTTGACAGCTCCATGTATGTCCCCTATTGTGGTGTTTGAGCTATAATAGATCCTTGTATGAAAGACTATGTTTTATTTATAGATATTTGAAATTAGTTATGGGGGAAAATGAATACCAAAGGCTCCAGGCCAATACAGTATTCTTCTGTAGTGTGAATGAAGGTTCCTTTGTTTTGGTCCCCAAGTATTTCTTGAATAATTGTGGTCTGGAAAACGAAGTACATGTTGAGTCCATTGCTGTGTTTCAGCTGTGGATTTGATTTTTCAGATGGGAGCATATAGACTGGCACATGGACTTTGGCATTTAATAAT
This sequence comes from Passer montanus, assembly GCF_014805655.1. Lineage (NCBI taxonomy): Eukaryota > Metazoa > Chordata > Aves > Passeriformes > Passeridae > Passer > Passer montanus. Next base: position 1,287,744 of record NW_024372813.1, read on the forward strand.
CCCTCCAGAGAGCTGCGATGCAAGACTTGAATGTAGGTCTAAAAGAATCAGGATGAAGACACACTGGAAAACTGAAGTTAACATGTAAAATAATGAGCATTCAAAATAAGCTAACCTTAAACCCTATTTGTTAATAAGCTTGGATCCAAATTCACCCTTAGTGAACATCTCAACAGTACAGGATACAGTGAATTTTGGTTTTAGCTTGTTGCCATTTTGTCTGGATGTGTTTGTGTGTAGCCTGTGCATGAGTCTGGAGTTATTTCCCTGCAGAAGGCATTGTCTCTGCAGTGGTGCAGAGCGTGGCACAGCACTGTGGTTTCTTACGGGGAGATTTTTAACCTGGTACGTAATTCTTGTTAACGTTCACATGATATCCATCCCGTTTGTAAGAGTGCAAGTCAGGGCTATCCCCTCAGGCAGACTTCATTTAAACACTCTTCCTAGTGCCAAATTTCTAGGCATTTTTCTCTTCTAATGAATGCATGTGTTTTAGAGCAGAGACCTTTCCAGCCCTCCTCTCCCCTTCCCCCAGTCCTGCCCGTTTCTGTGCCGTGTATTGCACAGGGTTGTTACTCAAATGTTGCTCTGAAGAGTTTCAGAAAACCTGTCAAAATGATTAAGAGTCTGAAATTCTATATTACATTAATGTTTTTAAAACATCTTATTCAACAGACAATATAATATGAAATATAACAAAAAAAATTCAAATACTGGCTCATACATAACACTTCTTGAGGGGCTGCTGTCACATTGTTGAAAGCAAATATTTTGAAAAGTGTGTCTAGCTCTGCAATGTGAGGAAAAAAATTGAAATAGTCTGTGCTGGTGTCAAATCATTTTTTAATAAACTGAGAGCATTTATAGTTTTCAGTCTCCATTAGAAGATTTTCTTGGGCAGATTTGACTGTAAACTCACACAGTTTATTTTAAAAGGGCTTCAAGACCATCTGGGATTTTGAAGTTTGGGGTTTTAAAATATTTTGTTCCTTACTGCGATGAGCAGGAAACTTCTTTGGAAATGCTTCATGTTGGCTAAGCTGGCAGGGCCATCCAGCTCTTAAAGGGAAACTGATTCATTAAATAATTTTGCACAAGTGGGGAGGAAAAAGCCCGGTACTGGTAAAGTAACGAAAGAAATGCCTGGCTAAATATCCAGTGACTTTGAGTGAGAGAGGACAGTGATGAATAAGGTGGGCAGTTCTGAATAAAGACTGCCAGACATGAATCAAGCTGGTTTTCACAAGCTAATTATAATTGATTCTTTTCTTCCCCACAGATTTAGCAGCTTAAATTTTTAATTTGGTGTCAGAGATACAGTTCCCATGTTTCCTGTAGGCCACCTTTAAGTACTGAAAGATCACAAGAAGCTGTCCCCAGGCTGTTCAGGCTGAACACCTCCAGGTGTCCCAGCTCCAGAGCAGAGGGGCTCCAGCCCCTGAGGTATCTCCATGGCCTCCTCTGCCCCTGCCCCAGGAGATCCCTGTCTCTTTTTGTGCTGGGTCTGGTGCTGGTTTGTGCCCTGCTGGTCTGTCCTGTTCTCCTGCTGTGAGCTGCCAGCACTAAGGATGGGTGGCTTCTTAAGGTGTTTGCCCACCAAGTGAGTGCAACCAACCTACACCTGGTTTCCTTCCAGCACTTTCAACTCACCTGTTCTTGAAAGCCCCAGTGATGCCATTCCAACCTTCTATCGGCAATTTAGTTAATTAAGCTGCAGTTGTTGGGTAATTCCTTACATGCCTAAGATGAATGTTTTGTGATGAAATTCAGCCTTCTTTCTTCTCATCCTACTCATGGAACACTCATCCTTTTTGCAGGGATGTGTCTGAAGACAGTCACCCATCTGCCTCCACCCCTGTCTCCAGACAGAATGATATCATGTATTCTTTTTCAGCTTGGCATCTCCAGGGATGTAAATTTCTGCAAGTTTTGTGGAAAAGAGGAGTCAAATAAAGGAAAGATGAGGGAAGTGGTGCTCTTACAAAAAGACATATACAGAATTGAAATGTTACCCATTCTGAGGCATCATCCTGCCAGTGAGCTGGCTCCCAGTGTCAAAGGCTGCTGTTCTCCAAACAGATAGGAAAGGGTGGGAGCTGGAGAGCCTGGGAGATGTGACTGGGGGAGGAAAGGAAAGGGGATGCTGAAACAAGGACGGTCTTGGAGAAGATAAGTACTGAGATTGGAGTGAGTAGGACTAAACACAGAAATTTTCAGTTTCAATCTTTGCTGAACTGTTGATGTTAAGACTTGTTTTGAGCAGGCGTAGGAGTCTGGTGCACATCCTAGGACCCAAAATTCCTGAACTTTCCTTAAGGTCATTTTGTAGTCTGAGCCAGTCTAATTATTTTATAATGGGATGTAAATTATTTGGAAAACATATTGAACTGAGTGTTCAGACTCACAAATTTTGTTCCATGTTTTACTGCTGGAATGAGAAGAAAGATCTTTTTATCAGGATTTTCATTATTAAATTGGTGGTAATTATCTGCATTTTGAAATACATGAGTGAAGAACAGCACAGACATACTGAGTTATCAGTCTATATCTTTTATCAGAGGAGGGGAAAATGTTGAATATCCTACAGAAGCATTATATAAAGAAAAAACCAGTGCAATTTGCCTAACAAAAAAATACCACGTCTCTACAACTGAGATCTTGGTACCTTGCTCTTACATGAGATAACATGCCAATCTAAGCATTTCAGCAAGTATATGATTTATACTCAGGGTTATTTGTGCTGGAAAAGTGTGGTGATCTGTAGAGGAAAAAATCAGACTTGTCATATGAACTCATTTCAGCACAAGAGTCAGTCAAGAGAAACATGAGAGAAGTGTGTGTGCGAGGGGGACTCACTGCCAGGATTTACTTGCAGTCGTTTTGTTCGTCTGTGATTTCCATTGCACTTTCTGTTTGGAGAGAATTTCCTCCCAAATGGCTCGAACTCCAGTTTAGGTTTAGTGAGCATTATTTAGTGTGCAGATTCCCAGCATGTCAACAGTCATGGGCATTGTCATATTCCTACAATGTTGTTGCCTTGACCATCTTTTGATGATCCCTTTCAAAGTTCCCATTTAATCCATTCCTTCACCTTTGCCCAGCAGGATAAGAAGTTGAATTACTGCACTAAATCCACATTAGAAAGCTCCATAACAGATTATTCTTCTTTCCTCAGTACTGGTTTTATATATTTTTTTCACTATTTATTTCCTGATTTCATAGCTTCTGAACGACCTGTTTTGAAACACACAAGTATAGGTTAACATGATTGGCAACCTAGAATTTGCCTCAGATGCTTCTTGAGACTCTACATTTTTGGATTGACCAGAGATTTAATTGAAAGAATGTTCATGAGTTCTTAAAAGCCAGGAGAAAAACAGTGATAGCTGAAAAAAAACCCAAATGTGGCATTTGAGTTTGACATAGATTGTCTTCAAAGTGGTGTTTCAACAAAAACTTCTGGAAACATTTTTTTCAATAAAACAGTCTACATGCCTCTGTGGAAATAATGACACAGAGGTTGGTGCTGGAGCAGATTGATAGTGCAAGGGTAGAAAAAGTATAGGAAACTTTGTACTTGTTAAATGGTAAATTAGATTTTGTTGCTGGCCTGTTAAAGAGCAGATGTACCTGCTGGAAGCAGCTCCATGAAGAGAGCCACAGGCTGGAGCTCAGAGTGGTTCCCTGCAAGGTGAGTTTTTTCCTGAGTGGCTGTGTAAGAGCCCCTGGCCCCGGGAGATTTTGTGTCACCAGGGGACACTCATGTCCTGCTAGCACAGCCTTTCCCACTGGCCCACTGAAGAGTTTATAAGAATTTTTAGACTTTTGTCACATTTTTCACAGGTGAGGAAAGAATAGACAAAATGTGTTGCTCAATTATTTTGGCAAGCAATCCCCAGAAACCCAACCACGGCCTGGTTGAGGACAGGGACCAGGCTCCACTGGGCTGAGTTTTCCACTTAAACCACTAAAGCACACTTTGAAGGCAGCTTGCAAGTAATGTGCTGTTAAAGCTCTTTTTTCCCCTTCTGTCCTTCACATTCTGTCTGTCCTTGTCAGTCGACTTATCATGACTGTTAAAAACTAATTAAACCTCATTATCGTGTTTTGAATGTGAAGAGTATCTAGTGTTACTAAATAATTCTTATGGGATTTTAACTCTCAAGTGGTGCAATGTTCCCCTCAAATACAGACCTCATCCTCTCCAGCTTAAGTCCCCTCTGCAAATCCTATGGCTTCACTGAAATAAATAAGTAAAATGTATAAATGAAACCCATGCAAGCTCTGGGCATCAGGTATCCTTTGAAATTAAATTAAAATTTCATCAGTGTGTCCTGCAGCATCTGCAAGAAGTGTGTGAAAATAAGCTGTACTTTGAATACAGAAGATTCTGAATACTGAACTAGAAGAATATTTTTACATCATTATTCTGGAATTTACTGTCTTTTTCATGAAGGTGGTTACTAATAACAAAGTCTGAGGCCTTCAGTCTCATAAGAACACTACTCCTTAGGAACCATGTTAAGGTATTTAGGTACCTGGTAGTCAAGGGAAGGGAATTGTTTGAATGTGGAGATTGAGGGAATGGACAAAACTAAATTCAGCTAAATTATGACATTAAGTTCCTTAGGAAATGCACCAGAGACTCAAAGTGATGTAAAACTCTGACTTCTGGAATTCTGCTAGACTTAATTTTCTTGCCCAAGTATTTCTATACAGTAGATACAGATTCCAGGATCTGATTATTGTGGTGGCTGGAGAAAAAAAGTTTGTCACTTTTTCTCTGCAGTTGTGTAGTTCCACTAGCTTCACCAGAACTTGCTCCTGCTTAGCAGCTGTTTCTGAGAGCTGTAACTTCCAGCTGTGACCTCTCTAGTGGAATGGTCTCATTTATCGAGTCTCAGAAAAAGCCATAGTGTTCCATCCCCATGAAATGATAAACTCAGTAATGTGACACAAAGATAGTGGTTGTTCTTTGCGGTCTCACACTTTGGAGAACAAAAGCAAACTCAAGCCCTTAAGTCTCGGGGTTAATCTGAACCAAAAAAGGGGAAAAACAAGCTGCGCCTTAAAGGTGATGCACCTTTCCAGCAGTTCCCATTTTTCTTTTATTTTCCATTAGTGAATGTCTGCTCCACTGTGAGGCTTTTCTCTGAACATTTGGAAATATTTTAATGCCCTTAAAATTGCAGATTTCTCTTAACAGGCTGTGCTTTCCTCTTGCTTTGGTATCCTCACACCTGTTTTGCCTTTGGCACTAGGCAGTGGATAATGAGGTTACCTAATGTGTTGACTGTTGGCTCCAAGCTCTTTAATAGTCCAGCAGGATGCCTTTCCTGAACTTGTTTGGGGTTTTTCTGGTGGGCACAGGGGAGAGGTGCTGTGTAAGGAGTCCTTCCTTCTAGAGGCCTGTGTTTGGTACTCTTTTCAGCTGAGTTGTTTGATGTATCATGAATTGAAGGAGAGCTGTGTCTGTTTGCAGTAGGAAAAAGTGCTTGTCTTGGCTTTGGCATGGTGCAGGGTTTATCCTTTGTGGGAGGGCAGGTGCTCCAGGTCTACCTGTAGAAACCCATGAGCTTGGAGACAGTGCAGCTCCCGGTGGAAGCTGTCACAGCCCATTCTATGACAGCTGATGGAGCTGCAGAATGGAGTGTGACCTTCTAGTGGAAGAATGGCAACTCTGCCTTATTTCTTCCCAGATTTAATAAAGAAGTTAATAACCATTTTTAAAGTACTGCTTTATTGATAGACTTCATCTTACAGCTGTTGATGAATTTGTCATTCTAATTTTTAACACTCACTACATTTATCAGAATAGAAGAATGGCTTGGGTTGGAAGGTACCTAAAAGCTCATCTTATTTTTCCAACTTGGGACATCTTCCACTATCCCGGGTTGCTCCAAGCCTCAGCCTGACCTTGAACACTTTTGAAGTCCCACAGTGAGACTTTCTTAGGTGTTGCACCTGATGAACAGAAAGAAGCGTAAGAAAAGATCTGCAAACCAAACCTTGTTATTTTGAGGCTCTTCTTCTCTTTCCTACAGGAGTTTCAATGATTTCTGTCATGATAATCAGTTCTGTCCCATATCAATGTGTTATTTTGTGTCTTCCATTCAAACTACAAAGGGAGAACCTACTTTTGGTCATCAAACCCACAAAGGGCAGGTAAGGATTGTGGTAGAAGGAATCAGAGCAAACATGGAAGCAGCACAGTTCTGTAAGTGCCAGCTCCAGTCATAGCTCTACCAGATTGGTTTCCTTTGTCCTAGCATGGAACAGAACCAGAAAAATCTAGAAAAGGGACAGTGATACTGAGAGATGCAGAACTGGGGGATATGCAATAAAATTAATAGATGAGACCTTAAGACAAACAAAACCAAGTGCTTCTTAGACAGCTTGCTTTAAAAGTTTAAAATGAGACAATGAAGATATTTTTTTCAATAACACAAGTAAAATCAATGGAATTATGAGATCCTTGATTCACGTACCTCTGAAACATGTAGTAGAGCATGTGGGTGTCCAGGCTGTCCTCACCAGGTACCAAAGCAGGTGGAGATTTTTCTGCTTCTGAAGGTATGGACAGAGAGCACGTTCTCTTGGTGGTATTGAAAGTATTTAGCAAAAAACAAGCAATAGAAGAGAGGAAACTATGTATACAGAGAAATGAAAAGATCTTCAGGATGGACAAGTCTTTCCCACTGAAGTTCAGAAAGTTGGTGTTGAATCAGGAAGTTTTTTGACAAATTAAAGATCTCCTGAAGGATCAATTTTTAGACTTATGATCATAGCAGCTTAACTGAATTTCAGTCCCACTTAAAAGAATAACTGGAAGCAGAACCAGGCTTTATCTGTATTTCTTAATAGGATCATACTCCTGCTTTTCAAAGAAGGCAATTATTTTTCTAAGGGTTCTGCAAGTTACATGGAAAAAGCTTGAAAAGTAATCAAGCGTATGTAAGGTTTAGCAATTGTTGTTCAAATGTTCCAAATTTCCCTTGCCCAGTGCAACATTCAGACCCTGATTCTTCTGGGCAAGATTGAGAGTTAGTTTTGTGGCACCCTATAGCAAAACATTACTGTAGTTCCTAGAATTTGGTGAAAAATGTAGGGGAAAATGAAATCCATATGCTACCCTTTGAGGCAGACCTGTATCCCCCCAGTTACCCTTAAGCTCCTGAATTTCATAAAGCATTTTTTTCCTTGTTAAAATTAATACCAGATTTAAGTTAGATAAGGTCACATGTTATTTAGTCCCCAGTGAAGATGTCAGAATAGAAATGATTTACACTGGAAATAGAATTACTGCTTGTTATTGCAGAATGTTGAGAGAAGGTGGTTGATTATATAGAGATAGAATATGGTGAGATACATTTATATGTTTTTGTGAAGAGATAACTCTTTGATGCTGTTGGTGTTTTACTCTCAATGGGCTCCCTCATTTTTGAGGCTTTAGTTTTTTATAATACTTTTTATGATTATTATGCTGCTGGGAAATAGGTGTAACTTTCTAGAATGAATGAGTTTGATGCACACTGTGATCTAAGCTTCAGCAGGATTCCTGCCCACCCTGCCAGCCTGACTTGAAAAGGCCATCCATAGAGCTGGAAGAGAATTCATGCCAAAGTTGCTTTCCTGATTTCATATTTAGTTATAATCATAGGTGGCCCTGTTTCTAGGGAGCAAGGTAGGCTCATGGATTCCTGCTCCTTTTATTCAAATTAAGATAAACTGCTTTCTCAGATTATTACACCCTAGATGTGGATACTTTGTCTGTAAAAATGAACTTTGAGGTTGGTTGCCTTTTTTTTTTTTAGCCTTTGCTGAGGATTCCCAGGCACTCAGAGGGGGGTGGTTCAGACCATGCTGCTGGATGTCTGGGAATCCTGGATGTGCTCCCTCTGTGCACTGATCACCTCTGCAGCCTGTGTGGAGTGAGCCCAGCACTCCTGGGAGGTATCAGCCCTAATCCACATGGGATAAAACAAAAATATGTCCTTGTCTAGGAAGTTTGATGCATCCTGGAGCTGGGATCTTGCTGCACATGTGCATTTTTGCCTTTGGGGCAGGGTAGAGAAACTCTTCTGACACCAAAAGCAAAGTAAAAATGTCATCAGGTCTGAAGTCAGACTCGCTTTCATGTCTGACTCACTGAATTTTGACAACACATTTCAGTCTTCTGTGCTTTTTTCCCTTCATATCTGCAGTGTGTTTACTCCATGGGATCTGCAGAGAAGGTCTGTTCCTCAGTTTAGACACAATCCCCAGAGCATGGAGGGAGGGGGCAGAGGCTTGATCTCAGCTTGGCCCTCTGGGAAATTTTGTACTGTAAATAGAAGTAGTAAAATCTATCAGGTGATGACACTTTTTGGGCTGAGTTTTTTTGAACTGGAGACCTAAAGGTGAAATCATCTGTATCACATTACCAACCACTGTGCTGTCCAGACACTCTTAACTTTCCATGCACTGACAGATTCCTACTGGAGTAGCACACTGTGTCTTGTGGAAAGATTGCTGCTGTGCCCACAAACCAAGCTGTGTGCTGCTTTGGAAAGCCACCTTGGGACACTCCTCAGGAGCTGCCACCAACCCAGGTGGTTTTCTTAGGCAATTCTAATGTTCAGAAGAAAAAATTAATTCCTGAATTTCGGTGTTATAGCTTTTGTTACTGTTTTTATTTATGGAGAAACTGTCATGTGGAGTAGTGTTTTACACAGATGACTATTGAGGGCACAAAAAAGTGACAGTTTCATGTAGGTGATGGCTGGTCGGGGCCACCTTAACACATACCTGGGAGAATTGTCTGGGCTGTTTTTTACTGTGTTTTTTGTGTGGTTTTTTTACCTTTTCTATTTTCTTACTGCATGTTCTCACATTTCCTTCATTCTCTCCATCATTCATTTTGCTTTTTGTTGTATTTTTATCTTCCTGTGCTTTTTTTGCAAAACACCCCTCAACAATTCTGCAATTCCACCACACCTTTATTCCCTTCAGTAAGTGTAAATCAGTAATGCTTTTTGTATATGCACAAAGCCATAAAGGTTTGGGTGTGCAGGTTTGCTCATAGATAGAGCAGCCAGTGAGCTCTTCTATTTACCTTCTGAAACATTTTACTCATTATTCAGCTAAGAGCTCAAGTGACATTTCCTGTGATGATTTTTGAGTGGTTTTGTTCCACTGAAGAGCATAACCAATTGAAAACTTAGGTTAATATTTTCAGGGTTTTGTTCACATGCATAGACTTAATATTTTATCATTATCATTGAGATGATTGTAACTAAAGCCTAGACTTGGCTTTTGGTGAGATGGAAAGGCGGTTCAAAGAAAGCCTTTTGAAGGTGATCCCTCAGTTTGTCTCCCCAGACTGAGCCACCTTTTCACATGCACGGAGCCATTGCTTCTGCCCAAGTGGAATTTTGATTGAAAAAGCCCGACCCGCCGAGCAGTACACCTGTGCAGGGGCACCAGCAGCCAAGTTCTCTTTCCCGTAATTTCTAAATAACTGCAAAACACATAAATTCCTAGGGCTGACCTCTCCGTGCATTCCACACGCTTTTGGCACGGGAACAGAGTTGCCTCCAGCCCAGACGCGCGGCGGATCCCGCGCAGCGGAGCACCGCTAACGCTCTGTGCACTTGCACATTTATATCCATTTCTTCAGGGCCCATAAAGCAGGAGCTGCTGGGGTTTAGTGCACAGCTCCGCTTTTTCCCGTAAGCATTTCCAGGCTGTTCGTCTCAGCTGGTTATTGGTGTCTCTGGACACGTGGGGCTGGATTGCACCTTGTTAACGTTGGCCTCTCCTCCAGAGTCTGGGATTGCTGCAAGGCTGGAGAGGAGGCGCAGGATGCAGACACATGGGCAACCTTATCTCTGCTGCAGTCTTTCAGCAATTAAGAGAGATTTCTTAGTTCATAAAAGTTGGAGATGAAGGTAGTGGAACGTGAAGAGGAATTAAGTTCTTTCAGTGGAATGGAATTGTATCAGTTAAAAACAATTTCAGCAATATATGATCATGATTGATCCAGTCTTAAAATAGTGGCCCAGAATGTTTGGCTGGTGCTAATTCTTGAATAACTGATGTTGAAGGAGCCAAAACCTTTGAAATTCAGCTGTTGGAGAGTAGGTGAAGCAAGGTGTTTGGGATGTTTTTCTTTCCCTTGAAGGAAATCGCAAAGATATTTATGAAAATATGCTGCATCAGGGATTGGGATAAATGGTTACTTTTTCCCTTACAGAATGCAACTTGAAATATTGGCCCTCGTGAAACAGAATGAAGTGGTGAGGTGGATTTGCCATATTAATCCCCTTCCCAGCAGAGAAAGGGGAGCTGGTCGTGAATTACAGACAAAGTTGTTATCTGTATATCTGTGTCTGTAAGGATTTCCTTGACTGCTGAACAAAGCCAAACTTTCCACTATAGCACTTGTACTGATGAGATGAGAAGAGTGTAAACCCTGGGATTTATCTGGGAACTGATTTAGGAAGGGAAATCTGGAAATCCTGTACAGCTATATCTTTATAAGCAATAGATCCACACAATAGAGTCAAGTGGACTGGTGACTGAAGGCTCTGTGGGGAGAAAAAGTATTTATTTACATATTCTTTAAAATCTATTTTTTAAGTGTTATTTTTTAACCACTCATATTGTGGTTAATAGTTTATACCCTTTTAACATCAACTGAACAGATGAACTTGTTAAGAAGAAAAGAGAGTTGGCTTTAATTTGTGCCCTGAGAATGAAGAAGAGAAGATGTTGCTTTACACTGGTGGGTGCAGAGGGAAGTGAATATTTGTGTATGGTAATTAGGGTTTAACTATCTTAAAAGCTGATATGAACACAGATGTTCCTCAATTGAATTACAAGATCTTTGTAAGGAAAACAAAAAAGACTGTGCAGGTTAAAAGGAGACAGGGAAGCAGCTTTGAAGGTAAAAATATTCTATTTAATGTCCTGCCTGTCTATTTCTCTCCGGGGCATCACACCTACACAGTCCAGGTAGGTAGGAAAGTTTGGCTTATCGTGCCATGCTCAATTAAAAAAATCAATTAAGTCTGATGTAGCCTATTTGGACAATGTGTGCATTCTGCAAATCATATCTTATATCTTTTTCAAGTTCATCAAGGTAGCATTTTGTTCTCAATTTCTTTTAATTATTTTTCTTTTGAATAGTTGGTATTCACTGCTGTTGAATTATAGTCTTGGCTTTGTTGTCTTAGTTTCAGAGAAATGTTTTTAAGGGCTTTTTACTTGTATTTAAATGTCTTGGGTGCTTTGGTGCTCCTTTCTCCCTTTCTGTCTTATGTAGATATTTGCTTTGCATAAGCTTGCTTTGAATTTGACTTTTTTCCCTGTAGGTATTGCAAGAAGCATGATCTCAGTTCTTCTGGCTTGTTCTGTTAATAACATACCTGAATACTTGGCAAAACCCCATCATTTGATGATTGCTGAGCAGCTCCAGGTTTCTTTGGCTACCCAAAGGAAATATAAAATTAATTAGCAGCATAATTTAGGTTTTTACCTGCCTTGTAAAAGTGCACAAATGTTTGTACTATTTAGAGGCTTCTGGCTGCAATCCTGTTCTCCTGTTTGAGGATATCAAATGCTGAAATTCAACTGAATTGTTGAAAAGTTGGCAATTAGTACTGGAGATTCTCCTGAAGTCTGTCACTGCCTGTGTATTCATTTGCATGTCAAATGGCTTTTGAGGTGAAGTAGATACTGAAAGTGGGACGCTTTATTTTATTAAAAACTGGTTTTTAATACTGGGAGTGATGTTTTCCCTAACTGAGGACATGGGCTACCTTGAAGTTGCCATCAGAGTGTTTACTATCAGACCTAAATTGTTTTATGTTGTATGAAATGGCTGTCTCTTCTGGATGATTAAATGCCTGGTTTTCTCATCTGAGTGGGTCATAAAGCTGTATCAATGCTTTTCATTTTATATCAGGCTCTGATTCTTGAATTGTGATGGGAATTTGTCTCCTGGAGAAACTGAAGTGAGAATCTAATTCTGTGATGGCCCTTTGTACTTACAGTTCATTTGTCTTTGTTATCTAAGTGTTATTTCTTGGGTTTCAGCTGATTTTTGTAGTGCAGCAAGATGATGCGATCTTTCCTTTCTTCCAAGGTTCCTTAATCTGATTTTCAGGAAGAAGCAGTTCCGACTGCCTTTTATTTCCTTGGCAGGGGCCCAGCTTTAAATGAGGACATGTGTCCAGACAGCAGCTGGTCCATAAGATGCTGAGCAAGAGCTGACTTAAGCCCTTCTTTGGGGTGACACATGCTCTCCCAGCTCCCACTTTCCAAGGTTCCATGGTAACTAAAAGGTCAACCTTATTCCCTCAGCAGTGGAAATCAAATGAAACTTCACAATCCTGAGCATTTTTCATTCATCAAATCCTTCAGGGCCCATTCGGGGCTGGTGTACGTGTCCGGGTGGATCTCTGCTTTTCCATGATCCCTCTGTCCAGCTGGGCAGATGTGAGAGCCAGATGAACACCCAAAGCTGTCCTGATGGCTCCACACACAACTGCAGCTTCCTTGAGAGGGAGTGGAGCCTTCCAGTTTTTATTTTGGCTGTTGCTGTTGAAGCAGGGTTATTAGATGTGCATGGAAATGTGCAAAAACCCCTTTAAAGGAAGGTGAAGCTGGTGGTGTCCTGCTCCTAGCGCTGCTGATGGGTAGGGTTTGATTACCTGGGTGAAATGGGAGAATCTGTTTCCTTTTCTGCCAAACTCACTGATTGGTAGGGTCAGAGAAAAGCCAGCTGAAACAGTCTGAGTGTCAATGAGAGATTAGAGCACCTCTCCTGTGGGGAAAGGCTGTGAGAGCTGGGGGGGCTCAGCCTGGAGAAGAGAAGACCCCCAGGGAACTTTATTGCAGCCTTTTGGTACCTGAAGGGCTCCAAGAGAGCTGGAGAGGGACCTGGGACTGGGATCTGCAGTCATAGAACAAGGAGAAATGGTTTTAAACTGCCAGAGGGCAGGGTTAGGTGGGATATTGAGTGGAAATTCTTCCCTGTGAGGGTGGGCAGGCTCTGGCACAGGTGCCCAGAGAAGCTGGGGCTGCCCCTGGATCCCTGGCAGTGGACAGGGCTTGGAGCACACTGGGGTGGTGGAAGGTTTCCCTGCCCACGGCAGGGGAGAATGGAATGAGATGAGCTTTAAGGTCCCTTCCAACCCAAACCATTCTGTGATTCTATGATAATAAATAGCTCCTTTGCTCTGCTTTTACACCAGTGTTTTCTTATTGACTCATGTCTCATACAACTGTGAAATGTTTGATAATGAGATCCAGTGTGTCCAGAGAGGCTTTAGAGCTCTTTTTAGAACATGGTTACCTTAGAAGTTCATGGTCACTTTTCTGTGGCCCCGATTCAGTGGCTGATCCTTTTTTTCATAAATGTGTGCTTAGCATAACTTTATGTGGCCTTTTGAAAAGATCTGGGTCTGCCCACTCTAGGGAGTTCCAACTTAAAATACATGGTTAGAAAAACGTGTTACTTACAGGTTCCATGAAAAGTTTTGAGTGTTTGTTCCATATATATATATGTATATATATTTACATACAGATATATATATAGATATATAGAGATAAATATAAATTAAAACATTTTATCTGGAAGGCAAACTATGTCCATTCCACTAAATCAAATGATGTATGATAATGTTACTTTTAAATTTTTGGTCACCCACTGTGAGAAAAATTAAATTAGTAGAAGGGACGGTTTAAGTACATGAATTATACAGAAATAAAAGTAAATATCTAATGTTTATTCACCATCACAAATAATATCAATAAATTAAAATTGGTTATTTTTTACCAAAAAGGTGTTAGATTGGCTCTGAGGTAATCAGCCTGGAAAGTCATGCTGATAAATGCCTTTTTGCTGTCCAATTGCCTTAGCACTCTGCTTGGCAAACCTCTTGTGTTTTGTTCCTCACAGTAATATGGAGGTGAACTATGCTGGAGTGTATTTTGTTTGGTTTTAAAGTTAGAAAAGTAGAAAAGTACTTATCCAGGTCTTGATGTAACTGTCTGTTGTTAATGGTAACCTCCAAATAAAAAAGATGGGAGATGAGCAGTGATCATCTGTGACTTCTGGCGCTGCATGAGGAAGATTCAAACTTGAAAAAAATGGCTTCTCTTCCTTCTTTCTTTTAGTTTAAAAGTGTAATTTTATCAAGGTAATTACTGCAAAGATGAAGCAGATTTTCCTTGGGAATGAATGTGCCCTGTATTTTGAAGCATTTGCTGGTTTGATTTTTTCCTTGTGATTCATGTTGAAGTGAAACCCCAGTGCCCTGCCTTGCTTCTCATGCACATTGCCCTGGCTCGTGTGGCACAGGCAACGTGGGAAGCACAAGCTCAGTGCCAAACATCTGTGCTCTTACTGAAGCTAAATTGGGTGCTTTCAAGCACTGAAACATCCCTTATAACCCCAGAGGGCCATTGCAAAGGTACTTTCAAGACTTTAGCAACAGAAATAATAGGAAATACTTGCCCAAGGATTTGAAGTCATTGTACCTGGGTCTCTTGGCTGTCTTTGGGGCAAAGATTGTTGTTCAGCAGAAGGAAATTAATGATTGCCCCTTGAATTGCTCCATTGCTTCAGTCCATTTTGTATCTTTATGGAGATTCTTCCACTCTTTGAGTGTTACCATAAAGGAGGAACTGGGAAGTGGGAGGCAGGGTTGACACCCTTCCTTTTTAGCAGCAAAATGTGCAAAAAATGCTGAGTGTGTTCTGTGTGCATAATTCAGTGGTGAACTCCCTGATGGCACTGCCACATTCCCAGACACTCCTCCAGGCTTGTACAGCTTCCAGCCCTATATGGGACTTCACCAGGTGCCAGAGGAAACATCCCCACATTTCCTCTCTTTGGAAATCCTCCATCCCCCAGGGAGAGCAGCAATATTCAGCCTCTCATGACAAACGCTCTCGATGACTTTGTGCTGACACAAGACCATTTCACCAGTGGCCTCTCATCTTCCTGCTCACTCAAGGCTGCTGTAGCTCTGTTCTGACATTTGTGGATGTGTAACATTCTCCTGCCAGAAGTCTCAGTGTCCTCTGCACAGTGGTGTTCTCTCCTTGGTCTTGGGAGCAGAAAACAGGAGTAATATTTCTGCCGCGAGTCGGTCTCCTCCATGCCAAAGCAACAGTTGCCTGTGTTTATCTAAAGTTTATTTCACTGCCTTGTAAAATACTCGTTTTAAGCAGCAATGGGCTTTCAACACCACAGATCAGCTGAACTTTGCTGCAGATTCTGGTCAGAATTTGGCCTGCTCTGTGTTTTCTATTTGGTCTAAAGTACAAGAGATCAGACTTTCAGAGAAACGTTAAACTTGTGTGTATGTGCACATGTGTTTTCTTGCTAAAGTACTAATGATTAAAAAGAGCATTTCTGACAGCAGGAAAGTTTTGTGTTACAGGATATTTTTGTGTAGCAGTCTCCTTCACCTGATCTGTGCTAATTCATTCCAACCTGAAGCACTGCAAGCACTGACAATCTTTGGAAACATTTCTGAGCACCTTATGCTCTGTTTTGCTCTAGGCTTCTAACTCAGGCTATTTTCTTTCTGCTTGAGGCCTTCTGTCTCGTGTCTTAATCATCTTTTGTTCCCTTAGGCCAGGAGCTGAGTCCAAACCTCAGCCTGAGCTCTTGGACAGGTGTTATGCCTGAGCTTCAGATGGCACAGGAGTGAAAAGCTATATGCTCCAAAAAGTGGCCATGGACTTAACACTGTGGTTTAGTCACAAGCTGTATCAGATATTTCCACCTACTTTTCAGTTTCCCGAGATTCTTATGGGATTCTCATTTCTGTAGCTGCTCTAGGCATAGGTTTTTTTCCTCTTACACAGTGTTTCAGCAAAATGCTTCCCCAGAAAAGGGAGCAGAGATCCCTGGAACAAACATGTTTCAAGACTTTAATCATTCAGTGGAAATACAGCTTTCCAGTGATGAGCTGAGACCTGATGGCAGAGGTAAAAACAGAGCAGTGCTTTTAGAAATAGCTTTACTGTCATCTAGGATTGTGACTTTTTAATTTCATCAGGGGTTTCATCAGATTTCTTAGGGGCTGCCAGGCTTTATGCATTAGGTGGTCTTATCTTCTTAGGACAGGTCAGTACTTCAGTACAGCAAGATAAGAGATTGATCCACTGATTGTAGATGGATATCAGCTTATTCCACAGTGCTCACAGACGTGGACACTGCTATGACACCATCCTGGTGTTTGGCTAAGCTTGACACAGGGATCCACCCACAGAAGTCCCTCAAAATGCAGTTCCTGAAATTAGTGGGAGGACAGACCCTGTGTCTCTGAGCTATCTTGTTTTCTGTCATCTACACTGCATTTTTAAAATCCTACATAAATTTCTTTATTATTAAAATAAAGATCTGGAAGTGAGTGAATAATAATTTGTGAACCTAATAAATATTCTTGTTTTCTACTGCTTTTGATGGTAAAGGTCTTCTCTCTGTTGGCTTTAAAGAGCAATTATGCTCAACAGTGAATGAAAATTACACTTGCACAGGCTTGGAAAGACTATAAGTAGACAGGTCATCCCACTTCTCCTGTGGTGCTTTTCTATCCCTCACTTCTGTAATTATATATTGTAAGATCCCTTTTTACATATCTTTTCCCTGTAAAAAAACCTTTTACTGTAAAAGAGGAGATTATGTTCTGGTAAATATACCTGCTACTTCCAAGTAACAAAGTCATTAAAAAGTCAATAGGCCTTTTATGTAACTCCAGTCTAATTCACTTCTCCTGTTCACCCTCTCTTCTGTGCTGCTCTGTTCAAGCCAACACCCATATCCACTGAAGCAGGGTGTGCATAGTAGCTCGGGGTCCCAGACACTGAGCTCCAGAATGTATTTTTCCAGCAGCCTTGGATTTGCCTGGCTGGCTTCTTAGCTGGCCTCAGCTCAGGCATTTTGGCTGGCTCTGCTGCTGGCTGCTCTCTTAACTCCCCAAGGCTCTGATAATGGGGTCAGCTCGCTCCTTGAGATACCATTTGCCTTTTTAGCAGAGCTCAGATGGAAAAGAGTTTGCACTATTACACCAGTGAGCTGTGGTTAGTACTGGGAATCACACAAGCCAGGGGGAGAGCAAAGAAATCAGCTGAGCTCCTGAAGCTGGTGTGTGTCTCACCATTATTGGTGTGCCTCATTTCTAGACTGTCCTTGTCCTGGTGGGAGCTCCTGATTCCCCCTGACAGGGCTGAACCCTGCCCTCAAACCTTCCTCTGGCTCCTGGGGAAAGAGCAGCATAGCAGGAAAAGCTTTTAAAAGGCTGATGGCAGCCTCTGGCTGTGCTGGGTTACTGCCACCACCACGGTGTGACAGAGACCAGGAACCAGTTCTGCTGTGATGAGACTGAAAAATAAATCTTCACAAAAGCCCCTCCCTTCAAAGGAGAGTGTGCAGGTTGTGTCAGCTTTTCCTTCTGCACAGGGTACACTGTGCATATGATGTATATAACAATATTGCTTTGAAGTAGTTTTTATTTTAAAGGAAATTTCAGTTTCTAGGGCTAGACAGAAGGAGTGAAGGATTAAATGACAGTGTTTCATGGTGCATTAAAATTGAGATCTCTCTTGGGGTTTGTATTTTTGTGTTTTGCAGAATGACAAATTGACAGAACATGGGTTGAGAGGAATCTAGTTCTGAAAAACCAAGGGGGTTGGAATTGTAAGGAACTTCTGCTTCAAAATAGTATTGTGGCCATTACTGAAAGTCCTGCTTTGAGATTTACCCCATTCAGATGTCATTCCATGTTTCTTTACAGTTGGCACTGCCCAGTCCAACTTCTAAAGGGGCTTTTGTGAAAGTGTCTGAGACTTGCATCCATGCCAGAGATGTTTTACTTTCCAACATCAGCTTTAAAAGCAAATTGTGGCATAAATAAATCTAATTGTTTACTCAAGCTGGATTTCAGGTTATTGAAGGAGCAGGGAAAGAACCCAGAACTCTTCTGCACTCCTCGTTTGGGTCTCCATTATCAATACTGCCATGATTTAAATCAGGAGTTTCCTAACTCTTGGCCAGAGTGAGCAGTGATGTAAATGGATGAAATGAACTTGCATTGTTTGCTGCACCCAGGGAGCTGCTGGTCCAGTGGACAAACCCTGAGAAGGAGAGGACGTGTCAGGGAGAAGTCAATCCCGACTGTTGTTCTTTCCGGTACGGCGTAGGGTCGGAAAATCTGCAGCCCCATGAATGAAAGCCTGCACTGGCACCCTCCCCAGCTAGGGGTGGAGGTGGAACAAAAGGAAACTCCACATTTTATAGATTCAGAGAGCCACTACAAAGGCAGAAAAATATTTTGACTCTGACTAAGTAAGGTCTCTGCACGGCTCAAATGATCTCCCAGGAATTAGAAGCTATGCTGAGAAATCTGGGAACAACCCTGAGAAGGTCAATGGTCCTTTTTCGGGCTAATAATTTCCAAACTATTGCATTAACCTTTTTACCTTTATCTAAAGGTCAGCAGAGGTAACATATTTGTGAAGATCTCCTATGAAAATACTTTTTTTTTTAATGGCTCATTTTCCCCTTCTTAGCATGGAATACTAGTTGGAAACACCAAGTCATATGTTGGATAAAACCCCACTTCATATTCTCAGCTCTCTGATCTTACTCTTTTCAATTTTTAAAGCTGTTCTGGATAAGGTTCTACACCGTATAAAATCATAACTCATTAAGATTAAAAGGAACAGGCTTCAAGCATACAGATTAATTTATTTTTAGTATTAAACTTACATCTAGCAAAGAACTACAACAGAATGTTAGAGAGTGAAATTTGCCTGACCCTTTGGGACTCTTTTGAGCTACTAAATTGTAAGAAATCTGCTACATATCTGCTTTGGAAACTTTTCTATGTGGTCCAGCTCTGGAAAAATGCTGTTGGTTCTGGATGGCTTTGCTTTTGCGTTTGTTTTTTTGGGTTTTTTTAGTATGAGTGCTGTTGACTGGAGACTCATAAATGGGAACTTATCAGTTGCTTGTAATTTATAGCAGGTGAACAATTGCTCACCACAAGCATGTTTAAAAGAATAAACAAGAACATGACTTAAAGATCAGTTATTCAAGATACCCTTTATGTGCTCAGCCAAGATCATCTTTTCTTGCCTTGTTTTTCCATCTTTTTTTTTTTTCTTAACTATGGTGTTGTGCTGGGCAAGGGCTAGTGGAGTTCCTGAGCATTACACCCTCTGCTGCTTGTCCCTGCCAAGGAACAGCCCCTCCCTACCCAGTGCTGCAGCAGCCTCATCCATCTCAGACAGATGCAACATTGCCTGGTCCTTAAAGCACTGAATCATTATTGATTTTTTTCCCTTATTATTCCTTGTTATTGTTTAAAAACTATATCATTTTTCTCATGATAAATATTTCCATTTTCTATGGTGTTACAGAGTTTAAGTGATTCACAGAACTCCGAGGAAAGAGATAAAGGCACATTTTTTATAAATGTAGAAGAACTTTTCATAGATTGCTTTATGTATCCTGCTTACTTTGGGAAGTACTGTTCTATTCTTATTTATTGATGTCAATGACAGGAAAAGTTTCACTGATGCTTTACCTGAACTGCACCATTGTGCTGTAGGAAGGGGCTGTGGGGGAGAATGAAGCGCTCAGGTCCTGCAGGAGCTCCACCTGATGTGTGGAGGTCCCAAGAACAGGGATTTCTGAGACCAGAAATCTTAAACAAAGCCAAGTACCAGGAGCAGCAAGCGTGGCTGTGGGCAGGGTAGGCAAGTCTGGCTGGGTCTTCTGCAGAGTGTTGGCTCTGTCCTAGAATCATAAAATGTCCTGAGTTGGAAGGGACCTGTCAGGATCACCCAGTCCAACTCCTGCTCTGCAGCCCAGCAATCCCACCCAGGGCATTCCTGGGAGCATTATCCAAACTCTCCTGGAGCTCTGGCAGCCTCGGGGCTGTGCCCCTTCCCTGGGGAGCCTGGGCAGTGCCAGCACCCTCTGGGTGAGGAACCTTTCCTGATATCCAGCCTAAACCTCTCGTTCGTGCTGATTCCTTGAGTCCTGTCACAGGCCATGAGTGGAGAGATCAGCACTGTCCCTCTGCTTCCCCCCAGGAGGATGCTGAAAAGTGCAGTGGGGTCTCCCCTCACCTTCTCTTTTCTAAGCTGAACAAACCAAGTGCCTTCAGCTGTTCCTCATAAGACCCCTCCAGACCTTTCCCCATCCTCGTGGCCTCCTTTGGACACTCCCTGGTGGCTTGATGTCCCTGTGCCATGGCAGTGCCTCTGTGCACTGTGCTTTGCTGTCCTACAGCTCTGAGCACAGGGGCTGCTGGAGTTACTGCCCAGCACTAGGAATAACCCCTTAGAACATGAAACTCTTGGTTTTTCTGGTTTGTCAGAGGGTGCTGCTCAGCTCCCCTGGGGTGTCTGCTGCACCTCTGTTCTCTGAGCTTGTGGAGGAAAACATTCACCAGAATTATTCCCCAGCCAATGGAGCAGTGTGTGAACTAAACAGCCAACATTCAGTTAAAGATAAGGACAAATACAAGATCTTTTCAAGGAGGAAAAAATAATCCCAACTGCTAAATGTCACCCTATGGATTCTTGTTTGACTTTGAAAACCATGCTGCTGTTTCTTTGCTCAGCAAGGCTCAAGGGGACAAACTGAGGCAGTTCCTGGGGTCTGGCTGTGCCAGGGCAGGGAGCACTCACAGCAGCACCCGCCTGAACATGGCCAGAGTCACCTCAGCACGGAGCTGTCACCACTTGCTCCTCACCTGCATGCAGGGAATGGATTCTTTTGTTCAGGCTGGGGATGTTCTCTGAGCATACCCTGACAGTAAAGGCACGATATTTGTTGTCCACTCTTAGTTATTATCTGGCAGCGTCAAGTGGAAAATACTGATAACGTTAAAAGCTGCAAAATTACAATGTTTTAATAGGCCTTAACCTTGTGCTGCGTGACACCCTTTTAATGCTCGATTTCTAACAGCCAAGGCCAATTTTTCCCTGTTATGTTTTGTAAATTACTCCAGCTGTGGGGCTTTATTTATTTATTTATTGTCCTCCATTGCTAACAGGTACTTTTAGATCCCAAAACCATCTGATTTAATTTACCTTGTGGTTGGCACAACAACTGTAGTATTTGATATTAATAAGGTAAAGGAAAGAATTCCATTGCCTGAAGTGTTCATTCAAGAGCTGAGAAAACCTTTCTAATAACAGAGATGTCTAATTGCCAACCAATAGCCCATAAAACCAAAAAATAGACTTTGAGAAAGGAAAACGACAGGGAGAGTGGGATGAGAGAAGGGACCAAGTGAGACAAAACAACAGAAGGGAAGTGGGAGCTCTTGTGCTTAATCAAATGAGAGTTCTAATTAGTGCATTACTTCTGTGATGATAGGGAAAGGATAATAACAGATGTTCCAGCAGGCCTTCCTCAAGGAGTAAAGAAAAATCAGTGGAGAAAAAGAGGGCAAAAAGTTCTGGGGAAAGTTTCTAAATATGCCATGGGCTGCTTTTCTTTCAGGCTACATTTTACTAAGAAAGCCATTTCCTCTCCTCCCTTCTCTGTCTGCCTACCAGAACTGCAGGATATTCAGTTACCAATGGAAGAAGAAAAGATTGCAGTACCTTTCATAAAATTTTATAGAATTGCAGTTTGGTGTTTTCTTCTAAGCTAATTCACAGCTCAGCAGTCTAGTCTGTCTTCAAATATTCTCTAGCTGATTTCCCATAAGGAAACCTGCAAATTGTATAACAGGGACTTGATTCCCAGAAATTAATATTATGATCTCTTGTGCATAAACAGTCCTTAATATTGCACATGTGGTTGAAGTGGCCTCTTTCAGAAGGACCTTGGTCTAGACTGAAGAACCCTGTGTGACTGAGATCTTGACACATTCCTTGGTAACCTGTCTGTGAAAAATTTCCATCTCATTTCTAGTTTGAAGGTAGGGACTCGAGTACTTGGTCTTGTTATACCTTTGCTAAGTTCAGGATGCCTTACTCTTTCCTTATAAAGTAATTCTGAAAGACTGCACTCAATTTTTTTACTTTTTTTTTTATTGATGAACTGAATAGATCAGGATCTTTCAGGTCCTTTAGTAGATATATTTCTCTGAAGTTTTTCTCTTAGTTCAAGCTCCTTTTATGTATGGATGCACATTCTAACCCACGAATTACAGCAGAACCAAATGTACTTCTCTTAAGAGCAGACAGCTTCCAGAGGCAAAGCAGCAATAAATAAGTTATGGTTGTGTGTCTGGAGAAACTGAAATTTCCCCCTAATGTGAGGAATGTTTGAAGCTGTTTGTGTGAGTGGCAGGGTTGTGTGGATGGCTGAGTCCTCCCAGCAGCTGTTACCTGCCGAGGCCAGGCCCCACTCTCAGCCCCAGGGAGATCATCAACCTTTGGAATCTCTGTGGAAAACTCAAGGGTCGTGCTCAGTCTAGACCAAAAGAAAACTCTTAAGTGTCTGCAAACATATTTAAGGACTGTTAGGGAAAGGACAGGGACCAATTATTTTGATTAGGCAGTAAGGCCAGAGAAGGGTCAGTGCAGTGAGGTTCCAGGGGAGGTGACCAGCCCAGACAAATGAGAGATTGACACCCACTTTTTGGGGGAGCTTAGGGATGGTGAGCTCCCTTCTGCTCTGGAGGAAGATGAGGGATTGGGTTGACCCATCTGGGGTTCCTTCTAAGCCTGATGATCCTGTGGGTCACAGTCTGCCAGCAGACTTCTCTAGCAACTTTCCAGAAATTAAAATCTATTCATAAAAAGTGTGTATGTGTGTGCATATAAGTGTAAAACTAAGGGGTAGCAAGTTCTGGGGTTGTTTGGGATCTCTTTGTATGTCACAGACAGTGTTTGTAAGGGCAGCTCCTCCAGCTTCGTACTGCCTCTGACTGTGCCACAGAACTAAACCTAAGTTAATTTTCCAAGAACATCCTGTATTTTCTTGCAACTCCAATCTTCTGTCTGCATGCTCATGAATCTTTGACCCTTCTTTATTTAGCAGGTGTCACAGGGAGAAGCGTGAAATTTTTATTTTGCAGGTGTAGAAGGAGGTATTTTTGAGACATTCAGCTTAATTTTTATTTTCTTAAACATGCCCAGTGTTTTCCAGAACTGAAG
Organism: Passer montanus; assembly: GCF_014805655.1. Taxonomy (NCBI): domain Eukaryota; kingdom Metazoa; phylum Chordata; class Aves; order Passeriformes; family Passeridae; genus Passer; species Passer montanus. The sequence continues at coordinate 1,310,871 of NW_024372813.1, forward strand.
TACAACCTTCATCTGAGGAGAATGTGCTTGGATCAGGCTTGGTCAGAAGGTGTCTGCTGCAGGCTTCAGGATATTTGAAATGAAAGCACTGTGAAAGCAGTGAAAGATCCTTCCTTCTCCTAAGGACATCACTGCTGGGGAACTGGTTATAGACTATTGATCTAGGACTCCAGTCTGGGGATTTTGGCAGTTTACCAGTTTAGTAAAAGGAAGGAAAGAGAATTAATTTCAAGAGGAAAGGAAGGAAAAAGATACATTACTTTTTTAGAAGGAAAAGTCAGGTGCTGAAGTTCGTTTTCTCTCAGGTTCAGTACATCTAGGAAGGTTTAAAGTCCTATTAATACTGAATTATTTATGTGGCTTCATTCAGCAGCATCATAAATTCCTGAATTTTGCACTTATAATAGTTTGTTTTTAATCCATCCTTTGCAAGTCTGTCTTGGTGATATTCCACATGGCTGGGTGGAAGGTGGGTTAGAACCTTTCAGCACGACCATTCTTTGGCTGCACCTTTTAACAGCCACCTTCTAACTGAAGAGAAGCACAGAATTATTTTCAAGACCAGCACAGTAGTTACTGGAGAGAGGTGTCCACACAGTGGCATTTACAAGCACAAGGACTAGAGATGGTTGATGGCTCTGGCTCTAATGAGGTCCAGCTTCTAAAAAAGCTGATGGCCAGACCCTTTATTTGAAAACAGGGTTTTTTACGCTGTTTTGTGCTGCTTGCTTCCTGTGTTATTGCTTTTAGACACCTTCAAAACAAGCTGCTTACTAAATTTCATTCTGTACTTGTTATACTGAAATTGCAGATCTGTAGATATCAAAAAGTCTGAGCTTTGGTGGCCGTAATTCCACTATAAAAGGAGCAGCAAATCAGTAGAAATTGTTTAGTCTTTTAGTCTTATATTCTGTCAAAGAGAGATTTAAATATATTTGACTTGGCATCTTTCCATCTGATTCCTCCAGACAATTATTAATTAAATCCCAGGTTCCTGATAGAGTAGGAGAGTAAAGATGTCAAACTGATGGTTTTGCAGAGCCCTTGAGTGGTTTGTGGAGGATCAGAATCTGGCTTGTGGCATTCTTTTATGTTTATATTGCTATTTAGGATTCACCTTAAAGACACGTCCAACCCTGTGCTTACCAACCCTCGTTCCTGGAATCCCCTTAATTCAGCCTCTCTCTAGCATGAAACTCATTCTGTAAATCTCTATAAGATATTTGCACATCCATAAATAACAGAAATGTTATTTATTTACTATATATTTTCTTACACTTTGACTTTTAGGGGTAATTTTCTTTTGAGACAGCTTGACCACTGTCTTTCCAAAAGCAGCCATAATCCCCTGCAGCCCCAGTGCCTGCCCCTCAGAACCTGTTGTGTACAGATATTTAATGTCACGTCTCGCACCAGGCACTGGTTCCTGTATGCCTTGAGTAGCTATTAGGATTTAGTGCTCTTATGTGGGTACTGCAATTTCAGGCAGTGCCAGGAAAAAACTAATAACTCCACTTTAGCAGAGCTTAGGCTTTAAAAGTTAATGAGGGACACTTGAAAACTGGCAGCTTTTCAGTCTCAGAAGAAAGAATCAGACTAAGTATGATGTAATAAAAAAGGGAAAAATAGAAAGCTCTTCCTTCTTGTCCTGCTGTTTGTGAGTTTGGAGTTGAAGGTGTGATGTTGCAGCAGCAGCAGTGGAAGGTCACTAATGCACCCAGGTTTTGACAAGAAAAACAAGTTTCCAAATGGATGTGCAATGGTAGGAGAGGCAATAAAGGACATAGAACATCTTCTTGTTTCTTATCATTTTTTCTTTTGGTCATTTCCTGGATTTATAGGAGGGAGCATTTATGTGTGTGGGTGTAACTTAAAATAAAATTTTTAAAAGTCCTCTAGTCTGGAAATGAAAACCAGCAGAATTAAATCATAAATATTGTTTAGTCACTGCTGGACAGCCTGAAAATCACAGAAGGATCATAAAGTCCAATGGGAAAGGATTAGGAATATTAGTGGGAGAATTTCTTTAGGCTATAGCAGTGTTATTGCAGAGTTTTTACCAGGGATTATGAGCATTAATCTGTGGTTACATCTGCCATTTACAGACCCCCTGGGACTTCTTTCAGAATGTGGCCATACACGGATAATAAATCACAGCCATGGGATTATTAAGACTTGGACTTTGGCAAGGATGAGGGAGCATTAGGAACCCCTTTCAGAGGTTAAGGACCTCATTTGCTTTTATCTCCATCATCTATCACCTTTTATTTTGATACTTCTGAGCAGATTTGTACCTTGTCTAATGCAAACAATACTACACAAGTGGGCAAGTGCAGGGGGTTTTTAATTATTATTCCCCATTCCATGGATGTTTCTGATGGAGTGTCACATTCATATTTTCTGAAAAATCCCTTCACCCAGGATTTTTTTCCTGGGAAGATGAGAAGCCTCAGAGGAAAAGGAAAACAATAATTATCTCATTGCTTCTCCTGTGTTTTGCTGCTTTGGAATGTGTTTGGAGATTGTTTGTTCAACAGGGGATTGTTTCAGTGGTTTGGTGTGAGTTGTTTTGACTCTTTGGCCAACTGGGACTCTGAAGACAGTCATGAGTTTTCATTATTATCTTTTTAGCTTTCTGTAAGTATCCTTTCTGTATTCTTTAGTATATTATAGTATTCTTTAATATAATATAGTACAATAAAATTATAAATTAAGTAATAAATGGAGTCAGATTCATCATTCCTGCCTGCCATGAGGTCCCCGCAAATACAATAATGGAGCCCATGTTTAGTGCTACATAACTGGCTTGTGGACCCAGGAAAACCTACAGGAACGACTTGATCCCAGAATAACCCAGGAGAAAGGGCTGCTCTGGCTGTGGCACAGCCATGGCACGTTTGTCCCCGTGGTGATGGGTGATCCTGAGCACGCAGGGTGTCTCTGACTCCCACTGGGAGCTGTCCCAAGGGATGATCACAGGATTCTCTCACACTCTGAGCAAAAGTTCCGTCACACTTCTTGCTGGAAGTGGTGGAAGATTTCACTGCAATTATCAGAAAATGGCAGGAATTAAAAAATTTTATCAGAGTCCTGCAAAAAAATTCTGCAGCCTGGTTTTCCTTACCTCCAGCTGTCAGCCAAAACAATTTGGCAGAGCTTTTTCTTTAACAGTAAAACCTTTCCAGAACTCAACACTTTGTTTGAAAAAATGAATTTTTGCATTGGAAATTATAAATTATGTTGCTCTGTAAGAAATGGGGAGGAGAAAGTTTGATTCCTAAGTGGAGAATAAGTGCAACATTTTGGTTTTGTTATTTTCAGGCAACAGGTTTGGGCCAGTGCTTCACCTGATTTCAGTGAATTACCTCTAGGAGGAGGATTAACCAAAATAAATTAGGAAGATGTGGATACAAAGTGCAGCTGCAGTTGTTTCACTTGAAGTTTGGATTTTAAATTCTGGTTTTAGAATCTTTCTAGGCTTGTGCCTGAAAATGGGCTGGGGAGTGTTATGAAATGTAGTGGGCAAAACTGATAATAATGAATTAATATTTTAGTATTTCTTTTTTCAAACTCCATTATTTATTTTTATTTTCCTGCTCTGTTGTAAAGACTTTATAGATTATATTAAAATACTTTTTGGATGCTATGGTAATACAAATAAAGAGTACAAAATAATAATTAAAATGTATTTTGCTACCCTTAGAAATGTAATCATTGGGTAAGCTTGTGCAGAATCTAAAATGAGTAAAAAACCCACTTAAACCATATCCTCTTCTCTAGAGAGAGTGAGAGGCATTAACTTTCCTATCTGATTTTTTCTTACTTTATCCACTTCAGGTTAGGTCTGGTGCTTTTTATGTCTTGCCTTTTAAGTGCTCAAGATAAATTCACAAACAACTTTTCTGTCAGAACCAGAGACTCCATGACAACACTTCCATAAAAGAGATGGTTATTGTTTACCTGGAGAGCAGCTCTACAGGTGGAAGAAAATATATTCTCTTCACACTTTTAATTCACAATTAGGAGTATCAGTAACACGTCAATGTGTGTGAAAATGCCAGACCTGCCTGTGTTTGTTGCTGGAGTTGTGCTAAGGAGGTCTGTGATGGAGTTAGGGTGTTATGGCTGTGTTAGAGTGGCAGGAGATGCAGGACAAGTTGGGTTTGAGGGTGAGGGAGGACATGTGGTCATGAGGGAGGACACTGCTGCAGTCACATAGTGCCCAACAGGTCTTAATTTCTTGCACACTAAATAGGAAAAAGACTTCTGGATCTGAAGGCTGGCTCTTGGAGGAAAGCAGGAATGTTTTCCTTACAAAGTGGGCCCAGTGCTCAGCTGCAAAGAGTTACTGCCCCTGGCTCAGGGGAGCTGTGTCCTGAACAGCTGAGAATCTGTTACAACAAGAGAAAGGCTTAGGAATTGCCCCAGCCCTCTCATAAAGAAACAATGAGTAACAGAGATTGAAGTGGCTGAAGGACTGGAAGTGGCTCTGAGCTTGCTCTGAGGTGCTCCCAGTGCTGCTGGGCAGGCTGTGCTGTGGGATGGGCAGTGAGGATGGTGCTGGGGCTGTGCTGCTGGCAGGGACAGCCCTGGGACAGCACAGAGGGGTGAAGGACACCTTGGCACAGCCGGCAGCTCCTGAACTGCTCTGGGAGGCTCAACGTGCTCCAAGGTGCTGCAGTTGGGACTGATTCCTGCCTCGAGTATTTTGTGGAGGGAAATCTCTTATTGCCCAGAGAAGTCGTGGGTTCACCATCCCTGGAAGTGTTCAAGGACAAATTCACCAGGGCTTGGAACAACCTTGTCTGGTGGAAGGTGTCCCTGCCCATGGCAGGAATGAGATGACCTTTAAAGTCCATCCCAGCCCAAACAATTCCGGGATTCTGTGCCCCCATCTGGGAAAAATGGGTGATAGAGCTGTGACTGCAGGGTGAGCTGGGTCAGGCATGAGACAGCTTGGGAGTCTCCAAACTCTTCCCAAGCCAGCTGAAAATACTTGCACACATTCATCCATGCTCAGAACGTGAGCCATGTGATATCTGCACATCTCGCCAGTGGAGCACTTCGGGGAACAGAAAGCATTGTTTTTGTGATATCCAGTACTAGGCTGCTTCAGCTAGTCTGAGATTTTGTGTGACTTTCTCTCATTTTTTGTTGATTGAAGCCAACTCTCCTATCCTGGTGTTAGTTACTGAGAACCCTTTCTTCCCTTCATCCTTCCATCCTTCCTGGTGTGTTCCTCCTCTGGGAGACTTTCAGTGCAGCACCTGAGAATCAATGGAAGGAGCCAGACAAGACAAGACCAGTGTTAGTTACTGAGAACCCTTTCATCCCTTCATCCTTCCATCCTTCATCCTTCCATCCTTCCTGGTGTGTTCCTCCTCTGGGAGACTTTCAGTGCAGCACCTGAGAATCAATGGAAGGAGCCAGACAAGACAAGACATGTTGTACAAATATTTCATTTTCATATTTATCTGACTTTCTTGTCATTCACTTTCCTGCAGTCAGAGCACCAGGTTTCACCAGCAGTCCCTCAGCATGGCTGTGCTCTGACTGCTCAGCACAAGCTTTCTCCTAGAACAGTTTTTAAGGTTTGATTACTTTTTTATTACCTTGAAGCTATTCCTCCATGTAAATCACAGTAACACCCACCTGTGCATCTGCCACATGAACAGAGTTGTTGGACAGAAAGCTGTTTTGCAAATTTTCATAGTTCCCAACTCTGTGCTTGGGGAATGTTGCTGTGGGAATTTTCATCTGATGAAAGGTCAGTTGGGAAATGTGAGGTCTGACATTTCTGTTTTGCACAGACAGCTATAATTATCGTCATACTTTTTTGCTCCACACTTATTGGAAACAGATTTAAGGAAAGAAAAAAGAAAGCAAAACTTTAATTCAAAACTCACTAGAAGAAAATGCAGGCTATTTCCATGAGCTCCCCAGCCAGTGCTGAGCTTTATGTTATTCCTGCCTATAACCCACTTCTGTCCATTGCTGCCTGTAGAGATTCTGGGACATCTCTTTTATCCTGAGACTGTGTATAAAAATATATTTGTGTATAATAAGAAAACAAGAGTGACTTCACTACGTCCAGAGTCCAAAATACAATGCCCACGGAAGAAATTGGAGTGAAATGATGCTTCATCTTACATTCTTCCCAGTATTTTCATTAATAAGGTCCAGCTAGCAAAAAAACCCAAGAATTCCTTTTGATCAAAAAACAAGGATAATTTTTCTCCCTTTCCCAATGTGTCTCTGTTGAGATGGACACATACACACACACATGTGCAGAGACAACAATGGTGACTATATTATTACAAGGTGTTCTCAAGTTTTATACCCAAAGTGTGCTCTTAAGTAATTAGTTACATCAAAACAGCTCAGTATGTTCACTGGGCAAAGCAATAGCTCATTGTATTCTATTGGTACAAAGCACTTAACATCAATGATTTATTGGCAAGAGTTTACAACTAATTATTTAGGCACGAATGCTGCTCACTAAGGCATGTATCTTTTGACTTCACATATCCCTGATGTGTCTCTTTTATCAGTTTCCATGCTAACAGCCTATTGGCAAGAGTTTACAACGAATTATTTAGGCACGAATGCTCACTAAGGCATGTATCTTCTGACTTCAGATATCCCTGATGTGTCTCTTTTATCAGTTTCCATGCTAACAGCCTTGCTTTCTTCCCTGCTATGGATAAACCCCTATTTTATCAATTTCTTCTGCTGCTAACTCAGTTGTTTGGCCTGCAGAGCAGCTGCTAAGCCTGTCCACACCAATGTTGGTTGCCTCAGTGGAAGAAGTTCCTGTTCCATGGCCAGTGAGTTTGTGAGTGAAAGGTCCAGGCCAAGGGAGGGTACCCAGCTCCTGACTAGGGTGCAGCAGCCTGTCCCAGGTGGGACCTTTTGCCATCAGCTTCATTTGCCAACCAAACGATGTTACTGCTAACACTTTACTCAGACTAAACTGAATCCACTCAGCAGTGTGTAAAAGAAACATAACTGGCCTCCTTCTATAGAGTGTAATTCCCTCTGGCTTCATAGATCAGCCTCTTTCCAGGAATCTTGTGGATATGAGGAACACTGCTTTGTGGTGGGAAGTTCTGCTTTATTATAGCTTTCTGCTCAGTGCTTTCTCTGCTGAGCTGCATTTCCAGCCCTGCTGTGGATTTGGTTTCCAGCTGGTGCCAAACACCAAAATAGATGTTTATAGTTGTTTGTAGATGTTTATAGATGTTTATCACATTGGCCTTTTTGCTTTGCACTTGTGCCATAGCTTAGAAATATAATAAATCTGGCTTTCAGATTCCTGGTACCTGATAAGAGTTCAGTATTCTCCTAGTTTAAATCACTGAGATGTGTTCAGATTATCAGAGGAGGTTAAATCCATGCTGATTGACTTTATTCTGGTTCAGAGTTTCTCTGTGGTACTGCTGTGCTTTTATGCTTGGTCTGATATGCTCTGCTGCTGGCAGGGAGCCATGGAAAACTGGCACAAACTCCACTTTGGGGGTTCTGGCTAATTTTAGAAACATCTGATCCCGTGCCCACACCTGATCTGGATCAAATTGTGCCATGGGGTGATCTGGTAGTGCATGACCTGGCGTTGGTGCTGGTGTAAGTTTCAATAACCTGGAGATGAACCTGATAAGTTCAGACTGATGCTGGTTTCTCTCCTGAAAACAAATCTACAAGCATTTGCATGTGAAGGATCTCGCACAGGATGAAATAGCAGCACTGTTACATTTTCTGAGCTGAAAAATAACATTATTTAAACAAAGTTCCTGTAGATAAGTCATACAGTCCTAGCAGTTATTCAGTACTTGAACTTCTCACCAGTTTATCAGCCTTTGTCTTTGCAGAATGTCATGCAGCCATCCTTTTTTGTTTTAAATGAAAGTTTTATCCCTAAGTCAGTGTGAAACTCAGTTGCAGGTACCAGAACAGAGCCAAGGTGGCAGGAGGGGGATCTCTGGCACAGCCAGTTGTTTTGGGCTAAAACCTTTGTGAGAAAGCAGAGGCTGCTCCCTGCCAGCCCTCCCCTCTCTGCTCTGCTGCCCAGCTTCAGGTTGTAAGACCTTTATCCTGAATAAAGCCTAGGAAAATACATTGAAAGAAAGGATTGTAGCTGACCAATGTCCATTCTTGCTGTGATAGTCTCTTCACTCTTTTACTCCTGTTTGCCAAATGTCTGGTTGCTATTTTCATTTGCGTGGATGCTACTTCATGGCCTTGCTGTGCCCACTCAAAGCATTCCCAAAACTCCTGTGGGAGAGCAGGCAGCCTTAAAGAATGTTTGAAGGTTAGAGAGTAGTGCTTGTTGGTTCATTTTTAAACTTTGTCTAAGTCTTTAAGGAAGTGCATCTTCCAAACTCTTTTTAGAGAATTTTAAACATATTTTTCTACTAAAAGTATTTTTGCATCTGTTCTTGCTTTTTCAAGTTGGTTCTGAGTTTAATTCAAGCAGAATGTTTTCATGCTTTCATCTAAAAATAGTTTGCCTGCATTTTTTACCCAAAAATTTAGTCCAAAAGAGGCTGTGGCTCTGTTCTCCCACCTCATCATCCTGTTCTTCCTCAGAGGGCAGCAGCAATGCCAAGCTGTAAAGATCCATTCCAGTGCTGCTGTCCGGCCTCTCCAAGCAGTCACACGTAGAAAACTGCTTGCACAATCCAGCTGTGGCCTTTGGATGTGGTTGGACCCATTGAGGAGTGGCTGAGGTGTCTCTGGTGTCTGTGGTGGGTTCAGTTCCTCTGTTCTGCTGCTGCAGTGCAGGCTCCTGGAAATGCTTGGTGATGTCGTGGAAAGGAAAACTGAAAAATGGGATATCTGGTGTCACACTGGGGGCACATGACCCAAGGAAAGGGAGCCATCACCAGGAACCAAAATATTGATGTTTGCACCAAAGTGTGATTTCCCAGGAGCATTGTGAGTGGCTGCACAGAGATTAGGAAACCAGGAAATCCCATCAGCAGAAACAACAGCACATGGAGGGAAACTGGTGTGAGTTTGATTGGTCCCTTAGAGCAGAAAGCAGCTTTGGAAAAACAGCCAAGGGACACCTGCTACCTTAATGTGGGGGCTGCACAGTAAATAACTGCTAGGTTTGTGTTCTCAGGGACTGAGCAAGAAGTCCAGTCCCTGACCAGCCTGTAGCTCCTGCTCAGCCTGGCCTTGCAGCCTGGGAAGTTGGCAGATTGTGCAGAGGCAAACCCCCCACCAGGGAACTTCCCCAGGGCTCCCCTTGGCACAAATCCTGGCAGCCTGTGCTCAGTTAGGATCAAGGCTCCCAAATCCATCTGGGGACCATTTCATGCCTATCCCAGATCCTTATTGATCACATTGAAGATGGAGCTGAGAAATTTCTGCCTTTCCCGAAGCCATGCTGGGCGAAGTCATGCTTTTGGAGAATGTTCCCATTCCCTCACAGCTCAAGTTTGCTGTGGGCTTCCTGTGGCTGTTGCATTTGGGGAGCTGGGTCTTTGCATACTTGATTGGGTGAGTGTCCATTTTATTTTGTTAATCAAGTTTTCACATGATTCTGCTATTGCTGTTGTCTTGAGACAATGTTCAATTCATTTGTTTTATTTCCATATATTCATTGACTAATTTCTGTGCTGCTCTACAAGGCCTGGCTGCCTGAGTTGTGGCCCTTCTTAATTTCAGTTTGTGTGACCTTAGAGTCATCTGTAAAAGGTATCATTAATGATTTCAGAGCTTGAGCCATGAAAGCTGAAGTGGTTTGAAGTTTAATCACAGCACACAAGTGACCAAACACCTCTGGGTTTGCCAGACCATTTGGAGTTTCATTGACTAAGGGGCAGCATCAAGGACGTTCACTAAATTTGAGTGTGAATTGGGATTTAAATGACTGGGGAGGTAGATGGGACCTTCAGCAGAAGCTCAGGAATCTCCTGGATGGTGCTGGATGGGGGAGGAAAAGCCATTGCTGCGTGTGATCCATGAGTGCCCTTCCCATGGCTCCAGTCTGGAGGATTCAGGAACCCTCTCTGTGGTCTTGCTGAACATGTTCCTGCACTTGCATGGCCTTGTTGTGACTTCCTTTTGTTGTGACAGCCTTGCAAAGCTCCTCACCCTAATTTGAACCACATGCCTGGGATGGTGTCATGCTTGGAGAGGAACCCATCAAACAAGGCACGAGGGGTGGGCTGGCCTCACTTGTCTTAACAAAATTAAGTAAAACATTTCTAAGAGGATCTTCCAGAAAAACCAAACTTCCTCCAAGGCCATGGAACCGAGGGGTCAGCTCATGTCTCTCACTGGTTCCCAGTTACCTCTGAGGGAAAACCAACTCAGACAAAATTTGGATTTACAGTGAGCTCCATTCTTTTGTTGCACATCCCTGGTTTTAATTAAGGACATAACAGGTGGAACCATGAGCACCAGTGTCTTCACACACTTTTACAAATGATTCTGTCCAGTGGAGATGTTGCTGTTCGTTTTGCTGACACATCTGATCGTGTGCCCCACAGGTTCTTAAAAACGCACATGAATCCTCAGAGTTGTTCTGCTTAAGTTACTAAAATAAACAGTGTGAAGGAGGAAATTGGTGGTGGAGGGCATCAGAGGACTGATAATCCTACCAGCTAAAGGGAAGGAAGGGAAATAGTGGAATGTTTTAATTACCAGATGTTAAATCATTATTTCTAGAGTGATGTCTATCACAGATGTTTTTCTGAGGCCATACCGTTATTCAAACTTTAACAGAGTTATTTCACCTTTTCAGAGCTATCATCATATTAAATTCTTCCTTAATAAGGAGTGAAACAATTTGCAAGATACCATAATTTTATTTCTGTAAGACACAGAAATTGGCTAGCATATTCATGTAAATATGTATATTTATAGGTTATGTTACATCTGTTTGATTAGTCATAAACAATATTAAAGTCCTGGCAGGGACAGAGGAGAAATTCAGCAGGAGAAATAGGTTCAATTGCTTGTGGAAGTTTAACTTCTACATTTTTAGTCAAGTCTGTCTAGTTTAATAACGTTATATAAATCTAGTGGAATACATATGGATTGTTACCATGAATATGGTTATTTTTTTAACTGAGTTCCCATCATACAACAAACTAGCAGGTAGATATTATATAATGAATAATATTATTGCCCATCCAAATTACCAAATTTCAAATGCATTTTTGCAGTTCTTTTACATCTAATACCAATATTAGCTCTTCATAATCTTCTCTTTTTAACCATTCCAATTGCATCTCTTATTAAATGATGCATGGTGTATGGTTAGTTTTTCATTATTTTAACCCAAATCTGTGTTTCTGTAGTTCTAGGATTTTATTGTGTCACCTTCTTACATTCTAATTTTTACATGTTGCTTTATAGAAGTTATTTGCTACAGATAAGTAGCTATATCTTGGTTTATATTGGAAACTCCTTGATTTTAGCTACAGAAAATACACATTTCAGCCAGTAGCATGTAATTCCTAGTCTGTAATAGTCTTGAACTGATTAGAAAACGTATTGAGATAGAGTTTCCTCTCATTTTTAGTGACAAATTTCTGTTTATTCCACAAGTTCCACCTTCATTGCTGCTGTGTGGGCTCATGTTTAAATCCCTTCCCACAGCTCTGTTGTTGCAGAGGCTGCAGATGGATGAGAACAGGCTGCTTACAAGGGTCAGGCCTCTCAAATCTGCTGAAGCTTGCACAGGGGCTACCAAAATCTTTGAATGTATTTGATTTTATGGTGAAAAGACAAAAAGACTGCTGGTAGCACCCCGTTTTGCATTAAGGAATTGATTTTTCTGCTTCTAATGTTTCTTCAAAGTAATCAACAAAACTTCTAAGGGGTGATCCCACCATAGAAAGGGAGAAATGTGCTTTAGGTGTAAACTGAAGCCTGTTTTGACTGAGTGCAAGCGAGGAAGAATTTCCCTGCTGCCAGTGGATTTCTGTCATCACCGAGCAGGGCAGAGGAGCCATGAACACAAGGCATGGCACTATAGTGCTTCTTCTCTGCCTCTGCCAAATTTTAATGGCATTGCTTGGCAACTTGGGGAAACTGGATAGGGCTGAAGTTGCAAGAGGCCCATTGTAATGGCTGTGGATGTTGTTTTTATTTGATATCTTCAGCAGATACCCCCCAAAGAAACATTTTTGGTCATAGTTTTCTGCCCTGATCACCATGGAGCTGAGGGTGAGAAGTTTCCTCACCTCCTGTAAAGTGTTCCCAGCTGTGCAAAGCAGCAGCCCCAGTACAATCCCAACAAATATGGAAAAGGGTGATCTTGTTTCCTGGAGTCTGGTTTTTGTTTATGTTCTTTTGTGACCAAGTAGAGATAATAATTCAGCATTACTTCTTCCAACAGAATGTGCACTAGGAAAGAGCTTAAGATTTTTACTCAATGATTATTAATTCCTCTTTTCCATATTCTCCAAAAGGCTTTGTTGGCAGGTTTTTTTTCTCACTAAAAAGAGAATTATTGGCTAATTATTACCCACAGATGTGCTCCCGGATACCCAGATTTGACTCCACTGGGTGCAGTGGGTGGGATGATCAAATAGAAGAATTGAAGAATTCTTGGGCATCTTGAGTTGTTTTCCAATAAACTCACAATAAATGTTCTATTCCTAAGTGACCTAATCCTCCTTATGTCGAGCTCAAAGCAAAAGTATGACAATAAAACTCAAAACACTTTATTTTGTAATCCTGACACTCCCTCCTCTTATCCTTTAAAGATGCATCTTTCAGCCAATTTGCTTTTTGTTCCTAAATCTCTCTCCAGATCCAGCCTATAGCATAATTATATACTTTGATTAATTTTCAGATGGCAAGGTTATATTTGCATTTCTGTACATGCCTGTGTGTGAAGTTCCTTATATCAGAGCTTTGTCCAAAAGGGTGATTGCACACATCTGCTTCAGTGCTCCTGCCTCTGTATTCCCAGCAGTGACCAAGAGACAATTTTGTTATTCCCACCTCTCTCTGGGATAAACCCTACCTGCAGTTAGTCAGATATTTAGGAAATACTATTAGTTCCTCCTCAGCTTGATGTACAGCTGGTCTCAACACTGAATTGGAGAAGATAAAGTATAAATTTAATATTACTCCTTTTATTCCAAGGAAAGTGTGGTTATTAGGATGAGGAATGAAGAAGAAAATTTTAAACTTGAATCTTGAGGTCTTGTCTCTGCTTTATGTAGTTGAAACCACATAAATTGAAAATACTTGTGTGTGCTTGAAACGCACTTGAAAGTTCCCAGAGCAGTTTTCACAGAAATGGAGTTTTGACAACATTATCTTTGCCAACGTTTGATTTCCCTCAGACGTTCTACAACGTGTTTTTAGTTGCCACTGTCTGCCACGAGAGTGGCTCTGTTTCAGTGGCACTGGAGTCATTTGTGAGTGTTGGAATGAAGTGCTTGGTGTAAAAACAAGATTTGACACCAGTCAAATTCGTCACCCCTTGTTTGGAGTGTAGTTATTGCTGCTCACTCAGGGCACAGGCAGAAAACTCCTCTGTAGTGCCCAACACTTCACCAATGTGAAACAACCCCTGAGCTGCTCATGACTGCATGGAACTGGGAATTTTCTGGCTGTTTTGACAAGGACAATCTGAGTTTTAGCAAAGATATCCTCGTGCCACCAGACTTGCATAAAATGAGGATATTTCCTGTAAATATTCCATAGCAATTGTCTCTGTTGCAGTTTGTAGAAAGCTCTGTGTTTCTCACACCTTTTCTTGCTTGAGGCACTCCTAGTGAGGAAATGGTGTGGTGTAAGTATTTATATCAGTTGGGAGGGTGGGGTATCTTGCCTAACCCCCTTTATTTTGGCTGAATTGTTCTGTAACACCTGTACATGAAGGAAGAGTTTCATTTTCAAAATCCTTAGCCTTAGCTGCAAGCCCAACAGCTGATATCTGAAAGATGAAAATCCAAGCTGATCATCCAAGAGGCTCCAGAGAGCAGCTGGTTATCAGTGTGGTACCTGTTGTATAGACACAGGATTTACAGGAGGTGTTCCTGCCTCCAGAGATGTTTTTCAGTGCACTTTGCCTGGTGGTATTTGTTTTTTTGGAGTCAGAGCTTTCCCTGGGATTTCATGTGTAACAGGGAGCTTGGTGCCCACCCTGCCCTCTGTGCTCATTACTGTGAATGGAGGAGTGAAACCACACCAGCATTAGTACTGATCCTGAAGATTTAGTAATTACAGGAAAAAGCCTGAAGGTCTGTGATTGTCAATATTTCACTGATAATCTGCCAGGAAAACAGAGAACTCTTAAACCGTTTTTAGTGGATGCCAACTAATTTAAGAGCCTGGTCCCATGCTGTGTGGGAGCCAGAAAATCTGGTAATCAGAGCAAGGACAATCTCTGTCGCTTCTGTTTCCCAGCTGCTCCTCTTGGGATGCAAATGGAAATACAGAATTTCCTTGCAAAGGCTGTAATGCTGTAATCCAAATAATTATCTGGATTATTATATATCACAGTCTTTCTGTGATTTCAAATCTCATCAGGACTCAGGAATGAAAAACATTTATTTCGGCTATGTGTTCTCACCTGCTAAAAGAAAGCACCAAAATCATAAACAAATCACCTGCCTGTCACCAGAGGAGATCACCAAAACTTCTGAGAGGGGGCAAAAGCCACTTAAAAGTTAGAAACAGCAATTGCTAGAAAAGATCTGACTTTGTGCTTGAAAACAGTCCAACGTCAGGCCACTGCTCCAGCTCCCAGGCTGCCCATTCCAGCTGGGCCTGGCTGCTTGCACTGCAGAACAATGGAAATTTGGGTAATGGAAACTCCCTGCACAACAGAACCACGGAGGGTTTAAGTGCACCTGCAGTCTCCTTCTCTGTCTGTGGGTCTGTCCTGTAAAAGGTAACACGGAAATGTTATGGGAAAAGGTAGAAAAGACAATGCTACACAAAAGTTCCAACTGTCACAGCTCTAAGTGGGGTAGGGGTACACCCAAGAAATGGGGCACACTAGGTAGGTACCTACCTCTAAGTAGGTATCCCTACCCTAATTAGAGCTGTGAGATTTTGAAGAGGGATTTTGAAGAGTTTGAATAGTTTATTATCCAAAGCAATGGTTAATCTGAGTGAAAAGCTGAAGGTTTTTGGGGTTTTTTTGGCAGCTTGTTCCAAGAGCTAGAACTGAATATTTGGCCCTTTTGATCTCTGGAAAGGTTCAGCTCCAGACTGTGCAGGCAGCTCTTCCTTCATTGCAGACTGAATCAAAGCTTGAACAAAGGTGTCCCATTTGAATCTGGGCTCAAATTTGGTTTCTGGGGCACCTCTCTTTGTCAGTGTCCTTGTCAAATCCTCCTCCACACTGCAAAATCTTACAAAAATCTTACAAAGCCACAAAGTGTGTGAGCCTTCCCCTTGTGGATGGGCTGGAGAGCAGAAATGCTCACATGTGGCAGATTTATTGTTGACTGGTGCTGTGGATTTCCCTGGCTCACCTGGCAGCCTCTCCATCTCTAACTCTGGAGTCTGATTTTCACAGTGTATTTTGGATAAAGCAGAAAGAAGTGGAGGAATGTCTAGAGATGTTGAAGCTTTGTGTCATTTGCTGAGGTGTTTGTGTGCCTGATTAATTATTGCTTAATTATAAACCCTCAGGGTCATACTTTTCACCAGTGAGAAGAAAATGTCACGCAGACTGCCAAGAAATATCAGATTTTCCATCCCAGCTGTTTTCTGATTAAATGGCTGCACCATGAATTTAAGTGAGCTGTTCAGCTGCACTTGGGGATGGTTTGCCTTTTGTTTATCCCTCTAATGTCATCTCAAGCAGAACCTCCACTTTTCCTCCCTCTCAGCAGAGGATTTTTTGGTCTAGCAGCAGTGGATAGGTGCAGCTGAAATGACACACTTGCTTTTCCCTTTTTGCACCCCAGAATGTTGCTGTGCCCACGCCAGGGGAAGGGGACACAAACACAGTAACACTCACACTATGTACTGGGCAAAGGAACAGTGGAATTCTTTCTTTTTTCTTTTTCTATTTAAAGACAGAACAAAACTGTTCAGAAAACTTTGGAAAGGGTTTAGATGGCTAAAGGAGATGGTGGAGCTCCTGTTCCTAATTTCCCAGCTCTTTTCAAAAGCAGAGACTTAGTCCTTGACACTGCAGTTCACAAACACCCTCAAGTCTCTTCCAATGCCCTTGAGAGCATTTTGGAGCCATGAGCAGCAGAGTTAGCATTGCCTGTGTGAAAAATAGACCCTGGGATTGGTGCTGCTCTCTTTGGTGCTGCTCTGAGGGAGGTGTAAGGGGCAGGTTTGGTCACAGGGCTCTTTCTGGCACCACATTCCAGAGTAAAAAGAAGATGCAGTTTGGAGAATTGCTGACCCCTGGGCTGCTGGGGTAGACAAGGACTTCCTACAAATTCAAAATAGTGAGTGATGGAGAACTTGCAAGTCCCTAACAAAGCATGAAGCAAAGACAGAAAGGATGATATTAAGACAGTGTTTTGTGCAAGTTAAATGATCTTTAGTCTTTTGCAAGAAAGGAGCAGATTAAACTGGGCATTTATCAACAGCAGAGCCATTTAATAGACGTGCAACAGGTTTACTGCTGTTTTGACATTTGTCTCTGGCAAAGAACTGTCACAAATATGAAAAATATCCATGACAAAAAAAAAAATTAGGGACCAGCAAGTGACCTGAGAAGAGCACAGGTGAGAAATCTGGGTATGAGGGAGCTCTGAGGAGCAGCTGAAACACTGTGGGATGTGTGGTTTAGAGAGTGATGGCTGAGGGGAGGCAGTGCTGGGTGGAAGAAGGCAGGGAACACCCTGCTCTAAGCAAAGAAACAGAATAAAAACCAGCAGGTAAGAGAATTCCAGAGTCAGACATTTGTGAAACATGTTTAAATGCTGATAATTGTTCACTGGGAGAGATTCTTCAAGGAGAGTCTCTTGTTGTAGACTGCAAAATCCTGTTGAGATAAACACCTGTTAACTTGTGTAGAGCTGTTCTAGCTCATCTGGGGTGAGCTCCATTTTCTGGGGACTGTATCATGAGTCTGTGCAGAAATGGAACATCACATTTCCATTAAAAGGCAACATGAAGAAAGTTTTCATTTTTGTCCAGCTGTGCTTTATAGGAAACTTAATAGTCCAGAATGATGTTCACTTTTTCTTAGGACAGAAAACAAAGACTGTTGTTAGAGCTGTGCTATATCCATTAGGAAGTCACTGCCCTGTGTAATTTAAACTGTGCATAGGAGTGGATATCTTAAAGGTATCAAAAACAGGAGGACACCTGATCTAATAAGCAAAATACAATTGCTTCTAGCAAATGTCTCTCTATATCTACAGCTAGAAGAGAATTTTGGCCTTGGCAGGTTAGCCCATACATACATGTGTGCCAAGGGGCATTTCAAGCCACTGCAGTGTCTTGTTTGGAGGATTTAATGCAGAGCTGTGTTTGAGATGAGGTACTTCCACTGTCAAAGGGTCATCATCAACCTGGCTCTCCTGGGAGGAAAACCAAAACATCCCATCAAGCAGCTAGTCTGGTCCAAATCTTTTATTTACTTATTTATTTGAATATTTTCCTCTACTCCTTGAAATGTGCCCAGGACCAAAGTGAGTTATTTGGGGGTTTAGATCCAAAATTTTTGTTGATACTTACTAAATATGCCAATTCCCAGTCTGTTCTGTGCGCTGCCATGTTTAGCCATCTTGCCAAGCACCTTCTTTCTTCTATTCAAATCTGATAAGGTCATCTATAAAAATCTTTTATCAGTACTTCAGAATGAGCTTTACTCATAGGTGTTTGCCTGGAAGCTGTTAGCAGGAGAGTTGTGTTTGCTATGAGAGAGGAGAAACCTTCTGCTGCTCACTGCAAAACATTAAATTCTCCTGTTTCTGGCCTTTAAAATATCAAAATTTTCAGTGTTGACCTCAGTACTTGTCCTTAAGCACCTGTCCCTGCCCTGCAGCTTGTTCTGAATTCAGCCACTGTGTCAGTACAGCACCAGCACTAATGGAACACACTTGGATTTGTCAGCACAGGGAGTTGTTATTCCTGAGTGGAGAGCAAATTCAGATAAATAAACTGCTTCATTTCAGCATTAATCCAAAGGGGAATGGATCCCTACAATGAATCCCCATTGGCACACAGTGGTTCTGTTTGACCAGACTGTTCACCTCAGAGTGCAGCTAAAATGATTTTGTTGTAACACCCTCACTTTTTTTCGTTTTAAAATATTTGTGCAACATTTTCTTCTTGAAAAAAAACGCTATTTTTGCATTAGAGGATTTGAAATTGACCTGTTCCTCAGACATATGAGCAACAGGCTCGTGGTTTCTTCCCCAAGAACTTAATCCTGCAAGCACAGCTCACATGGAGCAAGCCCTTAGTCACAGAGCAGTTTGTTTTGACAGTCCTAAATGATCCATACAAGTCACCCTTGCTGTACAAGAATTAAGTAATGTCTCCATGTCAACACTTTGTAGAGAGCATGCTGAAGTTAATTTGCACCCCAGGTCAGAGCCCAGATTCTTTCAAAGGAGTGACATTGAGCATGACTGGTTGGATTTCTGTAGCCCTTGGCAGCAGGGTTTGTGTGAGTGTCCCGCACAGCACCGCTGGGAAACCAGAGCAGCGAGCTGCTCACAGCCTTGGGCTTGACTCATGACCAGTCCCAGAAATTGTCCAAATTCATTTCACTGCTGTCTGCATCAGCAAGTGAAGAGCTGTGAAATTGCCAGTGGTAATTGCCATCACTTGTTTGTGATACTTTGTGTTTAAAAGATAAATTAAAAATTCCCCTGCAGGTCCTTGGTTTCAGTGTGCTGCCTATGACAAAGGAGATCCACAGCTCTTCCCGCACTTCCCTGCTTTTGCTGTCAAAGTATGAAGCCAGAAACTTCATGTAATCACAACGCGGTAGAGAGAGTAAAAATCAATGACAAACATCACTGTAACCTTAATTTTCCTGTCATTTACCCATTTAAAATGATGCTTAGAATCAGCATGCAATCAATTATTATCTTCAAGAGAAAAAATAATTGTGCAGAGTCAGATCTTTCTTTTTTTGTGTGTGAATCATCCCTAATTGCCTGCATTCAACACAGGACAATTCAGTTTGTATGGAAATGGAGGAGATTTCCAAGGGAGAATAGTGTTAGCAATAAACAGTTCCTTCTTGATGGAGCCGTGATGGACCAGTATCAACAGAGCCAATCCCAGCTGCTGGTTATTTCAAATTTATCTAGCAAAAGAGAAAAGACCTGGAAAGGGACCCATTAATAACCATCTTGTTATATTTTGGATAGAATTCTTGATGCAGAAAAAAAATTAATTGCAATTATGATTTTGCTCAGCCATTGTTCCTCTGTTCCCAGTAAAACTGGGGTTTTTTTCCCTTTATTTTGTTACAGCAATAGTATGGCAGTTATCTGAAGTCTTTGTAACTCACCCCAGTGATTTAGATGGGAGCCTGCTGGTGAGATCAGCCCCAAATTTTTTCTTACTTCATTTTCATCAGTAGTTTCCATGTGAAGAGTTTGGTGCTCTGGGGATTGGTAACCATGTTCCATAGGGATGGAACCCAAACTCACAATTGTAAATATCTTCTGTAGTATTTGCAGCCCTGCTGCTGCCAGCTGCTGACACACAGAGTGTGGGATTGGGATTTCCCAAGGCTGTCTGGTTCATGCAGAGATCATCAGGACCTTCATCCTTCCAGAAATTCTCTTTGGTGTTTTCCTTTGTATGTAAAGATTGTCATGAGCATAAAATTATGCCACTGTGAGATGGGAGTAGAATAAAAAAAAATACTGGAAGCTATGTTTGAGAAAAGGGAGTAAGGAACATCCCCTCTGCCATCTGTGAGGTGGGAGGGTTGACCCTAAAATCAGCTCCTGCTTGCTGGGACTGCAGGCGGGCTGTGATGCTCTTCTTTTGTGGACATCCAAGAGCTGCAATTCCTTGGGGAAAGGGAGGCTTTGTTATGAGAAGCAATCCCAGGGACTCACTTTTTCCAAAAGGTACCTTGTACTTGCCCTAAGATTGTTGCACTGTGTGGTGATGAATAACACTTGGAAGCAGATGTCAAAGGCATCAGTGCTCAGTGGAAATAGTACATTTTTTCCATTTTATGTCTAGTTTAGACTATATTAAGGAGGAGGGAAAAAATTTAAAAGCTGAAAACATGTTGAAACAAGTTACGGTTGTAACAGAACTGACGACAGCCAGGAAATTCCAAGTTAGGGTCCTCACTCCATCCTCTCTGGGCACTCAGAATAAGAGTTCAACATCCAAGCCCTTGAGTTAGTGCTGGTCACAACAGCTTCAGCCGTGTTATTTGCTATGATGTGTCTGCCTGTTTGGTGCTGGCTGTTTTCCTCCTTCCTTTTGATCTTTCACAAAAATGTCTGAAGTCCCTGTTCTGCAGCATGTGCCTTCATGCCGGTTCAAAGCTGTTAGGTAACTATGAACTTTGTAAACACTGGTCTAAAATGCTCTGCATCTCAGAAAGGTCACAGAAGGTTTGTTCTAGAGACAAGAATGAACACAATTATGAACTTCTATCACTGTTTATTAAAGCATGTGATATTCACATAAACATTGCAATATTTTCTTTGCATGTGTTAGTAATAAAAACATGCCGCATTACTAAAAGATGAATATTTAAATCATGTCATGTTGTTTTTTCTTGAAGGTAATATCAAATTTTGCTCAAATGTTGACAATAAAAACTGCTCTGAGTGGGTTTGCTTTGATGGCACAGAGCAGTTCCATTAGACATGGGGAGGCACAGGCCAGGTTACGCATTAATAAATGCAGTATAACCATGCCAGCCTTGATGCCTCTGCCCTGTTTACCCTGCCCCTCTGATGTGGCTGGGTTGTGAATTTCTGCCATTTGTTAGATTTGGGAAGGTGATATTATCTGGGGACGTACAGATCATAAAGGTTGTAGTCAGAAGTGAACTCCTGTGGTCACGTACAGCAGTTATGGATCACTAGGCTTAATCCCCGTTGAACAGGAAGAATCCTGATCTTACAGTTTCCACTGATTCATCACAGTCTGTCTTCACTTATTCCAATAGTTGGTAACCAGAGTGTCTAAATTTGCTCCTTAACTCCTACTCTGTGTTTGTGCCCACTGGACTTGAAAGCATTCTTGTCTCTAGAATGAAATGTGCCTCTTCTTGGATTTCTTCTATTTTTTTTAGGTAGCTAAAAAGTTAGCACAGAATCCTCTCCTTAATAAGTTAAACCAGTGTTGCTCCTAGGCTTCTTTACCCAGATCAAGCTTCATTTTTAATCCTGAATCAAACTAAATTAAGATTAAGGCAGATTTTGTTGATACCAAATGTTGGGGTGGTACCTGCACCACCAGTACCATACCCTGAGATGATGGAACCACACTTCCCAGATGGGATATTCCACCTTTGGGAGTTCTTGATCACTGGGTTATGCAGTGGGATCCCTGCAGAGGGTCTGGAGGGGTTGTGGAGCAGAGGGAAGTGGCTGCAGCAGGAATTTGGCTGCTCTGGGGCTGCTGCTGTTGCTCAGCTTCCCACGTGCTGCAGATCACAATCAGTGACCAATCTCTTCCTGCTTCCTCCTCCCATGACGTTCTTTGCACCCACCTTTGGTCAAAGTTTATTGTTTGTTTCTTCCAGTTAACAAAAAATGTTCATGCAGTCTCACAGTTACTTTGGGATTCAGTAGGCAGGTACATTTCTCACTCCCCATTTAATGAAGACAAATATCCTTTAACCAATTTAAAATCTTAATATCTACCATGTTGATTTTGTCTTTCTCCCTTCTCAATAAGCAGCTTTTGCTGGTGTTCTGCCAAAACAGTTTTCTGTAAACCTCTGTTGATTTGGATTAATTGGGAGTCCTCTGTGAGCTTCATGGGTTGAAACATGTGCTGTTATCCCTATATTTTTTTGCCTGGGAAGTGGGGCTGACCAGGCTGTCTTTGCCAGACTGTCCAACTACCCTTTTTGGAAAACTGGCACACCACCAGCTTTCTTTTAGTTCTCTGGAAATTCCACTGTCTTTCAAGAATTCCAAGTATTCCAAGACTTACGATGTCGTGCGATCCTGAATCCAAACTCCCCACCACATTTCCCTTCACAAAAATAACTATGAACTTTCTAAATTAAATTTATTTCTTTAAAGCATTTCCAAAGGTATAATGTTTTGTAGAATGTCTTTTATTGCAAAACCTAAATTTGAAGCCGAAAAGCTAGTTGGCTTTATCTTTAAAAACATGTTTTTTAAAAGATTCTCATTGTTCTACCCAAGCAATTCCAGTCTGTGGTATAAATAATTGTTTTAGTGTCTATTATGCTTAAGCACACTGTGTGAAGAAAGTGAAATTCCAGCTGGACATGTGTAGATAATTAATTTTGGGAGCAAGTTGTATCTCAAGTATACAGGGTTTGAATTTTCTGTTTGAAGTAAAATCATTATTTATCTACACACAAGGCATTAATGTGTACTTCCTGAAGGAATACCATCAAAAACACACTTCAGAACAGGTGAAATTTTAATAAACAGAGAAGCTGGACACCCATGAGATGTTTAGGGCAGGGAAAGCTATAAATTATCAACTCCAAAGTGCCTAAAGAGAAGGGAAGGCTTTAAAGGACAAGTGTCAGAAGGGCTCTGGGATCACTTGGAGTTATTTGTTAGACTGAGAGCAGGGTTTGGAGATTTCAGGGTTTGAGGAGGAGATCACAGCATGGAAAGAGCAGGGTCACAGTGAGGACATCCTGGTGGTGCAGTCCAGGGTCCCTCTCATGGGAAAGGATGATCACAGCTCCTGTGGTTTTTGAAGGCACGTTCTAAACTTCAAAAGTCTCTTGTCTGGAGCTGCTGCTCTTCTCCTGCCCTCTTGATGTGACTGGGAAACCTTTTAGCACTTGAGCAGGTCCTTCAAAGGTCTTTGAGGAGCAGAAGCTGCAAACAGGACCGGGACCATCACTTGTCTGAGCAAGTGAAGGATCCATGTGAATTTTAGCCGCACAACTGTATTCTCCTGATAGAACTGTATTCTCCTTTGATAAAACTATTTGTTCTCAGAAAACCCCAACAATGGAACAGAGGCCAGATGCTTTTTCCTAATACTATTGGTTCGTGCTACAAGCTTTTAGTTGTTCCTCGAGGCTTGATGCCTTCAGTGGTTTGGTTTCTCTAAGATGCCACTGGAAATTGTCACACATGAAATTAATGTCAGTTATTGTCTGTTTAAAACTGAAAGTGCCTCAGTGGCGTGTGTATATGGCTTACAAGTTGAAAGCATTTTAAACCCTGTAACCTATTAAATACAGAACAGTTTTGTAGCATGAGAACCACTTTTTGTTTTACAGCTGAGGGAAGCTGATGAATAAAGAACACCAGTGGCAGAGCTGGTGGGAAAACTCTCAAGTGTTGAACATCAGGGCACCTTCAAGGACCCTGATTTTTTAACCTCAGCTCATATGGCTTCTATTATTTATTGCATTTCACTTTTTTATCGGTGGCTTTAATATTAAAAGATGTTATCCTTGGTGAACTTCTGTTCAGCAAATGTGCTTTCTGCCTTTAATCTGCTACACACAACCCAGAGCTCCCAAGGTTACTGCCAAGTTACAAACCCCTATGAAAATGGGCAAAACAACCAAAATGAACCAAAAGGAGACCCAAGATCAGTTTCCCTACCCCAGTTTTGTTGTCAGGGAACATAAGGACTGCTGTGACCTCAGTGGCCTCAATGGAATATTTAGAAGTGCTGCCTTTTGGGAGCACAGCTAATCTCCAGCCTCCCTGCCAGCTCATGCTGCTGGCCATGTGTGGCATTTGTGGGTGAGAATGACTTTTTGATGCTGCCTTTTATTAAACTGAAATAAAACCAGCTCCAGTCTCATGCAAGCTGCTTCCCACCCCAGTATCTGAGCAGGCAGTGCAATGGGATATTTGGGGTTGGGTGATGGGGGTGATGAGGGACATTGTTTTGTTATGTCCATCCAAAGTCTGTGGCACTGACCTGGCTGTGATATCTGCTCCTGGTTGTGAATTCAGCCCTGATTCATTAGGCAACCACAGGAGGCTGCAAAACATTACTTGGCCCTGCAAGTGCTCATGGTGCTTTTTTAGGTTAGGGGTTTCTTTCCCTTTTCTTTCCCACACAGTTTCGGACATATTTCTAAAACGTGATAAACTAAAAATAGTAATAACAGTCCAGAGGAAAATTCATGATCCTAAGTGAGATCTGGCTTAGGTTTTAGGCTTTGTTAAAAATCTGAAAATCAAAACCTGCATATTTGTGGGTTTGCAGTGACCTCACCGTGAAATCCTGGCTGCCAGGGCAGCACCCAGAGCCCTGGGACCCTTCTGCAGGGCCACTGCCACCCTTCCCAGCCCTCCACACCCCACATCATGAAACCTTGGGAAAATTTGGTACTTACAGGTCTAGCACAGGAGTTGAGGATTTCAGCTATGCTTCTGTATGTTTGGGTCTTCAGTTTTGATTGGAAATCTTTATTCTGCCAATGTGCTGCTCACACAGCGTGATACCAAGTGTTCTCACTTCTGAAAGTCTTTGTAGCTGGAGTATGAATTTATTGTCTCTGAAAACAGAGTTGATCTTAAATTAGGATGCTTTCAGCTTTGCCAACCTGAAGCTCATCAAGTAATTAACACATCGAGTTAGTGAGTCTTTGTTGTTATTATCTGTAGATGGTTCCCAAAATGCCTTTACTCCCTACTAGAGCAATAAGTCTTCCCTTGTACTTCTGTGAACATCTGCAGTCCCACAGGAAAAGATTCTGCACAATTACACTGATGCCTTTTTCCAGGAAATATCTGCAAATTGTGTCAGTCAATCAATAAACAAAACTCCCTCTTGTTTTTATCTTTGGTTCTTGTAAATGCTACGGTCAAAGCACTGCCTCTATTGGAAACTTCTTTTGCAAGTGCTGTAAGAGTTTGGGAAATGTGTCAAACATCCCGAGCAGCTGCTGAGCAGAGCCTGCGATCCCTGTGTGCTTTGGCACCGGGGGGATGCACAGGAGCAGCGAGTGAGTGGAGGAGCAGGGCTTTGAAGTCTGCCTGGTGATGTTATATTATTCTTGGCTCTCTGCACTCTGGAAAATCCACTGCAGCGAGTTCTCAGCGCTGCTGCAGCACACGGCTTTTCTGGAGGCTGGGGAAGGGTGGTTGAGCATTGCACTCGCCTATGAAACACCTCGGGCCTGTTGCTGCTGACATTATGTTATTTTATTCAATTCCCATGAGGTTTTTCCTTTTATGATTGGAGCAGTTTCTTGGGGTGTTTCATGCTCTCACCACATCGCTGATGAGTCCCCTCCTCTGCATTTGCAGCAGGGGTTTGTAATGACAAAGTCACAGCTGAATTTTCTGCTTTGTAATTGGATTCACCTACACCTCACACTTGAAAAATAGAGTTACTTCACCTTCTATTGCATCTTCCACCTCCAGCTGAAAAAGCTCTTTACAACCTGTAATGTACTCAAAAGACAAAACCACAGTTCTGGGGCTCTGCATAATTGGAACATGGGATGTTTTCATGGTTATCTGAGTGGTGGCCTCTGAAGGATGGATGGGAGTCAGTGAACTCTGGGTGAGGAAAGTGCTGTGCTACAATAATTCCTTGTGAGGCAACAGCAACCTATGCTTTTGGAACAGGAGTGTCTGGAAGGCACTGCCACTCTCTGAGTGGCCAAGTGACAACAATTGGGCTAAGCTGTTATCTCAAACTCACCCCAGTGCTCTCCCTTTAGCCAAGAGAAAAATAACAGTAGGGAAGATTCAAGGAAGGGCCAGTGGCAGGAGAGAGGTGACATGAGATTATTTAAGACACAGGAAAACGCTTTTTTTCTCAAGGCAGACTTGAAAACCCATAGGGCTGTTCAGGTGAGTCTGAGTCTCCCTCCAGCTGCATCCCAAGGATCATCCCCCTCTGGTACAAATAGTGTAGTTTGCACTCTTAACTAGAAAAGCATGTTGAGTCCAAAGTGCCAAATTCTGCTTGCCAAATATTGCTACAGATCTAGAGCCTTTCTTCTTCTTCTGTTTCAAATTTTTGGGTTGCTACTTCATGGCTTGGTAATGTTTTCCTACATGCACACTGGCATTCCCATTTCTGTCCTTCTTCTTATTATTGTTTGTTATTATTAGTGTTCCTGTTGTTATTTCAGTGAATGCCTCACAGCTGCATTTTTCTCATCTCTAAATTGCAGTGGAACATTTTAAAACCCATTACATTATCTCCCCTCCTGACTTGAATGAAGTGTTTCCTTCAGAGTTTCTTTATACCTCCATGTCCAAAAACCCCCACATGGCTCAAACCCCAAAGCAAGCTGTAGATAAACAGTTCATCTCAATCTGGCCTTTGGTTGT
The DNA here is from genome assembly GCF_014805655.1 of Passer montanus. Taxonomy (NCBI): domain Eukaryota; kingdom Metazoa; phylum Chordata; class Aves; order Passeriformes; family Passeridae; genus Passer; species Passer montanus. Next base: position 1,337,243 of record NW_024372813.1, read on the forward strand.
ACTTCAAGATAGGTAGAAATAATAAAGAACAAAGGAATTCCCACGGACTTGTAAACCATGGTGAGCCTTTGGTGTGGGCACAGTGCATGGAGTCATTCAAAATTTGTAGCAGGACCCAAAAATTTTTTTATTTTGCAAAGAGTCAAATTTTTTAAAGTGCTTCACAACCTGATTAACCATGTCAAGTATTCTTGCAAATGAGTCCCATGTCATGTGAGCAAAGGGTGTTGAAGCAGGCTCTGAAATACTACTGATCCAAATTACTGCTTTTCTCTCTCTTATTTTGGATGTTTTTGTCTTGTTGTGCACATTAAAGGGATGTGAGGGGTTTTTCCTGGACTACTGTAAATTAAAAATAAATATTATTATTGATAATATGCACTAAGATTGGAGAAGAGCTCAGTTGTTCTCAGTGTGGGCATTAATCATTGTTAGAGGGGGTTCAGCACCTGCTGCTTTGACTTGTGATCTTCCAGTAGGAGCAGTTGCTGCATTTCTGCTTTTCTGCACAAATCAGGTACATGCAGCTCATAGGTGAGGAGAAAAGAAAGGAAAATAGGAACAATAGCAGGAATGGATATGTAAGAGAAGTTAAAAGCTTCTCCTTGAATTTGTAAGTATTTCTGTAGTTCACCAAAGTCTAATTTATTATTTTCTTTTCCAGAAGCAGTAGGGGCAGAAGAGCCCTGAAAAGGGGCTCCTAAGCCTTTAGGTGAAAGGGAATGTTTAGAAAAGCAATGGACTAATTCCAGGAATGTGCCAATGACTGCAGATGGGTCTGAGCATCCCAGAGCTGCCATTAGGGACAGTGGGGAGCTGCTGGGGCACTAATTTACTGTAGTTGTGCACTGCCTCCAGTCACATGTGGCTGGACTTATTCCCTCTTTTTTCAGTCACCAGTTTTGGGGTCTCAGGTACTGAGATTTTACAGAAACAAAAAACCCTCAGTACAGGGACTCAGAGAAAATAATTTATTGCCACACTCCTAAAATAGTTTTATCAGCCTCTGGTTTGCTACTTGAAAGACAAACAGGAGTTTAAATATAGGACAGATATGAGTTCACAAAGCAGAAAAGTTGCTTTACCTTCTTCTACTCATTAATTTGAGAATTCTCTCCTGTCTTTTCCTGTTTTCCTTCTTGTCACAGAAGTCACTCTGCTGGCCTGCAGGAGATGCTGAGCCATGAGCACAGGACACATTTTACTGTCTTAGACAACAGAAAATCTCTGAGGCAGCACTTGACTGAGGAAACAGGATTGTGAGTGTGTCACAAGCATTGACAGGAGTGCTCTGGCTCTGCAGCATCTGCTCTGGTCCCCTCCTGCTGTAATGTTTTGCTGGTTTCACAGCAAGAGGTGATGGCTGGGTGTCCCCAGAGGCTGCTGGTGGCAGCCAGCTCCTCTGGCTGCACAGCACAGCCACTCACCTCACCTCTGTGGGTCTTGTTTGGTGTGTGCCAGAGACACCCTCCTTCCATGCTGCTCTCGTCTGGCAGCACTCCCAGCTCCTCCTGCAGACCAGAGCATCTTTCCCCTGGGAAATGCACATCTCCTCAGAGCCTGGGGTTGTTTCTGAAGGATCTTTGCAGCTGCTGAAGGCACCAGAGGTGCAAGCAGGGTTTAATTGCCCGTGCAGCAGCACCTCTCCCAGCACGTGCTCCAGACAGCCAAAGCCCCAGAAATTTGATGCTCCATGTGAAGAACACAATGTTCACCTGGTGCTGGCTGCCAAGACTTGAAGGATGATTTTTGAGACCAGGGCAGCCTATAAACTCACACATTAGGCTGAGTCACTGTTCTGGCAGGATAGGTCTAATTTCTCTTTATATAAACTTATCTCCAAAGTACTTTATCATCCAGCAACTGCTCAAACACAACAGCCTCTGAATGGCTGAGCATTGCAGAAGCAATTATTTACATCAGGTGGGGGAAATAACTCTGTGGTAGGTCTTCCAAAGAAATGAAACAAACCCAGATATTTTATTTTTGTGCTTTGTTTTAGTGCTCAACTCCCCTTTGGATGATTCAGATCTCTCAGTTTTCCATGCCAATTTGTCTTATCCTTCCCAAGAGCATTGGGTCAGTTCGTGGAGCTTTTCATAAAGGCTCCATCTCTTCCACAAACACACACGCACTGACAGCACTGAGAAATGGTCCCTGGTAAACAAGAATGGTAATTGCTGGTAATTATAGGCCACGAGGAGGAGGGAGGCATTTAAAAGAAGCTGCAGACTTTGGAAGACAACAATTTGTAGCTGGATTAAGCTGGAATAAACCCAGCTCTCAGGAGTGAAAAAACAGCATTTCTAAGCCTAAAGCAACACTTGTCTGCCAGTTAGCTTGGAGTGTGCAGTGCCCAGTTGTAGTTCCAGGTTCTCTGGAAGCATTTCACAACCAAACATTAAGGGGACAGGAGCTTAACCCTTACATGTTGGAGGGCTGAGTTGTTTAGGATTTTCTACCTGTATATATGAGTCTAGGAGGATGGTTAATAATTTTTTGACCTAAACATAACAACAATTATTTTCCTGTAGTATCTCATGAGCATCACTTGCTTAAACAGCCACTTCAACAGTTAAAAGCATTAAGCTGAAATTCTTGGATTTTACTGGAAGGGCATCCTGTCCCTATCCATCAAGGTCTTGTTGCCAACAGTTTTGCCAGAGATTTTGTTTTGAAGAGTGATGGATGGGCAAATGTTTGTTAAAGTGTTTATTGGAGAGATTTTGTTCTGAAGACTGATGGATGGGCAGATGTTTGTAAAAGTGTTTATTGGAGACTTTTCTAACTCCAAGAGCACATTGGCCACGATGCTTATCTTGACAGACGTTGGAGAGCGGTGTGCAGGACAGGTATATTGTGATTTTGGGCTGTGAATGCTTTGCAGAACTTTTCTCTCCTGGAGTGTTGGTATTTCCAGACCTGAGGGGATTGTCAGAGGTCAGAGTTTCGAAGAAATTAATCCCTGTTTTGGACTGTCCCAGAGTCTTTATGTCAAACAGCACAGACAGTTTGTAGCACATGGTTTGGGTAGTTTTTCCTTTTCCCCCTTTTCTGGCTGCAAATGCAAAGAGCAGATGCAAATCTGAGGTTTTACAGAAAAGTGCTCACAGGAAAAAAATTGTCCTCACAAAACCTGGGCAAACTTTAAAGGGGCCTGGAAAATTATTGGCTTCATCAGCATAACTCACGACTGTTAGATAAATATACACAGCAGAAGCGTATTTAAAAATTATTTTTCTCTGCAGATCCCTGTGCAGAACTCCCTTGCAGGAGCTGATGCCATCAGGGATTCTGGAAGGAAAATACTCTGTTCAGGGCTGGGTTTTAGCAGAGCTTCTGGGAAATTGATGCTTCAGAGGTGAACTGCAGGACAAGGGCAAGTAGGGTGTGAAGGGGAAGATGGTGTGGGGTCCATCAGGATCTTTTTAGGTGGCTTTGATGCTACAGAAAATACTCATGGAACTGCATCCTCAGGTTCTAGTTGTAGTCTCCTAGAGCATTCTTTAGGGCATGCAAACAGATTAAAGACTTGGCAGGGTCTTTATATAATAATCATTTATCTATATGGAGTATTCAGTGTCTTTTTAAGTCTTCATTTTCTAACAAAGCACATGCAGCAGAAGAAATAATTTCAGGCTTAACGTATTTTGTGTTGTTTTTCAGCTGTTGCAATTACATTTTCTGAAGTTTTCCTTTAAAAATGCCAAGCATATAAGTCCAGCTAGCAGCTTTCCCAGCCTAGCAGCCTCTTGCAGGGTTAAAGTAAAAAAGCAACAATTGCTAGATCTTTTAATTTCTGGGCCTCGCTGAACGTGCTGCCTGTTAACCCCTGAGGACTGCTGAAACATTTGTGCTCTGCAGGCCCGTGGCCAAGCTTAGCATGCCACAGATGAAGTAATGCCATACCTGTCCATCTGTTTGGCCTATTGCTTTACAATATTTGGAATAAAAATTGAATTTCATCTCATTTTCTCTGACATTGTTTAGAAATAGACCATTCTGACGTGTCAGAATGAAATGCAAATCACCCCTTTAGCAAACCAAAGTGTGATTTCTGACTGATATTTTGCAAGCCCTGACTGTTATGATTGCTACCCAGTTGTATATCCTCCCCTTCCTCCAGAAGAAAATGTAATGGAAAACGTAACCCTGACAATTACATACAGATGGCACCATCCCATGATTTCAGCTCTGCGTGGTGGCTTAGATTTCTGTGCTACAACTGGTGTAAATTAAATTGTAGTCATCCCCTGCACATGGATCATATTGTATCTGCAGCAGCAGTGAGAGCTGCACATCTGCTGGGTGAGAGGCCGTGCTGGCAATATTCAGTTTATTTGCTTGGGACACATTGCAAGTGCCAGTGAGGGCCCAGGGATCCAGCTGAATTTGCTGGAGAAATGCCTCATGTCACCCCAGCCAGGATTTATCATCTCTGTCTGGTGACAGAGCAGGCTGGGGTGTCATTTTTTCTTCATCTTCTCCCATGCTGGGAACAGCAGCCTTTTCCAGTTGGGGTTGTGGGATCTGATACGGGATCATTCTGAGCAGGGGGAGAGAGGTTGGGTTTGTCAAAGCAGAGGAGGGCAGGGAGGGAAACAAGAGTCTGCACCCTGCCCACCCTTGAAAATCAGTTTTCTCTCTTTTTCTGTCTCTCAAATGCTTAATTCTTCTTTGAAAAAGAATCAGAGTAAGGAAGTGTCCCTGAGCCACACAGGGTCCAGCTCAGCTCCAGTGACAGCCACCACGGCCAACACTGCTGTCACTTGTCCTTCCCTAAACCCAGCACAGTTCTGCAGCCTCAGGAGACTTGGTCTTCAGCTGAACTGGGTGAGAACATCTTTTAGAGACAAGATGAAATTATTTTGGGGCTTGTCAGAAGAGTCAAAACATCAGCAGTAGAGCTTTATCCACCAGTGTTCCCAGGGCTCTTGCTGTAGGCATTTGGCTAATTAAAATGACTGTTACCTACATTTTCCTTTACTGCTTCAGGTGGTTATAAGAACCTTCATTTCATGTCCCCAGCTATTCTAATGTGTAAACCAGATGCTCTGTTCCACTCCAAAGTGGCAGCATTTCAACAGTGGATCAAATGATCCTCCTGCATAAGATCTGTTACTGGCTTGTGCCTTCGAAGATTGTGGCAAGAATTTTAATGAAACGTCTAAGAATAAGATGAAATTTTAAGATTATAAGTCTTTGTGCAGTATGAAGTGCTGGTTTTATTTGATTTTACCTTCTTTCCATTCCATGGGTATGTGTGTGTTTATGTGTGTATATATATGTCAATAAATTAAATTAGGAGCTCTTTCTAAAAGACCAGGCTGTGTGATTCATGCAGGGGAAAAGGGACAATACCAAACATGTGAGTTGTTGCTGTAAGATTATGAGCCCAGTCTTATTCCCAGGGAAATTGGTTTAAAGCAAGGCCTACATCCTTAATGTTTTCTACAGAAAAGCCTGAGACAGTAACCTTAGGAGAATGAAATGTGAAACCCCCGGGGCAATTTAAGTAGGGCCACAGTTGAAAAGCAGCAAGAACAGGTTCCCTTTGTACTTGTCTGAGCTGCACTTGGCATCCCTTGGGGCAAATTGGGAGAATTTCAGCCTTCAGTGTCTACACAATCCCTCATTTTTCAGGAGGGAGGCTGTTACAGAGGAATGCTCTCTGTTCTTGGGAGCCTGGAGTGGAAGGTGATCACTGATTAAAGCAGAGCCTTTTGATTAAATGATGAGGCTACTTTAGTGATTAAACACACACGAGAAGGTATTTTGGAGGGTGCCTTCTGCAGAGCTTGGGCAGGAGCTAAAGTAGAAGGCTCAGTGGTGGTTTGGTGGTTGGGAAGGTGCACGGCTTGGAAGGGGAAATTACAGATTCAGGGTTATGCCAGTATTCATCTGTAAGTGGATCTCTGTTTATTTTTGTTTCCTGAGATGCTGTCACAGGCATGTATTGTATTTACCTTTGTGACTGCAGACACACAACGCTGTGTCACTCATCACAGATAAAAGGCTTCAGTGTCCTCGGGTAATTACGGAAGTTTTATTAGCTATGATGAAACAATGATAAAAGGTATCAGGCCTTTGATTCCATCTTCTGGAAGGGAGCCTATTTTTTTGTCCACATTTTCCTTTTATTGGAGCAATTTTTAAAGGCCTGGTAATTTTTTAGGAGTCAAACTACCCATTTTCATGAAGCTTTTACCCACATTCTCAAGGCATTGACTTCTGTAATTACCATAATTAGCATTGCACACAGACCCACTGTTGCAGAATGATTCATTAGGGGGACTGCACTGAAATCTCCTACCCAGTAATGGCAGTGCACAGAACCACAGAGGTTTTGTTCACCAGGACAGGAACTCTGGTTTATGTGTAACTCTGCTCTGGTTTGTGTGTGCAATCCCAGCTCTGTGGAACTCCTATAAAATCGTGGAAAAAGGCTGTTCTGCTAACATTTGTTTCTATGTATTTTGCTGAGTTGCTATGCTTGCATTTTTTAGTGTTTACATGCTGCAGGGATGTAAAAAGCACAATGTTATGGGGGAAAGGGCAGGGCTTGCTTCAAATTATCATTGAAAGAAAAAAAATGCAGAGAAATGTCAGGAGATCTTGATGAACATGTTTCTGCGGGAACTGGAAAAGAGACCAAGCCACAAAATTGAGAACTAGATCCAGATTCCATATCCTTCAGCCTCACCCCTAAGGGGATGAGAAATTCAGAGCTGAAATACCACAAGTTTGGATGAAGTTTCTTGACTTCAGCCCCTCTCCCCACAGCCTGGTTACACTGATAACCTCCTCAGAAATGTCAGTGGAGCAACACCTCTATCTGATTGTTGTATCTGAGCATAACAAGAGGGTTTGCAATCAGACCAGGCATAAATGTGATTTCTCCCTATTTTTTCCAGTATGTGAATGCATTGTTTGAAACAAGCAGTTAGGCTAAATATTACTGAGTTGCCTACAAAAACATTGTGAGATGTTTTCTGCTTTTAAATTCAAACTAAAAAAATCATTGAACTTGTTTACACTCTGGCCCTTTAACCGATAAAACATAAATTAGTGGTTGTAAAAGATGGGCAAACATGTCAGCTTTTGGACTGCAAGTCAGAGGGTTTTTAAATCTGAAAAATTAATTTGATTCCAAGCCAAACCAATCCACAAGCCAATACCAGAAGCTGCATTTAACAAAATAATCCAGCCTTTTCTCCCAACTATTTAGATAAATGAATATTTATGTCAGAAATTTGTGATACTGCTTCTTATTTCTAAATATCTTGATGACATTAAGTGAGAACTAGTTGTAACATGTCTTTGGGTACCACAGAATTTCCCCTTCCTGCATAGCAACATTTAAGACAAAGCAAAAAACAAAATCTTCCTGTGAATTTTAAGATTGACATTAGAGTTGTTATAATAATTAAACGAAAGTGAGGTTTGGTGTCTTGGGTTGGCAAGAAGAGATCAGAGGATGTGCTGATGCCAGAGGTGCTGGTTCATGACCCAGCTCCAGGCACCTGCTGGGATCCCCCAGGTGTGATTAAAGCACAGAATTGATGTATTTTGTCCTTCACTGTGGTACAGAAAATGGTCTGTGTTGTACAGTACAGTATTCTGCTGCCTTACCCCAGCTGAGACTTTTAGGAGCTTTAGTCATTTAATTTATTATGTAAAACTCTGCTAATTATCTTCACAGGCAGGATGTTCTCCTTCCTATTTTCTCTCTTCTGGCTGAATTCCTCTGACAAAACAGAAGTGAAACTGTACAATGATGGGAAGGAGGAACCACATTTCTTACTCGGGGTAGCCAAGACATAAAAGATGAGATAAAGAGACTCAGGAATAAGAATACATCACATCAGCCTGATCCTGGCTGTCTGCCTTGTGCCTTTTATCCTCTATCACAATGGTACCTGCTTGTCTCTCTCTAAGTCAGAAGTTCTGTATCATTGATCTGCTGCCAGGTCAGCTATGACAAAAAGAGTTTCTGTAAAGAGAAAATAACAGTTGAACAGGCGAAACTAAGTATTTTGGGAAAAAATTATAGAACTATAATTTATAGAATTATTATAGAATATTTTATCAGAATGATTCACAGCACCAGTTCAGTTGGTTCAGCCTACCTGCTCATTAGAACTGGCCGTACCAGAGCAGTTTAATTGACTTTCAATAGCAACCATGTGTTTATAACTAATCCTAGTTCAATACCTTGACTTAGGTCAATTAGTTTATTGATTAGGACTAGGAATATTATAACCTTTGTGTAGAAGTCTCATTTCTTGCACTGTTTTACTCTGTTCACATGTTGCAATTCATTTAAAAACACATGTAGTAGATAAGGGTGATATTTAGGTGCCTTTAATCTGATCTGAGTTCTGCAGAACTCCCTTATCTTCACCTGTGGATCTCAAAAGCAGGAACACAAAGCTGTCATTGCACCAGAGCAGCAGCAGCTGAGCTCTGAAACATGTGAGGATGAGAATCACCTTCAGCCTCTCTCCACAGATTCTGTCTTTTGACAGGACTCCCACCAATGTGTAGAAACATTGTCCTAGTAATGAGAATTACCGGGATTTGTAATTTTGGTTTTTGGGCTGTCTGTCCCGGGTTTGTGCTCTGGTCCAGCAGCAGCCCAGGAAGGGACTGTGGGAGCCCAGGGGACCAGGCAGGAGGGGCTGCAGGAGGAAGGGGCTGGAGGAGGTCAGGAGGAGCCGGGGTTGCCCCTCCCAGCCCAGCCAAGAGCCAGGGCCAGTGGTGGGGCACAGGAAGGGAACGGGCTGAAGGTGTTTGGAGACTTAAATCATCACAGCTGCCTTTTTCCACCCGGTTTTGTTCTGCCTCCTCTGAATTCCGACACCTACACAGTGCTCTGTCTTTTCAAAACAATGTTGGAGTTCCTGACATTGAACTCTGCAAACAAGTGTGTTCTCAATTAAGGGAAGAACTTCTCCTGCCCCCCCTGCTCCATCCCAGCCTTGGCTCAGATGTGCCGGCCTCCAGAGGAATCACACCAGCACATTTTTCACAAGGTTTCCCCCTCCCAAAATCCCATCGAATGGCTGTTTCTTATAAACCAATGGAGATAATTTCATGGCTTTTCCCTTTCATGGCCACCCACCTCCTCTTCCCAGCTAGCTTTGATATAAAAAGACAAATCCTTTCCCATTCACATCAAAAGCAGGAGGGTCGCCCTGTGTCACCTATCCTGGGATTTTGACTCAAGCTTTTGGAAAAAAATTAATGGAAAGAGCAACTTGGTTTTAACTCCACCACAGTGTGTGTCACCGAGAGTTTTCAGGGTCATTGACAGATCAGTTTCATAGACCAAACAGATAAATAGGCACAAGTTATTCTTCATTATTATTGTTCATAATTTGTTCATGCCATAAGTGTGCTGAGTGCACTGCAGGGATACCAGCCCTTCCTCAGGGAATGCAGGGTCTAAGTTGGACATATGTTTTGTATATTTTCAGTGTGTATTCAGGCACCTCCAGCACTGGATAGGCACTTTTAAAAACAAATTTGAAGTAATAACAATAACATGCTGAGTGATAACAACAGGCATGAGGGTGAGAGGAGGACGAGGGTTACAAAAATAAAGATCATGTGAATTGTTTGCTTTATGTCACACATGAGGCTTGGGATCTCTCTGTTTTTCTTTTTCTTTGAATGCTTTTGTCATTCCTTTCTCTTTGGCAAGAAAAGCTGACAGACTTCAGAGGCAGAGGAATTGCTGCTGGAGTGAAGGAGCAACGAGGCAGAGGAAAGGGGCTGCTCCTGCTGATACCTGAGAAGCCTCTGGCCTTGCTGCAGGCTGAGAGCTGACACAGAGAAGGGGAAGAAAAATCTGAACACAATTTCTACCATCTCTGGTGTATGAGGGTGTCCCTAGTACTAGGCTTAACACTGATTTTTTGAGGGTTAAAACTAGAAATACCTTTCTTCGTTCTTATTCCAGCTGCCTCTAACAACAGTGAAAGTTTGTGAAAGCAGGAGAAAAACTGAGTGAAGTTCCCAGGACTCAGCATTGATAGTTCAGTGCTCATTCTCAGCACATTTACCTGCTTCTACACATACCTGGTGCCTTTCCCTGAGTCCTCTCAGTGCTTGGAGCAATCCTTGCATATGGTGGATGTTTCTAAGACACCTTTAGCCCCAGACAACTGCTGGACACTCTGCTCTTCTGAATGGTTTAATCTTCCTCAGATCCATCCTTGAGCATCCTTCCTGGTGGAGGATACCAGGAGCTCTGGGTAAACTCCTTGTGGTTGCTGTTTGCTCCTGGGGGTCTCTGAAGAGGCTCTGAAGAGCTGTGTGCACACTGGAGGATCTGCTGAGGAGCACAGGCAAGTCCCAGCTCCACAGCACCCTCCCTGCCCCGGGCAGAGGGGACAGCCCAGCCCCAGCACAGATCTGTGTTTTCCTGTGCCCTGGTTGCTGGGCCAGCCCTTGGACAGAACCAGGAGTCAGTTGGACTCGTGGAGGGGGCTCTTATTTTGTCTCAAAAAGTGGGGTGTAAATTTACTACTTTCTTTGACAAGGTTGTCATTACACAAATGCCTTTTTGCCTGTGCCTTACATCCTGCAAATCCCTTCTATTTCAGCATGTTCCCACCACTGCATTCCCAGTGCCAAGGTCTGTGCCTGCCAGGAGATGTGGGCTATTTGTGCTTTTGTTTCCATTAAGTCTATTTTTTCCCTCATCAGTGCTTGAGAAATGCTGTGGCCTGTAGAGATAGAACACATTTCTACATTTTCTCCATTGTGTGAAGGAGTTAGCTGCTAATAAAGCCAATTCTTTTATCAGATGCTGTTTGCAAAAATATTTGTAACACATGCTGGAACTAATTTTTTTATCAGTTATTTGCTTCATGTGGGGATTTCAATGGGCTGTGCTTCATCTGATAACTTTTGCAGCTTATTAGATGTGAATTTACTAGCTGTGAACAGTTGAATAATATAAAACTCACAGAAGAAACAAGCTGCACCATCACTAGTGTAACGATCTCTCTTAAATTAGCTCTGGCCGAAGTTCATATTTCACAATCCACTAAATAGCTTTCTTATGGATCATGAGATGAAGATACTCTGAGTGAGGCAACTGAGTTTGTAATAGCTTTGGTATAAGGTGAACACTTTCTAACAGATCATGACATTATCAAAGTGCTATTTGAAATTGACTCCATATGCTGCAGCAATGCTGTGAGATTTCACCCAGAATTTCATTTTCAAATGTTTTCCATTCAAGTTCACTGAGGGTAAATTGGAAACACTTGGTTATATCCCACTTATGGACCTGTTAAGTCCCACTTAATTTTAACGTGTGGATGTGCAGGGAGAGAGGAAGGGGAGGGGAGCTGTAGGATGGGGTGAGCAGGAATGACTCTATCTGCTGATGGCTTTGGACAATCTGAACAGCGTGCCTTGGGTAGGGGTTGCACAAGCCCTGCTGTAAACCCCCTCACCAGGGCATGACTTGTGTGAAGGATGGGACTTTGCTCTGGAGGGGGTGACAGTCAGCCTTTGGCTCTGCCTGCTGCAGTTGGAGCAGGCACCAAGGAAGAGCCAAGGTAGAGCTGCACTGGAGCTGTGCTGTGGCTGGCAGGCTCTGGGCTGGCTGCAAACCTGCCCTGCCAGAGCAGGGTCTGCTCAGGGTGCTCTGAACCTGCCCTGCCAGAGCAGGATCTGCTCAGGGTGCTCTGAACCTGCCCTGCCAGAGCAGGATCTGCTCAGGGTGCTCTGAACCTGCCCTGCCAGAGCAGGATCTGCTCAGGGTGCTTTGGGAGCAGGGCTGAGTGTTGCTCACTCTGCTTTGTTAGGCTCTGCAATGTGGTGATCTCAATATCGGGTTTTTTTGTGATTGTTGGGTAACAGATTCATCGTTGGGTTTAAATTATTTCCTTTCTTTAGAAGAAACTGTATGAGGGACTTCATTTTGCAAGGAAGGATTCAAGTTTCTAATTTCACCAACAGGATGAGCTGAGGAAGGGACCAAACTGCTTCAGTGGCCAGTGGCTACAGAGATGAGGAATCTCCAAGAGCTTTGTTACACTTGGAGGCTAATGGCATTCCTTATGTGAACATTCTGCATCTGCTGCTAGGAATGGGTATAAAAAATGGGAGTTGGTAGCAGTACTAAAGAGTCTTTTTAGCTATTTGTATAAGATATTATAAAGTACTTTAGTATGGATCCCTAAGGCTGGACTCGATGATCCTTGTGGGTCCCTTCCAACTCAGGATTCTATGGATCATGATAATTAATTCAATTTAACAGGTTATTTGGAATAATGCCTGAAGGGGAAAAGTGCAATTTTCTTAGTGCTTGTTCAGTTCTGCATTTACATTTATCTGTGATATTTAATTATGGGCAGAAACACTGACTATTATTTGCATTAAGTATCTCTGTACCCGTCTGGTCCTATTAAATATATTCAATTTTTCTGGTGCTGATAGTTGTTTTGTAGGTTAACCACATTCTCTAAACGTGTGGGTTTTTATCACACTATTTCTAGCAGGTTTTCAGTGCCAGACAGGACATCTTTTCCCTAAGGGGAAAATGCAGAAGAGAGCTAACTGGGAAATGGGATGCAGCAGCTATCACAGCTCCACCACATCACCCCGCAGAAACCACGGCAGGGGCGGTGATTGCACAGCTTGTCCATGGCTGGAAGGGTATGGTTCTCATTTGGAAACTGCTATTCATGTAAAATCTCCAATTCTTCTGCCCTCAGCGTGAGTGTTTCTGAGTTTTGCATCAGAGCCTGGAGTGGAGCCGCACACGTGCACACCTTTACATCTGGTGTTTTATGGATCGTTTGGAGGAGCTGTTACTAAGCAGCAGCTATATCAGGGCTCCATTTTATAAAGAGGAAGGGCTGTGTTACTCATTTTGTTTCCAAAAAATTCATTTGTTTTGCATTCCCAGAAGGTACTTTTATTCTCCCAGAAAGGTCAAGCAGAAACATTGATGTAAGTCCTGTTTATGGCAATTTTGTTAGATTTCCAGCAACTGCAATGGAACATATTTATAACAAGTGTGTTTCTCTCTGGGGTGATACCATTAGTCAAAATATGCTTTCTCATATTTCCTCTACATAAACACAAATATGTTTTAAGATTCAAGCTCACTGGTCTTGAGGATTCCCACAGCCACATCTCATTAGAGGTTCAGAAGGCTGCACTAGCCGTGGTTGCAATTTGGGATGAAAAAGTTTTGTTAGGAGAAAGAACTTCAACCAAACTAGAAGGGTAAAAAACAGGATAATATTCCATGTGTGGGCTGTGGTCCTGAACAACACAGCAAGCCTGAGAAGTCCAGTGCTTTAAACACACAAGTTGTGATTTGATGTGCTGAGGACCCAGGTCTGGGCTGGGACTTGTGCCATTTCTGTAGCAGTCAGCATCTCCCAAACTTCCACTCAGCGTGCTCAGGATCCAGCTGTCATCTGTGGTGCAGTGCAGCCACGGCCTCTGTTCTCTCCAGGTATCCCAGAATATGTGGGGTCCTAGCAGAAAGTGTAAGGAAGCAAACTGTGCCCTGCTACAAATGTCAGGAACAGACTTGTCAAGTGAAACTGATGGCTGGGAAGGAGACCAGGGGTTGGGAAGATCAGAAGTTGGGACTGATATAACCATGGGGATAAAATAAGTTCTATACCTGCACTTCCATCTCATTTCTTCACTCAGAGGGCTTCTCTTTCAATAATCCTAGTGTTAATCTGGGTTACTGAAAAGGGTTCAGACAAAGAGGTAAAATCAGTCGAGCTGAAGTGACATTTTAGATTTCAATGTAATAATGAACTGGCCACGAATTAATTATTGAAAGCAGAGCCTTCTGTGATGTCTTAGGAGGATATGTCTGCAGTATGTGTCAACTACATTCTTCCATGGACGTCTCAGTCTGAACAGAGCTCGGTACAGACACAAAAACTGGTTTTATAGGAATTTTAGAATTTTGGGACCTCGAACTCTGCATTTTAATGCAAATTTCACTGATGTACATGGAACAAAAGTGAATAAAACTGGAAAGTGCAAAACCTCTTTTTTTCCCCCTCCTCCTGCTCCAGTTGAAGAGCAGCTGTTTGAAATGCAGAGGCCCCCCTTCCTGGGGTCTACCAGCACATGCATTAACTATTTTTTGGCAGCAATATCTCCAGCTGATCTCCATGTCCTAGGACCTCAGTGAGTTGAACCAGAATTTCAGGCCGAAGTTCCAAGGAGCAGCATTAAGGGCGTTGTTATGTATCGCTGTGTTAAAAACACTAACTACAATTCAGCAGGAAAAAAGCTGGCAGAACCCTGCCTCCTTTGCTCTGCCAATATTTATGAGCACTCTGGGGGCTCATCGGCGCTGCGAGGCAAGAGCAAAGCGAGTGCTTAGATTATGTTCTGAATATTCGGGGCCAAAACTTGTTTTTTTCACACAGCATTTCAAGAAAATTATTTTGTTTTTCCCACAGATTAGAATGGACAATTGACAATAAATTGCATTTTTCTCAGGGTCATCAGCCATCCTTCCCAACACCCATCACATCCCTTGCAGTCACAGTTTAGAGGAGCTGGAGCTCATGAAAGGCAAAGAGAAAAGGGACGTGGGCTGTCCAAGGTGGGTTTGACCAGCAGCAGCCACTGCACTATTATTATATATTTTTGTACATTGAAGGCTAAAAGTGACAATGTCAGATATTTGAAAGTGTCCTAGTTTTGTGTGAAATGGATTTATTGGAGATTCATAACAATGAGAACAAAACATTCATCGCTGATGGACTCAGTTGTATCACAGTGAATAGAATTTGCTGAAGCTAAGATAGACCCCATGGCAGCTCAGAAGAGAAAAATCATGTGCTAGGAATAGAGAACAATTTAAATTACACAATACTCACCAAATCTTCTTTAGTAGCTCGTTAATGGAATAAGAACAAGGGAAAAAAGGTGATGGAGAAACAGAGTTGAAGAATTAAATAATAGTTTGGGAATCACTTGCTCTGCAACCAACTTTCTGCCAGCTAAAAATAAGTTTAGAAATAAAGCCATGTGGATAATGTGGTCCTTTCTTCTGATTGCTTTAGCTGGACCTCATCAATTGTGGATTGCTCTACACCTCCAGCTTCTCTACCCCAAAGTCTCTATCAGACAATGAAATGTCTGATGAAATGAAATTCAGCAAAGGAAATGTATTGGAACTGAAGACAAAATAATAATAACGAAGAAAATGGATATTATCTCTAAAATGTAGAAAAATGAACAATTCACCCATTGGAATTTTATGGACAGAGCAATGCAGAGTCTGCTGAGCACAGTTGAGAAGACACATTCTGAGATGATTCCCACTAGGAAATGTTTCCCTCTGTGCACCACAGTCATGCTGGGGTCTGTCTGTCACTGCTGGGGTGGTTGAACATTGTGAAAAGAAAAACACAGGGGAAGATTGTCATGATTGACAAGAGATTAAAGGATTAAACAATAATAGCTTGGATAAATGACAATTAAGGGTGAGAAAACTTTCTGAAAGTAATTGAAGTTGAGCTCTGGAGAGCGAGTAGAACTGCTCAGGGTTTTTCATGGGGCCACAGTGGAATCTGAGAAAAAGAACCTGGTAAAACTGGGAGTAAACCCTGAACTTTGGGGCAGTGGCTCTGGTTAAGGTGGTACAAGCTCTATCACCAAGTCCTTTATATTTCAATGTTATAAATCTTTGTATGCTGTGGGGGATGATGTGTTACTGTCAGATGTGTAAACTAAATCTAACATTCTTAATAGATATTGTCTTCTATGTGCCCTTTCTTCTTGGATAGGACAGCAGAGGAAAAAGGTCATGGAATTAACAATTCATCAGCTATCATTTGTTTCTCTTTAGGAATCTATCTTACACATATAGTAGTAGATTCTTGTGGGCTTTTCCATATGTTTTCTGAGTCAGGAGTTAATATATTATAAATGAAAACACTAAAAAATTGTTCACAGGACCAGCTAAACTTTTGTATATCTTGGATTCATAGCTTTAGAAAGGCAAATATTTGAATAGATCTTTTTGCCAAAAAATCAACAATTCCAGTGTCCTAGCAACAGTTCCATAGTTGATTACAAATATCAGACTTCCCAGAGTATTGTGGAATTCATTCTAGCAATCCAATTTAATTAATTCTCTCTTCAAACTGATCACCAGACTGACACAGATTCTGAAGCTTGGAGGAAAGCTCAGGTGTGAATGAGAGTGGAGCATCCTTCAGGAGATGGGCATGGATCTGTGAAAAAAGGAGTAAGAAAATCCATTCCCAGTAGTGATGGCACTGATTTCAAAAAGGTGTCTAAAGCCAAAGCTTATTTCTCTTTCATGCTAGCAGGATTTTTGAGAGATTTCTGCAGCACTTATCATTGTACTAAAGGAATGGACACTGCTGCTCCAGAGGAGACCGTGCCTCAGGAAGTGCAAAACCTGAGAAATCAGCTCAGAAGGTTCAGTTTGTGTTTTACTTTCAGAGCCTGAAGAGCAGTGAACTGCTGGAGTCACACCAGCTCTGTCCCGTGGGACATGGAGGGTGTGAAATCTTTTAAAGAAAAAAATAAAACTCCAGGAAGATAAGGCAAAATTACATAAATAGAAAAAGACAGTTGCTTTTTCCATATGAGTGGTTCTGTAGGCAAGAGAACTTGAGTCAAATGCTGAAAATGCCCCCCTTGGCTGATTAAGGACGGCTCCTCCTTGCCCTGATTAGTCTAAATGAGAGTTCTGTGCCAGGGGCTCATCAGCAGGACCATGGGGTTGGATTTCTGGTGTCCTGATCCTGTGCAGGCTCTTCCTCAGGCTCTGCCTGGCAAGCCCAGTTCTGTGCTGCTCTGCCTCGGGCCTGAGCTTTCAGTCACAGCGCAGGTTCTCCTCACTGAAATTCATTCATGTTTCATTGTTTTCAGAGGAGAGTCCTGCAAGGACCACGAGCAGTGTTTTCAAGTCTATACCTTGAGTAGAAACTCAAAGCCACGTTGTTCTCCTGATTTCCTTGAGATTTTTCCTCCTTCAGTGCCTGGGGGATAAAACCAGTAATTTGAAATTTGCATCCATATTATCTGCTGCCTTCCCCATCCATATGCACTGTCTCCAAGAGCCCAGGGCAAAGATGCCATTATGCTCAGTCACTGCCCAGCCAGGTGCAGTCAGGAGATCTAACAATGTTAATAAAAGGGTTGATGAAGAACAAAAAATAAACAAACCTGCTATTGTGCCTGTAAGAATTGCTGCTACCAGGAAATTAAAAAATTACACGTAGCATATGCTGCCTGGCTGCACTCAGCACTGCTGTTCAACTCTGAAATCATGGCCACCAGGTACACAGAAAACCAAGATTTGCAAAAAAAAAAAATTTACAAAATGTGGTGAGGTTACAAAAATGTCGCTTTCTTCTCTGCATCTCTGAGACTGCATATTTATTTTTATGGCTTAAAACATAACTCTAAGAAATCACATTACCGTGTACATCTCATTCTTGAAAGATGGCCTAGACTTAAATTTAAAAAAATATTGCTGAAGCTTCACCACACTCAGAGGACTACAAGCCCCACAGTGTGTTATTTTAAAAGATAAGGAAATAAGAAATTGGCTGGGAGAGTGTTTATCTACTTTCAAAAGTCAGTAATGTGAGGGAAAAAAGATATCAGGGAGTGTTTGAAAAAGACACAGATTTAAAAAAACTAATTATAGAAGGCAGCTATTTCAGAAACCAGACACTGGGTATCCTGCTGTAGTGCTCACAGACATGGAAGGATGGGAAACATGGAGGAACTGAGTCAAAAAAGCAGATTTCTGTCATATTTATTTCATCAGACACTGCTCCCACTTCTGTGGGACCGAAGTCAGGGTTTGCAGCCCTGCAGGTTCTGCAGGGGCCTGGGCTGGTGGAGCCCTGGGGCTTGGGAGATGCTCCTGCTTCTTTTGGAGAGCTGCACTGATTGAAACCACTGGAAAGCAGAATTTTCTCTTGTTTGTGTTCCCCTCGTGGGGTTTTCTGTGCACAAACATTTCAGGGACAGAGGGTGGTGTAGCCCAGAGGAGCAGCAGCACACACTCACCTGGGACTGGTGGGATTCAACAACCTTAAAGGTCTTTTCCAACCTAAAATCTGTGATTCCAAGACTGTTTTAACCACTGTAGCAACTCAGGATTTGTCCCAGCATTCATCCCATCCCTTCCCTTGAGGCAGTCAGGTGGGACAAGGCTCTTTTGGCTGAAAAGACAGAGATTTAAGACATCACAGAGGAACCTCTCTGGATGTGAAGTTTCTCTCCATAGCTCTCTTTCATGTGAGGAAGGCCTTTATTCTTCACAGAGTCAAGGGAAAAAGAGCCCTCTATCAGGTCAGTAGAGTCAGTCAGTGCCAACTGCTGTGGTTAATCCAATGTCAAATAGCAAATGGCCGTGAGAGAAATTCAGGATTCACTTGGTCAGCCCAGGAGAAGAGGAGGGATGAGTAAGACAGCTTGGCTGCAGGTCTGTAGAATGATATTTGTGTTAATGTTTTGCTTTTGAAAGGTATGAAAAGATAGATAGCAGCTGTCTTACTAGAATAATGTTATTTAGGGTGCAAAATGAAGAATTTAGAAAATAGGAAATGTCAGGTTTATGATATTTCATGGCACTTTTAACCTAAATCTACCTTTTAAGTGCATTTGATCAGACGTGAGTCTTTGTGGGGTCTGTGAAGACAATAGCTGTGGGGAAATATTTCAGTGGATATTTGGGCAAGGCTTATACACGTGACAAAACAGGATTATGGTTTTTCATCCCCAGATTTGTCTTCCTGAGACTCTGCTGTCCCTGAGGAGAACGAGCAGCTCTGGAACTGGATGGGGCTGGATGTGGATTGGGATTGTGTGGACTCCAGCACCCCCTAATGGTGCCAGCACTCGCTCCCTGTGCGTCCCTAAATCCTTACAAATCCTTTCAAACTGTGTAATAATGAGAACAATTCTGCTGCAAATGGCCAATTTTTCACTCGGTGGCAATTAACAGTTTTGTGCTATTTTAAACAGCTTTAATTGCAGTCTGTGCTGTCAGACCCTGTTGCACACTCCATATATCCTGCTCGTATTTCCACGTTAAATTAGGATAAAATGTTCCAGTGGGGGATGGGACAAATGAGAAATCGGAGTGGGCAGATGCAGGTGATGACTAAGAGCAAACAACACCCCGTGTGCAGCTTGGCAGGGCTGCTGCTGCTGGGTAGGACAAAAAAATCTGAGAAACCTGAAGGGAAAAAAGTCAATCCACTTTGGTTTCATATTAATGGAAGGATAATTGTCTAAATCTAACTTTTGTCTGAGAGGTGAAGAGAAACGTTAAAACTGAATGTTCAAACAAAGCTCCACCTGCTTCATTAGAGCCCTGCTGATTAACATGAGTATGTGCTAGCAGTTTCCTCATTGACTTTCTCCACTGCGAGGTAGCATCCATGGGTTGTATGGATAAATTAAAAAATTTTAAATTGTGTGTGTGCACAGGACCATTGTGTGTGTGCACAAACTCCCGTGAAATGCAGGAGTCCCAGCACAGAGCTGCAAAATCCTGCTGAAATAACAAAAACTAGCTTTTCCTGGGGTTTCTGGGAAGGTGCTAATGTGTAAATGTGATGGCTTATCCCACATAGTGGAGAGTTCTTAATGCTTGTAACAAAAATAAGCTTGCTGGTAGCTCAGTACCAATCCTCAGTGCAAGCTCTGGAAAGCTTTGCCTGGCTCCTCTGGGCTGCAGCAGTTCTGAGAGAAAGCCCAAATCTGATACGATAACATCGAGCATTTTAGATGAGATTCCTCTTATCTACAAGTACAATGTGAGAAAGGCCAAGATGGGACTGAGATAGGGAGGGTTGCTGTGTTTTCCTACAATAAAGGACAAAAATGGGCCAGCCTTGGGGCTCACAAGCTTTTTTAGCTCAGCAGGAGCTCAGGAGCCAGTCAGGGTTGGGTTTAGTTCCCATTTTAGCTCATGGATTATCAGATCTTCTTGGATCTCTGTCACTGATAAGCAAAACCACGTGTAACCTACCCTGATAAAAATATGTCTGATAATTGGGTCACTCCTTTATTTTACATGCCCTGGCTTCAGAGTAGTTGGAAAAGTTGGCTCTGCCCAAGGTGTGGCTCCCTGCAGGTTGCAGGGGTTGCAGCTCACTTTCCCCACAGCTCCAAGGCTCGTGTGTCACCAGCTCAAGCAAGTTTGGAAATGAACAGTGGGGAAGTAACTTGTGCAACTTTGGTTTTTGAATCAGAATATAATTTTGAAATTCAGACTAACCCAAGCACAGTTTCACATTCAGCACTGCAAAGACAAACTGCATTTTCCAGTTGTGGTTTTTTTTTAACAGGACAATTGAGCATTTTCTACCATTAATGATTTTTAAAGCATTTTCTCACAGGCAAGAGCATCTCAGTGAAATTTGTACATGTAGGGTTTTCTTCAATTGTACACACTGGCATTTCTTTCCTGATTTCTACTGTTTCCTGATTTATTTTAGCTGGTTTTGGAGCAGTGCCACAGCCATCCTAGCAGCTGTCAGCCTTGGTCTTCAGCCCTTGGGGATGACATTCCCTGGTGTCCAGAGTGCCACTGGTGAGTCACCACCATCTTCCTTCCTTTAAGCACCCAGCCATTTGTTTCTCCAGAAGAACCAGTGATAATGAGCCTTATTTAAATTACCCTCAAGCTGCTGGGACTTGGGGCTTTTCCTGCAGTCTGTGGCAGCAGTTTTGGACAGTGTAGCTACACCGTGAGTGCAGTCACAGCTTGCTGAACTCTGCAGAATTCCTCTCCCTGTTGAAAGCTGTGTGAAATGTGTCTTAGCAGGAAACTGCTCATGGTCAGGTTAAATTTAAAGATAGGGATGTTAATTAGGATAATCTCACTGTTGTAGTTCTGTGGAGCCCAGTCAGACTGCACACCCAGAGAGGTTTTTCTTTCCTTTCACAATTGGCTGAAGGTCAGTTTAGATTTAATATTTACTTTGAATAACACATGCAGTATTGATTTCTGGAAAGGGCACAAGGTGCCTTATCCCACTTACATCTCACTCCAGATTTTTCAAATGGGGAGCTACCAGCAGAACCACAAGTGCAGAAAAACATCCTAAGAATCACACGATTTAAGGTCACCTGATTTTTTTGTTTTAAAGAGCTGTATTTGGGGATCTCACCTCAGATAAGCTCGTGTTTCTATAACTAAGTGTCCCCTGCAAGCCCAGGAAACAAGAATTTTGAGGATGATCCATGTGGACCTTAGAGAGCCTAGAAAAACTGGCTGTTGAACAAAAGAAAAAGTCTTAACTTTATTTGCAGAGGCTTTACCTGACACAGTCTGCTCACTTTTGCCTGTTCTTTGCTGTCTGTTGGGAAGGTGCCTTCCTGCTTTACAGGAACATGCAGGAAAAATGTCCCATGGATGTGCTGTTCCCATCTGGCTCAGGAGAGGAGATTCTGTGAGTTGCTTCAGGGAGTGATCTAACTCACAAGAGTGATTTTTAAATCTTAATGATTATAAAATGTATTGCTGGCAAAAATATTCCTCCTCAGCACTTATGTAGTGGGGGGAGGAAGGAAAGCAAGGGGGCACTCACATCTTCTTCCCCTGAATCCTCAAAACTTGGGGTGTTTGTGTTCTAAATCCCCTTCCTGAATCTCCTGGGAGGAGGTTTTCATATGGGTGTGTATATATGTAAAAATAAATATCAATTTCTAGTTTAGGGTCACATGCAGCTCAGGCCAACCTGTGTTGTCCAAGGCACTTTTGGACAGCAGGGGCTACCCAAAATCTTGGTTAAGTTCAGCCACACACAGAAAATTAAAACAAGTACCAAAAAGTTCAAGTTTTATATTAAAGAAAGAATTGAGTAGTCTGGAGAAGAGGATAATACTGATTGTAAAGCCTGAGCAGGGTAGAGAAGAGGTTAAGACAGCTGTCACCTCAGTAGAGAACAGATTTTTTCAAAAAAACCCCAGAGGTTGTAGATCATATCCATCTTAAAATATTGAGAGAGCTAAATATGGAATTACAGGTGTGGTCTGAGGACTTTGTGGTGCCTGGGTGTACCACAGGCACCACAAAGAGAGAAAAAGAGAAAAGGATTGGTAGAGGCAGCACAGCTCTGAATGTGATCCCAATAAGGGAAGTTTTAGAACAAATTCTGAGGGGAAAAAAACCTTGCTGAACAAAGAGGTGACCAGAAAGCGTCACAAATTATACTAGGGGTTTATCAGAAGAACATTCTACCAGAGAAGTCGTTCTCTTGATGAGAAAACTAATTTCCTTACCAGACATGATAGAGTGGAGTTAATTACCTGGAGCTGCAACTCAAATCACTGAGAGTGAGAATGAGGAGATTCCTGCCAAAATTCAGAGGGGGTTGTGGAGCACTCTGGGGCAGGGGGGTTTATTTTGTTTTATTTTTGTACATTAAATGCCGTGTTGGAGTGGGCACTCCTTTTGTTCCACGAGGTGTGTGGAATCTGATCCTCCCATGGCTATTCCATAGTAACAAGTTTATTTTGTTTTATTTTTTGTACATTAAATGCCATGTTGGAGTGGGCACTCCTTTTGTTCCATGAGGTGTGTGGAATCTGATCCTCCCATGGCTATTCCATAGTAACAAGTGAATATTACATATATATTCACTTGTATATGTGTATATGTATGTATGTATGTTTACACACTCCTAGGTGTGTGCTGAAGGAACTGAAGGCAGTGCCAGGCTGCTGTCTGTGCAGGGGACAGGACAGTGCCACAAGGTCCAGGATGCTCAGGAGGGGAGGCACCACATTGGGTTTATCTGGTGCCACCTCCCTGCTCCAGCAGAGCCATCCCAGAGCACGGGGCACGGGATGGTGTCCGGACAGCTCCTCCCAGGGAGGAGACCTCCCAGCCTCTCTGCTCAGGGCTGGGCACTGCCAGGGAAGCTCTTCCTCATGTCCAGCTGAAACTTCCCAAGCATCAATTCCTCTGGTGCCATTGCTGGGCCCCCGCAGCAGAGCCTACTGCATGCTCCGACACCTCCTTTTAGACGTTTATTTATGGATGAGCCGTCTCCTCCCGAGGCTGCCGAGCCGCAGCTCCCTCAGCCTTCCCCTCAGGGACGCTCCATCCCCTCGGCAGCCGCGGGTGTGCTGCTCTGCGGAGCCCCAGGGCTGAGCAGAGGGGCAGCAGCGCGTCCCCAGCCCAGGGCCATGGCAGGGCAGAGCAGAGGTTCAGACAGCTCAGGGGTTCAGACAGCTCAGGGGTTCAGGCAGCTCAGGGGTTCAGACAGCTCAGGGGTTCAGGCAGCTCAGGGGTTCAGGCAGCTCAGGGGTTCAGACAGCTCAGGGGTTCAGGCGGCCGCCTCAGCAGCGGGCGGCTGTGAGGGGCAGCGCGGCTCCCTCAGCCCCAGCGCCCCCGCCCGCCCCGCCAGGGGGCGCCGCGGCGCGCAGGCCGCTCAGCCGAGCAGGTCTTGCCCGTGCTGCTCATCGCGCTGCTCCTGCTCTGGTCCTACTACGGATACGTCTGCGAGCTCTGCCTCGGTGAGCGCCGCCCGCGCCCGGCGGGGCCCGCCCGCCCCGGGCCGCGCCTCAGAGGGGGAATGGCCCGCGGAGCTGCGGGCGGGGGGCGCGGCGGGCCGGGGGCTCGGGCATTCCCCTGCTCCCTCTCCGCTTCCTCCTCCTTCTCCTCTTCCTCCTTCTCCTTCTCTTTCCCTCGTCCTCCTCTTCCTCGCCTTCTCCATTTCCTCCTCTCCTCCTCGTCCCGTGTCCGCGGGGTGAGCGGCCCGCGGTGTCCCGGGCTCCTGCCCGGCCCTGGCGGGCTCGGCGCGCTCCGGGTCCCGCGGGTTGGTGCCCGGCCGGGCGGCTGCGGGCTCTGCCGCTGTTCGGCACTCGTGAGACTCTGTCCCGGCAGGGGAGGGCCGGGCCGGGGATCCCGCCCTGAAAGGCAGCGTTGTTGGGGTTTGATAACGTCCGGCTGTGATTTATCAGCTAAACAGTAACAAACAGTCTGTGCGCTGCCTTACAGTCGTTTTATGTTTGTGTTCTGAAAAGGAAAGAAATTCATTCATATGAAATCGCACTGGGGCGTGGAGTTGTTACAGTAGCACAGAAAACATTGCATTTTAGAAGAGGAAGTTTTATGCTGGCTGGTAATTGTATATTTAATGTAGCAATTTAACTGTATAGTAAGTTGCAAAGTTTCTCGTGTTTGTTGTTTCTGGTTTAGTGTGCTGTTGGAAAAAAGAGTTGCCAGCTCTGGTGGAGAGAAGAGCTGGAAGCTTGGATTTGTGAAATTGTGAGGAGGAGCTGTGGCTCCTCGGGACAGAGTGAGGCAGACAAACGAAACCAGAGGTGCCAGAAAGGACAGTCTGAGATGGTCCTGGGGCAGGAGCTGCCTTCTGGTGCTGCTCAGTAAATCAGGTGTGTGTTAGGGCTGGCAGTGCAGTGGGACCTGCTGGTTTTCTCTCCATGGGAGCTGGAATGAAATGCAGCTTCTTTGGCCTGTTTTAATCAGCAACTTGGCAAAGCCCCCAAGCACTTCATCACATTTATCCCATCTCTGAGGCTGTGGGCTGTTTCCTTCAAGAATTCACATGGGATGATATCTCTGAGGTGCATGGAACATGTGAGAAAAAATATGGAGTCTTTTCCTGAAACTCTGTCAGTCTTTTGAGATGTGCTGTGCAGATTCAGTAATGCTGAGCAGGGGCTGGGCCCAGGTCTCAGTGCAGCTGCTGCAGGAGGCTCAGGTGATTTCAGTGAGCTTTGGACTGGGGCTGTGCTGCTCTGCAAGTGCTGGTTCAGCTGGCAGGAGCTCAGCTTGCTCTGTGGAATCACAGCTTAAATTCATTCATTTGCCCACACCCACCTGGTTTTTTTGCCTCATTTCTCTCTCGTTTCTTTTATTTGTGTGTGGAGGAGTTTATCTGCGCAGAAGTTGAAATGATTGAATTATTTCAGGCTTTGAGCCTGAACTGTTGGCCTGTGCTGTTCCTTGCCAAGGAGGATGTTGTCTCTCCACGTTTCCAGCACAGCAAGGCTTGCTGAGCTGGCTGCCTCTTCTCAGCTGCTGTAAACAGTGACTGCTTTGTCTGGAATCTTGCTTTGCACTTTCAGCTGTGCCCAGCACTGCAGTGCTGTGGGGTGACGGCTGGGAGGCATCTCCTGCTGCTGGCTGTGAGCTCTCAGTGCTGGGGTGCCCGGTGAGTCACAGCAGGAACCTCAGTTCTCGTTTGGCTGGTGGTTGCTGCCACGGTGACAGCAGTGATCCTGCCACAGAGCCTTTTCTGTCACTGTGGTTGTGCTCTTGTCTCAGGTGAATCCTCAGCCAGGCCCTGCTGCAGGTGTGGTCAGGAGGGAGCCAGGCAGTGCTTGTGAAAACTCATCACAGCTTGACTGGCAGCAAAGCAAAGGAAAAGCTGAAGTGTTGCTAACAGTCTTGTTTACCTGAAATTGAGTGAGCAGAGACACGGCACAGATTGTTTCTTTTTTCATCTGCATTGCTGTGTGGCACAAAGCTTTGTCTTCCGAGCAATGCTCTATGAAAACATCACAGAACTCCCTGTTTGCAGTGCAAGAAAGCTGTCCTTGTCTCTTCTGTCAAACCTGGATGCTGGCTTTTAAGATAAGGGATAGATTTTCAAATAGTCACTACATTGAGCAATGCACCTTTTGCTGCTTGCTCAGAGGGCTTCTGTTAGTAGGGGCTTTTCTCTCATTGTGGTGGAGTAAGAAGGGGTTGTAAAATTTCTGCTGGTGGGTGTGTAAAAACAATGCAGTCACTGCAATTGCTGACTTGGCCCAAGCTGGGAAATTTATAACTTTTTAATCCTGCTGATGCAGAAATGCTTTGGGACAGTGCTTACAGTGGAGGGTCAAGGCCACCTGGAGACCAGTAGAAAGCAGCTGCATGTATGTGGTAAATGCAGAGATACAGGTGCTAGAGGAGCCCTGGTGATCTCCTCACCATCACCAGAGGATTGCTTTTATCATATTCCTAATGCAAAATATACAGGACACATTTTATAAGCAGGGAGAACACAGCACAAGTAAGAGTGAGTGAACATCTTGCTGTGGGTGTGTGCGTGAGTGAAGAAGAGTTGTTAGGGATGCTCTTGGTGTGATGCTGAGCTGTGGGCTCTCTCTTTGCCTCTTGAATTTGAACATTTTTCCTCAAATGGCTGTATTTCACATAGAAATGTTAATTGTCACAAACTTCTCTGGGATTCATATTTCCTCTGTGGACACATGTTTTTTTTCTTTTCCAGTGACTGTGAGCAACCCTGTGGAGAAAGGTACGTGATAATTTATTATTTGCCATGCAGTCTTCCTGGAAAAGGACTCACAAATGTTCTGGCTGATACATCAGAAATATTTGCTGTCATTTTTTTAAAGGTACATCCTCTTTCAGTGTCTCCTTCCTGTAAGTGCACCCTCCTGAGGAACTCAGCATGCTGCACCTCCTGGGTGCTCTGGGACATGCTCTGTCTAGTCACAGTCTGGGCAGAGCATGGAAAGGCTCTGATCCCTCTGACTCTTCCAGGAAAAGCTGTGTGTTTCTGTGCACACCCACACCCCTCTTCTCCCTTTCCCCTTCACATTTCCAGAGCTGTTTTTACAAGCCAAACAGAAAATACTAGTTCCCATCTGCAGCCCACCTGGCTTTTTTTGCTGTTCCGTTTGATCTTTCAGTGAGAGCTATTTTTGCTAAGTTTTCTCTCAGTTCTGGTGCCCACTAACAGCTCCTGAGTCACAGCACAGTAGGATGGCTCAATGACACTCTTCAGACCGGTGTGTTGGTGGAGGTAATGGCCATGTTCTAAGAATAAGGAGTCAGTGGATATTTTAATATTTTTCTCCTTCTTTCCTGGAGGTGCTTTGGATGCTTTTGGCTAATCCAGGTGTTCTCCTGGTGACTTCCTCCTTCAGGGGTTATGAAGGACAGAAGTAGGTGTAGTGTAAGCTGTTCCATGCAGAGCATAGCTGACATTTAAAGATCCTGCAGATTGCTTCATCCAGTAAATTCTCTTTCCCCTGTAGAGCAGTTCTGATGTTTGAAATTGCTACAGAGAGACTGCAGAAAGCAGGATGTTAATGACTGCTCTGCAGAAGAAAGTTAATTGTTGCCTAATCTGTTAGTGCATCTCCAGGTCAGCTTCCTCTAATGTGCTGCTAGGCTGATCAACAAAATTAAACCTGTTGCAAGATTTATCTCCCTCCATATTAATTAAAAATGGCTCAGCTCCACCTGTAGTGTGAGGATAACATCTCAAACCAGCTTGGAGCATGAGAATGACTTAGCTGTGATTCACAGCTCCTTCCCACAGTCCATCACATCCTTGTGAGATGTGTCCCATCATTTGCTGTCTCATTAGAAAGTCTCACTGATGCATTTGGCCTTTTTTACCAATTTTCACACAGGAAAAGAAGTGTTTTGACATAGTTAAGAAGTGTTTGAATTTTAGATTTCACTTTCCAACTAGTTATTTTAAGCTTATTTTTTAGAATTTGAAGCTTAAATGAAATGGGGAAACAAGATTGTTACTGCAATGAAATGATGTGTTTAAATAAAACCATCTTGTAACTTTGATAATGTCTTAATGAGTTGAGTGTTAAAGAAATGGCAAATAGCCTGTGGAGCTGAAGGACAGCTCCTTTGGCTCCCTGTCCATGGAATGCCTGCTAATGCCAAAGGCTCTGGAATCAGGTTTGCACATAGAACCGACTGTTCTGACATGGGCTGGTTTGCAATTCTTCCTCAGCCCTATTTTGATCAATTTGAGGGAAGTTTTCCTGATTTATTGTACCAATTGTGGCAAATGTAAAAGCTGTTTAATAAGGCATTTGGCTTTTTCTGGTGATGTAAAGCTCATATTATTTCTCTCTGCTCTCACAAGAAGAACATGGTGCAGGGATGGACAGTGCACACTCTGCTTCCCACTGCTTTTAGTAACAACTGAACCCCAATGCTGGGAGGTGCAAAATTCACCCTTACAGTGCTCAGCAGCTGCCAGTTCTGCTGGGCTGGTGCCTGGGATGTGGGGAAGAGACAGGAATCCTGTCATTCCCAGGGATAAAGGTTGTCACCTGCCCTGTGGGACAATTCTCTGACAGCTGTATCTTCCTCTCCCACAGAATGGGAGCAGGGGAGGATCTGAGACTGAGCTCTGGATGCTGCTGACACTCAGCCATGAATTTTGGCTGGACTGCAATAATGGGTGGCACTGGATGGACATCTGTCTTTTCCCTTCTTTTTTTTTTGACATTGTTGTGAAAAATTTGAATTATGCCCATTGTGGATGAAACCTTTGCTTAAGAAGTCATTACTCTGTTTTTTTCTTTTCTTGTTTTGTTTTTAGTGGCCTATCTTGTAGTATTCCATATTCTCTTTGTGCTCTTTGTGTGGACATACTGGAAGTCTGTTTTCACTCTCCCAATACCACCAGGCAAAAAGGTAAGAGAGCCAACACCTTTCATTCCTTGCAGAACAAAAGCACAGATGTTAAAGAGAACTCAAATATCCTTCAGTCTAGTTGATCTGAAGAGGACAGTCAGAGGCAAATGTGTTTTAGTTATTTTCAACCAAATATTTACTTTGTCATGTTGCTTGGATAAGTAGATTTAATTTTTTTTTTCACATTTTGTTTTACCTCTCTATGAAATACTAATAAAGCACTCAGATTGAAGCAACAAAATGAGCTCAGTATTTGTGCACTCCAAATATACTCAGCCTTGCTCTGATCCTGATTACAAGAATGTAAATTTATAAATAACAGCTAATCCCAGTTTTAAAAATTTAAAAATATAAAGGTTCTTGCTCACTGGAGAGGTGCTGAATGTATTACAAAAGTGAGTAATGGTATTCATCTAGGGCAGCAATAGGAGCAATTCTAATAAGTTGTTTTATGAGCCTTAATTTCACTTTTTCATTTCTTCTTGCCGTGTCTCTCAGTATCCTGGCTCTCCAGCACTCACTGCCTCCCTTTGTCTTCTTAACAACCACATTTTCCCACTGCATTAATCTCAGGATGGGAGGTAAAAACGTGTCCAAGCTCACCTGTACTGGGCAGGCTCCGTGCTGCCCCGGGTGAGAGCTCCCTGCTGCCCTCTGCTTGCAGTTCCACATGTCCTACGCTGACCAGGAGCGCTACGAGAGCGAGGAGAGGCCCGAGGTGCAGCGGCAGATCCTCGCCGAGATCGCCAGGAAGCTGCCGGTGTACACCAGGACAGGCAACGGAGGTCAGCCCACATCCACCACACACCCCAGCAGCACAGGCTGGCACCAGGGGATCCTGCTGACCAGCAGCACTCCCAGGCACCCACTGACTCCTGCTCTCCTCTGCCGTGCTCACAGGGAAAACAAAAAAGGCATTGAACCCTCTAATTCAGTGCAGTAGCAGGTGCTGCCTTTGAGGAGCAAGATGTTACCCTTTGCATTTACAGTCCAACAGCCCACATGTGCTGTCTGCATTTAGAAATAGCAATAGAATAATTTAATGTGTCGTAATTTTTGCTAAAATGGAGTCTGGCTTAGGGATGCAGGACATATTTCTGTGACCAGTTTTCTGGACTGTGTTCAGTGATTAAATGCCTGCTGCACTCCCTTCACAGCTTAAAGAAATCTGTGTTCATATTGGAGGCTCTGACCTGTTCATTTCTGTCAGGCAAGCCAAAGAATTTTGAAGCAGAGAACTGGAATAAATAGGGAATTATCAAAATGAAGTGTAGGTAGTCTGAGTAAATGTGGAGGCAAGTGTGCAACTTTGGTTTGTCACCTTTGAGCTGGCTGCATGGGTTAGAGGAGGTTTGGGATAGATGTTAGGAAGGAATTCCTTCCTGTGAGGGTGGCGAGGCCTGGCTCAGGTCCAAAGAGGAGCTGTGGCTGCCCCTGGATCCCTGCAAGTGTCCAAGGCCAGGCTGGACAGGGCTTGGAGCAGCCTGGGACAGTGGGAGGTGTCCCTGCCCATGGCAGGGGGTGAAATGAGATGAACTTTAGAGTTCCTGCCAATCCAAAGCATTCCATGGTTCTAGGATTTTATGCTTTCACTGATTGTTGCCCCATCTGTGAGTCTTCATCAGAATTATGAGTGTTGCTTACCTGATTGTGACCTGCAGCAAACACCAGGTCACCTGCTGAAGTGACAGAGAAAAGAAGAATAGTTAGGAAATGAGCACAGTATCAACTAGCACGTGAAAAAAGAGCCATTTTTCATAGTTTTGTGTTCATTTGTCTCTGATTCCAGGGATTCGGTTCTGTGACAGATGCCAGCTGATCAAACCTGACCGTTGTCACCATTGCTCTGTTTGTGCCATGTAAGTCATGGGTTGCCCTTCACCCAAGTGCAGTCACCACAAGGCTTTGGGAGTGGGCTGCTCCTTCCTGTGTCTTTTTACACAAAAAGATTCCCCAGGGTCTCTGTCACAGCTGCAGCTCTGCAGCTCTAGGGCAGAAATCATTCTCATATCTCTACACAAGGACCAAAGGACATTGGTTGGTCTTCAAACACTAAGAAATGTATAATCTTAAAATTATATCTACCTTTAAAAACTTAGAGACAGTATAATTTTAAGCATCTGTTGTGTAGAAACCTCACAAAAATAAAAGTTTTGCTGTTGATCTGCAGTTGGTAATGAAGTACCAATTAAAAATCTTCCATTTTTCTTTTTTGTCCTTTTGCAGGTGTGTGCTAAAAATGGATCATCACTGTCCATGGTATGTCCTAGATACTGGTTTGTGGTTTTCTGAAAGGAAAGGTTACTTAGATATATTTCTGTAAACCCCTCATGTCTGTATTCCTCTCACATTTTAGGCCATCCATCTCTTTAGTTTGGGAAACTTATAAAATAATTGCACTTTGAAATTGCTTGAAATTAAATCTTAACAAAACATTCATGTTCACTCCATAACCCATGTGTAAGAATGCTATTACACTGATAAAATTTAAACCCCAACTGCTAATTCACTCATTAACTATTATTTAAATTTGGAAGGAACTCCAGCTTAGCCTTTCCTTTGGGCTCTCTCAGTGTTTCAGCTGCACTTGGGGTGTTTCCTATAACAACATTTGCACGTGGATTGTTTCTGAACTGATGCTGGTCAGAGACAGTCTGCAGAAAGCTGCATGGAATAATTGAGCTTTCACCTTTCAGAGTTGCTGCCACTAAATTTCTTAAACTCTTCCTTTTTTGGAAAAAAAAAAAAAGGAAGATTTAAGAATTCAGAAGCAACACAAACATTTCCCTACCTGAACCTTCGTGGTGATCAAAATTGGAGAGGATTTTCCAAACCTGAGTTCTGACACAAACACCCACTGGGGTTTCTGTACATCCCCGTGTTCCTTTCTGGAGTTGTCCTGTGCATGGAGAATTCTAACCAGGAGTGGGGTTAACTGGGCTGTGTGTAAACAAACAGCAGGGGTGAGGTGGCTCCTGAGGTTTGCAGGGGAGTAAAGCAGCACAGAACTCCCGGCTCTGATTTCCTTGGCAGACAAGAGCCAGACAGGAGGAACGAGCTGCTGCCTCTGTGACCCACTCACCTGTGGTACCAGCCTTGAAACAATTCCAAAAATCTGAACTGCGCTTCTCCTCGGCCCGCAGGAAGGGTTGGAGGGAGGAGCAGAGCCATCGGTTCTGTTCCCTTTCGGCCACCAAGGGGAGCTGCTCCTTGGCAGACGGGGTTGTGTGATCAGGGGTTTCAAAGCCCCCAAAGCCATCGTGCTCTGTGTGTTACAACCACCGTGTGCTGCACCAATCCTGATTTCAACTTTGCTTTTGTCCTCCAGGGTGAATAACTGCATTGGATTTTCTAACTACAAATTCTTTCTACTGTTCTTAGCCTATTCTTTGTTGTATTGCTTGTATATTGCTGCAACAGTCTTCAAGTATTTCATTAAGTATTGGACAGTAAGTCATGAAATCCGGTTACTTTTTCATCTCCTGTCAGTCTCGTGGGCTTTAGTGACTCTTGGTGCTTTTGTTGCTGTCAGGCACTGGAGGGGCTGCATTTTCCTGGGAGGTGTTTCCTGGGCCCTTTGGGAGTCCACCTCCTGTTAGATGTCCAAAATGCACAGAGCAAGAAGCAAGGAACTTCAGACTGTAGATTTTTTTCTGGCAGAGGGGCTCTATCCCTTCCCTGTCCTTGTGTTTGCATGGGTGTCCCTTTGAAAGTTTGGCTTCGATGTGTAAGGTCCTGGCAGTGATTTGTACATATTTTACTATGAAAATAAAAAATTGGGTTGAAATCCCTTGTTCATGATGTGTAAGGTCCTGGCAATCATTTGTACATATTTTTACGGAAGAGAAAAATCGGGTCGAAATCCCTTGTTCATTTTCTAACTCCCATAGGCCTCCTTTCTCAATTTAAAAACAGCGACCCAAAGGAGGCTTTTATGCAGATTTCGGGGGCTGTCCCGGCGCGCGCAGTGCAGGCAGAGCCGGGGCAGGGCCGGGGCAGGGCAGGGCCGGGGTTCTAACCCCCATAGGCCTCCTTCCTCAATTTACAACCAGTGACCCAGAGGAGGCTTTTATTCAGTTACTGCTGATTGCTTCTATGCAAGCAAGGCCAGCTGACAGCTCCTGCAAGACACTGGCCCTTGGTCTCTATTTCTGTCCCCTCTGCTCAGTAACTGTGTCTGTTTGTGTTTAAGTACCTTTGCTGTGCACTAATTGTTCCCCACACTCAGCAAGGCACAGCCCTGAGCCCAGGAGGTCCCCAGAGCCTGCCTGTGTCCCTGCTGGGCACCTCTGGCACGTCCTGCTGCAGAGGGAAAGGAGCCTTTCTTCTCCTTGGAATGTCCCACTTGGCTTTTAGACTTTCCCCATCCATCTGTGCTCATTTCTAACACTCCCCAGTAGCTGCAGATGTGGAGGGCAGGTTTCTCTGGGCTTACCTTGAGCAAGGTGCAGAATTTTAATGTGTGCACAGGAAACTCAGCAGAACTTAAACAGGGCTTCAAGAGCTTCTGCCTGCTCATTTCCCACGGGCACAGGGTGTTCATGCCCACCTGGCAGCTGTGGTGGGCTGGCTCGGAGCCATACCAAGGGTTAATGACACCCCCTACTCTTTGTGCTGTGGTACAGGAGGGGAAATGAACCACATTCATTTCTTTGTCTCTTTTTGCTTTATATATAATATTCACTTTGTCTGTAAAAGTTTGAGAACTCACAATAAGAGTTTTAGAGTTATATGTCTAAGTACAAATAATTTCCATCTTTAATTTGTTCCCATCACTTGTTCTGTGTTGCTTTCCTTTCCAGGGTGAGCTGACCAATGGACGTTCCAAATTTCACATCCTTTTCCTTCTCTTTGTGGCAGTCATGTTCTTTGTGAGCCTCATGTTTCTGTTTGGCTACCACTGCTGGCTCGTCAGCAGGAACAGATCCACTCTAGGTAAGGCTCTCTGTCTCTTCCTTCTAGTAAGACACCAAAGGTGCTGTAAGAAGAAAAAAAGAGAAGAAAAGAAGGCATTTGTTCTATTTCTGTACATTCCTGCTGGTGTATGAGGGGAGGAAGATTTAAGGTCTTGGTACAAGCTGCAGAAATTGGTCTCTGCAAAAGAGCTGCATTTATTAGCTGGTGTGACAAAAGCTTTTTTAGGGAAAGCAGAGCCTTAGAGTGTAGAAGTCCAATTATAAAAGTGTTAAGCATATGTAAAACTGCATTTGCTGTGAAATGAGTGCAGCTTTTCAGGAATAATGGCTTATTCCTGTACTGAGGTGCTCCCCAATCAGCTTGGTGAGCTTGGGAAACACAGTGTCCATCTTTACTGATAAAGGCACAGAAGTTGTGACTGTAAAATTAAAGAAATTATAGTCTAAAATAGTATCATTTTGCCAAAGTTTCTTTGCTTGTCCTCAGATAAATGTTCAACTTACAAAGCTTTTGGGATAAAGTTTTGTAACAAAACAGACACTCTCAAGAGAGAGCAAATATTCTGATTTTATCAAGTGATTTACTTCAAAAGTCATTTCATGGGGCACTGAAGCTCATCTATCCCAAAACATCAGACCTGTGCAGCAGCTGAGAGGGGAGATCAAGCTGTTCCTAAGGCACTCAAGGTTCTTCTCTCCTTTCTTTTCTTAATTTTATGCCCCAGCAGAACCCAGAGTATATTTGCATTTGTTTGTCCCTGGTGCTTGTTCATTCTAACATTAACGAATGAGGTGATTGAAATCTGCAGTGCCACTTCTGGAATATGCACTGAACACCAACCCACTTCATCCTGCAGAGTTTTTTACTTAGAATCCTTTACCCTCTGAATTTCATCAAGTCCCACAGGAAAATCTTTTCACTCCATTCTCTGGATGAAACAACCCATTGTGGGTTGGTTTGACTGTTCTCTAGGTTCAATTGCACAACCAAATTCCTGCCTTCAGCTGGAAAGTCTTTACAGGCTGTGCAAAATGGGAAAATCATTATTTTGAAACTCTGTAGTGCTGTATCTCTATAATCTGTTACATCACGTTGGCTTTAGATGGTTACAAGATGCACAACCTTGTTTCAGAGTGTTTGCCATTGATTTTCATTTTTTTTCCACTGAAATTGCCTCTGTTTGCAGAGGCTTTCTCAGCTCCAGTGTTTCAAAATGGCCCAGATAAAAATGGATTCAATCTTGGCTTTGTGAAGAATCTCCAGCAAGTGTTTGGGGAAGAAAAAAAGCTCTGGTTGCTGCCTATTGCCTCTAGGTAAGTAACCCTGCTAAAAGCTGATATAATTACAGTTTTTCACATTTTGTGTACAGGCTTAGGTCACAGGAAAGTGAGGGTTTTATGTGTCTTTCAGTGAGAGTGGGACCATTTTCTGTTGGGTGTCACTCAAACACAAGTGAGATTTCTGCCCTGAAGAATCTGTGGGATAAATTGATAAAATTTATACCTGTTTGCTTAGTTTTCGTAAATGTTTTCCTTAGTTCCTCTGTCACTTCTAACTGCCCACATTTTTCCAGGGCTTTTTTTCTGTGTTCAAATTGCTTGCTCAAATTAGCACATTTACCTTCTGCTAAAAATTACTGGATTCCAGGCCACAAGTTTCAACTTTTGTACTCCAGAGACCTTGAAAAAATGGAGAACCAAAAAGAAAGATAAGACATGGTGCTTTGCAAGCTTAAAGATGATTTTAAATAAACGTGGAAAATACTGGCAACAGAAAAAATGTAGAGAAATGGTCATCTTTTAGAGTCACCTGCTGCTTTTGCAGTGTCCCTCTCTGCCTTTTCCCTTGCAGCCAGGGGGATGGACATTTCTTCCCAATGAGAACCTTGAGTGAAGCTCGGAACCCTCTCCTGACAAATGAGGAGCAGTGGGAAGAGGATGGAATAGATGAAGAGCCTCAGGGTAAGGAATTAATGAAATTAGTTGTCCTGACCTACAGTGGCCAATAAATAAACTATAAGAGCTAATAAAATAAAAAAAACTGTGTTGGTTAAATCTCTGGGCAGCTGGGACTTGATTAATGAGCACAGACTAAAAATAAGCTCTGCTTTGGAAACAGTTCTTTCTTTTTTTTTAATAACTTTCTACTTGCAGGTGAATGAACTTAAAAGGTGTTTCAAGGGTTAGAGAAAATTAAGTTGCCACAAACTGAGAGTGTTTACATGTAAATGTTGCTGCTTGCAGCCCAGTTATTTGGGATGTAAAGTGTGCCTGCAAGAAGGAGAATGTTTAGATTTTTTAAAGTGTATTTATCCTGTGCCAGTGTGTGAAATCAGGCATGCAAACACAGGAGTTCAGGGATACTGCAGTTTAGGAAGCTGCTTTATATATACTTTGTCCAGCTTTATTTCCAGAGTAAATTTACCTCCTCTCCCTGGTTGGTTCTATACATTTTGGTACTTACACAAGGTAACACAAATGAGTTTTAAAACCAACAAAATATGCTTTAAAAATAGCAAACTATGGCATTTCTGTGAATTTTTAATGATGTTTAAAATAACTCTTGTAGGAATGAGTCAGAGCTTCTTCCAATTTTTACGAACTTCAAATTCTCTGAATCAATAATTAATTCTTCCATATGAAAACAGTGGCAGTGAGGTGATTTTTGGCTAGATCAGACCCCAGACTATGGTCTGGAGCTTATATGAAGTCTTCCAATTTATAGAGCTTATAAAATAACTGACATTTCCAGGCAGTTGAACTGGATGATCACTGTGGGTCCTTTCAGCTGAAATATTCAGATTCTCACTTACACAACAGAGGTAAGCCAGTAAAAATGTCTAACTAGAAAGACCTGAAATGTTCCATTAAAACTGCAAGACCTTTATTTGTCTTTGTGGCTTTAAAGCTTGTGACTTGGTTATGAAATAAATAAAGCCAATAATAGAGTAATCTCAGTTTAAAACAGCTGTTCAGTTCTCTCTGACAAGTGCTTGTCTATTTTTGTTTGTAATTATCCATAAAAACACAACCCCATGCTTAGTGAAATATGTATTCTCAGTGAGAAAACCAGATTTATTTGCCTCTAACTGCTTTGCTTTTCACAGGTTCTGGTGAAGCTTCATCCCTTGCCATAGAAAGGGAGACATAGCAGTGTGAAAACAGTGGTGTAAAGCTGGATCAGAAAGGTATTCCTTTCTTTATTTCCCTCAAATCAGTGCTCTGCAGGGAGTGGGGAGGTGATGTTGAAAAGGTTTGGGCTTTAGCAGAAAAATATTTCTCCAGCTTGCCCAGAAATCCCTTGTTCAAGGGGCCCTGAAGGGAAGCAGAGGCTCTCAGAGGCCCTGGGCTGGGTGTGGCACAGGTGACACCAGAGCCACCAGCACTCTGTGAAGGGCAGGACACCGACCCTGCAGCTCCTCTGGAAAACATGGACAGTGGCAAGATGGAAATTCTGGGATCATGGGAGGTGTGGGAAGGGCAGGTGAGCTGTTGAACTGAAGCTGAGCACAGCCAAGCTGCAGCTGGGGATGCAGGGAGGTGCCTTGTGATGTCACATCAGCTGTCACTCTTCTCCAGGCTTTCTCTCCCCCTGGGAAAGGCAGGTCCCACAAGAGCTGACACCAGCTGGGGCAGGTGCTGCTTCCAGAACATTCCCTGCTCTGACTTGGAGAACGGGGGAGATGCTCCACACACACCCTGCCCCAGGAGCTGCAGGCAGTGAGGAGGGCACAGTGTCCTGTTGTCCCAGGGGGATGACCTGACCCAGACTGCAGCAGCATCCCCTGCTGTCCCACTGCAGAGGTGCAGTTGCCAGGTGCAGTTTGCCCCTCTCAGTGCCAAGGCAGTCAGGAACTGGGGGCAGAGCACTGCAGCCCCTGCCTGGCTCCCCTGGCAGACAGGGCCCCTCCACACTGCTGGCTGTGGGCACCCTGTAGGAGTCTGCCTTGTCCCACTAAGAGAAACCCCAGAGTGTTTTTCTGTCAGCACTGAGGGCTGCATCCTGCCATCCCAGCAGGGCAGGCAAAATCAGCATTTTCCTGTTGTTCTTCATGGCTTTAAAACGACTCCCAAAGCCCAGATCAGCCCTCAGTCCCTCCTAACAGCACTGCTGTGGTTGCACAATTGTATTTCTTTAAATTTCAGCTTCCCTCTCAGGAGCCAACATCCCTTCTCTTGGCAAGGACTTCAGTTTTGAGGGGCAGAAAACAGGTGGATCTTCAAGATGAGAAAACATCCTGAAGTATTGTCTGATGGGAATCTGCATTCCAGAGTGTTCTCCAGGAATCCTGCTGTCCAGATGTCCCAAGGCTTTATAAATTTAAGTTACAGAGTTAACAGAACAATTTTACAGAGTGATTGTGGCCAATCTTCTTTGGCCTGCTCTCTTTATTTTATAAATACTCTATATTTTTTATTCAGAATGGGTAAAAATGTTGATGCGAGTGTGTTTCCGAAGGCCTTTTCATTTTGCAAACATCAGGGACTCAAGCTCTTGAAATTCTTCCAAGCCATAATATTCTTGGGGATGGTTATTTATTTTGAGGCTGATTCTCCAACCTTCTCTGACAAGTGGCATTTTCTAATGTATTTAAATTCTGAGTTCAGCTCAATGCAAGACAGACCCAGTTAAAGCTGGCACTAAATTGGTAGCTGAATGTGAGAGTGTTGAAAGCAAAAGTGCTGAACATGCACATGTACATGTGCAGCTGTGAGTGAAAATAAAATTTCACATTGCCAGTATCAAGATTCAAGAATATTGTGGCCATAGGTTCTTTAAAACATTTTTAGGGGTGTTATTTTCCTTGAGTTTGGGTTATAGTGCTCTTGCATCCTACTTGCAGGCTCCTAAAATGCAAAAGGGAACTTCAGACAGTCCAGTTTGCATTAATTCCTAGGGTTAAAATATCATCTCATTCCTGGATCAGTGTTTGATGGAGATTTGTGTGTTCATGGAGTCAGAAAGGAAGATGTGAATTCAAAACATGCACTGAAAGTTTGGCTCCAAGAGTCGTGTTTGGAGTTTGCACTCCACAGGGGTGGCTTGAACCCCAAATTGCTGAAGACACAATTGAATTTTTCAGACTTCTTCCCAGCTCAGTGCACTGACTGGCTTCAGGGGTTTCTGCACAAGAGGTGATCAGATTTGTTTCTGCATTTTGCTGCATTTACAGTCAAAGAGGTGTATCCCTGTTTTTGTTCTGGGGAGTGGAACTGAGACGTGGCTGGCTGGATTATGGATATTTTTCTAGACCTGAGTCCTTTTTTTTTTAATCTGCATGATTCAGCCCAGTCCATCATTCTTGTTTGAATTAGGTGCATGCTAAAAGTATTGGTGTACTGCCTCTAAGATCATTTAGTACCATTTTCTATCCCATTTTTGTGTTTATCAGCCCACTGGTGTTGGCAGTGACTACAGGAGCAGCTGTGAATGCCAGCAGAAAGGAGCTGAATTTGGAGGTGGAGGTTTTGCCTACAGACTAAACCCCTTTTTCCTCTGTTCCTCTGCTGCTGCTGCCACAGGGAATGTGTTTGTGAGCCAGGAGAGCCTTGCAGAGGTTCCTTCCCTAAGAGAAGGTGTCTCACTTCTGGCTGATCCGTGCCCTGTGGGCAGGAATTTTGTCCCTCAGCCTCTGCAGTCTGTGTGGAGCAGGCAGTGCTGACCTCCCTGCGATGTCTCACTGCTGCATTTGGCTGTGAGGGGCCAGGGTGGGCTGGCCCAGGCTCCTGTGGGTTTGTGTCTCTCCTCAGGGTGGCCCTGAACACTGAAAATGTTCCTGCTTCAGCCACCTGAGCCCCATCTGTTGAGTGGCTCTGCCACCACATGGCTGCTGAGTGCTGGAAGGGTTTTTCCTGTCAATCTAAAGCTGCATTTCTAATGCAAATCTGGTGTTGGACCTTGTGCTGTGTGTGATGCAGGGTGGCAGCTGAATTAATCCCCTCATTCCTGGCAAAATGTGCTCTGGAGGGGGAGCGTGAGAGGATGATGGCAGCTAAACACAGCCAGAATTTAGCACCTGCAGAGGTGCTATTTGTGCCTTTAAAAACTTTAAATTCCTTGTCTATAAAACCAGGAAGGTGATTTGGTGACTTTCTGTTTCATCCTGCCAGCTGAAGTGTTTGTGTGGATTTACAGGAAGGTTTTTTGGTGTGAATTTACAGAGCTTGTGTGGATTTACAGGAGTTTTCTGAGCAGGTCCTTGTCCCCCTCCTGGGTTTGGCTCTGGTTACAGCCCTGCCTTTATTTGAGTTGTTCCTGTGCCAGGCAGCAGCAGCAGAGCTGTGCAGGAGCTCCCCTGCCTGCTCCTGCTGCTGCACTGCTCATTGGGGAGTACAGAAAATCAGGTTTTGTCTTCTAATACTAAGGCAGATATCTTTATGATGGCACTGGTTCCAAGCTCAGATTGAGAAAGGGATTTACATATTTCCAAGTAACTTTTATTTAGTCACTTTTCTTGTAATTAATTATGGTTATCTCTTCCCTTTCCTTCAAAGCAGCTCAGCCTCCCGTGGTTGTAACAAACTTGTCCAGGTAGAAACAACACAAAGTTATCACTTCAGAGCCACTTCTTAATATCCACACATCAGATGCTGGAAAGCTTAATGAAATGTGAAAGAAACCCAAAGTTGTGTAAAGTGAGGCAGAACAAAATGGGAAAAACCCACATGTCTGAGTGAGCAGCTCCATTTTGTTCCCTTCTGCTCACTGAAGGTGATATCCTTATTTTACCCCTGGCCTTTGTCCTTTTTATGCTGAGTAAATGCACTGGAAAACAGTTCCTCAGGCTGCAGGTGACAAAAGAGAATATTCAGCCCAGTGTGTGATAGGTTTTTTTAACCTGCAAGTGGCCCTTCAGGGGCTCTGACTGCAGCCCACTGCAGCACCTCCTTTGTTTTCCATGCCCTGA
This sequence comes from Passer montanus, assembly GCF_014805655.1. Taxonomy (NCBI): domain Eukaryota; kingdom Metazoa; phylum Chordata; class Aves; order Passeriformes; family Passeridae; genus Passer; species Passer montanus. The sequence continues at coordinate 1,377,517 of NW_024372813.1, forward strand.
TCCTCATCCAGAGGCTCTCCACCATCATCACTGATTGTAAGGGCTGTATCACCAAACCTCTCCCCCACCTGCCCTGCCTGCACTCTCCATCCCAGCATTCCAGGAGTGGCACTCATCCCCCAAGTCCCATCAACAGCAAGGACACTGCAGCTCTGGGAGCTGGCCAGTGATCCCAGCTCATCCTGGGTGTATCTCACACTGCCTGTGCTGGTGGCCCAGCATTCCAGGTGCACCCTGAGTGCCAGGAGCACCCCAGCAGTGCTCACTGTCACTCTGGGTGTGTGCTGTAGGTGCAGTCCATTCAGGGAACCTGGAGAGCTGTCAAGGTTCCAGTCCCAGTTCTGCTGTCAGTTGTGTGGCTGCAGGGGCTGCTGGAGGTGTTCCACTGTGGAGGCAGCAAGGGAACTGTCTCACCCCCTCCAGGGGCTGCTTTCTCTGCTTAGCACTGGATCTACACTACAGCTTTCTCAGCTTGGAGCAACTTTTCCAAGTGATGTCACCATGGAAAGGAGGGAACTCTTTTGTTGGACTTTACTGTGATGCCTCCATTGTTATCCCTGTGCTCCTGGATTCATCCTCTGAAATAACTGACCACTAACAGCCACCTGCCCACCTCCCCCCCTTCTGTCCCATTTACATTCAGGTCCAAAAACCCAGACAGAGCATCACATTGATGTTTCTCTGTGCAATTGTCCTTATCCAGCCCTGGGCCAGCAAGTCCTGCCCAAGGAACCAGGACTGTGCAACCCCCACTGCGCTGCCAGGTTTCTCTTGCTGAGTTGGAAGTTTTTGGAGTAGGATAATCTTGTTTTCCTTCAAGCAGGGAGCATTCTGTATGTTTGAGGAGGCTGTACCCAGTGTGTGTGTGGGGTGCAGTCACTGGTGAGAATCAGGAAGCTTCCAAATCACACTATGCAATGAATGTTTGCTTCCTGGGACAAACAGGAGTGGATTCAGCAGAATCCACACCAGCTGCAGCTCTGTACTTCTAGATGCTGGTCTGGACTGAAAGCACAACTTGATGCATAAAGTCTGTCATGTGATATGAATGTAAAATATAAAGGGGAAAAAGAAATTACTGTTTTTCCCCTGAATTTAGCTATGAAGAATGATGTACTGAGCAGTTACTCTGTGCAGAGTTACTCTGCTGAGCAGTTGCTCTGTGCAGAGCTGAGGCACTCATGGAAGGGTTTAATTAGCAGGGGAAAGGAGCCACTACTGACCTTGTTTATTAAGCCAGAACTAATTAACTCAAAAGGGTCACGTTTTCATTTCTGTGACTCCTGTGGTACAGATTTCTGAAATGGATCCATAGTACTTGAAAATACCTCAATTTTATTGATATTTTTCCAATTCTATCAGCTTCTGCTTTATTGCAGAACTCTTGCAAACCTAAACTGACTCTGAACTGATCAGATCATTCAGATGACTGAAGGTGTTTGCATGGCAGAGGGGCTCTGGCCTGGCAGACCCTGTCCTGGCTCTGCCATGGGCTCTTCCTGCCCAGTGCTGCATTCCTGCCCTGGTCACAGGCACTGAGCTCACACCCACTGCTGCAGGGTTTTAGTCTCTTGTCCTTTTCCCATCCCACTTTGAGTCTTCCCTCTTCCTCCTGAACATACAGTTTAATATTTTCAGCTGTGAGCTGCTTGTGCTGGTTTTTTGGATACTGTGAAGGTGAGTAGGTGTCATTTTATGCAGTTGTGCCATGTTTTATTTGTAATTAATCTCTGTTTGTCAGGTATTGGTTTGTGGTTCCCATCATCAGGCCCAGCTGGCTTTGCTTAGAGCAGGATCCCACTTCCTGCATTTTCTCTTTCCTAAAAGCCTCATTTCTTCATTCTCCAGCTTCCGTTTGGGATGTAAACCTTGTGAAATAAAATGTAAGTTTACATTTCAAATACAAGCCTGTAAGTTGCTCATGCCTGCATGCTCCTTAAAATACTATTTTTTTTCTGTATGAGGTTTTAAGATTTACCAGCAGCATTTGTAAAACTTCAGTGGGTAACAGCCATTGTTTAAAAAAAATATGCTAAGGAGGGGGGAAGCCACAACCACAAAAAAAAAAAAATCCAACAAAAAGGACAAAGGGATCATCTCTGCTTCTCATTCCAGCTGTGCTTGAAAAGAAATGCCTGCTTGCATGCAGTGGTGGTGCCAGACAGCCCTGGGACACACAGGTACCTCACCTGACAGCTTCCCTGCTGTTTCAGTACTTCCTGAAGCACTTCCTTGGGTTAAACCTTGGACTAAATCCCACTGGAAGCCTGAAACCCAACAAAATCAGCCTCCCCCTCTCCCTTCTAACCTGGGGAAGGTGTGTGCAGCCCCTCCTCAGCACTTCCCTCTGTAAAAAAAGCCCACAGTGAAAGTGTTGGTGTATTATTCCCCCCACACCTGTTCTGGAGGATCTGGGAGCCTCCAGGATGTGTCCCAGAACTCCCTCAGCACCTGGAATGCTGCTGCAGTCATGAACTGCTGGGCTGGGGCAGGTGACCTTCCCTGGGAGGGACAGGGCTGTGTCTGAGAGCTGGGTGAGGAGGTGGAGCTGTGGTTCCTCTGTTCTCATTTAACTCCATCCTTCTTTGGAGTTAACTACACTATGGAATGGCTTCCTGCTGTACTCATGGAGCCACTCAGTGATTCCAAATCCATTGCTGGAGCAGGGAACTTTGGGTTAGGAACACAAGAAGTAGGAAAGGTCTTGTTATTTTATAAATTTATCATCTGCCTGCTCAGATGGCCGCTCCTCATCTGAAAATGCTGCTTGTGGTACAGAGGATAGAACTGAGTTAAATCTCAGGATCAGAAAACAGCAGAGCATGGTGTTGGTAATTAGCAGGAGGGTTTAATGTCAGCCCAGGAAAGCCAGGGGGTTTCACACACTGGAAAAAGGGGCTGGAGCAGAACCCCACTGCAGGGGCTGCTGGGGCCAGGGGAGCCCTTTGGGAGCTCCCTCTGGGCAGGATCAGCCATCCCCATGGAGCTGACAAACTGGGACACAGCAGCCATCCCTGCAGTGGGAACTGCTTCCAGCTGCTTCTTAGGAGCCCAGCAGGGCCTGGGGCTGGCAGCTGCTCCAGTCAGAAGGGTGCCTGAATACACATCCCTCCCCCTAATTCGATGGGAAGTAATTATTTTCCAAGGAATGTCACACCAGGATTGCCCACCTTTGGGGTGTTGTGTTCAGGAATTTAATGCTGCTGCTGCTGGCATTGAGACTTTTGATATAAAATGGGTTTTTACAAAAGCCTTGGATACTCATTTTAACTGTCAGACCAATGCTCTGACTATGCTGATGCTCTGTGGAGTTTCACTGGTATTTTCCAAGTGTTTGTACAGTTTTAACTGTCAGACCAATGCTCTGACTGATGCTCTGTGGAGTTTCACTGGTATTTTCCAAGTGTTTGTACAGTTTCTACAGCTGAATATCCTGTATGTTCTGCTTTGTTGTTTTTTATTATGGTTTATACTGCACTGCAGGCAAGGACTGCATTAAAACCATTTTTGGCTAATGAATTAGACTTGTGAATGGTTATTTCCTATGCTCGGGCTAAACATTTCCTCTCTGGAGGTGTTACACAACTTTAATTAATTGGAATTACTGCTTGGAAGAGGGAACGTTCTTTATCTGTGACAAAAAGATTCCTTGGTGTGGGCAGCCCAGACCTCAGCACTCCACTCACCTGGTGAGAGGTAAGGACACTACTGGAGACAACATTCCCCAATCCTGCAACTGTAGAATATGGATACATGTAAAAATAATAATGGCTTATATTGTGTTCATGGATTTCCCCAAAGTTCCAGTAAGGGCAGGTTCTGGCCAGCTGGGTATGGTGTGCTTGATGCCAGGGGATTCAAAGAAAGAAGGGCTTTGGCTGCAGATTTAATGTGACCCAAAGAGTGCCCTGAGGCTCTGGAAAGGCTGCTGGGCCCTGAGGGCCACGCTTGTCTTCTGGCTCTGGAGCTCTGTGAACAGGGCTAAAAATCGAGTTCCAGCTTTTTGCTGCAGTTTTCCTGTCTTTTAAAGGGTTGGTGAGACTGATCCAGCCACAAGTTTTGTCTCATACAACTCCCAAGTTCTGTATGTGTAGAATTTCCACAAGCAGTGCTGCTCCCACCCCCAGTTCCCACCCAGTTTGCAGCTCTGCTGCACCAGGAATCTTCCTGATTCAGGAGCCCAGAGCAAGACAACCAGGGCTGTTTCACTATTTGAGAATAATGTTTGCAAAATTCCAAAGTTGTATCTTTATTACCAGCCAAAGACCAAAAATCCATGTGGCTGCTCAGGAGGACCCTGGGATTTGGAAGCACTGGGAGTGGCTGTGGCTGGAGTGATGTGACCCTAGAAATGAAGGACACTCCCTTGGGGTTTAGTTGGGTTTATTTTGCTCTTGCAGGCGGCCACGGACAGGCTGGAGAAGAATAAATAGGAATAAAAGCAGAGTGTGGCAGTTACAGAGCCCCAACATGGAGATGCTTGACCATGTAGCCAGAGTGCTTTGTCACTGTACCTGATCCCTGTTCAGGCCAGCACTAACCTAAGTTAGTTGGCCAAAAAGGTTTTTAAACATGCCCTCGACCAACTCAATAGTAATAAAATGTAAAAAAACCTCTTGTAATGCCATAGAGTCATATCCAGTTGTTCCAAGACTGTCAGTCTGTCCCAAAATACTTCTGTCCAAAGTGTGTTGGTGCAACAGGATGCACTTCTGTAGTTAAAATGGTGATGTCTGGGAATTCCTGGATGATGGATTTGGCACCTTGGAAGAGACAGCAAAGGCAATAATGACTACAGTGCTTCAGCCCATGTCAAACTGTGATCAGCAGCATTCCAAAAGTAAGTCAGGCTCTGTGCTTGTCTCCTCTTCCTGCTCCTGCCTTAGCTAACCATCTCTGAGGAAAACTGCCTGGCTTCAGGGGATTGTTTTTTTTAGGTTTTCTTCTTTGGAATTGCCTTTCCCATATAGCCATACTCCCAATTAAAGTGGTTACAGGCTGCTCTGCAGTTCAGCTGAGTTTTCTGATAGAGATTTCTGCCATGGCCAGTTTCTAACACAACACACAAGATCCTCTTTCCTCCCAGAGAAGCAAATGTTCCTCATTTAGATCTGCTTTCACCTTTAACCTGCAGCCAGGCCAGTTCTGTAGCTCCATTCAGCTCCCACTCCTGGTGTTGCTCTGGAGCTGGGCCAACCCCCACATTCCACAGTCCAGAACAGCAGCTGGCCTGGCACTGCTCTGTGAGCCATGAACTGGCAGTGCTGCAAACTCCTGCTCTGAGGAACACTCTCCCTTGGCATTTTGCCACTCAGTCCCCTCCTCACTGCCCACATAAACACAGCTCTCTTTGCTCAGTCTTACAATTCAGCCAAAACCCCAAATCTGCTCTGAGCAAAGCGATGCTGCCATAGGCTCAGCTCTGTGCCCTGTGTGACTGATGGCACTGTCCCCAGCAGCCAGCTGTGCTCACTGCTGTGCCCCCACTCACCGTGAGGGGTGGAGAAGAGGCTGAGCAGGATGATGACGCTGGGCTGCACCCCGTGTTCCACGAGCACCTTGACAGCCTCGATGACCGTGTTCCCAGTACCTGAGAGGGCAAACAGGGAGAGGCTTTAGGGGTTTTGCCCTGGTTGATGAACTTGTCCTAAGCTGTCTGAGAATACCTCTGGTACAGTTGTGACTGAATGGTGACTCTGTCCTTTCCCACAGGAAAGGCATCACCTCTGCATGGACTCCTTGTTCTCCTAATGGCAGAACTTGGAGTGGACAAGCAACCTCATCCCAACAAACTCCTTATAATATTAATCTAGAAATGTCTCAGAATAAGAAAAACACTGTTTGAGTCTTTTCCCAAGGTCAAATTCATATAATTAAATTTATATCATGTCTTAATCTCATCCTTTCTCCCAAGAGTAGCCATACCCAAACAATTTGCTCTGCATTCACACTGGTGCAGCTGAGGAATCCCAGCAGAGCCCCAGAGTGTGAAGTTTTCTCGCTCAGCGCCCGGCGGAGCCCGGCTGTCCGCGCTGACACTCACTCAGGATCGGGTACATGAGCAGCACTTTCCTCCTGTAGATGTCTGGGGGGAACTTGGCGTAGTACACCTTGGCTCGCTGCGTCTCCTCGTCGCTCTGGATCAGGATCTTCCCGATGCGGATGGAGCGGCAGCAGTCCCGCAGGCCCTGCTCCATCGCCTCCCCTGCAGGGCCAGCACAGACACAGCAGCCGATGTGACACTGGGACAGGGCTCGGGGCAAGGGGCTGCAGGGACGGGGACAGTCCCAAAGGAACAGTCCCCAAAGAGACAGTCCCACAGGGACAGTTCCCAAATGGACAGTCCCCAAAGAGTCCCAAAGGAACAGTCCCAAAGGAACAGTCCCCAAAGGAACAGTCCCATAGGGACAGTTCCCAAATGGACAGTCCCCAAAGAGTCCCAAAGGAACAGTCCCAAAGGAACAGTCCCCAGAAAAGGGACAGTCCCAAATGGACAGCTCCAAATGGACAGTCCCAGAGGGACAGTCCCCAGAATTAGAGTCCGAAAGGGACAGTCCCAAAGGAACAGTCCACAAGGGAACAGTCCCAAATGGACAGTCCCATAGGGACAGTCCCCAGAATTAGAGTCCAAAAGGGTCAGTCCCAAAAGAACAGTCCCCAAAGGGACAGTCCCAAAGAAACAGTCCCCAAATGGACAGTCCCAAATGGACAGTCCCAGAGGGACAGTCCCCAAAGGGACAGTCCCAAAGAAACACTCCCCAAAGAAACAGTCCCAAAGAGACAATCCCAAATGGACAGTCTCAGAGGGACAGTCCCCAAAAGGACTGTCCCCAAATGGACAGTCCCAGAGGGACAGTCCCAGAGGGACAGTCCCAAAAGGACTGTCCCCAAATGGACAGTCCCAGAGGGACAGCTCCCCCGTGCTGGTGGACAGTTCTGAGCACTAAAACACCTGAAGCTCTTCCCCTTTTTCTCCTGTTTCCAGCAAACCGAGTCTCCTCGCTGTTGCCGAGCCCTGGTTTGGCGCTCCCAGCTGTGCTGAGCTCCCACAGGACAGAGCTGGAAGGTCAGAAGGGGCGGGTGGGGTTTGGGGACATCCCGGTGACAGAGGGTGGGGCCAGAGCTGGCTTGGCCAGCACAGAGCCAAAGGTTTGCCCAGCACTGGGCACTGACAGGGACTCTGCCCCCACCGAGCGTGGCTGGCTGGGGCCCTGGCTCTGGGCACCAGAGGGACATGGGAGGGCACTGGGCCCCTCACAGGGAACAGCTGCCAGGGAAGGGGCCACAGGAGATCTGTGCCAGCCATTTGTCTCTTAAAGGTTAATGGGAGATACTCCTGGACAGTCTCTGATCAAGGATACCTAAGAAAGAGTTTGGGTAAACCTGTTGTTGCACATCTTTGAAAGGAAGTTGCTTCCAGGCTTCCAAAGCATTTAACGTGTCCTGCAGCAGCCAGCAGCACCTACCACTTCTCATGATGCTGACCCCGCAGTTTCCCTTTTCGAATCGGACTCCTTCATACTTGTGTCCTGTGAGGGAAGAAACCAGAGCTCAGTGGCTGCTCCCTTCTGGCTCTCTGAGCAGAGGTGGTCCTGGCTCTGTCACTGCCTTAAGGGAACAGATGTGACACCAATGCTCAAAGCTGAAAGGGGCTGCTGTTTGATGTAGAAATGGGCACAGGTAATGGATGTGCCTCCTGGGTGGGTGTCTGAACTCTGCTTCCAGTTGAGGGTTTGCAGTTCATCATTTCTCTAATTGTAAGTACAACCACACCAATGCTTTACTGCAGTGAGAGTGTCACCCTGCAGGAATGCAAGTGGAGTTCTCAGGGGGACAGGACTCAGCTGGTGCACATCTCAGTGTGCTGTGGGTCACACCACAGAGCTGACAGTTCCCCCAGCCTGCTGATGCACTCAGCAGCTGCCTGAGTAGCTGTAACCTTACAGATCTTCACAGCTGACAGGAGGAACCACAACTCCTGCAATGGTTTTCTCCAGTGCCACTTTGCCTTTCCTGCTCATCCTCACTCCCAGCTGGCCCCAGCTGCAGGGCCAGCTTTAGGCTGGCAAAGCAAAGCTGCTTGTGCCAAGCACTTTCTCCTTAATGGGCATGTGAAATGTCATCAGTTTTAGTTCAAGGCTGTGGTGTGGGCAGGTGAACTGATCTTGCACATACACTGGTACATTTTCATCATGGTTTTGCAAGACCACTGTAATCCTTAGTGAAATGACAGTATTGACTGTTTTGCTCAGTTGTGACGTGTGCCCTGTAGCTTTCTAAAGCAGCAGGGACAGTCACTCTGCCCTGCTCAGAGCTCCCCAGGGAAGCACTCGTGGCACCAAGTCTGTCAGAATTCAAAGACCATCTGGATGTTGCAGGGTTCAGTTTTGGGCAGTTCTCTGAGGAGCAGGGAGTTGGACTCAATGATCCTCTGAGTCCCTCCCAGCTCAGGATACTCTGTAACTCTTGTAATAATTCTGTGTATTTTGATGTCAGTATCAGTTCCAGTCCCACCCAGGCCAGGGGTGATTTCCCACATACCTGTTGGAGTGGTCACAGTACATTCTGTGTAGGGCAGTTGATTCAGTCCCTCTTCAACCACGAGTCTGATCTGTGGAACCAAAGAGGTGGGCCAGCTTTAGGGGATTGTTATCTCTGGAGATAAGGCACTACATGGCAGTAGTAGCTACAAGGTCTGGGTGAGCCCAAGTGGCCTAAAAGGGTCACTTTAAATTCAGACCCTAATTGCTGTTAGAGACCTTTTGGGGGTGAGCTCTATGTTTTGGCCACAAATCAAACAAAGGCATTGCAGAACAAAACTGGGAGAAGCAATAAGCAATATAAAGCAATCATAAGCAATCATAAAACTGAAAACTGACTGACTTTACATCTGGTAGGCAGAGGCTTCACAGACAAATTCTTCTCAACAACAGATGAGTGAGGCACCAATGTAACTCCATTTGCTGACAGGAAATCCTGCTGAGGGAAAGGTGAAGTTCCCCCTCAGCCAGGCTCCATTTTCACATCCCTGTTTCTAGGACTGAGCTGCAGCTGGGCTGCCAGAACAGCCCCAGAAGCTGCAGCAATGCACACACACCACCAGTGCCCAGGAGTGTCTTTATCACCTCCACCTCCCACTCCTGCCAGCTCTGGTTTCCAGGTGGTGCTGCCAATCCCTGCACTTTTGGATGGTGCAGGTGGAGGGGCAGCTCGTGAGCCCCCAGGCCTCCCCTGGTGCTGCCCTGCAAAGCACCAAACACATCCACAGAGTGGCTGTCCTGGAGGATGCTCTGGGGATTAAAGATGTGAGAATTCTCTCTGTTCATGAGTCAAAGATTCACAACCCAGAACTGCTCAAGGAAAGCCACTGCCAAGCAAGAGCTTTAACTAAAAAAATCACTGATTATTCAAAATTCACTGCGGGATGGAGAGTGAGGCAGTGCTCCTGGGATGCAGCAGGTACTGCTCACCTCAGGCAGTTCTTATTCCAGAGGGCAGCCTGGAAGGTTTTCCTGTCCTTCCATTCTGCCCCAGTTCCTGGCACACAAGCAGCCTCTGCTGGAAATGGTCCCTTACATTTATAATCTCTCTTTCAAGGTATTTTTAGTCATTTTAATACAACTTATTCTTCCTAGAGCTGTGTTTGTGGCAGCCATACTCAGAGGTTGTGGTTAGTTTCTGGGACATTTGTACCCAATTTTATTTTATATTTTTGAACTTAGTTCACCAAAAAAAAAAAAAGCACACCTATTTGCCAGATTTGGAAGAAAAGCCTTTTTCATCTTGCTGAAGTGCTGACATTGCTCCACATAATCTACCAAAAATTTAGAGTAATCCAGTAAAGGTCTTATGGTCAAATAATCTCTGTGATCTCCCTACACTTATCAGCGTTTTACACAAGGGCTGGAAGGATCCTTTGTAAACTTGTCAGTGTTGATAAAACATTTATTTTTGCAGTGTGCTTCCTGCCACCTCCACACTCAGGGATTAATTTCCTCTCTCTTCTCTCATGCCCCGAGAACCAGCTGCTCCTGTCCCAGAGAGGTGGCTGCCATTGCTCAGAAGATAAAAGCAGTGTTATTACAGCCCCACGTGAAACAGGAAGTACAGCTTTGGTCCCAAGGCAGAAAATCCTCTAACCCATTATGTGTGGCTGTTCTTGGAAGCTCAGGAGGAGGCAGAGCATCTGTACAGCTCTTTGCAGCTCAGCATTTCAAACCATTTTGAATGCTCACCCCTGAAAGAGGCAGGAGGGCAGAAAGGTGAAGTGACCTGGGCAGTGTTACACAGGGAGCTGCTGGCAGGGCTGAGAAGTGAATTCATGGCTCCACCTCAGGCCTCCAGGCACCCCCCAAAATGTGCTTTCAGCAGCTGTGACACCAGCTCGGTGCTTCCAGTGTGGGTGCTGGTCAGGGGGAGCCTCCTGCCCCCAGAGGAGCTCTGTGCCCTGAGTTCCAGCTGCCCCCAGTTCCACCAGCAGCAGCCACAAGGACTGACTGGCTCCCATGCCAGGGCTGCTTCTCCTCCTTCACAAACACCACACAGGTTTGTCTTGGTCCTTCCTCCTCACAACTTTAACCTCACTTCTTTCAATTCAGGATCACCGCAGTGGCTTTCAGACACTCCCTGCCAACCTCCACTGCCCATTAACTCCTTTTTCTCACAAGTATCTTCAAACATTTCCTTTGTGTCATCTCCTTATGTGTGAAACAAACTGCCAGAAGAAAAAACTGCACCACCAGCAATCCATCACCTTTAGAATCCCTCCTTAAGTCTTCTCCCTCTGGTGACCTCAGGAGACACTGCCCCTAACAGCTGCCAAGGCAGCTTAACTTCATTCTCTGCATTCTTCTGCCCAAGCTTAACTTCATTCTCATTTCCTCACTGCAACAAGGTGGATTTTCTTCCCCTATAATCCCACACTTTTCTTCACACATTGCCTCTTGCCATTAAACTCTGTTTGCTCTCTGGGTGAAAAACATGGCAAGTCATAACTGTTTGCACCTTGCCAAGTTTAGTAGAGACCAAATCCCACATGAAATTATAACTGTTCTTTGTCACACCTAGGAAAATATTCAGAAAATGAGAGTCCTACATATTCTTTTGTGCAAAATTCCTCCTACAAGATGGAAAACAGAGCAGCAGTTCTGTGGCAAAGAGCTGCAGGACCAGCACACAGAGGACACTGGTGCAAGGACCTGAACTCACTGCCTGGATCTGCAGTTTCCAGCAATGAGAGGGGGGGAAAAAAAATCAGTGTTTGTCTCAGAACAGGGCAGGACACCCAAGAAAGGTGAGAAAGTACATGGGAAAAGGTCCTTCACACTAATTACTGACAGTAAGGTACTGCAATGCAGGAAACATCCTCAAAAAGGGGAAAGTAGGGGGGAAAGTGGAAGATAGCACTGCAGTCACAGCCTGTGGTCATATCTAAACCTGAGCAAGCCTGGATTAAGCTTGGGCTCATCACAGGAAAGCTGCCTGCTGGGGCTGTAACTGTGAATGGTCTCTGGACTATGCTGGAAGGGGAAAAACACTGCCCTCTGTTAATGAGAGTGGATTTGAAAGAGCAAACACCCTTGTGGACACAAGTGTGTGTGGTAGCAAGTGCTGGGGTTTTTTTAAGCTTGTAATTTAAATGAGATAAAGGCTACACTCTCAGCAGTCTTTGTTCTGACTTACTAAAACAAGTGAAAACTTCAAACTGCTTTGTCCCTGCCTGTAACCACCATATGGCTAAAGACAAATTCTCCATGTGGATGCACCCAGAGCTAATAATCTAATACACAGCAAGTGCCAGGAGGCACTTCTGCATGCAAGCAACTGGTAACATCTGTAAGAAATTGTACTGCTCTGTTCACAAGATCAAAAGTGCTGCTTCAAACTAAAACTCAATTAGCTGCAACCTCTGTGCATCTGGTTTTGCTCAGAATTTTCTTATTACTGAAGGCCTCTGTCTTCAAGTAGCTGTGTCTGGTAACAGAATGGTTTCTGGAACCTGTTGAGATGAACAGTGAACAGAAGTCCCTATATAGAAAGTTGCAGTCACACAGCAATTTCCTTTGGGTAGAAAAGTCACTGTCACACTCCCACACTCCCTGTGTCCTGAAAGACCCATTTCATGGAAGAGTTGCAAAGTACAATATCAAGAACAAGAAATTCTTCACCTACCAGACGATCAGCAGAAAACACGAAGTCTCCTCTACTGGATTTCCTGGAAAATGTAATAATTTACTTGTTAAGTTGGGGAATAACTTTAAGAACGTTGCTTAAATACAATATTAAATACTATATTCCAAGACAGTTCAGAGAAATGTCTCCTATCACATCCTGAATTTATCCCAGAGGTTCTGTGTCCTGGGTTTCCTGGTTGGTGGCAGAGATGCAGTGACCCAGCACTGGGGTTTGCCTCTTGCTGCTGCTCTGTACCAGTAGCAATTAAACACAAGAGGATGATGTTCTCTAGGTTTCCCATGGTACTGCTGCTCCAGCTCAGTTCCAAAACACCTCCTAAGCTCAGATATTCCTGCATTCCCTGCAGCTCTGAGCAAGAGAGCTTTGCTTGCCTGTCCTGCAGTCAGACAGAAGCTGTGGGACAATGATCATGCAGATCTAACCCAGGGCTGACAACACACCTGATAAGCAGGAGATACATCCTATCTTATCTGGAACTCACTGAGTGTGATTAGATCTGTGAACGTGAGGTTAAACTGAGCAGGGATTAATGAGCATTCCCATGAAAACACCTCTCTGCCTCTTAGAAGTTTGGGTACAACCTTTTGCTCGTGTGCCTCTGTGGCTTTTGGCCCCTTCAGAAGGCAAAATGAAAGGTTAAAAGTCTGAATTTTGAAAGCAGCTTTAACACCTTGCTTCCCATGCCAAGAGCAATTCTCACTACACCAGAATAGGACACATTTCTGATCAAGGAGCCAACACTCACAGGACGGTGGCTTTGAAAACCCTGAGACACAACACCAACATGCCAAGAGATCCTTCTAAATGAAATGTTCTCTTAATCCCTCTCATGTTTTCAATATAATACTCTGCATGTCTCCTTAAATGCCATTTTGTATTTAATCCCCAAGATTCTGAGACACCTCATGCTTGCATGAATGAAAGTCAAAAGGTTTGCCTGCTCATTGCCTAGAAACCAGTCACTTATTCCCACTGTAAAAAAGAGGTTTCAAAAGAGCATTAACTTAATCTAGTATCATTCCTTGCACTAAGAACACACTGTTAAAATACTGTTTGCTTTTCTTTTTTCTTCTTTCTGGTACTGACAGGATATTCCTAACTTTCTGCTATTTTGACATTAACTGGACAGGCAATGCTCAAAAAGACCCCAAAAATTGGGGGGAAAAAAACCAAACCCAAATCTGTACAATTATATGACCCAATTTTATTAAGGCTTTTGGAAAGTTTCATACTTCTATCTGTAGTGTAGGTAAGTATTTTTAAAAGAGGGAAGTAGCTAAGTGGCCTATCTAGGTTCTTCCAGAACCTAGAAATTTCAGAAAATTTTGCTGAATTTCACAAACAGGTGTAAGACAGACCCAATAATGTCCAGGCCACAGTTTTGACTCAAAGTGATAATGTGTTCTGAGTTACTAATGCAGATTATGAGGCTTTGAACCAACTCCTCTGTCCTTGCAGAGACACAGATGTTCCTCTGCACAGTTCACTGAACACCCTTCATTGGTCACACCTGGTTTTTGAGAAGGGGAGGGCAACAGAAAATGACAATGCATACAAATAACAGTAATACAGAAAATGTCAGACCACACGTACAGGGGCAGCTGGAAAGCTCAGACCATATCTCAAACCCCACAGCCTGTCAGAATTGCCAGGGGGCAGGGAAAAAAAAAAGGGCTTATGTGAAAACACTGTAACTGTTCTGCCTAAATACCAGATAGAAATACATAAAGCAACAATTCATGTCAGACTAGAAACTGTTTCAGCTGCTTCATCAAGTAGCAAGACAACATCTAAAAATATGAGGCATTAAAACCTAACTTGTAGCAGGAACATTGTGTTACACAATATAAATGAGTTTCACTTTGTTTCTGAAGGCAGGGGAGTGTGGCTGATATCAGTGTCTGTCTTGGGAGGTGAGAAGAAATGGGTTTTTTGGGGCTGTATTGTAATATAAAGTAGCTGCAGGGTTTCTTCCTGCTTTAGCACTTGGTGACAAACATTGCCAGGTCTGCAGGTATTGGGGCATCAGTAATTCCTGTTTCTCTCATTTCCTCACAGAAACTGTTGAGAGACAGCCAGGGTGAGGGCCAGGCTGGAAAAAAGCCACTTCCCTACAGAGGATTTGTAAAAGGTTTTTAAGAAAACTGAAGGCACTGGATGAGCTGTTGGCACTCAGGGAGATGATGTAGCTGGGAACAGGTCCACGTTCTACCTGCAGCACTTCAGTACTTAATGGACTGCAGTCCTTAATTTTTCTCATGCTGGGGCTGGGATGCAGAGTGATCCCACCCTCCCTGCCTGCAGCAGCTCTCCTTACCAGCACAGGTGAGTTCCACCCTCCTGAATCCCCTGCTCTGTGCAGCAGCCAGGACTGCACATCCAGCCTCTCTGCCATCTGCATTTCTATGTTCTGTTCCTCAGGGAATAAGAAGCTTTACCAGAATACCACAGCACGATCTCACCCAACAGACACAAGATCCTTAAAGTACCTGGATTTAAATTGTAGTTCCTGTTAAATCATGAGTTAAAATGACACTGCCAACCTGAGCTAATGAATTTTCTTCTATATAAACACACTATTCATTTCAGCTTCCAGATCCCTGCTTCACATCTGAGGGTAGAAATTACCTTGAGATCATTCTCTCCTTGAAAAGAGACTGTAACTGTTCTAGAATGTTCAGTACTTCAGTGCATCAGCTCACACCCCATTAGAGCACTCGAGGTCCATCTCCCAGTCAGGATAAAAGGCACCTGCCCCCATTAAGCACTTGCTGAGCAGAAAAGTGACAAGGCTGAGGGAAAATGAGGAAACCCAGGCACAGTGATCTATCCATCTCCCCAACCCTGGCACACAGACCAAGTTCTTGTTAACTTTAAGGAAGCAAAAGTGCCATTTCAGTCTGCCAGGAGGACATCCCTGTCCCAGCCAGCCACCTCTGAATCCCGTGAGACACCATGACCAGCCACAGGAAGGTGGGCTTTTCTTTACAGTAATACCAATTGAAAGGCCATGATTTCTTTCTCTGAATCCTCTCAGGAACAAGGAAAGAGCTTTCCACTTCTCTGAGCAGCTCATGCTACAGACAAAATAGTCCTCAAAGTCTTCTGCATCTGGCCTGACCAGACCTTAGCTCCATCCCACTCACTGGGATTATCTATCTGAGGATTTACCCCTTCCTCACCTACAGTAATAGTCCCAAACTGACTGGGTTTTCCCCCTACTTTTGTTCCATTTCTACCTCCACAGGAGCTTGCCTTTTAATGTCTGCCATTTTCAGGTATTGCTGTATTTGGAACATCCATCCTCTGCAGCCATTGAGGAATCTAAATATTCTCCTTGAGTTAAGGTGTTACCTGCTCTTTTTTAATCCAGAAAGTCTAAATGACAGCACTCTAATTTCCTGTAGATAACAGCTTCTCCTTCTTCCCAAACACTGTATGTCAACATACCTCTTTATCAGCTTAAATTGGATTTTTTGACCAGTAGCTGCTCTGAGCCACATTGCTGCCAGTTCACAAACAGCTCTGAGGAGAAGGAGTTTCTTTTAGCACCTGGTTTGAATGCTACAGTAGCTACAGAGTTGTCTTAGGGCAGATTGCAGCAGTCCAGGGTAAGGTTAATGAACAGTGCCTAAAAAATCCTCTTCTCCCTTCAGCATCTTTCTGAATGACAGGTATGAAAATAGGTCAGTCCGAGGCCTCTTAATGAGATGCAGCTGAATTCCTGGGACAGAACACAAAAATAATATTTCCCTACTGTCCTTACCTACAAACCCAACCTTGCTGAGCAGGCTGCTATCTGATTTTCCTCACTGGTTGGGAAGGGAACTTGGAAGTGACAGCTCC
This sequence comes from Passer montanus, assembly GCF_014805655.1. Classification (NCBI taxonomy): domain Eukaryota; kingdom Metazoa; phylum Chordata; class Aves; order Passeriformes; family Passeridae; genus Passer; species Passer montanus. The sequence continues at coordinate 1,393,558 of NW_024372813.1, forward strand.
ATCCCCACTTCCAGGGCAACATCACACTCAGAATAAAGTACAGCCCGTGATTGCTGCAGCTGCTCTGAGTAATTCACTGTTTACAAGTCCTATTCTAGACTTCCTCTTACCAAAGTCTTGCGCAATGAAGCAGATGTAACTCTAAAAAATGTCCTTCAAGTTCAAATTGCAGCTGCTGCTTTCTGGATAAGCTCACTGTAACCAGAAACCTCTTAAATGCATTTGAAAGAGGTCAAAACCTGTGTACAACAAAATAATAATAAAACCCCCGAGTAAAGTAATTACATTGCTAGTATTTGTCTAGACATCAAAACAATATGGTTTTCACTAACCTCAAAACCTTTCACAGGCCATCACCAAGCCTAGTTTGGATTCTGTCTCTCCCTGCTTAGCTCACTCCCAGCTTCCTTTTCTGCTCCACAGAGAAGCTGCCAGGTGGGTGTTCTCACCTGCAGAGATCTTCTGTGTGGTCTTGCCAAAAGTGCCCTCCTTACATGAAGACTGCACTGCCTCTGGTGCTCCTGCTGCCAGGTTTCATTTTCCCCCACAATGCTTTGAAAATTAAGGAAAATCCTCTACAAACTAGTTTAAGGGAAGGAGGCTCAGCTATATTAATAAAATTAATGGAGGTACTGTCTTTGAGAAATGGTGATCAGTTTTGCATTAAAAAATTAATTACAAAATGAATTTTAAAATGTTACCTACAAAGTTGAGCCCCAAGAGCCAGAAAATAGCAAAACATGGACTGTGCAAATGGACAGATGAGAAACACAGCAAAGAACAGTGTCTTTGCAATGACTTATTGAAGATGTCAGAAAGCCACTGTGTCACAGGAAGAGAGGGTTTTATTCAGACCTGATCACTCTATTAATAGGCTTGATTTCACACCTCTTTGCTGGTGGTTCTTGCAAACCAGTAGTTTTTAATAAATAGATGGATGCTACTGAAGTTTGTCTTATATTGTATGCTATATTTAACACTTTCCACTATCACCTTCTCAGTGCTGAACAAGCACAGCTACAAACGCGATCAGTGGGAGGGACGCGTTCAGCACCTGAGCTGCCTTGTGGAACACGGAGCTCACAGTTAGAGCCTGGGAAGGGCTCCCCGCCCCTCGCTGCCTGCAGGATGCGCTCTCCAGAGAGCGGCGATGAGCCCCGCGGGACCCTAAGGTGCAGCCTCCTTTCTCAAGGGCTTTACACACCTTGTGCTGATGATGTGGCACGCAGGCTCCGAGCCGCCCGCCGGGCGGAGGTGAGCAAACACCCCACCAGGGACCGTCCGAGTGCGAGAGGGGTTCAGGGACCGTCCGAGTGCGAGAGGGGTTCAGGGACCCGCCGAGCCGCGCAGTGCCCGGCAGCCCCGCGGCGCGGGTGGGCACGGAGTCCCGGGGGCTCTGCCTGCGCCGGGCACGGAGCCCCGGGGGCTCTGCCTGCCGGCTCGGCGGGGCTGTGGAAGGATGGGCTGAGCCACAAGCGATGATCCCCCTCCTCTCCCGGCCCGCCGCGGGCCCTCCCCAGCCCGCCCGGCCCGGCCCGGCCCGGCGCGCTCACTTGTCCCTGATGATGGTCTGCAGCTCCCGCAGCTGGTCGTTCATGGGCAGCAGCTTCAGCTGCGGCCCGATGGCCGGCACGCCGCCCTCCCCCGCGGGGACCGGCGCCGCCACCACCCCGTTGCTGCTGCTGCTGCTGCTGTCCGGGCTGGGGCAGCCGCTGTCCTCGCTGGGCTCAGCGAAGCGGATCAGCCGCGATCCTCCGCTCGCCGTGGCCGTGGCGGCCGCCGGCGGCTCATCCTGCGGCCGCGGGCCGAGGCGCTGGTTCTGGCAGGGCATCGCCTCCATGCGCCGGGGCCGCGCCCCCGTGCGCGCCGCCGGGGGAGTCACCAACTGCTGTGGATTCACTGCAGGTTTGATCTTCTCACAGGCAGTAAATCCATGACCTGGGCAAGGCTGGATGCCTCTGCTCTGTGCTGGGCTGATGTGCCACATTCAATTATTTCTTGAACGCTTTAAGGGATGGTAACTCCACCACTGTCCTGAGGGACTCCTTCCAATGCCTAACCACATCTTCAGTGAAAACAACTGGACTTGTCATTCTTGTAACACAATCAAACACATTTTAAAATATAGCTTTTTAATGCTACTTGTTTAATTGGCTGTGAGATATAATTCAGACTACATTTCCAAAGTGCGTGCTGCTGGTCAGTTCTTAAATGCAAGGTCTGAGGATTAATAGTTCATATTTTTCTAGAAATAAGTGCAACAGTTTCTATCTCCAAAAGAGCACTGTGCCTTTCAGCACACATTCTACTTGCCAAAATTATTTTACACCTCTGAAAAAGGGCTTCTATCTGCCCTTAACCTTGTCCCGTTTTTCTATTTTTATTTTCTTTGCATTACTTCATTCTGATTAATTTTCCCTCTTGCTTAATATACTTCCTTGAAGCATTCCCCTTCTTGTGTTCATAGCCTTCCAATACCATTGATTGTAAGTGACATTTGAATATTGACACTTCTCTTTTTCCTCCAGCCTGACTCCTGGATTGATTTGGATTCCCATAGACCTGGGGACTTTCTTTCAGGCTGATGCCTGCCACAGCTGGAACTGTCAATGTTACCATACAGAACAGAGGTTTCAGTCTCCCTTTGGCATACTGATTATCTGGAATTCAGTGTTGATCCTTTCCATTATGTAGGAATGGTATTAATTATAAATCTGACTTCTAGAAGATATAAATACTTACTGCTAGAAGTGAAATTCATTACAGCCCTAGAATCATATTAAGCGCCTTTAATGAGAAAGAAGCTAAGAATTTCAAGAAACTCTAAATAAAATGTTATTTCACCTCCACAAGATGGGTGTTGTATTTGTGTTGCTGAGCTGCTTCTATAAACTTTTCTAGCTGCAAAACTAACATGCTCTCATTTAGTACGCTGACCTTGGTCTCAAGCCCTGGTTTGTTGCCTACACAGCTCCTGGAAAAAGGCCAGATTAGATATCTTTTAGGATTCTATTCACAAATCTTCTTCGTGGTGAGTTATTTCCATTACTGGAGCTTCTATTTCTTCAACTGAGCTGCTTCTGTCATCTTTCCAGAGTGCCAGCTCTGGAGCAGGCATTGATTTGTCTGTCTCCAAGGAGATCCTCTGCTTCCACAGCTAAATCTGCAGAGAAATAGATATTTATTTTGTGGTGAGCTACTTTAAACAGTGAAAGTTCATAAAACTCCTCTGCTGGCTTTCTGTGTCTCTATCATGAGCTCTGTTCTCCTGGTTCAGTCACTCTGGGATAGAGTGACTGAACCAGGAGAACCAGTGGAATGCAGGCTCTTTTCAGCCTGGATGTCTCTCAGGGTTTGAGCAGTGTCTCGTGCAGGTATCAGTAATCTGGGATCACATAAATTAAATGGTATCAAAAGGAGAAAGAGAAGATCAGAACAGGAAACAAGACTGAAATATTAGCAGGAGGAAATAAAGCCAGTACCGTGGAAGAGTTATTAAAGAAGAAACAGCTAAAGTAAAATTTGCAGGGAGAATACTCATATCAAATATATTACGTTTGGAAAAAATAAAATGGTACATTATCTAACAAAGACAAGGCTGAGATGATGCAGGGGTTGTGTAGTTTGACAATAACCATTTGCTGAGGGATTTGTAAGTCTCTGTTGGAGGCATTGGAGCTGTGAGATCCTGTGACACCACAGCACAGGGTGCTGTTATCCCTGTGCAGGACGTTCCATAGAGCACATGTCCAAAGAGCCTGACATGGTCAAAATACTGGACACATTTCACAGGGCCGAGAGCCTGGGCTGCATGTTGGACTGACCCCTAAAGCACCACACGTGCACACAAACACTGTGCATGAAACCATCGCAGCAGTGCATGTGGGAAAACTGCAGAAACATTTGAAATCACTCCAAAGATGCTGCCATGCTGGCCAGCCTGTCTGTCCAGGCCATCCCAGACAGAGCTGTGATTATCCCGTTTTGCCTGGTCAAACTTCCATGTAGAGCACAGCACAGGGAAGGAAGCAGATCTATGGAAGGCAGAAGCCCAGAATTCCTGTTTATCCCTCTGAATGATGCCACGGGGAGGCACTGTTCAGACCCAGCTCTGCCAAATGCAATTATGATGAAGAATTAGATTAGTGCCAGAGAAATGTCGTCTCTGTCGTTTGAAGTGGATCCTGGTCAGGAGCAAAGATGCGTATCAAAGTACAGACTAGAGAAATCCTGCCTCATTAAAAATCGACTTTAAGCCAATTGTCCTCTTCCTTTCTGTCTGTCTGTCTGTCTGTCTTTCTCCCCTGCAAATGAGCTTACAACTCTCCCTCAAGGCATGAGCATCAGCAGTCAAGCTCTGGTAGCTTTGAAGAAATCTTTGTGTGATTAGAAATGCCACACAGAGTTACAGCCTTCTGACAGCTCTGCATGCCGATCACATGGGAGTATATAGGCCATTGGAAATGTAATCCATGGCATAGCTCTATCTTCCTAAGTGGGTGTTTAATTAGGAACTGTACTATTGCTGCATTATTCTGGCTCAAAGGAGCTACGGCTGAGCTGTGTGGGCTGGAGGAGGCCTCTGAGGCAGCTCAGAATTTAACCCTGGGAAGGGTGTGGAATATAGGATTAGGTCTGTGTGGAGATGTATCATCCCACATGCCATCCACACCTTCCCCTCCAGCCTGTGCTCCCTCATGGTGCTTTTCTGCGCCCCAGGCAAGGAAACTGCCTGGGCAGCTGCTCTGTGGGGCACCCAAAATCCAGAGGGACTGTGTGCCAACTGGAGCTCCTCCTTCTGTCTGCAGCAATGTCAGTGTCCAGCTGCATCAGGACAAAGCATGGCAGTGCTAGCAGCTTGGAAGGAGCACCCTGCATGGAGCACTGACAGAGCTGCTGACCAACATGAGCGATGCTTCCAGCCGTGCGGTTTCTGCTGAGGACACCCATATTCCAACAGCGCAGTGTCTCAAAGAGAAGGCTTTTATCTGCACAGTCTGAACAGAAAGGCTTCTGAGAGGCTCAGAATGGCCTGGTTCATTCTGGCTTAGAAGGGCCTGGTAAATCCCCAGCTCAGCAAGGGTGTGCCTGACCCCTCAGGGCGCCATGGCAAGACTGAGAGCAGCTCTTTTCTGGATGCTGTTGTGGGACTGATAACAGAAGGGCTTCTGAGAGGGGCATGGCTCAGAATGGCCTGGGTCGTTCTGGCTTAGAACGGCCTGGTAAATCCCCAGCTCAGCAGGGGTGTGCCTGTCCCCTCAGGACACCATGTGTGTCCTGAGGGGACACCATGTGTGCTGAGAGCAGCTCTTTTCTGGATGCTGTTGTGGGACTGAGGGCAGCCCCTCTCACTGCGTGCTTTGCTAGGGCTGTGGGCTGCTCCTCTGGCATTGCCATGGTGGCACTCAGGACACTTGAGACAGCATAGCAGGGCTGAGGGCTGCTCATCTCTGGGCTCCATGATGGGACAGACAGTAGCCCCTCTGAGAGTGCAACGGCAGGACTCAGGGCTGCTCCTGAGTCCAACAGTGGGGCTGAGGGCAGCCCCTCTTTGAGTGCCATGGTGGTACTGTGGGCTGCCCCTCTTTGGGTGCCATGGTGGGACTGAGGGCTGCCCCTCTTTGGGTGCCATGGTGGGACTGAGGGCTGCCCCTCTTTGGGTGCCATGGTGGGGCTGAGGGCTGCCCCTCTTTGGTGGGCTGCCCTTCTTTGGGTGCCATGGTGGTACTGTGGGCTGCCTGCTCAGGGCACCATCGTTCAGGCCACCTCCTTTCGTGGCACCATGAGGAATGAGGCCGGCTCCCCTCACGGCGCCATGGCAGGGCTGAGGGCTGCCCTTCTCAGGGTGCCATGGTGGATCTGAGGGCAGCCCCTGTCAGAGTGCTGTGGTGGTGCTCAAAGCTGCCCTTCTTGGGCCACCATGGGGCAGCTCCGCTCACAGAATGCCAGGGGGAGGTCCAGGGCAGCCGATGGATCAGAGGGCAGCCGAACCCACCATGGCACCGCGAGCCGCCTCCCCTCAGAGCGGCCGGACCCGCCCCGCCCCGCCCCGCCCCGCCCCGGGGGGCGCACAGGTGTGTGGGGGCGCCGGGGCGGGCGGTGAGGGGCTGAGGGGGCGCCGGGGGCTGGGATGGCCGAGGGGTGGGCGGTGAGGGGCTGAGGGGGCCGCGGGGCCCGCAGCGCTGTTCCGCGGGTTCTGCGAGCACCGCCCGGTTCGTCCTTGCCGGTATGGGCGCCTGCTCGCCCCGTTGCCCGCCGGCCCGGTGTCGGTGCCCGCCGCGCGGGGCTCCCGGAGCCGCGGGGACGCTGGTGCGGAGCGGCCGCGGGTGGCGTGGGCTCTCTCTGGGGGCAGGCATCAAACCCTCGGTGTCTTTGTGAGGGTGCTGAGTGCGTGTGTAGTGAGGAGCTTGTGCTGACGGCTGGTTCCGCCGCTGTGCGCGGAAAGGCAGCTGGAGCTGGAATGCTTTCTGTCAGCTGTGGAGCGCTGTAATATGTCCTAGTGGGTTATTTTTATTACCAGTATTGAGTACTTTATCTCAAACTAAGTCCAGCTTTCAGTAATTCACGTGCATTTTTCAAAGTGGCTTAAGGAAGTGTATCCCAAAGACTGAGGCAATGAACTTTCATAAACTCTCAGCTGGTAATTCTGTTTGATAATAAACTTTTTTATCGTCTCGAATTGCTGCTGGTTTTGAGTAACTTTTCTTTGTCACCTGCCTTGATTGGTTTTTCCTGACAGGCAGAATTCTGTCAGGGACTACAGTCAACTTCATGTTACTAGATGAGATGAGCAGGACTGAAAGGGTAAATTTTGGAGGTTTTAATTTTGAAACTTGTGCAAGAGGCTGAGAGCTAAAGTCGATGCAGATCAAGTATTTTACCCATGTCTTTGCATACATTAAAATACACCTGAATACTCAGTATTGTCTGGTGGTCCTGGAGACGTATTTCAGCTGTTAGGGAACAAACAGCAATGTTATCATGGTGATGAATGGAGGTATTACTTATATTCCTGCTTTCCTTCTGAATGACTTTATTTTCATGTGAGAAATGCCAGTCCCTGCTGATCAGTTTTAATTGCCACGTGTCACTAAATGTGGATTTGCTGAACTAGAAGGCCAATACTACATCTGTGAGATATATATATATATTTATGTGTGTTCATCTCTTTGGCTTTTTAATTTCTAGGCATTTTTTGTGTTAGAAAGTGGTCAATGAGTGCATTTTTTAATGGTCTGATAATGAATTTTCACTTTTGGATCCAGCTCTATTTGGCTGAAAATTAGATTTCATTAAATGCACGAGCATTTATTTTATTAAACAAAAATTCTAACAGGAGTCTCAGATTTAAGTGTTCTGGACTTTTTGGTTATAATGCCTTTCAGAATTTTGGGACATGGTTTTTCAGACATTTAGACAAATTTTCTGGCAGAAGAAGATGTGTTTTCCTGACAGGAAGGACTTTACCTGCTGTGGCACAGTTACACCAGAGCTCCTCAGTGCTGGGAGTGAGCTCCACAGCCACAGTTGTGCATTAATTGATGTAATTACACAAATAGCAGAGGTTTGTGGCACCAGAGCTGGGTCAGTCAAGAGCTGTGCCTGTTACAGCTCAAGGTGGTGAACAGTTCAGCCATAGCTAAACTCCTGAGGAAAAATGAGATTAAAGACAGGAAGGAGCTCTGGTAAACTGACTGTAAGAGAAAAGTTGTAACCATTCTTTTTCAGGAAGTTAATTTCAAAGACTTGGCTCTCATCCTTCTACTGTGCTTTGCATTCATGTGATACTTGGTCTCCTGTCTTCATAGTTCCATGTCCATTGTGGGTTTTTTTTAAGCTTACAATTAATTGTAAGCCTAATTGTATTACAATACAATATATGCATTTTCTATGGCACTTAGTACCATGAGAGTCAAATACAGTAGAGTTGTTTGGGTGCTGTTGCATTACAGATTAAAACCTTTTTTTCTCCTCACATTTATATTTTTCAGTAGTTTTGATTAGAGTCTTGCTTTTCTGAATACTCAGGCACGTAACATCTGTATCCTGGAGAGGAAAAAACCTATGGAGGGGAAAAACAGGTTTCAGGAACAAGGATCAGGCCTCGTTTTTAAATATTGAGATCAGCTTGAATTTCCATAACCACAGCTCCTCCTCTGTGGTTTGAACAGGCAGGGCTTCATCATGTCAAAACTTGTGTTTGGAATTTAGGATCTCTGCTGAGTGGAGAACTGGCACGTTGGCTTGGTAAACTCTCATGAGTAACTGAACAGTTGCTGTTGGGTTTTTTTTCTAGGAAACTTGCAGGGGTTTATTTGAGGTTGTTTTTGTTTGTTTGTTTGTTTTTTGTAGGAGTTTGCCTATATTCAAAATAAAAGCAGTGACAAATTCTGTTCAGTGTAAATATGGAAATGAAATGAATCTAAAAATTAGTTAAATTAGCTACATGGAAAGAAAATAGCTTTTGACTGGAAGGGTCAAACAGCCCTTCACTAAGGATAATTATTGGGAATCTTTATAAGCAGAGAAATACATTGGGAAGTTTCTTTCGGGGAGAACTTTGGCAGTTGTAGAAAGCAGGGCTGTGTAAATTTTTGTAACTGTAACAGTACAAAATAGAGGCTTTTTCCTTCCATTATCTTGCCCTTCCAGCTGCTGGTGATAATGAGCTTGTTCTTCTGCATAACTTAATAATATCCCCTTCTCTGGCAGGGGTTGCAAGAGAAGTTTCATGTGTTTTTGTTACATTTATTTATATTTCACCTCAGTTTTTTATTTACTTATTTTCACCTGAAGCTTGGTCTGTTCTGTAAAATGGCACTGATGTTTATTGTCCAGACATTTCATGTGCTTGTGTGCACTGTAAATTCCCTTCTCTGGACTCTGAAGGTGCAGTTGGACAGTCCCTGGCAGTCAGCAATCCTCACTGGCAAGTACCTGCTGTGTGAGGGGCTGTTTGAAATTCCCTGAATTTTAAAATCCCTTTAGGGAGGTGTTGCTGCTGAGCAGGGCAGCAATCCCATATGTCTGCCTATAAAAATGGACATCTAAAATTGCTGTGAGGAAGGATCTCCATCCCTGGAAGTGTTCAAGGCCAGGTGGGATGGGCCTGGAGCAGCCTGGTGGCTTGGAAAGTGTCCCTGCCCATCCAGAGAGTGACACTGGATGAGCTTTAAGGTCCCTTCCTTTGCTCTGTTCACACCCATCCACGTGTCCAGAGCAATTGCACATTGGTCACTGGTAAATGTAGCTGCAGTTAAGTTTATATTGTTCATTCTGGTGACAGTTTAGCCTGTCTTTATACCAGAATATTTCCACCTTTTCCTCTCATTTTCCTCCACTCTTTCCTATTTCTTTTCATGCCTTGTAAACTCAGCAGGATTAACTGTGGGACTTAAATGCTCTACAGAGGAACTTGAATCCCACCTTCAGTTATCTTTTCTGTTGCAGTTATTTTTAAAAAAATCCCCATGAGATGAGTGCAGCGTGCCTGGAACACAACGTATCATATTCCAGAGAGGAGCTTCTAAGTGTGGGTTTGACCTTGCACAAATATGTTTAATCCCTGTTGTTTGTTTGCATTTGTAGTATTTAAACTACTACCCACAGTCATGACACTTTAACAACATGACTTTTATGTGCAATCAGCACTAGACATCTGTTTCATCCTTTAGAGTTTGTAGAATCATATCCAAAAATACATTAAAAGAACATAATGGTGCAGAGTCAGGCATTCAGGAGTTAGGAAATGCCAGAATTCCAGTTCCCTGCATTATTTCTTAAATTCTGAAATAAGCAGGACTTGCTCCTGGTTCTTTAAAGCAATAACCTGCTTCTTTTATGTGTTGTGATTAGATTAAAGGATGGCTTTTCTTTGTAGTCTTAAAGCTCCTGGGAGCCCTGGTGAGGGAGAGTGGAGTCCCCAGTCTTCCTGCAGGATGTGTGGCAAGGAAAGCTGCAGCCCCTCTCATTTGGGCAGTTTTGCTGTCTGTACTGATGGTCAGAGGAATTACCAGTGAAGGAAATTGTTCACCTTGTTTAACTCTTTGTTTCTTTGCTCAGATTTGTTTTTGACAGGAGCTTGAGAGAGGATTGAAACCTCCAGTCTTCCAGGCTCAAGACTGAAAATAAGAACAAGTTTTTCTGTGTATCTTGTACAAAACCTTTAATGTTTTTGCTGACTTAACCCCATGACAGTTCATAGCTTCAGTCAAGAATGAGGCTATTTATTTATTACTTAGGCTATTTATTAATTGTAAGCCCAATTGTATTACAATACAGTAATGCAGTAATTGAGACCAAATCTGCTGGTGTTTCAGAAGTTGTTTCTGTCATGTTGTTTGCTTCATATTTCAGTCAGAACTGAACTCTAAGAACTTTGAGGTCAAAAGAGATGGATTTTTAGTGAAACATTTCTATTATGTCCTGTGTATACACTTCAAAAAACAGTAATTAGCTACTTTGCAATACTGCTGAAGCATATTTTTCCCATTATGTTTTCTGTTTATGGCACTGACAACATTCCTGTGGAAAATGTCTTGCTTTAGAGGGAATCCTCTGTGCTGACACAAAGCTGTTGAGTTAGGAGTCATCTACAAGGAAAAGCTTTAGAAATGCAGCTCCTTTGTTTAACCCAGATGTTGGAAGTATCAGGGTGGTTCACCCAGGCCAGTTAGCTCTACTAAATGCAAAATGTATAATTATGATATTCACTCTTTCTCTATATATAATGTCATGTAATAGAAATGTTTGGAATAGCAGGTCCATGTGATGACTTGTGGAGAAATGGTTTTAATTTTCTTTGAAATGACTCATGAAATTATTACTTGAGATGTGTGTCTTAGGAAGAAAAGGATGTTTAAGGCAAAGTATAAATTATATGATGGTGCTGCTGTTTGTCAAGGTTAAAATTACCTTTTTGTGATCAAGTTCCTTTTTTTTTCTTTTTTACTGTTTGTCCTTTGCCATGGGCTGGTGAGCAGCTCTTTTTCTCTTGGTGTGATTGTTACATGAGTGAGGGGTATGGTTAATTCTGTCACAGAGCAGTGAAAGGTGGATTACTGAGTGTCAGAGCTGATGTGGCACCCTCAGTGCTGCCCAGGAGAGGTCCCTGTGTTCTGCCAAGGGGAGGCACTGCCAGCCAGTCCCTCTGAGGAAAACAAATGCTCCTCTTAGACTATTTTGGCCCTTTAAAACATAAAAATATAGATTACTTCGCAAGGTAACATGCAGAGCCTGGTACAGGTGGTGCCAGCTGTGTGTTACAGGTTTAGGTGCATTGCAGGAGCTGTGAATATTGCATACATTGTGTCCTGATCACCTGGGACTTGTTGCCAGCCCTGCTCCCCTTTCTCATGGTCCCAGAGCTTCCCAGGCAAAAGCTGTAGCTTGGATTTGCCTTCTGGAGACAGGCATGGCATGAGCTGAGCCAAGAGGAATTGGGAATGGCAGAACCTATAAGCATAAAAATAACATTTCTTAATGAAAAACAGGACAAAAGAGTGTTTGAAAGAATGCAGAAGACAACCTGGGAGAAAATTAAAATGAGAGAAAAGGGAAAACTGGGCTTTTGTTGTACAGAAGAAACAGTCTGATGAGAGTGGGGATTCAGGGAAGGGAAATTCAGTTCATTGTCACTGAGCATTTCTGATGTGTGAATGTAATTTATTTTACAGCTGCTCCCCACCAATTTTCTTTTTCTTTGGTCAGTTGTTAAAAAACAAAGCCATCTGCCTTCTTTTCATGTTATGCTTGTTTACATAAACTAGATGAATATTCTCTGAATGTGAAGTGCATGTTCTGCATGACTCTGTTTTCATTTCTCTTTTTTTTCTTTTTTCCTCCTGTTTTACTCTGCAGATTCCACCAGTCTGCAGGCAAGGATCATGGCACAGTCTGGGAGGGAGTTATTCAAGACCATTATTGGGGCATTCAGAGGTGAGTATAAATTGTTATTCCAACTTGCAGGTCATGAGAAACTTAAGCCTTTGGAGCATCTTTCAGTTTAGACTGCTGTTACTTTTATTATTTTTCATTTCACTATTTACAGTTCTGAAATTAAATGGCAAATTATGTTTCTGCCTCTAGAAATCTTATTGAATCTCTGCAAACTAATGGTAACACAATAACTTCAAAAAACAGTTTTTAAAGCTGGGTTTGTATGGTGATAATTAGATTAATTTATTAAGCAGAGAAAATACACAAGTAGGAAACTGAGTTTTCCTTCAACACGTAGGGCTTTATTCCTTCAAAATTCTGTTTAGGTTGTAGAATATTCTCATCACTGAGTGCCAGGATGCCAGGCTCTTACTCCTATGAGGGCTGCTTGCCTTAAAACCAGTGCAAACACAAGGAAGATGCAATTTTCCTGTTCATGGAAGAATTATGGCACATTTCTGAGTAACACACTTGTTTGAATGAAGCTGAGAAATGTGTTTGTCTTGCCTTTTTTTTGTTGTTTTTAATTATAAAATAATAACCACTCATAACTGACTTAAGTAGCTAAAATCTTTTGAGGGTCATTGTGACTTCAAAGCATGAAATCTACTTAGATTGGGGTTTTTTTATCCTTTTCTTTAAAATGTGGAAAGTGACATTTTGATTTGGAAACCCTGGGGTCTGCTATCAACCAACATACATAAAATAAGATTGTTAATGAGCTTTTACATAACTTGAACCTGGAAATTGTCAACATGTAGCAAATCTTTCAAACAAAAAGCAGATTCTTTTTTGAAAAGCTGTAACAGGTCCATTGTTTGTGGCAGGCACTTTGAACTTGGAAAAATGCCTGGTGGTAGTGAATTGTTATTTTTTAGTACATCTACATGCATAAATAAATTCAGAAATTTTCTCCAGGGAATCTTGGCTACATGCTAAGGGAAGTGAGCATTTGTTTTTAACAAGCAGGTTCTTTTCCCGACTGCCCCTGTGGCAGGGGCAGGACCTCTGCAGTGGGATAACATGTGCCCATTGCCATCCTGGGAGCAAAGACAAGTGTGAAGCAGATTGATCTATTTTTTTTGCCCTCAAGTAAAGTTACTCTTACACACATGGAGATATTTATTGCTCAAATGTGTTCCACTTTACATATTAATGTGCCTGAGTATGGTTATCCTCCAAAACCTCAAGGTTTTTCTGTGTTCTTCAGTTCATTTTCAATATTTAAAGATCTGTTATCTTTCCCTCCTGGCTGCTTGGAACATGCTCTTTGCTGCTAGGATTATTATATCCCTTTTTTATTATTGTTTTCTTAAGCAGGGCAAGGTTTTTAGAGGGAGGTGAGATCTTTTATTAAAACAAGTTTAAGCTGTTTGACAATGAAGGAGGTAAAACAAGCCAGTAGTTCTTCTTTCTGCTGGCTTTTATGTTTCCTGAAGTTCTTGCAAATTGAATTTGCATTTTCACACAGATCCTGCCCAGGTGGCAACTGATGGAGAAGAGGATGTGTTGGCATGGCCATGCTGGTGGAGGCCTTCACACAGATCCAAAGGAAGGGGTAAAACTTGCTCAATTATATTTGCTTTTTAAATAAAAAATGCTATCAGCTTCCCCAAAAAACCTAAACCTAAAAAGTCAAGACCTCAAGTAACAATTTATCCAAAATTCTCTTGGTAGATACATAAATATTGTAGTAGATACTGTTAAATTGTCAATGTAGACTTGCTAGCTCTTAAATCACCAAGTGTTTGTGATTTATTTTTTTAAAATACCATTTTACTGTTACACACTGCCTTGAAATTGCCCTGGATTAGATTCTTCTGATGGAGAATGTTTCCTTGTCATTCACTAGTCTGTTGATCTTGTTTGTGGCTGATATTTCCCTGTGACTTGGCAGACAGGATGGTAGAAATCAGCTTGTGGGTTATTGCACCAGTTGGTAAAATCACACTTGGAATGGGAGGGGAGAGAAGCAATTAAGCTGTGTGTATTTTTACTTGGAATTAATGGTAATACCTCTGGTGTATTTTGCCTGTATTTCTATTCAGGAAGCACATTAAAGTAATGATGATGGTATATGAGGAGAAGCAGGATCTTTTATTAGACCAAATGATTACAATCAGAAAATGAGGCAAACTTCTGGTTAAAACAGGACAGTATCAACTGTGATTAAAATTGCCAAATCAAAGCTCTTGAGTGTACAGAACTTCCAGCTTCTCATTTCCTGGGCACATTTATTTCTGATGCTTTGTGTATTTGCAGAATCATTCTGTGTGAATGTTATAACTTGTTCAAACTTGGGTGGAATCCTCCCTAAAATTAATGAAGACCACATTGATGACAAACAATTTTCAACTTCACAATCCAGGTCTTCCAGGACTGCTTTGCTGTTTTAATTGTTATGGGGATGTCCCTCCTACAGCCTCAGTTGTAAAGAAACTGAAGAGTTCACTTTAGGATTTTCTTTCAAGTTTTCATCTGAGAGTTGTCCCCTCATTGAATCCAGACCTGTTTGTGCTACAGGCAGAAGTCAGGAGAGGTGTGTGTTTTATAGTAAGAGGGAATTTCATAACCTGAGGTGTAGTCAGCTTGTTTTAGTAAACATCTGTGGTCTTTTCTGCATGAGGCACAGGGGGAAACAAAATCATTGGCTGTCTCCAGCCAGTGGTACCAGGGCTCTGCATGTAATGTTAACTTCAGACTCATTTTAAGACCCTCCTTGCAACAGGTGTAAGCTCTTTTCAGAGGTTTCCTGGGCAAAACAGACTTCAAACCTGAGTCTCCTTCTCTGTTTCACATATTTAAATTCCAGGGTTTTTCCTGGTCAAAAAGGAAATGGAAGGTTCTGTTTACCACAACACAAGTAACCTTAAGGGATGTTGGATGTTCCTTAACACTAAAACATACTAGCAATGTGTTATCCAAAAATTTTGATGCCAGATGATATTTTTTTAATTTGCTGGCAGTGTAAAACTCCATTGGCATTCTCCCTTCAGCCTCTACTTGCAGCTATTCCTGTATAAATCAATCCCTTAAGTTCTTTATTCCAATAAATGCAGCTGAAACGTGGTTAATACAGGACATGGTCAGTTAAGGCTGTTGTCTAACTAAACAAATACCAGCTGTCCAGGAGAAAGCAGCAAAGACCAGCTGTGGAAGAGGTGAAATGCATGAGGAGTGGAAAAAACCAGGGTAACATTGGGTTTGCCAGGAATTTCTGAGCAAAACTGAAGGGAAGGAAATACTCTGCTGCTCCAAGTCCTCTATCTCATGTGTACATGCACTTGTATTCAGTGGGTAAAAGTACTGGCACCCCATTTACTGTATTTTTCCCCCTAGGATTATACTTTCAGGAGAACTGCAGGTGAGATATCTGTCAGCTCTATTACACCTTTCCCTGTTCCAGATTTTTTCTGACAAACCAGGCTGTTTATTCTGACTTTGGGAGTGACATTTTAAATTGCCCCTTTGACAGCAGCTTCTGCAGGTACAGAGCTGAGCCCTAAGGATGAGCACAGAGTGAAGAGCACATTACCTTCATCTCACTTGTAACTACTAAAGAAACTTACACTTTTTTAAACTCCAAAATAACTTTTGCTTACAGCAGTGGCTGCTGTGCTGAGTACTGAGATCAGAACTGATCTTTACCAGCTTTGGGGGATTTTTTGGTGCTGGTTGGGAGAATAACCTTGTGTAGGGGGAGAAACTTGTGCTGGTGCAATAAAAGGGATGATAGAGCTCCCTGAGGAAGCACACAGGGAGCCAGAATTGTGTCTTTCTCTCTTCATCAGCAGTGGCAGCTTAAATTCAAGTCAAACTACCACTTGCTTGTGTCCCACTTCTGACAGCTCATCATCCTGGCTCAGGCTTTATCCACCAAGTGGCAGGGTCAGCCCAGTGAGTGCCTGGCAGTGCTCAATAACCATGGAGATGGTGAACAGGAATTATGGCTTTCTTTTTTCCCCCTCTCTTTAGGTATTTTAAAATGTCCAGAACCTGGTTGGGATGGGTAGAAACAGGGTCAGCCCAGTGAGTGCCTTGCAGTGCTCAAAAACCATGGAGATGGTGAACAAGAATTATGGCTTTCTTTTTTCCCCCCTCTTTAGGTATTTTAAAATGTCCAGAACCTGGTTGGGATGGGTAGAAGGGGCAGGAAGTTGATCAATGGTCATTCTTCTGCAGATAATCTTCAGTATTGCATAGAGTGTTTTGAAACCATGCTGCATTCAAAAAGAGGAAAAGGCTTTCCTTTTTCCTTTTCTGCTCCCTGCTGTACCAGATTTATAATATTTTTCCTTCCATTCCTTGCATTTCTGTAGGAATAGACCTGTAAAGAAAATGTAAAACATTACTACCATTTAAAAGGAGGTAAAAATGAATTCATCTCTTAACCTTTTTATGTACCTCAGAGAATAAAAAAAGGGCCTGAGTCCATTGAACAGATTGCTCATTTTAATTCTTAATGTTGCCACTTGCATATTTAAACAATTTTTTAACTCATGTTTCTGTACAACAGTAACATTTATTTCATGGTAAACTTTGATGTAATATGTGTGCATTTTGCATCCTTTGATATTTCTTCTTGTTCCTTTGCAAGGCCTTTGGCAAGTGAGTGGCTGCCTCCTGACTCTTTTCTAAATGGATTTGCTTCTGTCACCGTTCAGAGCCATGAAAAAAGGAAATAGATTCCTTGTTTGCAGCCAATATATTTTGTTCCTTTTAATAGGTTTTCTGTGCAAAGTCTGCCTAGCCAATAGCAACATATAATTAGAACTGCTCTGATTGCACTTTTGTATCTTTTGTGTTAATGTGGTACCAATTTTTTTTTACTTCCTTTTAACCTCTAAGTGGTGATCAAAGATATTTTCCACATGTTTGAACTGCTTTTTATGCATATCCTTGGCTCAAATGGAAGGATTCATGTATATACTGCAGCAGATACCTCAGTCTTTTAAGTGGGTAGGACAAAACAGAGGCACTTTTGCATCCTCTCTCCACTGACAAATCTTCCATATCCCCATGTTTTAAAAGTAGTTTGAAATGTGCTTGTCCTGTGTAATGTTCCAGTACATTTGCAGTGACATTTAGTGACAAAATGCCTTGGTTTTGCTTGAAGCTGTGACTAGAAAACCTGAGATGAATTTCCTGGTGCTTTTAAAAACTTCTCTTTATAGGATTGGCTTCCCTGGTTGCCTCAGCAATTTTACCTTTGAACAGACCTCTCCTTTCTTGCTTATTCACCCCAGACCTTAACAGAGAATTTATTTTCTAATTTGGCTTATCCTCGAACAGTAAGATTTATCATAATGCTCCCCCTTCCTACTGACTTCTGTCACAAGAGTCATCTTTGAAAGGTGTGCACTAACTTTTTGTTTTCCTCCCTCCTCCCCACTACAAAATATTGCCTGAAATGGGGAGATTAGCTGCCCTTGCTGCCCTCCTTTCTCTCCTAGATAACCCTCGTGTCTTTCAAGTTAACCCCAGAGCAGCCAACACAGAAAAATGAGTTGTTGGTACTTGTGCTCTGTGTGGCTGCACATCCTCTTGTTCTCAATTAGGAAATGTGGTTTAGGCTGCAGATAATTTAGCTTGGGAGTTCAATGGGATTATCAGAAGTGTGAGTGATAAACATCTGTCCATCTGGAAAATAGCCTACATTGCTGTATAAAAATATACAGCAACCAAACCCCACAAGAGAAAACTAAGCCCAAAGCAAAACTTAAAGTAAACCCAAACAGAAAAAGTAATGTTTTTCAAGCTGTCTTGTTTAATGGATTGTGCTCTTACTTTGAGCAAAATTTGAGATTTGGAGGAGAACCTATTTTAAGAATTCAGTTAGAATTGATAGCATCAGTTAAACCAGCCCATGGCCATGTACATCTTCTGCCTTGTGAAGCCTGATTATCCATGTCAGGGAATGTTCTCCAAACTGTTTATGTTTATTGTGGACATTTCAGGCTTCCTTCTTGTTTTAATTCTTTTGTTAATTTGTTGGTTTTTTTTTTTTTTTGCATTTCTCTCCTGCTATTTTAAAACATCTTCCAAAAAAGAAGTAGCAAGCTCTTGAATTGAGCAATTGAGAATCAAGCAATCTTGAGGAGATAAAAGAGAAGGGTCAGTTTGTTCTGTGAAGTATTTCAAGGTGGGGAATTGTGGCTTTCTCTGTGTTTCAGTTGCAGCCAGATGGACTTACACTATTGAGAACATGGAACATTTTAATGTCATATCATGGATACAAACCTAAAAACTTCCACCATGAAATGTTCATGGGCAGTCCTAGTCTCAGGCATTATCAAGTGTCTGTTCCTATCAAATAAAATACAGAATTGATCCAAATGTATAAAATCCATCCTTATTTATAGTTATTTGGCTTCCCAGGTTCTTTGTAAGACAGTGCCTGTGTTTGTGCTCCCCACAGCTGAAGGAGATCGATGCCAAGAAGATCATCCGGGCCATGCTGTCCTACGTGTGGCCCCGGGACCGGCCCGACCTGCGCGCCAGGGTGGCCCTGTCCCTGGGCTTCCTGGCAGGTGCCAAGGTAAGAGCAGGTACTTGCTGTGCTCTCACAGTGCTGTTCATCTCGGCAAGGAATCATTTTCTTTTCTAGTATTTAAGGGCTTTTACACTTTGAAGATGTCTGGGTTTTTCACAGGAACATCTATAAGAAATGATAGCTTGGGTTTTGGAGCAGGGTATATCTGCAGGTAATACCCATGTGCATGTTTAGGGAGGTGAGATGGCAGCTAGAATGTTTGTTTCCCTTAATCTCTTTAGTTTAGCCCAGGATTTTCCATTTCTGGTTAATTTACCTCAGAAATTACAGGAAATGGGAGTTAAAGGCTGTTTTTCTTTTTTTGTGTGGTGCTGTCAGACAGGATTTCTTCAAGGCTCTGTCCCCATTCTCAACCCTGAACTTGATCAGTGTGGTGGTGCCTATTCACAGGTCTTGCTGTGCTGTGGAAAGGGGATTTGAGCTCCAGTCTGTTGATATTTCTCTGTGAGATAACAGAGGAGTTAATTGTTTTGGGGACTCCTCTGGGGTCCTAATATGAGAGAAGCTGTATAACCTTTTATATTTAACAAACCTGCTTTCATTCAGATGATTTTTCATGTGGTCTTTGATTATGAAATGGAAGATTGTTCTTACTTTTATTTCATTATGTGAGAGGATCTATATTCTTACCTGCAACAACATTAGTGTTTATTTGTTCTTTCAAGGAATTTGGAATGCAAAAGTGTTTGCAGATTAAAAGGGGATATAATTCAAATTCTGTGCAAACCTTGTAGAAATAATTCAGAAGAGCAAATGTTAGCTTCCTTTTGCTTTAAATAAAAAAAAAGAAATATTTGATTGCAAAATACTGGAAGGAAGTTTTGTGAGTTCCATTGAGACATACAGCTCAGCTGGGTTGCTTTTAAGTACAGCAATTTTAACCAAACATAAAGCTAATATTAGCACTCAGCACCATTGCCATGTTATGAAAAGAGAGGAGACAAATTTCAGCTCTGTAGGTGTTAAAAGAGGAGTGCTTGGGAGAGAAATGTGCTCATTTCTGGGAGCTGAAGAGGAATTGCTGGTCTACTGTGCTTTCTCAAGAGGTTTTTATCTCTCAGGTACTTGTGGGTACTGTCTGCAGCAGATACTTGGGTTGTGCTGCAGTTCAGGATGTTGCTGATAATGCAGGTGATGACATGCAGAATATGGCTGGACTTGCAAGTGAGCTTCCCCCTTTCTGTGTGCCTGGGCAAAACACCCAGCAATGCTTTCCACTGCATTTTAAAACTGGGGGAAACTGCTCAAAATGCAGATGCCTTGAGGTTTTGTGATGTGGATCTACCAGGTGGATATGAAAATTACTCTAACTAATTTCCTTTTTCAAGACTTTTATTAGTAATCTTAATAATTATCTAAATTAATTTTTAAATGTTTGAAGTAATTTTCCCTGTTCTTCTCCCCCCTTCCCTATTCTCTAATTTGTAGTGTTATATGGATATGATGGAGAATGTGAATCCAGCCTCTAATCCTGCATGTGGCAGCACTGTACCTTGCCTTTAAGAAATCTTATTAATGTTTCAGGCAGTTTTTTGGGGTGTTAAGAAAACAAAATTGATGACCAGGATACTTTGACTCTTGCAAATATCTCTATTTGGTGTAAAAAAGAGCTATTATATTTCTACTGGGAGAGAGAGATGTTTCCCCCATCAGAAAATCACTGAACTGCTCTTTGGGGAGGTAACTGGTGTTTGGATCTCTTAAGTGTTCTCTTAAGTTTCCCAGTTTATATTTGTACAAGGCAGCCCAGAAGCCCTGATGTCCAGAGCAGACTCTCAAAAGAAAAGCAGAAAACCTGTTGAGCTTTTCCCATGTTTTAGGAGATGCTTGTTAAAGCAGAAGTGTTTTTGTGAGAATGTTTCTTTGGGCAAACAAGGATTTCATTGGGAAAACATACAGCAAGCTCTCTATGGAAAATAAATATCATAAGTGCAGGGGTGAAAAATTTTATGGATGTCTTCTGGCTGTCCTTTGCTACTGTTCTTTGTTTTGTTCTGTCATTACAAAGCTGTGCTGGATAACTGCAAATTAAGGAGTTACCCCTCATCTTAGGAGCTGTGCTCACTCTTCCTTTGTGGGAAGAACTTTTCTTGAATTGCTTCATACCTTACACATACTGTGTGTGTGTCAGTGTGACACAAGTGATGTGCAATAGTTCATTCCAGAGCTGTAGTGAGTCTGTCACATCTTTGAGCCCTGAACATCTGCTGTCCTTCAGAGCACACAAAAGGTCACTTTGTCCTGGAGAAAATGCAGTACAAAGTAGTGTACCTGTATCTTTCCTGGACCATGTGTAATTGTGTGTGGTTTCCTCATTATCCCATTTGGGAGCCCTTTGTTCTGGTTGCTTGTGAGGTTAATTACAATGCACTCCACAGACCACACAAGCTGTTTGTTAAAGTTTTTCTGCTATATAATTGTGTCAGCACAGGAACACCAGCATGTTTTTCTCCTCACTGCAGTCCTGGCCTGATTTCTTTGTTCACTATGGAACAAAGTGAATTCTGTGTCTGAAGGATTTACATCCTTATTGTGGATTTTGTCTAAAGGCCCCTCATTCTGAGGGGGTTTGCATAGAGAACTGTATGGTCATGATGGCTGCTTCAAGTCACCTTCCCCCAAAAGAAACACTTCTGTAAACCCTGTGGCCAATTCCTTCTGAGTTTGACAAAAGATTTTCAAGTTTTATGCCTCTGAATTTACAATGTTAGGTTTCCAGTTAAAATACAGCGGCTGTAAGGTGGCTTCAGTTTTATTCTGTGAAAACTCCAAGGAATCACAGAGGACAGGTAGGTTATGAAATTCTCTGCTATGGGGGAAAATATAAGGAATACACCCCCAGTTTAATTTGATTACTCACCCACAAAACAGCTGGAGCTCATTTCTCCTTGTGCTGCTGCTTGAGAAATAATTTGTCTCTTTAAATCTTCCAGTTCAGTAAAATCCACTTTCAAAACAAAAGCCAGTTTGTGTGCAGCTACTGAAGAGCCTGCAGTTACAATCTGTCTTGACTCCTTTTGTGGGGCCCAGTTGCCTGTCATTGAACAAATTATTGTGATTTTTGGTTCCTTTTTGTCTCCACATAACTGCCAGTGGTATTGTGAGCCTTCAAAGCGAGCTGTTAGTATGGCTTTTTATGACAGGATGGAGTCTGCTCCAGGGCTAGTGAGGTCTTTTCTTCCTTGCAAGATGTGTTGTATTATTATGACACACTTTAAATTTTTACCTTAAATATTTATAGCCTATCTAGATGTGTGTACACGATCTGAAGGATGCACGAGGAAGGCAGGTGAGAGGAGTACACAGGGAAAATTTGTGTTTTCAGACACATAGCTCAGCCTGCTCAGCTTCTGCATATCTGGATTTTCTTTTTCCATGTTCTTCTCCCTTTTTTTTGGCTTCTCTACTGGTGATTTTATAGCAAATGCTTCCTTACTTTTCTGTTTTTTCCCTTTTTCTTCTGTGGCACAAGGAGAAAAGTGCTGAGGCTTCTGAGGAGCTGGATTAAACACATGAATATGACAAAATCACTTGTCACCTCTGTCAGCCTGCAATGGGTTTTGGCCTCCTGGTCACAGACCAGGCATGTGTTATTCATGAGCCAAAGAATTCTTTCAGACTCTCTGCATTTCTACTGACTGCTAATTCCATCAGTTTCAGAACAGGAATGGTTGGCTGAGGAGGCAGGACACAAGGGTTGAATTGCAAATTCTGCCTGCACACGAAGATAACGATATCCAGCTGATCAGTGAAGCATGTTCCTGTGATCTTGGTGTTTGAGCTCTTTCTGGGGGCTCAGATGGAGTTAGATAATTGCAATAAACCTTTAGAAATGGTTAGCTTTCTGAGGAGTTTCAGGTGAAAAGTATTTAAATTGGTTTGGGTTTTTTCCCTACTGGAAAAAGTGTAGTTCGGGTCGTCATTAAATTTGAAGAAGCCAGGTGCTTCTTCCCTCATCTGGAGCACATTTTGGAGCTTCTTTAGCAGTCTTGCCCCCACAAGGGATGGAGATTTCTGTGTGTATCTCCACAAATGGAGCTGTTGCATGTGTATATTTATATTGGTCCAGAGATAAATTCAGTCTTCTTCATGCCAGAATTTCTCACTGAATTATTGGCAAAAGAATAGTTCACTGTGGACCAGTTTTATCTTGTTGGGGCTCAGCCTGTCATTAATTCATCATCTTTATTAAACAAAAAATGCTGGGAAGAGCAAAATGAAAGATAAGGCTGTTTGCCTTAAAAGTAGTGTAGTCCCATGGGGGAATAAAGATGATACTGCACTGTCAGCTTAAAACAGTGCAGTCATTAAAAAAATGTTTAAACTCATTTACTCATGATTCATTTTAGGGCAACCTGCTGTTAAATGTGGGCAATTGAGTTGGGATGATTTCATGGGATGCTGTATTTGCTTTCCAATAAATTCAAGCAAGGATAAGCTATTAATTCAAACCCAGAAATAGAAAATGTACAAATTCATATTGAAAGAGTCTTTTTAATGGGAGTTGTTATCAAGCTTTCAGGCATTAGGCAGAGGAGGGAAGCCTGTACAGATATATTGTGTAAGACAATTGTTTTTCATGGTAGATTTTCATGGTCTACCAAGGTGTGCTTAAAGCTTTTTGTTCTGTGCCAGCAAATACAAAGAGAGAGCTGTGAATTTATGCAGAAGGATGAAATTTTGTTTCCATTGCTATGAACGTGATCTCATTGACTTAACAAATTGAGTAGGAAAGGCCTGTTTCTAATAATGGCCTCTCATCTCTTGCTATAAACTTTGTAAGATTAACTTTTTTCTTTTTAAATTACTGGAAAGCAGACTGTCTTGATTGCTAATGAAATGCAATACTGAGCTGCCTTGTTCTTATTCAAGCTTTACCCTCCAGGAGTCAGAACAACTATAACCTGAGACCAGGCTTTAAATTTCATTTAAAACTCTATTGGGAAGAATTATATTGATGTAAAAGAAGACATTTCTGCAAAATTGTAGGCTGTTACCAGTTAAATTAATTGTGAGTGGAGAACAGCAGTTTAAAGAATACATCTCTTTTCTTTAAATGGACTTTAAATATATCTGTAGCTCTACATCAAAACTACCTGTAGTGTGGCACAGTCTAGTGAGGAATAAAATCCCTGCAGAGAGATTTGTGAGAATCTGCAGCAAATGAAGACCATCTGCATTACAATATTCTTATTTTCTCCTGAGAGGTCTCTCCCAGGAAAACCTGCATTTTGTCATGTTGGTTGTCACTGGAGCACACATGGCAGTAGATTCATCTTTATCAAGAAGAAAATGCCACCCCAAAATGGAGTTTCAGTATCTCTGAAGGCAAAGTGGAGTTGTTTGGTTATACTGGGGAAGGAAGAGGGATTTGAGATTTCCACAGTTGCCATCTGTTGGAAGGGGAGCTGTGGCTGAAGGACTCTCAGGCTGCACTGGACAAGTTCCAAAGGAATGTTTGATGTAGAACCTGATCTTTCAGCTGTTTTCTCTTTTCAGTCACTAACCTCACCCAGGTGCCCTTAGATCTCAGGTATCTCCTCTAAGGAGTTATCTGAATTATTCTGTGTTTGGAATTTTGATGTGTTTTTTGTAATGTATTTCATAGGGAACACATAGGGGAAGAGGAGAAAATGAATTCCTTCTTCATTTGCATTTAAATCTTTAGCCTAAAACACTGTCTGAAAAAACTTAACAGCACAGATTCAAAAAATTAATTTACATTTTATTCTTTAAATCTGTAGTTAACAAAAATATTTTTAAAACCCAATTACTGTGCTTGGTGAAGTTTGTACCTTCCACACTTTGCCATAACTTGTAAAACTGGAATATTGGATCCTGGGACATCATTAGAACTTCTGGAAGTCTGTATTCGACCTTGAATTTGGACTGAACTTAAGAATGACTTTATCACTCTTTTCTCTCAGAATCTGGTTTTATCCAGTTAATCTACAGTTTTTTCCCTGGGCTTTCAGCTCTGACAGATGTCCCTAAATACAATTGAGATCTAAGTGGGTATCCAAAACATTTGGTGGAGAGAGCTGAAATATCTGTATCAATCTGGTTTCTGTTTTTTGTTTCTTCTCTTGTAAAATAATTTGTCATCTACTCACAAGTTTTTTTCCAAATACTAAAAAAAAATGCCCAACCTTAAGCAAAGTCAACTTGCTGTAAAGCATTTTAACATCTGCTGTGATTGTAAGACTGTAGGTCATAACATACTTGTTCAACTGCTAAAAAAATTGTGTCCTTATTTTCAAATCTCAACAGTTAGAAGCAGTTTGAATTAAGAAATTCTGTTAATTTTGTGAAGTTTGTCTGTGAATTGCCTTTCTTGTTGGTATAAGGGAGCAAAGAAACAATGGTGCATTGACAAGGAATTTTATGTTTTCTGTGAGATTTTCCATTTTTTCTTGTGCTACAGTTGTGCAAATAAAAAACTGCTGGAGTGGTGTGTTTACATATCCATCTGTTTGGGGATTCACATCTCGAGGGGCCACCACTGTTGACACACTGGGTGATAGGTGGTGGATGTGACTCCTTTGTTGAAAACTCATGTTTGTACATTAATTTGTAGTGTCTTATAGACTGTACAGGAAATCTTTTGTGCTGCTGTGCCAAACCCCGGGGTTTATGCTGACACCAAGTTAATATTTGGAGTGATGTTGCAAATGGGAAGCATTATTTAAATTTTAGGGGAGTATTAACAGGGACAAAGGAGGGCTTGGCTTATTTTCTTTGACTTCTCTGGAGCTTTGATTTAATCCATCCCAGTGACCCAGTGTTAGCAAAGTGCAGGTGAGTGGTTTCCTGTGGAACAGAGCTTCTTCACACTGAATACTGCCAGCACCACAAAGATCAAACAGCTCCAAATGACACAATTTAGTAGCACTGTGTGTGCCATGCAGTGGCTGCTGCTTGGTTCATTTCCTGGGCTTGCCTCACTGTCCTGAGAGCTCAGCCTCACTTCAAGGGCCCTTGCAGTGTAGTTTGTTGAGGATAGAAATCCATATTTAAAAGGAGACAGTGAGAGACACGAAGTAACCCTGCAGTCCCAGCAGGAAGGATTTAACATCCTGCTTGAAGTAAAGAGCCAAGTCACCTGCACTGAGTGCTTAAGGACTAAATATAACAGTAGAGCAGTTTCAGGGAAAAACAGTCATGCTCCATCCATGCTGTAATGCAGATGGTCTAACTGGTGTGCTCCTGCTTTCAGGCCATGAACATACTGGTTCCCTTCATGTTCAAATACGCAGTGGACAGCCTGAACCAAGTGTCTGGCAACGTGCTCAACCTCGGCGATGCCCCCAGCACCACGGCCACCCTGGCAACTGCTGTCCTCGTGGGCTGTGAGTGCCTTCCCAAACTGGGGCTGGGGGTTAGGGGAGGGAGGGACAGCCCAGCTCCTGCCCTTGCACTGCTGGGCATCACAGCTGGTTGTGAATCATGGAATCATGGAGTGGTTTGGGCTGGAAGGGACCTTGAAGGTCATCGCCTGGCAGGGACACTTCCCACTACCCCTGGGTGCTCCAAGCCCCATCCAGCCTGGCCTTGGACACTTCAGGGATCCAGGGGCAGCCCCAGCTGCTCTGGGCACCCTGTGCCAGGGCCTGCCACCCTCACAGGGAACAATCCCTGCCCAGTATCCCATCCATCCCTGCCCCCTGGCAGTGGGAGCCATTCCCTGTGTCCTGTCCCTCCATACCTTTTCTCAAGTCCCTTTCCAGCTCTCCTGGAGCCCCTTCAGGCCTTGGAAGGGGCTCTGGGGTCTCCCTGGAGCCTTCCCCTTTCCAGGTGAGCACCCCAAGCTCTGCCAGAGCCCCCAGAGCAGAGGAGCTCCAGCCCTCAGAGTGTTGTAAGAATTTCATAGTTACTCTGTGTTGATGTCTGTTCCCAATATTCTCTGACTTTGCTTCTGGTATTCCAATTAAAAAATGAAATAATGCTTATAGAAATTATTCTTGATTATAAATCCTACCCTTTCTTATAACCAGCTATAAAAAGAAACTGATTTAAATGTGTGCACAATGGTTTATAAATGAAAAATTGCATAAAGCTTGGGCAATTAAGTATAAATTACCTTTGAACTAAAATTGTTGAAAATATATAAAGAATGAGTCTAGTGTAATTTCATGCATGAAGGGAAGTTGAAAATATAATTATTTTCATTTTGTAAACTTTTTCATTCCTTTTTAGATGGTATCTCAAGAGCTGGGGCAGCGTTATTTAATGAAGCAAGAAATGCAGTATTTGGGAAGGTAGCTCAAAATTCAATCAGGAGGATTGCCAAGAATGTTTTCCTGCACCTTCACAACCTGGACCTGGCCTTCCATCTAAGCAGGCAAACAGGAGCACTGTCAAAAACCATCGACAGAGGCACCAGGGGCATCAGCTTTGTTCTCAGTGCTTTAGTGTTCAACCTGGGCCCCACAATGTTTGAAGTGGCTCTGGTCAGTGGAATTCTGGTAAGTGTGGTGTAGTCATCACTGGAATTGTCTCATTTAGGAATGATGCTCTTACCAAAGTCTACTAAATGTTAATAATAATAATAATTGAATTTACAAGGTGAAAGCAACTACTTTAAAAGAGAGCAACCCATAGTTTTCAAATATCTGTTGCTTTAAGTAAGCTTATTTGAAAAGATTTTCACATTTAAAGCCTCTCTTCAGCCAGTTGCATTTATGTAGACAGTTTTTAATGTTTTTCTTCAGAACTGTTGGAAAAATGAAATCAGAAAAGTAAACTGTGCACACAAGTGACAAATATACCCAGGTGAATAGTGAGGAAACAGAATAAAAATGTTGTGGTTCAGGCTAGAGGAGGGAATGATTATTGGCTCTTTCCTGAATACTGATCTGGACTTGTCCAGAACTTAAAAGTGAAAATTAGCTTTTGAAAAACAGGCTTCTCCTGGCAGGTTTTAAGCTTAATGCCCTGAAATTTGAACTTCTACAAAATAAATCACACGTTCTGTCTTTGAAATCAGGATCTTTGGGTGGTGCAAAAATCTAAATCTTGATTATGTATCTCGGTTTAAATTTAAAACAAGAATCTTGTTCTGTTCATTGGCCTTTTTAGAAGGACTTAATCAAGTTTGAATGGAACAGTGAAATGCCTGTTGGGTTCCATTTTCTAACCAGTGGAAGTTGCAGACCAGGCTGGCTGTCAGCCAACCCTCCTTAGGGGTTTTCTCTCCTGATGTGCCCTGAAGTACAGAAAATGCTTTCTAAGTTGTTTTGTAAGGCCATTTATTTCTTCTTCTACAGTCCAGCTTTCTTTCAAAATCCATCGAAAAAGCACAGAAACAAATACTTATTTGTGAAAACAGCACAAGCATCAGCAGCATTTATGGTTTATAATTTGAAAAATAACTTTGCAGTATTATATACACTTGCTCTTGGTTGTTGCCTCCAATCTTTTTGTCTAAATCCTTCTTGCTGCTTTCCTTTTGAGTTTAAGCCTTTATTGAGCCTTAAGCTGTTCAGAGCAGGGATTGTGTTGGGAGGGACCATCATTTCTTGTCTTAAAATTAGAATAGCTTAGCTGGAGACAACAGTGAAGTTTGAAAATGATGATGATTCTTTATTTTTATTATTTTTATTGGATTTGAAATCTTGCAGTATTACAAATGTGGTGCCGAGTTTGCTTTGGTCACTCTGGGGACGCTGGGAGCCTACGCAGCGTTCACGATAGGAATCACACAGTGGAGGTAAGGCAGGCCCTCCCTCACCTTCCTCAGGGGGCTCTCATGCCTCAGCCTGAGCTTGGGATGATGCCTTGCAGTGGCTGCCTGGAACAGAGGCTGGACAAGATGAAGAGAACAAAGTGGGTGTTCATTAAAGGCCTTCAATAGGTTCAGCTTGGGCAGTGAAAAGCCTCCGAGGACACACCCAGGATGGACAATGGTCACAAGTTTTTCAGACAGTTTTAAGTTTGGTCCATTTACATATCAGGGCTTAATCCTGCAATTACAGCTTCAGGCAATGGAGTCATATTCCACCAGTTTGCTCCCACCAAATCACTTCTGTTGATATTTTTGGGGCCTGAGGCAATAGAGTGTCTTTGAATCTCAGGCCTAGAGGAACTATTTTGTCTGACCAAAATGTGGAGACAGTTAACCAACACTCTATATGGAGTTTAGAGTTATACACTAATGCAGTACAGGGTTTGAAAAATATAAAAGCTAAAGTCCTGAGGCATCAGTGACGGGGTGAAACCTTCCTTTCCCAGGACAAAGTTTCGGATAGAAATGAACAAAGCTGACAACGATGCCGGTAACGCTGCCATTGACTCGCTCCTGAATTATGAGACTGTGAAGGTAAGGCCAGGCTTTACTACCAGGCTCTTTGTCTTGCTTCTGTCAGCCTTAGGGAAGTGAGTCATAAGATTCATCTTTAAAGGGTGCATATTTGGAGCAATAGCATATTTTTAAGCATTATTCATTTGAAGAGGAGTGCGTGGCATTGACAGAGTAGCAGGAAGGTTGTTAGCGGGGGCTGGAAAAATTCTCTTTGTTAATACAGAGTGAGAAGTTTCTTTTGTGGCTGAATCACCTTGACCATCAATTTCTGCAAAGAGTAAACTTAATCTTGAAGAGGAGGTTTAGGATGGATGCTGGGGAAAGGTTCTCCACCCAGAGGATGGTGGGGCACTGAACAGGCTCCCAGGGAACGTGCATGGCCCTGAGGCTGCCTGGGCTCCAGGAGTGTTTGAACAACTCTGTCAGGCACAGGGTGGGATTGTTGGGGTGTCTGTGCAGGAACTGGCCTGCACGATCCTTGTGGGTTCCTTCCAACTCAGGATATTCTGTGATTCCTTCCATCAGTTGTTAGAATGGTTGGAGAGGAGCTCTGTGTGTGTCAGTGCTCTCAGTCTGTTCATACTGGATTTTACAGCCACTGAAACAGTCCAACATGTTTGTCACTGTCACATTTACTGTTTTGTTTCTATTGTAGTATTTCAATAATGAAAAATACGAAGCCCAACGGTATGATGAGTTCCTGAAGACCTATGAAAAAGCCTCCCTGAAGACTACCTCTACTTTAGCTCTGCTCAACTTTGGCCAGAGTGCTATATTTAGCGTGGGTTTAACAGCCATCATGGTGCTCGCCAGCCAGGGCATTGTTGCAGGTAACTCACCAGACTCTAAAATGAGTCTCCTTTACCTCACTTCATCCATAACAGAGGTGTTAGTTTTAATTAACTGAGGGTTGATGTGATAGTTCATTTTGAGAGTTTTTGGTTGAGAGTTGTTTGATTAAGTTTTGTCTATATATTTCTGGTTCTTGGAGTATTATTAATTCCCTTATAGCTCTCTCTCAATGACTCTCTCAATCATACTATGATTTTATCAAAAACATTATAAAAGTTTAGCAGTTAAAGAAAGGTCCCAAGAAAATGTCACTTCAGGAAGTTTTTCTTGAAGGTTTTTGAAAGGCACTTCTATAGATAAAAATATTTCTGTGGACATTGTACAAAGACCCTTTTTTTTGCCCTTCTCCCTTCCCATTTGGGCAAGACTCCATGTGTGTATACCCTGTGCTTTGTCTCCAGTAGTTTTGTTACCAATAATTCACTTTCCTTCCATTAATAAGGGCACTTATTAAAAGAATTGCTTCCATCTGTTCTACACTTGTCTAATTTACTACATAAAGTAAAGCCTGCTTGATTAGGAAGACAGAGTACAAGCTTCAAATACAGAATTGGGATGAAGCTCTGCTAAAGCAAGGTGGTTTTAGAGTGAAAATAATGATGCTTTAAAGACTGTTAACATCCACAAGTGTTTGAAGGGCAGACCTTTATACCATGTGCTCTTTCTTGCATCTGCTTTGCCCTTTTTAAAGATGCCAGGGCAGGGAAGGGTTACACTGAACAGATCAGTCAGTAGGTGCAGTTTATAGCTGTTCTTAGGAAGATTTAGAATAGCTTGAAGCAGGATGGTAGACATATGGCTTTAAATCATCTTTCTGGGCCTGTTTCAGCTGAACTGACCTGCCACTTACCTTTAGCTGCTGTGACATCCTGAGTTTTCCCTTGATCAGCCTGTTTGATACCGAGCTGCCCAGAGGTTCTCAGTGTGTTTTAGCAGCTCTGTGGTACATACACTGTGAAAGCTCTGTCTTGATCATGACAAAATCTATCATTTGGATTTCTCTATAATTGTACTAAAGATTGTCTTTCCTGATTTGTGCTTTCATATATTATTTCTTCCGCTTTTAAATTCCTTAGGCCTCTCTCTGGATCTTACAATCTGATGTATGTGCTGCTTGCCTTATTTGCCAGTGCTATTGCATCTTTTTAAAGTTAAATCCACTCAAACATTGCCATTCATTTCAGGCACCCTGTATAAAATCTGGGAAGGATTCTGGGGTTTTGTTTGTTATTTAAACATCTGGATTTAGAAATGGGATAAAAGAAACCAGGCTTAATGGACTTGATTCTTTCTTTTGGTGCATCCTAAAAGGAAATCCCTTCAAGTCTCCTTATTCTCTCACACCCCTTTTGTCTTAAGGCAGCCTTTCTGTTGGAGATCTGGTAATGGTGAATGGATTGCTGTTCCAGCTTTCTCTGCCCCTGAACTTCCTGGGAACAGTGTACAGAGAGACAAGACAGGCACTGATAGATATGAATACCTTGTTTACACTTCTCAGTGTAGATACCAAAATTAAAGTAAGTAGTAGCTTATTTTCCTAAAGTATCTGGGCATTTAACAGGGCTGTTAGTGGCAATGCCATTATTTCACCGTGTTCTCATCTTCCAGGTTTAATTTCTGTTCATGAAAGATTTGTTGTGTGTGAGGTTGCTGTTCTGCCTCTTCTTTAAGTGCAGTTACTGCAATGACTTGATTTTTTTTTCTTGCAGAGAAGCAGAAATTGCTTCATGGAAGCTGTGTTTGTATTGAGATTTTTTATTTAAGTATTCATGCCTTGTGCTTGAATTTTTATTGGTAATTAATGATGCAGAATATATTGCAAAAGAAGTTATGAGGCAGAGTGTTTACAGCAGGAATTTTTACCTCCTTTGGGGAAAAGGAGGAGCAAGCCAATGTCACTTGTGCACAAATTATGATTATTTTCCACATATCTGAGCTGGAGTGTCTGTTTGCCTTTTTCTGAGGGGGGAAAGGGACTGTTGAGCTTGTTGAAGTGTTGGAGATAATTTCTGGGCAGCTGATAAAGTGGAATTCTTCTTTTCATAGGACAAAGAGCTGGCTCCACCCCTGCAGATCACCCCCCAGACTGCTTCCATTGCCTTTGACAATGTGCACTTTGAATACCTGGAGGGGCAGAAAGTCCTTGCTGGAGTGTCCTTTGAAGTCCCTGCAGGAAAGAAAGTGGCCATTGTAGGAGGTAGTGGGTCAGGGTGGGTAAATGGACTAAATGTGCCAATCAATGCAGAATTTCGTTTCTTAAATATTTCTTAAATCAATGCTGCTTTTGTTTGCTTTTTATTGTTTGTACATCATTCCCAATTGGAGATTGTAAATGGTGAACCAGGATGTAACACTAACTTCAGTTCTTTTCAATTCCAGGAAAAGCACCATTGTGAGGTTATTATTTCGCTTCTATGAACCTCAGAAAGGAAATATTTATGTTGCTGGACAGAACATCCAAGATGTCAGTTTGGAAAGTCTGAGAAAGGCAATAGGAGTTGTGCCTCAGGTATTCCATGTTTCCTTCTCCCCAGACAGTCCATTGGAACAGGAATTCTAGTCTGTTTTACTAGTAATTCTCAGTATCTGGCCCTGTTCAGTGAAGGCCAGTCCTAATGCAGTGGTCTTGCATGGTGACTTTCAAAGGAACTAGACTTTTTTCCCCCAAGAAATATTATGCTTTTATATGCATCATCATATAGATCCAATTTCTAAAATGTGTTTAAGTCTCCCCATGAGAAATTGCCTCCAGCTTTAAGTGATTTAGCTTTATAGTTGATTACCACCCCTAATGAGTTAGCAGAGTGGTGAAACTATGCATGACATACATATTTAGGACACAAAATATATTAATCCCTTTTTTGGGAGAAGAAACGTCCCCAAACACTTTTACCTTCAGGCTGCATAAAGAAAAATACAAGCCGTTCTCTATTGATTCTTTCATGTGCTGGGGACAGTTCTGCAGCTGATGTTCCTAATTTCTTATTTCAAACGTGCTTCCCACCAATGCAGGATGCTGTTCTCTTCCATAACACCATCTACTACAACCTGCTGTACGGCAACCCGGCGGCCACGGCGGAGGAGGTGTACGCGGTGGCCCGGCTGGCAGGGATCCACGACGCCATCCTGAGGATGCCCAATGGCTACAACACCCAGGTCGGGGAGCGAGGCCTCAAGCTCTCAGGTTGGCTCCCAGCTTCTTGGTGTCCTTTGTGCTGCCTCAAAGTTTCATGCTGAGTTTAGTCCTCAGGTTTGCTTTTAGTTTATTTAGATTATAACACGGAATCATTAAGGTGGGAGAAGGTCTCCAAGTCCAGCCTTTGAGTAAATCCCACCATGCCCATTAAACCACATCACCAAGTGCCATGTTCACTCCTTTTTGGCTTCCAGGGATGGTGACTCCACCACTGCCCTGGGCAGCCTCATCCAATCCATGACCCTTCAGTGAGGAAATCTTGCCTCTCATCCAACCTGAACCTCCCCTGGCCCAGCCTGAGGGCATTCCCTCTCCTCCTGTCCCTGTTCCCTGGAAGCAGAGCCTGACCCCCCCGGCTGTCCCCTCCTGTCAGGAGTTGTGCAGAGCTACAAGGTCCCACCTGAGCCTCTTTTCTCCAGGCTGAGCCCCTTTCACATCTCCCTCAGCTGCTCTTTGTAGGACTTATGTTCCACACCCTTTCCCAGCTCCATTTCCTTCTCTGGACACTCTCCAGCCCCTTAATGTCCTTGTAGAAAGGAGCCCAAAATACCTAAAGGCTGAATATTAATATGAAGGTCTGCAAGATGTTCAAAGGAATGTATTTTCAGGGGATAGTGTTAAATGAGATTGTAAGTGAGGCTGGTGGTGCATCTAAGTAAAAATGATTTTTCTCATGATCTCTTTGGGTAGTGGACTGGAATTGGGAACTTTGTGTGTTTTGGGCCCTGCTCATGCTGAGGGATGCACTGGGTGCAGACAGGGGTGCTGCCTGTTCAGAGACAGTTCTGAGGGGGATTTCTTTCTCTGCAGTTGCTGCAGTCAGGAGTCCTGGTGCCTTTGAAAAAGGGGGTCAGGGGGTACAGCCTGTACCCAGAACGTGAGTGCAGGAGAAAGTGTGCATGCTGCAGGAGGGGATTATGCAGAGACCTAAAAGAGAAATAAAGTATGTGAAGCACAGATCTGGGTGAGGGAATAGAAGGTGCTAAATAGGTACTGGCAGAACTGAAGAGAATCGTGCTAACAATGCAAGATTTGTCTTGTGCTGCCTGTCTCCCCACACTCATAATTGCTAGAAAGAGGATTTGACTGACAATAGGTTTGAAATGTCTTGGTGTTGATAGAAGAATAGAATGGTTTCAGTTGGAGGGAATCTTCTAAAAATCATCTAAACCAACTCTCCTGCTGTGAGCAGGGGCATCTTTCACTAGACCAGATTGCTCCATGCCTTAACCTTATGTTGAGGTTTAGATTGGATTTTAGGAAAAATTTCTTCACCCAGGGCAGTTGGTGGACTCCTCATGCCTGGTGGGATTTAACTGCCATGTGGATGTGGCACCAGGGGACACATGGGTCAGTGGTG
Source organism: Passer montanus (assembly GCF_014805655.1). NCBI lineage: Eukaryota > Metazoa > Chordata > Aves > Passeriformes > Passeridae > Passer > Passer montanus. Next base: position 1,427,756 of record NW_024372813.1, read on the forward strand.
GCTCTGGTGGCTGGGGGAACAGTTAGACCCCATGGTCTTGTGGGGCTTTTCCAGCCTGCATGATTCTGTGTCCCTTTCTGAGTGTGGAGCACTGTGTGTGGGTATGTTGGAGTTTCCTTCTGACCTCCTGACTCCTGTAATGGAGCTTTCTGAAAATGGGTTCTGCCTTTCCTCCATCCTTCAGTTTGTGCTGCCACTGGGATGGTCATAAGCACCCACCTGGCAGTGCTTCCACAAAGGTGGTGTTGAGAAAGGTAAAGGAATTGTGTTCTTTTACTACTTTCTTTGTATTTAAAGAAGAAAGACTATGTAAAATACTCAGGAGAAAGACAGTGGAATTCTTCTCAGCTCTGAATAAGCATCTGCCACTGAAAGAACAGCTTCAGTTTCTTATTTTCAACAATTAGGTGAATATTGACAAATACCAGTTGTAAACAAGCTTCAGGAATGTGTGCAGCCAAAGTAGAGGAGTCTCAGACCAGTGCTCTCAGAACTGGTGTCATTGTTCAAAGGACTGGAGATATCAGATGGAGGGCTCTGAGTTCCTTCAGTGGCTCTGTAAAAAGCTCCTGCTAATTGGAATCTATAGTTCTCTCAATAGTAGATTGGCTCCCTAAATTCTTGTAAAGATATGTGTTGGATTCATTTCAGTCAGTTTGTGGGGGTTTTTTTGTGTTGGGCGAGGCTTCCTCAAGTCTAAGGAGAACACAAAGTCCTGCTTTGTTCTGTTATTTTGTGGCAGGAATAGGGTGAGTAAAAGCTGCGTGGACTGAAGTGATTCTCTGTAAAATCCAGGGGTTTATGTGCACAATGGAAAAACAAGATTTTAGCTGCAATGACAGATTTGCCAATTTAAGTGGTGATGTAGCATTTCGTGCAGTTCTTACTGTTCTCAAGGATTGATTCATCAAGAGTAAAGAGTGCAAAACAAGTTGTTTGGGTTGTTCCAATTAGAACCCACATCAGTGTTGTCTAATAGATGTGTAACAGGCAGAGCTGCACCAGCCCCAAATCCCTGGCTCTGTGAATGGAACAGTTCCTGTGCTGCTGCCCTGAGCTGAATGGGGAACAGCATTCCCTGCAAATATGGGGGATCTGGTTACTGAAATATGTCTTTCAAACATGGCTGTTGTCAAGCTGTGAGTTTTGAAGATGCTGTACAGGGGAGGGAGGGAGAGCACACTAAAGCAGACTGAGTAAATCATACAGTTCTAATTGCTCCTGAGTTCTGCCAAAGACAGTTGAAAATGTGAACTGCAGCATTACCACCAGCCTTTTAAATGGTTTATGAAAGCATGTTCTCTCCTGATAGGAATGGAACATTAACAAGAATATAATGGTATTAAATGGAATGTTTTGAAGTCTTGCATAAAACAAAGGAGGACAAGTGCACAAATGTGACGTGTTTGCGTCGCGTACCAAATGTTTAGCAGATTTTAAGTTCTCAAATGCACCTGTTTTCCTGTCTGTAAAAGTTGCCCTGAGTTATTCTTGAGTAGATGTTGGCTGTAAGAATTGTTTGGGAAGGAAACTAGTCTGAAACTGGGTTATATCAGAAACCAGCAGGCTGTAGATTGCAGGCTGATGGTGGTTTTCAGTACAATATTAACTGTTCTTGAGTGAAGTTTGCCATTGTGGGCTGGGAAGTTGGATGAACATCAAGGAGACCTGAAAGACACAATGTGTGAGCAAGATGCCTGAAATCCAACACAGCAGGTATGGACAGAGCAGTGGTGAGAGAAAACTGGATTTGTGTGTGCAGAGTTACTGGATGGAGCAGAGCTTAGGCCAGGTGAATGGGCTCCTACTCCCAGGTGTACAGAGTGAGTAACTGTACAGCATTGGTACTCACCTGTGTCAGACTCTTGCCTTGGAGCAGATACAAAAAAGTTCTCTGTCCTTTTCCAAAAGGATGAGCAATCTTGAATCACTAAATTTACCAGGGAGCAGGAACTTGTGTGCTATCTTATGTAACCTGTCAGACATTTGTCAGCAGTGACTCTGATGTCTATTAAAAAAAGGAGAAAAAACCCAACAACCAACCCTCCAAAATCATGTCTGCTGTTGAATTTAGACTATCACAATTGTAACTTAATCTTTTTTTCTTTTTTTTTCCTCTTTCCCCCTCATTCAGGAGGAGAAAAGCAAAGAGTTGCAATTGCTAGAGCAATGTTAAAGGAGCCACTTATTTTTCTCTATGATGAAGCCACATCATCTTTAGATTCAATTACAGAAGAGGTAAATTGGGATAAAAAATTCTAGAATATAAGTGATACAATGATGTTTGATTCTGATGCTTTTCCTTGTTCTTTTCCTCTCAGAATTCTGTTCTTTTTCAAGTGTTTTCTCAGTATTATTAAGAGAGGATGTGTTGAAGCTGTTGTCCTAAAGGGTGGGGCAGATGCTCAGTCCATCTACCTGGAGAGTGAGGGATGTCAGCTGTCTCTGGGATATTTTCTTTCCACTCTGGAAGTCCCATTCACCCTCACACATTCATCCTTTGAAGCTGGTGCAGGTGGCCATGAAAAATCCCTCTAAATAGTTGAGACACAATGCAGGACAAGCCCCTCTTGTTTGTTGTGCAGCAGATGCAGGTGATGTAGGTGTGCCCTGCAGTGCTGGTGTTCATCTGTGCTCATTCCACAGGAAGGGCTGTGACATGCATGAGGTGACACTGTGACAGGGGCTGCATCAGCCTTCATAACAACATCTTTGCTTAAGCACAAAGCTCTCAGCACCAGCAGTAATTTCCTAAACTAATGTCATCAAAAATGAGCTAAGCTACGGCTCTGTTCACTTATGCAGATTGAGTGAATTTATTGACCTGTAATCACTAAATTACTTTCATTTTCCAGATGCAGAGAATCCAGAGGGTGAACTGTACATCCATGCAGCACAGCACTGAAATGTAGCACAGCCAGAAATGTCCACATGCCACTGAGTTCTTGGATTTTTCCTCTCTTGTTTTGCTGTGTCTGTGTCATAAGCAAAGCAGAAAGTTTCAGAGTAGAAATGCACTTTGAAGACAGCACATGAAAATGAGGTTTTTCCATAAGAGTATGCCTGAGAATGGAAATGTTTTCTCACAAAAATTTTCAGAGAAATAAAGTGGTCACTTCACTTCTGGTAGTGAGGGCACAAATTCCCCATCAGTGCTCCTTGCAGAGGGATGTGGTTTGGAAGGTGGCACAGAGCTCACAAAGGAAACACTGGCTAGATAGATAGATAGGCAGAGCAATTCTGGGAATTATCTTTGTTCCACATTAGCATAATACTGAGAGGGATTTTTTCTTTAACAATCATGGGAAAGCATTAATATTACAACCACGAGGAGTTCTTATTTTCAGATGCTTTTACTGCTGTTTGCTGCTTGTGTAGCATGGCTCCGTGGGGAAGTTTTTCCTGAAATGAAGTGACACTTCTCTTCCTTTGTCCCTGGGGATAGCTGTGTTTTTCTGTGAATACAAGCTTTTTTTCAGTTTGAGGCTTTAGCAAAACCACAGATATTCCATGTTTGGGACTCTTCTGTTTCTCCTGTACATACTCATGGCTGTTTGTTATTGGGAAGCTGTAGCAGTACCAGAGCTGATTTTCAAAACTTATTTACAGTCATTTGCATATTTCCAGCAGCATTTTATTTCTCCTCATCTGGCTCAGGAGTGTGTAAGAGTTTTGTCTGTTCCAATCTTGCAGAACATTCTCAAGGCCATGAGGGACATGGTGAAGCACAGGACGTCCATTTTCATTGCCCACAGGTTGTCCACGGTGGTGGATGCAGATGAGATCATCGTGCTGGATCAGGTGAGGGCTCACCTGCTGCTGGGGGGTTTGCACATCATGTCAGGGCTTGGTTTAGGGCCTCTGTGTGTGCAGTTTGAATTGTTACACTCCCACCAAGCTGCTGGAAGTTTTTTCTTTGGAAACGAACCATGTTTGAAAATTGCAGCCCAAGCTTGGCGTGTATGACTGTCTTGTATGTTGTTATTTTTATGCCTTATTTTTGCATGTTTTTAATCTAATTTTTTGCATGCTTCCGTCATCTGAAGTTTCCTAATGTGTTCCCCCAATTTGTGCTTCACTCTCATTGCTCAGTGTCTGTTTTTCACATACCTCCATTTTTCCTCTCAGTGGAAAGAGAGAGGACAGTGTGTTCTGTTTCCATGCAGATAGAACTATTGCAGGGTTGTTCAACCTCGTTATATTAAAAATCTGAGCACCATTCTCTGTTGTATCTGTAGAAAAGTGTGATTGTTCCTTTTCTGTAGGCTTCTTTTTAAGAAAAAAACCAACATGTCTCAACATTTGATTCCCTAATATCAGTGTTCAGCTGTTACCTTCTACCCATCCAAAGTCCATTTTTTCTCTATTATCTGTATCTGGCAAGAGATCTAAAATAAACAAATGTCCTTAAGATAACTTAATAATTGTTCTTTTAACTGATAATGCTGAAAGTACAGTGCTCTAATCTGTTGATAATCGATGTTAAATTTATCTCTGTGTTCATTTTTATCAGTTGCTATTTATAAGCTTGTGCTCATAGGTGTCTTTAGTGACTTAAAATACACATCTAAAAGCAAATAAATTATTCCTACACTACATCCAATGATTTCATGGATAGTTACAACCATATCTTATGAAACAGTGATGTTTGCTACACAAAACTTAGCTTTATATGAATCTCAGGATGAAGTAGTGGAATAAATCACTTGCAGTACTCCATGGAGTTATTTGTTTTTGATCTGCCTTGTTTTTTCAGCTTTTGCTGAAAAACCCTCTCCTAAGGTGTACCCTTCCTACAAGTGCACGTTAAAACATCTCACAAACATTTTGTAACGTGTCACAAGGCAATTGGCAGCTTTTTGTTTTCCATGCAATTTTTCACAGCTTCCTAAGAGCGTGTTTTGTGTTGTAGTGTAACTGTTAAATTAAAAATAAAAGCACAGCCTCGAACTGTGAAGGAGCCAGGGCGCTTCCTTTGCTGAAGGATAGAATTGTGGATGAGGGAGGCAGTGCCTCTGCCATCCCAGCAGGATTGATGAGTTAGCAGCCAGATAAATAAGGCTCAGGAGCAGGAGTGACACAGGGTGACTGTGGCTGGTTTTGCTTAGCAATGGTAATCAGGGAATCACAATTCCAACACCTTTGCTGAGGTAAAATCAGAATCATTCCTGAGCAAGTAAACGTTGGAGTAATGATACAGATCCTGATGCTGTGGAGCTGAGCAGAGAAATTCCATTTTTAGGATTAGTCAAGACTTATTAAAAAAAAAAGCTGTAATTCAAAACCTGGTCTCTACTCCAAATTAGTCACTTAGAGAATTTAAGTAAATTCTGCAGTTCTGTTGATCAAGTGTATGTTTGTTCAGATTCCACTGGCACAGCTGCTAATAGAAGTGCCAAGACCCATATTTTTTTCCAGCTTCTCCATCAGCAGATGTCACAAGGAGGTAGATTTAATTGTAGATCAGAATTTAGAACTGATATCAAATCCATGTGGTTGTCTGTATAATGAGAAGGAAAGGTAGCTGGAGAATGAATTAATGTATCAGTTTAATTTGAAGGCAGTGAATGTGTCTCTCAAAGTAGAAAATTAGTTTGGTTTTTTGAAGAGAGGTGGTATTTCTCTGTAGGGTTGGAGTTCTCATGGGATTCTCCTCTCCAACTCTTCCTTTCCATGCTGATAGTCAATAAATCATCTCTGCTCCTGAGAACAGCCCAGAGAACTGAACTGCTCACACAGTTTTCATGGTGGTGATTGCAGTGACACAAGCTACAGAGCCCCTATAAAAGCACAGTTTACACTAATTGTTTTCAGGATTTGATCTTAGATGTGCTTTGCTTGTCTCATATAAACCCCTTTCTTGTCTGCTTTTCTCTTTTAGCTTCCTCACCTGTGTTTGTTACTGAGCAAAGATAAATCCGTGTTTATTTTGGTACATTCATGTCACCTTTGCAGGAGTAGTTGAACACCTTACTGCTCACATAGAGGCCCACATTTACTTTAGCTAACTCCTGCAGTTTAGATGGGAAGCTTTCCATGCTGGTGGGCTTTAGATTTTGTCCAGATGGACAAAAGGCACCTGCAGTCTGAGAAGAGCTCAGCTCCTTGTTTTCAGCTGGCAGTGCCCACCCAAGTGAGGGCACTGTGCAGTCAGTCCTTCCTTGCTGTTCCAAGCTCTTCCTCATTAATCACTGCTCTAATCCATACTGTGAAAGTGGTCCATTGCTGAAGGTCTGGCAGTGTGGGTTCCTGACTTGTGCCCTTGTTTTGCAGGGTAAAGTCGCAGAGCGTGGCAGGCACGCAGAGCTCCTGGCAAATCCCAGCAATCTCTACTATGAGATGTGGCACACACAGAGCAGCAAAGTGCTCCACAGTCACAACCACCCAAACTGGGAGGAGAGAAGTAGCCACACATCCAAAGAGGAGGAAAGGAAGAAGCTAGAAGAAGAAATTATCAACAGTGTGAAAGGCTGTGGGAACTGTTCATGCTGAATAGGAGCCTGGATCTTGTACAGCAGGTTAAAAATGCACAAGAATACAGTGAAATACAGCTCTTGTTTTTAAGTCAGCATTCAAAAACTTCTGGGTTTTGCAATTTTTTGGATTTTACAGTTTCACAGAGGGACATAATTTCAACCAAAGGAGTTCTATTTTTGCATCTTTAGGAATCTCTAATATTCAGTGGCATCTGCAAGAGCTGAGCTTTTTCAAAAACTTTAAACTTCCCAACCAAGGGTGTAATTTATGGCAATTTTTAGGCATTGATAAATTCTCCTGGTAGTCGCCTGATGTGGATTATTAAATTGTAAACAGATTTGTCCTTGATTTACATTATTTCTCATCATTGATGGTTGATAAATGCGTCATGTTTTAATTGTAATTGGGCTAATTTGAACTCATTTGCTAGTGAGGAAGATGCCTTTTAAATTCTTCAGTGGTGTTCTGGTTTAAAGTCTTCCTTGTAAAGAGTAAGAACAGCCTCAACAAAATATTAGACTTGTAGTAGCAAACTAAATATTGGAATTACCCCTCTCACCTTTCAGAAGCACCTTTCATACTGCACTATCAGGAAATGGATTGGTATTATTCTGGGAATAGAATAAGGAAAACTAACAGCATTTTTAAGTGAAAAATTAACAAATCCGAGTTCAGGATTCTGTATTCTCAGCATCTGCTGTAGCAGTCAAAGCAGAACGAAGTCACTCTTTCTAGTTCAGTCATGGTCTTAGGGAGCAATTAAGATTCAATAAAGACTTCCATAAATTTCTATTATCTCATTAATGTATGAGAAAATGACCTGGATAATGCTGAAAGCATTGCTATAATAATCTCATTTCAACAGCCAAAACTTCTCCAGTGGGAGGAAACCTCAGTCTCTGGGATCTGCAGGACACTGTGGGTGTGTCAGGTTTGGGTGGGGGCTGCAGGGGTCATGTTTGGGAGAAGGTGCCAGAAGCTTCCCCCGTGTCCAGCAGAGCCCAGGCTCACACATCACCAACAGGGCAATGCACTGCTGGGATCATGGATTTGGGAAGGGAGGAAAAGCCTTGTGAGTGTAAGAGCACCTGCAGCCAGAGAGAGGAGTGGGAAATGGGAGGGGAGCAGTCCTGCAGCCATGAGGGCACAGAAGAAGAAGGGGCAGGAGGAGCTCCAGGCACTGGAGCTGAGATTCCCTGCAGCCCATGGGGGTCCACGATGGAGCAGAGATCTACCTTCAGCTTGGGAAGGAGCCCTGGATGGAGCATGGATCCACCTTCAGCTTGGGAAGGAGCCCTGCATGGGGCAGGGATCCACCTTCAGCTTGGGAAGGAGCCCTGGATGGAGCAGGGATGCACCTGCAGCCTGGGAAGGAGCCCTGCATGGAGCAGGGATCCACCTGCAGCCTGGGAAGGAGCCCTGCATGGGGCAGGGATGCACCTGCAGCCTGGGAAGGAGCCCTGCATGGAGCAGGGATGCACCTGCAGCCTGGGAAGGAGCCCTGCATGAGGCAGGGATGCACCTGCAGCCTGGGAAGGAGCTCTGCATGAGGCAGGGGATGTTCCCAGAGGAGGCTCGGGCTCTGCGGGAGGCCCACACTGGATCAGGCTCCTGGAAGAAGCCATGGAGAGAGGAGCCTGTGGTGGAGCAGGTTGCTGTGATCCCATGGCTGCAGCAGCCTTTTCCTGAAGGACTGCACCCTGTGGCAAGAGGACACATGGGAAAAACACGTGGAGGAGAAGAGAATGAGGAGGAAGGAGCAGCAGGGACAGCATGATGACCACAGGCTCCATTCCCCACCCCCTGCTCTGCTTGGAAGGAGGGGGGAATTCTGAAGTGAAGTTGAGCCTGGGAAGAAGGCAGGAATGGAAGCAAGGTGTTTTAAGATTTTCTTTCATTTTCTCATTACCCAACTCACAGTTCTAATTTGCAGTAAATGAAGTTAATTTCCCCAAGTGGAGTCTGGTTTGCCCTTGACAGGAATTGCTGAGTGGTCTCTCCCTGTCCCTGCCTTTCCAGGAGCCTTTTGTTGTGTTCTCTCCCTGCCCTGCTGGGTGGGTACCCAGCATCCAGCCAGGGTCATCCCACCACAGCTGGGTTGTATTTTCAGGCCTTGTCTCTCCAGGGAAGTTCACCATCTCTTTAGCATGAGCACTCCTGAGGTAATTCTTCATGTTGAATTTAACAATTTAAATCTTTCTCTTGGATGCTGAAAAAGAACTTTGTTATTTCTGAGGAATTAAACTGGTATAATTACACTGATATAATTACATTTGTAAATCAGATGCAAGATTTCTCAGTGTGGGCACTAGGGAAGGGCTGAATTTGGTGCTTCTGGAAATTTAATTGCAAATAGCGTTTATTTTTTTGGTATACCCCTCCCCTACAACTAAAAATAGGAACATAACTTAAAAGGAGTGAAACCTTTTCTAGTTACTTGTTTTCTCTCTCTTAAAAGGATGAATGAAAAACGAACCTGGCATCATTCTCCAGTTAAAAATTATTCTAAAAGCACTTTAATTTTCATCCTTGGAGTGCAGAAGCAAAGTGAATTCCAGTTAATGTAGTGGCAGTGCAGAATTCCAGCTTACAACCTTCCCTTTATTTTCCCTAATTGTCTGCTGGTTGAGCTGCTGACAGCAGGACTGTAATGGTGCAGTTATCTCCCAGCTGCCAGAAATGGCAAAGGTTGATTGAAAATCTTATTTATGAGGAATCTCCTTTTCCTGCATCGTGACAAACCCCAAACTATGGCTCTTCCCCTGCTCTGCAAGAGCTGATTTTGGAATTAATCTGTCTGCTGTTCATCCAGCAGATAACGGGAAAAACTGTAAATAGTAACATTTCAATCCTAAGATTGTTTTCCTCTTGGCACAAAGATGAGAAATTACTCTGGTCTGAAATGTGCAGGGAAAGGGCTTTTCTCAGTGAAAAGTTTTCCATGTTCCAGGCCTTGGACATCCCAGAAGGTCCTGACAGGGTGCACAAATCGGGAATTGTCTGTGAAATGTCTGGAATCAAAACCCACTTTAATGCCAAGTCTGATTGTGTTTGTGAGGGACAATTTCAGATGAAAGCTGATGGATTTGTCACTGGGGATGGACTTGGCAAGGACTGAGAGTCTTGGGCATTACAGGTTTGCAATGAGGATGGTTTTCAGGTGGTGAATGCCAGGAGTGATCAATAATTGTTTGAATCTGTAGGGTTTGCAGGTTTAAGGCCATTACCTGTCTCTGCCACCCTTTTGGTGCCAGTGGATGTGCTGCAGCTCTGTCCAGCTCCAAATGGAATGGCAGGAGGGAACTCTGGACAAAGGCAGGTCCTAAACCAAGAGGCTGCTCATACAGTAAAATGTGTTTTAAAGAAGGGCAGCGAGTTTCTGGAGAGGACTGAAAACTTTGCCATGCCATGGAGTTGCTTATTAAACTCTCCTGGCTGTATTGGGTGAATTGCTATGGAGAAGCAGCAGCAATACTGGGTGTCTCTCCTGTCTGCTGCAGAGTCAAACTTGTGCTCTTTTTAATTTTTTTTTCATTTAAATTTTGAGGTTTTATTCCTGTACTGTGACTCCAAAATGTCAGCACTGAAGCAGATGCTTAAAGCACTGAATGGGAGAGTGATGAATTTGGAGAGACTCACTGACCCTTAGGACAGTCTGCCTGGCACCTCTCAGAAAAGCCTTACAATTCCCACAGAAACAGATTGATTTGGGGGCTCTCTCCCAGCCTCAGTGGATCTTGGTAATTCTGCTGTGCTGCAGACTGAAACATCCCTTTTCTAAACAGCAGCTTTTCATATTCTGGACTCGTAGCTGGTTGTTCAAAATTCAAGTTATCTACTCCCATTATAAAATCTTTGCCTGCAATTTTAGAGTAGAAAAAGACATTTATATTTTTTTCTCTTTACTTTCTGTTTTTAGAGGAAATGTGTTTGTAGAAAATGGACTTTAAAAAGGGGCTGCTTCTTGCAGTCTGTAGTGATCTGTTAACTGTGAACTTAGATAAATCAATCCTAATTTCCATGTAAAAACTTTTTAGGCTCAGGATATCAAGTCACAACACACAAAATTTGGGCTATTTTAACCTCCAAGTTAGGAAACCTAACGAGTTATTGACAGGGAGGTTGTGCTTTTTCCAAGTGGCTGTTCCAAGCTTACTCTTTGCAGATGATCCCTCAGGTTATCTCAGCTCTTCTGTTCCATGGAGGTCTAGTTACCTGCATCTCTCAACACTGAGATTTTGTTCAAGTTTCTTTTCAGAATGGAAATGTAAAACTTACATTGTATAGGAAGTTGACATGTTCCAGAACAACACAAAGCTCAGCTGAGATGAGATTGTGTAACCCTTGTGCTGGAAGACTCCTTACCCCTCTCCTGTCCTTCATCTGTGTGTAGATAATTCTTACTAAATAAAGGATTTATCTTTGTGAATAGAAACGGCTGTCCTGTCACAACAGCTCTTCCAGCTTTGCAGCAATTCCCAGAGGAAACCGTCACTGCTGTGGAATGTGAGCCTTAATTCAGCAATTGTTTGTGGTGCTTGGTGGTGCCAGTGCAGCAGGTAACCAATCCCGGGTGTGGGTTGGCAGAGGGTGACTGAATTCCAGTGATCCATTGGTGAGTTCATGGATCTCACCTGGATTCTGCCCCCACTCAGCTTTCACACCCCCTGTGTTTGTGTGTGGAGCTGCCAAAGCAGGTGAGGAGCTCGTGTTGGCTGCATCCCCCTGATGGGAATGAACGTGCTGGTGAGAAGCCTGACTGTTTCTTGCTTTAAAACACTGTGTTTTTTATAAATGTGAACTCTGAACGTGTGCTCAAAGTAGAGCAGTTTTAAGAATCTGCTTGAACCCTTGACATGACAGTGTAATCACTGACTGGATTTCTAATAGCAGCTGTAGCTCATTATCAAAGCAGAATGCAGGAAACATTTATTATTATTATATTATTATTAATTACTGCACTGCACTGTATTGATCTGAGCCACGACAGGCACTGTCCTGCTGTCACTGAGCTCTGTGAGGTTGTGCACAGGGCATGGGGGGGGATGGATGGATGGATGGATGGATGGATGGATGGATGGATGGATGGATGGATGGATGGATGGATGGATGGGAGATCCTAGATCAGCCTGGGGTGTTTCAGGTCTGACTGGATGAACTTTCAGCTGTTGTTTTTAAGTGTTTATTTGTTCTGCCCATAAATCCTGTAATGGTACAGTGCAGGAGTGCTCCATAAATGTTACTGACATTAATGGAATGGCCACATCATGGACGGAAGGACAAGAGGTAAGTTGTAGATAGATATAGATATAATAATGTATAGAACAGATAGGATTCATCTACTTCTTGACTTTAGTGGATAAATCTGATGTCTTCATAAGAAAATCCTTGGATGGTTAATTCTTGAAAACTAACTTTTAAATTCCTCCCAGGTGACTTTTGACCCTTCTGCAGATGTTGGGGCTAAACTCAGGGAATAGCCTTACCCAGCCTGGAAAATCAGCAGAAACCTTGAGAGAGGACTTCTCCAGAGGCAGGTCTGCAGGCTGGGGTGTGGGATCTCCTTCAGGTGAGAAGTGTCAGTTGTACTAAATGGCACAGTGGATTTATTAGTTAAAAGAAAAAGAGCCAAAATGCTTTACTGGTGTTTTTGGGCAGAATTTAAAACAGCATCCCCAAAGCTGAAAGAATCATGTAACATCTCAGCTCCCCCACATTAATTTCCAGTTTCTAATGCCCTTTATAAAATTGTCACATAAAGCATTTTAAGTCACACCAACATAAACTTGTAAAGCTCTCAGCCTTGTGCTGGAGAGGGAAAAGGAGACAAGTTCTTCCCCTCCATTATGGAGAGGAATAAAGAGCCTGGAGCAGAATACATCAGGTGGTGGGGTGTCTTTGAGTGCCTTGTGCAGGGCTCTGCAAGTGCCAGCTGAAGATTTTACTGGCCTTGTGCTCGCACCAACAAATATTTAGAAAAGTGAGGTTGAAGAGATGAAAAGTGTCTGTATTGCACTTGCCAGAGAAAATGGAAAGTGAAGGTCAGTCTGTAGATGGGAGGGAACAGCAATGGAGGAGTTGCGGAATGGGCCGTGAGCTTTTAAAACATGCAAATACATCTTCATGTGTTTGCTCACAGAGTTGTAAAAATCTTTATTTCTTCAGTGAATTGAAAATCTTCCTGGCTTTTGAAGAACACAGATAAAAGATTCAGCTTATTTACAATTAAAACCAGGGAATGTTCTCTGGGGAAAACAGTGTTTGCAGAATCTGTAAAAGGTGATGAGTGATAGCGCGTGTCGATGCCGCTACTTGCGATTGCAGAACGTAGGATCCTTGGCAGGATCCAAGGGAGGGGGAAGAGCACAAGGCACAAGTATTTTAGGCTGGAGTTGTTCCTTCTGCCTTGTGGAAATTGCTGCACTTCAAAGCCCACACAAGGACTATGATGGTAACACACACACACAATGTTTCTGAAATCTACGGGGTAAAAATTAATGACCTGATGTTGTACAGTACAGAGACTTTTTTAAAAGAAAAACAATAATTTTTTTTGCAGTAGTTAAATGTCAGAGGAAGGGAAATGCAGAGTGCTGAGCTTGGGTTAGGGGAAAAGGAGGATTTTCTCCATTCAATCCCTTCACTCCCAACAGTGAGTGCTAATCTGGGCCCTGCATGATGGGTGGCCACGTGCAGGGGCCCCTTGGGCTTTGTGTGAGAGCTGATCTCTCCTCAGACATGACCTTGTGCCTCATATTCCTCCCTCTCCCCTTATTGGGGCTGTAATTCCTAAAAATTAAATTCTCCCTAAAACACTTCCTGTCTATAAACTGGAGAGAGCATTTGCAGCTTCAGTTTTAGGGCTGGGCTTTATCCCACATTTTCTGTGGAGAGTTCTCTGCTGCTTCCAGAGGTGACCTCAGTGGAATGGGACACTGAAGGCTCCTCTGGTGGCTTTGGACATCTGTAGGCCCAGCCTTGCAGGGAGAGGTTTGTTCAGTGAAATGCTGCTTGGGGAGCTGTGTCACAACCTCTGCATATTCCAGTTTGGGCTTCAGGTCACCTGAAACAGCAGCCTGCTCCAACCTGCTCCAGGTGGCTCTTGTCTGCTGGGCTCAGGTGCTACTGGGGTTCTCCAGGTGTCTCATTTTCAGCAGCAGGTCTGGGTGAGGTAGCTGTGCTTCCAGAATGCTCAGGGAGCTCTGCAGACAGCAGCCAGTGCACATGATTCCCACGGCATGGAAAGATCCATTTGAATGCCACATCCACTAAAATTCAGTGTTTACAAGAACCCTGCTTAGTGCTGCTGCAGAGAGCAAACCTGGCTGCTGAAGGTATGTTTGGTGCTGTGCTGCTGCAATATGTGGAGCAACTGCATTCAGTCTTGTGCTTTCTTACCAGTCCCTGGAATTTTTGATGTTAGGAATCTCCAGCTAAACACAGAAACCTTCTGTCACCAAATGTAGAACTCCGTGGCTAAAGTGCTACCTCCTGAAGAGCAGCATGAGCAAGATTTAGCCCATGAGGTGGGGTTTTTAATAGTTGCTGTTACCTGAGCTATGCTCCCAGCAAAACTGGTAGTTGGAATTTCGAGCAGTTAATGAATTTTCAAATCAAAATATGTTGTAACAAAAAGTGGGTGAAAGTTGCTTAAATATTCCTAAGACTTTGTGCAACTTCTGTCCTAGGTTTGTATATGAATTACTTTAATTCTGTTAGATTTAGCTGGATATTTCCATGATGCAATGGCCTCAAAGCTGGGAAGAATTTATTGGTACAGCAGCCATGTATCCAGCATGTGTTGGTGTGGGGTGTTTCCAACACTTTGTATCTTCCCTCAGGAGGGAATCACCTGTGTGATTCACAGGTGAGTAATGCTCTCAGCTCCTAATTCATACAGGAAATGCCACACAATCGAGCTCTGGTATGTATAAATGTACTGAGTAGGTCCAATGAAAAGGGAACAGCAGAAGCTGGGCTGCAGCACTGAAATGATTTCCTGATGGAAATGGTCCAGGAATCATTGACAGCAATTCAAATGCAAATAGCACTCGTGAAAACAAAAGGGAGCCATAAAAAACTACTTTTTAATGGATGATCAGCTCTGGAAGCTGAAAAAAGGTGGGTTTTGTTGATTATTTTGTGGGATTTGTTTAATATAATTGAAGGCCCTAAACTTTCTAACTATTATTTAGCCTGCTGGGAAGAAGTCAAGTTCCAGTAAATAAATGCCCATGTGATTCCAGTAGGTATCTAGGAAAGCAAATCCTCCAAATGGCTGTTTCCAGACTTGAGAGCAGAGTCCCTGTGGAAATTCCTTCAGTGGGACAGAAGATCACATCTAATGGCAGTCTCTGCTTTAGGCCAAAGCTGCTTTACTGACACTCGAGCAGTCCTATGGAGATCCTGCTCTAGCTGAAAACCACACAGACTTTCACAGCCCATAAATCCCATGGAATACATCTCTTAAGTACTTTACTGAAAGGAATGTTAAGCTCTTTTACTAAATCTGCAAATTACAGCTATGTGACAACTCTGAGTTTACAGTCTGACAGCTCACGTCATCAGTCGGAGCGGGATGAGCGGAGTCAGAGGCGGCATCGCTTGCTGCTGACTTGCAGGGATCTGCTAATAACAATCCACTGGAAATGCTGGAAAGCTGTGACAGCCTGGGAATGGTTTGTGACATCTGTTAAACACACTTGTTTTTATTCCCACTGACTGCAGCAAGATCCAGTGATATTTCATGGAGAAGGAGTGGTTGTGTTCCAAAGCGGTTCCCTCGAGGACCCATGCCACCATCCAGGTGAATTTCTATACAAATGACCACATCCCAATACCTGAGCCACATTAAAAGGAAGTTTCTCAACAGATTGTTCCTCCCTGACTGCAGGAGCTAATGAAGTGAAAACAGTGGCCAGTGAACTCTGCAGGAGCAGGAGATGGAGGAGGCTGGTGAAGCCCTGGCTGTGTGGGGAGTGAACACTCACTAATGACTTCATGGTTCAGAGCAACTCAGCCCTGACTTAAACTGAAATGGGCAGTGGCAGGAGAGCTGTAAACTCGCAGGTGCACCTGTGTCATCTGAGGAACTCACACACGGCATAAGCGTGAGCAGCCAAGAAGAGCTGTGTCTTTCTAAAGAAGGCTCCCTGGATGAGCCAGTTGTGCCCTGTGACTGAATACAGGGCTCCTTGCAGTGCAGCTAAAGTTTCTATTTTGTAGGCACTATCTACCTGTTTTAATGCACACTTGGCCTGAAGTTCTTACTGAACCTGCTGTAAGACCTGTGGGAGTGTGGCACAGGAGCTGAAGGAACATTGGTTTGGCAGGTTGGCAGGACAGCCAACTCAATTCAGCCAGTGCTGCTCTTTACAATAGGTGCAGAAAAGAACATGGCTGTAGAAAAAGCTATACTTGCTGAATCACCCAACTGTTGCCAGCAGAGTTTTTGAATCCCAGACCCAGTTGTTGCACTGCAGACTGTACAGCAGAGGTGGGCAGTGGCTCTGAGTGTGGCAATGAGTATGAAGGGAAGCCCTTGGCACTGTCTGAGGACTGAGCTGCTGTTCAGCCAGAGGTTATCTGGGCCATTGAGAAGCTGGGATGAGCCTGGCTGAGGCTGATTGAAGTGTTTGGTTACCCACTGCCTAAATATCCACAAACAGAGAAAATTAAATAATTGTTATTTAAAAAACCCAAACCGACCTAGAGGATAAAATCTAACTTTTCAATTTTTTCCAAAGGCTTCTCCAGCAGTTTGTGATTCTTTCCAGGATTCCATACCTTCCCCACCACCCTTAGGGCTGACAGGGTATGAGAACCATATAATCTATAAATCCTCCATCTTGAAGGTTTTCTCCCATCTGAACAATTCCATGATTCCATGGTTTTATAATCTATAAACAAGCTAGGATGAATTAGGGACAAGTTTGATGCAAGGAAGGTGTGGTAACCTAAACCCTGGTGTTTCAATCCAATGAAACCAGAGTGTTTTATGCTTGGGAAGTGCAGAAGTGAATCCTTTAAATGTGTGTGCCCTTTTCCTGTAAGAGTTGCCTCAAATGAACACCTGTAGCCAAGTCCAGTGATCACACAC
This sequence comes from Passer montanus, assembly GCF_014805655.1. Lineage (NCBI taxonomy): Eukaryota > Metazoa > Chordata > Aves > Passeriformes > Passeridae > Passer > Passer montanus. The sequence goes on from NW_024372813.1 coordinate 1,444,332, forward strand.
ATCTTGACACCATCTTATTTCTGAGGAGCAGGACCAACGTAAGGAAATGCTCACACAGCTGAGAATATCTGTTTGTCCTAGAAGGAAGATCTCTAAAAATGTCCAGACTTCAGCCTAGATGAATGTCTGTGGATCTCAAAATCTTGGGCCTGCCATCACAAAAGGCTCTATAAAAAGGTTGGAATTGGAGAGGCTGCTGCAGGTCCCGTGGATAATTACCTGGCTCCGTGTGCAGGGAGGTCACTTCACACAGGCAGTGCAATTACCTCCTGGACAAATGGAAAATGAAATTGCAACCTTGTGTGTGATTGCCAAGAAGACAACCCAAAGTGCTGGCTATGAGCAGAACCTCTGCCCTCTGCGTGGCAGGAAAGCTGGCACTGTTCTCCCTGGAAACAATGGATTTGAAAACGTCCATCTTTTAAAATGTGCCCTTTCAAGGTGTGCAGTGAAAGATGATGAGCTGCTAAGTGTTTGCAGTGGTTTCTGCAGCTCTCAGTCTAACAGAGAACTCTCATCACCTGAGACCTCCCAGGGTGCTAGTGGGAAGCTAAAATTCAGACTGGGTTTCAGCAGAGCCCAAGCTGACAGCAGATACAGGGCTTGGCTACAGCGGATGTGATGCACCGAGAAGGTTTGAATGGTCCTGTCAGTGATGGAGTAATCACTGAATGAGTGAGTTTTCCCCCTTTTTTATTCAAATTAGGGGCAAGAAAAAACCAGCATACCAGCACTATAGTGCCCAGGGTGTGTGGGTTGCAGAGGACACTGAGGTGGAAGTCCTGTCCTGTTGAAGGTGGAGGCAGATGATTGATAGGTCTGATAAGCAACAAAAGAAAATTCACTGAGAGATTATGAATTACAATTTTTTTAAAAGCCTTTGTAGTCACTCAGCGTGTAAAAAACTCCTTAGTTTTAACTTTACTCTTAATTTTGGGGAAGGTAATGAAGGATACAGAAAGCACCTTTAACTTGTAACTTCCTGTCGTGATTCTTTGTGTTGTTGAAAGCAAACATTTGGCTTAAGGAAGATTTGCACAGGTGTAAAGCTTTCCTTGTATGAATATTTAAACAAATGGGGGTCTGTCACTGAACTGCAATTTAGTAATTTTTTTATCAGGCTTGGTTGGGTTGGAAAGCATTTCTTCTGTTAGGCTATAAAATAAAAGGATTTTTCCTTAAAAATAAATTCATCAAAAATCTCTTGTGAAAATGCTGAAGCTAAGTGGAAGGTTTCCAGTAAAATCGAACATTATTATGATTTTTTAAAAGTGTGTGTAAAATAATCCAGTCTTCCAAAAAGATGCTTGAAGTTGTTTGGATAGAGTTGGCATCTGCCAGAGTCGAGTCACACATAAGATAACATGATTGACCATTTTTGGCATGGGATGGGCTAAATTGGCTCATCTGTTGGCTGTCAGTCTCTTCTGAATTAGATCCAACGCTTTGTAGGCACGTTTCCATCTGGTTAAGTTTAGGACTCAAGCTGTTTATATATTAAAAAAAAAGTATTTTGTACCAATAACAATTTCTAGAAAAAGGGTTTTGCTTATGTTCCATTTTGAAACTATTTGGTTTTCTTTCCTGGTTAAAATAACCTCCTGAAGAGTGAAAGATGATGTGTCCATGTATTATGTTAAGACCCTTGAAACATGCAAATAAAATGGAAAGAAATTAACAATTTTATATGTACATATTTAAATATATGTATATATGCATGCATATCATTCTGTAATATGTGACTCCTCTAAATTGGAAAACCAGATTTTAAGTCTGCTAATATTTTAACCATGTGCATTAGGAAAGGAGGATGAATACATGCTGTTACACTCACATTGAGTCTTTCTAAGATTGGCCTTGCATTATTTTTATTCTGAATATTTGCCATCTGGCACTGGGAGCTGCAGTATTTAGTGCCACAAATAATAATGAAAAATATGGTAATAGCTCGTGATACTTTAACGTAAAAATATAAGACAGAGGGTATAAAGCTCTGGGCGTATGATCTTACAGCTGCCAAAGCATGTTGTTCCCTCTGCCCTTGTTTTCCATAAATGAGTCTTTGATTGGAGACAGCAGCAGTAATGGGAAAGTCATTGGTTAATGCACATTAATGAAACTGCGTTACTGGAGTTAATGAACTACAGTCCTGAAGAAAAATGAGCAGGAAAAACGCCAGGGTTTGTGCCATTGTGTTCAGGTAGCTGTGGCTGCACCCAAGACATGCCAGGAAATGTCTCTGACTCCACATTCACCTGAGACAGAGAGGCCTCTGTCTTCTTCACATCGGAAGAGCCCCATAGAAATGCCTGAACTTTAAACGAAATTGCCTTTTCCTTCTGTCTCCCCCATCAAAACACAATGAGGAGACTGTTGCATATTCAGCAAAGCTGTTGTTCTTGCTGCAGTTAAATTGCATAATTAGATGGGGCTTAAAGAGAGCTGAACCCTGGTGATTGTGAGGCTGAGGCAGAGGTGAGACCAGCCCATGGAATATATCCAGGTGAGCTGCAAACCAACTCACGGAACTGACTGATGAGGTGTTGGTGCTTCAGGAGAGCAGTTCCAGGATTTTTGGGTTCAAAGGCAGTGGGTGTTTCCTGAACGTCCCTTTCAGAGAAGAGGAATTCACCTTTATGATTTCTGTGAGATGGGTTTGTTTCTGAGAACTGGCCAAGCAGCTCTGGGGATGGCAAGAGCTCTGTGGCCGTGTTTTGTGGCAGCTCTGTTGGCATTAAAATCAACTCCTTCCACCAGCTCTGCTCTATGGGACCTCTGCTCACCACTGCAGCATCCTCTGCACTTGAAACAAGAGAGAAAAGCACAAGGTGCCTCAGGGCACGAAGAGTTTCACCTTTCCTAAAGAAAGGAAATCATTTATAGAACACTACAAGTAACAGCTCCACCCACAATAAGCAGGGCTTGGCTCTGCTGGTCTGTGGAGCAGCCCCAGTGCAATAGGAAAGCTGGAATTGCAAAACAGAATTTGAGATTTCAGCTGTTCCCAAAGAGTCCTGAGCAGCCCTTTGGGCTCTGCCATCTTCACCCAGCACTTCCAGGTGCCAGCCAGCTCAGCCAAAGCAGCAACTGGCCTTGAACCCTGGGACACCAGAAATTGCCCTGAACCTCTGCAGTTCATTCTTGCCAGCCATGGATTTACTGCCTGTGAGAAGATCAAACCTGCAGTGAATCCACAGCAGTTGGTGACTCTGTGATGTCCTGATCCCTTTGCCTTCTCCAGGTTTTGTTCCTGTGCTGTGGCTCGCTGCAATACACCAGGCCATGCTTGAGACATTTTGGCTGCTACTGGTTGCTTTTCTTCTTCCCTTTTTTGATTTGAGATGTTCTGAAAATCCCATTTGTGTTCTACTTATGCCATGGGCAAGCCAGACTCCTCTGGTGGACCTCTGCCTCTGGTATGGTTTAGCAGAGGGGCTGTGTATAGCAGAAATTAGTTGTGCCACAGAAGAATAAGGATTTGACCTGTATTGGGTGTGCTGCAGTGAGGCTCCCATGAATCTGGAAAAGAAGGAATGATGAAGAAAAGAAGGAATGATAGAAAATGGGCACTTGAAGACCTGGAAACCACCATGGCATTGGCCTCTTGTCATAATCCATATTCTTTTCTCTTAGACTGACTCCTGCTTCCTAGAGAGACCAGCAGGCAGAGGATCCTGGCATATATCCATGTCTGGGCACATGGATTCTGTGTGAAGACAGCTGGAAGGCTGGGACAGATGTGAATGTCTGATCTGCTCCGTGGTACAGGTTGCAGTGAATGATCACAGTGCTGGCTGCAGCAGGGCGGTAGGAGAACAGCAGGGCTGTGGGGCAGGGCTGGGCTGGCAGCACAATCACCCCTGGCTCAGGGGCTGCCATCCCCTCCTGCCAAAAGGAGCTTCCTTAGCACCTTGTTCTCACACCTGTGAGCCTCTGTGACAGCCTGGAAAATGAACACCCTGCCAAGGGTACCCTGTCAGTGCCCTTCCACAGCTGTTTGTGGCAGTACATGGAAAGATCACAGTGCACAGACTGTTAATTTTCCAGATTGCCTGAAATACAGAAATTCAGGCTGCCTGTCGATCACTATTGTGGTGGTTCTGTAACTGAAGGACCTTCAATGAGCGGTGTGGGTAAGTGAAATTAAAGGTATTATATTGTTTCAAGGATAATCTTTAAGCCTTACATTTGTCTTCCCCCTAAAATACAGCACTTAAATAAATACTTGGGTTGTCTTTCTAGACTGGCTCCAGGTGCAAGGCTCACTTAATTGAATGTGTCTTTTCATCTCCACCAAGACCCTCCCCAGCTTTACTTCTAATCTTATCTTGGTGATTAGACTCAGGTGATTGCCATCGCCTCCAGCACACAGCTCCAGCGTGGCACCTTCCCAAAGGCACTGGCAGCAGCTGGGTGGGTCTGCCAGGTGCTTCTGGCCATGTTATTCCTGCCCTGGGAGGTGCCTCAGCAGAAGAGCTGCCAAATTTGCTTGTGTGCCTTTGGTGGCACTTTTCAAGGGCACAGCCCCCGTGTGAGGTTGCTGAGGGCAAAACCTGCTCCCAGCTCATTTTGAAAGCAGTTCATGACCACCATCCACCTGTGTGTTTATTTTAGTGAGCACTGCCAGGTGTGCTGTCACCATCTCACCTGACCCTGATTAATTACTTATTTATATTACTCGAATCTTTCTGCCAAGAAAATGACGGGGTAGTGAAACAAAATGCAGCATTACAAACATGCAAAGGTACAGGGACTGAAGTGTGTGATTCCCACAGCAATGTGGTGAGGCTGGAGAGGAAAAACATCACTTGGGATAAGACTAGGAAGTGCTACTTCCTAGAAACTGTGACACCACCTCACTCTGTGGCCTCGGGCAAATCATTTACTGCTGGTCTCAGTTTCTGCACCCCTTCAAGTGTGTGCCCTGACACAGTGGGAATAAATAATTTATTCACACGTGATGTATGGCATGTCCTAGTATTGGGTACTGCTGTTAATGAAGAAAAAATGAGATTAGTTTCTTATTTGCAATGCTGAAGGTTCATGTGCAATATGCTCTGAATTCAGAGAGCATTCCATATGTTGTCATATGTTCTTGTTTTATTACTGCCTGGATGGGGGTCTCTGATGCTGTGGGAACAAGGACTAAGGTGCTTGATACTTTAATATTTTAGCCACAGAATTAGCTAATCAATTTTTACACTGTGTTGTTTAAGATGAAAAAGCGACTCAAGCGATAACTTGACTAGAAACCTCTTAAATATCACAATGTCACAGTGAACTTAAATAAACCTAAAGGCTAATAGGTGTGTCTGGTTTGCCTTCTATTTGCTAAACCGTTCTGTTGACTCAGGAGATGAAACAACAGAAGTTTCCTCGGGTCCCCGGTGCACAAACTCCGGCCTCGGTGCACAAGTGAGGGGACACAGGGACACGGGCTGCGGGGGGCTCTGCGAGAAGGGGAGGCTGCTATCGGCTCGCACTCTCCGGAGATGCTGGCTCCTGCCCTGACTGCTTGTCGCCCTCCCGCTCGGCAAAAGGCAGCGGCTGGTGCGTCCCTGCCTCCCCGGCACCCCGGCACCTCCTGGGCCAGCCTGAGATGAGGCAGCCTCCTCCCGGGCATGGGCATCTGAAGGTAACCCACAGCTTTAGAGGCTGTTATTAACAACGGGATCGTGAAAATGAACCAGAAAAGCTGCTGCAAGCCCTAAGGTGATTCCTATATCCACTATGGAGAATTAAGCCGGATGGCCAGCGCTGGGAGCGAGTTCCGCTGCCGGGCTCCGGCCGAGCCGTGCGCGGGGGTGACACCGCTCGGCCCATTGTCCCCTCCCCGCCGGCCCGGCCCGGCCCGGCCCGTCCTTCCAGGGCCGGCCGTTCCCGGCGCCCCCGCTCCCTCTCCCGGTGCCGCAGCCGAGGGTTCGGCACCTGCCCGGGCCCGGCGCCGGCCGCGCGCCCTTTATGGCCGGGCCGGGCGCGGTGCGCGGGTCCCGCTCCAGCGAACAATGGCAGCGGCGGCGCTGCCCGGCACCTCCTGAATGGGCGCAGGCCTGGGGGGCGGCGGCGGCGAGGAGGAGGAGGAGGAGGCAGCAGCGGCGGCGGCGGGGCGAGGCGAGGAGGGAGCCGCCGCCCCCCATCCTCCCTCCCGCCCTCCGCCCGTCCCTGCGCAGGGAGCGCGGGGCCGGGGGGCCCGTCCGTGGGGCGGCGGCGGGAGCAGCGCTGAGCCGCAGCACCGGCAGCGCCCGGCGGGCGGGGGACCCCCGCTCCATCGCGGGCCCCGCGCCGAGGTGAGTCCCGCCGCGGCGGAGCTTCAGCCACACGCACCCCCAGCTCCCGCGCCGGCACACCGCGGGGGCAGCGGGGAGGAGGAGGAGGAGGAGGGGATGCTGATGGCAGCGCCGGCCTGCGCGGAGGCCTGCGGGGAAGTTGCGGGGTGTGCGAGGGTGGTCTGAGGTGACGGGGGGGCGGCAACTTGGCGCCGTGTCCCCCCCGGGCAGGTGCAGCGCGGGGCGGGGGCGCCGCCCCGCCGGGGCCGCGGGGGCCGCGCTTACTTCAGCCTCGGCCAGAACAAAAACATAATGAAGGAGGGGGGATGGGATTTTTATTTTTATTTAAGGGAAAAAGAGGAAAAAAAAAGCCCCAGCCCTGGGAGTAGCTGTCACCGCGCGCATTAAACTAGAGAACTGGCTAATCAAATAAAACTGGCTCATTGTCTGAAACTCTATCCCAGCGCAAAATGCGGCTGTGAATGCAATTAACCATCTGTCTGGCGGGCGGCGGAGCGCCGGGTCCGTGCGGCCGGCACCCGGGCGCTGCCGTGCCCGAGCCGCGGGATGTGCCCGGTGTGTGTGCGAGGAGGATGCTGGAGCGGGGGGGGGAATCCAATCCTCCCTCGGCCCCGAGGCGAGCGAGCGAACCCAAACAAGCCGCGGGGGCCCGGCGGTGGCGGCCGAGGCGGTGGCTTTGCCGCGGTGATGCTCCCGCGGGGAGCCCGCCGGGATGGGCGCGTTTCTGGGGGAGCCGGGCCGGGAGCCGTGGGTGGATGCGTGAGGCCGGAGGGAGCGATGCGCCTGTGCGAGCCGAGGCCTCAACGAGCCTCTTGCGGGAAAACAAAACGGCTCCGCGGTCCTTAAATCCTCCCGGAGGTTTTTTTCCACCCCCCCCGTTTCCGCCCCGCGGTTCGCTCGTCCCCCCTGCCCCGCGCCGGCCCCGAAACCTCAGTGCAGCCATCAACATCCTGGTACTCGGCTGTGCCGCGCCGGAGGTACCTGCTGGCACCGCCGGAGCGGCGTGCTACTGCGGTAACACCGAGCCCGCCGCACACGCTGCTGCTCGCTCTGCCGCTACACACGCTCCTGCCTCTCGCTTTGCTGTTTTTAAATTTTTTTTTAATTTTTTTTTTTTTGGTGCGCGTGTGGTTTAGTAAAGGAATAATACAGAGGCTAAAAAAAAAAAATAGCGGCAGCGCTCAAGCAGGTAGGATGCAATTTAAAGTCACTTCAGCTAATACCCCATGCAAGACTGCATTTGTTAAGGTATGTGAGCTGTGCAGAAGGCAGCAGTCTTTAGTGATTCACTTTTGAAAAACAAATACTTGACAAAAGAACCAGACCTGCTAAATGGATAACAATTATGTAAGCCTATAGTAGGTTTTGATGTATGTCAAGTCTGTTAAATAAATCAACCTGTTCAGTGAATAAATCTGCTCTGCACCAATGCTTTATTATAATTTTTTTAAGGAGAATAAACCTGTGTATTTAAGACGTTTTTACTGATGTGAATCTCGTGGCCAAGCCCCATAGCTGCCAGTGACACAAGACAAATCCGTGGGGAGGGTGGGGTGCAGGAGCGTGGGGAGGGATAAGGTGGATATTAAAAATACACAAAGATGTGCATAAGGATTCCTAGTGATAAAATTCTCACTGATCCATGTCTTGATGGAGTATTTGCTTTGCAGTGGCAATGGCCCATACAAAGCTACATTGATTTAGCTTGCTCTGTTCACGATGGCAGTTCTGGTGAATAATTATTTTCCCAAAAGCCCTTACCAAGGGAAGAAAGAGAGTCCCTGCTTGGCCTACACAGTAGTACAGTATCTTTGAAAGCGCGTATCCGGCTGCAAATAAAGAGAGCCAGTTCAAGTGTTACTACACTCAGCAGGAATAAAAGGGAGGCAGAAAAGGGGAGCCCCCGTGTGCCTCGTCCCCCTCTCCCTCTCTGCTCCTCGCCCTGCGCTCGGCTTTGGGGGCGGGGAGGGGGATTTTTCTGGGTTTGTTTTTCCCTTTTTTTTTGGTGTTTGCTGTTGCCTTTTGGAGGCGAGGCTCTGGCAGCCCACTTAAGCGTTGAGTTCTGAATGCTGAGGAGTCTCTTTCAGATTGAAAAAAAGAGAAGAGGTTGTGGCCAGGGGGTTTTAACTTCCGTAGCCGGGACAGGGACTCCCTGTGTGGGGCAGTGCCTTGGTGGTGTCCTTCTCTTTTGAGATGGTGGGGCCTCGTGGATGGTTTCGTGATGGATCACGTGTGTATCTTTTTTCCTGGCTCTGCAACGAAACATATGAAAAGGCTCAAATGTGCCTGCAGGACCAAGAAGGCCCCAGGCTTGGGGAGAAAGTGTTCCCAGACAAAGGGGTCTGGCTCAGGCTGGATCCTGGGTGTGGGACCCAGCCAGGGATGCGAGGTGCATTTTTTGGATATTAAGGCTTTTCCATTGTAGCAGCAATCCAGCTGTGCTGCGTTCCCCCAGCACAGCAGTGAACCATCCCCTTGAAGTTTATGCCCCGTTGCAAACAAAAAGCAGCGTTAGGAAATAATCTTTTCCTTGGGCAGAATCCAGGGAGGAGAGCCATGGATGCTCCAGGCCTTGCCCTGGTCCTTGTGTGGGGGCTCTTTGATGCTGCCGTTGCTGAGTTTGTGTTTGGCCCTGAGAGGGTTTGGGTAGCCTGGCTGTTTACCAGAGGAAAATTGCTATTGCTTCTCAGTAATGACAGCTTTTGGTCTGTGAGGGTATGTTAAAAAAATATTTTGAGAATTGGGAGCAAAATAATTGTTATGTAATCCACCTGTTACGTTCAAAGTCCTGTTTTCCACCTGGGAGAGGATTGCACTTTTTTATTTTTATGCTAGATCTTTGTGTACTTTTAGCCCCGCTTGAGTTGGCTTTATAATCATTACCTGTGTATACAGTCAGGTGCTTGACGAGCCTGATTTTGTGGATGCTGCCAGCAGTGAGTAAATGAGCCATGTGGCATGAAACTGAGCAAACCATGTTTTGCTGGTACCTTGCTCTTCCCTCTTTTCTCTGAGCTGGTGCTACCCACCCCTGGTGTCACCTGTCACCTGTGCAGGGGTCTGAGCTGTTCTAGCACAAGGATTTCTCTGTCTGATTTCTTACCTGTATGTGGTGTGAGAGGCGTGGTGGGATCTCAGCCTTTTGGGCTTTTGATTTTAGGGCTCCTGGGTGCCCTTACAACCAAACACTAAACGATTGCCAGGCGTTGTGTCGTGTAGAAAGCAGTGAAGTTACAGATGCTGAAGATGATGGATTGCCTTGAGCATCCAGGTGTGGGGATTTGCCTGAAGGATGCAGGAATTGAGTATAAAGCCTGTGCTGAGGGTTGGTAGCACTGCTGAGCTGCATGGACACGAGGAGAAACAGGGAGTGTTTGGGAAAGCTGAGCCAGAGGGAAGCTTGCAGGAGGAGTTGTCAGTTCTGCAAATGAGTGTTGAACCCTCATCCTTAGCAAATTGTCTTAGGAACGGCCAGGGGAAGTGGCTTTGGTGCCGTGGTGCTCTGGACTCTGGTGGTAGTGCTGGGTGGATTTTGTTTGCAGTTCAGGGGAGTAGCATGTAATCTGTGTAATGCTGCTTTTGTGTGCTCTATTGCAAATTGATGTCTGGGGAATGACATGAAGCAAAGGCTCTAGACCAGCGGGTCTGTGATATTTTTGTAGCGATGTCTTTTTATTCAAAGCAGGTGTCATGGAGATCTTTCATCCCAGGATTTCTTTCATCCCTGGCGTTTGTTAGCTTGTGTTAAAACTTTAAATCTTGAGAATTTCTTCTGTACAGAAGGTGTTCCTCATGTTGCTCTGGCATGGGCTGAGCGATGATTATGCAGTCTCCAAAGAGTGACAGGGATGAGGTGGATCTGTGTCTGCATGGCTACGTCAGCCCTGTGAATAATCCAGGGACGTGGCCCAGTGCCCTCCAGCCACAGGCAGGGTCTGTGCCAGCTCAGCTGGAGGACCTGCCCAGGGCTCTGGGAGTGGGCAGCGTGGGCGTGTTGTCCCTGGGCAGAGTTTTCTTCTAACCCTTAAGCATTCAGGAGGTGATTTATGCCCAGCAGTCTGAGCTCGTATTTGCAGTCTTGTTTGCCTTTAAAAAAGCTTTTGACTACGAGATAACTGATTTGCTTAATTTATCCAACCTCTTGTCTCGATAGTCTCCCATGATGGAGAATTCTGCTGGCTAATTGTTGCCTTTCACTGATCTTATACATCTTTGTTTTGTGCTGCATCTTCAGAACCTCGGTGGATGTGTCACTAGAAGTTTCTGACCAGTCCCCTTGTCTTCATTTACGGTGTTGCTCCCTGCTGGGAAGGTGGAACCACAGTCTGCTGGCCCAACAGCGTTGCTTCTGCTTGGACCCCAGCTAATTAATTACCCCATCAGTTCAACACCTTTCTGAATTGTCACTGTCAGGACTGTGATTTTTGTCTCTTCCAGTAGCTGTTGTTTTCCTGAGGCATGAGACCATGAGTGTCTCTGTCTTAGGAGGGAGCTGGAGGTCTGCCTTGTGGTGTCCCTTGAGTGGTGTTGCAGTGCCAGTCTCTGTGTCACTGGGGCTGGCAGCAGCAGCAGAGCTCGTAGGCCTGGCCTTGACACCAGTTTGGGCTTTTCTGCCAATTTATCAGCTTCCTCCTCTTGCCTCTGCAGGGTTTCTGTCGTGCAGAAGGGACTCCTCGTGGTGGGTTTGGTGTGAGGGTCCCATCCTGCCTTGTGGTGTTCCCTGCAGGGGTCTGGAGCTGTTCCACACTGCTCCACCGAGGCCCTTGGAGAGAGGAGAGTCAGGATTTCCAAAATAACCCCAAACAGCCAAGGTGTTTTCTGCCTCTGCTCTCCCCCAGGTAGGGAGCTCCTCACTGTCCTTTTCCTGACGTGCTGACACTGCTGAGGAGGTGGCTGGTGAAGGAGACTCTTACATTTTTGAGGGTATTTGCACCCTCAGATGGAGGTTATCAGCAGATGAGCTCTTGTGGATCTTGCAGGACTCCCAGGAGTGCCAGGACGTGGCTTGGGGTGCACAGAGCACTCCTGAGCACTTCTTGGTTGTTTCATTCCCAGCACGAGACCTGGCTCCTGGGGAGGGCTTGGGCACAAATTCCCAGCTCTTTCCCAGTTCCATCCCAGGTGAGGTCTCTGCCATGCTCTGGAGCTGCTTCTGGAGCTGTGTCCTTATTAAAAAAATTCAGATTCCTTTCCAAACACTTGGGAGGATTTTAATTGTCAGTTACAGCACAGGGGAGCCAAACGTGGGAAAGACAAGTTCTGTGGGTGAATTTTGTTTCCTGTACAATGTCCCAATGAATGAGATGAGTCTTTGATGGAGGAGAGAAGCTGAAGCCTTATGAAGGGCCTGTTTATTGGCATTAATTATTTTTTATTAGTTACAGCATCCGTAGTCCGTTGGCAGTAGAAGAGCCCAAAGTAAGAATATTAATTCTTCAGAAGTTTTTCAAAGCTTGCATTTTTCATAAGAAGCTTGTGAAGCTTCAAATCTAAAGCTTCCAAAGCCTTTTTTTTTTTTTTTATTCTTCAGAAGTGCCACTGAAGCTCTTTTTTTAATTTCTTGTATTTTAGCTGAAACTATGAGTTTTACACATGGGAAAAAAAAAAAAGTTCTTTCCCATCCACTGCATTGGCCCCAATTTTCAGGTCCCTGCCTGGGTCAGCTAAGCCCTCTGCAAGCATCAGCTGTGCTCTGGAGAGCAGGTATGGACCCTTTGCTCCTAATTTCCTGTCCTTTCCCCCCTCTGGCTGGGGTTTTACTTGGTGGCTGAAGCACAGATGGATTTGAAATGTGGATTTGTTTGTGACTGGCCACTCAGGACAATACTTGACCTTCACAGTGGTTGAATAACTTCGGAGAAATACTGAACTGCTTCATGGGAGCGAGGAGGGTGGCTGGGAATTTAACCAGTACAGAGGGAATCTGGTGTCTGTTTGGCCAGCAAGCAGCATTTTTTTTTTTCCTGGTAGCCTTGCAAGGTCATGTTTTAATACTCTGAACATGAATTTAAGGGTCATGCTGGTATTTCAGTGGTAATGCAGATGGATGCTGGATCTTATTTCATGTTGCTCCAGGGAATGGAGCAATTAGTAATCTTGGCTCTCTCTGAACCTCGAGGGGGAAAATGAAAATTGCCTTTTTCAGGGTGGTCACTGTTCTCATTTGCATGAAAAAGCTGTTGGGGAGTGGGGTGATTTTAGCTACGGAAAGTTGTGATGTGGGCTTTTTTGTTTAATGTTATTGCTGACATTACATGGACAGGTTCACTTCACTGACAGCTGTGCCTTTAACATGACAAGATGGGTGGAATTTTTGGGAAGATCAGAGGGGGAAGTGCTGCTGACCACAATTTTTCAGCTCGTGTTAAAGCAAACAAGCAAACCCCAATCTCCCTGACACCACTGGCTCTGCAGGGAGCAGCACACAATCATTTCCCATGGTTTGTTTATGCCTGCCTCTGAGAAAATCTCCTATATCAAAATCACCTGTCCATGCAGTGACTCGTGTGTGAGAGGGAGAGATTCCTTGTGGAGTGCATGGAGCAGGAATTCAGCTGGCTCTGGCACAGGCTGATGGTGACAGGGGGGCTCAGGACCATTCCCAGCCCGTGGCTGATGTCAGCCCAGCCAGGCATGGCAAAGGCAGAGGAACCCTCAGCCCAAACCTCCTGCAGAGCAAATAATTGTCCTAACCCAGTAACCTTCACTTGCTTAATTGCCTTATTTGTCTGGTTAGTTTATTGTTTGGTGGAGTTTGTAGGAAGAGGAGTTTTGTGTATTTTGTGGCTGTTTCTTTGGTTCATTTGTGCTCCTTCCTTGGCTGCTGGGTTTGAGCAGTGCCTCCTCAGCAGACACCAACAGCAGCCTTTTGGGAGGTGGATGGGAGGCTGGGCAGGCCACTGAGTTTCCAAGGAGCTTCTGGTTTGAAAGAGTGAATTTTTGAAAGGCTTGATTGCTCAGCATCACAATTTATGGCTGTTCTAGGCAGCACAAAGTTGTGTTTCAGGATTTACATTTGTGTTATGGTTTATGTCCCTGCACAGTGTTGAGCTAAGAACCACATGCTCCTCGCAGTTCTCTCTTCTTCTGCAAAGGGTGTTTGAACTGGTGCTTGATCACCAGCAGGGTCTGGTGCTGATTTCACCCTTTGGAAGCATTTCTGGCTTTGCAGGATGAGCATTGGTAGTGCTGCAGAGCTGGAGCTCGTTAGTGACTGATGTGTTGCTGTTATGTGGAATTACTGATGCTGATTGCTGGTGTGTGGAATTACAGGTTCCAATTCATGTGTTAAGCAAACCCTGGTATCTCAGGTTCTCTCTGGATTTTTTCCCTATAAACTGCATCCTCCCTTCCTCCCTTGTTTATGGTGTTCACCTCTCCATGGACAGTCTGTGTGCTGGATTCCTCACTTAGGATGAGTTCAAGACTGCCTGAAATTTAGTTCAGGGGGAGTTGGGAAGCATCTTGGATTAACTTTTCACCCACTGGAGGGGTTGTTGGGTAAAATGAGTGGCTTGAGACTAAAAACAAAACAGCCTCAATGCCAGCAGGAGTGGAGGAGGGTGGCTCCTGGGAAGGGATTGCTGAGGGACATTTCAGTGAAAGTGGTGGGGAAGAGAGGAAAATGCTGCTTAAATTGTGTTTTGAAGCTTTTTGGCCTGGTGTGGTATGGGAAAGTCTTCATCTGCATTGTGATCGATGAGTTTGTGTGTGGTGGAGTCCAAATATTGTATCACAAATGCTTAATGACTGACTTGAGCCTTAAGCCTCATGTGAAGGCAGGAAGGTTTATGTTCCCCTCTGCAATGTGCAGGAACCTAAAATATCTGAAATCTGCAGCTGACAATGTAATTGATGAGTTCTCACCCTGCATTCCTGGGCTGATGTTAAAACAAAAGGCAGTTTAAGGGTATTACAATATTTATATTTAATCTATATAAAATATCTATATATTGTATCTCTACAATAATATTTAAGGGTATGATCCTATCTTATATTCTGTTATTCAGTTAGGCCTGGGCATTTGCTGAAGGGGCTGTGTTAAATCACTCCTACATTTGTGAGGATCAGGTTGAAAACCTGATGTGTAGCTTGGAGTTTAGTTGGTATTTTTGTTATTTTGTTAATACCTTCATCCCCCTCCCTGCATTTATGGGTGCAGCCATACCCTGTGGTGGTGGCTGCTAAACTTGTTATCTGTGGCTGTTGGAATAATTTCTCTTTGGGGCAATGTAAGGCTGCTTAAACATAAATGACAAGAGGGGAGCAGAGGGGTTGGAATGAGCATTTCCAGGTCTCTGCAGGGTCCTGCTCAGAGTCCCCAAATGCTTCACACTCTGCTCTGTCTATCCTTGAACAACTTCTGTGCATTGCACGGTAAATGGAAGTCAGAATAGTTTGTTTGATGTTATTTATTCAAATCTGGAAAGGATGGCTGTGCAAAGACCAAAGAAAAATGGTTTTAGTCTGACAAATGCCAAGGGTTTTTGTTTTGTTTTTAAAGCCCAAACAAACCCTTTGGGATCCTTGGCTGGGTATATAATAGCATGAAATACACCATTCCTTTCATTCTGCTCCCTAAAAATCTAATTTTTTATGCATTTAAAGTGGGAGTTGAGGCAAAAACAGAGTTTAGCGCTGTTGACCTATATTTATGAAAAGAGAAGGCTTGCTAAGTGTTGCAAGAAAAGAATATATAGTGCTGTTGGTATACTCTGACAAAATGTACACACATACTAAAACCACTTTTGGGATTCTTCATCTTCTTACTGAGTGTTTAAGCCCTTTCCAGCCAGATCCAATCCATTTTTGCAGTTCATGGCATGTGTATTCAGGCTGCCATTAATAGCCATGAGGCATCAGTGGAGAGGGGCAGCAAATCAGGGAGTCTAGAGCAAGCAGGGGAGAGTGGTGGTGCTGAAACCCTCCCTGATCCCTGGGTTTAAAGGTGAACTTTTTTCCCCTGTTTCCTTTTTGTTGTTTTATTTTTTAATTCAGCCCACTCTCTATAAAGTGCAGTTTAATGGTTATCATGCTGCTTGTTGCATAACTGTGGCACAGATGTTATTTTTTTGTAATGTTGCCTGACATATTTAAAAGGGAAAGAGAGGAAGGGAATTTATACCCTTTGGAGATGAATATGTGGAGCCTATTAGTCTTAAAAAAAGTGTGAAGAGCTAGTTAGAGCTGGAGCTGGCACATCTCTGAAAGGCTGATCTGTGGAGTGGAGCTCTTCAGATAAAGAATGAACGTGTTTTATCTTCTGGAGTTTGTTGTGTGTGTTACCAGCCAGCCTAAAACCCAAACTTGGTGGGGTACGTAATGTTTAGGCACATGATTAAATATTTTATGGAACTGAGACCAAATCCAAATGCATATTTAATAAAATGCTCTCCAGAATTAAGTTTTATGGGATAATCACTGGTGGTGCTCAGAGTTAAAGGATGTGGAGATGAAATACCTCGCTCAGCATGGGTAGTACTGAATGTGTAAGTGTTTATTTCATTGCAGCTGCAAACAACACCTTTAAAGTTGCTTGCTTACGAAGCTTTGACTGAGAGAAAATGCAGTTATGAGCACAGTTTTAGCAGAAGGAAAAAAATTGCATTCAGGCCTACCATTTCTGGGAGGAATAGGCATGAGAACATGAAATCATCTCCTTTTGGCATTTCTAACAACATTAGAAGTTCTAAAATAGTAGAAATGCAAATAAGTAGAGTGAAAATGGTAGATGCTGTATTTATATTTATTTATGTATAATAACAGAATGCCTGGTGTTTCAGATCAGCACAGTGTGCCTGGATTCTCAGAGTATTTGTTTTATAAATGGGGATAAAGCTGCACAACCCACCTCTCCCTGCTCTACAGAGGAGCAAACCAGCTCACAGGAACATTAATGACCTGCTAGAAATGCAGTGGGGAAGTGAACCCAAGAATCTTGGCTTCCCAGCCCTTGTTTGAGCCTGTGGGCTGGGCAGTGGGATAATTGGGATAAATTGATAAGGGGGAAAGAGGAGAGAAGAGGGAGATATGACACCCACTGTCATGGAGCATCTTTTTGAAGTTGTGGAATAAAGAAAATTCAAATGATTCTTCTGAAAGAACTTGAAAAAAGCTCAGGTGAATAGTTATAAAAACAAACAGAAGGAAACCTGAGAGTGTTTTTGACTTGTTTCTGCCTAGGGCAAGACATTTAGGTTAGTTTTTATTTTGCTTTTGTTCTGCCCTTTGCCCCTCCCCCTTGCTGGATTACCTACTACAGGAAATAACAAATTAGGCAAAATAAATCCTAAATTACAGTTGGAGGAGGCAGGAGCTGCTGGGCGAGGGTAAAATTGCAGGTGTAAATTGGAGGGCAGTCCCTGTGCCTGGGATTTTATTGCCCAAGAAGCAGGTGAGGTGGGCTGCGAGTTCATCCCTCAGCTCTGGGGGTGCTGGGTGGGGAGGACACGGCTCACCCTCCTCCCTTGCTCCACCACAGCCACTTGGCAGGTGGACACAACTCCAGGGCTGGGAATTTTCTTCCTTTCCATCCCAGTGACACCCATGCAGTGTTTGGTGCGTGGTGCTCTGAAAACATCCTCTTCTGGCTAAGGAAAGGATGGAAAATACAGGGCTGAAATAGAAGGTTCGTGCTGATGCAAGCTGTGTTTACTTTTGGAAATTCAGTTTATTAAACTCAAGGCTGCAGAACTCCAGGGATCAGTGATGCTGTCTGAACATCACCTTCCGCACCGCACAAGCAATTTTTCAAAATTACTTTTTTAATTAAAAGTTGTATCGGTTTAACGCGAGTTAAAGGAAAGTTCACAGGCTTAGCATCGTCTGAAACACGCTGCAGATTTGGGAGAGAACCTTTCCCTGCCTTCTAAAAGTTTATCCAAAATAGTGAATATGCATGGGAAGAGAGGGGAATCTCCTCCTGGGCTCGGCCTCTGAGGGATTGCAGGGTGAAGGTATTTATTGATTATCAGTCCAGCTCCACTTCCATTACCTTCAGAAGGAGCTGCAGAGCAGCAGAGTTGGAATATGAACATAAGGAAAACAAGGAGGACTCGAGGTACAGCAGAGGAAAGTCAATACAGAGCTTATTTAAATGTCAGCTGCCTGGAAGAGCTGTGCTCAAAAGCTGTGAGCAGAGATTAGGGCTGGGACACGACTGGAAGGGAGGGAGGGAGGGAGGTGGCTGCTGCTGCTGCTGGGGGCAATGCCTGCACAAGGAATATGTTAAGGAGGGAGAAGAAACTGCTGACTGAAAATTGCATCTGACAATTAGTTCTGAGCAGCTAATTGGAGAAGTTCCGTGGCTCTTGGACAGGGGAAGCCTGTGACTGTGGTTGGTGGGCGATCTGATCCATGTTAACAGTGTTATTCATCAGCGCTGCTGACAGGGATAAGTGACACCCATTACAAATCTGTTTACTACCTCTAGGTAATGCATTTAGTTTCTGAACGCATGTGCAGGGTAGGGAGTCTCTGTGAGCACAGGGTTTCTGGAATTTTATAGAACCATGGAATATCCTGGGTTGGGAGCGACCCACAGGGATCATCAAGCCCAACTCCGAGCCCTTTGAATAATTTTTAATCACATTGACTGTACTTTTCCCAATAGGTCAGAATTGTAATTCTGTGGCATTTGTCAATGTAAGGGGTTTTGTATTTGGGGAGAGCTTGTGCAAAAAAATTGCTGGTTTGTAGAAGCCTGATGCCTGATTCTGAATTTCACGGCCATTTTTATTTTGGAAAGTTAGCCACTAATTACATGCCATAATAAGAAGTAGTTTTATTACTGTTGTACCAGAAATAAAATTAGGTTGAGCACTTTCACGCAGGAAACATTATTGGAGTCAACCTCCAAAATGTTGCACTTGGGGATGTGGCTTAGTGATGGACGTGGCAGTGCTGGGATAATGGTTGGACTCGACGATCTTGGAGGTCTTCTCCAACCCAAACGATTCCATAAAGTCCTCAGCATTTCAGGCAGGACTGGAGGTGAGAAAGATGGGGTGCTGTAGCTCATTGCAACCCAGCCAAGTTTTTGTTTATTTTGTCAGCCTCCTGCTTCATTCTGAATGGAGTTTGGTGGTTTTGTCTGCAGGGGGGTGAGTGCTTTGTGCATGTGATAGCCAGGGAACCCGAAGGCTTTGACATCCTGCCCGTTCCTGGCAGTGCTGCTTCCTTGGCAGGGCCAGACTTTGTCCTGACCCTGATCAGAACCCGTGTGGTGTAACAGGTACTTGCTGAGGCCAGTGAGACCACGACCATGGGAGCAAAGGGCAAAACAAACTCTGCTTTGGAAGTGTTTCTTTGCCATCTACACAAACACACAGCAACAAGCCTTTGTGCTCTTAGCAGCCATCCCTTGCTTTCTGCCTCGCTGTCCCACGCTGCCTGCAGAGGTGCATTTACTGGAAAACATCCCAGCTCTGCACGTGATCCCCTCCTGCAGGGAGGATGGGAGAGCAAACACCGTGTGATGGGCTCTGTTTGCACTGTGTGATGCTCTTCTGAGCAGAAGGCTTCCCACCAGAAGACAACTGGTTGTCCAGGAGGGCAGCGGCCACGCTGGGCAGGCAGGGATTTTACACGTAGATGGGATGTGAAGCAGTGGGCTAAAGTTGCTGTCCCTCTCTCTGGTGTTGACTTTTATTTTCCAAAAGCTGTGGTGACAGCAGAACAGTGGACAAGGGATGTAGGTTTGCATTTAAAATACACAGGAGGCTCCACTGAGCCAGCATTGACTTCTCTCTTGGCCCTGTAACAGTGCCATCACTTTTCTGTCCTCTTCACCCCACTTGTTTAATGGGATTATTAATATGGATGTGTTTGCTTCCCAGGAGTGTCCTGAAAATCAGTTAAAATTGGAAAAGTGTGTTGAAGAAGTCTCTCAGTACTGCTTAAAAAATTTAAAAACGTTAAAAAATTAAATTTAAAAATGTAAAAATTTCTTGATTTCTTTTAGTAAAGAGAAGTTTACTTCTCAGCTGGAGTTTCCTTTTTGCATTTTTCCTTTTGCTTGTGTGTGGTATCCCATGGCTCTTCCAGTCTGAATCCTGCTTTATAAAATATTACATTTTATCCTGTATTGGAGAGTCAGATTTTCAGTATGTATCTTATTACACAGAAAGGAAATAGGAGGCAACCTTCAAAATTTGGGCTGTAAAACTTCTTCCCCTTCAGATGACATAGAGGACTTCTCATGCTTAATTGAAAGGTTCTGGATTCTATTTTCAAGACTTCTATTCCAGTGAAAGGTGGAGAGCTCTTTTTGCAGATTACTTGTGGCCAGAACTGATTTCTTGTCCAAAAATTAAACCCTTTAGCAGTTTTTTAAAAGGCAGCTGGGGAGCCAGTGTCAAGAGGGGGTCGAGTTAAGAGGAACACTCTCTGTAGCATTTAAATGAAATATTTCTTGGAGGGCTCTTCTGAGGGGGGTTATCTGTAGGTGGTGTTCAAATCCTTGGATGTTACTGGCAGTTGGATTGAAGATGAAGGGAGGGAACAAGGACATGAATGCTGGGAGGAGTGAAGAGTTTGCTCTTGCAGGGCAAGGAAACATGGCACCTTCCTCCCTTACAGTCTCACCTGAAGCCCATGTTTCTTTCCCCTCGTGGACTTCTTTGGTTCTCCTTTGGTTGTCTTTCCCTTCAGTATCAAAGCTGCATCCCCTGAAGGTTGTCTTGGCTTCTGGTACTGAGTTCACACGGGGAATGAGATGAAACAAGGCAAACTTGGTTCTAATCACTCTCGTCTAATTCTGCTGCATAATGGAGATGAGCAGTACTTACATAACAATATCCTGGGATGTTAATAGATTTAATAACCCAGAAAGGTGGGAAGAGGTTCTGAATTACCTACAAAATGGCATCTAACTAATGAAGTTTACGGGCAGCTCATCTCTTTGAAGGAGAGTCAGATGGTAGGAGCGAGACTTCTGCATATGCTCAGAAGAGGGAACAAAATGAAGCTGCCTGTCCTAATCAGAATAAAACTGCCATTAAAAATAAGTTCTGAGATGCTGTTGGATTATGCCAGTAATACAGGGCTTCTAATTCAAGTCTTGCAAAAATGTAAACAACACAGACTCCTTTAGATTAAATCTTTTTTTTTTTCCAAGTGTTGATATGTTCCAATCTTGGGGATTAGAACTCTGTATGTGCCCAGCGAAAACAATCGGTTCATTAATGCTGTTTTGTTAGACCTTGCCCCCCTCTTGCCATGGTGATAAGGGACCTTAATTAGATCCCAGAACAAATGCTGGGGAGCTTGACAAAAAGGAGAAACATGGGGAGGGGGTGGAGAAATACTGAGATGTTGTTAGCAGATACATGCGGAGAGCTGCATCCTGCAGAGGACAGACCGTGTTCTGTGGAAAACGCTGGTTTCCCTTCCCAGGAACACAGCCTGTGCTGCTGGGCTGGGAACATCCATGGGCAGTGTGTAGGACTGGCACTGGCAGCTCCCTGCACATCAGATCCTGCTCCAGGGGCCGCGAGAGCGGACGAGGAACGCGGAGCTGCGGATTAAAAATGTGCATCCCTAAATCTGAGCTGGATGCTGCTGATGGTCCCCCATGGGAAGTGGCCACATCATTGGGTTGATTCATGTGTGGTTTGTGAACAAGAAAATGTCTGTGTGGGGAGGCTTGGAAAGGGACGAGGAGGAGAATTCAGAGGATTTTTGTGAATACCTTCAGCAGAGAGGGCAAAAGCAAAAGAGGGGGAATTGTGGTGCTGAAGGTTGGCAAATAATGCTGGCTGGGAAAAGGAGGAGAGCTTTCTCTGACTCCATGTGGTTTCAGAAAGGCAAGCGTGCAGAAACATGAGCGTTAAAAATTAAGAAATGCTGGGTTATTCTGTTTGTTTTCTATTATTGGGTGCTCAGGTTACTCCTTCAAAACTTCCCGTGCCATCATTTGAGGTAGAACATTAACTTCAGGTTAAAATCCCAGCTTCTCATTAACTGCATTTCCAGTCTGAAATCCGAGGACTGTGGCTATCAGCTCTCATACCTTTCTCTCCAGTCTTAAATTACCTGCTGCCTGATTAGTTGTACTTTATAATTATTCCTTACTTAAATTGCCTTTCAATAAAATAAGACTGTCTCTTTGAGTCTCTCATAGGAAGTGTGTTTTTCTGGCCATAAGACAGTCATTCTCTGAGCAACTAATTTATTAATTTATTTTTATTTTCATGTCAGGTTTTCTGTGTCACAGTGACATATCTGGGTACACAGGTGAAGATGTTTCAAGTGAAATTTATTGCATTACAAGATGATGCATAAAAGCCAACCCTGTTGTCAAGGTCTATCAAGCAGTTTAAAGCTTGGAATTGAATCTCTGTCTAGCCTAATATTTTAGAAACTTTTAAGTAAGAACAAGGTGTAATTCCTCTATTTTAAAAAATAGGCCTGTGCAAAGCATGCATCAAACCTGGCAGCATTTTAGTAAATATATCAAAAAGCAAATTCAGGTGCCTGTAGACCTACATCTCATTTAAACACATTATAGTAGGTGCTAAAGTAATCCTGTGAGAGGCAGGTGTTATCTCTGGGTAAACACAGAACTGTCCATCAGCCCTGATGATGTGGGAGTGCCTCTGCCTGATCTCACTGAGCTCCATGTGCCTGGGGAAGCCACAGGAAGGAGCTGAGTGGCACTGAAAGCTGCTGGGTTTGGGGGTTTGTGCCAGTTCCTTCTGAGCTGCTTGGGTTTGGGCAGGGTTTGGTCATCAGGAGTAAAAAAAGCTCCAGGTATCATGGGGTGCTGCCCTGGCCAGGCTGGCTCTGACAGTGTTCAGTAGGCTCATTTTAACAAAGGTAGCTTTGTTTTCCCTGAAATGTGTTCAGAAAAGAGAAGCTTTTTGAAGTTTGCTAAGTACGAGATGTCTTGCCTTTTCTTACTCATCCACTATTTCTGTGTGTTTCCAATCCCTCTCTTTAGGATATTTTTTCAAGGTTAACAGGACCTTCTTTACAGTTCCTGCTGTTCTTTCAAAACCCTGGAATTCATTATTTTTTAATTTATCTAGAGAGCATGGTGGCCTTAAACATCCAGCACTATGCAGAATTAGTTTCTGTTTTGCAAGAACAGAAAGAGGCTTCTCTCTGGAGCTGAATGGGAACTGAGGTGGTCCAGTTTAAGTTTTCCAGTTTTCCTTTGCAGACTGAGAGTGACTATTTAAGCTTAAACAAGCTGTAAGGGTTATAAAGGAGATTTCATGGACCCTCAATGGAAAGGAATTTCAGATAAATACATACAAGATAACTGTAGTTTTAGTAACATTAATAAAATAAGAGATAAAGGTAAAGTAGGGGGAGGAGATTTGAATTTTCAGATGGAAGAGTGAAGAGGGTGAGCAGCCTCTGCCTGCTACTTAATTGGACCTCAGAATAAACTGGAGACCAGGTGTCCCTGCTCTGTAAACCTGTGGTCTGCAAAATTATTGTCAGATAAACATTACTGCAGGAAAGAAACCTATAAACTCAGGTTTTTATGGGTTATAGCACTGTTAGTTGTAAATAACACCGTAAAAATGCACCCTTTTCAGACAGATGCTTCAGGAGAAGTGAGTATGAACTCCTGCCCATCTGTAGGAGTCTGGTTGCTGCAGAATTCAGGGAAGGTCTCAGTGGGCCTGGAGCTGCTCTGGAAGTGGCTGCTGGTGTGGTGACACCAGAGCAGCACGTCTGGAAATTGCCTAAATCGTTCTTAAAGCTGCAGGGGTTGCTTCCATGGTTGAACATCTTGGAGTTCTAGGAGGAAAAAAAGCCAGGCAGAGGATAAACAAACTACATCACTTAATATTAAGCTGAACTCGCATATGGGTTTTAGTTTGAAAGGAATAAAATGAATATTTCCATCTTCATTGTTAGTGCCCCCCTTGGCAGACTCCCTGTGTGTGCTGGTGATGGAACTGTCTGACTTGGGTTGGAGTTGCTCCTGTCAGAGCAGGAAATGCACTGTCAGGGTACTAAATAATGTGATTAGATGGTCTAGAGGATTTAGTCCTAAATCATGATTTATTTTTTAAGCTGTTGTTCCTAGTGTTGTACATATTAACTAAGAAGGTCTGTTTGGCTTTTACTAAGTGAAAACATTGTAGGAGAGTTTTTAAAGTCACCGTTTAAAGCTCAGATTATGAGTTAAAACTCAGACCTTTGCTAATTCCCACCAGTGGCTGGCTGGCCTGTGTGCAGAGGAATACAGAGAACCAAGAGGGAGTGCCAAAATGCCAAATTCCCTGTTCCCCAGGGCAGCAGCAGCACGTGGAAGGTGTGTGACTGCAGGAAGACACCTCTGAGTTAAGCTGATAAAACCTCTCTTTAATCCTTACTCTGGTTTCCACCTACTTCAATTAATTACGGAGATGAGTTGTTAGTGGTGAGTTTTATGAAACCATGTGTAAACAGTGTGTATAATGAAAACAATAAAGACCTCATTTGTAGATCAGACATTAGGGAGATAGGATTATTTCCTGGCTCAAAGCAGGTGTCAGTTACGTGGATAGTTCCCTTTGTGTGCAAGTTTCATGGCAGGCGAGTGTTTTGCAGGGAACAGTGCACTTTGGAGAGGTGTCTGCATTTCACAGGCTGGATTTGTACAAGTGCTGTCCAGCTGCTGCATCCACATCCTTGCTGGAGCTGTGTAGTCATGGTGCAGCCACAGCAGCAGAGAGAGATGTGTGTGGGAGAAGTCCTTGGTGGCCTGGCTTCTGCTTTTACAGTTTCTCCTGAGCTAATTGTTGGAGCCTTGCATTAAAAAATGAAACCTAATTAAGGATTATGTGAGTTGAACAGTGTATTTGCAGTGAGTCTGTTGGAAGTCTTGATTCGACAACTCGGTGTGTTCTCTTGAGAGAGTTCCATGATGTGTCTGAAGCATGTCCAGGAGCAGGGCTGTGAGAGAAGGAGTCAAGGTCATATGGAAATGATGCACAGCTTGTTCAACACCAGATCAGCCATCCCAGCCAGGCTTAGGAGTCACTTTCCAGGTGTGTGTGCTTGACCCCGGGGAGAGCCCTGCCCTGGGGCTGGTTGGCTGCTGTCAGAGGCAGCTAATGCTTGTCCTGGGGCAGGAGGAATACCACTCATCTTCTGCAGCTGGGCTGCTGTTACTTCTTTCCAGCCCTCCTGGGAAGAAAAGTAGTCCAGCAAAAAAATTTGGAATGATAGCTGTGCTTAAGGGAAGGCTGAAGCTGCAGGGAGCATCACACCGACATCTCCAAAAAATACAGCTCTGGTGTGGGACACGCTTTGGCCGTGGTGTCTCTTGGGTGTTGTGGAACTGGTGTCACCATCTGGCAGGTCAGGTGATGCCCAGGCAGCAGAGCTGCTGTCAGCAGTGGTGATGGGGTGGATTAAGCTCTTTTCTGACCCAGGGATGGGGCAGCTGAGAAGCATTTTAAAAGCTTTTATTCCATTTTCAGTCTCATGTGAAGGGTGAGACAATACAGATATACAATACAGTTATAACTCACATCATCACAATCAGAAGCCAACTATTTTTTAATTACAATGCACTATAAGTGTTTCTTGGCCTATCAGCTTTTGCCATACCATGCTGCAAATGCCTTAAAACCAAAAATCTAAAATTACCCCATGTGTGTCCTACTACAGTGCATCTTTCATCGTTCTATTTCTCTAAAGTATCTAGTCTTATTGACATCCTTTGAAACTTGTTTCTAGTTCCATTTCTCTCTTAACACTGTCTGTCCTGTTCTCATCTCAAAGTTTCCATACAGATGTACACTAGGTGAGCCTTCTGTCAGGCTTTGAGAATTCCCAGCAAATCCATTTTCCACAGGTGGCAGACACTGGGGAGCAGCAGTGGTGATGGCTTAGTGGTGACAGTGGGATGGCAGTGGTGATGGTGCAGTGGTGATGATGGGATGGCAGAGCCCAGGAAGCAGGGGTGTTGACAATGGGATGGCAGAGCTCAGAGAGCAGCAGTGATGATGGTGCAGTGGTGACAATGGGATTCCAGAGCCCCGGGAGCAGCAGTGATAATGGTGCAGTGGTGACAATGGGATTCCAGAGCCCCGGGAGCAGGATGGTGATGGTGGGATGGCAGAGCCCGCGGAGCAGCAGTGGTGATGGTGCAGTGGTGACAGTGGGATGGCAGAGCCCAGGGATGGTGCAGTGGTGACAATGGGATTCCAGAGCCCCGGGAGCAGCAGTGGTGATGGTGCAGTGGTGACAATGGGATGGCAGTGATGATGGTGCAGTGGTGACAGTGGGATGGCATAGCCCAGGGATGGTGCAGTGGTGACAATGGGATTCCAGAGCCCCGGGAGCAGTGCTCCATCTCCAGCGGCGCTGGCAGTACCGGAGGAGCCTGGAGTCTGCACGGGGCTGGATGATCATGCTGGCCTGGAATGGTGCTGGCAGGAAGGCTGGGGCACTGCCTGGCTGTTTGATTTGTCTCCCTGGCTTCCCCTGCCTCAGCTCCTTTGTGTTCCTGGCAGGGAGGCTGCATCTCGAGCTGCAGATGGTCACGGGGAGCAGGGAGGCGTGAGCTGGCGAGGGGCTGGAGTGACCCGGTGCTGGCAGCCACCAGGCAGGAGGAGCCGAGCAGCCACTCACACAGAGCCTTGCAGGACTGATTTACTGCTTGCAGGACCCTTCTACAGAATACAGCAGCCTGTAATGTTGGTCTGTATATATTTAAAATACAAAATTCGTTACAGTTGTTCATCTCGCAACTTCCCAGAGTTTCTTGTTGGTTTAACCAAGTGATGTAGTCAGACTCGTAAGTGCAAAAATGTCCAAGAAATTAAATTAGCAAGCCAAAAGTGATGGCATGGAAGGGGGCAGGAGGTAATTAAAAGATAAGGCTTTGTAAAAAGCTTGATTCAAAGATTTGTAAGCAGATGTTCAGAGTGTAATTTTTTCTTTGTGTTCACTGGGAAGTTTCTGTTCTATTCTTGCTTCTCAGTTGATGACAGAATAACAATACAGCTCCAGTGTCTGTTGTGAACAAACTTCTGTGTGTTTTTTTCTGTAAAAATCCTTTTTTCAGTATGTGGAAGTTTACCAGAGACACATCATGGCTGTGTGATTGTATGCAAGTGCTAAACGCTCTTGGTATCCATCAAATTTAGTTCTGCTGTAAAAGCAACACTCTGGCCCTGTTGCTTACTGGTGATGTTCACTAGCAAGTGTTTTTAACTCTTTTTTTTCTTTACAGAAGGTTAAACTGAGAGCAGGAAGTTATGGTCCAGTTGTGCTGTAGACTCCCAGTTCCCAGCGATGTCAGTGATGACAATCAGGCTGAACAGCAAAAAAACCTCCTGTTCTCCCATTGAATCATTCAGGGCAGGGTTCCCTGCATGTAACAGGAGCTGGTGGGTGTTCATCCCTTCAACACAATGCATGGTGTTGAAGTAATTTTATTTATAGTACTTTCTGTGCTCTAGGAAGACCTGAAGCAGTGGCAGCTACAAGAGCCACTGCAAACTGGTCTGCCCCATCCCTGGAAGTGTCCAGGTGTGATGGAGCTCTGAGCTACCTGGGATGGTGGAAGGTTTCCCTGCCTATTTATATAGAAAGAGATGAGCTTTAATGCCCCTTCCAGCCCAGGACATTGTGATTCTGTTTGTCTGGTCCATGTAAGATCCCACATGTACTTGCAACTTCATATTTCTGCAGTTGCACACCAACTCCTGATCTCCAGTGGGGGTGCAAGCAGCGATCACCGGGCTCTGCAGGAGTGTCTCAGAGTAAATGAGGTTGTTAATCAAGGCTGGGGCTTCCTCTGCTTGCTGAAAGCTAATTAGGACTTGCCCAAAAATATGCATTTGAAATGGCCTAATTGAACTGTTCAGCAGTTTAATTTAGCTGTGCTGGAGGCCTAAAGTTTTGGTTGTTGTTGTCAGAGTAGGAGAAGACATTTATGGTTTGTGGTGATCATTTGTAACAGTGCAGTTACACTGCAGCTCCATCTTCCAGTGGAATAAACCCCATGTTCCAGTGGATCAAAAAAGAATCAGAATCCCACTTCTATGGCTTGGATGCAACAGAGAGCAACCTGATCCCCATCTCACTGGCTAAATTCAACTAGAGCCTTTCCCGACTTCCTAAACTCCCCACTATTGTTTTAAGTGCATGTATTCAGTATTCTTGATGCCTGTCCTAAAGCTGCATAGCATTTCTGTAAAACACAAAATACCTTGTGACACTTGCCATTTCTTACTACATGTACGACCTCTGGAATATCTCCAAAGCTCTGGAAAAGAATGAGATTTTCAGTAATGGCTACAGGCATTAAGGGCATAAATACTGTTGAGTATCAGTGGGATTTATGCTCCTAAGTTGCTGTAAATGCTTTTGAAAGTCACATCCAAAATGCATCGTTAAGAACAAGATATGCTGCTAGTGGTTTTTAAAGCAGATGTGTGATATAGATGAACAATAAAATGAAAGGTGCTTTATAATGTTATTCTTGTGGAAGAATTGTTAAATACATAATTATTACAAACAGCTGAATTTTGGAGAGCTTTCTTGTCAGGATTGCAGTTTAGTATGTTGAAATTCATCCAGCTTCAGAGAGAAACCAAGGGACTGAGATTTCAGGGCAAAACTCCTATAGTCTGTTGTTAATCAAGAAGAAATTTCTATATATTCCTACTGAGACAAGAAAATACCCCCAGTTCCCAAGAAATGTTCTAGTACACTGATTGTTAAATGTAAATGAGACCCTGTCATTAAAATCCATAGATTCACAGTGCTAAATGACAAACTGCAGTTACCACATCGCTTAATACACCATTCTTTTATTTTCATATCTTGCAGGTTTGTTACTGCTCAGTGGTGTCTGGGAGGTTTTCTGGGGTTTGGGCTGGTGGCTGTTGTGTCTGGGAGGTTTTCTGGGGTTCCGGGTGGTGGCTGTTGTATCTCCAGTGGAACTTTGTTTTCCACTGACCTTTGAATTTCCTGAAGGCTGGAAATGTGCTGCTGCTCCACGAGCAGATTCCTCCTGCTTTTCTTCTCACAAGTCCCAAACTGTCTTTTCCCCCACGTGCTCCAAAGATGGACCATTTCCCCCTCCTTCCTTCCTGATTTCAGCACTGTGTGTCATTATTTAGATTTGTAATTTCTGACTTCTCTTCCTGAAGAGGTGGCAATTCCTCTGGGAGCGTCTCCGGCGTTTTGCCTGTGCCCAGCTGCTCTCCCATCATATCACGGCGTATTTATGGGGCTGGGCACTCCTATTAGCAGTTGTAGTTACATATTTAAACATACTTCACATAACTAATTATGTTTCATGGCCTGTAGCCAAATTGACTAATTCTGCCTCCTTGAAGCTCCAGAAAAATACACATATTTAGAACGTGGCTAAAACTTCCCTTTAGTGACTCAGTGACGTCTCCCTGAGGTTGGGCTGTTTTAAGTGGGCAAATAAAGGTGTTTCAATGTGAGAAAATTTTGATCTCATTTTCCCATCTGTCTTGTCTCCTCCTTTTTTTTTTTTTTTTTGGAGCCTGTCTTTGGTGGCAGCTGCTCCCTGTTCCAGCCAGGGGGGCTTGTTCTGCATGGATGTGCTGCTTGGGCTCCTTCACATTATCAAATGCAAAAGATTTGTCTTAAGTAACTCCTGAGGTGTCTACTTTTAAAACAAATCATCACACAGAGAAAGAGGCTGGGCCAGCTGCTTGTATTATTGCCCCAGAGAAGAAATACAGACCAACTGTGTTGGAAATGGAAGTGGTTGGACATTTAGAGTTGCTGGTTTTTATTTGTAGAGCTGATTACAGACTTTTACAGG
The DNA here is from genome assembly GCF_014805655.1 of Passer montanus. Taxonomy (NCBI): domain Eukaryota; kingdom Metazoa; phylum Chordata; class Aves; order Passeriformes; family Passeridae; genus Passer; species Passer montanus. Next base: position 1,473,381 of record NW_024372813.1, read on the forward strand.
CAATTATCAAAAATAAGGAAAGTCTGGGAATCTTTTTGCCTTGGTGTTGCTCCGCAGGTTGTGTGTTCCCTCTGAAATGCTCATTCCTGACCTGCTGCAGGCTGGGGCTGGGCATTTCTGCCTGGTGTCTGGCTGTAATTCCATTTTGGAGCCCCAGCGTCCCACCTGACAGCTCTCACATCCTGCTGCCATCACGCTAATTGCTTGGCATTCCCAGGATTTTGCTGCGAGGTGTTCATGTGCACGGATCTCCCTCTCACAGGTGGAAGGGGGGGATTTTTTTTATTTATTTGGTTTTGCTAGCCTAAGTTAGGTTTGGAATGGGAAGCCATTAAAGGATAAAAGCAACACACAAGCCTGTAGAGGTCAATTTAACTGGTATAGCAGCACAAAAACACACAGAGGACCCATGTAACAAAACCTAATCGGCTTTAGCTTGAGGGTTACCAGAACCCACAACTCCGAGATTGCTGCTATCAGTTACATTTTTACAGTTCAGCACTATTTTTTATTGCAATTGAAGCACGATATTTGTACCTATTAGCCTTTGAGTTTCCTCTTTAGCTCCCTCCCCATAAAGCGAGATGCAGCATTATTATTAAACTGTTCTCCGGGCTAAACACTGTGAATGTCATTCATGTCTGTGTTTATTAATAAAGCAGCAAGAGGGAGAAGCTTTAGCTTGTCTGGTTTGCTTGACTTGCATCAAGGATAACTTCGCAAGAGAGAGGGAGCTTTCAATAAGTATTCAAAATTGCATAATGAAAAGGTTCTGGAAATAATTATAAAAATCAGACTGAAATCACTTTGGAGAATTGTTCAGGGGTTGGGTTTTTTTTTGTGGTCGGTTTTTTGTGGGGTTTTTTTTTTTTTTTACATTCAAATTGGCAATGAAGTGTAATGAAGACTGTCAGAAATAACCCCTGCCGCCCACGCAGGGTATATATAGAGATTGTATTTACTCTGCTGTGCAAGCATCTACTGCAAGATGGCACATTAAAATGTGAACAAAACAGCACATCCCCGCTCCTGGATGCCGCAGTGCTGCTGGGATCTGATAAACACTTGGAGTGGGGAGCTGTGCTGAGTGTGTGCAGCAGCTGTGCCACGGCCTCCTGCCATCCCCGGCCACCAGCTCTGCCCCCACCAAACCTGGGCATCTCCTCCTCCTCATCCTCCTCCTCTTCCCAGGGCAGTTTTCCAAACCTTATCCAAAACCTGGAGTGTGGAAACCCAGGGCACTGGGAATATTTCTCCGTCTGCTCTGGGTTGCCCTGACCCCCAGGGGAGCACTGACTTTGACCTTCATTCATGGAGAAAGTTTCCAAGACTTCAAGACAGACCAGAATCTACAAAAGTGTGAAATAGATTATACAGAGCAGTGTAGGTGTATCAAGAGAAACCGATACTGGAGCGCTCAAACTTCCCAACTTTCTGCAGGTCTCGCTGCCAGGTGTGTGAGCACCCCCAGGGAGTGGGGTGGTGATGATTTTTGGTTGAGGTGTCTGAAATCAACACAGCTCTTCTTCGCTCTTCAGCACCACGATTTATTTTCTTTCAGGTCTAAGCTTTTATTTTTCCCCCCACCACAAAATTGTTTCCAGTCCTTGTCGATGTGTGTGTGACCTTCAGTGGGTAATCTCTTAATTAATTTTTGTACTGAATATGTAGCATATTGAGACGTGAGCTTTAGGCACTCATCTCGGAGGCTGTGTTAATTCCAAAAATCAAATGCATCAAATTTGGCAAGAAAAGCCCAATTGCAAGTAACCAACCTCTTTCTGCTTCCCTCTTGCTCTTTCACCTCAAAAAATGTCATATTGCCTATATTTGCATGTGATAATTTAGCATAAAAAGCATTTTGAGCACCCTGGAATGAACGTTTTGACATTCAACTGGATGTTTGCTTTTACATTTGCCATACTTGGGTGCACCTCTGTGAGAAATGCATTGCAGAATTTTTGTATCTGAGGTTATACAAATTGTTTTAAATGCTGGTAATTGATTCCCAGCTAATGCTTTCAGCATGGGTTGCTCGGGCTGAGAAGTGCAGGCAGAGGTTGAATTTGAAATTGGAATTTATTGTGTTCCTGTCTTCCTTCCATTATGTTCTGAGTGCTGGGGGAGAGCTGGTGGAAGGATTTTTGTTTGGTTTGGCTTTGGTTTTGGGTCCTGTGGTGAGGTTGGTCTTTGGTTTTGTGGTAAGTGGTTTTTGGTTTTTTCTGTTTTTTTTTTGGGGTTGTTTTTATTTTTTTTTTTGAGACAATGAGAAAAATCAACTTTCTAGTCAGCAAAAAACGGGCATGTGGCTTTTATGCTGCAATCTTGTGGGCTCCCATTTCGTGTGTTCTTGCTCTAATTAAAAGGAGTGTTCCTTACAAGTGTAGGTATGGTAGAGGGGGAGAAAAAAATGTGTGGCTAGTTGTTGGCAGCAGCTACTGTTTGCAAAGGGATGTCATCACCTTCAAAATTTGTTGTTTGTAAGAAGGCTTTTTTACCTCCCAGTGCTGCAAGTAGCATTTAAAATAAGCAATCCTGAGAAAAGATCATCAGAGTTCTTCTATTTTTCCTCGGCTATTTTTTTGAAGATACTGATACAACTACATTCAATGAGTTTTTCCATATTGTATATAGATTTTTCATGTAGCTGTAGTAGGGAACAAAGGTTTCATGTTGGAAAAAAATAGTGTTTGTAAATTCTTTGGGGGAAAACTCTGACAGCAAGATTTGAAATTAATTTCCAAGTCCTGTAAATTTTAAAGGATTTAAAAATCTGATTGGCCTTTTATTATCTTGTCCAGATGCAGTATAAACAATAAAATTAAACCATTATATTCTTTATGTATTTTTCATCAATAATTGAAATGATTTCTTGATGTGGAAATTCTTGAAGGGATTAGTTCACCATAGCTTGGATGTGCACTGTGGTGCCATGATGAGTTATTTACTGATTCTGGTTGGGAGGTTTGTTCTCTTTTTGTTCTCTCTAGGATATTTTTGTCTGCATTTATTAGTACAATACTGAAATTAGTACAGCGACCAGTTTTCCCTGGCAGAAAACCGCTGTGGACAAAAAGGAAGGTCCACACACCTAGAAACTTCCTTTGTGGCTGTAAAATAAGTGACTTGATGATGATAGAGACGTTGCTCAGACTGGAGAGCTCTGCGCTGCCCAGGGTGAGCTGAGCAGAGGAAATCCAGGGGATGGCACCAAATGGAGATGTGCAACAGCAGAACTCTGGATTTACACTGATTTATGAGTGTAATAAAAGTGCATCTGCCTTGACTCTCGGGGAGGGTGCTGTGCAGGGCCAGGAGATGGCCTTGATGATTTTGTGGGTCCCTTCCAACATGGAATATTCTGTGTTTCTGTGATCCCTGTGGATCCCTTCCAGTCCAGAGCATCCTGTGGCTCTGGCTGTGCCTTCCTTGGCATCTGGGCACCACTGGGGAGGGGGAAGAGCCCAGAACCGAACATTCCGGGGGTGTCTCCAGCCCTGCATCCTCTGGCAGCTCTGGAGTGCTTGCCAGGGACTGGGGGCTGTGCCTGGCCTTTTTCCAGCCCTCCCAAAGTTTTCCCAACCGTGTGGCACGGAGAGGCCACAACAAAAATAAAGCCAGGAAAAACTAAATGTGAAAAACGCCAGTCACTTGTTTTTAAGATTTTAAAAGTTTAATAGGAATAAAATGGTTATAAAAATAGTAATATAATTAGAGTAATAAAAATTGGAACAATTGAGATTAGGACAATATGAGACAATAAAAACACAGAGTTACGGGCATCCGTGTACCTTTTTCTGGGCAAAATAAGCCCGGAAAAGGACACACGTTAACAGAGGATTAACCCTTAAAAACAATCGCCTGTTGCATATTCATACACCTCATACATGATGCATAAATTCCATTCAAACAAAGGATTCTGTCTGGTCAACATCAATTTCTTCCTTTTAATCCTGGGTGTCTTGAGGGCTGGGCGAGGTGGGAAGAAGTTAGTTTCTTCTGATAATGGAGCAATAAATTCTTTTTCTCTGAAAGATTTAGGTGTCCTGTGGCTGCTGTCTGGTGCAAGTACCTCATTCCTTTCTTTAAAAAAATATCCCACATACATAGTTTCTATTTCAACATTATATCCTAAAACTATATTTAACACACTTGAGAAAATTAATACAGCATAACTTTCTAACATAACACACATATAATATTCACTTTAATATTTGCGAAAAGCCAATCATAAAGTAAAAATAAAATTTTTCACACTAAAGCTTACTTCGAGAACTAAATTTGCCGTAATGAGTAACACCAGGTGCTCTGGAATGGTTCACATTTGGGTGGTTTCGGTGTGATTTTGTGTGGGCCGGACCCTTCGGCCCTGCCCTGCTGTGGCGGCGGCGGGGCTGCGTGCCCGGGGCCGGGCAGGGTGGCACGGCCTGGGGCAGCCCTGGCACGGCCAGCACAGCCTGGTGGGGCTCGGGAGGCCGGGCTGGCTTCCCGGGAAGCCCGGCAGCCGAGGGGGTTTGTGCGCAGCCCGCCGTGGCAGCGATTGCGGAGCATATGGAGTGCGAGCAGGGCCCGCCGAGATCCCGGCGCAGTGGCGGCATGGGGGGGTGAGGCGATTTGGAGATCCCTGAACTCCTGCCTGCCTTTCCATCCCCCCTGGGAGGGTGAGGCGATTTGGAGATCCCTGAACTCCTGCCTGCCTTTCCATCCCCCCTGGGAGGGTGAGGCGATTTGGAGATCCCTGAACTCTGCCTGCCTTTCCATCCCCCGCGGGGTGAGGCGATCTGGGGATCCCTCAGCTCCTGCCTGCCTTTCCATCCTGCACCCCTGCGAGCATAGGGTTCACCCCGCCCCGTGGTGTGCTTGGTATTTTATGCTGCAGCTTTGCTTTTCTTTTTTTTTTTTTTTTTTTTTTTTTTTTTTTTCCCCTGTTTCCCCTGCGTGGTTGGGTTTTTGTTTGGATTTTTTTTTATTGTGGTTTGGGTTTTGTTGCTTGTTTTGCTGTCTGTTGTTGGTTTTTTTCTTTTCTTTTTTTTTTCCATCCCAGAGAAAGGCAGAGGGAAAATGCTCGGTATCACCTGTAGTTATTGGATACGTCGCTTTTTGGGAATGACATCAGTTTATGTTTGCTAAGCCTTTAATTTGAAAGATAAACCTCTGAAATTATCAATTGCAAGCCAGACTGACCCTTCTCCATCCATATGAGGATTTTTTCTCCATTTCTAGCACTACCTGTCTGGGTTTGAGCACTGTTTTAGTCACCTTTACCTTCCTTGCACCTCACAGAGTTTAATTTTTTTTAAATTCTCAAAGATACTTCACCAAGCATAAATATTTCATTCTATATTTGCACACCTTCCTTACCATTGGACTGCTATATTTAATAAATAAAAAGACAAGAAAATAGTTGCTACAGTTGCTTGTTACACAGAGCTCAAATTTTAATGATTAATGTAAATAAACATGGTCTTTTCAAGTTTAAGTCTGTTTTAAAAAAATCACCAAGACAGTGTTGTTTACATGAAAATTGTGAAAGTAAAGCCTGTTTTTATGAACATTAAATGGCCTATAATCTCACAATAAACAAGTTTTTTAAAAATAGTTAATAGGTATGTTTATGAATACTCACATTGGATTTTTTTAATAAGTCACTTCTTAGTGTCTCCCAAACCTTCAAAGACATCAGCAATCAACTTCATGGAATAATCTTGTTTTTATGTAAGCATTAAAACCTTCATATTAACACTTGGTTGATTTTGAAAAGCAGATCCTAGAGTAGATCCAGAGCTTTGCTTTTTTTATGCTGAGTTTCAGGTTAGAACAGACCTTCAAAATAAGGATAAGGAAGTTTATAATGGTGTGGAAATAGTGCAGCGAGTGTCCAGGAGTCTTGTTGATGTACAGTTACCACAGCAATTAAATGCCATGGTTTAGTTTTGCCTTTTGACCTCCCTGCCAAAACCATCTTGATCTAGTTTTCAAATACCCAACTTCTTGTCACCTTTTCTCAGTTTTATCTCTGCAAACCTGTGTTCCTGTTTGTAATCCCAGGATAAATGCTCAGATCCCAGAACTCTTGGAACCTGTGGGCTTTTCCCATCCGAACCTGAGTCAGATCCATCCTCCTGCTGCTCCTTTCCCTTTCCCTTTCCCTTTCCCTTTCCCTTTCCCTTTCCCTTTCCTTTTCCTTCAGGACAGCATTGCCCTTTCCCAGGATGATTTTTCCTGGTGTTTTCCCAACAAGAGTAGAGCAGCAGGGTGCTCTGGAGCTCCTCTTTCCCACATCCCTGGCTTGACAGGGCTTTTGGAAAACACAGCCTGTATAAAAATAGTTATTTTTCCATCCCGTTAGTGGTGCTGGTTCGGTGGTTGTGGGGTTTTTTTTGGTTGTTTTTTTAAAGGGCTGATGAAAAAGATAATGCTGCCAGCTGGAGATGGGTGAGGTGGTATTCAGTGTTTGTAATGTTCCCCTCCCTCCCCCAGCCTTCTTTTCAAAGGAGCTGGAGCATGGCTGAGTCTGCAGCTCGTTCCTAAGGATGAATTTACCCGAGCTTGGGGAGCAGTTCCCTGTGAGGTGGCTCAAAGTGGCTGTTCCAGCTCAGCTCTGAGCTGGGGCTGCAGAGGGAATCCCCAGTGAGGTTATGGGGCTGTGTGGGATGGCACCAGGGGGTGTAAGGGGTGTCTCCTTCCTTATCCTGCTTCCAAAACCCTTCCCTGGACACAGCCACCTCTGCCAGGTTTGTGGCCCCTGGCACAGCGTCACCAGAGTTTTGTCAGCCAGGAAAAACTAAAGCTCACTTGGAGAACTAAAAATTGCTGTAAGAAGTGACACCAGGTGCTCTCTAACTGTTCACATTTTGGTGTTTTTGGTGTGATACTTGTTTGATGGAGACCCTTTAGGCTCAGCCCCTGCTGTGGGTGATGCCAGGGTGGAGCAGCTGGTTTGGGCAGGTCCCACGTGTGCCTGCCCTTCCTCCCTTCCCCTGCTCCACTGTCAGCGTTGTCATTCAAGTGGTAATCCTGCCTCATTTTCACTGACTAATAGTGGTGATTAACCTTTTCAATTTTGACATTATAGATAATAAATCAAGTGTATTGGCATCACGTCTGCAGTGGTGCAAGTTTTTAAAGGATAACAAAACGGGAATCAGAGCACAGCACAGGCACTGCCTGCTGTCCATTGTGGAAGGGGTTAGGGTTGGAAAAGACCTCTCAGATCATCACACCACCACCAGGCTCACCACTAAACCATGTCCTAGTGCCACATCCACACGTTTTTCCAACGCTTCCAGGGATGGTGACCCCTCCACTTCCCTTGGCAGCCTGTTCCAATGCTTTGTAACCCTTTCTGGGAAAAATGTGTTTCTAATATCCAGTCTAAACTTCTGCTGTTCCCTCTCCTCCTGTCCTTGTTCCCTGGGAGCAGAGCCTGACCTCCCATCTGTCCCCTCCTGTCAGGAGCTGTGCAGAGCCACAAGGGCCCCCTGAGCCTCCTTTTCTCCAGGCTGAGCCCCTTTCCCAGCTCGCTCAGCCTCTCCTGGGTCTCCAGCCCCTTCCCCAGCTCCATTCCCTTCTCTGGACATGCCCCAGCCCTCCATGTCCATCTTGTCCTGAGGGGCCCAAAACTGCTCCCAGGACTAGAGGTTCCTCAGCAGTGCCCAGCACAGGGAGATAAATGATCACTTCCCAAGTCCTGCTGGCCACTGCATTGCCTGTAAATGAGCACTAGCTGCGGTCAGCTGGGGGAATTTCAGACATGTGCATCCATGTGCTGCGGGTGAGCCTGGAGTGCGTGTGCAGGGACAGTTTGGTAATCTGTTTATAGTGTTGGACGTGGATATTTTCAGATCTTTCTCCCCCCGTGCTTTCAGTCTGTGGAAGGAACAAATCCTGCAAGGATGAGAGCTCCTCCAGGGAAAGGCAGCGAGGGCGGCAGTGGGGATGGAGGGAAGAGAAACTCAGTTTTGTCTCTTCCCCTCTGTGGCTGTGCCACATGGGACAGCCAACCTGGCACATGGTGCCTTGCTATTCCTGGTGCCATTCAGGGGTGACAGTGCTGGGACACTCCATTCACAGGCTCTGGGAATCCACAAGCTCCCCTGACAGGTAGATCCACGAGGATCACCATGGTCTGTTGAACATTTTGCTTTGTGGCATTGCCCTGGACAGAAACGTGTGACCCCTGGAGGGGCAGCGAGGAGCACAAGCTGTCAGTGGCAGGCTGGGTGCAGGCATCTCTGTGTCCCTTTTTGTCCTTCCCTGCTTGCCAGCCTGTCCCTGCTGCTGCTGGGGGTCCTGCCCAGCCCGTCACGTGTGCCAGGTGTTGTTTGCTCAGGTTTAATTTGCCGTGGTGCATCGGAGCGCTGGCAGTCACATGATAGCTGGGGACCTCACTGTGCCTTCCTTCTCGGAGATATTGTTAATTAAATTTTTTATGAAGGAGCTGAGGCACACCAGCAGCGATCTCCTTTCAAGCAGAAATGTAGCAGGCAGTTCCCAAAGAGACCTCATCTGCTCTCTTCTCTATGAAAATCAATTAGTGTTATGAATGTGTGATAGCTTCTTAAAAATCTGTCGTGTTGGAGAAGTCTTTGCACCTTAGAATGGCAGAGGGAAGGATGTGGCCTCTTGCTCCTCCTCCCTTCCCTGCTCCCTGCCCTGCTCTGGCTGCTGAGCATGGCTGTGGGCATCCACTTGAACTTTCTTTTTGTTCAGGTGCCTCAGGTTTTTCTGAATTCTCATTTAAGGAAAGAACAAGCATAGAGTTGTTTGGTTTAATAAGGGGGACATGTAAATGAAGACATCCATGCTTTGGTACCTCTTACTTCACCAGCATCCCCAGGCAGGGGTTTGCTGTAGAAATTCTTGTTTCATGTTCTCTAAGAAGCACTTTTTATTTAGTGAGTGACCCATGGTACAAGCTGTGGATGTGGCATCACTGACTTTGTCATGGGGCAGCCATTTGTGCTTGTACTTAAATGCTGTTTTAATTCTCTCTCTGCAGTGTAAACACCATCTCCTTGTTGACTGTTGTGTTTGTTTTTTGAACTTCCTATCCAAGCTTAATCACTGATTTTATTTTCCCCCACACCTATCCAAGCAGAGCTACACACTAAAGAAGAAAAATATCATACTTACATGCTAAAATGCTTAATAGCTATGTAGCAGTTATAGACAAAAGATCATTTTCTCAGCATGACAGTGTTACTGGAGTAAATGACTTCAACCAAATGAAAAAGGTGATGTTTGCAGTATATATTTTTGCCTAAGCCTTTATTTGCTGTTGTGGCTTATACAATATTTGACATCTAGAATATGCTTTCAGGAGATTTTTCTAAACAAATTGTGTAAGAAAAGAAAATGAGGGATTAATCCACGAAAATATAAAAGTTGCTTTTGAAACCACCTTCCCAAAAACACTCAAATTGGAGAGTAGCAATTTGCCTTTTTACCTGGGATGCTGAAGTGTTGCCACTGCTGTTCCACCTTCCTGTCACTGCTTTGTTCCCTCTGTCACAGAAGTGACTTTCACCCATGCAAAATGTATGATTGCACAGGCTTTGACCTTTCCAAACTGCTGTGCTTTCCTCCCCATCAGTCCTTAGAGAAACAGCACAGCTTTCCCTGCTTCGCCTCTCCTGGTTCACATCTCAGAAACGAGGCAGCAAACCCATCCTTCTGCCTGCAGACACACAGAGACATCCCAAATAAACATTCCTGGGCCTGCACTTACCTTAGGGAGAAAGAGAGGAAGGATTTGGTGAGTTCTGAGCTCGCTGTTTGCAGGGTTCACCCATTGCAGGCGTGCAGCCCATGGATCATGGAAGACTCGCTCCGGGGGCAGATGCTTCCCTGGCGGGCTCTGGCACAGTCCTTGTCCCAGCTCTGAGGGGACTGCTGGGGGCTCTGGGAGCTCAGGGATGTATAAAAGGAAAAAGGAGCATCCTGAGATGCAGAGATGTGGGTGTTGGGTTATTCTGGGCAGCCAGGAGCAGTATGGGGAGGGAGAAGCTGGGATCACTGGTTGTTGTCTCTCTTGTTCATCTCCTTGTCCTGACTGCAGAGCTTTTGGTCTTTTCCTCTGCCTTGTCCCTCACTGTCATCATTTTTCCTGGTTATTTACCTTCCAGTTACGCCTGTCCATAAGATCCTGTGGGGAGATATTGTTTCAGGCCTCACTGCAGGTGCTGGTCCTGTTTGTTAAACACCTTTTCCTCTCCTAATACATCATAGACTCCAAGCTACTCTGACAAGGACTTCAGACTCCTTTTTGCACATGTACACCTGGCACTGTGAGATCTTAGACAATGCTCTTAGACAATGCTCTCAATGCTCTTTAGACATTGCCACAGATATGTGGTGGCATTTAATCTATGTCAGATTATATTATCTTTTTTTCCTCCCTTTCCTTAGAATTTTGGAGGTGTATGAACAGTCTCAACACCTTGCAGCAGATGTCTGGGTTCCCAGAAAAGTATTGCTTAGCCTTTCCTTACAGATCCTCATCTGCAAAAAAGAGGTAAATAATTCAGGCATAGTTAAAGGAATATCATGAGGATAAATTGTTTTTTGAAAACTGGCGTTGGAAGTGTTTTAACTGCTTGGGATCTTTCTGTTCCCAAAGTTCCAGGAGAACTGTTCTGGATGTATGTATTTCGTGATTTATTTAGCAGGCACTTCCAAGCATGTGCTGAGCTGCTGCAGTGAGCCAGAGCCTGAGGAGGCAAGCTTGGGATGACTGTTTTATCTCCAGGTGATGGACAAGATCTCTGCTTATTTTGTGTTTTCTGTGCTTGGGAATGTGTCAGCTCCTGGTGTGAGCAGAGCCATCAGTGCTGCACCAGCCAGAAAAAAGCCAAGTATAGGCAGCTGAATTTCAAGGGTGGAAGGTAGTTTCCAGAGGAAGTGTTTATGGGAATGATAATTTCCTGGTTTTTACAAACATGCTGTGCTCTGGATTTCATTCTGGAGCCCACCCCAGGCCTGGATCTTCTGGATTCAGCTAAGGATTTCTGCTCTTTCATTGCCTGAGCATCACCCTCTGCAGTGCTGCTCTCCAGGTGGCCCTGCAGTGTGTGGATGTACCTGCTGCTGGCAGTTTGGAGTTCTTAAGATGTGACTTTTCCCAGTGTACAAACCAAACCAGCAGAGATAGATCTCATTTTCAACTCTTGCATAGTTTTTAAACATTTACATTGAAGTCGAGTATTAATGATCCAGTGGCTGTTCCACACCAGGGTATAAAGCATTTCAAAGTCCTGCAGGCTGCTGAATTTTGTATGGAGGCAGGTTGAGCAGATCTTTAATTGAGCTCCCAGGAAAATCAGGAGAGCGTGGTGTGGCTTTCAGAGTGGCTTTTCATTCTGAGCTTTGTGTCTGGGAAATGCAAACAGTCTCAGCACCCTCATCTCCCTGGCATTGTAGTTACTACAGGATATGACTTAATGAGTAGGCAAAGAAAGGTGTTTGCAAAGCCTGATGTGATATTTAGCTTTACCTTTGCCTGAGGTTTGCCTTTAACTGTATTTATTTTTGTGTGGAGGAAATAGTCATGTCAAAATATGCAAGAGGTGTTGGTGCTCTGCAGGCTCCTGCCCTGGGGTGGTGTGTGGCTGTGTCACTCTGTTCCTGTGGTCAGCTGCCTGGATGATGGTAAAACACACCCTTTTCCTCATGCACAGCTGCAGCGTTTGGGGTTTTTGGAGTTCCCATGTACCTGCAGGCTCTGAGGTGATCCTGGGGAGCAGAAGGCATGGGGTGTCTTACAGTGTGCTGTCAGCAGCTCTGGGAGTCCAGCTCTGGGATTCATTTATCACCAAATTCATTTATCAGATCTGCTGCATTTACCTTGTTCAGGAGTTGCTGACATGGGATCTCCATTGTTCAGTCTGTTTTGTGTCTTGCTGATGCCAGACACATTTTGGTAATTTAGTGATATAATAGTATTTCATCTTTATCCCAAAAAACCAAACAAAAGCCTTCTTACCCAAAAAGCCCTTCAACACCTACATTTAAAGAAGATGTTTTGCAAAGAGGATCTCTTGGAAATCCCTTGGTTCTACAGTTTATATTGTAATGGTTTAAACAACTAAGTATGTCATAGAATCACAGAATATCCTGGGTTGGAAGGGACCCACAGGATCATCCAGTCCAATCCTGGCCCTGCACAGACCTCCCAACAATCCCACCCTGGGCATCCCTGGGAGCATTATCCAAACTCTCCTGGAGCTCTGGCAGCCTCGGGGCTGTGCCTATTCCCTGGGGACCCTGGGCACTGCCCAGCACCCTCTGGGGAAGAACCTTTCCCTGATCTCCAGCCTAAACCTCCCCTGACACAACTCCAGCCATTTCTTTGGGTGCCATCATAGGTCACCAGAGAGAAGAGAGACTTTTGTTGACTCTGTGTGTTCTCTTCTGTTTGGGTAGCACTCTGTAAATGGTGAGTAGTGTCACACCCAGCTCGCCAGCAATAATGCAGAGCATCCTCTGAAGGATCCAGATGCTCCTTGGCTCTGTCTCCTCCTGCACACCAGCCATCTTGTTTACAGAGCTCAGGTATTTCAGTACCACAGGTATAAATCCACACCTGCCCTGCCAACAGAACTTGTTCCTGGATCAGACAGAGATTGACAAGACTTTTCCCGTTTGTTCTGCATCACTTGCTGCTTCCCATCAAACCAGCGAGCTGAAGGAGGCAGAGGTCCTGCAGGAAAAGGAGTTTGTGATCTCTTAAAGAGTGAATAGCAGCGTGTGTACACAGGGGACAGCACTGCACTGCTCAAGTGGGCTCTGCTTAGATGCTGTCAGATCTGGAGTCTTTAAACTTGGACTTATTTTACATGGAATTCTTCAGGGTTTTGGAAGAGGGGGAAAAAAAAACTGCTCTCTTGTGGAACTCTGCTAGACAGCAAAAAATCCTCTGTGTTTTAATAAGAAGCTGCTCCCTTTCTTCTTTCCTCATAGAGTTTGCTCCTCTCATGTTGATTGAGCCGTAACTCTCTCGGGCACCTTTGCAAACACAGCCTCATTGATGGGAATTATTCCTGGCTTCCCTTGTCCCCATCCTCTCCCCTTCCTCCCCATCCCGTGGGTGCCTGGGCTCCAAACCACCAGGCGTCTGCAGGCATCTCTGAGCCAGGTGCTCACCTTGCTCTGTCTTGCAGGGTGTGGAAGGTAGAACCTACTGTTCCATGCCATGGAAACGCCAAACTTCCCAGAGTAATTAGTGATTTCCAAGATGTAAACGTTCATGGGATACTAGCTTTCAAAAATGAACCTACATCAAAATTTCTTGCTAAGAAAACCTTTCCCTCCTGCTCTCCACCACAGGCCCAGGGATTTTTTGAGCCTTTGTAGGCTCTTGGCTGCTCTGGCCTCAGCCCATCATGAGTTCAGGGCAGTTTAGGTGATGGGGGAGTGATTTGGTGAATACTGCACGTGTAAACCCCATCACTAGTCCCTGGATGCATAGGAGGATGGATTAGGAAATGGAACCCTGGTGAAAATAGCTGTGGTGTGATGGAAGCTGCTCATTCTGCTGACACGCAGGATGCTTAAAAACAAAGGCTCGTCCCCCAAAGTTTCAAGCACTGCCATGTAATCTTCTCCCCACTGAACTGAATTGTTCCTGTGGTCTAATGGGAGTTGTGTGGCTCACTCCCCTGCACTGGGCTTTGAGGAGCAAGCAGGGGTTAATATTAAAGCAGAGCCTGCTGCTTTAGAAATGGGGGAAAGTAGATGCAAATTACTGTGAATGCTAATTGTTTCTATTTGAAAATTCTTGTAGTGTTTTTCTGAAAACACTCCCATTAAGTAAGCATTAGGTGGATGGCTGAACTGCTTGCAGAAAATCTCCTCAGCCAAGTGTGGAGGGGCATGGTTGCATAAGAAGATGAAAAATGCATATGGAGCCTTCTGGTGTCTCATATACCCTTCCTTGGGAGCTTGGAGCTGTGCCTGTCACACAGGGAGCAGCGTGGACTTGAGGCACTTGCGTAAAAAAAGGGGAGGGAACAGATTCCTAAAAACGTGTGTGTATCTGAAATCCTGGTGTGGGAAGGGAGTGTCTGGAACAGAGCAGGGTCAGGGAAATTACTCCTTGTTGTACCAGACACAGGCAGGTATCTGTCTCAGCCTTCCCAGTGGCTGTGCTGCCAGTTTTGTGGCCATCCCTGTGGCTTTTTGTGCAACCAGGGCCTGATCCCATCCTGTTAAAAAAGTGAGGATCTGTTCATTGACCAGCAGTCCAAGGGTGCAGCCCCAAGGAATGAGCACAGCTCCACCAGCTCTGGGATCACTCATCCAGGTGGGAAGCTGGAAACAGCTCTGCCAGTCCCCCAGAGCTGGGCTGTAATTGCATCACAAGTTGGGTGCCATCAAATTAACTGCGAGCTGCCACAGCCTCTTCCTGCTCCTGGGCCCTTCCCTTCCTTCCCTGCTCCGTGGGCTCGGGTGAATGCAGTAATTGGATTGCCAGGCAAGCAGGGTGGGTGCTCTGTGTCATGCTGCAGCCCTTTCATCTGCATGGAGCCTTGGCAGCTGTGCTGAACACAGCAAAGGCAGGAGGGCAGCTGGCAGGGCTTGCTGTGGGGGAGTGGGAAGGAGGAGAACAGGGCTGGCTCCCTCCCCATGCTCAGACTCTTGCCAGGGTGTTCGCGTTTTACACCCGTGCTCATGCTTCACACCTGGTTTCGTGTTTTACACCTGGTTTCATGTTTTACACCTATGTTCGTGTTTTACATCTGGTTTCATGTTTTACACCTGGTTTTGTGTTTTACACCCGTGTTTGTGTTTTACGCCTCGTTTCATGTCTTACACCTGTGTTCATGTTTTACACCCGTGTTTGTGTTTTACACCTGGTTTCATGTTTTACACCCGTGTTTGTATTTTACACCTGGTTTCATGTCTTACACCTGTGTTCATGTGTGTGCTCCTCTCCTGCTCTGCTGGCAGCACAAGCCCGGGGGCACTTTTCCTGCCTGACACAGCTCCCAGCATGTGTGCGTTCCTCTCCTGCTCTGCTGGCAGCACAAGCCCGGGGGCACTTTTCCTGCCTGACACAGCTCCCAGCAGTTTCCATGTTTAAGAGGCAGGGGCAGGTGATGCTGTGATGTAAAATGCAGCTGTGAGGAGGGCAGCAGGGACAGCTCAGGGGTTGGGCTCAGGGCTGGGCTGGTCCAGAGCTCTGCAGAGGCTGTTTCAGCTCTGGCTGTGTGCACTCCAGTCAAGCTGGCCAAGTGACAGGGGGGTTTGAATGCCACGGTGTGTTTGTCTTCAGCTCTGTTGTGGTTTAGTGGTGAGTTGGGTTTTTTCCCTGCTTCTTGGATGTGGTGAAGGGAGATGTAGTGGGCTGGTCCACCAAAGCCTCTCTCTCACTCCCCTCTGCATGGGAGAGGAAATGTAATGAAGGGTTCATGAGCTAAGGTCCAGGAGGGATCACTCACCAAGTACCATCACAGGCAAAACAGGCTTGAATTAGAGATATTCATTGAATTTATTACTAACAAAGCCAAAGCAGGACAATGAGAAGTGAAATAAGACCTTCAAAACCTGCCCCCCACCTCTCCCTTCGTCCCAGCTCTACCTCCTTCCTTCAATGATGCAGGGAGACAGGGAATGGGGGTCTTGTTCCAACCCCTGCCATGAGCAGGGACATCTTCCACTACCCCTGCTTGCTCCAGGTCCCTTCCTTGAACAGGAAATTCCCTGACTTGTAGCCTTGCTTGCTGCTCCTTTGGGATGGTGCAGTTTTTGCCCATAGCCAGCTGGTGCCATACACATGGCTATCCCAAACCACAAACACCTGCTTTGTTTAAGGCAGGAATTTTGCAATCAATAACTTTTTATTTGATCCTAGGGTTCTTTAATCTTCCTGCCATAGTCTCAGATTAACATGAGAATTAGGTTTCAGGGACTGATGGGTTTGCTTGTATTTATCCTTTTGTTTGTGTTGACAGATAATCCCATTACTGCTCATCTTAGTAGTTTGATGGCTGTGATTGCTTCTATTACTGATGTCTGGCTTTAAACCTGTAAGCTTATTTGAGCACTTGATTATACCTTTGGCACTGAACGCCTCTCCACCCTCCTGAGGAGTGGACAGGATGAGTATGAATATTCTTGACTTAAATGCTTGTGAAAAAGAAATTACAAAAAGAAAAGACAGAAGCAAAAGGCACACAGAGTTCAGGAAAATACTTCCTTTGACTTCAGAGGGTTTCAGATCTGTTAAAACTGGATATGGAATGGCTGGAGCTCCTTGCATTGTGTCCTTTCTTTGAACTTTGCCTTGTTCTGAGTATCAAGAGGTGTAAACCATAGCAGAAATTATGGAAAGGAGCCCAGGTCTGTTGGGTTGCCTCTCCTTTCTCCCTACAAGAGGAAATTCTTACTGTGCTCCTCCCTGCCCTGTTTTGCCCTCCTTGGTACAAATTGTGTGCCCCACTGAAGCTTTAATTTTGCTGTTGTGGATTTAATAATTCTCAGTGTTGGAAATCTGCAACCCATGTATGACCAGCTGAAGCTTGTAGTGATTCCTGCAAGGGGTCTGGTCACGAACAAACCAGTTACTGCAGCTCAGCTGAGCCCCAGCAGCCATGGCCACCACCGTGGGGCACAGCTCTGCTCCAGGAACCCAGAACAGCTGGAATTACCCTGGGGAAGCCTTTGCCACTGGGAGCTGCCACCTGGGCAGGGAGGTGGCTGTGTGTCCATCCATGGTTCCATCCATGGTTCCATGCATGGTTCCATCCGTCCATCCATCCATTCATCCATCCATCCATCCCATCATACATCCATCCTTCCATCATCCATCCATGGATCCATTCATCCGTCTGTCCGTCCCTCCTCATTCCTCCATCCATCCATCCATGGATCCGTCTATGTCCATGGATCCATCCATCCATTCCTCCATCCCATCATCCATCCATCCATCCATCCATCCATCCATCCATGGATCCGTCCATCTATCTATGTCCATGGATCCATCCATCCATCCCTCCATCCCATCATCCATCCATCCATCCATGTATCTGTCTATATATCTCCATCCATGGATCCATCCATCCCTCCATCCATCCATCCATCCATCCATCCATCCATCCCTGTGGCTCCTGGAGCAGGACACGGGGCTGCTCCAGTGTTGGCAGGGTTGGGAGGAGCCGGTGGCTGTCCCTGCCTGCCTGGGCCGAGCTGCCTTGGCTCGTGCAGCAGGAATGGCAGGGAACCTCTGGAACGTCAGCAGGAGGATGTAAACGTGCCCTGCGGGACTGCAGCAGGCACCTGCTTCTCAATTAAATTAAATTAAAATGAGGGAAAAGATGTTTGGCGTGCAGGTTTGCAAATACAGGTCAGCGGAAGGCGAGCTAGAGGCTTTGTGGTGAGGATTGAAAGGTGTTCCTGCAGTGTTTCTCTCTTCCCCAGAAAAACAGTCTGGATGGAGCTTGTGTGGGGAAGGGCAGGGGGGGAGCAGAGGGCACTTCTTACAAGCCTCTCACTGTGTTTGTGGCAGGAGTGATGCTGAGCTGTGACACTTGTATTGAAAAACCCAAAGCTCTAAACAGTATAAAAAAATCCAAGATACTTATTTTAAATGAGCTGCAAAGCTTCCTGAGCCTGTAGAAACCAAAAAAGGTTTGTCTGTTGGTATGTCCATCCAGCATGAGTTGTCCCAGCTCAAATGCATCTCCTGTGGGAGGGAGTGGGTCCTGCCCAGGCTTCCCTGGAGCTCATCCTGATGGAGCTCTGCCTGGCAGCAAGCAGAGGTAGATCCGTGTATTTCTGGGGGTCTTTGTACTTCCTTGATGTTTTCCCACTGCTTGGAGCTGTAGAGACCCCTGGAAGGATGGGGGAGTGCATGAAGCCTTCAGAGGCTAAAAATCTGAATTTGGCTGCTGCAGTGCTTATCCTCCAGCAGCCTTTTGTCTCTTCAGATTTCATATTTGAATATTTTTATATTAATTTGTAGCCTTCATCACTCGAAAGCAGTGAATTTGCTTTCTTCTGTCTGGATCTGGATTGTTCAGTGACTTTAAGAAGAGAGGTACAGTTTTGCTCTTATGTACCTGCTGTGGCTTCACCCAAAATTTAAGCTGTGATTTATAGAAATTAGCAAGTTTTTTTAACTAGCCAAGGCTTCTGACAGCTCTTTTTTGTATAGAATTTTATTTTCCTGAATAGTCAGTAGGGTTGTTTTATTCCCTTCTAAACGGCTCTTATAAATATCAAAAGAGTCATAAAAATCCTTATAAATTTTTTTTTATTGATTCAGGAAAAATAAACCTAGGACTTTTACTTAAAGGGTAATAATAGAAAATAGTTGTGGTTTGGCTGGTTTTTACAGGAGTATTCTTAAAGGAGCCAGTTTGAGGCACCCATATCTTACAGAATGCTGTTTTGTTTTACTGATCAGCTGGAATTAGTCAGAAATCAGTGTCACCAGATTGTGACAGAAATCAGAAATCAGTGTCACCCAAAATACACAAATGCATCCTGTAACCTGGAGCAGCCTCTGGGCTTGGGATCTGAGAAAAAAAGGGAGTGGAGTTATTTAGATGGCTTTTGGATCACTTCTTTCTCAGACTACTTAATTTTATTCTTTAACATAATAATTTGACATTCCCTTGGTTCACCCCTTTGGATAATTTGGTGTAAAGTTTCAGGGGCTGGGTTTTCAGGAGGGTTTGTGAGAAAGTGGTGGCCACGGAAAGATGTCAGCAGAGGAAATACAGCTGTCACTTCACAGCAGAAATGAGCAGCATTTCCTGTTACAGCTCTCAGCAGAACGCTTCTTGTTCCATCACTGACACCATTCCCCAGTTCTTCCCCAAAAATCTTCTCCAGAGTGTGCCTGCACAGCTTTATTAAGTGTGGAGGAGATGGAACTTCGGGAAAGCCTGTGAGTGGGCAGATAAAGATGGGATTTTTGGGGGAATGGAGTGGGTTGGGATGGATGGGGTGGGACAGGAGGTGATCCTTCTCCCTCCTGAACAATCCCAGCTGCACGATGTGGGATTGGGATTTTTGCGAGCAGAGGAATTGGTATGAATGGATTATCAGTCTTGTCAAAAGGTGCCTTGTTAGCCATTACAGTCTATTCATTTGTTTTCCAGGGTCTTCATCTAGACGTTACCTAACAAAAATGGAAGTTTCAAACATGCTTTGGGATGATTGTTAGAGCAGGGAAAAAATGGCATTCCAATGGTTTGTGTTGGAAAGAACTGTAAAGCCCATTTTGGTCCAACCCCCTGCCATGGCAGGGACACCTCAGTGTCCCAGGCTGCTCCAAGCCCAGTCCAGCCTGGCCCTGGACACTCCCAGGGATCCCAAAGCACCACATTTTAGCACAGCTTTAGTTCTCCACCCCCGTGCTGTGCCTTGGCCCCTTTGCCATCTTCCCTCGTGTGTTTGCCCAGTGTCACATTTGTCGTGGTGATGGTGCAGGTGCTGCAGAAATCACGTCCACGTCTGCTTGTTAGAACTCTTTTTTGGTTTTTTTTTCTCTTTTGAATGGACTAATGCAGCAAGAACATATTTCTGTCTGTTTATTTGCTCATGCTGCATGCTGTTTTATGGAACAAGGCACACTGAACACACCCATTTCTTTAAAACAGGGAGCAGCAACTGGTTTTGCATAATTTCTAAATCCTCTGGACCACAAGTGACTTCAAAAGAAACCCACAACAAAACCACCCAAAACCCCACTATAAAAGTAAAAGGCAAATTGAGATACCAGACTACAAAAGTATTCTGAATAATTGGGGATTATCCTTTAATTTCATGAATTGAGGAAGAACTAAATCTTTTTCTTTTTGTGCAAATTCTGTATTTCACCCGTGATGATGATTGCTGGTGCTGGGGATTAAATGCTGAGAATTTCTTTTAAAAACTCGGCTGTGGTACCTGTGGCCCTGAATGAAATCACAGAATCCAGGTGGGAGCTGCTTTTGGTGGTGGTTGGGGAGCCAGGAGGAGGTTTTGGGCTCCT
Organism: Passer montanus; assembly: GCF_014805655.1. Lineage (NCBI taxonomy): Eukaryota > Metazoa > Chordata > Aves > Passeriformes > Passeridae > Passer > Passer montanus. The sequence continues at coordinate 1,493,362 of NW_024372813.1, forward strand.
TTGCCTGGGAGTTACCATAACCAGGGAAATGCTGGGGAGAAGCTGATTCTTGGAAATGAGTTTGAATTTTTTTTTTGTTTTAATTTTTTCCTGCTGCAGCCTTGTGTAGCCCAGATGCATTGTGCAGGTGCAGAGCAGCTCCAGGAAGCAGAGAATGGCATGTTCAGAGCCATTGATGAGAACTGAGGTTACTTTTAATGTCTTGTACCACAAGTATTTCGTGTATTTTTCGTCCTTAATGGCATTCAGGCTTGTTATAGGAATTAAGCACTGTGAGTTAAAATAACAAATCTGCACTATGCTTTGCTGGGTTTTAAATCAAAATGGCATTCTTTTTTCATGAGCCCATAATCCTTTCTTTTATACAGTTTGATGCTAGCCAGCTCTTGCTTCCTGAGGCAGAACCATTAGATATCAAAAATATAATTGCTCTCTATATGAGTGCTCCTTTGTAGCCCAGCCCTTTCATGTTTTGAGGCTGCAGCACTTTTATTTCTTTAAAAATATTCTATTAAGATCTTCTGAATTGTGAATCCCAGCCTCCACAGGTAAGGGGTCAGTGCCCTGTTGGGAATCAGCGGAGAAGTGGAGGTTCATGGTTAGGATTTGCTTTTTGGTGTGGGAGTTCGGCTGGAAATAGTGAAATCCAGAGACAGGAGACTGTAATTATCCCATCAGTGCCAGTTGGGAGTTAATTAATCTATAGTTCCCCACCTGGCATCCAAAGTGGAAACTGTTTTGGGTGAGGGAGAGAATAGTAATGGCTTATCTTGCACTTGCTTGAGTGTGAGAGGTTTGGAACACACAGATGCTGAAATATATACATTGCATTTATTAATGTGCTGCAGGAGCACTGCTTTGCCTCATTCCACACAAAAATACGTGGAGGTGTCTGATTTGTGTGGACAGGTGTTTTAAAACCCCAGGGGGCCTTTTTTGTTCCTTGCTTCTTTCCATTCTGTATCTGTAATTAAAAGCACTGCAGAGACCTGCAAAGCAAACCCCCCGCCCATCCTTCTGTCCCTTGGGAATTTCAGATCCCTGGACGAGGAGAGGCTGTGGGAAGTTCAGCTGACCTGTGCTGGACACCAGCAATTGCTCCTCTCTTGCTGAAGGTTAGAATTATAAAAGCCCAAGTACACAGACATTTCCTTTAATAATCCAAACCCGTTTTCTCTAGTCTGCCAGAATTGGGAGCGTCTGGTGGTTTCCATGGAGAAGGATATTTCTTACAAGGCCCAGCTATTTTTGCAGACTATTTTGTAATGTATTTGAACTTGCAGTCTTGTGCTGTTTCTGTTCTCCTGCTCCACGAGCAGGGCAGGGAAATACAGCCAAATTCCCATTTAGGAGCAGCCGAGGGCCTCTGTCCCGGCTGGTTCTGAGGGTCAGGGTGCTGTTTTTGTGCTGTCCCCCCTGGTTTTACTGTGTTTTCCCCATGCAGGTGGGAGAGGTGGAGCTTCTCCTGCTGTGCACCAGCACAAAGATGCTGCTCAGACCCCAGGAAATGTTCTTTTGGGAAAGGTAATTTCACTGCTGCTCTTTCCTGTTCTGAATTTTACATGGTCTGAGTTTGTTTTCCAATTGACAGCTTGGCTTTCTCCAATTTTGTAATTATATATAAAGTTTTGTCTAACAAATGCCATTTCTTCTTCCTTGATTCCTCTAATTAGAACTTAAACTGTGTTATTGGTCCTTCAGTGCTTTCTTCTCGTGGCTGCAAGAAGAGAAAGCTCAGAAAAACGTGCCTAGACAACATCCTGTCTTTGCAGCTCGTCCCCTATTGCTTCAGTGTTGTCCACTACAAGTTTAATTACTGTGTGAGAAATACTTTTCTCAAGTGGAGCCAAAATCTAGGATTTAAGCCAAAGTAAATTAACAGTTCTCAGAAAACCTGGAGTCCCAAAGCCAAGAATTTCAAGGCTTTTAGGCATCTCTCTGTTATTGGCAGGCATCTCGTGATGTCATGTGGTAGAACAAATGGACACCCAAAAGCTGGAGTCAGCGTTGTGCCAGTTTAGCAGGAAAGATTAAAACCAATTTAATTTAGGGAGGCCAAACTGAAAATAATGATTATACACAGAAACGGTGGGGTTATTTCATAAGCCATATCTGTTCTTCTCCATTAGTGGCAAATTTCCAAGCTCCATTCTCAGTTCCTAAATTTGCACTCTAGTTTTTCCTTTTTATTTTGGGGGGCAGAGGGGACTGCTTATTTGTGAAGTTGTATTTGATTAATTGTATTTCCAAATGTGTTAAATGTAGTACTCTCTCTTTTTTATTTTCCCTTCTTTTTTTTCCCCCCCTAAATTGCCATACTACACAGACCAAACATTGAATTTGGTATAAAATCACTGGTGTTCAAGGACTTGGAAGGAAAAGAGCTATTGGCTGATGGAGTGAGGTTAACATAACAACGTTTGAGGAAAATTCCTGATGATGATTTTACCTGGTGTGTGCAATCAGGAGGGCTCTGCGTGTGTGTGTGTGTGTGTGTGTGTGTTCAGCACAGAGCTGATAATAAGAGTCCCTCTTTGTGTCTGCTTCTTGCAAACACAAAGCCCTGAGGAAGAAAGGGAGCTGTGGTGCTCTCAGGCTGTGGTGGTGGCTCTCTCTGGGGTGGTCAGACCAGGTCCTGCAGATCCAAACGTGTGGGATGTGCTGGGAATGTGGGAGATCTGGGTTCTGCACAGGGGAGAGCTGTTGGGAGCCGTGGGGGTCCTTTGGCTGGTAAATCTTGTTGGAATCCAGGCTGGTTTGGGTGGGAGGGGACTTCAAAGCTCATCTCATCCCACCCCCTGCCATGGGACACCTTCACTGGCCCAGGATGCTCCAAGAGGGCAAAGGCAGCAGGGCTGGAATCTCCCCCCACTCCACCTTGACCTGAGCCCTCTCCTCTTGGTTCAGGGTCTCTCCTGCAGCACAGCCCCGAGGGGAGGGAGGTGTGGGGCTTCTCTGGCATCCCTCCCTCCTCCCCAGCATCTCCTGGGTCTGCTCAGCTCCCACCAGCCACGGCTTTGCTGTTTAACATTCCTTGTGACAGTGCCAAGGTTCAGAGGCTGCAAAGGGTCTGGGGGCTGAACAAATCCACCCTGCCTGGTGGGCACCAGCCATGGCAGAGCCACCCAGGCTACTCCAGGCACTTCCAGGGTGCCCACGCCCTGAGCAGCCACCTGGCCATGTGCCACCTGTGTCCCTGGGCCAAGTGTGCAGCCCTTGCATGTCTGGCAGTGCTCATCCTGTCCTTAGTCTGTGTGCTGATGTGTTCATGAGTGTGTGTGCTCTTGTAATCATAATAATTTTTAAAAGGGAATTCTGTCCCTGAATTTGTTTGTGGAGACCTGTATCCTGTTGAAGTGCTCAAGGAAGGAAATGCAAAGCAAATCCTGATATATCAGCTTTGCTTCCTGGGTGCTGGGAGGGAGTCACCCAGCAGGGAAGGTGGGATGGCAGCATCCTGTACCAGCCCAGCCTGGGCTGGCAGATGTTCCAGACCTGGGTATTGTCCTGTACCAGCCCAGCCTGGGCTGGCAGGTGCTCCAGGTCTCTCTGGACAGGCTGTGGTGGTGTGTGGTTCCTGCACTGTTGCCATCCCTGGTGTGTCCCTGCACGTCAGAACCATTTACTGCAGCTGGTGGGCAAATGGTGCAGTGTGAGAGTGAGGAGGGGAGCAGCACAGAGAGCAGGGTCAGAACATTTTACTGTTTATTTTGCACCAATGATTATTCACTAGGTGTATGTGCATTGTCACAAAATGCATTTGCTCATGCAGGAAAGCGAGGTGGGCTGAGAACGAGCCCCCAGGAAGTGGACATGTGTACCTGTGTGTATGTACACCTGATAACATAAAAGGTGCTGCTGAAGGAGCTTGCTGGGTGTAGCTGTGACAGAATCCACGGAGAAAAGAGGAATCGTGTATTACAACCAATGTGACTGACTGAGTTCCTTGTTTTGATGTTTGCTGTGGGTGTCAAGGATGTATAAATGCAAACAGCACATTCATAAATTATTTTGCGTTGCTGGTAGCTTTCTGAAGAAAATAATTTGTAATGAGCTTCATTTATGCAGCAGAAATAAAGATGGGATTAGGCGAATATTGAACTGTAAATGCACTGGTGATTTTTGGCTTTTGTGAGTAGCACAGAGAATCTCATCATCTATCTCTGCTCTGATCTTGAATATGCAGAGCTGGCTGTGCCTTTCATGCAGCAGCTATTTTAGTGTGCAGCAGTCTGGCCTTGAGTGTGTTTGGAGAGCTTGGCAGCAGCACCTGCCCGGGCTCTCCCGTGGTCCTGCCGTGGCTCAGGGGCTCTGCTGGGCTTTGTGAGCAGAGCCTGGCCTGCAGAACCCCTGCTCTGCCCCTGCCAGGGGGGCTCAGCTCCTGGGCTGGGCTGTGCTCCTGCTTTACCCTGCAGCCCCACAGGTGAGGAGGCTGGGCTGCACAGGGGTCCAGGAGCTCCCACACGAGGAATTGGTCTTGGCAGGAGTAGCAGATGTTACACCTGGAGTTTTTGCCTTCCAGGTGTCCTGCTGGGATTCATGTGCTGTGAATTCCCAGCTGTGACTGGCCAGGGCTACCTTTGAGTGGCTCACTTGGAGGATGTGCTTTTTGGCCAGACTGAAAGGCTCCTGTGTGGTGGGCTGCAGTGTCTCAGCCTTGATGTATGTGAGGAGTGGCTCTGTCTGAGGGGATTTACTCTGTGCAGAAGCTGAGAATGTGCTTTAGCACCCCTGGAGCTGCAGGCACCCCCCACACCCCGTGGCCAGTGCTCATGTGGAGCATGGGCTCACTGATGTCTCACTGCAGGGTGCACACAGGTGTCCATACTGACAAGCCCTGGTTTTGCTGCAGAAGAAGGGTGCATCAGCTCATTTTTGGAGTCTGTTAGATGAGGAAATGTGCTCTTTGCTGATGCATTTTAACGAGGCTGCTGAACCCTTGGGTGATTAGTGTATTGGTGCCACAGCGTGCACAGTGCTGAGAGCACTTACAGCCCTGATCTCAATTTCACACAGGTGCAGACAGCAAATATTTTTTCTTAGCAATTTCAGGCTCACACACTCAGAACGAACTTAGATATCTTCTCCATTTGTCTCTTTATATCTGCTGTGCATAATGGTTTTGGAGGGGTTGGGGTTAGTGACAAGCCATGTGTTTTGGGCTGAATTGCTTGAACTGAGCCAAACCAGTTGTGTTCTTGTCAGCCAGGTTCACTGAGGAAGCAGCTTCTTAAACTCTGCCCATACCTCTGCCCATTAAATGAGGGGCTCTGAGGCAGGAGCTTTGCCATTGGTTTCACCTGCTGGTGTAATTTTGCCAGTTCTGACACAGGGTTGTTCAGCCTGCAGGAGGGAGGGCTCTGAGTAGACCCCAAAGTCCCTTCCAGGCCTAAAGGGGCTCAAGGAGAGCTGGAGAGGGACTTTGGAAAAGGACATGGAATGCCAAGACAAGAGGGAATGGCTCCCACTGCCAGGTGGCAGGGATGGATGGGATATTGGGAATTAGGAATTGTTCTCTGGGAGGGTGGGCAGCCCTGGCACAGGGTGCCCAGAGCAGCTGTGGCTGCCCCTGGATCCCTGGCAGTGCCCAAGGCCAGGCTGGACAGGGCTTGGAGCAGCCTGGGACAGTGGAAGGTGTCTCTGCCCATGGCAGGAGGTAGGAATGAGACAGTCTTCAAGGTCCCTTCCAGCCCAAACCATGCTGGGATTCTGATTCCGTGATGACCAGTGACATTCTCGGTGCCCTTTTTTTTTTTTTTAATGAGCTAATTCTTTAGCTTGAAGGTCTGCTTCATCTTATTTAGCCTTTTAGACTTTGCAAAACAGCCTTGCCCCTTGTTGGGCTGCCTGGAATTGTACTTCCACTTTAATTTAGTCACCTTGAAAGAGGACTGCCAAAAACAAAGGCAGGATTCAGTGATATGGATCAGCTTACACCAAATCAGCATTGTTGCATGAGAATATCTCTTGCAGTGAGAGGAGCTTGAAACCTGCAGGGTGTCTTTTTATGAAAAAAGCAAAATATATACTTATTTGTATGCATAGACCACCTAGGGGAGTTTCTTTTGAATTTTGCAGTGTTTTAAACACTCATTGATGTGAGTGCTTATTGCAAAAGCAAGGACAAATAAGATGTACAGTAGCTAAAGGGCCATTTTTGCCTGGAGGTGCACAGGAGAGGAGTAAACAGGATTCATTAGAATCAGAGGAAGGAGGAACAGCTGTGGGGACAGGTCCCCTGCCAGCACAGTGGCTCAGGACCTCGCTGGTGGAGCAGTGTTTCTTACACCTTTTAATAGATGCCAGATTAAGGTGCTGCCTCAGCTACACAGGCTGCAGGGTGGTGGGTGTGAGTTGATAAACAGTCTGCATTTCTTTGTTGGGTGCTTTGCATCTGATGGTTTCTCTTGCCCTCACTGATGTCCAGCTCTGGGATATTCCTCACTGATCCTTTCACAGACGGCTAAAACCAGTTCTAGGCTTGGCCAGCCCTCCTGAGCTGGGACAGGCAGGACAAGGCAGAGTTGCCCAGCCATGGTTGCCTCCTTGGGTTGGCTTTTGGGCTGACACATGGAGCAGAGGAGTTGCTGTTTGTGATGTTCACAAGAACCCCTGAAACTTGATCAGAACGGAGGAAAATAATGAAATCTGGACTCTGATACATCTTACTGCATAGAAATACATCCTTTATAGTTTTTGGGCAAAGTTTCATGTCTCAATTTGCATGCTGTAAGGGAATAATTGAATTACTGAAGTCTCAGAGAGAGGAAATGAAAGTTCAAGAATTTCTGAACACAAGGTGTTGGGTACAACTTATAAGATGGGGGGTACCTGTGGGCCTTTTAGGGCCTGTTGGACAATTTGCACATTGGGAATAATTGAATTAGTGAAGTCTCAGAGAGAGGAAATGAAAGTTCAAGAATTTCTGAACACAAGGTGTTGGGTACAACTTATAAGATGGGGGGTACCTGTGGGCCTTTTAGGGCCTATTGGGACCTTGGACCACTGAATTTTATTTTCTAGGTTCTGGTGCAGTAAATTTTAGGCAGAAGTTTTTATTTTGAGGGCTCGCAGTGTTGCAGGTTTTCTGTGCCCAGCACACCAAATTGAAGGTGGCTCTAGGATGAGTTGTAAGAAGCTTTTGAGTGGTAGCTCAGAAGTCATTTGATATGTATTCAAAAGCAGCAGGAGGAACTGTTCGTTCATCAAACTGTGGGTGCTAATGTGGTGTGGTGAGCCCACCCAGATCTCAGCACTGCTCACCAGCTTGGCACGGACTGCCAAGGTGACTGGGAAACTTTGGTGAAGTTTATGAATTTAATACCCAATTATTAAATAATTAAATAATTATTAAATAATTGGGTATTAAAACCAATATCCTGCGAGCTGGGAGGCTGCTGTGTGCCCAGCTGCCCTCCCTAACTGGGTGTTTGAGTTTTGAATTTTATTATCTTCCCGTGCAGGTTTCTGCTGATGAGTTTAAAAGCACCTGTGAGCCTCTCCTGCAGGTGGGAGCTTCCCTTCCCTGCTCTCCGAGTCTGTCATTCAGCCTCGCGTTTGAAATCCTTGGATTCTTCCTGAAGCTGGTTGAGAGCAGTGCTGCCATGGTGTGGGATGGGTTTTTAAGCTGAGGGGGAGGCTCGTAGGCTGGATGTACCTTTCCATCAGCTCCCAGTCAGTGTTGGCATCCCTTGCATCCAGGCATCATTCCAGCCTTTTCTTCTCCGGCTCCCTGCCCTTTCCAAGGCTCTGTAAGGGGATGATGGCCCTGCCCCATTCCCCCAGACTGCCCTGGGTGTGCATTCCTCACCCTGAGGCTATTTGGGGAAAAATAACTCCCAGGAGTAGCCTGAAGCTTGTAGGAAGCAGCTGTGGATTCCCAGGATGTGCAGGCAGACAGGGATGGGGCCAGGTGTGCAAGGACAATCTGCTCTTGTGGCTGTCAGGTGCTTTAGGGGTGCTTCTTTGAATTGTTGTGAAAGATTTGATTTTTCCTGTTGTTTTTTCTTAAGTGGCCTCAATCACCGTGGTTTATAGAATTGATTCCTCACCGCCTTTTCCCGGAAGGTGCCATCACACCTGAATAGACCTTTCAAATTCAGCTCCCTTGAAAATAATGGAATTAGGCTGCCGTGTTGTTCCCGTTTAGGAAATCAATCTCTTTTTGAAAACTCCTCCCCGGGCTTTTAGGGGGAGCAGAACCTACCTGTTTGAGGGATCTGCCTCCCCTCTGCAGAATTCTCCTGCAGACATCTGCTGGTGGTGGGCATCCCTTGGTGTTCACTTCCCTGGTGGGGGGAGATTTGCTCTGATTTTGGAGCTGCCATTTCCTCCAGCAGTTCTGTGCTGTTGCCTCTGTTAGTATTTAATGCTGATTTCTTTCCACTCTCCCTTCATCTCATGACATTTCTGTCAGCCCTGGACAAACAGCGATGTGCTGGGTTTTGTTTTCGGCAGCGGAGCACAACCAGCAGCCTGCATTTCACAGCCATCCCCTCTGCCAGAGCTGGAAACTGCTCCTCTCTTCATTCACAAGAGCTCATTACTGCTGCTGGGTCCTCCGTGGCCTCTTTCCAGAGCTTCTTAGTCCTTTCAGAGCCAATTCCCTGCTTTCCCTGGTTGGACACCGAGGCGTGGGGATGTCCTCGCTGATGTGTTGATGAGAGGCTGTGGATCCATGGGTTTCTTCTTGACAGTCCTGAGTGGTGCAATATTGTGTTGGCTGCTCTGCTTTTCTTATTTCCCCTCTTCATTCTGCTGTATTTTTATATATATAAATTATACATATATAAAATAAACAAGGAAGTTTCTGTAGAAAATAAATCGTTGTTGAGAGAGGGCAAAATGACACTAAATTGGCAGCTTTACAGAAGGTATGATGCCTTTGATTGATTAGTTGTCAAAGAAATGTAATGTACTAAACATCATGAAGATTAAGGATGTGAAGATGGTTAAAATTCAAGTTGCATAAGTGTTTGGTGTTAGGTTTAGAGCCTCTTCCAGAATTTTAATTTTGAAAATGCAAAGTATTTGTTTTATGCTATTCCTTAGGAGCCCTCTAGATGTTTTGAAAATTTTGTGTTCTTCAAAAAACAACAACAACAAACAAAACACAATCTGAAATATTTAGTATTCACAGTTCATGAATTAGATAGAGACACTTCTTTCTTTTTTTTTTTTTTTTTTGAGATTAATAATGAGCTTCTGAGATGCATTAGACACCAGATAGAGAAACTGAGCACCAGAAATAATAGTAGCATTATCCTGAACCTCATAATTACTCTCAGGGTCTGATTTATATTGTATCTACTGTTCATGAAATAACAGCAGCATATTTTGGAAAGGGGCTTTTTACAATGACATGTAGTGATAAAAGAGAAGGGGAATGGCAGGGCAGGGATAGATGGGATGTAGGGAAGGAATCCTTCCCTGGGAGGGTGGGCAGGCCCTGGCACAGGGTGCCCAGAGCAGCTGGGGCTGCCCCTGGATCCCTGGCAGTGCCCAAGGCTGGTTGGAGCTTGGAGCAGTGGGATGGTGGGAGGTGTCCCTGCCCAAGGAATCCTACAGTCCCTGGCTACCCAAACTGTTCTGTTTGATTCTGACAAGAACCCCCTCCAACCTGTGCTGCCAGCTTCTGTTGCCCCCCTCCTGAAAGACCCCGATGAGCACCTTGCTGTCCCTCCTGGAGCCTTCTCTGCAGACCTGCACAGACACCACACTGCTCTTCTCAGGCATCTCCACTGCTGTGACGCTGAAGAGGTGAAAAAAATGAAGAGCCCCAGACCTGACAACAGTTCAGCTGGTGACAAATGACTGTCACACTGACCGGTGTAGTCTGCTTGTTCCTATTCCCCTCTCCCTTCAGAGTGATATGGAGTTGGGCTGCGAGCTGAAATCGTCTCTGTTCGGTGCTGGCACCAGCAGCTGGGACTCAGCGTCGTCACTGCCACCAGCTGCACTTCAGGAGAGACCAGGGAAGGCTTTTTCAGACATGCTGGCAGCTGATAGGGACCTCCAGGCCGGTCTGACCACGGCAATTTGCCAGAAGCTGCACCATTTGCAGGGATTTGGCCTCTGAAAGCTGCCCTGGGTTAGCGAAGGTGAGGTGATGACAGCTCTGGTTTTCCTTGCGAAGAAAAACTGAGAAGTTTTAGGCAGGAGTTTTATTGTTAGGCCCTGCCAGTGCCAGCAGGGTTTTGGGTTGTCCACAGACACGTCTTGCTGTGAAAAGGCACTGGGGTGAACTTTAAACTTGTGTTTGCTGTGGCTGTATTTTGCTTTTTTGAGCTGTATTTTGCTGCTCTGAGCTGTGTTTCCTGTTCTCTTCTGAGTGTGGGGGGATGAGGGTTTATCTGCAAACCCTCTGCAGCCCTGTCTGGGTGTTTCATGTGCTGCAGACCTCTCACACAGGGCTGTGGATGGAGGAACCTGTCCCTGCATCCTGCTCCCAGCTGTGCCATGAAGCCAGTATTCTCTCCCTATTCTCTGTGCTTTTTTTTGCCTTTCAAGTTGGATGTTGATCATCTCTGCCACTTGTGTGGTGGACCTACAGTGACACCAAACCCTCCCACGTGCCCCAGGGGTGTTTAACCCTGCAGCAGACAGTGATGGCCTCTCACCATCCTGCAGGAGCAGAATGAGCCAGCTGCTGCCTCTGCTGCTGCCTCAGCCTGGGGTCTGCAGGCAGCCCTTACAGGAGCTCCTCGTGTGGTGTCTGGAAAGAGTTTGTCAGAGCAGACTTGAGATGAAAGTCACTAAACTACAATAAATGGGGAGCTCCAAGGTATTGCTTTTAGAACTTCATTTAAGAGCATGGCAGCTCTTTAAACTGATTTCGGTAATGAATAATTAAAGCCTGAAGTACAAGAAAAGTAAATATTTCATTGAAATGCTAAAGAGAAACTATAACATCTGTTGAAGACAAAGGAGCTTTATTTTTTCTTCTCCTTTCCCTCAACAACTTCTTGTCCTACATGGAGGGCCCTGGTCTGGACAGGAGGAAGCAGGGGGATGTGGAACCATCAAATTCCTCCTTTTTAACCACTCTCTTCTGAATTGTCCTTCTTTGGTTAACTTGTGGATATAATGATTCAGGTAATACCCCATTTATTCCTTTCCTGGAAATGTTTGTGGCCCTTGTAATCACAGAGGTTGGGAAATTTTTCATAGCTGTTCTGTTGAGAAAAAACTGTGTCCAAGCTCCAGTCCTAAGCTGTGTTCAGCAGGAATTAAATAGTGACTAAAGCAGATGAATATGTGGACTTGTGTTGTGTGTTTGCCATTACAATTAATAAAACCTTCCTAGAAAATGGCTGATTAAGAACTGAATGTCACTAGCTAGTAAATTAAAAAATGAGGCAAGACCTTTGAGTAATTTCTCCTGATTCACTCTTCTCCCCCCCACCATGTTCTGGACTCTTACAAACATCAGCTTATTTAGGGTCTCTGTGGTTAGAAGTCAGGTTAGATATTGGTTGGGGCTGTGTTTATTAAGCAAGACTAGTGATTCCCAAGGGCTGTTCCTTTCCAGAAAGTATCCAAGCAATCCTCACCAAAGCCCAGCAAGGATGAATAAATGATTTGTGTAACTGGTAGATCAAGTACAAGCATTCAAGGTTGATGAAGAACTAATTTCCATTTAAAAACGAAACCAAACCTAATCTGAGGCATTAGAAACAATAAGGGTGATGCTTTAAAGGCTATTTATAGGCAATGTTTATCTTCATTCTGCACTGAAGTCTCCCAGGCCCCAGGTGAGGGGGACCTACCTTGTACCTCAGGACATGACAGCAAAAGCAGATCCAAATCAGATCTGCAAAAGCAGATCACTGCTGCCATGGGCTGTCTGTCCACGACAGAGTCACCTGTGAGTGGCCTTCTCCAGCTCTGGTTTTCCTGGATTTCTTGTATTTCACAAAAGCCATGGAGTGATTACCCAGCCATGACTCTGCCCTCCTCCCAGGGGCTGCGTGGGTGACGTGCACCAGGTTCCCACCAGACCCAAATCCTGAGATTGTTCCCAGTCTTTTCTCCTCATGACTGAACTGATTGTGGAGCAAAGCTGTTCACTGATCATTGCTGGATTAGTCACTCTGGCTCTGATGTCAGAGGTTGCTTGGGATTAAATTTAATAGAAGACTTGGCTTTTGCAGCATCTTATTTTTTAAGTGCTTGGATCTCTGAGTGGAGCCCTAAATTTGGGTTAAATACAGACTGCATGGAAGGGTTTGGCACTGGATAAGGTGATCTTTTAAATCCTGGAGAATCTGGAGCACCTTCCAGAGTTGCCCGGGCAGGAGAGGACAGACAGGACAATTCTTTATATCCAGAGAGATATAAAGAGGGCACAGAGCTGGAGGGGTGTGAAGGAAAGCTTTGGACTCAACACCTTGGGAACGTGGCCACGAGCTCAGGTGCCTGCAGATTTAGGGGGCTGCCACACCTGGGGGTTCTTGGACCAGGTGAGCCCAGTTCGTGCCCCAGCCCTGCCCCAGGCACTGAGCCCTTCTCTCTGTTCAGCCTCTGAGCTGCTCCATCAGAGCAGCCACCAGGGAGCTCTGGATATTGGCTGGTGCTTGTCAGGCACTTGAAGATTAAATATGCTGCGTTGTGAACAAGTTTTTGCTTTTCTTGTATTGAGCTGGGATACTGAGGTGATGAGCATGGTGTAAATATCTGGAGAGAGGAATGCTGAGCATGGTAATTTGTATTGATCTCAAAAGCTAAAAGGCCTTTCTACAGCACTCTGCTTTCTTGGTGTATATGATGGCCATGTAATAACAGAATTATTATTTCACCAAAAGAATCAGGAGGGGGAGGAGATTATTATTCTAATAAACTCATTTTGGAAAGAATAAATAATTTGGTTCAAGGTGAAAACTTGTGGTCCAACTTAGTGTGGGATTAACATATTGTGTATGTTTGAGCATTTCTTGGCTCTGCAGAAACAGTGGTTTACAGGCTAATGTTTTGTTTTATTTATAATGACCCTCTGCTTAGAAGATCTTTTAGAGTTTGTTTTTGGTTTGGTTTTTTTTTTTTTCTTTTTCTTTTTTAAAAGGCTGGCATTATTAAAAAAGCAGTCTAAAAACAATGGTCCCTTATCCCTGAGATAAGCTTTTTATAAATGTGATTTTTTTTTCCTAAACAAACAAAGCCCCCTAATTATAAAGGATTGCAGCTCTCAGATAGCACTGGTATGATTTAATTTGCCACTTGCTGTCATTATCTGAGTCATTCCCAGGGAAGAAAACACAGAGAGTACTCCTGGATGTGCTGCAGCAGGGCTGACACTGCTCCAGTACACTGTGGTAGTGATTCTTTGGTGGGTTTGTTCCTTATGGGTTCAGTACACAAAATTCCTGAAGTGTTTAGAACATGTAAACCCTTTCAATCTGAGGTATCTGAACAATTCTACAGTTACTAGTCCTTCTTCTCTTTTTCAGTTTTTATTTATTTTTTTTTAAATCCGTCACTATCTGAAGTGTGAAGTGTTTTGAACTGGCCTAATTACATGGTCACTGATGTCTTTTGATGAGCTGAAATACAATATTCCAAAGCTGTTCCCACTCCACCCTGAGGAATGGTCAGGATTAGATTTGCTGCAAACATTTGGCAATGGGATGGGGATTTTCAGCCCTGCCTGGGTTGGAAATACTCACTTATTAAGGAGATCCTTATGAAATACCTGGAAAACCCTGCTGAGTAGTTGGTGTTCCTCACAGAGACACGTTGTGGTGTGCTGGGAGGGCGATGGCTGAGCAGCTGTGCTCGGATTCCTTTCAGCACAGTTGTGCCTCTGCTCTGCCAGAGGCAGCAGATGATGCTCCACAGCTTGACAAGGGCCTGTCCCGGAGGGATGGAGCTGGGTGAGTGAGCTGACAGAGGTTCTAGTTCACAAAATGGGCTGGAATTATTAATTCTGGTAGTGGGAGGGTGAAATATAGAATCCTGTGTCTGGAGAAAAAGGAGGGGCCACCACGTTAAACAAGCACTGGTCCCTTCTGAGCTGCTTCCAGAAGGAGCAGTGCATTTTCTTTCTTTATTTTTTTTAATATGTGCTCAAATTATTTAAAAGCTGCATGCGAGGCAAAAAAACCAACCCCATGAAGAAAACACAATTAAAACATTAATTATTAGTGCTGGGAGTATTTTGAGTCATTTTTGTATTCAATCGGCTGTAATTAAATACTCACTGAACACAAAATTAGGTCATATATTATGTAAATAGGATGAGACATCCACTAGCTCCGGCAACAAATGTGTTGGAGTCCTTGAGGGTACAATTCAGGAATGGACTCTTGGAGCCTGGTGGGTTCTGTGTGACCCTGGTCTCCCTCTGTGCCCACCTGGGCAGATCCCGTGGAGGATGTGGGATGTGACCGTGCTGGGCCACCTGCTGCACCTCATGTTCTCAGCCAGGGTTGTTCTCCCAGGGGAAAGATTTCCTCCGTGTCCCCAGTGCCTGTCTCTGCTGTGACCCAGCCACGTGGCTTGAGCACATCCTTTAGACACAGAATGAATTTAGGGGTATTAAACAAAAATTAATAGATGCTTTGATGGTTTCGCTGAGCGATGCTGGGAGCGCTCGGCACTGCCCAGGATCAAGCCCTCTATTCTCTAACATGACACTTGATAACTCCTGGTTTAGCAGTCATAATTGCAAATGCCAAACCTGATTTTCCTCCCTTTGGGGATAGTGGAAGCAGTAACAGGTCCATTATTATTAATCAGAACGTTTGTGTAGCTCTTAAAGAAATAACAAATACAGAATCAAGCTGCTGGGTTCTCCTCTCTTCTGACAGGGGCTTGCTGGGGGAAGCAGCATCTCCTGTCACTCTGAGCTGCTGCATCCTCATGTCCTCCACTCATTGTTCTCCTTGTTCCCATCTCCACAAGTGGCTCTCAGAGCCCTCCCTTCCCCAGCCCTTTTTTCCCAACTCTCCAAGTTCTCATGTTTAAATCCAAACATGAACACCGTTCCTTGTCCCCCACCCCATCTGCTTCCCACTGGAGCAGCTGCTCAGGGCAGGGTGGAATCTCTGTGTCTGGAAGGGTCCAAAAACCCTGTGGATGTGGCACTTGGGGACGTGGTTGGGTGGTGGGGGAGTGGTTGGGCTTGGTGATCTTGGAGGGATTTTCCAACCTTGATGATTACACAATTCCATTTTGTTCCCTCATGGAAGAGGCTGCAATTCACAGCCGAGGAGGTGTTGTACATCAAATATTCTGTTGGAGTCCTTCAGGTAATAGTTTTCTACATTGTGTGCAGTTTGGTGCTGTTTGTATTCTTCAGATGATGGAAGAATCAAATTGTAGTTGTCTATATTTTGATTTTTTAAGAGAGCTAATGTCTTTTTTAGCCTCTCTCCTTCTTCTCTGGCTCCCCCTTCCCACCACCCCAACCAAAAAAATCTTTATTTTATAGAATTTCTTTTTATAGCCCACAACTGATTCTTTGTAGATCCCTGAAAAAAGCAGGGTGGGTCTAAATCAGTAAGAAGAGATCAGCCTTGGCGCTGGGTCATCCATGGAGAGGTGCAGTGGGAACTCTGCTGCTCCCAAACCCTGGCATGGGGATCCCAGTTAACCCACAGCAGGGAGATCAATGAGGATATTTCTGTAGGGGAGGTGCCATGTGGTTTTTATACCCAGGTAGCATTTTTTCCTAACTGTCCATGAGGTAGGGAAGAACTCATCTGGTCTGTGCCTGTGGAATTGGCATGTCTGGAATCCTCAGGAGAAGAGAGGATGGCATTGTGGGGCTCTGGGGAAGGGACTTGTGCCTGGGGTCTTTCTCTCACCTCTTGCAACTCTGAAAGCCAGGTTGCACAGTTGTCTCCCTTGTTTGCTGTGCCATTTTTACCTCTGGAATTGGGGTGTAATCCAGTATTTGGGAATGGAAAGCTTATTCCTCCGTCTCAGCTGCAATAAACCTACATGGACCTTCAGGGTTGATGGTTGGGGAATGCAATCGTGGGCAGCTTGTTGGAGCTGGTGCTGTGACCCCAGCAGTGGGATGTCAGGCACTGTGTGCTTGCAGTAACTGTGGAGGGAAAACGAGGCAGAGTGGCCACTCTGAGGCCCTGGTGTTTCACTTTCAGACTTCCTCCTAGCTGGGAGGGTCAGGCTTGGCTGCTCTCAGCCCCGTACTGTCAGGAGGCATGGATTCAGCTTATCAAGCAGTGCTGGGCTTGCTAAGTGCTTGGCAGACATTATAGAAAAGCGAGATGCTATTCATGCTGCAGTGGATAAGGAGTTGGAAAGCTTTGGTTTGAGATTGCGAGAGGCTGAGAGGAAAATTGAAGTCATGGAGATAATGATCATTGGACCTAATGCTGCTCTTGCTGAGAATGCCAAAGGCCAGGTTGTAAGGCGTGCAGAAGTCCAGTTGATCATCTGGAAAATAAGTGCAGATTGAGTATTATCATCTTGGTGGGAGAATCTGGTGAATATATTGATGGAGGAGTGCAGAGATTCGTGTGCTGGTTGCAGGGTGTTGGTTGAGTGGCAGAAATGTGAGGTGGAATTTTTCAAGTGCTTCAGTCGTGTTAGTGAAATGTCAAGCTGCTAAGCACTGATTTCCCAGGACAATAAACCAGTGAATATTATTGCTAATATTATTATGACACAGTGGCTTGAAACTGGTGCATATGATGCAACTCCAATAACAACAAAAATCTGTGGGGTTTTTTGATAACTGTTGGGGGATTGTGCAGCCTAAAATATCAGGTGGTAATTTTAATGCTCTGTGACTTCCATGCGTCATTTGGATTTGGCTTTTTCTCGTATATCCTAAAAAATAGTTCAGTTTGATGACACTGAAAATCATCCAGAGTATTCTGCCTTCTTATTGCCAATAGTTATAATTTAATAAACTTGATACTTACATAAAAATCAGCAGAGAGAGACATCTGGACTGCAGTTGCTGCCATAGGCCTACAGCTTTTCTTTCCTTCTTTTTCTAAAGAGGAGAATGAGATTTTAGTTTAAACTGTTTTTACCCAGCACATTGTGTGCCAATAGGCAGTGAATAGATACCATCTCCTCAGATGTGCACACAATCAGATTTTATCCTCCAGCACTGGAGGTTCTGTGTGCAGCTGCTGACAGAAGATTTTATTTGCCTGACAGAGGTCCCTGTGGACAGAGAAATTGCTCCCCACTGACAAGAGTGGTCCTTCAGCATAATTTTGGATTGTCTTCCTTCAGAATTGTTCCTTTTTAAAGGTCGCCCGATTTCCTCCGAACTATTAAACATCCTCTATTAAGGAAAAAATAAAATAGTTGTGCTATAAATAATATGAAAATTACCATTGTGACCTTTTTCTCTGCATTTCTTCAGTTTCCTTGACCTGCTTTCCTCTCCAAGGGGCAGCAGTGATGTGTCCCTGAGCCCGGGCTGGGAGGGCACACGCAGTGGTGCTGGCTGTGCCTGATGTGGTTTCATACCTGCTTGGGAGGGGTGTAAAGAGGATCAACCACTCGCTTTTGGTATCCTTGCTGGTGTGGCAGATCTGTGGTGTGCCTGGTGCTGGTTGTTCCTTGCAGGAGTGCTGTGTCGAGCCTGCTTTGGGTTCTTTTCTTTGCAAGAGAAGCAGGAATTGCTTACCTTGGTTTTTTGGGAAAACAGTTGTGCACAGTAAAGGTATTTGTGACACTGGGTCCCACCTCCCACTGCTTGGGATTTCAAACTTGGTTTTCCTCATCTGAAAATGGATGGGTGCTGGGAGTTCTCCTGTGGCCTGGGGCTTTCTGCAGTAAAAGAAATTGGAAACCAAGGGTTATATACTGGCACAGGATAATTTAACATCATGCAAGGTCAAGCTGAACCTCTCTTGACCCCTGTTTCTATGATGTACTTTGCCCTGAAAACCACATGAAGTGGGTGGAGTTTATTGCTTGTGAGGGTCTTGGTCTCTCTGATGTAGTGTGCACAATTTGGGGTGGATTCTGTGAGAGTACATGTTGGATTATTGCCTCCTGGGTTACTCCACCATCACAAGCGGCCAGCAGTGTCCCTGTGGCATTTGTTGGTGTCTGTGTCGTGGTGTGCAGTGAGAGGACACACGGACCAGCTCCTCTCCCAGCCAGGGAGATGCTTTGGAAGTGCCCACGGCGTTTCCATGAGCTGGCTGGTGACACCCTCACTGCTGTCTGTGGACACGTCCTGGCCCGTGGGGGACACCAGACAGCCTGGCCAAACAGCCGGGAGAATGAAGCAGGGCAATTTACTCATCTCCCAAAGGACCAAACCTGTGCCCAGACCTGTGTGTTGTACTCAAAATGCACGGCCACAGTGCTGATCCCACATCTCACAGCTGTTTCCACATGCTGGGTGGGAGGGGAGCAGTGGCTGCAGCTCTGCCGGGAGAGCTGTGGTGGCCAGAAGTGTGTGAGGAGAGCACACAGTGCGCAGGAGCATCAGCAAGGTGGGGTCTCAAGGTACAGCATGGGGCTGTCACCCCAGGGAAGGCTGGGGCTGACTTCAGTGTGGGAATCACCCCGTTTTTGAGGGGCTGAGATGTTGTTTCACCAGGGAGATGTGAAGAGGGTTCAGGGACCCATTGGTGTGCGGAGGACCCATCACCCCGACCTTGGGATGGTGAATTTGACACAGGGCTGCTGTCCAGCCTTGGAGTGCTTTTTCCTTCCAAGCAGCTGCTTGTAGGACCCACGGGGCTGTGGGGGAACAGAACACCCCCTTGCCCAGCACTTGCTTCCAAAACTGCACTCGCAGCAAGGTTTCCATTTTAGGGTTATTATGAATTCCTTATGACTTTTGGTTTAACTCCTGTGCTTTCCTGGGCCGTACCAGAAAGTGTGGGAATACCCTTCCATGTGCTGCTTGAAATGTGATTTTTGATTACCTGGGGGATTGCTTAGGAAATCTCTGGGCTTTGTTGCATTGCACATGCTCCGATCACATTTACAAGCGAGCCACACACTGGGACAGAACTAGGTCACTGGAAGACTCCTCACTGGACACATGTTTAGTTTTCCTAATTCACCCCCTATATTAAGCAACATAATTGGGATTTTAGGGGCAGCTGAGTCTTGCTGACCATAGCTAATTTTTATTGTGGGTCCATCAGAAGGTTGAATTTTGAAGGCACAAAATGAGAGGTTTTGGTACATGGGAGAAAGTGGGATATTTTGTCTTTGACTCGCAGTGGGAGGTCACAGCCTTTTGTGCTGGCAGCTCTGAAACCAGCACAAACTGGGGTGATTAGCTCCCTTTTCTAATGAGTACACAAAGCTGATTGTGAATGAGCCAGTGGGTTCATTGTGCACCCTTGGTCTGCGTTTAATCCTTTATGTGAGACCCCCTTTTACACAGGGACAGCAATTGGAATCCAATTTACACCGGGCTCGGCATTAAATCTCCTTACTCCAGCGATGCTGGCTAATCAATGGAATTGAAATTCCGGTGCCATCAGGAGCCTCCTCCCTCCAGCTCTGCCACTCTTTCTGCTGTGTTTTTAGGAGAGATGAAGCCCTTTAAGTGGGAAACACTTTGTCTCCCTAATACAAGAATAAACAATGTCTCGCTTCTTGGCAAAACACATCGCAGCGCTGTGTAACAAGCAGCAGAGATCTTAAAAGTCCATCAAGAGATGTTATGGTAATTTCACAAGAACGACCACCTTGCTTTTAGTGAGAATTATCTAAATATGAAGATAAAAGGAAGAAGAAAGGGAGCTTGACGTGTAGAGAGACACATGAAAGGTTTCAGGAGAGGCTTTCGGTGCTGCACAGAAATATTTTGCAGCTGAGTTTTCTGGCAAGCACCTGAATAGCAGGAAGAGTTTCTGCCTGCCTGGTTTTCACTTGAACAAGCAGGACTTGTTAAATCAGTTTTGGGGGATATCAGAGATCAGTAAATTAAAAAAGAGGAGACCTCAATCAGCCCCTCCCAACAACTTTAGGAACGGTGGGATTACAGCTGAAGGAACTTCCCCCTTGTTGCAGCTGAGTCAGGGGAAAGTAAATCAGATTTTGTAGGAGAGTCAGTGTTTGTGCACCCACATGTGATGGGGAAGAGTGATTTCAGAAGTGCTGAATGCCTGGAAACAAAGCAGATGAAATATCTCACCTGGCTAGGGTATAAATGGGAGTGCCATGAATTGTGGCTTGCTTCTGGAAATTTTGGCTGGTCATGGCTTTTGAAAGCCAGCCCACTTTGTGCCATGGAACAGCTCAGCTCAGGAGCTGCTCAGTTCTCATCCCCATCCATTATTTCTGGTGCTGCAGCCCCCTGAAATATTCATTCTGCCTTTTATTCCTCAGGGCTGTTTAATACCCCAGGCAGAACAGTGACCTGGAGGGTTTGTATTCAGTTACAGCCACTGTTGTGGGACAAGCTGGTACCTGGAAAGCTGACACTGGTCTGGAAATTAATGAGTATATATTCCCATTGCAACCTGCGTGCCAGGTGTATTTATTTAAAAAGTCATGAGGCAGCCTCCCCAAAATGAGAGGATACTTTTCACACAACCCCCTGCGTTAGCGCTTTGTCTCTCACCTTGTTTCTGAGCTGTTGGGATGCACACTGGTTGTTTTTGGGGTGGCCTTGCTAGTAAATCCTGTTGGTTTGTTTATCTCCTTCCACATGGCTGTGTTGGTGCCCTTTTCTCTCTGTGCTGTCTGGTTGGAGCTGTTGAGTTGTTTTCTGAACAAGGCAGACTCAAAGGCCTTGAGAAGTACAAAATGTACCTGCCTGCCTGGTTTATGCCATCAGGCTTGATCCTCATCTTGGTTCCCATCAGCACTGGTGGCTTGGTCCTCAATGGTTCACACTTATTTCCACACATAAATATAAAATAAATTTAAAACCACTCCAAACCAAGCCCCCACAAATATTGTTTCAAGCTCCCATTCAGAGATGCCAGTTATCCATCCACAGGCCACTGAGGATTACCTGGAATGATGATGAGGTAATCATTGCATAATAGACCCAAGTTTTAAACCACTGGATTTTTTCAATGGGCAGATTTTTTTTTTCCCCCATATTTTTTCTTAACTTTGCCATTGGTGCAATTGTGGAAGGCCTGGTTGACTTTTCAGGCAGAGCTGATCTGCCAGCCTTTAAGGTGAGGCTATTTTATGTTTTATTTTGTGTAAACCCAGCAGTCTGAATTAAGGACAAACACCCTGAAGTGTGCAACTGAGCCTGTTTTAATAACTGAAATATTTGAGGCCATTTGATTTGGTGAGCTCTTTTTCTGTAAAAAAAAAAAAAAAAAAAAACAAACCAAAAAAAAGGAGCAATCTGAGCTCCAGCATTTTGCAGGGAACATTATTTTGTGGAGAGAGAACACTGATCTTATTTGCCAGAAAATAAATGGATGTTTGTGTTATGACGCCTATTCAAGTACTTTCTTTTATGTATGTGCAGGATGCTCTGTCCTGAAATCAGATCTCGTCTGACTGATACATTTTGAGGAGGGTGATTCTGACTCTTTCACAACTTTCAAGTGTAAACGTGTTAATGTTTTGCCCAGCACATTATTTCTAACAGGCTGAACTTTCATTGTGTTTTCGCAGTTTGGGTTTAGGTTTAACTCGAGGCTTTTCATAGCTATTTAATTCCTCATAATTTCTGACATCCTGGTAGCCTCACAGCTCCCCCAAGATTGCAGAGACGACCACAAACACCCAGCCTCCCTGGCTTTAGTTTTCAAAGATCTTCCTTTCTCTCCCCAACCTCCCAGCTCCCAAATCTGAGCCCCAGGGGGAAATCGGAAGTTCTTCCCCAGACCTGTCAACTCTTGTGCTTTCAGGGTGAGCCTAATGATGTTGAGCCCTATATGATTCTTTCACACTTGTCTACTTCAATCTCACCCTGCAAGACAAGCAGTGGCTGTGCACAGGGAGGGGATGAAAGTCCTGCCACGGTGAAAATCTGCAAAACATACGCACAGGCTGTGAAGGAAATTTGGGATCAGATGCAAATCCTGTGTGTAGCATAGCTGGTTGGGTTGTGGGGTTTTTTTTCCCCCTGCAGTTTAATATGATTTTTGTCTCGCTGCATAGGAAATCAAATCAGGTTTTGGAGGGACACGGGGAGGGATCAGAGTGAAGAATTATGCTGAGTGTCTCCCATCTGCCTGATGGTATGTAGGTGGGAGTAAATAGCAGGATTTCACTGTGGAGAGAAGAGAAATAGTAGTGAGATTGAGTACAGAGGTAGCCACAAGCCTAATGCTTCAGAGATTGACCCTCCCTGCCTTTTTTAACCAATTATGAGACCACTTGTCCTCAGGACATTTTGTGCCTGGAGGCTCCATATAAAAATCCTGGGTGGCATTAGGGACTCATGTAAGCAGTGCAGGCAGCCCACCCTGTCCCCTGTGGTTTTGCTCACTGAGGATGGGTAGGCAGTGCCACCAGGGTGAATTTTGGGAGCAGCTGGTGTGCAGCATCACCAGACTGCTCGGACCCCGGAGTGTGAAGTCATCCCTTTTTTCCCTGTGTTTGCTTTTCAGCTTAATCTCTGAGCAGTTTCCTCCACTTCCATTTTTCTGGTGAGTCACAGAGGAGAGGAGAAACAGCCTAAACACAGATGGAAATGAAAAATCTGGATCCTGCTGCCTCAGTTTCTCTCCAGAGTGCACTCTTTGCAGACAGCAATTGGAAAATGGTGTGTGGGTGCTACAAACACCCCCAAAATCATGTGGAGACAGGGCCTGTTTCCCCCTTTGCTGTTAGATTGGTTTTATACACCATATAAATCAGGTTAATGTTGTGTGTGAGCAGTGCTGGCTGCCTCTTTTCTGTTATCCAGTGTTTTTTTGTTCCTTGTGGGTATTTACCAGCTGGTTTTGTACAGGACTCTGGTTTTGGTGTGCCAGAAAAATACCCGAAGCCATGTAGGCAAATTCTGAGCTTCTCCTCCCCTACAAAACTCTGTAAGACTCAGTGGAGATCCCTCCCTTGTGTGGGACTGAGTGACAGTCCCTGAATGAAACAGGTGGAGAGGAATGGGGTGGAAGGAGAGAAAAAAAAGAAGTGGGGTAAAGCAATCTTCCTAAATTGTTACTGCTTTATCTATGCTTTCTCATTTCTAAATAGACCTGGGTCTTATTTACTTATCACTCTTTGTAGAGGGCTCCCCTGTCCAAACCCAGGCTCTGCTGAATTTCACCTTTCCACACACACACACACACAGCTGCAGCTCAGCATTACTTGGGCTTGTTTTTGTTGGGTTTTTTGGAGACTGTTTTGCCAGCAAATGCTGATGTCATATCTCTGGGTAGTTAAAAAGCAAATTCAAGCAGCCTGTGGTGGAGAACCTGTGGAAGTGCTGCTGCCAGCCAGGTTCTCAGGGAATGCTGGCCCCTGCCCAGCGGTCAGGCGGGTGATTTACTGAGTGCCTTGCCCATTGCTGTGCAGCAGCCACAACGGCTTTGTGGAGTTTCTAAATATTTTTTAAAGACCTCTGTGGTTGGGTTTTTGAGTTTCTTTGTGGTTTGCCATTTGGGCAGTGTTGAAAATGACAGTTTTTAGTTGTGGGTTTGAAGATTGTGATAGCAAATTGGAATTGAGGTGTCGGAAATGGGGCTTTGCAAGAGGCAGATTTATAAACCAAGGGGGAGCTGAGGAAATGTGAGCTTTTGTGAGGCTCTGCCATTGGGCTGAGGGTGTTGAGATTCTTGGCTGGACGTTCCTGAGGGATCAGCAGTGAAGGAGGAAGGTGTGTCCCCAGAGCAGCGTGACTGTGTCCCCCTGTCTGCGGTGGCATTGCTCACCTCCAGCTGTGTTTCTGCCTCATCCTTGTGGGCTCTGCCTTCAGGGCCTCCTCCTGCCCCCTTCCTGCAGCAGATGCTTGACTGCAATTGGGCTAAACACAAAATGTACCAGGATTTTCAAGTAAAAATGCACATCAGCTGCTCTATTTGTGTCTGCTCCCTCATTTCTTCCAGCAGCTTTGGGCAGTGAAAGCTGCAAGCTTCTCCATTCCAAACTATTCTCCCCAGCTGGACAGTGAGAACCAAACCAATCACTGCTTCCTCTGGGAGCTGAGAAAGAGACTCATGAGACTTGTACCTAGGAAAACAGGGTAGAAGCAGCAGGTTTAGAAGAGTTTGCACTGATATTCTGTCCTGAAGACTTCCTGAAAGCTGTGCTGAGGGCAGATCTCCCCGTCCAGAGCTGTGTTGTTACCCTGGGATGTGGCTGGGCACCCCAGAGGTGTTTGGAGCTGTCAGTCCCAGTCTACCCATGTGTTAACCCAATATTGTGTTACTGCATACCTGCACCTGTGACTGCTTTTAATCAATATGCACTATGCTAAACATGAAGTCCAGAGAAATCCCCCAGGGACGTTTTCTTTATTTGACTGCTCCGAAATCCGGTTCGAGCACGTTCAAGTTACTCATCCAACATCTGCTTGCTTTTCTTTCCTATCAGCTCCGATTCAGAGGTAAACTTTTAGGGATAACCTTTGCCAGCTCTTCCCTGAATACTCAGTGATACACAGGGAGCACAGGAGCGTGCTCAGATGGTTTTAATCCACTCCAGTGATGGCAGGATGCAGCTGCCACCTGCAGACCAGCATTCACAGGGTGACCCTGACATCCAGACTGTGCCTAAAAGGTTCTCCGTGAACCCTAAAAAATGGGTTCACTGAGTTTTTATTACTATGATTATTCTAATATATTTTTTTTGTCCTTTTAATCCTTCATGTGCAACAGCTTGATTTTGGGGTTGGTGGCACTGGAGGGAGGGAAGGGAGGGACAGTTGGTGAGGAAGGAGAGTGGACGTGGCTGGCACGGGAGCTCTGGGAAGCTGGGAATGGTGGGGAGGCAGTGCTTGCTGCTGGCATCACTCATTTTCCTGAGGTTCAGCACAGCAGCCATGAGGAAAAAGCTGACTGTCATTCTGATCATCACTAACTCAGCCTTCTACACCTTCACTCTTTTGGGTGTGTTTGGAGAATTCCTCTGGCAGACGCCGTTGCTCCATTAAACAGTTATCCCTGCTTGCCCTGGTTAGTCACTGCAAACCAGCTGCTGTGTTTGGTTCTAACCTGGTGCTCATCTGCTACTCCTTTTAACAAATTAGTCACAACAAATAAATGCTCTGCTTGTCTAAATGGCCCTTCCATCCTGTGGTGCTCTCCTGAAGGCTGATTTGTAGCTTTCCATTTCGGTCCCAGTGCAGCCCTTCCCCAGGATTTGAACAGACAGGTTGCTGCTGGCATAAATTTGGCAAGTTTTAGTGTGAAGAACAAGGCTATAGAGCAGGCTGGGAGGAAGGGAACACCTGGACTGTTATTTTAGGTGGCCCATTGTTTCCTACCAGTGTGCCTTTGCTGCTTGCTCCAAGCCCTGTCCCACCTGGCCTTGGACACTTTCAGGGATGGGGCTTTTTTGGGCTCCCTGTGCCAGGGCCTCTCCACCCTCACAGGGAAGAACTTCATCCTAATATCCCATCTATCCCTTCCCTCTGGCAGTGGGAAGCCATTCTCCCTTGTCCCATCCCTCCATCCATTGTCCCACGTCCCTCTGTAGCTCTCCTGGAGCCACTTTAGGCACTGGAAGGAGCTCTTAGTTCTCTCTGGAACCTTCTTTTGGGGGGGGGGGTGCAATTTGCCCTTTGTTTCAGTGGTAGTTAATATTAAAAATAATTCTTATTTTGTGTCCTTTGTTCTTGGTCACCACACTGTGATTTTTTTTTCCTATTGCAAATTAAACACGAGACGTTGTGGTGGGTTGCAGACTCAAGGGATTAATTCTGCAATTTCCAGCCTGACGTTCTTTTGTCCTGGAATGAAAATGGTCGTCTTAGGTAATGGCTATTTTTATACAGCCATTTGTTCACTGAGAACTGGGTTGAGACCTCCAGTAGTGTCTCATTGACTGCTGAACAGCCATCGTGCAGTGCAGATCACTTCTGAGCTTGGCTACGCCCTCACCCGAGATGGAAAAGCTGGTTCAGAAAACCACCTCGATGGTCTCCCCCACTCAGGGCTCCCCTTGCAATCTTGTCCCTTTTTTTTGGTGGGACTCAGGAAATCTTCATTGTAGGTCACAGGTAGAAATACCAATGTGCAAGTTTGTGCTTTTTTGTTGTGGGGAAAAAAGAAAAAAGGGAAATGTTGCTGCAGTATCTTGTGGTTCACTGGAAGGACCACAGTGCTTGGGGTGTCTGGAGTGGTGGCAGGAGCTGGGAGGTTTCTCTCCTCCAGCAGCATATTTAGGCCGGGAAGGCACAGCTTCAGGTGTTCTGCAGCTCTGGGAAGGGATTTTTGGATTGTTTGTGTGTAGCATAAGTTTGGCCCTTCTGAGCCCGTGCCAGCAGCTGAGGTGACGAGTCCCTGCACTGCTCCTGGCTGTGTGATGCTCCAGAGTCTCCCAAAGTCATCACTGGGCCCTAAAAAAAAAACCTTGAAGAGCTTGAAGATGCTTCTGCATCTTATGTTTTTTTTTTGAAGCCCATCTCCAGGTGGTTCTGGTGAGGACACTGGGCGAGGGTGCTGGAGAGTTTGTTGTCATCTGCTGGTGGCATGTGGGCTCCTGGTCCCCTGGGAGAGGAGGAGATGTTCCTGTGCTTCCTGACAGAGAAATTCCATCTTCTAAGTGCTGAAGAGGCTTCCCAAGCGTGTTTGTGGTTAATTCCCAGCCCAGGGGTGATGCCTTTTCCTTAGAGAAGAGGAAACTGAGGCAGAGACTCACCGAGTGCCAGAGGCACATTTAAAGCCCTGATGGTTTCACTGCACATCAGCTTGGTTGGGCCAAACTTCTAAATTAAAAAGCTCTATTAAAAAGACATTTAAAGCTCTGATGGTTTCACAGCACATCAGCTTGGTTGGGCCAAACTTCTTCTAAATTAAAAAGCTCTATTAAAAAGCTAATAGTGAAAATAGTGGAGCAAGCCAAGCTCAACATGCAGAATGGAAAGTAGAATATCGTAAGCTATGGGGTTTTAGTCCTCATGCAGTGGAGATGCAGGTGGCTATTTCTTAGGAATTATCTTATTTAGTTAACACCAAATAAATGCTATTGTTGCTTCTTCAAAGCCTTTTTTTATTGAGTTTTTTTTGTGTTGTTGTTTGGGGTTTTAGGGGGTTTTTTGGTGTTTGGTGGGGGTTTTTTTGTCTGTGTGCGTGTGTTTTGTTTGGTTTTTTTTGGGGGGGGTTGTTGTTTTGTTTTGTTTTTGTTTGTTTGTTTTGGTTTTGGTTTTTTTTGGTTGTTGTTTGGTTTGGTTTGGTTTTGGTTTTGGGGTTTTTTTTGTTTTCTCAATAAGCCCAGCCAAACAGCTAGGACATTGCCCTGGTGCTGCATTGGCTCATGGATCACAGTGCTGGGAAGTTTGTATTAATCAGCACTCTGCAGTCAGTGTATTGTTGCTTCATTAACCTACTTGTTTTTAAGTATCTGTAAATCACAAAGAGGGGAAGTCCTGCTGCTTGCTGAGAAAGCAGCCCTGTTTGCAGCATCTCTCCTCTCTGAAGCACATTTCTGGTTTGCACTTAGGGTTTGGGGGCTTCTTTTCCCTGTTTTTCTCACCTGTGAAATTTGTGGTGTAGCTTAGAAGGACATTTCAGATGTGTGTATCCAAAATTGCAAGTGCTGTTGCTTTTAACATCCAAGCTCCCTGGGGATATTTGGTTCTGGAATACATCTATTCTCCAAGTGTTATTTCACTGCTCACAATGTCACAGCTAAGGTCTTGTTGTTCAGTAGGTACATTTTATTTGTCAGGATGCTGTATCTTCCTAAAGAGGCAGGGAACTGCAATAAAAAATGATTTATTTTCTTTTTTAAGTGAATCATTACAGGAGTTGTTAAAGGACTCTCATAAATGTTGTTATTGGAGAGCTGGTTCTGGGGTCTAGAGGAGGAGAAAAGGTTGGTGTCAGGTTGTACAATCTAACAGTGATTATGTGTTAATATTTCCCTGGCTAACAGTGATGCTCTTCAGTGTCCTCTGCTTCTGAAGAGGACTTTGAGGGGATGGGAAGAAATAAGGAAAGGTTGTTTGTGCTGCTGATACTGAGGTTTGTGCACTGGTGACTGCAAATCCCTGAAATCCTGTAGTGGTGGAACAGACCTGGAACTCATCACTGCTGTCCTGGCTTTTAATCAGAGAACCACAGAAGGGGTTTGGGTTGGAAGGGACCTTGAAGATCATCCAGTGCCACCCCTGCCATGGCAGGGACACCTCCCACTGTCCCAGGCTGCTCCAAGCCCCAGTGTCCAGCCTGGCCTTGGGCACTGCCAGGGATCCAGGGGCAGCCACAGCTGCTCTGGGCACCTGTGCCAGGGCCTGCCCAGCCTCCCAGGGAACAATTCCTGATTCCCAATATCCCATCCATCCCCGCCCTCTGGCAGTGGGAGCCATTCCCTGTGTCTGTCCCTCCATCCTTGTCCCCAGTCCCTCTCCAGCTCTCCTGGAGCCCTTCAGGCCCGGGCAGGGCTCTGGGGTCTGCTCAGAGCCACCTTTCCTTCAGGCTGAACATCCCAGCTCCCTCAGCCTTTCCTCATGGCACAGGTTCTCCATCTCCTCTCTGGTGCCATCTGAGCAGCTCTTTGGATTGTTTTTGGACAGGACAGGGATGTCCCTTGTCTCAGAGGTGCCCCTTGCACAGCCCCAGCTTTGGAGTGTGCAGCCAACAACTCGAGAGCTGCTTCTGCTTTCCCATTGTTTCTCGGAATTGCAATGTCAAGATGTAGCAAGGAGGAGAGGATGTTTTCTGTCCTCTCTCAAGAAGTCTCTCGGTGTCTCTGCTGCTGTTGTTGTCAGTGCCAGGGCTGTTGAAATCTCTATTTAACGCTGGAAATCAGAGTTAGGGCACAGGGCTTCTCCTGCAGCCGAGCCCCAGCCGTGACTCATGGTGGTAATTTGGAATTGCAGGCACTGAATGTGCAACTTGCTTTCCTCTGCCACAAGGCCCATTATGCAACAGGAACTGACAAGTACATTTTTGAACGTTTTCACTTACTCCACATAAGCATCGGTTCTGAAATTTGGAGAGCTTTCTAATTGAGTGATATTCTCTAGGAGAATCAAATGTATATTAACAATTTTTTTTAAATGTAACAAGGAATAATTGAACTTCAATAGTATCTGATTACATTTGGTGTGTTTCAAAAATCCATTTTTTTTTCTTACTGATTTCAATTGCAATTGCATTTCTATATTTGTATTTTCCTGCCTTGTGGAAAGTACCACATGCAGTATTGGCACTGCAGTGCCTGACTTCTGGATGAAGGACTTAATCAAAGTAAATCTGGATGGTTTCTGTGAAGTGCCAGCCAAGGATAATCATCATTTTTGTTGCTGTTTACCAGCCTGTCCTACCTGTTGCGAAATGGAATATAATCTGTAAACACACACTCTGGGTTTTAAAGTCCTCTTCCCCAAATTCCTAAAGCGTGTAACACTGCCTCTTGATTAATATTTAGACCAAATTTATTAACTGAGCGTGATTTTTCTTTTAAATTAATTTATCGGTCTCTTTCCTCGTGCTGCTAAAAGAGACAAAAGCAAATCTGTCGCTGTTATTTAGATTTATTTCACAGACATATTTTCCCATTTGTGTGGATAAATGCCGGTCTGACTTCATCACCATTTTTAGATGTTCTGCAACGCTGAACACAAAATATGAGCTGTCCTTTTTAGAAATAGTGCTCAAAACACTCTGTACTCGTAACCCATTTGTACAGCTGGGCGAGCGGATGCGCCCAGAGCCTGAGCAGGAGCTGCTGAGCCCTGGCAGTGCCAACAGGTTTCATGGGCTCGGAGAGGAGCACAAACTCTGGATGAGCTTCCAGGAGCTGGATCTGGCTCCCTGGAGGGTGGTAGCACTGCTGTCAGTGTGGATTGCCTGGCACTGCTTCCGTGCCAGCGCTGCCTGCGGTGGGCACGGAGCTGGTGGCACCTGGCTGGACGTGGTGGGCAACCCAGCCCAGCCTCTGCTCAGCTGTCCTTGCCCTGTTTTCCCAGGTTTTTACCTCCTCATCCCTCCTGGGAAACCCTTGCCCATGTGCCTTCCCCACCCATGAGCTGCAGGGAGAAATTTGAAAACAGGAATTGAGGCACTTTCTGAGTTTCCAGGTGTTTGCTTAGATGAGATGGGGGGGGGCTTCATCTGTGCAGAATGGGCAAAAAGGGCAGAATGTCCCCAGTGCCAGGTCTGTTCTGGCTCAGTGGCCTTACTTTCCACGTGCCCTGGGCCAAACCACGTGTTGCTGAGCCCTGGAGAAGTTTTGGGATGATTGATTCTTAAAACTTGTGGTTAATGCTGTAAGTCTAAATAGAATAACGATGTAAATGCTGCCTTTTGTTGTCACTGCTTACAAATCAACAAGCAGCACCCCCTGCTCCCCAAAGCCAGCAGAGCTGGGGACAAAGTGCATTTGGTGCTTGGGGATTGTCTGCTGGAGCTGCTGTGAGCCCTGCCCAGCCCTTGTGGGGCTGAGCCCGAAAATCTCCGGGATGTGCAGAGCTGCAAGGCACTGGAGCTGCTTTTGATAGATCAGGAGACACAAGCCCTGGCTTGTCAGGAAGGGGACAGCTCAGCATCAGCCACTTTAGTCACACACCTTAGGGGCTGTGAGCGGTGTTTGATGGAGCGGAGCCCAAGCTAAGGCGAGGAGGAGCAGCTTGTAAAGCGCTTTTTGTAAACACCACACACCCGACGTGGCTCTCTGCAATCCAGTGCAAGCATCTCATCGCTCCTGGTTTATCCTCCTCTCCTGAAATGTGCTCGGCTTAAGTGGAAGCAGCTGCCTCCTGCACGGGGAAAGGAGGCAGACCCTCCTCTCAGCCCCTGCCTTCAATTAGCTGCTGGTTTGCCTGGAGTGCTGCAGTGTGACCACTCCTACTGTCAGAGCCAGGAGGAGAAATGCAGCACAGTAATGAATTTGTAACTAGAGAGTGGGGCTAACGAGTGTCCTCAGCACAGGAATGCAGTGGGCATATATTAAGCCAGGTGTATAGAGGAGGGAAAAAAGAAAAAAAAAACCCAAAAACCAGCATCTCCAGGCTGGATTTTATAATTAGGGCACATGGTGTAACTCTTTTGTTTTGCAGAAGCCAGCTTTATTAATTGATGTAGAAGGTTGCTGTGTGCTATTCATTGTTTGATTAAAATGCCTGTATAAATAATTAGGCCTCTTCTGTTTGTTTTATTTTTGCACCCGATTTACATTTCCGCACGGAACAGAAATGAATTAGCGAATGCGTTTATTCCCCAAATATTTCAGCTTGTAGCTGCTCTCCCTCGGCCACCCCCCACTGCAGTAATGAGGTGACCTTTGTGCCACGCTGGCTCAGACCTCAGGAGCTCTGTTCTCTTTGGAGGAGCCGTGGTGGTCCTCCCTCCTTTGTGTGCGTGCTGCGGGGGGCTGCGGGCTCGGAATCCCTCCGGAAAACACAAATAAACGCGGATATTCAGGCTCTGCTGGAAGCAGCAGGTCAGCGCCGTGGCTGCTGGTATTTTGCTGAAGAAAGGAGGTTTCAGGCAGGCTGGGTTTGTGCCTGTCTCCTTGCAGGGCTGTGGAATGGGGTGAAAATGCTGCTGTTTGTGCAGCAGCTGGAGAAGCTGCTGTACATCTGGAGCCAGGGTGGTGAGGGCCTTTTGAAACTGTGTTATTGTTATCAGGGACTGCCTTTCTGTGGTAATATGTGAAAAATCTGCCTGCCTGCAGTACCTCTGAGCAGCCTGTACATAATCTTTATCCTGGGAAGAGTTTGCCGTGAGCTGGCGCTGTTAATGTCTGTGCATCCTTTGAGTTTTCCTTGAGGAAATTGTCGAGGAGCAGTGATGACCAGACTTGGTCATCGTGGTTCCCTGTTTTTTCCCTGGATTGTGGTGGTCTCCCCTTGCCCCTCTGGAGCCCAGCACAGCCAAGGCTCAGATGAGGCACTTGCACAGATATGAGGGTGTTCTCCACTTTGCAAAGTGCCCTGAGGAGGTCAGTGGTGATGCCTACGGACTGGTGCACCTTAAAATGTCCTTTACAACCTAAGGTCTGAAAATCAATGCCTTAAACCGTGGTCTCTTATGTTTGCCTGTTTGTAAAGGCAGAATTAAAGAGAAAACACCGGTGCATGGAGTGGTTATGCATGGCCAGGGCATCACGCCCAAAATGATCCCTGCACAAACAGCAGTTGTGGTAGAAAATGAGGAGAATTTGGGTTTTTTTTCACCTGTTTTCCCAGCCCTTGATCTCTCTGTGGTCTGCAGTTTGCATGGCTTGTCCCATGGGTCGGGAGAGGCTGTCAAAGCTTTCCTTTGGCAGGATGAGCTGGTTCTTCCCCTGGCAGGGCTCAGCCAGCAGCACGAGCTTCCTGAAGTTTTTTCAGGCATGGATCGATCCATGAGCACAGTTTAACAGCAGCTGCAACAAAAACCAGGGAGAGAGAGAGGGAGAAAGAGAGCGAGCTCCATGCGGCTGATCCCCGGGGAGAAGCGGAGAATTGTCGCTGTAATAAGAGAGACTCAGTCAGGAGTGAGTCTCTCTCCCTGGGAAGGGAAGAGCAGGGACAGTGTGGCTGAGGCAGGGCTGTGAAGTGCTGCTCTTCATCCTGCAGTCTGCAGCCAGCCCTTGGTGCCCTCCCACTGTGACCTTCCCAGGCTGCAGGGAGTGCTGGTGGCATCCCTGCCACTGTCCCCTGAAAGGCCACACTGGGGCTGGAGGCTCCTGCCTGGGGGTCTGTGGTGCTGGTGACACTAATGTGACAATGAGCCACTTCGCAGTCACACTCTGGGGTTTACCCCAGCGTTCTGTGCCCCAGCTCTGGGGCAGGAGTGGTTTGGTTGGGGGCTGGCTCCAGGAATGGGTTGGTTCTGGTCAGTACCTCAGTACAGCACATCCTTTGCTGATGTCTTTTTATCAGCTCTCCTCATCCTCCTCGACAGACCCACCCTTCCCAGATGGTTCAGTGGTTTGGGTTGGAAGGGACCTTAAAGGATACCCAGATCCACCCCCTGCCATGGCAGGGACACCTTCCACCATCCCAGGGTGCTCCAAGCCCCATCCAGCCTGGCCTTGGGCACTGCCAGGGATCCAGGGGCAGCCCCAGCTGCTCTGTGAACCCATGCCAGGGCCACACCACCCTCACAGGGAACACTTTTTTCCCCAGTACCTAATGTAAACCCAATTCCTTTGGGTTTAGAGCCATTCCCCCGTGTTCTCTCTCTCTGCCCTGCTTTGTTTTTTCCCTGCTGTGGTGGGGCTGTGTCTGATGTGAGCACACCCGTGCCTGGCACTGTGCTGGGAGAGGTGAGAACTGCCTGCTGCTGCCAGCCAGGCTGGATTCCCACCCAAAACCACAGATTCTTGCCTTTACTGGGGCTTTGCTACTACTGCTGGTTTGCCTGCCTGTGTTGTGGAGTCGCAGTGTGCACAAACCCCAGCAGGCTTGGCTGAGCTCTCCGTGTCTCTCCTGTGCTCTAGGACAGGCTACAGTATTTCTTCCCTTCCTTATTACTAAAAACTTGTGGGTTGTTTTTTTTTTGGTTTTTTTTTTTCTCTTTTTCTGAATTTGCTCATTGCATATGAGAGCCCCTTGGAGGAGGCTGCTAGTGTGGTTTGGTGTCTGAGCTGTGCCTGGTGAGGCTCTGGGATTGCTGCAGCCCCATCCTGCTGGGAGCCAGTTTTAGGAGCTGGCTGCAGGTGCTGGGAAAGGCTGGCAAAGTTCAAACTCACAGAACTGTAATTTAATTTTTCGGTGTTTTTAATTTGCAATATTTTTCTAGTAAAGTTATTCTTTGGAACAAAGATACTATTTTTTTTCCCTTAACCTAAATGCTGCATCCTCTATTTATTCCTTTTCCTTTCCCTGCCAAGCACAGAGCAGTCAATGGGTGGAATTTTTTGCAAGAAATTCAGACTTTTCAATTTAAAAAAAAGTTGAGAACATGCCATAATGCTATGCATGTGCCAGTGAGCAAGTTGTAATGCACACAGCCAAATCAAAATGATCCCACCCTCACTTTTTCCTATCATTTACAAAAACCAGCTGGAAGGACTCAGCCCAGCAGACTGTGTCTCTAGCAAAGGGGAGCAAGAATGTTTGGGTGGTGTGTATAATATCAGGTCCAGTGCCATTGTTTCAGGGCATGTGTGCTGGCTGGAAGGAGTGGAAATTCGGATATCCGTGTCTAAATCCGGATTGAGTTGTTCTGCACTGTTTGGTACGTGACTGAATCCATGCCCAGCCACAAAATGAAGCGAGTTGTGCTCATCTGATTTGGGTATTGAAGGTTTAAAGTGATGTGTAATGTGCTTTAACACAGAATCATGAAATCATTTAGATTGGAAAAGACCTTTGGGATCATCAAGTCCAGCCGGTTCCACAGCACTGCCCTGGCCACCACTGACCTGTGTCCCCAAGTGCCACATCCACAGGTCTGTTAAATCCCTCCAGGGATGGGGACTCCCAGCCTGAGCTGGGCAGCTGGAAAGCCCTTCCAGTGAAAAACTTGATCTAATATCCAATCTAAACCTCCCCTGGCCCAGCCTGAGGCCGTTCCCTCTCCTCCTGTCCCTGTTCCCTGGAGCAGAGCCCGATGCCCCCGGCTGTCCCCTCCTGTCAGGGAATTGTGCAGAGCTACAAGGGCCCCTCTGATCCCCCTTTTCTCCAGGCTGAGCCCCTTCCCAGCTCCCTCAGCCACTCCTGGTGTGCTCCAGCTCAGTTCCCTTCCCTGGACACGCTCCAGCCCCTCCATGTCCTTCTCCAGAGCTGCCCCCAGGACTGGAGGTTCCTCAGCAGTGCCCAGTGCAGGACAGATATTCCTGCTCTAAAGTTTCTATAAATAGGGTCTGTGGTATGTACCAGGTCCATATTTGTTCTCCTAAATATGCATATTTTGCATAAAATTGCACATGAACAGTTTTGCTGTTTTCAAAAATTGTCCAAATGTATAACTTTGATGACAAAAATCTTCTGGCTGAGAGGGAGTGGGAACCACGTGGAAAGTCTGAGTCAAATGCTGTTGTTGCAGGTTGAATAGCACAGAAACGTATCTGTTTGAAAGACAATTTTTTTTTTACAGGATTTTCAAGAAGTCCAAAGAACAAAACTTGAAACTGCTAGAATATTTATTTTCACTTCATGCCTTTTAGTTTACTTAGAGCTGTAATCAGTCAACAATTTTCTGTAGCAGTGATATGGTTCTAGTTTTTCTGGCCACTGGAATACGTGGGGTATTCTCCTGTTTTTAGACCAAATTACACTTTTCCTGCCCTTATGTATGAAAATATCATGATTTGCAAAAAATTAAGCTGCTGGAGCCTTGCCATGTTGGAGACAGGGCAGGGGTAGTTTGAATATCAATGTAAACACAAAGTAATTGTCTACAGTTTGGCTTTTCTTTTTGACAAATGATATCTTGGGGTTTTTAAGGAGATTTTAAACTACAGAGTTGTCTGTCATTGTCCTCAAGATGGTCACTTTTCCTTGTGTTGTCCATTTAGGTGACCACGGAGGATTTGGTTGGTGCTTAATGCTTCCCTGTCCTCGTGGTGTGCGTGGCTCCAGCCCGTGCTGCTGGCGTGGCTGCCCACAAATATTCCCTGTGGAGTGCCAGGATTATGCAGTTGAGGAATAAATCCAGGGAGCTGAACATGTTTCACTCCTGTTCTTATGTGGCTTTTTGGCCCTTTGGAGGGTGCCACCAGAAAGGGCTTTTCCCCCCTCTACTCTCCATTCACACTGGAGAGGGTAAATCCCAAAAGTCCCAGAGCATCTCTGCAGATGCTGGAGCCATCCCAGGGCACAGGGAACATGGCTGATGGACAGCAGAGCTCCGGGCTCAGCAGGAATCTGGAGGGGGAAGGAGCTGGAGTTGGTTGGAAAGATGCAGGGTAATTTTATTCCTTGTCATTTCAGACACGGCTCCGTGATAGTCCTTATGATCTTTAGCCATGCATTAATCTCGGTGCTGCTGAGCTCCACACCACTGCTCTTCCACCATTATAGTGCAAGGTTTCTGTGCATTCCAATTGGAAATAAATTTCTTTATTACACATTCTTTGACCTTGGCATGTTTGTAACCCTGGCGATTGTTAGAGGGGTAAAAGGAGGACTTCTGGGAATAATTGCCTTGTTTGTTCTTTAGCTCTGAAGCATTGATACCTGCAGTTCTGGGCTGAGATAATTAAATCTCAGAATTGCAACCGCACCGAGAGAATCTTTCTGTTTCTGCGGGCAACGTTTTATTTTTTCTGTGGGTATAAAAGTGCAGTTTCCATTTGCAAACCCTCCACAGTGACTTTTGGAAACGGGTCATGCTGGATGTCCAGCTAGAGCTGTTTTGCTTTGAGGTTGCAGTTCTGTGAAATAGATGTCACCTTAAAAATAATCCCAGGAAAACGTGTGCGGGAAGGGGAGTCAGGAATCAGGTGGTGCTTCTTGGTATCCATAGCGAAAACAATTTTAGAAACCACTCCTCTCATAAATACTGCATTTTTGGGATAGCTCTTCTTGTATTCTTTATTGCCAAATGCACTGGCATGAAAGCAGCTTTCCTCAAAAATTAATCCATGCCTGCTGTCTTTTCCCGATGGGGTGACAAGCGCTGTTGTAAGCAGAGCTGTGAAGCTCCATGAAAAAATTTAGGGCAAAAAATTTATTAAGGACTCGAAAAACAAAATGTTCAGATATTTTGAAAATAAAAACCAAACCAAAACAAAAAAGTCCCCTAAATCAAACGAAACAACCTCTTCCCATGGCAGCTTGAGTTGTGCTGGTGTGAGCGGCTGTGCAGCCTCAGCCTGGAGTTCCCACTCCTGCTGCTGCATCCCAGATCCCTCCGGCTGCAGAGCATCCCAGCACAGCTCAGCCTCAGCTGGAGCCTGCACTGCAGAGACAGGGAAGGAATCCTTCCTGGGAGAGGGGAGAGGCTGCCCAGAGCAGCTGGGGCTGCCCCTGGATCCATGGAAGTGCCCAAGGCCAGGTTGGACAGGGCTAGGAGCAGCCTGGGGTGGTGGGAGGTGTCCCTGCCATGGCGGAGGGGAGAACAGGATGATCTTTACAGTCCCTTCCATCCCAGATCACTCTGGGATTTTCTTTTGTGGCTTTGCTGGTGATTTGCTGAGTGGGAGAGTGGATCTGCTCACTGGACTCACCTTCCTCCTCTGTGAACTTGCACAAAGGTCTTTTGTTTCTTCTTTTTAAACACTGCCCCAGTGTAAGAGTAGGTTACGGGAACAAGTAAAATATTTTTTTTAAATGTGTTTTCTCTGCTCTCTCTTTTCCCTAAGGACACAGTAGGATATTCTTCCAGTGTAATCGAAGTCATTTCAACACCTTGTTTTCTAGCACCTACAATTTATACAGAGAAACCTGGTTGTTCTGTGTAGAGCATCTAGAAAAAATAAAATAAAAGCAGAGAGAGTCGTGTTAGCAGCTGGGGCAGCCTTGTTGTGCTTGTCAGGATGTCAGCTGTGTTCACATGGAGGCACGAGCCTGTCTTGGGTGAGAAGCAGCCTGGGGGAGACAAGGGCTTGCTGCTGGGGTGTCACCAGTGCCAGGGTGAGAGCAGGAACCTCCCCAGGGGCTCAGGGAGAGCAGCATCCCAGGGCTGCCTTCCTGCTCTGGGGGTGCCCAGGAGCCCCTTCCTCACACAGCATTTGTAGGATCCTAAACCCACTCTGGGATGAAGCAGCTGTGTCACACGTAATGGAGCCTTTCCAGCTCAGCCAGGGCTTGGAGGCAGCACATCCTCCTTGGAGGTGAAGCTGGAGGCAGGGGAGTGTCCAGAGAGGCCGTGGCACCTCCTGGAATACAGCTGGACATGGCTGTGGGAATCTCGTGGAGTAAGGGGATGGCACCTGTGGGATTGTACTGAGGGGTTGATCATGGGGGAATAGCCCCAGAGTGGGGGGAGCTGGAATAGCTCCCAGTTTGGGAGCTGGACTTTGGCAAACAGGGAATAACTCTGGATTCTCATCACCCTTGAGCTTCATTGTGGGTGCAGCACAGGAGGAAATTAGAGCCCATGTAGAGAGGCTGATTTGACATGGTAGCAGACAGTGTGATGGGGCAGAACCTTTGCAGAAAAGAGAGCAGCATGGGTGTGTTTGCTTTCCTGCTGAAATCCTGCGTGGTGCACACCCCTCCAGAGGTCTGAGGGTGTTGGCTGAAGTTTCTTCTGAATTAGCCAAGCTGAAAGAACTCTCTTGGGCATTAGGGCTGGGGGAAGAGTCAGGGAACTGCTGTGCAAATGGCATCACCTGTGCTGTGTGCAGGTTGGTGCAGTTTAACCAGGCTCCTCTAACCCACAGAACCCCTGAGGATCAGCACAGTGACCTCTTAAATGTGCTCATCTCACGTGGTGTTACCTCCCAAGCAAAAATAACACAGATCTAATCACATCTCAGCATTGAATTCACATTAGCTGAAGAATTAGGGATTCAGGAATGTGCCCTCTGAAGGCTCCCTGGGTTTTCCTGACAAACCACAGCATTTGGCTCTTGCTGGCCCTGTCATGCTTGGGTCATGCTTTATTAGAATTCCCGTGTTTCATTTGCATGTTAGCCCACAGTATCATCACAGAGCTACCAAAATCCTCTTCTTTTTCAGGACTTTGTTCCAAGTTGTGCTGTTCCCTCTGCTGTGCATCCTGAATTTCCAGTGGTATTCCTTGCAGGCTGGTTGTGGGGCAGGGATGGTGCAGGAAGCAGCAGGGTGGGGTGTTCAGTTGCCCATTCTGTATTGGGATCTCAGTGCTTCCCTCTGGAAGCTCTCCCAGAGTCACATTCCTGGTGATGGACAGATCTGTGTCTGCATTATTGCAGTCTGGGAGGTGCCTTCCAGAGGAGAACACTGTTCCCCTGACATGGGAAGGTGTGAAACAAGCTGCTTGGCTCAGGCTGGCTGTGAATCCTGCCTCAGCAAGCAACAAACATTGACATTTTCACACGGTAAAAGCCTGCCAGCCCTCCTTGTAGTGTTTTGGGGAGGGAAGGATTGATCAAGAAGTTCATGACTTTATTGGGAGCTACCACAAGGGCTGCAGACAGTGAGCACAGCACTGTGGCGGTGCTGTGAGACTGGGAGGAATCCTAGAGACACAGACAATTCCATTAAGAACTGCAAAAAGCCCTAAAATGTATTTGCTGCTGTTCCTCTGCCTGTGTAAATAGGATATCAGGAGCTGGGGATGCTCGGTGCCAGGTTTGCAGTGGGAAGCTAGAAGGGAGCCATCGAGTTTGCTGAAGGATGCTCAAACCTCCCTTTGTCATGGTGATGAGGCAGTGCCTGGGCAGCACAGGCTGCCAACCTCTGCAGAGGTTCCTCTTGTTCTCCTTCAGAACATTTGGAGAAAAAGAGAGACCCTGGGCACGGAGTGTGCAGCAGCCCGGGCTGAGGCACATCAATAACCCATGAACACAGCCCCGAGTGGGTGCCAGGAGAGAGCCTCTGCATGACCTGCCTTGCAGATTCTCCTTCTTTTACAGTTTAACCTTTTGTTAAAGTTCCAAAAAAAAAAAAAAAATGGAATGCTGAGGTATTCTATGGCTCTGTGTCTGTCTGCAGCACGGCTCAGCCCAGGGCTGTGGTTCTGAGGTTGGATGAGGAGCTGCTGTCTGCCATCCCTTAGGAAATGGAATAAATCCCATGTGCTCAGTGCTCTTGACTGCAGAGACACTGCCAAGGACAGCCTGGCAGCTCCATGTGCCAGTGCAAAGGTGTTGCCTGGATGAGACTCGCTGCTGGAGCAGAGAGGGAAGGATGACACCAGGTTTTTTGGTGTGGGGTTTCCTATCAGATTGGCTGGCTTGGTTTTGATTTTCCCCTCCTTGGTGCTCTGAAGTCTCTTTTAAAAGAAAATTCCATGGTTTAGTCCTTCAGATAACAACCTGCTGGATGGGGCACAGCTAACAAGTGTCACTCTGATGACAGGAGTCATTAAACGGTGCTGTAGGCTTGCATCTGGCTTAATGTAGTTTTTTAATTATCCCCTTGCAGTAGAAGGTTGATTTCAGTTAGTTGTTGGTACACTGTGAGGTGAGCAGAAGAGGAGGAATGTGTTGCTATTGAACATGTCCTCATCCAAAGGCCTAATCTGACCTGGCAGGATCTCCTTGGGCAAAGTCTGATGGACTTGGAGACAGTGTTGGCTTGGGAAAGGTTTGTGGCCCTGGCAGGGGGGGTCTAAGAGCTGCTTGGGTTATTTAAAGCAGGTCAAACAGGTTTTTTCACCCATTTTGTTTCTCTTTGCAGTTTTTGTTACCATTAGAGACCTACTGCAGTTTTGGGGGATCAGGGATGATTGGACTGAGTCCTTCAGCTGTGGTCTGGCTTGGGGGAGCCATGCATATCTGCTGATACTTTGATTTATTAAATTGGTCCAGGTTTAGATGAAGTACTTATGTCAAAGTCCACAACTAGATTATATCAGTGCCTAAGATAAGAGGGGGAACAGATGTCAGAGATCACCATGGAAGTTCTAAACCTCTCCTGGCTGCTGGACATTTATTAAGGTTTGGTCCAATCTGGTTCCCTTGCAAATGTGTACCACAATCGCCCTAGACCAACTGTACATCCTAGTAGGGCAACAAGATTTTCATCTCAAGTTTTCTTTTTTATTAATTTGATTCCATTTTTCCTGCTAAAAGCCCTCCGTGCTGGTTTTTCTGCTTGATGTTTACACCTTTCAAGCACATATTGATACACATCTCATCCAACTTAGCTGTGCTCTTGCTTAGAGCTGGACATATTCAAATCTTTTGATCTTCCCAGAGAAATTTTTCCCTTCAAACCCTTAAACATTTTTGTTGTTTTCTTTGTACTCGGTTCCATTTGTCAGTGTCTTCTCTGGTAATGAGGTGTCCAGAAGTGAATACATTATTCCATTTATGGATTAATTACATCTGTGCAGAGAGGAGCCTGGAACATCCTGCTATGTGAGACGTGTGTGTTCTGCCTCTGAAACCAAGCTGTCCTTTTAGCTGCCACATCCTTCTGCAGTTTCATCTCCAGCTGCTTGGGCTCTGCCTTTCCAGCTCCTCTTTGGGTGGGTGCATCCCCAGCTCCAGCTCCTTCCTGGAGCGTGGCTGCGGTTTGGTGATGTCACCTCACCTTCAGTTCTGGTTTTTTCCAAAGGGAAGAATCTTTGTGTGACTTTGCCATCTCCTTTCAGATCTGGCAGTCTGGGGAGGGCTCCTCAGGAGGGCAGGGAAATTTCTTGAGTGCTGTTCACCAGGTGGTGCTGAGTGAAGTGAGGCACCTTCCCAGATTTGCCATGTCCCAGGCAATCAAAGCAAGACTTCCTTTGTTGGTATTTATTTTTCCTGTCTAATCCTGCAATACATTTCACTGCATAGCAGGTGAAACTAAATAAACTCTATTCTTTCCTCTCCCACATCATTAACAAAAGTGTTAAAATTAAATCTAACACAGACCCATGTGATTCCTTGGCTGTTTTCTCCAACTGCTTTGTTTCCAGTTGGCCTTGCAGGTGCTAAATCCTAATCCCTTCCAAAGTTGAGAGAGTTGAGGCTGCTCAGAGTTTTGCTTTTAATTTTAGGATTGTCTCTGGAAAATGCTCCTGTAATCCACGTGGCATTTCCATTCTTCTTTTGCTTAAATAAATAGTTTGTGCTAACTGACTGTGCCTGGAGAGGTGTTCTCTCTAAGACTCTACTTGCAGCTTGCTGAGCTGCTCTCTGCAACAAATACTTTATTTTTTAAATTTTTTCTTTTTTTTTTCTCCCCATTTTTTTGCCTGGAATAGAACTTAATTGCATCCATCCATTTCAGTAATTTCCAGAATTAGGTATTAGCCTTATGTTTTGAAGGAATTTGTTAGATTTCCCTTTGAAAAGATAATTCTTTACAAATAACAACACTTTATTTCCTTGGTTAATTGCACAGATTGAGTGATTTGGCACATGTCTGCATTTTCCAGATACTCCCTTTTCCCCTCCTTCAGTGGAAGCTATTTTTGTAAACTCACCATCACTCTGATAGCACAGGCATCTTCCTTTAATTTACTTTTGAGGACAAATTTAATAAAGGAATTCCCCTTCTTAGCCATATTGGAATAATTCCTTTTTATATTTTATTAATTCCCCTATTTCTTCTTAACCAGGTTTTCATGTGGATGTTTATAAATAAGTCTTCCCTCATTCCTTAATCCTTTTGTCCAGCGTTAACTCAGACTGTATTTTATTGTTCCCATTTAATTGGCTCTGTAGGAATCAAATGTCCATGTGGTACTTGCTTGTTCTCATCCTTGTACAAAAAAAGATTTTTTTTTAGTACTCAGCTCTTAGGAAAGCAGCAAAGGCTTAAATGCTGTGGGCTTGGGGAGGGTCTCTGCTTGCAGGGTTTTGGGGATTTTTTGGTAAAGTTTTTTTAAACAATATTATATTAATCATGGTGTTCCTCTGAAGTTGCCAGCTGGCCTCTTTTCAATATGGAGGGAATTTTTTGGCCTCCCTTTGATTGTCCTTGAGGTTGCTGGTGGTGCCTCATGTGGAAAGTCTTACAGAAATGGAGCTGGACTTTCAGTGCAAAGGAAGCAACCAGCTGATTTACCTGAGCTGACACCATTTGTGGCCACTGGTCCCAAATTTTAGTAAGCCCGTGATGAAAAGTTAAGATCCAATTGAACTCTCCTACAGCTACAATGCAAAATCATATCCCAAATAAATTCAGCCTAACTTGGAACTGCTCTCAGTCACTTCAAATCCTCTGCAATGGGTTGGGCTGGGAATGTTGTTTTTTTGGTTTTTTTTTTACTTCTCATTATTTTTCAGTCTACATTTGGATTTGCAGCCAAAGGCTACAGCCTCTTGCAGTTGATTTTTTCAGTGCTGATAACTCAACACAATAATTTAGTCAACCTGATCTTCCCTGTTGAATTTCAGCTTATTGGCATTATAATTAATTTTGACATGTAACACCACCCCTCCAACTTTCACTCCCAAATCTATTAATGTGTAATGATGAAAAGTATGTGCTGTGCATAATATTGTTTGGGAGTTATGGATCTTACATCCTTGTTGTCGGGGAGTAAAAGAGTATTAATGCATTAATTCCTGCTGGCTGCAGCTTGCTGATGACTGGAGAAGTGCTAAAGTTTCTTATTTTGTGGTGACAACTACTCTCAGTCTAAACCAGCAAGGTTAGAGGTGAGTTTTTAAAAAACTTCATACAGTCCTAGAATGGGTTGGGTTGGGAGGGAGCTTAAAGCTCATCCTGTTTCACCAGGGAATGAGGGACACCTTCCCCTATCCCAGGCTGCTCCAAGCCCCATCCAGCCTGGCCTTGGGCACTTCCAGGGATCCAGGGGCAATCTCTGAGCCAGTTTTTTCACGTCAGTCTTTCTGCTGCACTTCCCAACGTGCTAATCAATTATAAATCACTGGACTTATTGCCATCACGCCCAGCCTCGTGGTATTCATGGGGCTGCAGCGTTTGCTGCCCAGTTTTCATCAATTTACAAAACTGACGTTGGCTGTTGTCACAAAAACCCCGAACCCTCCCAAAAACCCCTCTGAGCTCTGTTTTTTTCCAAAGGCCGTGAGCGATTCCATCATCAGTGTGTGGTTAGGTTTCACTCTCCTGCTGCACTCAGTGAAAGTGGGAGCGAATGCCCAGGAGGAATTAAGCTGTAAAGGCACGGCGGAGGAAGCGCGTTAGAGGCAATTAGCAGAAATTTAACAAAGTAGATGAAAATCAAACCTCAGTTTCCAACCCTGCACTCCACGGTGCCACTGGTGGGTGGTGTTTTCCAGGAGGGGAAAATGTGGTGCTGGCAGCTCACAGGGCCTTATCCTCTCTCCTGTGAGTTTGGGGTGGGCAGGGAAAGGTGGAGAGGGACTGGGGACAAGGGATGGGGACACAGGGAGTGGCTCCCACTGCCAGAGGAATATTGGGAAGGAATAAGGGGATATTGGGAAGGAATAATGGGATATTGGGAAGGAATAATGGGATATTGGGAAGCAATAATAGGATATTGGGATATTGGGAACGAATAATAGGAAATTTGGATATTGGGAAGGAATAATGGGATATTGGGAAGGAGTAATGGGATATTGAGAAGGAATAATGGGATATTGGGATATTGGGAAGGAATAATGGGATATTGGGAAGGAATGATGGGATATTGGGATATTGGGAAGCAATGGAATTGTTCCCTGGCAGGGTGGGCAGGCCCAGCCACAGCTGTGGCTGCCCCTGGATCCCTGGCAGTGCCCAAGGCCAGGCTGGACATTGGGGTTTGGAGCAGCCTGGGATGGTGGAAGGTGTTCCTGCCCATGGCAGGGGTGGATCAAGATGGTTTTTCATGTCACTCCCA
Organism: Passer montanus; assembly: GCF_014805655.1. Lineage (NCBI taxonomy): Eukaryota > Metazoa > Chordata > Aves > Passeriformes > Passeridae > Passer > Passer montanus. Next base: position 1,537,632 of record NW_024372813.1, read on the forward strand.
ACCCAAACCATTCTGTAATTTTATGAAGTTGTTCAGCCTTGGGACACAGTGAAAATTTTGGGAAATTTATATTTTCATGGCCAAGAGTCTTTTTATTTGCTTTATGTTTTATGTTACTGTCATGCCAGTGTGTTTGATGGAGATGCCAATTCCTATCTGTTCTTGGGTTTGAGTTTTGGTTTTGTTTTTGTTTTTTTTTTTTTTTTTGCTTTCTCCCATCCTTTATTAAAGAGAAATAGGCTGATTGTACTGCCTGGGGTGCAAAACCAAACAGCTGGTTTGGTTTGAGATCAGGAGGGGAAGAAACAAGAGCACAGGAGTGCTTGGAGAGAACGGGAGCAAACATTTAGGGGCAAACCAGTTTCACTTTATTCTGCAAACAAAATGGAAGCATTAGCAGAAGGGGCATGACTGATCTGCTGAGGGCTGGGGTGATGGTCTCAGTGCTTTTCACAATAACCATTCTGAGTGTGCCCTGTCCTTGGTGTGCACTGAAGAGCCTCTCCAGCCCTGCAGCCTCCGGGAGATGCTGAGGTGGAGGAGATTCTCATTATTTCTTCCACAGCAATATATTATATCCCCATTGTTAGCAGCAGTGCTGCGCTGGAACACTCGCTGAAAGGAAATCAAGACTGAAACGGACCAAAATGAAGCAAAAATGCTTTGGCTGGGTTCAGTTTGGGGGGCCTGTGAGGAGGGTGGGGAGCTGCAGATGGGTGCTGTGCTTCCTCTGCAAACCTGGAGAATCCCTTGGGAAGGGATGGCTGGGAAGGAAAAGCTGCTCCTGAGCAGGGGCCAGCTCAGGCAGGTCCTGTCCCACCCTGCTGTGGTGGATGGGAGGCTTGGGGCTGCAGGAGGCAGAGGGATTTAGGTCACTAAATCCCATTTAGGTGGGGATGGGACTCAGCTGAGCGGGGGTCTCTGCTGGTGGGGTTGTTGCTGAGGTAGGATTGCATCCCCACCCCACTGAGTCCACCCAGCATGGGGGTGATGGGTTGAATCTTTCAATCTGTGACAGTTCTGAAGGAGGGTGAGACCCTTGGGTGGTTGTAGAGCTCCTGCTTCCCAAATATCAGTGGGGATCTGGGCACCTGGCAGCCCTGGACCTGTGCAGTGGCACCAAGGTCATTGTGAGAAACAACTGGGAGGAGGAGGAGGAGGAAGAGGGAGTTGTGGAGGTGAGGGGCTGTTTGCACAGCCTTGGAGCTTGGCCAGTTGGTTCATGGCCATCCTCCTTTGCTGTGCCCTGTGCTGGGCCCCTGTCCAGCTGCAGGATCCCTGGGAATGACCACAGCCCAATTCCCCGTTCCCCTGGGCATGAGGAGATGGAGAAACCAGGAGTGAGGTCTGGTCTGGGAAGGAGAGGTGGGGGGAAGGTGCTTTTCAGATGTAGTTCTCATTTCTGATCTGATTTGTAATAAAAGAAATTTATTTCCCCAAGTTTTGGCCCTGACAATAATTGCTGAGTGATCTCTCCCTGTCCTTATCTCAACCCACAGATCTTTTGCTGTATTTCCTCTCCCAGAACCAGCTGGGGAGGCAGGGCTGGAGTGGCTGAGTGCCCACCTGGAGTCCAGCTGAGGTCAACCCACCACAGTGTGCCAGTGCTCCTTCCTCTCCATACACACTTTGGAGACAAGAAATGAAAATTCCTTTTGGAAATGGTTCTCCAGACCAGGAGACACCAGGGTTCTCAGCCTGGCTGGGAGCTGCTGCTGCTGCTGAGCAGCCTTTCTCCAAAAACTCCCGAATTATGGGTATTGTGAGTTTAATGTAAAGGTGTCAGGTATCTCTGAAGAGAAATTAAGAGAACGTCAAAGGTAAAAACTAAACAAAAGGGCAGACACAAAAAGGCTGTAAATGAGGTGGAAATTGCAGGCAAATAGACAATAGAAGAAAGTTTAAGTAGCAATTTGTACTCCTTTGCACAAGGAAATGCACTTCATTTTTAATAAAAAAAAAATCGTGGAGGATGCTGCACTTCTAAATACAGAGCTAAATATACCCTGGAAAAACCAAAACTGGTTTTTGTGCAGCCACTCCGAACGCACACGCAGCAAAACAAAAGTGAGCAGTGATTGACAGAGTTAATCTGTCCTTAATAAATGTTTTATTTAAATATTCATTTTCCTCATTTGCATGAATGCCTCGCTGCAGGCCGGCTCTCAGTGCAGTACCTGTTCCTGGGTCCTCATCCGTGAGGAGCGGGCTGGGGTCTCCAGCTGTCCTCCCAGGACGGAGCCTTCCCACGGGCATGGAAGTGGGGAAAGATCAGTTTCTCCTTGAAACGAGAGCCCACCACTTGTCCTCTCACTTCATGTGAGATAAAAGCAACAGAAGGGACAAAAACCTTGCGAGGTGAGAGCTGCTGCTGTGCGCTGAAGGTTCTTCATGATGGTGAGGATGATGATGATAGAGCAGAGAAGAGATGGATGCATTTCCAAAATATTCCTCACAGTTTTTCAAAGGGAAAAAAAAAGGGGTTTATTCTGGCTGTAGTGGAGTGATCTCTCCCAGTTAGGGTTCTGGAGCTGGGCTGGAAGGCCTGGCTGGAGCTGAGGCAGTTCATGTGTGCCCTGGGAATGTCTCGCTGTGACTGGTGCTGGAAGCATCACGAGTTAACTCAGCACCCACAGAAATCCATGGAAATCCATAATCCTCCAAGTGGGGCTAAGGTGGTTGTTTTCCATGCAGAGAATTGCTGGATTAGATGAAATGCCCATCAAAACTGCAGCTGCCAGGGATTTGGAGGGTGTTGCTAATTAAGGGATGTTTGCATTTGGTTCCCATGTCAGCGGGAGAAGGAGGAACAATTTCTTCCTTCCTTTTCCCCTTCCCTAATCCATATCTGAGCCACACCAGGACAGCTCCCGTGCTGCTGAGGAAGACTCTGGTGGCTCGTGCTGGCCCGCAGCTGGCAGAGCTGCTGTGCTGGGGATGCTGTCCCTGCCCTGGGGTGCCTGAGCCAGCAGAGCTGCTGGGATGTGCTCCCCATCCCCAGGGAAGGGGGGTTTTTCCAGGTGGTTTAGGAGGATGGAGAGTCAGCAGTGCCTGGTGCATGCTGTGCTGGGGGGCTTGGAGTGACACCAGAAGAAAGGGGGATGAGTGAAGAACTTCACCCAGTTTATCTCAAACATTCTCAGAGTCATTCTCTGGGATCTGGGCTTGGCCAGGGCTTTCTTTACCTGTTGCTGCAGCCCCAGGCAGGCGTGGGTCTGATTCCTCCCCAGCAACCCCAGGTGTGCCATTCTCTGTAGGAATTCCTTTCATCTCACTCCTCTCAATGGGAAATTTGGGACTGCCTCCCCCTCGTTGCTCCCAGCTCTAAAACATTCACTGGGATAATGTCTGTGACATGAGGGCTTCCTCCACACCTCCTCCTTCTCTGGCTCCTGATCCCCCTAAATGTGTCCCTGGGACAAGCCCTTAGCTTTCCATGGGGATTTTGTAGAATAGATTTGGTAGAGCTGGGGAATTGAGGATAAACACAAAATATTTCTGTGTAGTAGCAAAGAGATCTTGATTTAGGTGAGAAATCAGTGGCATAAACAAGGTTAAGTGTTGAATTGAAAAGAAAGCCAGGGAAAATGTCAATATCCTCTCGCTAAAAGAAAACAAAATTAAATGACCCCACCAAACCCCACCTTATCTGTCTAAGTACTTGAGCTGGAATATCCACAATTCCTCCCGTGCCTGTGCTGGGTTCAGGTGCTCTTTAAAGCTCAGATTGCTTGTTTATATGTGAATTAGTGATAAGATTTCTGTACTGCTTGTAAGAAATGAGGCAGAATTTGTTTCAAAGATCTAATGAGTGCTGGGCTGTCTGCAGCCAGCAGAGCATCTCTGTCCTGCCTGGAATCAGGCTCTGTCAGCTCTGGCTGTGTTTGCTTCAAGAGATGCCGTCACCATCAAAGATGCTCACTATAAATGATTCTGAATGTGTGCATTTTTTGCTTTACAGCTATTTTTGCATACCAGGATATTAAAGGGAATGTGTTTTCCTTGAAGGAGGTAGTAAGTAGTTTGTATGTTGGAGTTCTTAGAACATGTGCAGAGCGCATTTGTTTTATCTCAGTTTATCTTATTTTGCCCGTTTGTGTTTGTTTACAGGTTGGTTTTTTTTGTAAATCAGGTTTAATGCTGAAAGCCATTTATAGAACTGAATAATGCAAAGCTGACTCCTGAATGATGATAAATGCTTGAAGGAGAAAGGATCTCGTGTTGCTTCAGCCTTGAGTATCCCACATCGAGCAGGACAGCTGGATGATGCTACCTGAGAAGCTGTGGCTAACCAAGGTGCTGCCTGCTCTTCTTCTCCTGATGAAAATCATCTGGAGAAGATCTGGAAATGATGATGATGATGATGATGACTTAGCATGGAACAACCTGGTCTAGTGCAAGGTGTCCCTGCCCGTGGCAGGGGGGGTGGAACCACATGATCTTTATGGTCCCTTCCAACCCAAACCATTCTGGGGTTCTAAAATCCCTTCTTAGAGATGTGGGGAGCAGATGGACTCAGTAAAAAGCAGCTTATTAAACTGTGGGTTTGTTTGGTTCATCACTTTTTGAGTGTGTGTGTCTTAACAGAGGCTCAGGGCTGCGACTGTCGTTTTCAGAATTCAGCAGGTTCCTTTCTGCTGCTGTGGAATGAGTCAGTACAGTTCCTGCTTTGATTTACAAAATTGGATTTGAATCTCTTTGAAACCATTATGCTAAATCAATTTTTAACATAGCAGAGCAAGGAGGTACAAAGCCTCCCTTGTTCTCCAGTTGTGAACTCTTTGGATGAGCGAGCACTGTATAAACAAGACTTAAACAGCACCAAGGGGGAAGGGCTTTGCCAGGCTAGAACCATGCCATGGTTTGGGTCAGAGGGGACCTTAAAGCTCCTCCTGTTCCACCCCTGCCAAGGGCAGGGACACCTTCCACTGTCCCAGGCTGCTCAAAGTGCCATCCTTGAAAATTTTCAGAGATCCAGGGGCAGCCACAGCTTCCCTGGGCAACCTGTGCCAGGGCTTCCCCACCCTCACAGGGAAGAGTTGCTATCTAATATTTAACCTGCATTTCCTCTTTTTCAGTTTGAACCCATCACTCCAGTTCCTGATGGAGCAGGAATGGAATAGAGTTTTGCTCTGTTCGTGGCTCCAGCAGGATTTGAGATCCCCCCCATCCTTTGCTATTTGGGTTTTTGGGTCTCCCCCCCACCCCAGCGTCTTTGTGGCTCCAGCATTTGAGATTTTGAGATCCCCCCATCCTTTGCTATTTGGGTTTTTGGGTCTCCCCCCCACCCCAGCCCAGCTCCAGAGCTGTCAAGGCATCAGATGAATCACCCCTGTGATGTTTGGGATTTCTGGCAGCACTAGCATTGGGCAGTCATCCAAATCTGGCAAGGCACTGATAGGAGTGAATGGGAAGCTCACGTGGTTCCATGTGGAAAGCAGGGCAGGAAGAGTTTGAAGATGACTCTGAGGAGACACAAAGCCTCCATTTGCCCTTTATCCTCCTCTGCTTGTCCCAAATCCCTAACTGGCTTGCTGTAGGCTGGGGAGGGGACAAACCCCTTACAAAACACTACATATGAATTCCAGACAGCATTTCAGGCTGCTCAAGTGCTCACAAAATTCCAGGTTTTTCATTGCCATCCTTCTTGCCTGGTGCCCATTTGGAGAGGCCAACTGCACATCCTGTGTGTGATCCTCACCCAGCAGCTTCTGCCCCCAGCCCTCCAGGGAACAAGATCTGACAAAGAGCATTTATAAGCTTTATGACTTTAATTAAAACTTGGAGAATGAGACCTTCCAGAAAACTTCATTGGCACTTTTAAAGAGCCACATCACTGAGCCCTGACCCCATTATTGTTTTTCCTCTCTTCTGGGAGAAAAAAAAAAAAAAGAGGAAAATTTGATCTCTTTTACTCCTCAAGTGAAAAAAGGGCACGTGGCATGTTATACTTGACCAAATTTTAGTTTGTAAAAGCAAAAAATAAGCACAAAAGTGAACTGCAAAATAACTAGAGTTAGGGAGGAAGATGAAGAGCAGGGAAATTTCAATCATCCTAAAAATCTCCTTTAGGATAAAAAAAAAAAATCTCATGCAAGATTTGGGCAATTTGCTACAGGATAAGTCTGATTGCCTAAGAGTTGAGGATGTTCCTGAATCAACAATCCAGAGCTGGGACAGGTGCTCAGCCTGGAGAAAAGGAGGCTCAGGGGGGACCTTTGGGCTCTGCTCCCAGGGAACAGGGACAGGAGGAGAGGGAATGGTCACAGGCTGGGCCAGGGGAGGCTCAGGGTGGATATTAAGGAAAATTTCTTCATGGAAAAGTTTGTCCAGCCCTGGCACAGCTGCCCAGGGCAGAGGTGGAGTCCCCATCACTGGAAGGATATAAAAACCCCATAGATGTGGCACCTGGGGACACAAGTGAGTGGTGGCCTTGGCAGTGCTGGACTGGATCATCTCAGAGGGATTTTCCAACCTAAATGATCCTGTGAGTCCCTGATTTTAAGAGCCTGGGGTCAGAGCTGTGCTCGTCCTGTCTGTGCTGTCTCATGGTGTTGGGTATTTCTGGTTTGGTTTTTGTTCCTGACCCTTGGGCTGTTCCTGCTTCTGCAGACCCACTTCTTTTGGAACAGCCCATAACTGAGCTCCTGGGGCCTTTAATTTGTTGGGAAAACATGGTTCTGGTCCAAATTTTTGACCAAAATGACAACTTCTTTCTAATACCCGTCTGATTTGAGAGGGAGCACCTGAATTTGCTGATAATCTGTGATTATTCCATGCTAATCTTGCCATTGTAGAGGATGGCTCTGCTTGACACTCAACAGACGAGTTAATTATTTTCCTTTATATCATCTGCCCTCCAGGCCAGACTTCCCAACAGCTTTTGGTCCATCTTTGTTACCTTCAGTGTTCAACATGGATTAGTTCTCTATGCTCTCCTTGCCTGTTGTAGGTAAGATTGTTCAACATCTCCAGAAACCATCATTTTCTGTTCCTTGGGTGGCAGTTTTGCCAGATAAATCACCACTGCCTGGTTGTTTTGCAGGCTGTGGGATGTGTGGTGCCCTTTGGAGCAGGCAGCCCAAGCTAAATCCCAGGATAAGGCTTGGCACAAAAGCTCAGGGTTACAGGCAAACAGGAGAAAATCTCTGGAACCTCACAGTGCTGCCAGTGCTGGAATATAATAAAAAAAACTCTCAAAATGCTGCACTGAACTACTTAGTTCTGAGCCAGGATCCCAAAATAACCACCTTTCAGTTGGTAAAATAAATTATCAAAGTCTTTCAGATCCAAATGTAATGCTTGGGCAAATTAATCCATTGTTGTATTGTTATAGTGCTCTAATCATATTTTTATATATCCCAGGAGCTGGAACTAAGAAGCATTTTGCTGTCAGTGCAAACACAATAATAAGAATAGTCTTAACAAAGTGACGTGCACTTAGCTGACTTTCTGAAATACATTTCAGCGGAAATTACAGATGCTTTTTTACTTTTCATTATCATTAAGGTCCAAATAACTTCCTTGTATTGAAACCCAGGTTTACTTTATCTGCTTTAATAATTATATTGAGGCTCATTATGGACACCTTGTTTGTAATTCTGGCTTTTCTTATTGAATTCTGAATGTGTTATTACAAAAGTATGTACTTTAACAGATGGAGTTATATTATGGCAACGTTTAGTTCCAGTTGATCTTTTCTAAAGAGCATGCTGAGTGATCTCGGGCTAAATACAACCAAGACAGCATCTAGCTGGATTTTATTTTTTTTTTCTCCCCTAATAGCATTTTCTAGGCTTCTTGGGGGAAAGCAGAAACCAAGAAATGCCACTGGATTGAGCAGGGCAGCTGGAAAAGGTGGGATGATGAAGATCTGGTGATGGGGAAGAGGTGTGGAAGCTGCATCAAAGGCAGGGGAGAGTTCTCCAAGAAAATATCATAGTTGATGTCAAGGTTGTCTCATTTGCCAGTGGGATATTGCTTTAATGGTGTTCTTTTTTCCTCTCCAGTTTACATAGTGAGATCAAGCTAATTAAACCATGTCTAGCTCTGGGAAAAGATCAAAATGTGAGCTTTTTTTATTGCACTTTATTAAAACCTTCACCCTGTAATGGAAGATTATAGGAAGTACTTTGCTACCAGTGCATCTTGCTCATCCCTGAAAAACTCAGCTCCTCTTTTTTACCAGAAGTTCATTGGTTTTCATTGTTTTTTCTCCAAGTTGATCATATTTTGGGAACTCTCAGAAGGTACACACCGATGGGGTTGGGTAGATCAGGTAAAAAGGTAATAATAAGTAGGTGCAGTGAGGTGTTTTATGCAAAAGCCAGCAACAGTGAAACCTCCTGAAAAGTGTCTTTTTCTGGAGAGTTGTGGAGGAGTTGCATAGCCCAGTTTATTCAACACATTCCTTGTCCCACACAGCTGACTGGGAGGACACTCAGGGGCCTCCCTGGACTTAAGAATGGTTTTCTTCACAGTCTCCTGACATTTGAATGTATGTTTTTCCTATCCAATTTTGCATTCCTAAAAAAAAAAAAAAAAAAAAAAAAAGAAGAAGAAGACTCAAAACCAAATCAACAATCAAAAAAAAAGAAAACAAACAAAACCAAAAAGGAATGCAGGGCAATGAAAGGTGGTAATTTCTGTTGAGGTTAAATGCAAGCAGGGGCTCAGTGCCCTTGGGGTGGTGGTGGCTGGATGCCCTCCCTGTGGGACAGCAGCTCCAGGTGTGCTGCTGGATGTCCCCAGAGGTGCCTGGTGTCTCACAGAGCCCTGGCCATGCAGCTGCTGGCTTTCCCCTCTCCAGGGTCACCCTGGTGAGGGTCTCAGTGCCTGTGTTGGTGGCACTGCTGTCACCTCACAGGTCTGGATTACAGGAGGCTTTCCGGGCTGGTATTAAAGCTGGGAGCTCTTGCCAACATTAATATATGACTGAATTAGATCATCATAATTATATTTCGAGCTGCAATGATTTCAGAGGCGTTGGTGAGGGCTCTCCCATGCCTTCTCCCCCTTGCAGAGGAGCCGAGGTTCCAGTGTTGCTTTCTCCTCCACAGGGGAGGCACAGCTCTGGTGGGCTGGGAAGGAAGCTTCTCCTGGCTGGGCTGAACTGCAGAGTGCCTCTGAGGTCCCACTCAAATCCCAGTTTCTCCAAAGAGCTCTCCATTTTGAGCCTTGATGGTGGCTTGGAGGGCAGGGAGAGGAAAATAAAGGGAAGCTTTTGTTTGAGGTGTGTTGTCCCCACCTGGCAGGGTGGCAGTGTGGCTGTGCTCATCCTCACCCTGCCAGAGCCCAAACAGAGCGGGAAAAAGAAGGGAAGCTTTTGTTTGAGGTGTGTTGGGTTGTCCCCACCTGGCAGGGTGGCAGTGTGGCTGTGCTCATCCTCACCCTGCCAGAGCCCAAACAGAGCCTGGGATGTGCAGGGGGACCAGGACATGTGTTCTGCAGGATCTCCCTGTGTTGGTAACCGTGCTGTCTCCTGATGAATAATTGATAAATGAAGTGTGGAAGCAGAGCTGGATCCACAGGGGTCAGCACGAGCCTCTCCTCGCCTTGATGGGCTTTTAGATGAGGCCCTGCAGAATAACTGATGGTGGGTTGGGTTTGTTTTTTCTTCTTAATCTGTGCAAGATCTTAAAATATATTAGGGTTAATGAAATCAGTGCAATTGGGAAGCGCTGCCTGGGACGGACAGATGGCCAAAAGCACTTGGAAGCACAAGTGGGTTTGCACCAGAAGGAGAGCTGGGATCTGGCTGATGGATGCCACGTGCCATGGGCACGGACTGCTGATGCAGGAGGAGGGAGCACCCTGAGCTCCCACCCTGCTGAGATGGTGCTGGTTTGCTCCACCTGAAGGTCCCAGTCCTGCTCTCCTCCCGCTGGAATAAATCCCAGCCCATCCATGGAGGCAGCGTTTGAGCTCCCAAGTAAAATTTTTTCTTTTAAAGAAAGCAGTCCTTGTCATAATTAAAGATATGTGTGTGCTTTCTTTTCCTCTTCAACTCGAGCAGCCACTGAACACACTTAATAATGTTTTTTGCAGTATTTCGGTGGTATGAATGTACATGGAAATTACAGCAAAGGCATCATTTTTTTAACAGCTGTGTTTAGTTGAATAACAGATTTAGAAAGTGCAGACTTTAATTAATCTGTGTTTTCTGCTGGGATTTCAGCACCATCTGATTTACTTTTCATGGCTGAAAAGTGTAATTGTAGTTTTTCCCTTTAGCTGCGAGTTTATCCTCCCAAGAAATCAATTTGGTTTTTCTTTTTCTTAAAGCAAACTCAATATCAAACTGATGGTACCTGGGATGCAATACAGGTAATGCCCTGGCTCAGCCTGCTGTGGAGTTGAGAACAAATATCTGTCAAAAGGTTTGCCTGGAAATGCTGTTTTTCCTCTTCCCTGCCTTGCTGTATATCAGAGCAAGCATCCAAATCCTGTATCTGGGGCTGGAGGGCAGATGGGTGACTGGAAGGTCAGGACTGGTGTTACTGGAGAAACCTCTGAGCAAAAAGGATTTTTGTTATCTTTGATTCCGTTTTGTTAGTTGGAATTATGGTCGGGAGACTCTCTGTGTGCCTGCTCCTCATTGTAAAACATGTTTGTGTGAGACTGTTGCTGTAAGTCTGCAGATGTTCCTCAAAGAATTCTCTCCTGGAGGTGCTGGGGGATGCCTGGGGATCACAAACAGGGTGGAAGCAGAGTCAGGGGTTGGGGAGCTGCGATGTTAAATTGCATTTCTCATGCCTGTTGATCACTCATTGCTCCATCTGTCAGGATCAGTTGTGGGTGCTGTGAGCATGCAGAGGTTCCGTGGCTCTGCTTTGGGATTTTTCTTTAAAATCAGCCTGTTGTGGAAATGTGTCCTTGCCCCGCCTCTGCTTTTGCCCTGGGACAAAGCTCCCTAAGCTGAGACAGAACTCGTGCCTGGGTGGTTGGAGTTGCTCAGCCAGGTTGCTCCTGTCAGTGTCTGCTGGCTCTGGAGAATCCACAGGGAAATGAGTGTCCTTGTCATCAAATCCTTGTATGAACCAGCTTTTTCTCCCCTGGGAGGGTGGGCAGCCCTGGCTGCCCTGGATCCCTGGCAGTGCCAAGGCCAGGCTGGACAGGGCTGGAGCAGCCTGGGATGGTGGAAGGTGTCCCTGCCCAGGGCAGGGGTGGAACTGGATCATCTTCAAGGTCCATTCCCACCCAAACCATTCCATGGTTCTATGAAGAAGGAAAGGTGCTTGGACCCTCTGTGAGTAGTGGTGTGCTCCCAGCAATGCTTGTCATGAGCTGGGTTGGTTGGAAGGAAGTTTTTTACAAAATAAGGGCATCACTTTGCATTCTTGGAGAAGTCTGTGTAATTTTAGTTACTGTCAGATGTGCTTTCCCCCGTTTCTATTTTCTGAAGTTGGTGTGGGGTGTGGTGTCTCACAATGGCAGAAGGGAAGCAGCACTTTTAGAGTCCAAGTGGAATCTTAGCATGGCTGCTAATCTGAATAAGAGAAAAAAAAAACCAACTTGATGGGCTTTAAAACTTGTTTTAATTAAGGTTTTTCCTTTCATCCCACCAAAGCCCTGAATTAGCTGCTTCATTCTCCCACGAATACACACAGTCCCTGCTGGCATAGGCACTCAGACACATGGAGAGCTTCAGCTGAAGGGTCAAATCCAGACTGGGAAACACCCTGTGCCCAAAATGAATTAAAGCAGGGCTTGGGCAAAGTTAAAAAAGGCCAAACTACCCAGCTGCCTGCCTGGTCTGGAGGATGCTGGGATCCTCCAGTGGGTCCTGTGCTTCCCAGCTTTGTGAAGAACACAGGACTGGGAGAGCTGCTGTTACCAGCCAGTGGAGCTGTGGGTTAGGCAGGCTGGTTTTTTTGCTTCATAGAGGCTTGTCCACACACTTGTGCCTTTTTGTGGCTCTCCATACCCTTGCATGGTTTTCCTCCACACCTTTGCATGGTTTTCCTCCACACCATTGCTTGGTTTTGCTCCACAACCTTGCAGGGTTTTTGCTCCACAACCTTGCATGGCTTTTGCTCCACAACCTTGCAGGGTTTTGCTCCACAACCTTTGCATGGTTTTTGCTCCACACTCTTGCATGGTTTTCCTCCACACCATTGCTTGGTTTTGCTCCACAACCTTGCAGGGTTTTGCTCCACAACCTTTGCATGGTTTTTGCTCCACACTCTTGCATGGTTTTCCTCCACACCATTGTTTGGTTTTGCTTCACAACCTTTGCATGGTTTTTCCTCCACACCATTGTTTGGTTTTGCTCCACAACCTTTGCATGGTTTTTCCTCCACACCATTGTTTGGTTTTGGTCCACAACCTTGCATGGTTTTTGCTCCACAACCTTGCATGGTTTTTGCTCCACAACCTTGGATGGTTTTGGTCCACAACCTTGGATGGTTTTTGCTCCACAACCTTGGGAGGTTTTGCTCCACACCCTTGGAAGGTGTTGCTCCAGTGATTTTGTTCCCTTGGGCTTTGCCCCTGGAGGTTTGGGAGATGCTTGGTGGGAGCTGGCCGCAGCAGGGTCCTGAACCCAGGTCTCTCTGCCTGGGAGATGATGCTGTCTGTGATCATCTGGGCTTTCCAAGACATTCCTGGTGTGATTTCTGCTAAAACCGGCATATTCTGACACAACATTCTGTCATCAATGAATCGGTGGACAAATTCAGCAGGGATTTTTCGAATAGCTCCGCTCTGCAGCTCTGGTGCTGTGCCAGCACATCCCGTCGGTGAGGGGCCCTCCTTGGAGAGGCATTTGGGACCTGGTGTCCCATTCCCCGTGGGGTGACCGGGGTGCAGCCGAGCCCCGCGCTGGCTCCGGGCGCGTCTCTGGAGCTGCTGTTCCTGGGGGTGACCCGCTCGCTGCAGAGCTCGACCCAGGCACGGTGCCAGCCCGAGGGAAGGCTGACAAGCAATCAGGAACCCAAGGAGCCACCTGCACTCCGCGGGGAGCCAGCTCCGAGCCGAGCCCGTGCGGGGCCGCTCCCTCCCCAGCTTCTCCATGTGCCAGGACGCTGCCTCGGCTGGAGGGGAACCGAGCGGGTGTGGAGAGCGATGCGGTGGGGCTGGAGCATCTTTGGGGCCGCTGATGCTGCGGGATGTCCGAGGGATGCGGGACAGCCGAGCCGAGCTGGTCAAAATGTGAAAATCGCACTGTTTTGGCTGTGTGAACCAGGGTGCACCGCCAGCAAATAGCCTGAGATTTCGGAAAATAAGGCTTTTTAAAGAGCATTTGTATCCTCTGCTGGTTGGTAAGAGTGGCCCAGGCAGAGGGGTGGCAGGGTGTGCAGGTGCCGCTGTCACTGCTCTGCCCCCCCAGCCCCATCCCCACTTTGGCAGGTGGGGTTTGTCTGGAGAGGGAGAGCTTCAGATGTGTGTGTGTGGCCACGTAAACACTTGGGTTTTATGTCAAAGGAAGGCACGTGAAAATCACCACCAGCCCCACGCTGCCCCATGCCTGCCATGCACAGAAGGATCTAGCCCAATATATCCAATTTTTGGTCTCTTATTAGGATAGGCCTTGATAGAGTCTCTTTTAAACAGCAAGGGAAATTCACTCCCACCATTTTTCAGGGGCTGCAGTAGTGGATTCAGAGCAGTCCCTGCCCTCTCCCTGCTGTGCTGACTGCAAGGCGAGGGGAAGCCGGTCTCCAAAGTGCTGTGAGAGGAAACTCACTCTTGCGAAGCTGGGCCAAAAATGAAGTGTTTTTATAGCATACAAATGTTACCTACAGCTATTTATACACCCTCCTCAAAGGCTATTTATACCCTTCCCTGCTTTTGTGCTGCTGGCTGGAGAATATCCTTACATTCGATGTTTTCGGCAGCGTGGGATGTTCTTCAGCCGTCGCCCGACTGCAAGCACTGTCTGTTTCCAACATCATTCCTGGAAGAAGAGGGCAATTCATGGGCTGCAGCCACTGCCACAGCTCTGAAAGCAGGGTTGGCATCCTGGGTGCCAGTCTGACGAAGGGGAGAAGGGGATGAAATGCCTGATGTTAATGAAAGCCATCGCTTCATTCAGAAGGGGTGGCTCCTTGCGTTGAGGGTCAGGAGTAAGTTTCTCCCCCTTTCCCACATCGAGGGTCAGGAGTAAGTTTTCCCCCCCTTGCCCACACGGTGCAGTCGATCAGGAGCAGTGTAAGGTTATTTTATTGTTTCCAGGAGCGCCGGACCCAGGCTCCCTGCGGGAGGTCGCATGCTTGGCTTGCTGCATCATTGATCCAGCCTGCCAGAGAAATTCTTTATTCCTCTTAAATGTGGACTTGCACTTAGAAAGCAAACAATCCTTTAACGTTTCTAAGGCTGAAAGCAGAAAAACGAGTGGCTTTTGTCATCAGGGATGCTGTCTTTTTTGATCGCTCTGGGAATCCAAGGGAATGTGCTACCCAACAAAGCAATTTTGTTTAAAAAAAAGGGGAAAAGGGAAGGGATTGCAGCTTCCTGTGCTCTGGATAATTGAGGCTGTCTCCTCTGCATCTACACGGCACTCCAGTGACTGGGTTTGGAAGCTGAATGGTTTTCAGGTTTCCCTGACTCACACCATGAAGTTTCCAGTTCAGTCTGTACCAGCCAGCACTGGTGTGCTGAGTTTGGCAGCCACCCCTTCTTTCAGTCATGGATATTTGCTTATGACAGATAAACAAAAATATCTTCATTATCTTTGGAAAAATGCTGTGTCCTGTTGAAATATCATTGCTGTGTCCGAGATTGGTTTTGTTTTTAGAAATGCTGATGGAATGGCTTCTTGTGGGAGGCTTTTCCCAGAGGAGTCCCCAGGAGCAGAACCTGGTTTGCCTTGCTCTGCTGCATTTGAATTTTGCCTTCCTGCAGCTCAGGTTGCCTCTGTCACTGCCACTTATTCACGAGGTGTTCTGGTGATCCTGTGTGGATTATCCCTGTGCCTTGTGCCACAGGGCTGTGGTGCAGAGGGAGAGATGCTCCTGCCCTTTTCCAACACTGATGGGGGCCAGGACAGCAGTGATGCCACTTTTCAAATAGCAGGAAATTGGGCAGCAATGCTTCCTTTCAGTTGGTGCTTGGTTTTTCTTATCCCAAGCCAAACTTTTCCAAGGTTGCCTGCAAGTTCTCTGAGAGCCACAGGCTCTGGCTCTGGGTGCTGCTGACGGGGAGATGCTTGTGCCGTGTTTGTAAATCCTCCTCCTCTCCATTCCCCTCACTACTTCTGTTGTCCCTTTCTCCACAGTGATGACAAAGAGGCGACTTTCTGTCATTATTTTGTGCAGAAAGAACCTTCCAACTCCTCCTGAACCTGCGAATGGATTTCTCAACCTCCAGCTCTCTGAGGTGTAAATGAGATGGGAGCGGGGGCTTTGCACAAATCCCACCTTCTCGCCAGCAGCCTGCTCCCTGCCTGCTTCATTTGACATTTTTCTCCCCTAATAGGGATTATTTTTTCCAGAAATCCCCCCCATATTTGTTAATTGTCAGCACTGCTAAGCTGGTGTTGGGAGGTGCTGGCGCTGTGCAGCACCAGGGGCAGGGACCCCCAAATCCTGAACAATTGTGATGTACTGTGCAGCTTGGGCAAAGTGCATTTGTTGCCTTGGAAACAAATAGCAGCAGTGAACAACTCAATGAAATTTATGGAATCAACTTCAATAAATCTTGATGATAAACGTGCAAAAACATACCCAGTTTGATGAAGACCTCCAGTATGCAGATGTGAAGGGTGGTAGTAAGTTATATAAGTGCTTCGGCGCCGATTTTGGGCTGCCACGGTCGTGTTCCTATAATATGGGCTTTTTTTGTTGTTTCTGAGGAAGCTGTCTGCTGCTTTTCATAGATATGGCATTTAATTTTAATTTCCAGGGTATCTTTTAGTTTAATTGGCATGCTGGATGATTACAGTGGGTTGTTTTGTCTTTTGCAAAGCCTGATTCATATCGAACTCGGGATAAAAATAAAACTGAGAGCGGTGGCAATCCAAGGGAGCACAGAGGGCCACGTCGCCCGCCTCCAAGAAGGGTGCAAAATTTCACAAATTAATTAAAGCAGTTATGTAGGACATCTCCCTAATTCCTTGTATCGGCCTGTGAGTGTTACAGAAGGGGACAGGTCAGGGGTTTTGTAGTTACGGCAGATTTCTCTCTCACATGGAAAGGTCTCTCTATTTACCTGTGCATAGGGACAGGGGAGGTTTATTGTATCTCAGCCAGTGATATTTTCTAAAATTGATATTTTTCGTTCCTGGTTTGACCTGTGGATCGATGAAGGTTCAGGAATATCAGTGGACTTGTCTGGAGATGATGCTGTACACCTTTAACACAGCCCTTAATGCAACAAGATGTTTTCCCATTAGTTCCCTTGCCTCTTCTCCTTACAGGGCCTTATTTTCATGATTTTCTGCCAGGTCAGGAAGCACTGGGAATATTTATTTCTTCCTTCCATGGTGTGCTGGGCCCCAGTTTTGCCCTTCAGCAGCTGAAGGGGCTGCATGGGGCCGCAAACTCTCTCTGTCCCCTGTGCTGCAGCCACCTCGTCCTGCTGGGCTGGCACCCAAACCCAAGCCTGTCCCCAGCGACTGGGGTGTCAGAGAATCCCAGAATGGGTTGGTTGAAAGGGACCTCAAAGCCCAGCCAGTTCCACCCTGCCGTGGCAGGGACACCTTCCACCATCCAGGCTGCTCCCAGCCCCAGTGTCCAGCCTGGCCTTGGGCACTGCCAGGGATCCAGGGGCAGCCACAGCTGCTCTGGGCACCCTGTGCCAGGGCCTGCCCACCCTCACAGGGAGCAATTCCTGCCCAATCTCCCATCCAGCCCTGCCCTCTGGCAGTGGGAGCCGTTCCCTGTGTCCTGTCTTTCCAGGTCATGTCCCAAGTCCCTCTCCAGCTCTTCTGGTGCCCCTTTAGGCACTGGAAGATGTTATGAGGACATTTTCACCTTTAAGAAATTTCCTCCCTGTATCTTAAGCCAATTTCTCTGCAGATGCCTTTTTTCCCACCCTGCCCAGTGGGTGTTTTGGTTTTGATGGATATTTGAGCTCTGTTGGGTGGACTGGCCATCTCCTAACACTGACCCTCCCTTTTTCTTCTCTTACACCATCTTTTCTTACTCTTGGAGTGAGATTGTTCCAGAAAGTAAGGACTTCATGTTAGTGCTGTCCTTGGACTATCAGTGAGTGCCCAGCCAGGATCCTGCTCCTGCCCTGGCACCTGAACTGTTGCTGTTGTTTCAGAGGCACCACTTTAATTTGTTACCTGGATCTGCCCAGATTCCCAGCCAAGCCCTCGTGTTGCTCAGTATCTTCCCACTCACAAAGTCAGTGCTTCCCCATGCCAGCTTAATATGTTGGATGGATTAGGAAAATCCCTATGGATGCTGAGGATCACACCTGCAAATCACCCCAGGCCTGGTACTGGAGCTTGGGATGTGTGTCTGCAGAACCTGGGGCTGCCCAGAGCTCACAGCAATGGATTTTAATTTATTTTATGCTGGCTGTATTCCTTGCCTTGCCTGGGATCAAAATCTGAGTTCCCCTTAGATTTCCTCAGGTGTGGAGGGCTGGAAACCCAGAGGGCTTCTCCAGCAACCCCGGGCACGTGGGATGGTTGCTGAGCTCTGCTCTGATGTTTACAGACCACCAGAGCTCTTCCCATTAACATACAACTGTATAAGACAGCTTGAACTCCATTAGGAGCTAAATTTAGTGACTCACTAACTCCTTTTTGATATGTTTTTATAATTTCATTGTATTATGACACTTGGTTTTAAATTTGCATGAGTAAATGAGCCTCTTACTAAGTCAGGTAAAAAGATTTTTCACTTATCTACCATGAAATAAGACATTAAAAAAATAGTGAGTGGAGAAAGCAACGTATCCTTGACATATTTAGTTTACATTTTTTCCAACTGTGCTGACTGAACATTTCTAACCATTAATGATCCAATAAAGCTGTTTGTACCGCTTTAACAGGCTAAATAATTTCACATTAGGAATACATTTTGTAATTAATTTAGTATTTTGTGGGGGAGTCCTATTTTTGGAAAATACAAATTTACATTTAATTGCGCTCACAATCTGACTCGGAAGATGCAGCGAGTGGAAACTGCCCTTTTATGGTTCACCTCCAAACAGGAAAGTCCATGGAAGCAGTTAACAGTAGTGAACAACTTGAATTGGGATTTCCATGACTGGTTCAATGAATTCCTGCAGGGTTCCTTAAAAATCCCCCCTGGGCAGGGAAGCTCCTGCAGCTGGTGAAAGATGAGACCACACACCTTCACCCCTGGGGTTCCACCAGCTTCTGATTCACTAACATGGATTTATGGGTTGGCTTTTTCAAGTATTTCTGAACTTTCATTCAGGATAACCTTGGCAAGACCTGAACAACTTTGGGATTTGCACTTCAAAAGTGTTTTCCCTCTCATTTCATATTGGAGAGGAGACCACCCAAGGCCCTGCTGCCAGTGGGATGTGTATGGGGAGCATCCCTTTGTTTTGTTCAGGTGATGAGCAGCAAGGAGATGGCACTGGCGATCCTTTGGTCCTGACCTGGGCTCTGGTGATGATCTCACAGGAGGTGAAAGTTCCTCTGTTAATTATCCAGCTTTTTGTCCATCTCTGTGGACACCACCAGCTTTAATTTTTTTGTGTTATGATAGTTTTTCTTCTCTTTTTCCCCATTTCATTAACAGTGACAGATGCTTTTAATTAAAAAGAAATGACAAAACAAAATCCTGAGTAAAACAAAAAGAGAATATTCTAATTTGGCGTGACATTATGAGGCAGGATGGCTCCTGGCATCCAAGGTATGGAAAAGGTCATCTTCCACAGCTCCAGCCTTTTGCAACAGTGGAATTAAGTTCAAACTCAGGCTGGTTTTGAAGTCTTAAGTCTCTCCAGGGATTCCTTTCATAACATCTTCGAACTGGATAACACTACAGTAAATGAAATACACTGCACTGGATTAAAGGGTTATTTCCCCTGTGTATCGAGCTGACACAGAATCCCAACCCTCAGGTTGCCTCCAAGTTGTCTCTATCTGCTGATCCCCTCCCTGCTTTACATAACAGCTCCTGGAGTCTTTGCAGGGAAAGTTTTGCCATTATTTATTCGGCTTCGGCGCTTGCGGAACGATTTTATGCAGCCAGGAGCTGAAATAAAGCAACTAAATGGGAAGGAATTTAATGGGCATCAAAACATGAGGGAAGCAGTGCAGGGAAGAGCCGAGCTGCCTCTCCAGCTCTGTAATTTGTACTGAAACACAGACTGTGGCTGTGCCTGCGTTGCCACTCACACGCTCAGCACAGCGCCCGCAGTAACAACGGGGCTGAGAAACGCTGCTGTGCTCTGGGCTGGCTGCTCCAGCAGCTACAATTTGTTAGGGGTCGTTTGCAATGTGTTTTCTTGTAGAACAAATGTTCCTTTTGACTTTGAACTTGGTGCCTGGTGCAGCTCGTGCAGATTTTGTTGAGGGACGGGCACCCAAACTGCTGCCGTCTGCTGAGCTCCAGGGCACAGGGGAGGTCTCGGAGCACTGGCTCCTCCAGCTCTGTTGTGCCTTCCCATGGCCAGTGCCCTGTGCCAGGCTGGTCCCCTTGGTGCTGGGGAAGGTGGTGTCTGCAAGCTTGGCATAGTAAAGCACAGTGGACATCTATTGAAGCTGCTCTGGAACTGCACAAATGGTCATGGTCCTTTGTTTCTGCCACCAGAACACCGATTAAAGACCTGTCCAAATTCACGAGGAGCCTGTGAAACACGAAATCACCAATAACATTTTGACAAGGAAAAGGGAGAGAACTGTTTCTTCTCCATCCCTGGCTCCTCTCGTTTTATTTTATCCAGGGGCTGGCTGGGTCAGAGAGAAAACAGGAGTTATGTTATGGAGTGTTTATTTTAAGATAAAATGGATTCTCCATATGCTTGATCCATTTGGGCATGGCAGGAACAGGGCCCTGTCCTGTGTGTGTACCTCTGGATCCTGTTCCCTGTTGAATCTCTTCTCCCGCACCACGGTTTTCTCAGGATGTGCTCATGGGTACCTCTGGAATAACCAAGGCTCCTCTCAACCAACCCAGACCCCTCTCCTAAGAGCTGGAGGATCGATGGGGCTGCTGCTCTTCACAAGGATGGGGAGATGCTCCTGATAACTCTGACATGCTTTGTCTCCATGAACTTTTGGGCTCTGTGGAAGGTGCTCAGCAGGATTTGTCCCTGCTGAAGGGTTTCTGATGGCAAGGAGCTGACCCCACAGGTGTCAGGTTCCTCTGTTTCCAAGTGTTACTCACATATAAACACCCAAAAGCATTAAAAAAGTGTGGGAAACGATACTTTGGGGATACTGCTGTCCACGAGTAATTAAAATTAACATTTTTGAACAATCGGGGACCAAAAGCAAGGGCAGGGAATTGCATCTGCTGGAGGTACCCTCATGCTCCCAGAGCCTCCGAGACGGTCGCTGTCTTTCCAGGAGGTCTCAAATCTCCTTGGAAAAGCTGGGACATATTGAAAACATGCTCCAAGCTTTTAGCACTTCCTCCAGATTATTTCTTCAAGTATTTAAAAATATATTTTATAGCACTAAAATAAATGTTAATGAGTCTGCATGGCTTGGGGCTAACAATAGTATTTCTATTTCCATCCAGCAGCCTGGCAGGGCATTTGGCGATGGAAGAGCTGGATGTGGAGACCTGGCTGTTTCTTTCTGACTTGGTCCTTGATGTCTTGAACAGTTTTATTCTCTTGTGCTTTACTTTCCCTGGTTTGCTAAATAGCAATGAAAAAGCTTCCTTGCTTTGTTCAGGCACTTGGGATTTATCAAAGGCCTCTGGGCAAGTGTTAAATGCTGAGCTGGGTATAAAAAGCGTTATTTAGTGTTATGTTTATACCTCTTCCATGTTAGCATGTATTTTTATATACTCCTTGTGGTGACCTTTGTGTTTTTCCAACCAAGCAGACAATCTCCTTGACTCGGGGGGTTGGTTTTTTCCACTGCCTGCCATGGCATCTTCCAAGTAATTTTGTAAATATGCTTTTTTGGGGTGTTTTCAGTGTTTGAGCTGGGACTCATGGTGCTGGAGGTGCCAGTTGCATGCAGAGGATGGGAGAGTTGCCACAAAGAAAATAATAGCATGGAAGTCCATTCCTCTCATTCCTCACCTCCCTTGTTTTTCTCAGCTACAATCAAGGATATTTTAAGGATCCCAGGCTGCCATGTTCGATGGGCGGTGATTTGGGGGGTACCCTGAGCCTGAAGGAGCCTGCAGAGGAGCAGGGTGTGGGGAGAGGTGTGGGAGTGAGTGGGATGGCAGGAATTCAACCCTGGCACCGTGTCAAAGGCAGCGAGCCCTGCTCGGAGCAGCTGCGTTCCCCGGGACTGCAGGAAGCCAAATGGTTTGTTTGTCTGTTTACATGGATGTGTGGGGCTGTGTAGGGGAAAACCACTTAGCAGAAATTCTGCTATTAAAGCAGATGGTGGGAGATTAATCTGGTTTTTAGGGGGGTACTTGCTGCTACGATGACCACGTTATTAATTCCTTCCCGTGCTAGGAGTCCTTCCATCGTTGCAGGGGATGGGGGAATTGTGTTTCCTGAAGCTCCCTCTCGGCTCCTTCCTCGCTTCCTCACGAGCTGATGTGGTATTTTGGGAAGCAGAGGAGCGTTTTGTCAGGGTTGTTGTTGCAGTTTCTCCACCCGTGCTCCTTCCATGCTGTCCTCTGCTCCAGCCCTTTGCAGTGCTCCCGTGGCAGTTCCAGCTGCCTGCTGGCCCTCCTGCAGACCAGCAGAGCCCCTTTGCTGCTGCTCAAAGGCTGCTTGTTAGCCTAGATTTCCTTTTTTCCCTTCCATTTTAGAAATTGCTCTTTTTTCCCCCCTGCCGTATCACTGACAGCCGCATTCTCCTTGACAGTTGTGATATTTGTATGTGTGCATAAAAACAGTAGGAAGCATTTATGTAGGTGTCACTAATTTAATTTAATATAATCTGATCTGTATGTATAGGGGAGGACTGCTCTGTGCTGAAAATGCTTCTCTTTATTTTACAGTCTCCATCGTCATCAAATACAACTCCTGTCATTCTCCTCTTCCATTCACCTACCCAAAGACCAAATCTGGAAATAGTAACCAAAAGAGAAGCCCACGTCACGCACAGAGCAGGGAAAGGTTGAAATAATTGAAGGGTAAGTGATCTTTTTTTCACTCTGATTCTGTGTGTAAAGCTACAATAGGAAGTGCAAGACTGGGTAAAGAAGCTGTTAAGCACACACACAGCTGCTCTGTGTGCAGAGTGGAAAAAATGACTGAAATGCTGCTTTGCTGATCAAAGCAAGGTGAGAAAGTGCCCGGGAGGGGCAGTTTGGAGTGCTGGTGCTGGTTCTGCTGGTTCTGGATCCGTGTCTGCTCCTGCTGGGGGGAGCAGAGGCTGTGCACAGGCTGGCATGGCCGTGGCTGGTCTGGAGGAGCTCCGAGCCGGGATGTCGGAGTCTCCCGCTGCTCAAGAGCTCTTGTGTCATTTCCTTCTCCCTTCCCCACTCCCAGCCCCTCTCGGCTGGGCTGGTGAGCTGTGTGCTCCTGTGGGGCAGGATGTTGTGCCTTGCTGCTGCTGCCTGCTGTCCCTCAGCTCCGGGAGCCTTTCCTGGAGAGGAGCTGGCGGTGCCTGTGCCAGGATTTTCCGAAGGGAAGCGTTGATGGGGGCTGGAGGAGGCACACACTGCCTGGCAGAGCCAGGAGGCCTCTCCCTGGAAATGTTTGCCTCCAGGCTTTCCTTTTGCTGCGAGGGTGGTGGATGAGATAGGAGGAGATAGAAAACCAGCTTTGGTGAAATCCAGAACCCTGGCTGAAGCATTAGTGAGCTCCAAATGGTGGGGAGCTTGCTTTCCCACCCCATCCCCAGCTCTGTGCTTGCATATATTCTATATTGTATTCATTTTCCCACCCCATCCCCAGCTCTGAGCTTACATATATTGTATTTCCACACATGTTCTCGTGTAGATGGACAGGATACGCCTTCGCTTGCATTTGAGAACTTCTCTTTAAACATCTGGGTTTTCTGGTTTATTGCTGTTGTGGGTTTGTTGGGTGGTTTTTTTTTTTTACCCCTGCAATGTTTGTTCATGCAAAATTCATATCTGGGAAGGGCATCTAAAATCCCTGCTTCTGAGTCAAAAAGGGAAAGTATGGAAGTGAAAAGAGAGATTGTATCGTTTAAGAAATATGATTCATGAATTAATCCTCGTCTGCTCCACCATCTGTAGCGTGTGTTTCAACACAGAAATCCTGGGTTATATCTCTTTAAAAAGCTTTCTTCTTGCTGATTGCCTGTGTTTGCTGCAGCTCTAACAGGGAATTTGCTTCTTTTTGGGGAGAGAGTGGTGGGATTTATTCACAGCCTGGGTGGGTGCCCCCACCTGTGTCCGAGCTGTAGGTCAGCTGGACCCAGCAGCTGAGGAGGCTGCAGAGCCTTTTGGGAAGTGCCAGCTCTCTGTGAAATGCCATGAGCCTGGTGTGCAGGCAGAGCTCGTGCATGGCTGTTTTTGTTGTGGAATTGTAGCTGCATCTCTGGAGCAAGAGATGGGCAGTGATGGCAGGAGGTGCAGGAACCTGTCGAGATCCTTCTGAGAAAGAAGTGACTCTTTCTGAAATGGACTGGAGCTCCAGAAAATAAAGCTGAGATAGTTCCCATCTTCTGTTTCCTGGTGATGTTTTTGTGATTTCTTTGTAGATAAAGAGAGAGGGGAGGTTGCCCATCGTGTTCCCAAAAAGAAGGTGCCATGCTTTGTGCTTCCAGGAGAAATGGGGGATGAGGGACACTGGGAGTTTTGGAGGTGACCTTTTTCTGATTTGACTCTGAATTGTTTCCCAGATTTTTGCAGGGAACAACTTTTCTTTTTAAATACATTTCTCAGGTTCCTCTTCTTGAAGCAGTTCAGACCCAGGATGGCTGAGCCCTTCTCATCCTTCCTGGACAGTCCCTGAGCAGAGAAGTTTCAATCCCGCATCCACCATCAGGGCCTTTCCTGGATTTCTCCTTTTCCTGGTTATGGGATGTGCCTCATCCCTTTTCTCCCATGCCTCACGTGCTGGTAAAAGCTGAAGTGTTGTTCCCGTTGTTCTGGAGGGGGATCTGAGCTGCTGGATGGGGTGGATGTTGGGTGGCCTTGCCACAGCTCACGGTGGCCTCAGCCCGTGGCTTGGAGATGCTCCCACGTGGCCACAGCCCCTCCTGTGCCAGTGCCACTGGTGTGAGCACAGCCCTGGCTAGCCCTGCTGGGGCTGGTGGATGGAGGAGATGCAGGAGCTGAGTGCCCCAGTGAAGTACTGTGGGTTCACTGCCTTGCATCCATCCTGCTGTCACGCCTCTCTGCCTCCCTGACTCACTGCCATCCAGCCTCTCCTTGCAGTTCCTCTTTGCTCTGGGAACACCCACTGGACAGGGCTGGAGCAGAGCCCTGGTGCTTCCCGTTGCCTCGGGAGCTTCTTTTCTAATTGAACATTTAAAGCCAGGATGGGAAAGGAAAATGCCTTTTTTCAGGAGCAGCAATAAAGTGTTGAAAGGAAGGAGGATGTGGGGGATGCTCTGTCCTGTGTCCACGTGCTGAGCCCATCGAGGCTCTTCCATGCTCCCTAAGAAATGTCTCCCCATTCCCTCCATTATCACAAATCCCTTCCTGCCCACTCACCAGGGAACCCTTGGATGTGCTTTGTGACACAAAAAGTCAACTCCACAAGCACCCAGAATCCCAACACTACCATAAATAGCTGTGTCTGGAGGGAAAAGGGCATCAGCAGTGGTTCAGCAAATGTTCAACCCAGATTGGAATTAGGCTGAAACACATCCCTGTCCCAGGGCCAGGGCCAGGGAAGGGCTGGAGCTGTGCCAGGGCAGGGTTAGGTTGGATATCAGGGAAAGGTTGTTCCCCCAGAGGGTGCTGGGCACTGCCCAGGCTCCCCAGGAATGGTCCCAAGGCTGCCAGAGCCGCAGGAGGGTTGGGATACCACTCCAAGGGGCAGGATGGGATTGTGCCCTGTGCAGGAGCTGGATTCAATGATCTTGTTAGACCCTTCCAGCTCAGAATATTCCATGCCTCTGTGGCACACCCTGCATGGAAAATGCTGCTGTGAACACAGGTCAGATGTGTTCCTGGCTCTGTCCATCTCACACACAGACACACCTGGGCATTCACAGATTTTGGCAGTAACTTGCTCATTCCTTGTGTGCCTTTACAGTATTTCACCATTTTGTATATTTCTTAATTGCCTCAATCAATCATTTTTGTTTGGTGAGAGTTTCTAAGCTGGCTTGCCATCCTTTACCTGCCCCATGCTGCTCTGGGAAGCTGAGATGGTTTCCTGGGGGCTCTGCTGCAAACCTCCAGCCCTGTCGGGTGTGTGCTGGTCCCTCCTGTGCCAGCTGATGCTGGTAATCACTTCTCCAAAGTCTCCATAAAACAAGGGTTATGGGCTTTGTGACCAGAGAATGTCTGTGTTTACCAGTGTTGGCATTTTGTGAAATACTTTGAGCTCCCACAGAAGCTTTGCAGCTAAAACAACCCCACCAAACCAACAAGAGGTAAAACAAATTCTATCAGAAATGGGAAAAAGAAGCAGTCCAGGCAGATTCCAGTTTTACTTTTTGTTTTAAGCTTTGATTAAAATCAGCAGCTTTTATTTAAAGTAGGGAAAAAAAAGTATTAATGCTCACCTGTATTTCCACCTCAGTGTGGGGTTGTAAATGAGGGGTCTGGTGGATCACCCCAGCTCCTCCTCCCTCTGCAGGGTCCCCTCTGATCACACAGTGTCCCCTGGCAGGGTGACAGTGCTGGTGGCACAGGACATGTGACTTTCCTCCAAGGTTTCTTGTGGACAAAGAAAGGAGAAGCATTGATTCCCCATCAATTCTTTAGGACCCCAGTGAAACAGCTGCTTGTTTCTCCTAAACAATTATGCCAAGATGGAAATTGGCTGGTGTCTGTATGGACTTTCTGGATGGGGAAAATTAAGCAGTAATAGCTGGAAAAATAATATGGGCTATGAGATAATAGATGCCTGAGGGATAAAATTAAGCAGTATTTTACAACGAAGGAAGAGGGTTTGGCAATAAATAGTTTGCCTTTGACTTCCTTTTGTTTGCCAGAGGACTGATGTTTGGAAGAGGTTGTCCTGGGCTGTATTTTCCAAGCAGATGTAGGAAAATAGTGAAGGTATGGAGGATTTTCAGTCCCTCCCAGAAGGCTGGTGCCAGGCTGGGGTGCAGCTCACCCTGCCAGCACTGCCTGTGTGTGGGATGTGACAGGGCTGTGACACTGGAGCTGCTGTGGGAAATCCCACCCTTGCAGGGGGATGTTTAGAAGAGAATAGCAAGGTTTACCAAACAAATGGGGAAAGGATTGGGTTTAAATGCCATGGGGAGCCCAGAAAGCCCAGGGAGGGGTGCTGGCATGTTCAGCACCCCAGCAGGATCCCAGGGGAGGTGATCCCACTCTCCCTGGCTGCTGTGCTGTGAGCAGCCCCTTCCCAGCAACGCCACAACCCTGGGGTTTGGTTTTGTTCTGCCATCCCTCCGTGATGTGCTTTCTGCAACAGCTCCATGAGCTCCTGGCTGAGGAGGTCATTTGGAAATGCTCTTTCCTCCATTTCAGGGGCCTGCTCAGGCTACCACCATGCCCTTCACTCGTGCCCAGGGAATGTGCCAGGGTGGGCTGGGAAAACGCCGTGGTTGCCTCCTGGTGCCAGTGGGAGCATCGTGGGGAGTGCAAGATTCTCTGCTCCAGGGGCACCATCGTGCTGGTTCCTCATCACTTTGCATGAAATAAAAGCACGGTTCAAACAGAGGGGCAGCCCCTAATCCCACCTTCCCAGGGATGGATTCGGGTGCAGCAGGATGAGATAGGAGATCTTTAGCCCAGGCCAGCTGCTGAGAGCTTTTCATTTCACAGATCCCAGGGAAAGCCTCCCTGCCAGGTGGGGGGATTTCCTCAGAGTGGAGGGTCTCAGGAGAGTTCATCCAGAGTCCTGGCTGTCCCCAGGAGCTGAGTGGGACTTGGGAATGCTCAGCACCTCTGCAAACGAGGCCAAACGCTCTAGTGCATCCAGAATGGAATCATTAAGTCGCTGTGCACTGAGGCTCTGGTTTTATTCATGGAGTGTAATGTGATTCATTTGCCCTTTTGCTCTCGTGTTGAGCAGGCCATCATCTCGTATGCATCGCTGGCTGCAGGCACAGCTCTGCTTAGTTATTATTTTTAGGGTTTTTGGCTGGGAGGGAGCAGATCTTTTCATCATGTGCAGAGTGGCTGCAGAGCTGAGTGGCCACAAATCTGGTGCTCTCCCAGCCCTGGTGGGGAGCTTTTAGCTGAGCTCAGCTCTGCTTCTCCAAACCCCTGGTGAGGATGCCTTCTCCTGCTCCAGCCCCAGTGCCAGGGCAGTGCTGGAGCCCCTGCACCTCATCCAGGGCAGCACTGGAGCCCCTGCACCTCATCCAGAGCAGTGTTGGAGCCCCTGCACCTCATCCAGGGCAGCACTGGAGCCCCTGCACCTCATCCAGAGCAGTGTTGGAGCCCCTGCACCTCATCCAGGGCAGCACTGGAGGCAGGAGGGGCACGCTGGGGGAACCATCCTTGGGTGTCCTGGTGAGCCCCAGTCCCCACCAGCCCCTTGCAGAGGAGGGTTAAGCTGTTTGCTGGGTTAAGCTGTTTACTGGGGAACCCAAACCCCAGGTTTATGGATGTGGCACAGGATCCTGTGGTAGATGTAGGATGGGACCTTGCTCTCTGCCTGATGAACTGATTGAAAATGGGTGAAGGACACTGTGGGTGCTCACTGCTGCAGGTGTCTTAGTGCAGCCAAGGAGGGAAATTATTCCTCCTTGGAGTTAAAAGAAGAAGGACACCAAGCAGGGCTAGAGCAAAGGATACAAAAGGATGGACAAAATGCAATTTTTTTAATTTTAGCATGGGAAGCATCAATTAAGCCACTAATTCCTAAAGAATATTAATGAGTAAATCAGTTGGAGTCACTGCCTGTCATAGTGGGACAGGCCCAGAGCGTTTCAACTCTGCATGTTGGATCTGCACCTGCAAAACAAGTCAGAACTTCCCTCCCAGCCCTGACTGTGGTGGCCAGTCCTTTTTAATCACAAAGCCCTGAACTCTGTCCTGCTGGCACATTCCAAGTGGTCACCCTGCATGGCCCAGTGACCATCTCCAAGTCCTCAGGTGACCCTGGGTTTCTGATGCTGAAGGGTCACAGCACGTGTGAAAATCAGTGAGATTTTAGAAGCAAAGGGCAGGAGGAGGGGAGTTAACTCCATGTATTTCTTTTCTTTTTTGCCTTGTCCTCTTCTTCCTTTTATCTCTCCCTGTACACTTCAGAGCCCAAATCCATGCTGGGAAGGACCCACAGAAAACAACGTGTGAGGCACAGGCGAGGGGCAAGGCGTGAGCATAGTGCTTAAATTGATGATTTTCTTACACTTTGTTGATGGGGAGGCATAAAAGAAGGTCAGGTGTGGATATAGATAAGGGGACAGCGTTTTCAGAAGAGCTTGGAGCCAGGAGCAGTTTGGGAAGGGGAGGTTTTTAGCCTCCAACGATTTGGGAAGACAAAAGAGGTGGAAGCAGGAGGTAACAACGCCGACCTTCGCCGCTCTTTGTTTGCAAGAAATGCACAAATCGCTGCTGATATTGCTGAGTGCTTTCCTGCTGCTTTGTGGCTTGATTTGGAGCTGCAGCCCTTCCGAGCCTGGTTCCTGACATCCAAAAAAACCCCAAAAAACCAGAAACCCAAACAAAACAACCAGACAAATCCCGGCCGACGGAATCGTAATCGTTCTCTCCGTGGTGCCCGCTGGGAGGACCGGGACACCAACACCTTCACCTTGCATCAGCCTTACATCCTGGGTGGATTTGGTACAGATCAGTGCATTTTGGAGAGTTCTAGAAAGGTCAGAAACAGAGAAGAAGCTCTAACAGCAGTGCAGCAACCAGCTGGCTGTGCTGGGTTTCGTTTCAGTGCCATAGTAACACCAGGAGCACCGTGCCCACTGGATGCTGTGCCCCCCTCTTTTTGCCAAGAGACAAGCCCATAAGAAGGTGTTTCCTTCCTGGAGAATTTCTCTGAGGCAGTAATGGGCTTTTTGGAGGGTTTGGTGCTCGTACCCAGAGATGTAAGGTGGGTGATTTACAAGGCACTGTGCAAATGCCAAATTGTTAGGCAGAACTGCTGCTGATTTAGAAGGCAGTTAAAGCTCTGAATGTGCCAAGTGCCAGTAGAGTGTTTCTACAGATGGAATAACTGGAAATATTGGAGAGATTCCAAAGGTTTAATCAAATTCAACCAGGTTTTTTTCCCCTTTTTCTTTTTTTTTTCTTTTTTTTTTTTTTAACTGCAGAGTTCTCTGAGGAATGCTGGTAGAAATAGTAGATTATTCCACTGCCTTTAGTACCGTGGGGGAGATTTTTACAGATGAATATAAAGCAAACACACAAGACTTTGAAGCAAACACATGAGTGGGTCTATAGACGAGGGCTGGAGCAGCAATGCCCTGAAATGCTGGACCAGAGTAGGGAACATCTCAGATTTCCTGGCAGGAGGCTCCTTGGAAGCAGAATGATGGGTTTGCAGTCCCTCAGCACAAAGGGAGGTGGCAGCCACAGAGTCCCTGGTCCAGTTCTGCTGGACCCAGGCAGGTTTTGGTGGGATTCTGGGCATCCTCTCCGTGCTCACAGTGCAGTGCTGGGACATGCATATGTTTCTGCACAGATGCCCACCTTCCTCTAGTCTTGTTGACAGCCTTTCCAAGGCTTCTTATTTAGCCAGACCATATGTGCTTGGGCATGGAGATAGTGGGATGTGGAAAGAGCAGCGCATTATCCTTGGGCTGCAAACACCATCAGGAGCAATTCCCAGCAAATTCTGCTGGTGCAGAGATCCAGAGCTGCTGATCCTGCATTGCAGGGCACAGGGAGCCATCAGGGGCAATTCCTCCCCTCATTTGTCAAAACCAGGGTCCAGAAAGCCATTTCCCTTTGTTCCAGCCCCAAACCAGGGTCCAGAAAGCCATTTCCCTTTGTTCCAGCCCCAAACCAGCTCTCACTGTCCACTCCTTGAATATTCATCCCCAGCATGGATGGAGGCCACGGGGGACAGGGGAAATGGTGTCTCCAGGTGCAGTTTTGCTGCTGAGGACCAGGCTGGGGAAGGGGTTGGAGATTTTTCCATGGTTTTTCACTTGTTGGTGCAGAAAATGGAGAGCCCATCCCCATTTCTGGCGGCAGGGTGTTGTTTGGGGGGAGGTGGCAGGGCCAGGATGTGGCTGTCAGGAGTGGCTGTCCCAGGAGCAATGCTGGGGGTGCTGGAGCTTTTTCTGGGTGGGGGCTTTTTTCAGCAGAATTTTTGGGTTTTTCAGACAGCCTGATTGGATCCATTAATTGTCATTTATTTATTCTTGTAAGAGAAGTTTCCTGCTTTTCCTGGGGTGTTTGGTATTGATCCTCCCTGGATGTGGGTACTGTCCCTCCGAGGTGCTGCCGTGCTCCTGGCACAGACCCCGTGTGGCTCTGAGCTGTGATTCTCATGGAATAAATGGCTCCAAAGCCATTAGCCTCAGTGCCACAGTCTGCTGCTCCTGCTTTCCTGCCCCCACCTCCACCCTGCCATTGATCCAGCCTGCTCCCTGTTTGCTGCAGTCAGGGCTGCCTCTGCTGCTGCGCACAAATTGCCTTAAAATTGAATTGCTTAAAACCATTTCATAAACATTCCCTCCCCTTCCTGATCCTGGCCACTGTGCCAGCCAGAGCTGGAGCTTTCATGTGATGCTTTCATGTGATTTTACCTGGCCAGGGGGTGGGGCAAGATTCTCAATTTTTTGGGTGTGTTTGTGTGGTTTTATTTTTATTTTTTTTTTAAGTCAGTGTAAAAATTAAAGCTGATGTGGTTATAGGAGTCAGCTCCCTGAAGAAGCTGTTGTCTGTCCATGGATCTGTGTCTTTGGTGGTGTATTCCTGCCCAAAGGATGTCCTGGTGTGCCTCAGCTCCTCCTGGCTTTGCAGGGATCGGGATTCTCTCTGTGCCATGTGCCACCAGCCCCTCTGAGATGAGAGCTCTGGTGCTCGTGCTGCCGTGCTGGGCAGTGCTCTGGCAGCTTTGAGGCACAGGATCATTGCTTTCCTGCTGGTGAGGCTGTGGTGTGAGCAGAGGCACTTGGGAGATGTGGAGTTGTGGTATTTTGGAGGTGTTTACCTGCTGTAACACCCCGGGGCACAGCAGCTCCACAGCAGCATGGTGATGGTGTCTGGGATTTTGGAGCACATCCCTCCAGAGCACCTGGGGCTGCAGGGAGGAGGTGAGCCCCTGCTCACCTCCCTGGAGCTGAGGAGATGTGCTCAGAGGTGCAGGTGCCTCTGCCTGGGGCTGCAGGAGCCTCTGACAAAGTGACACAGGAACTCTCTGTGTCAGACACATCCAAATGCAGCTGTGCTGATGTCAAAAAGCTTTGTAAGGACTGTGGAAAGAAAGCTTGGAAATAAGAAATGGCTTTGCAGGTAGTTGTAGGTGTCACCCTGCAAAGGTGTGTTTGTACAAAAGGTGGTGTTCCATTGTCCCTCACTCACCACCCATCCCTCCAAACTCCTGTTTCTCCTCTTTACTCCAGACCCTCTCACAAGAGCCCTTCTGCAGCAATGTTTATCTCAAGTGCTGCTATATCAGGATCCATTGATCTTGTCACAAGATCATCTGCAGCCACCGGAGCTCTGAGGGTGGAACAGTGACACGAGCTCTGTGCTCCTCTGGGGCTGGCCTTGGTGCTGCTGGGAGGCTGCACCAGGGTGGGACTGCCTGGATCTTCCTCGTGGGCTGTGACCCATCCCAGAGCATCCCCAGCATGGAGGGCCCAGCCCAAGGTGATCATCTGATACAGGGGTCTCCTCCAGCCAGGTCTTAGGAGCTCTTGGAGATCTGTATCACACCTGAGATAGCTCAGCTACCTCAGATGGCATAAAATCACCAGGTTGGCTCCTGTGGTAGTATTAGAAACAGAAAAGTTTTAATAAAAGGCAAAATAACAAAGCTCTTTACAGAGAAAAACCAAGAGGCTCCAGGTAAAGCACCTCACAAAAGCAATTAGTTCCTTTGTTCTCTTCTTTTTCTGGTAAATTGCTTAAGCAGGACTTTTTGGCTTCTGTCCAGTTGGGTATCCTTAAGTTTGAGGTGAAGTCCCCAAGGTCCTATGAGGTGTCTTTTCACCTAATTGAGAAGAGAAACTTCTGGGTTTTTTTCCTTTTTAAAGAGATAAAGGACAAAGTATAGTTTTGTCACTCATCAACAAGTGGCCCATTGCTACAGTCATCTGTCTCCAGGAGGTGACAGGACCCAGCTGAGTCTCAGTCCTCTGGCACCCTCTTAGCCAGTTTGCAAATCTTTGTGGAAATCTGCCTGAATTCATCCTGGGATTCCTCCTTCCTGCCCTTGCCCAGGTCCTGCAGTCTCTGGAACACTCCTTGCACATCCTGGAGAATATCCTGGAGAATATCCTGGAGAATATCCTGGCTGGGCCTTCCCAGCACTTGAAAGTTTCCTTTTGTGTAACACTGAAAGCTGTTAGAGCAAGCTCCTGCAGGAATATTTCCCATGCCCACAGATGTCCCTAAACTCTTCTCTAACCCTGTCTGCAGGAGGTGATGGTGTGGCAGGGCAGCAGACACACCTGGCCCTGTGAAGCCTCCTTGTGCTCACCCTGTGACCTCCCTGCCTGCTGTGCTCCTCCACCCTTGTCTCTTGATGGCAAACATGGTGCTGCTGCATCCAGTCAGTTTTTCTGTGTCGTGGCATCTGTACAGGCTTCTTCTTTGGGTATTTCACATGTAATAATAAGAAATCAGTGTAGTAATGATGATAAGAAATCAGCTTTAATTTTACACTGACTTTAATGGTGGTGAGGCCCTGGCCCAGAGCAGCTGTGGCTGCCCCTGGATCCCTGGCAGTGCCCAAGGCCAGGCTGGATGGGATTTGGAGCAGCCTGGGATGGTGAAAGGTGTCCCTGCCCATGGAATAAGATGTTCTTTAAGTTTTCTGCCAACCCAAGCAATTCTGTAAGTCTTACTGACAGCCCTGAAGTTCACCCAGAGAACCCAACACCCATGGTGGAAATTTATTTGCACATTTTAGTTCAGGCAGGGCCACCTTCAAGTGCAGACAGCAATTTCAGTTTCTGTAGGTGTTGTCATTCCTGTTGTCCTGTCAGGCAGGAGGTGGCCGTGCTGTCAGGCTCAGAGCAGGCTCAGCAATAAACCTTGTCAGGAAATCCTTGGTTTACTCCTGCTCTGGAGCTGGAGGTGAGGTGCTGCTGCCAACATGTTGTGTTCCCAGCCCTTCTTCTCATCCTCAAGCTCTTCCTTTACATCTGTTTTGAAATGTTATTACCTCTGGAGCCCGATTTCCTCCCTTGTCCCAAGAAAAAGAGGAGGAAATTTGCCAGGACAGTGCCGTGTGTCTGTGTTTTACAGTACTGACCTCATGTGCCACAACCAGGTGCCACCCCAGATGTGCTGAGGGT
Source organism: Passer montanus (assembly GCF_014805655.1). Classification (NCBI taxonomy): domain Eukaryota; kingdom Metazoa; phylum Chordata; class Aves; order Passeriformes; family Passeridae; genus Passer; species Passer montanus. The sequence continues at coordinate 1,571,155 of NW_024372813.1, forward strand.
GGCTTGGCTGTGTCATCCTGCCCTTGCTGGAGAGGACAGGACAGGACAGGACAGGACAGGACAGGAGGTACAGCCTGAAGCCCCTCACCTGAGGGCCTCTGAACTCAGGCAAACTGAGTGCTCCCTGTTGAGGTTTTCAAAGGAGAGAGATGGAATCCCAACCAAAAATGAGATTATAAATCAGAATCTCCTCTTCTGGCACAAGTGCCCCAAAGAACAATGTTTTGAGGGTCACTCGCAGGTTTTCCTCTTTTTCTCAGATGGACCAGAACATTTCTTTCCAAGGAAGTAGAGAAAACATGAACTGTCTCTTCCACTCAGTAGTGATTTTTTTGTCAGCTCCTGGTGGTTGTTCCCCAGCCTTGGCAGGGAGGCACTGGGATGTCCCTGGAGCCATCACCCACCTGGGACCTGCTTCTGCTCTTCCCTCCTTCCCTTCCCACACCACCCAGGGCTCATCCTGTGGCTCTTGGCCAGACAAGGAATTTAGTATTCAGGAAGTTGGGAAGTTTGACTGTCCTTGGGCTAATTAGCTCCTTGAGCACAGGGGAGCTCAGATCACAGTTCAAATGGCTGTAATTTGAGTGAGCTTGAGACAATAGGAGAGGATTAAGTAGCAAAATTGTGTCTATTACTTTGGCCAAAAAAAAGGAAAAACTGTTCAATTTGAGTAGAATATATAATTTTCTGAGCATGAGGGTTAGGTATTAATGTGGGCTTGGCAGAGTTCATCATTTGTAAGACTGCACTGAGAGTTCTTCACGTGCTGAGATCTGAGATCAAGGCTGGAAGTCAAGCACAACTTTCTGCAAATTCCCCTCCGAACAAAGAATTGGCCTCAACAAAGAGGTGACTGGGGAAGATTTAATTGCTTATTTTTGTAGGAGGTCCTCCTAAATGGTCTTCTGGTCTTAAACCCTGTGGATATCTATAAAATTTTGGAGGTATCTTTTCTCAGAGAGGAGCCCTGCAAGCATCTGCCTCCCTTTTCCAGGCTAAGAGCTCCCCTGGAGGGGATCCATCTCCAGAGGTCTCTCCCCTCAAAAGGGCGTGGTAGAAACACAAAAGCCCAAACACCCTGGGGATTCAAAACAATGCAACCTGGAGTGAAAGCCTAGCCTTTCCCCCTGTCTCTGCTGGCAGCAGATGTTGGAATCCAGGTGTTCTGCAGGCAGAGGGCTGCATGTGCTGCATCCCTGGGAGTCCTGAGTGGTGTTTTCATGCTTTTAGTGGCATTGTGCAAGGCATGGCTGAGGGACAGAATCATTCTTTGTCCATCTAGAATGGGTAAATGGTGTATTTTAGTTTAATTTTTTTTTTCTTTTTTAATACTGTGTGCCTGCATCTGTTCCGACAGGGGAAAAACAATGCTAATTGGAACATTGGATGGAGTTTGGAATCAATGAGAACAAACATTACGAGACTGAGAAATTTAAAGGGAATTTAGTCAAAATATCTGAGCTTAAGGACTTCCAGGAGTGGTTTTGGTTGGCTTAAACTTGAGCATGATGAGAATAAAAAGCCTTTGGTGGCTGATTTCTGCACTAGCTGAACTCACAGGGCAGTGTGAGAGCATGGGTTGGGTCATGGAATTATTTTGGTTGGAAAAGCCCTTTAAGATCTTTGAGTCCAGCCATTCCCCCAGCACTGTCAAGGCCACTTCTGACCCATGTCCCCCAGTGCCACATCCACATGGCTTTAAATCCCTCTAGGGATGGGCACTCCACCACTGCCCTGGGGCTGGGCAGCCCTTTGAGGGAATAAATTGTCCCTGTTATCCACCCTAAACCTCCCCTGGCACGCCTTGAGGGCAGGGATGTCCTGCTACTGCTTTTATTTTCCTGTAAAGAAATCAGGTTTAGCATTGTACAGATAATGCAGGAAAACCACCCAGTTTTGTCTTTTCTTGCTGTCCCACCAATGTCTGTGACCTGTGAGGGATTCAGAAGGTGTTGGATCAGCAGATCCCTGCTGGAACAGGTCCTGCCCATGCCAGCCATGATTCCAGGGAGCATTGTGGAGACACTTGTGCTGCACTGGGGAATGTGCTGAGGTACCAAGCAGCTGTGGTTGTATTTTCTGTGTGGATAAAGAGGTTCCTGCACAGCCATACTTAGGATTTATAAAGCTTTTAGCTGAGAATTTGCTGTTCAGGACAGAGGGACACAGAGAGACTCTAATGCTGCCTCCAGTCTCCTTTGAAGCCTGGGCAGAGGTCATGTTTACAGGTGTTTTTTAATTTTGGCTTATTTCTTCAGGTCTGCCCTTTTTTTTTTTCTCCTCTAAGCTGAAGGCTTGTGCTTCCTTGGTTCTCTTGCTGGCCACCTTTAAATCACTCAGGGAACGAAGCATTGGCTTCACCAGCATTTCCTTTATTCCTCCTGTGTTGGCTTCTTTGCTTGAAACCTCTCAGTAGGCAAGGGGTTAAACAGCATCCTTATGGTTCTTCCAGTTACCCCATCAGGACTGTTTAAAAATTAGCTTCTCCCCACTTACTGCACTATAATTAGGATCCAGGAGTTGTGGGGAATGATTTCACAAAGTGACTTGGTGTACTCGCCCGTGCACCCCAGGGAGCCAGGCAATTATGCATACATAATTCCACTCTTTGAATATTTTCTCTTTCTCTGCATAATTTCTCTCTATTCATCTTTCCAGTGTCCTTCTGAGATAAACTTAGAAGTCTCAGCTTTCAGAATTTAAAAAAAGCTCCTGTGCCTGCATGTGCACTATTTGCATTTGAGCCAGCAGCCGTTCTGGGGGCTGTGGCAGAGGGGAGAGGCTGGCACAGAGGGCACGGGCCTGGGGAAGGAGGCAGGTGCCTCTGGGCAAGGGTCAGACAGGGGCTGGGAGCCACAGAATAGAATCACAGAATTGCTCAGGGTGGAAAAGCCCTCTCAGGTCCAGCCCAGCCACTCCCTCAGCACTGCCAAGGCTGACCCGTGTCCCCAAGTGCCACATCCACATTAAATCCCTCCAGGGATGGGGATTCCTCCACTGCTTGGGCAGCTGTGCCAGGGCTGGACAAACATTTGGGCAAAGAAATTTCTCTTAAAATCCAGTCTAAACCTCAACAAAAGGTTAAGGCTTTGAGAATCCTGATCTGGTGAAAGATGCTCTGCTCCCAGCTGGGGGTTTGGTTGGGATGATTTTTAGGAGGTTCCCTCCAGGGATATTTTGGAGCTGCCCCTTTCAGGGGTGTGTTTTGGTTCTCATGCCCTGTGTGTGCTGTTCTCAGGGAATTCATGGCAGCCTGGCAGGGAAGCACAAGTGACTGCAGCATCTTTCCCCTGCTCCAGTCAGTTTATCTCTATAAACTTGCTGTTGACATGATGCAATTTCTCCTGGTTGCAGTGCAGCTGTAGAGAAGCAAAGTTGTGATAAAAGACAACTTGTTGAAGGGATTCTTTGTCATACTCACGATTCATCTACAATTCCTTTTTTTCCCTGGCCAGGAGTGTGGTGGTGCTTTGCAATTATCTTTGCATTTGATGCCTGTTCCTTCTTCCCCCCCCACCTCTCTTTCTTCCTGATTCAAGTTCCCAATTCATTCTCTCTTCCTTTTAGCTTCTTCTCCCTTTTTTTCTGTTTTATCCAGCACCTTCTCAAGGCACTGAAGCTGTAAGTGCTGCACTGTGGTCTGAGGAAGAGCTACTGTTCTACTTCCCAAAGAAAGCTCATTGTGTAGTGCCCTGAAAAACGGTTTAAACAACACAAGGGAATAAAGGCACCACATTGCTCTGAAAGTTTTCCTTTTCTTTTCCTTTTTCCTTTTTTATTTTTTATTTTTTAAGGAATAATACATAAGCTGCTAGGAGAGGGCAGAAGTGTCTCCTGCTTCTCTCTGGTTGTGCCTGTCAGGCTGTGAAATTCTAAGGAAACCTGTGTTTTTACATGGGAGCTTGAAAGCTGGACACCCCACCTCCAAACCTTTGCTGTTCTCGGCATTATCCTCATAATCCTAACAAAAAAAATCCTCAGATTGTTCCCAAACAGCCCACAATCAAAGCTTACAAGGCAGTAGTGTAATTACTTGCTTTCTTTTTTGGTGCCAGTTTATTGCCACCTTATGTAAGACACTCCAGCACGTTCAAAGGGGCTTTTTAGCAGTGAGAGCTCAGTGATTCCACTCCCAGCAGAGTTATGGGGGCTGGCAGCAGGACAGGGATGGGTTTGGATCCTGGCTCCAGTTCTGCAAGTGGACAGAGGCCCTGGGTGTGCCAGAGCCATCCATCCCTGCTGGACCCAGCCCTGCTGGATCCCTCTCAGCCCCCCAGCCCCACCTGCAGCAACTCACCCTGGGTGCATCCATCCCTTCCTGGCCAAAAAGGCTTTCAGGCACCATTTCAAATTTATTTAGCCAATTAGTCAGGTATGTGCATGGGGCTTTTAAAATGAAAATTATTTTAAATGTTATATTACACACATATATATATATATATATTTAATAGTTTATATATAATATATATATGTATTTTATGTACACACTATATATTTATTGCATATTTATTTATATTATGTATTTAGAAGTCACATAAAATTAATGACACCTTAAGGCAATTAATGGGGTAATTATTATCATGACTGTTACTATTGCCATTATCATCACCATCCCTATTCTTTTCCCTCCTCATCACTGTCATTGTCACCACCATTCCTGGTGTTTCCCAGCTGGCAGAACCTCCCCAGATGTGCTGCTGAGCCCTGGGTGGTGAGGAGTGATCCCTGTCTGTCCCAGGGTCAGGGAGTGCAGGGCAGTGCTGGCTCCTGCTTTAACATCAGGATCTTTATCCACAGGGATTGCTCCAGTGAGCCTTGTCCTTTGCCCAGCTTGTGGTGGAAAGAGGGCATTTTGGGGTGGAATTTTGTCAGCTCTTCCCATCTCTGCTCAGCATGGCCACTGTGGCATCAACCTGTTTAAATAAAAGGAACTTTAAATTCAGTTCTCTTTTCGCCACTGGTGGGTGTGGACAGTGAATATCCACTGGTCCCACTTCCATGTTTGGTTACCTTTCCAGTGATTTCTTTCCCACTCATACAGCTGAGGGAGCTGGGAAGGGGCTCACCCTGGAGAAAAGGGGGATCAGGTGGGACCTTGTGGCTCTGCACAACTCCTGACAGGAGGGGACAGACAGAGGGTGGTCGGGCTGTGCTCCCAGGGAACAGGGACAGGAGGAGAGGGAACGGCCTCAGGCTGGGCCAGGGGAGGTTTAGATTGGACATTAAGGAAAATTTCTCCATGGAAAATGCTGTCCAGCCCTGGCACGAGCTGTCCAGGGCAGTGGTGGAATCATTGTCCCTGAGGGGATTTAAAAGTTGTGTAGATGTGGCCCTTGGGGACAGGGGGTGATGGTGGCCTTGGCAGTGCTGTGCGAATGGTTGGACTCAAAGATCTTAGAGGGCTTTTCCTTCCTAAGCAATTCCATGATTCTCTGATTTTATGGCTTCAAACAATGATGCCAATTTGGTGCAGCTTAAACACAGAAGAGGGAAGTTCAAAGAAAATAGCTCTTTAATTGAAGCTAATAAAGAGGAAATGTTTATTTTGCTCATATCTGTGTTGTGCTGTTCTTAAGCCTTAAGCTGCACCTAAATCTACTTGTGTTTCCATGTGAACATTTATTCCTATTTCTGTTTGTGCTCTGCTTCCCCAAAACACAGGCAGGGTGCAAGGGTAGGAATGTTCCTGCCTGGCAAAGCCACCTTTGTGGAGTGAAATGCAAATGTTGTTTTGTTTCCAGTAGTGCTGCAGCCAGTGGTGATTATTTTGGTAATAACACCCAGAAGGAAAGTCACCCTTGGTTCTTACAGTGTGTGAGTGTCAGCTTTAAAGACAGCAGCAGAAAATTGGGAAGTGATGGAGAGTTTGGGACTTGGTAGGGAGGAAACCCAAGGTGGATTTCCTGCAGTCTCAGCCATGTCTGTCACCAGCCCACGGAACCAGGTGACAGACACTGCCCAGGAGCCACAGAGTTGTTGTGATCTAAACTGCACAGAGATACCATGAGCTGAATTTCTGTGATTTCTCCTGCTTTTCACCACGGATTCTCCAGCAGGACTCTGGGAATGCTCAACTTCGTGGAGTTGAGACAGGCTCTTCCTGGTGAAAAAATCATTTTAGAAAAACAGGCCCAAGCAGTTGAAGGTGTGATTCCAGCCACAGCATCCATGGATTCATCTCCTGAGGGGTTTGGAGACCCCGAGGGGAAGCTCCACCTTTGGCAGAGGAGGGCTGGGGACACGGGGACCGTGCTGGGGACACAGGGACCGTGCTGGGGACACGGGGACCGTGTCACCAGGCTGGTGACACACGTGTGGCTCACGTACCCGAGCTGCTCCGGCCAGGCTTGCCCAGAGTTGCCAATCTGGACTCCAGGGAGTTCTTTGGAAGCTGCATCTTGGCAAGCAAGGGCTGGTGACAGATGCTCACTCTTTGTTTTTCCCGGGATAAATGGGGCCAGGCTTTTGGAGGTTGTTATTATTAGCATTGGTGTTCCAGGCTTTTCAGGACACGCTGCCTCTGCCACGCCTCCTCTCCTGGGACAAGAAGGACATGGAGGGGCTGCAGAGAAGGGAACAGAGCTGGGGAAGGGGATGGAGCACCTGGAGAGGCTGAGGGAGCTGGGAAGGGGCTCCGCCTGGAGAAAAGGAGGCTCAGGTGGGACCTTGTGGCTCTGCACAGCTCCTGACAGGAGGGGACAGCTGGAATGGTCAGGCTGTGCTCTCAGGGAACAGGGACAACAGAGGGAACAGCCTCAGGCTGGACCAGGGGAGGCTCAGCTTGGATATTGGGAAAAATTTCTTCACTGGAAGAATGGTTAATTATTGGAACAGGCGGCCCAGGGCAGTGGTGGAGGCCTCATCCCTGAAAGTGTCCAAAAACCAAGTGTTTGTGGCACTTTGTGGTATTCTTTATTTGTCTTGGTGGTGTACAGGCGAGGGCTGGACTTGGTGATCTTGGATGTCATTTTCCAACCTCCATCATCCTGTGGTTCTCCCCTGGTTTCTCCACTGGTTCACCCCCAGGTTCCAGACTGCCAGCTCTTGGGCTGCCTTCAAAGCCTTGTTCCTCCTGCTTTTTCCCAGTGGCACAGATTCCCAGGGGCTTGTAAGGTTGTGAAACATTTTCTGCGACAGCGCTGTCACCCACGGGAGGCACGGCACTCCAGCTCTTCCTCCTCAGCCTACCTGGCAGAGAGAAAGGCTCTTCCAGCACTCCTGCAGCCACGGGGGCTGCGTGTGGCAGGAACAGTTCTGCACTTTGTGCTTTCCTTATCTGGGCTTGCCTGACCTATTTCTGCCTCTGGCTGTGGGCAGGAGCACCGTGTTTGCTTCCTCACCTTGTTTGCTTCCCTTGGAACTCGTGCAGGATTTAGATGGAGCCTATCCAGGTGTTCCTCTTGGTGTTTCCTCCTCCTCTTCCTCATGTTTCCCTGCCTGTGTTGCAGCACCTGTTGGCTCTGCACAAGTGAGAGTGATGTGACATCCCTGCAGGGCACAAGGGTGACAGCAGGGCAGGGGATGGCAGGGACCTGGCAGGCTGAGATGGTCACGGGTGGCTGCTCGTTCAGACCTGGTGACACAGGTGACACTGAGTAATTACCAGCAGCATCCAAAGGTTGTTGCTTTGGTTCCTGGAGTGCTGTCAGGTGGGGTCATCCCTGCTGGGATGCTCTTGCTGTGGTCCTGGTGGGGCTGCTGGTGCTTGGTGGAGCCCAGCAGGGGAACCCCGGCTGCTCAGCCAGCACAGGGGTTAATGGATATTCAATGGACACCTCCTGTGCCTTGGGCTTGCTCCTGACAGCAGTTCTGGGGCAGGGGGGGCAGGAGGGGAAGGACAAGAGGCAGCATTTCTTCCCGTGGCTGCCTGCTGGCTTTGGGGCACAGAGGGACAGGCTGGGGCTGTGGGGACAGAGCCTGCCCCACACAGACCCCGTGCTCTGGGAGAGCTGGGGGTGTCCAGCCTGGAGGGGAGAAGGCTCCAGGGAAGCCTTACAGCCCTTCCCAGGGCCTGAAGGGCTCCAGAAGAGCTGGAGAGGGACTTGGGACCAAGGGTGGAGGGACAGGACACAGGGAATGGCTCCCACTGCCAGAGGGCAGGGATGGGTGGGATATTAGGGAGAAATCCTTCCCTGTGAGGGTGGAGAGGCCAGAGGAGCTGGGGCTGCCCCTGGATCCCTGGCAGTGCCCAAGGCCAGGCTGGACAGGGTTGGAGCAACCTGGACAGTGGGAGGTGTCCCTGCCATGGCAGGGCTGGAATAAAATGATCTTTAAGGTCCCTCCCAGTCCAAAGCATTCTGTGATTCTGTGGTTCTCCGTAGAGGGAATTTCTCTTTTCCAACTGCATCATGTGGAATGTGGACACTGATATTTAGGATATGCCAAAGGCAAGCAGACCAGAATCCCTTTTTTATCACAATACTCTTTGATTAAGATCATTACAGCGACTGGGAGCAGCACTGCTGGTACGAGTGAGTTGGTATTTCTGTCTCACAGGCTGCAGCTCAGTGTTCAAGCTGTCAGCCCAGATGCAATTAAAAAAAAAAAAACCCCACACCAAAAAAACAACCCAACCCCCCCCTCCCAAAAATAACAGAAAACCAAAAATGGTTTTCATCCATTAAGCCATTTTAGAGCTGTGGTTTTAAAAAGTAGATTCTAACTTGCTGGGAATATTTTTATGGATATGTATCTACATGTTGTAAGGTTTTCAAGAAAAATCTCTTGTACATCTTTGGATTTCTTTGCTTTGTTACGTGAGAAGGGGCTTGTGCCTGTTAAATGGACCTTTGATGGAGAATTGGTCCCAAACACAACTGCTCTTTGCATGCTATTTTAAGTCCAGTTTAATTTGCCTTTCAGAACTGGGTTTTTTTGATTTTTTTTTTGAACCTCTGTAAAAAGAGGGCAACAATGCAGTTCCAAGCAAACCAACACCATTTAATGCAATGGTGACATCATGCAGGTAAATCAGAGCAGGAGCTGTAGTAACTGTGACTGTTTAAGGGTGGACTCAGGGAAAAATGTGGACAGACTGGATAAATGGTAAAAGATAAGGAACATGGTGAATCCTTACATGCTCAGAAATTGTGAGACTGGCTTAAACCATGTGATTTAAAAAGTAAATCCTGATTTCTTTTATGTGTGTGCTGGGTTTTCGAGCTTCCAAGTCGCACTTGTTTTATATTTTCAATTTCTTTACAGTTTGGTGGGCCAGGCACAGGCTTTGGTTCAGGTGAAACTGTCAGGTCTCAACTCCAGGAGCTCCAGCGTTGGGAAAGACACCAAACAGTCAGAGCTGATCACACAGGGCAAGCTGGAAGCACTAAATTTAGATCATTTAAAATCTTTCCCCTCTGCAGTGCTGCTGGGGTGTTAACCAAGGTGAAAAAAACCATGGAAGTGCTTTGAGTTCCAAACTGATCCCATCCTTTTCAATCCGAGCATAAATTCTGTGGTGCTTCACCTCCCTCCCACCACCAGGCCCAGAGAGAGAGGGGAACACTGTCCTTTTCCTCCCCATCCATCCAAAGAACTGGTAGCAGGGATCTGCTAATGAAATATTGGCAGATCCACGCCAGGAGAAGCAACAGTAAGAGAAATCTGTGCTGGTAGACAGGGGAGCTGCAGCAGTGACCTGACACGACTGAACCAATTCAGCCCAGAGATCTGATTGCTATTGAGAGAAAATATTCCTGGCTCCAAGAAAAGGAGGGTGAAAACCCTTTAGTGGGATGGAGTTGCACCATCTGTGACACCTGCATTCAGTGCTGGGCATAGGGGATAATAGGGAACGAGATTGTGCAGCAAAACATGCGTCATTTACCTCGGAATAAAGAGGTTTAATTTCTGAAAGGCTCTCAGCACATCTTGAAGTAAATGGGAGCCAAGGACGTTTGTCATCTGGCAGACTGAGGCACGGAGCCGGACTGGATGAACCTCTCAGGGCTTGCACATGGAAATTTCCTGCCTGTCCGTGGGTGGGTGGAGTGGGGAGGATCCCTGAGGGAGCCCGGCTGCCCCTGGGCCAGCAGTGTGGGGCTGAAAGGTGGCTGGGGGCCAGAACCACCACGGGGAAATGTTCTTGTCCAGTTCCTCCTGATGCCTCAGGTTTAGCTTTTCTGTTTTTCAGATTCTGTGCTGCTTTAGTGTGTGGGTCTGGGCTTCACATTAGGGGATGGTGAGCTCTGCACAGAGCAGGGAGACAAAACAATTCCTGCTCCAGCTGGGGACCAAGGACAGATGATCCAAATTCAGGCCCAAGAGCACAAACAATGTGGACTGAAGAGAGAAAAACAAGGATGGGACTGCATGGGCTGGAGCTGGAACTGGACAATGAACTGCAATATGCAAATGGAGCAGAACTTAAAAAACTGAGAGACCCTGTGACACTTGTGCATTTTGTGACCATTTTGGTTCATCTTGGGTTCATTTTGTGCCCATTTTGGTTCATCTTGGGTGCAGCCCTGGCTGGGCTCTTGTGCTGCCCAAGGTGGATCCATGGAGGAGATCCTTTTAATAAATCCCTGCTTTATTCTTGCCTCTGTCCAGCCTCTGCTCTAGGTCAGCCTGCACAAGGCATCACTCCCTGCCCTGGCTGGTTGTTGTCCAGGTGTTTGAGTGGCAGCTCAGGGATGCAGAGTGAGCCCAGGGGCTGGGGAGCATCCTCTGCACCCCCAGCCTGGCCCCTCTTCTCTGGGCAACTTCAGGTACCAGAGCAGTTTGTGATGGGTTATCTCCTTGGTACAGGTGTCTCTGTTAAAGAAAAAAGGCCAGTGAATGTTTCATATTCTCAGAATTTAAAGATGTGTTCAGTTGATGTGAGCCTTGGAAGTCTCCACCTTGAGCTGTGCTATTCAGTTGCTCCCTTGGATCTGGGTTTTTTCACAGAATCACAGAATCATTAAGGTTGGAAAGATCAGCAAGGAGGAGTGAGCCCTGGCTGGGCTTGGGTGCAGAATCAGAGCACTGCAGGATGCCTGGGTCTCTCATCCCAGGGGATTCCCACCTCTTCCAAAACCCATTACACATAAGTGGGGTCTGTCATTTCTGGCAAGTTATTCCCAGACAAATAGCAGTGAAAATGTTTTATGGACTGAATCACTGTGAGGGGTTTAATTGCTTCCTTTCTGCAGCACTTAATTCTTGCTGGGTTAAGTCACTCCTCTGGCAAGACCTTTGTGTTTTTCAGGTGAGGATGAGCCCAAAGCAGAAGCCCTCAATCCATCCCATAAATTGTTTTAAACCAGGGGTGAGGCAGGCTGTAGCACTCAGGTTGCTGCTTGGCACGGGAAGAGCTCTGGTTTTCCTACACAGTCATGGAATCACAGCCTTATTCAGGCTGGAGAATCCCTCTGAGACTCTCAGGTCCAACCAGTCCAAGGCCACCACTCACCCCTGTTCCCAGGTAACAGATCCACATGGTTTTTACATCCCTCCAGGAATGGGGGTTCCACCACTGACAGCCTGTGCCAGGGCTGGACAGCTCTTTGGGTGAAGGAATTTCCCCAAACAGCCAACCTGAGCCTCTCCTGGAACAATCTGAGGCTGTTCCCTCTCCTCCTGTCCCTGTTCCTGGGATAAGATCCCAAATCCCCCCGGCTGTCCCCTCCTGTCAGGAGCTGTGCAGAGCCACAAGGGCCCCCTGAGCCTCCTTTTCGCCAGGCCGAGCCCCTTCCCAGCTCCCTCAGCCTCTCCTGGTGCTCCAGCCCCTTCCCAGCTCCGTTCCCTTCTCTGGACTCATTCCAAGCCCAAAATGTTTTTAAATACTGACAAACTTGCAGATGAACCTTGGGGAGCAGAGCCCAGCCCTTGGAAACAGCTCCGGGCTGGCCGAGCTGACAGCTCCGTTCTCACTCAGCCTCTGACAGCCTCCACCTCCCCGTGCCCGGCCTAAATTGGCTCCTTTTGAAACCACTCACATTTCTTGGGGTGCAGTGTGAGCTGTGCAGCCCTGAGCTCAGCACAGCCCATTTATCAGCTCCTGCTCAGGGGTTTTTAGCAGGGATATCGTGTGGGTCTAGCACGCGGGCCGGGAGACGGCATCCGGCACCTTCCCCATTAACCTCTCCAGCGTGGCGAGCCAAAAGCCCTGGCTTTGGATTGCTGCAGGGCCTGTCCTGCTGGGAGAGCAGCCTGTCCCCTGTGCTTTAAATATACTTGGACATGCCAATCTCCTTTTTTAAGATCCAGGCTGGGAAAACAGACTCTGCCTGCAGCATCATTAGCGGCGTCACCTCGCCAGGGTAATATCCAGGAATCCTCTAAGTGACTTTAAGATGCTGTGCTAATGCCTTTTTCTTAAACAAGAGCCATGGGCACAGCTAGAGGACTGGTTTAGGACTTAATTTATGCGTTGCTCTGGAGTTTATTCAGTGGGTTGTTCTCTTGCTAAGACAAAGGATGGATATTTCACAGTGGTGGCTTGTGTGAGACCCCACGTGTCCCCAGCACAGGAAGGCCATGGAGCTGCTGGAGCGAGCCCAGAGGAGGCCAGAGTATTTCACAGTGGTGGCTCGTGTGAGACCCCACGTGCAGAGCTGCCTCCAGCTCTGAGTCCCCAGCACAGGAAGGCCATGGAGCTGCTGGAGCGAGCCCAGAGGAGGCCAGAAAGGTTATGGAAGTGGTGTAATCCTATCATGTAACTCCTATCCTGTGAGGAAGGGCTCAGGGAGACCTTAAAGCTCCTTCCAGTGCCTAAATGGACTGTGGGAGAGCTGGGGAGGGACAGGGGCCTGCAGTGACAGGACACAGGGAATGGCTCCCACTGCCAGAGGGCAGGGATGGATGGGAGATTGGGAAGGAATTCCTCCCTGCCAGGGTGGGCAGGCCCTGGCACAGGGTGCCCAGGGCAGCTGTGGCTGCCCCTGGATCCCTGGCAGGGCAGGGCTTGGAGCAGCCTGGGGTGGTGGAAGATGTCCCTGCCCATGGCAGAGGGTGGAACAAAATTATCTTTAAGGTGCCTTCAACCCAAAGCATTTTATTGTTCTGTGAGTCTCTGTCAGTATTTCCAGACAACTTTCCTGTTCTTCAGTCAGGAAAATTTCTTTTGCATCAGCAGGAAGGCTGCAGTGGCAGTGACCACCTCTCTGCCCACTGCCCACCACTCCTCATCCCACCATGGTCACCCTCCATGCTGGAGTTCACAAACTCCCATCTTCCAGCTGTGTTTTTTTCAGCAAAGACCAGATTTGATCAATTCTGCTTTGGGATTTTGAGTTCACCACAGGTCCAGGACCAGGACAAACATTTCAGTTCCTTCTTGTCCCTCCTGGCAAAGGCTCAGCCCCAAGTTCCCTGCAGCCTCCATGCCCATCAGTGCTGCTCCTCCACTGCTCCCAGAGGCAGAATCCCTGATTTTCTGCAAATCAAACGCCTGCACATCATTTGTTTTAACCAAGATACCTTTGAAAGAGTTTCTACAGACTGAATTTGTAATGCACATTTGGGGAGGGTTTTTCCCACCGTTAGCAGCTCTAATGAAATCCCAGGTCAGTTTTAGGCAGCCTGTTATCTCTGTGATCTGGAGCTCTGCACTAATTTCCTGCAGTCTAAATCTTCCAAATGAACTTTCTTACTTTGGGGTGGACGTGGCGTTTCCCTGGCACGGGTCCCTGGGGCTCAGGAGGGGCAAACCCCAGGCTCTTCTCCCTGGGCAGCAATTACCCCATGCACCTTTTACCCTGACTTTGATTTTTAAAAGCCTCTTGTGAGGTTTGAATGTCTTCACTTTCAGCTCTGTTCCCCCACTGGCTTTATGGTCAGAGGGATTTTGTTCTTATTTCCTTTCTTATGCACATGTGTCACCCTTACAGGGGTACCAAATCTTTCCATCAGCAAATCATGGAATCACAGTGATTTGGGTTGGGAGGGACTGTAAAGCTTCTCTGGTTCCAAGCTGCAAGCTCATCTGGTTCAGGTTGGACATTAAGAAAAAATTATTCACAGTCAGGGTGATCAGAAATTGGAAGGGGCTGCCCAGGGAGCTGCTGGAGTCCCCATCCCTGGAGGTGTTTAAGGGAAGACTGGATGTGGCACTCAGCGATACATTTGGTTCATTTATGTACAGGATTCTGCTTTGTCCCTAGACACTATCCCTGTTGGTTAATTTGATTTAAATGAGGTTAAATAAAAACCTGCACAACGTGTTTTGCTGGACTTCCATCAAATTGCTCAACAATAGCACCACTTACAGTGTGTACAAATATGACTTTTCCACTCTCGGAGTGAAAGTAATTTATCAACAAGTGGTCCTTGTCCCTGTACCGTGGCAAGTCTTTGTGAAATCTACTTTTTAGAGCAGGCTGTGGTTTATGCAATGTGTGTCTTCCTTACAAATGTGCTGTATTTTTTAAATGTTAAGATGCAGAAGAATGAAAAGCAAGCGTGCTGTTTGGAATAATTTTTGAAGGGGAAAGCTGTCCATTGTGCAGACACTCCTTGAAATGAATAGATCTGCATTAAATGTGTTCTTGAACTTGCTGATGGACTTTGATTCCATCCATTGTGGAGGATATTTCACCAGTGTAAGGGAAATGGTGGAAGGGGAGCTGGGTGATTTATCCTTCCATCTCCACCTTTGTGTTTGCCAGCCAGCAGAAAGGGCATTGTTCCCTTCCCTCTTCACTGTTTTTTTGGGACACTCAGTGGTGGGAACACCCTTCTGCACGCAGGAGACTTGTTTTTCTGCCAGGTTTTTAATCCACACTGCCTGCAGAGCTGTTTCCCCCACACTTGGTGGTGTCTGTCCCACGTGGATGCAGCACAGCCCCTTCCCACAGGATCCTGCCCTCTGCACCACACACTGAATCCAAACAACCTCAGCTGACCCCTGGCAGTGCCCAGGACCTGCCTTGGCTGCCTGTCCCTGCTTGGAGTTTGAAGATTTTTGGTTTATCTGACTGAAAGTTTTAATTTTATCTCATTAGAAATCTGAAGTGATGAGTTGGAAAATAAGACAACACAGTGTCACAGTCTCATAGTGTCTCCGTGGTGGGAGATTCTTTGTCTTGGGGTGGGAGCTGATGCCTCAAGTTCTCCAGACCTGGTGGGAGGTGCTGGGATCTCACCTGTGGTGCAGAAGGGAGGGATCCATCCATCTTCATCTCAGAGGATGGAGGCACAGACCCTCCTTGCAGGCTGTGAGGCCACAGAGGATGCTCCCTAAGGCTCTGTTGGTTTAGAGCTGGGGGAGGGCAGAGCTGAGCAGGGTTTGAGGTCAGACAGTGGCACCCACGTGCTTGGGGCAGACCCTTTCCTCACTTGCCACAAAGCCCTGTCTCCACTAAAAGGATTTAGAGACAACTTGGTATAAGAGGAATTTTAAATCTTCTTTGTGCCTGTCGATATTTCCTTGGAGAGATGCCCTATTTTTCAGCTGGATGGATGGCCTTTCCCAGGCATGGCTGACACTCAGCATGTCAGAGATGCAGCGTGACCCGTGTGTGCCAGCCTGGGTGGCATTGGGAAGGCACCTGCAGCCTGGGAAAGGCCATGGCCACCAGAAAACCTCTTGCTTTTCTGAAAATTCTGAAACCCTAAGTGTTGTTATCACTGAATTGATGCGAGCAGCCATCTGGAATCTGGAATCAGCAAGGAAAAACTGGGGAGGCTGCAGCATTCCAGGCAGGCAAGATGATGGCTCCAGAGCAGGCAGCCTCAGCTCAGCATTCCCTGGCTGATCTCAGCTTTGTGTCTCTGCACTGATGTTATTTTAATACAGTTCCATGGCTGGAGTTGCTGTGATTAGCAGAGCAATTTGCAGCGCGCTCTTCAAAATTGCCAATCAATTTGAGCCCAAAATAGACAGGAGCTGCTGCCCAAAAAAGCCCTGAGTGGTTTTGTAAAGTCTGAGCAGGATTCGAGGTGCCTCTGTGACGTGCAGGATCCCCAAGCTCCTGCCTTGCACCCCTTCTCATTGCAGAGTGGAGAACAAGACTGCTGAGGCTAAAGGGGAAGGAGGTGTGGGAGGGATTCTGGTAAATCCCTTGGAGGTGGCTGTGTCTCCTTGTGCTGCCACGGGATGCCAAGGTCACACCCTTTTATCCCAGCTCCTTTTATCCCATCAGGGCTGGATTTAGGAGGTTTAGAGGTGAGGTTTAGAAGAGGAGCGACTTTCTCCTTTTAGATGATAATTGTGCACCCTGGTCATCCCCTGGCACTGACTCTGAGGGTGGAATTTGCTGGATTTTGGCCAGCTCGGGCCAACAGCAGTGGCAGCAGCTGCTGGAGCACCACAGGGTGCAGATGGCACCGTGCAGCCACATCCATGGCACTCTTCCTCCCTGATGGTTTCTACTGCCAAGCCAGAGCCCGTGGGCTCCATTCTCCTTTGCATTTCCCCTCTCCTTGCTGTTTTCAGGAGGAATATCAGCCAATGCTCTGGTAGGGGGATGGAGATGTTGGGCTGGGGAGCTCTGGGTCCATCACATCCATCTTTCCCTTGGAAACTGAGATGTGCTGTCCCTTGGGCAAATTTGTAGCCAGGACCTGCACAAGGGGGTCACCCCTTAAATCTTGGCATGTTTGAGGGTCAGGGTGACACAGGTGGGTGACAGAGGGGACATGAGCAAAGCCCACACAAGGGGGGAACCTCAAGGTGCGTCCTGTGCGTTGTCTGGTCTCGGTTTTCCAGGGGAATTGGTACAAAACCATGAATTCATCCTTCAGCTGGAATTTATTAATCTGTTTTCAGTTGGGTTTTGACTTTGTTGAGATCTTACTCCTTACAGTGGGAGGCTGAGAAGTATGGCCAGAAATAACATGGGATTTGAAATGTGTTTTAGCTTTCCTAAAGAAAAGCTGGGGTTTTGTTTGGTTTTACTTCTTCTTAGCAGTTCCATCATTGCTCTCAATTTATCTGGGGCACTTTGGAACTGACAATGAAGTGTCCTTGAGACGCTGGGAACGCATCGCTGCTGACTCCCGAGAAAGTTTTTAAAAAGCCAGATTGTTTATTTTGAGGAAAAATGACAAAACCCTTATTTTGTGGCAAGCAAAGCCCTCAGCAGGGCTCGGCATGAGGAGGGGACAAAGAGAGGCCTGGAGCCTCCAGCCAAGCTGAAGTTTCCCTCCCTCACATCGTCCCTCGCGTCGTGAGCGCAGATTTGGATACAAGTTTTTTATTTTTACTGAAGAATTGATTTCATGGCTGCCCTAAGTGAGCAGAGCTGTGATGCATTAACTGATGTCAGACAGGGGATGTTTACCTATTTATCTTGGCTGAGGCAGTGCCTGTAGTATTTTCTTCCTCTGTTCTCCAAGACTCATTAAACGTTATAAACACCAGCGAAGCCCTAATGAAACAATTGCATCCTCATGGCTTGATATGCAAAGCAACACCTCCAGCAAAGGCTGATAAATGCCTGTCTTTATGATTTTTTCTTCCCGCTACATTTATATAGAGGGGGAACATATTGACTTGCTCTGCTCTGGAGCCAGCTTGGGAGGGCTGGGGGTGTTCACCTGGAGAAGGCTCCAGGGAGAGCTCAGAGCCCTGCCAGGGCCTGAAGGGCTCCAGGAGAGCAGGGGAGGGACTGGGGACAAGGCATGGAGGGACAGGACACAGGGAATGGCTCCCACTGCCAGAGGGCAGGGCTGGATGGGATATTGGGAATTAGGAATTGTTCCCTGGCAGGGCGGGCAGGCCCTGGCACAGGTGCCCAGAGCAGCTGTGGCTGCCCCTGGATCCCTGGCAGTGCCCAAGGCCAGGCTGGACACTGGGGCTGGGAGCAGCCTGGGACAGTGGGAGGTGTCCCTGCCCATGATGAGCTGATGAATGAGCTGATCTTGATCCTTTCCATCCCAACCCATGCCTCCATTTGTGCTCCCCTGCGCCGTGCCCGATGCTGCAGGTGGGATGTTGATCCCTGGCAGCCCCAGGTTGTTCTGTGTCCTCTCCCAGCTCAGGGCTTCATCCCTCGTGGCTGGGGCCAGTGGCTGCTGGCTTTGTGCCTGGCTGTGCCCTGTGAGGCCATGCCAGGAGCCGCCGGCTCCTCCGAGAGCCGCGGTGTCAACGCCGGGGGAGTCCCGGCCCGGCTGATTGGTGTAGCAGGGTTTGAATTCTGCACTGAATATGACTAATAATCCATGACCTGGCTGTGATTATAGATGAAAGAAAGCTGATGAAGAGACCCTGCAGTGGCACAGAAAGGAATTAGCCATTGTCTAAAGCCGGGGCAGTACCGGAGCATTTGGATTTCACATCTGAGATTCACGGGTGAATAATTCAGCACTTGAAAAAATGCTGCAGCCTCAGTGTGACATCGCCACATCTTCTTTCAGTGATATCCAAGACTTTAACTAAACATTGCTTCCCAGGGAGCTGGGGCAGCTGTCCAGATATTTTTCCTCTTAAGTATCAGCATTCCAGATTGTTACCTGGATACAGATAGAGATTTGGACTGATATCTTAGGAGATGCAATCTCTCTTAATGTGGGATTTTGCCTTCAGAAATCACCTCCGACCTTCAGGGGAACCCAAAATCTTCCCAAGTAAAATTAAGAGACGTGGCTTTAGATCTAATTGTTGTTTCCATCTAATTGTGTGATCTGCTAAGGCCTGGGGAGTGGGGATGGGGTTGTTTGTTATGGGGAATTTTGAATAAATGAAACAGTTCTCAAAGGGAAAATGTTGGTGGATTTCTTAAATGTGAGTAGGAAAGTGGAGGAAAAGTAGGTTGTGTATAAAACAGCCTTGGAAAATGGCTTGATGTTTTCTACAGGGGCCCTGTAACCCTCAAACTAAATCCAGTGCTTTTAAATCTCTGCATTTGAGTGGAAAAGAAGAACCACCCAGGAATGTAAGTGTTAATGTGCTCCTACAACCTCAGCTCCGCTTCCTCCAGCGTATACATTAGTATAAGTCTTTAAATAAATGATCACATATTATTCCTCAAATAATTCATCCATTTTCTGAATTATTAGCTAAAAATGGATGGTATCTTATAATTGTCATCAATTCCAACTCCTTATCGGGCCTAATAAGTTCTTTTCTCGGTGTGATAAGTGTTTTGATCATTTCCTTTTCCTACCTCCCCTGATTCCCTTTATAGTCAGAAGCATTGGCTCCTTGGGATGCACAGCACAGAATGAGACTGGGAAGCTGTTTTACCTGGAAAATCTGTGGTCCAGCTGTGTCAGCTGCAGGAAACTGCTCAGGAAAATAAACCCAAGTCAGTATGTGCTGCATGTTTTCCTGAAGTGTGGCTCACTTTCAGGCTCACCTTGCCAGGCAGAGCCACTGCACCAAGGTGGTCTCAGGGCAAAATGATGGTAATGATGATGTATTTAAGAGCTGTTACCTGCTTGTGTAATTAAAAGTTTTAAAACCAAATGAGAGAAGTAACCCCAGCTTTGTGCTCTGGAGCTGAAAGCACAGGCACTCCTTTCCAAGCACGAGGAATATGCAGGAATTGCATAAAGTTGGAAGTTTAAAAAGGAAATCGTATGGAAGGGCCCATCTGCTATCAGTGCAATCATAGCAAGGAAAAATCCTTATGAAACTTGGGAGTTGTTCAGGAATATTCAAAGGATCTGGCTAGAAACCTGGCTATAATGTCTAAGTGGATTTTGTCTTCCACATCCCTGCGGAGCATCACCCTTTTTTGGGGGGATTTCTCACCATTGCCTCTTTTCTGGCAATCTTTAGTTTCTTGAAGGTGATGGCTTGGGATTTAGCACATGGCATGGCCTGCTCATGAAAACAAGATGAGCTCTGAAGTCCCTTCCAACCAAACAATTCTGGGATTCTGGGATTCCATGTCCCGCAGTAAGGGAACAGCAGCTCCCTGAACCAGTTCTTTGTGTAAACCATGGGAGGAATGAGCACTCCACTGTTTGGTTTCCTATCTGTGCTTTTATGAAAATTATGTGTACTTTAGAAATTAACACTTTTTATCCGGGGTCCACTCTGGCTAATTGCTAATAAGAGACAAACGAGATTTGTTAAAATTTCTTTTTCTCCTATAAAATTTCTAATTTGAAGATATTAGAAAACAGAAATGTTTACCCCACTAGGGTTACTGCAAATATCCTGATGAGCTTTCACATCCTCCTCCGGCACCAGCCTAATTTCCCTCTTTAGTCCAAACTTTAATATATTACAAATTCGTACAGAAAAAAAAAAAATTCCTCCTTTCCTCCTTCTTTTTTTAAACCTGGTGTTCTTTTTTTAACAGGCAAAATAAGAGAGTATTTCTCATAGGGAAAGAGGCAATGGCAAAATTTAGGACTGAGACGTTTCTTCAGCATATCCCTGTGAAATCCAACTCTTTGTGCTGTTTCAGCTCTGCATTAATCCATATCTCTAAACAAAATTTTACACACCCTTCTTCAGCTGAGTTGTTTCATAAAAGCCAGCGTGTGAGGGACTCTGAAACATCCCCTTTCTTCATCAGCTTCTGTAATCTTAATGCACTTGACCTTGGCCTCTCCTGTTTCCTGATGAGGTTCACAGGAAGAGTTTGTTAAGCTTTTCAGACACTGCTTTGTCAATGGGTCCATAAATACAGCAGCAGAAAGGGAATCTGGGTAATAAGTGCATTTAAATGAAGCAATTCTTCCCATCAAGAAATCTCCATCCCAAACTATTCTTTATTGGTTTTTGTTATTTTAGAGCAGACTGATGTATAATTAGCTTTGGAGAGTCCTCGTGGTTTTGTGAGGTTAATACCCCACGATCCAGCTGAATTTTCAACCTTTGCAGATTTATGAGAGTTGGAGTTTTCAATCATTCCACTCTAATTTTCTCAGAAATCCAGGCCCTTAACATTTCTGATTTTATTTAACTTCATATCCAGAGATGGAGTGAAAACTACATGTTTGGAATACAGTTGCTTTTAAGGAGGAAAGGCAAAAAGCAACATCATGGGCTGTCTTTGGGCATCTTTGCTACTTAAAGGGAGCTTTGAAAAAAGATGGAGACAGGCTTTCCAGGCAGGCAGACAGGACAAGGAGAGATTAAACTGCCAGAGGGGAGATTCAGATTAGGAATGAAGAGGAAAAACTCCCCTGTGAGGGTGGGCAACCTTGGCACAGGGTGCTTGGAGCAGCCTGGGTGGTGGAAGGTGTCCCTGCCAGGGGGTGGGATGGGCTTTAAGGTCCTTTCCAATCTAAGCCATTCTGGGATTCTATTAATTAGAAATGTTTTTACTTCTGGCCCTCACAGCTAAACCAAAGTTTGTGTTCTTACTCATTTTTCAGGAGATGAAAATCTCCCCCTCACTTGCCAGTGCTTTTCAAAACTATGCAGCTGCTGACACTAATTATTGCTTCATTTCCTTCCACTTCTATAAAATATGAGAGGATGACCAAAAAAAAAAAACCCCAGCAACTCTTCTTAATCATCCTCCCTTGCTCTGGGTAGGCAGGAATTCTCTTTATGCTTCTTGTCCTGAAAATGGGGTGCACTCATTGAAACCCTCCTGAGGTCCACCTGGGCTCCTGCATTTCCTCACCCTCATTATTCCCAGTGGAATATTTACCCGGCCCCATGTGCAAATTCATCCCTCATTTGGTAAAATGGGCTGTTTAATTCTTCCTTGCTTGAATCATCAAGGTTTCCCCAGGTTCTTGATCACAGTGTGGAGTGGGGCTGTGCTCGTCTGAGGCCACAGCCTTTGTTTGTGGCCCTGGGCCATCCTTTTCCCTTCCATTTCCCCAGCCTCTCTGTTCTCCATTTCCCCACGAGCGTCCCCTGCTCTCCAGGGATTCTTCCCTGACTCTTCCCTTTCTTGCTTTGCATTTTGGAGCTCTCCTCTCTGGGGTCTGGCAGCTCTGCCTTCCCTAGCCCAGGACAGTATTATGCTGAAGCCCTGCACATTTCAGACGTTCCCTCATGCGTTTCAGCTGCTCCAGGATTTTAATTGCCACCTTTTTCCCTTTGTGATACGCTGCTGCTCTTGATGTCTGAGAATACATTTACAGAGAAAGCTCCTCTGGTATTTAACGTGTGCTTTGTCAGGAAGGCTGTAATTTTGTTCACTTCCTTCCTTTTGCCTTTAAGTTGTTTGTGACAGGTCTTGAAACACTCACACCTTATGTCCTCTCAGAGTAAGGTCAGAAACTGTCATTTATCTGAGAGCTGGCTTTAAATAGCCTGTTCTTAATATCATATCTGGGGGTCTGCTGGAGTTGGGGCTTGGGCTCTGCAGTAATTGTTGCATCTGCTTTCAGCTGAGGAAAAGTGGAGGCTTGCTATGAATATTAACAACTCATCCATCCTTTGCACCTTCTGGGAGCACACCAGTTCTGAAATTGTTTCCCCTTTTAATGGTTTTTGTGTTCTCCATTTTCTCTGCAACCTCCTTTTTCTTTAATCAACTTTATCCCCCCCCAGATTTATTCCTAATTGGAGGCTTTTATCTGTATTTATATCTAAACCTATTCTCAGCTAATGTTGGCCCTATCAGGCCTTACCTTCTTGTAGGGTTTAAGATGTCTCACTGCTGGGATTGACCCACAAAACCCTTCTTTGTTTCCTATTTCTCCTTCACTTGGGCTTTTCTCCTGTGTACTCACCATCATTGATAGGAAAAGCCCAGGGAACTGCTGGGAGATGCAATTTCCTTGTGAGATTTCTCTGGGAAAATAGCTTTGAACCCAGAACCCTCAAGTCCAGCATCCCTTTGGTGGACTGGAGCAGCATTTGGTGGTGGGCAGAGAGGGAGGATGGTTCCACACTGTGCCTTTCCTTAGGAACTTCACCTCTCTGACCCTGTCAGATCTGGAAACCTCAATACTCTGTATTTTTTCCTTATTTCAGCAAAAATCAGAGACCCTTGGCCTGGGCAGAAATGTAAATTCATGGAAATAGGGCTTTATTCAGAGAGGTGAAAAGGCACCCTCATTTCCTGGCACGACAAAATTTTGAGCACTTCATCCCCCAGTTATGAAATTATAGTGAAAAAAAAAAGGACCAAATGGCATCCCTGGAATAAAAAGGATCAGAAAATCTCAGAATCTGGTAGGAAAACAGCATCCTTCAGGGCAGTGAACGACCAGCCTGGCATTGCTGTGGCTCTGCTGCTACCTCACCACAATTTCTCCATGGGAAGTTCTCTCCTGTGGGATTAAAGAGGGGGGGAAAAAGGGGGAAAAGAACCCAAGAAAAAAGCAGCCAAGCAGAAAACCACCTGGGTTTTGTCCTCTCCAGGGTGCAGCTGCCCCTGTCAGCACGGGAGGAGGGGTGTGTGGTGTCCTTGCTGCTGGGTGCTCGGGATGGCGCTGGAGGGGAGGCACTGACAGGTGCTCAGCATTTTGGGGAGAGCCTGGGTTCTGCTCCAGCCAATTCCTGCCCTGAGCTCTGCTCTGAGCTTCTGCAGCAGTGGCTGAGGTCCTGCAGGGGCAGGAGATCTGGTTAGGAGGAGCATGGTGTGTTCAGCATCCCCCATCCAGGGGAGAGCTGAATCCTCTCCTACTATTACTCCTCTGACTGTAAATATCTCGGAGACATTTACATGGTATTTCTTTTTAAGTATATAATGTTTTCATTCAAAAGTATCACAATTCTTAAAAGACCTGTCAGAGGCTCTGACATGTAATTAATTTCTCTAAAGCTCTTTTTCTGAAAGATACAACTGCATATATAGAACACCTGCACTTATTCACAATTCTGCAGGAAAAAAAAAAGGTACAGCTTCTTCTTCTTCTTTGCTTTCTTCCCCCATTTCTCCATAGAAAGATTCTCCTTCACTTTGGATACTCCCTCTCCATTCCCCTCGTGAGCTACAACACTCAGGATGTGGAAGCTGTGTGTAAACTGGAGCTGGCATGTTGGCTTTTGTCTGGGTGTGAGTGACTTTTTGTCTATTCAGCTTGAAGGTAAAACACTCTTGCAACTTTAATTCCAGAGCAGCCAACAGAACCTTGTCCACCTCCCAGAATTCCCACGTGTGCAGCTGGGCTTTCAGCCATGGGCTCATGGGATGTTTCTTATTTTTACCTGGTGGATTTTTTTTCCCTCCTCTGCCTGGGCAGAGTATTGAGCTCTCTGGTGTAATGGTGATACCCAAGAAATATGAATGAGGTGGTGTTCAAGCAGCAGTGGATAAATATTTGTATTTATGTATTGTATTGAGATGTAGATCCATAGATTTAAGTGTCCCAGCACTGGATTCTGTGACATGACCAACTCATTTGTTTTATCCCCTCTGAGTGCATCCAGGGCATCACTGTGACCATCCCTGGCTCTGTTGGGAAATGCCATCAGCCAAATCACTGCTGCTTCCCAAGGAAGAGCCTGCAGGGAGTCCTGGGGGGAGGAGACCTCTCCAGCAGGTCCCTTGGCACAATTCCTCCTTGGGCTGGCACCTGGGGACCTGTGGAGCTGGAGAGGCTGAAGGGGATGTCACCTCCCCAGGCACCCCTGACAGAGTGAAGTGATGGACCTGTGTGCTTTGTAAACATCCATTCAGAAAAGCTGCAGCAGAAAATGGCATTTTCTGGCTGACAAAGAAGCAAAGCAACTTGTTGTTCTCTTTGTAGAGGGCAGCCATTGAGCAGATGCATTTTTTGGTTGTATAAAAGGATGGCATTTCCCCTTTTGTCTTTGTAAAATCAGTGTTAACAGGAACATGCTTAAATCCTAAAGTTTGCATGGGCTTAAGTGATCAGCAGGTCCATCATTTATGTGGCTGGAGGTGAGTGAGGGAGCATGTCCAGGATTTTTAGCTCTGCAATTTGGGTGCTTCCTTCCAGCCCTGATCATTCTGGGATTTTGCAAGTCTAGGAACTTCTAGAACAAGAAATAATCCAGTTTGACTCCAAGGAACTGGTGAGGGGGACATTCCAGCAGGACCTTGCTCTGTGTTGGGAGCAGAGGGAGCTGCTGGAGCCTCAGCTGGGACATCATTTTCCAACCACGTTTGCCTTCACTCCAGCAACCCCAGCACCCATAAAACCTCTTCAGTGTCTCAGGAGGGTTTTTTAAAAGAGAAAAAAAGCATCTCTCAGGTTTCTTGGCTCCGTGGGCTGAAGGACCTGCTCGAAGGCAGCAGGAGGTTTGTGGCAGAGGGTCCATTGTGGTGCTGTGATTTTGTGCACGTGGGCTGGTTACTAACAGGTTTTATGTGGCCCTGTTAGCACTAGAAATAGGAAAATTGACAGGAATTGTGAGGAATGGGGAATTTCCTCAGCTGTGATGCTGAGGGTTTTTAGAGGCACTTGCAGACTTTCACCTGACCTGAGCCATAGGGCTGCAAGGGGTTTCTCCAGGTCAACGAGCCCTGTGCATTGCTACCACAGCTCTGCATCCTGGCCTTCTGTCCATTAATTTGTCCATCTTGTGCTTAAAACGAGTTGGATTATTGTTCAGCTCCACTGCTTGCTTCCTGTTGCTCCTTCCCCTCCATCTCCTTGCTAGCCAGTGACTCTCTGTGGTGCCAGCTGTGATCTTAGCAGGCCAGTGCCCTGAAGTCCATGGTGCAATCAGCAAAAGTGCTTCTGAATCCTTCCCTGTGACTGAACGTGCTGTGCCTGTCCTTGAGGCACAGGCAGACCCCCGAGCTCCTGCCCTCCTCCCCAGAGGCTGCAGTTCATCTGACCCCACGTCTTTGCCCATCCCTTCCACCCACCATCCTCTTCCTCCATCCACTCTGGCTCCAGTCAAGTTCATCAACTTGGAGCTCCTGATTTTCTTCCTGCCAGCTCTTCATAATATCGTGACCCCAGCAGTGCCTCTCTTCAGTGGCCTGACACCATCTGAAATCTGAATTCTCTCCCTTTTATACCTCAGTCTGCAGATGACTCTTGTGTTCTGTGCTCTCCTGCTACCCAGTGTATTCCCTGCACACTGTCCTTATCCCTGCACCTCTCCTGATTTAATTTTTCTTGCCTGGGACCAGCTGTTCTTCTCCTCTTTGTTATCCCCAGCCTTCTGTTCCTTCCTGCTCTGCATCACATCCAGCCCCTTTGTCAGCTTTTCTCCCCTTGCTGCTGTTTCTCCCTGTCCCTTTTGGGGTCTCTCCTGGTCACACTGGTCCCAAAGGTCTCAGCAAACTTGGGTTGTCTGTCCCATCTGTACTTCGTCTCTGTGTGACCCTGTGGGAAGATGGACCTTTCTCAGTTCTTCCCAGGAGTTTTTGGAGCTCAGCTCTGCTCTCTGGGGCTCTGCAGTCGAGGAAAACGCTTGTCCCCAAGCACATCCCCTTTGCTGCTGCATTTCATTGCCTTCATTGTCTTCTCCAGCCTTTGGATCTCATCCACCAGGAACATTCCTGGTGTGCTTCCCTCCCCCTTGTGCACACCCATCCCAAAAATTCATAATACTGTGAGATTAAGGGTCTGCAAACTGTCCCTTTGTGCCTTTACTTGGCTGCCTGTGTGCTCATTGCTCACCCCCTGTCTGTCCTGCTCTCTCCATGAAGGTTTGCCCTCCAGTATCCATCAGAATCAAGGAAAGATGGACCCCTTCCTCGTGGATGCAGCCTGGGGTAGTGGCAGGTGTCCCTGCCCATGGCAGGGGGTGGCACTGGATGGGCTTTAATGTCCCTTCCCACCCAAACCTTTCTGTGACACCTCAGCCCCCTCCCCAGCAGCCCCACTGGCCCATGTGTGGAGCCCATGGTGGTTTCCTGCTCTCCTGAGACCCCTCTGCTTCTCCCGAGGCTGAGGATATTTTATTAATATTTTCATTAATAGATATTCTAAAAACTTAATTTATTAATACTTCTATTAATTAAGGCACATTTAACAGGCAGGAGATATTATCAAGGAGACACGAAGCTGTAGCCTGTCAGTGGCAGATGCAGAGCACCTTCCACACTCAGACATTAATCTCCTTCATGGAAAAATAACTCTGATCTCTGCTCTGGCTTTTGGAGCCTCTCCTGCTGCAGCCTGTCAGCAATGGAAGGGCACAGAGGGAGCTCAGGCTGTGGGGAGGGTGCTGCCAGGAGAAGGGTCTTACCACAGTGAACAGGCTGGTGTTGGAGAGCTTTGAGATGGGGATTTGCATCAAAGGAAAACTCTCGGGGTTAGTTAAATATTCCTCTAAATATGCAAAGGAATGGAGTTACTGATGCTTGTTATTCTTATCTTCCTCTCGGTGTCACAACATCTTTAAGTTGGGTGAAGGTTTCACTTACTAAGGCGGTTGTAAAGATTTCACGTTAATTAAGAGGACTCCACTGCAAATCTGAATATGAATGAAGTTTGGCTGCTGAACCCCAGGGCAATGAGTGCTGTGGGAACAGCAGACACTGACAAATGTTGATGTGAAAAGTAAAAAGCCAAACAAAAAAAACCCCAAACCCAGAAAAACACCTAAACCAATGCTGCAATCTAGTACCTGTTCTGTGAGAGAGAAGAAATTGAGTTTGAGTTGCCAGAAGGGCATAAAATAGATTTTGACTTGGATTTGCAATCAAAGAGGTGAAATGCTGTCAATCAGGAGCACTGATGAGGGTTCTCCAGTGCCAGCCATGCCCGGGTTCCAGCCACATCACTCTTCCTCTGCAGGCAGGTGGGGGCTTTGAAGGGTGGGGGGCCCTCAGGGGAGGATTGGGAAGATCTGGGCTGGATCCTCAGCTCAGGTTCTTTGCTCTGGTGAAGCCCCACCAAGCCCAGCCAGCCTGGACTGCTCATCCCTCCCTGGAGCTGGAGCTTCACCCAGCTGGGGGCAGTGGGGGCACTCTGAGGGGTCTGAGGCTTCCAGGGACGGGGCTCCTGTGGTGAACAGTGAGGCTGGAGATTCTTTTCCACAACAAACTGCTTTTTGGGGAAGTTTTTCATGCCTGCCAGCGCTGGAAGGGCAGTGGCTGATAGTGAGGGTGAGCAGCTGTCACTCCACATCTGTGGTTTTTTCCAGCTCCGTCACAGAGCTGCTGTTGATGAACTGGGATGAATCGTCTCCTTCATCTCTCCACTGATCCATCTGGAGATGGATGGCCTTTCCTGGCTGGACACGACTAATGTGCCTTTGCACAGCAATTTTGGGTGATGTGGAAGGTCCTGCAGAGGTGCTGAGCACCTCTCCACCTCCCAGAGCAGGACTTGGGGGAAGGAAATGCTGATACACAACATTTTCACCTTGCTGAAAATACATGGGACTTGGCTTTTGGAGTGGAAAAGTGACAAGCTGAGAGCCTAAATAAATTGGATTTGTCCTCTTAAGGAGGATGCAGGCAGCGTGTGAGGCTGTGTGGGGGTGTTTTATTGTTGTTATTTTTTATTCACGGTTCCTTGAGCTGATCCTGGGGATTGCACTGACTGTGGTTGTGTTTCTGGAAATGTGCAGGTTGGCCAGATGCAGTGGGGCATGGAGTGAACAGAAAGAGGTTAAATTGATGGATGACCAACAAGAGCAGGATTGTGCCTCAGAAGACCAAGAAACTATCCTGATTAATGGGGTGAAAGAAAATGGTAAGGAACTTAATTATGGTACATGAGGGAGCAGCGACAACTTGGAAGCCAACTTATTTTCCTAATTCCTTTTGTGCTTTTAATATTAGCAGTTTGTGGGTATCTCTGCAATGTGGAGCAGGGGAGTAAATGGGTGTTTTCTGCACAGGAATCATTCCAGCCATAAATCTACACCTTTTTAGGCCTTAACAAGAACTGCTATTACCTGTGCATGGGTATGGCTGGAAATGTTGATGTGCACATGCGGTTTGAATTAAAGATTTTTGTTTGGTTTCTTGGGGAAAAAAGGCATCCAGGACTTCGTAGCCCCTCTTTCTGTTGGGAATATTTCCCTCTTGTGGCATTACAATCCAATATTAGCAAGATTTAGCTGAAGGCTACTTAGTCCCTACAAACTGGGGGAAAATTAGAGATTGGGTGGGAGAATGAACCAGGATTAGTGGGAAGGGAAGGTTGGATTTGTGAGCTCGTTCTTGCCTGTGTCCCATCAGCCAGCACATGGGATTGCCTGTCCTGTAATCCCTTTTCTGCACAGACAGGTGGTGTTCCTGGGAGCCACCAGCAGGGCCGGGGAAGGATCAGCCCCTTGCAGCAGCCTCCCAGAACACCCAACTTCATATCTATTTCATTGATTCCATATTTGCTCTCAGAATAACTAATTAGGAGTAACAGTGCTCAGCTGTCTGAAACCCTGATTGAAATAAATAAGCCTCCAAGCATTTTCTGAGGTCATTTGGACTGTAATCTCTGGCCACAGTAAATGCAGAGGGGAGGCAGAGCCTGATGCTTTCATTCTTCAATGTGTTTTATGTTTAATTTCATGGCTTTTTACATTTTGTATTGGCCCATAAATCTTGAGATAGATAGATAGATATATTTTACTTATATATATAAATTTGATCCTGTTAGATGTCAAGGACTTGGTCCTCTGACATATGTTCAGATCTTTCTGTCAGCTCTAAACAAGGTGGTAGAGACAAATGTTCTTTGCCAAAACCTTGGAGCAGCTCCAGCCACGTGGGTGCCCATGAGGGCCCCAGAGCTCGTGCTGGTGGCAGGTGAGGCACATGCTCACATTTGCCCCTGGGTTGTAATTTGGGAGCTGTCCCTGTCAGCCCATCCCCTTCCTGACTATACAGGGTGAAGCTGCAGCTGCTGGAGCTGCAAAGGGATTTTGTAGCTGTGGTCCCTTTGTCTGATCCAGTGGACAACAAAGTCAGTGCTGCCCTGATCAGTAAGGAGGGGATTTTTAGAACCTCACACCAATTCCATGGAATTCAATTAAACAGGGCTTAAAAAGTGCTTTAATTACACATAACTCTGCTTTAGGTTAGAACAGACCTTAAAGCCCATCCAGTGCCACTCCCTGCCATGGGTAGGGACACTTTCCACTATTCCAGGTTGCTCCAAGCTCCATCCAACCTTGGACACTTCCAGGGATCCAGGGGCAGCCACAGCTTCTCTGGGCACCTGTACCAGGGCCTGCCCACCCTCAGAGCTGAGAATTCCTTCCCCACATCCCATCCCAGCCTCCCCTCTGCCAGTTTAAACTTTCAGTTGAACACTGCTGTGTGGGAGTTGCTGCTGAATCCAAGGCCAGGAGCCAGCACAGAGCTCTGGAGCTGCCACCTCCCCTTGCCCGTGTGCTTTTGGGTGGATGCTGAGGGAAACTGGGAAAAGTGGTTTTGCTTCTGCAGCATTTTCTGTGTGAGCTGCATTCCCTTGGAGCATCACTTGAACATGGGCCTGATTTTAGGCTGATATGGAGTCCCAGAAAATCAGGCTTTGGCATTTGTATTTCACAAGAGTTCAGTTCACTCACACAAGTATAAACCTAAAGAAATGCCCAGAGAGGGTTTATTTTATATAATAGCAGCTTTGCCTATTGAACGCAGCTTTTGAGATTGAATTTCAGCTTTCTGCCTCCCCCTTCTTTGAGTCTTACAGCATTCACAGACATTCTTCTTTTATCCTCAAATTTTCCATGCTTCCTGTCAGCTCCAAGCTGATTTTTATTTTATTTTACTTCTGAAGTGGAACTGCACTGGTTAATTTGTTTTGGTGCTTAAGGAAAACGATACCACCTCTGCATTTCTGATCTGAAGACTGGTGGGAGGGACTCAAAAATCAGCTTTTTTATTTATTTCCTTCTTTTAACCATTTTCAAGCAATCCAGTCTGGCCTTTCCCAAGTCGTTCATGTTGAAGATGATGACAGTCATTGCACTGCACTTTTGGTTGGAGTTAAGGAGTCTTTGGGAAAAGGTTTAAAGTCCTGGGAGTGCTGTGAGGCTCTAGCTGCAGTTTGTGCTTTGTTCAGACTTCACTGACGGCTCCATCCCTAAGGCCCCTGTAGCACAAAACTTATAGGAATGAATTAGGGGATTTTGACCTCCTGCTTGGCACCCTACTCCTTCCATGGCATCCTGTTCCTTTCCATCCTCTGCCCCTGGGGGGTTTTCCACTGTGCTGGTGGTACCTGTGCCAGCACCAGCCTCCCCTCCCCAGGCTGCCAAGGATGCAGGAGATTTACTTTCCTCTCAGTTTGGAATAAGAGCACTTGTGGAGGGTCGCAGCAGCCAAATAAATCCCTTTGCATGCCCCATTTAATGCCACATGCTGCTGCTCCAGTTGTGTTTTAAAGCACTTGTCCCTCCTTGGAAAGCTTTGGCTCTCACCCCTCTGCCTTCAGCGGAGCCACCAAAAAGGAAAGACCTGAGCTGTGACAAAAGCACCAGGCTCCGAGTCGGCAGAGCTCTCTGGCTGGGATGAATGCACTCATTGGAATATATATTTTTTTTAATACAGAGATATCAGAGCGTGTTCATGGATGAAAAGACATCGTATTTAAATTTCAAGGGTCATACCGTCCGTTGAGCCAGGAGTCAGATAAAAGTACATTCATAACTTTATTCTGCCATAAAAGAAGCGCAACGAGGTAAAACTAAAAAAATCCTTAGGTTAAAAAATCCTTACATGACTAAAAAGGCATTTTTAGCGATTAGGGAAGAATGGCAAACCCCACAATAATTCTAACAATAATTGCTTTAAACTCTGTGTTATCTTCTGCCTTCCCTTGGCGTGGACGGTGACAAAAAGACCGCTGGGTTTTTAAAACCAGCCATCACTCCCTGACTCCGGAGCAGTGAAGCAGCTCAGGTGTGTGCGAGCTCAGACCCCGCAGGGGGGGTGCTTTGTTTCTTTAAGAATCTCACTTTCCTGTTAATTTTTTCAATGTTAATGAGAACATTTTTATTAGGCTTGTTTTGTTTTTTTAATAACATTGTGAGGTTTGAGAGGCAGTTTCCAGGTAACCGTATGGATATGAGGAGGGAAGAGCGGATGCGGTGCGTGTTTTGAACGTACTCTTGTACCTCTTCCAGCTGGCTGCGGGGAGCAGCCTGTTTACCTCTGCCTTCCACGCACATCACCACGTTAACTGGATGCAAGATTGCTGGGAAGGGCTTCCCAAAGGAGCACTTGGGAAAAGTCACTGGGAGAAGGGCAGCAGGGTGGCGAGCCTGAGACCTTTAAGGGTGGTAACCTTTGTAACATTCTCTCTTTTTCTACCTCCAAGGGTGGTAACCCCTCTCTCTTTTCTGTCCCTTCCCTCCATCCCCGCAGAGTCGCACGCCCTGGATGGTGATGAGAGGCCCTGCAGCGCCGCCGAGGCAGCGGCGCCGTTCCCGGCGCTGAGCGCGGCTCCCAAGGAGGGCCCCGCGTGCCACCGCGCCCCCGCGGCCAAGAAGCCCTGCCTGCTGAGCCCCCCGTCCCCGCTGCGCCTCACCGATGTCCCCGAGCACGCCTCGGACGACTCCTCCGCCCACGCCATCTCCCTCACGTCCTGCGTGACCAAGGGCATGAGCTCCTGGTCGCTGCCGGGCGACTGCGAGAAGGCTCCTTTCACCATGATGGAGCCCGGGGGGATGTCGGCGCTGACGGGAGACTGCCTGATGCAGCCGAGCCGGACCTGTCTGGGCTGCTTTATTGAATCCAAGGACGGCATTGATGCGGAGCCGGGAATAAGCTTGAAAGTGGGGGATATAAATAGGGATTATGACACCTGTTCGGTCTCTGATATAGGGATTCACTGCATGAGCACAGGAGAAACCATGAGATATGGGGATCAACTGCTTTCAGACCAGCTTTTAAGCTTCCCTATGCATAAATCGAGGGCAGCGGACAAAAGAGATGCAGAGAAATCTGACAGTGATTCAGAGGACCCCACTCAGAAAAATTATTACGAGGGATTACTATTAGACAAATGCAATGGTGAGGAACCTTTACTAACAAATCCCAACCAGGAATGGGGCTATTTTGAATCTTTCATTAGTGAAAGTAAAATTGAGCTGCTTGACCTCTGCTCCAAAAATGAGCTTTCTGTAAATCTGTTTTCTGAGGAAGACGTGGACAATTACATGTTCGATGATGACGATTCCACCTTGGGAAGTGATGTCTGCTCCCTAAAGATTAGATACGAATCTTTCCAGGACAATGTGCGGGAGAAGACCACCACACTACAAGAGGATGCCCAATTCAACTTCTTCCCCAGCGTGTTCAGCAACTGCACCAAAAGGGACAGCAGGAGCACCCTGAAAAGGGGGCCCAGCGGTGCCACCGACCCTTCTCAATTCAAATCCGAGGAAGGCATCATCTGGGGGGAGGAGGAGGAGGACGGCGAGGAAGAGGACGGTGAGGAGGAGGAGAAAGCTGCCTTAAATAAATCTTGCAACAGCACAGAGATGGTGCAGTACGTGGGCTCCAAGAGGAGCCACTTCTTGGACTCGGTGAATTCCACAGAGGACTCCGGGGAGTTCAGCGATGACAGCACTTGCACGGAGTCCTCCTACGACGTGCTGCGGGACATCAAGGACTGCAGCCGGTACCTGGCCCGGGACCACTCCGGCTCCTTCATCCAGCAGAACTACGGGCTGCGGGCAAAGAGGAAAGTGCGATACAGCGACGACTACCTGTACGATGTGGATTCCATCGAGAACGAGAAGATCCTGGACAAGAAGGAGTGGCTCCCAGATGGGCCCAAGGAGGAGGACGACGACGAGTGGTGCCCCAAGAAACGGCGAAAAGTCTCTCGCAAGGAGCCCCCCGTGATCATCAAGTACATCATCATTAACAGGTTTAAAGGGGAGAAGCATATGCTGGTGAAGCTCAGCAAAGTGGATGCCAACGAGACAACTGTTACTCTGAACGAGGAGCTGCTCAGCAAATACAAGAAGCTGGCCCCACTGAAGGGCTTCTGGCAGGAGAGGCAGCAGAGCCGGCTGGATTTGCTCAGATCGTCTCTCTACCACAAGCAGAATTTCTATCTTAATGGCTCAGATGCTTCGTTCCTCCCTCACCCACGGAAGCGAAAATGCAAGCTAGCAAACAGGCACCGGATTCAAAGAATTAAAGCCATCGAGCAATCAGTGAACAAGCTGGGCTCTTGCTCCTCTGATCACAAGCAGCCTTGCAGCAGTAAGGAGGACGTGGGCCTGAAAGGGCTGCCGGCATTAGCCATTGCCACCCCCAGCTGTGCCAACGGATTACACGTCCACGACATCGCGGGCATCGCCGTGAAGTGCAAACCACAGGAGCGGGAGCACAAGGGGACGGAGCGGAAAGTGCTCCGCAGAATCAAATTCAAAAGTGAAGCCAGGTTGAAGTGCAAGAAGATTAAAGCTGCCACCAGTACGGCAGAGGACTCCCCAGCACTGGAAAACCAGGACTCCGCAGCGCGTCTGAAGGACGAAAACAGTCCCTGTGCTTCAGACAGCTCCCATCTCCCAGAGTGCCACGAGGATAAGGTTGCTAAAAATTCTCCTTTCCTACCATCCACCTCCTCTTCAGACAAGCCTCTGCCATCTGCTAATATCACCACCAATGTACCCCTGATCCCTGGAGGGTATCTGCAGACGTTGTTAGATGCTTCAGATCTGTCGAGCAACACCGGTATCCCGTACTTTGCCCAGCACCCCTCCGAGCAGCAGCAGCAGCAGCAGCCGCTCCCCAGCATCGTCCCGCCGGAAAAGCCCTTCCCGTCCCTGCAGCCGGCGCAGAGCTGCGTGCTCTCCCCGCCCTCCGAGTCGGAGCTGCAGCAGTCGCCCGGCCACTTGGAGATGGAGCAGGGCAGCTTCGGCAGCATGTGGCCGGCCAGCAAGGGCAGCGAGCGCCAGGACTTCCCCGGGGACATGCCGGAGGCGGCCGGAATGCCGAGCGAGTTTGCGCCAGGCACGGACGGCCTACCCGCCTCTGGATACACTCAAGTAAATCTGAATAGCGGCAAATTGCTATACCAAAAAAATTACATGCCGGATAGCCAACAAGTGCAGTCTGATGATTCTTATCAGTCATGTCATTTCAATAATGGAGAGGGGCGCTTTCATTTCCAACGAGGTACACTCAGTACGGATGATGGCAGGCTCATTAGTTTTGATTCAGTGGGTTCATTGTCAGTTAGTTCTAGCAATTACAGTTCTTTAAGTTTAAAGTCTTGTGAAAAGGATGGCGAGGATGATATTAATGATGATTTCTTGGCCCACTGCAGTCCCAAGCTAGTGATCCAGCAGAGCATAGATGAAATCACCCCTTTGAAGGAGTCCACGGACCTTTTAGACATTTCCAACTTCACACCTGATAGGTTCCGCCAGTCGTCACTTTCGGAGATGTCCCCTCCAGACACTCCCAACCTGTCCCCACAGATAGCTGGCTCTGATGCCAAGCCTCTGGGCACCCTGAAGGGCTTTCAGGAGAGCCCCCAGGCCTCCCTCAACAGTTCCGAGAAGGTCAAGTGGAACTGTGGGGTCCTGCAGACCGAGGATCAGGCAGATAATGGGTTTGCTTTAAATAATCACCAGTTCCAGTTCCATATGTTCAATGATGAAGATTCTGTCAGCCTTCTCGAAAAGAGTCCATGCTTGTCAACATTTAATGAGCCATCTGGTCAAATTAGCACCAATAGCAAAGTGTCAAAATCGAAGAGGAAAAGTTCATCCAGCAAGAATGTGGGTACAAACCAAAGCTCTTCCCAGAAAGCCACCCGGAAAAAATCACCCAAAACCAACAAAGGAACCGATAAGCCGCAAGGGAAAAACTCTAGGCAGGCACCCAAATCCACCAGGAAAGGGAAAAATGCAGCAGGAGTCAACGGCGAGAAGGCTCCAGTTGTTGGTGGCAGGGTGGTCACTCAGCTGGGCACCGTGGCCACGGCCACCAAGGGCGTGGCCGAGGGCACTCAGCACTGTGGCCCGGCAGGGGTGAAGCTGGGCAAGCACAACGGGCTCTCTGGAGAGTGGGCACTGGGAAAAGACGGGGGCACGGGCTGGTCGGAAGCCAGTCTGGGCAACGCCACCAGCCTCCTGGACGACGACCAGAGGGAGTTCGAGGAACCTTCCAACATCCTGTCCAACATCGCGTCGGGAATGGCCGATGTCCAGAGGTTTATGATGGCCTCCATTGAGCCCTTGTGGGGGCCCGTCAGCCACAACAGTGTTCCAGACATATTCCGGTCACCGGAGTCCAACAGCCTGAAACTGAAAACTCTTAAAATTTTGGCAGGGACGTCCCAAGAGTCGAAGAAGAAGGCGAACAGTGGCTCGCCGGGGGCGGCGAAGAACCACAAGTCAAACAACAAGGGCTCAAGCAAAAACAGCAAAGCTGTGACCTGCGACCCCAGTCGCCCCAACTGCTCCACCGGGTTCACCACGGACATTCATGCTCCCTTTTTTGATAAAAACTATAGTAACCTGAGCACTTTAGGCAATAATGGACCTACCCATAAAAAACTCTACCGTCATAAATCCAGTTCGAAATCACTGAGGGATGAGAACTGTAAAATCAAGCGGACGGACCGCGAACAGCCCCACAAGGACCCACCCGTGACAGCTGCTTTTGAGAAACTGAGGTAATGCTGCACCAAACTGGCTGGAATGCCCCTAACCTCCCTCCCACCTGCTAGGCCCGCTGTTCCTCAGTTTTTCCTTCCTGAAAGCAAAAGTTTGCATGAGAAAAAAAAAAAAAAAAAAAAAAAAAAATTCCCCTTTTGCAGTTTTGGTTGGTTTTGGTTTTGGGGTTGGTTTCTTTTTTTGTTTGGTTGGTTTTTAAAATTATTTTTAAATGCATGAAAATACTTATGACTTGCAAGCTACCTAAAAGAATGACCAATTTTCTGGCTTGGCTGGGGTTAAAAAAACTAACAAGGCTACTCTTTTCTGCTGTTTGGCTTCTTCAGTTTTTAATTACTTATTTATTGGGGGAAAAACAAAAACTAAAAAAAAAAAAAGAAAAAAAAGATTACCCGCTCTTTTTAATGATTTTGACAAGGAAAGACTTTTTTTTTTTTTGGAACATTTTGTAAAAAATAAACCACAAAAAAAAAAAAAAGAAAAAAAAGATTACACGCTCTTTTTAATGATTTTGACAAGGAAAGACTTTTTTTTTTTTTTGGAACATTTTGTAAAAAATAAACCACAAAAAAAAAAAAAAGAGGTTCTGCATCCAAAAGCCAAGATCTCAAAACTTAAAGGCTCTTTACTTTGCAAATGAGAACTCGTTCCTAATTGAGCTTCACGTGGCAATTTTTGAGTGCTTTCTGGCCCCCTCTGCTGTTGTGTCTCCTAACCTGCATCATCTAAAGCTGCATCTTCTCTACCCGCCCGCCTTTAGCGCGTTCGCTCCGTCGTGGTGACTCCAGACGAGCTAACTAAGATGGCATCAAATGTTTGATTTTTTCCTGCAGGGAATCAGACTCCATTCTTCTTAAAGCAGAAACAGCATTTTTGGGTTTTCCTGTATTTGAAGAAGAGACTCCCTTTTCTAGAAAGACGGTTGATGTTTGGTTCTTTTCTTACCATTTTTTTTTCCAGTTGTTTTTTTCTTTTTTTTCCCCCCACCGGTTCCTTTTCGAAATCTGCCTTGTGGTCTGTTGAAATGTAAGTGCTGAAATGGAGAGTTTGAAATTGTGGGAATTTTATTATTTGAAAGCAAACCTAATCTGGTATTCTCTGTGAAAGACTGTTTTAAAAGTCATACTGTTGTACAGTAGTTTATGCACTATTACCCACAACAACAAAAAATTGTGCCAAACTATGAACAAGTGACTGTATTGTATATATTTTTACTTCTCTATCAACATTGGGTTGTGAGTGTTTTCTGCAGCTATGCCTTTTGGTTTTACTAGAAACATTCCAGTTGTTAAGTACTAACCACCCCCCCTTTGAAAGCACCTGTAACTCACGATGAAAAACGATATTGTTCACTGATACAACTTACCAAAAGTTTTATGGACATGACTAGAAGTGTGCCAAATTTACTTACCTCATTTCATGGATTCACCCTGTGGTTTAAAGCTCATAAAGGGAAGAAAAAAAAAGGAAAAAAAAAGGAAACAAAAAGGGGAAAAAAAAAAGAAAAAAAGGAACTTTGAAACCGATGCTGGGAAATGGTAACGTCCTCTCTTTGAAACCATGAGCAGAAAAACTTAATGGTGAAATGTTGAGTTTCATTATAGGAGAGAGTTGCAATGGTGGAGGAGTTCAGAAAACCACTGATGGTAAGTTTGCCAGGAACTCAAGTGTCTGCATCCAGAGACTACAGAACAGCTGCTTTTCAAGTGTCTGTTTTCTTAAAGCAAAACCTGTAGCTGAAGATCATTTGAAATGCAAAGTTACATTGCTAATTCTTTGTATCTCAGTTTTATATATTTTATAAGAACCTGGGATAAATTCTGAAATAGGTATAAAACCAGAACTAATACATTTCATACATTGAGTGCTATTCACTTTTCCTTTGAATAGTTTCTTAAACATTTTCGATGCAGAGCCTGTCAGAAGCGCTCTCCCATCATAGCTTTGGTGTTTCCTCCATGTCTAACCTCGTGATGCCAATATAGTTTGAACTTTCAAAAGCAGAGTCATTAATTTAAAACACAACTCAGAACCTTTTCTTTGATTCAGTTCATGAAACAAATACAACCAGTGGAGCTATTTGTGAGCTCACCGATCAGGGCCGGATCATGACTGGACTTTATTGAGACAGCGTTAAGTATTGAATGCTAAATGTATTCTCAAAAGGCCTTATTTGTAACCCTCCTCACCACACCCTCGCCCTCCATGAGAATAAGGAACCCAACAAAGATCTATTTTCCTTGTGCAACTGAGAGCCTGTGCGTTTTGCTGCTGATTTCTCATGAAAAACCTTGATATGCAAGAGCCCTGGGAGCGACTGGGAGCAGAGGGATGTGAGGCTTGGACACCTCATGCAGTAGCAGGCGGTGAGGAAGAGGAGCCTGTCTGGCAGTGGACAGATCACGTTGCTGATACGGCCACAGGTGTAGACGTGGTGTCACACAGAGGGCAGGACTGGGCTCAGGTTTCCTCCCAAGTCAGTTTTTTTCCACCCACAAGCCAGACAAAGCAGCAGAATTGGTTTAAGTTAATTCAGCAGAAAAGCAGAGCAATCACTGAAAATCAAAGTGGAGATACAGAGTGTTAGTTTAGAATCGTGTTTTCAGCTCTTACAGATCTTGGGGTGCAGTTTAGCTCAGCTCTGCGATCCCAGAGAGAACAGCTCAGTAGTTGCATTGTGTTTTATTTAAGAGATGAAAGGACGAACTCTGAAAAACAAATTAGTAATTAAAAAAACATCCTGTAAGTTCATTTTTTTCACGGAATAAATACTGGCGTTGCCTGGAGTGATTTGCTCTGGATGAGAGTGGTCCCTGGTGCCCCATGGCATGCAGCGTCCCACCCCAGCTCTGGCTCCAGGAGGGAGATCCAGAAGATGCTCAGGATTTACTCTGGAGACAAGAGCTGTGGTAGGCCTCCATCCTTGGGCTCTGGGCTGGCCTGCAGCCACCACACTCTCCCTGCTTCCCCAGCAGCTCTCTTTTCTATTCACAGGCTCATCAAATACTACAAGCTCCAACCACTGCTTGGTGTTGGCATATCCCAGGTTTTGAGCATTCCCCCCACGTGCTGCAGGAGTGGGTCTGGCAGCTCCCTTCTTTTGGGTGTTCTGGCTGCTGCTCTTACAAAGACAGGTCAGGCCCAGGGCTGGGATGTGGCACAGACCTCCTTTCTGACCCAGAACCATCAGTTGAAAGCACATTTCACCTGGCCTGCACTGTGCTCCTTATGCTTAATGTTATGAATATGGGACTCATAATAAAACCCCTTGTACTGGACGGGATAGCAATACTTACTGCATTTGAGGAATGTGCAATAGGGCATGAAGATCAGGCATGAAACATCAACTGTTTTATCCATGAATACCCAGCTGGCTGTTTCAGAATGGTGTTAATCACAAATTCCAGCTGCCTTGTTGTTCTCCTTCAGTCCTTCTACCATTCCAGTTGCTGACAGTTTTGGTGGTCATCCCATGTCCTCCAAAAGTCTCTGGTGGGGAGATGTTAAAGAGCCTGGGTCCCTCATATGTGGCACTGGCTCTTCCCTGTGTTTGAAAAGGTCATTGCTCTGCTGCTTGACCCCAAAATTTAGAAATTGCCTTGAGCCAACCATTTGCCCTCCTCCCTTTTGATCTTTATAGAACATTTGGGTGGGAAGGGACCTTTGAAGGCCATCTAGTCCAACTCCCCTGCAAAAAGCAGGGACATTTACTAGACCCGGTTGCTCAGAGCCTGACTTGACCTTGAATGTTTCCAGGGAGGGGACAGCCACCACCTCTCTGGGCAACCTGAGCCAGCGTTTCACCACACTCATAAAATATTTCTTTCTCAAGTCCTTGTTAGCAAGGCTGTTCCAAATCCCTTCATTCCCAGCCTGTGGATCCCAGGGATTTCCCCATCCCAGGTGCAGCACATGGCATTTGACCTTGTTGAACCTTATGAGGTTCCCCTAGGCCCACTTCTTGAGCTTGTCCCTGTCCCTGTGGATGTCACTCTGTCCCTCAGGCACGTTAACCTCACCACTCAGTTCAGTGTCATCTGCAAACCTGCTGAGGGGACTCGATCCCAGTGTCTGCATCATTGGTGAAGAGACTCCACATTGCTGGTCCCAGGACAGACCCCTGAGGGACAGCACTCACCACTGATGTTCTCCTGGACAGTGAGCTGTTGGCACTGCCCTCTGGATGTGACTGTTCAACCAGTTCCTCATCTGCTGAACACTCCATGTTTCAAATCCATCTCTCTTCAGTTTAGAAAGGTGTTGTGGGGGACTGTGTGAAAGGCTTTACAGAAGTCCAGACAAATGACACCTGGAACCCTTCTCTGTCCTCACTCCATCCTAGAAGGCCACTGGGCTGGCCAGGCAGGACTTGCCCTTGGTGAAGGCTGGCTGTCCTGAGTCACCTCCCTGTCCTCCATAAGCCCCCGCAGAGTTTCAGGAGGGTCTGGTCCATGGTGTTCCCAGGCACAGAGGGGAGGCTGACAGGGCAGTGTTCAATGGTTTAGTTTTCCCAGTCATCCAAGACTTCACCTGACTGCCAGGACTTTTCAGATACTGTGGAGAGTGACTTGGCAACTTCATCAGCCAATTCCCTCTGGGCTCTCGGATGTTTCTCATTCAGGTTCCTCAGATGGTCACAAACTTGATTTTCTCTTAGAGTGGGAGGGACTTTGCTCCTCCAGTCCCTGTCCTGTGGTTCCACCGCTCATGGGAGATGGAAAGAGAGGTTTCCTTAACCTTCTCATCCATAGTTACCAGTCTGCCAATTATGTCACCCCTGCTTTGACCCTTCCTTTTCATGCTGACACACCTGTAGAGGCCCTTGTTATTCTTCAAGTCTCTTGCCACATTCAGCTCCATCTGCATCTTGCTTTCCTCACCCTGTCCCTGAGCAACCTGACAGTATCCCAGTACTCTTCCAGGATATCTGTCCCTGCTGCTGCTGCCTGTGCATCTCCTCTTCCCCTTCAGCTTGACCAGCAGGTCCCAGCTCAGCCATGCCAGTCTCTTGCCTTCCTTGCCTGATTTCATACACCTGGGGATTGAGAGTTCTTGCTTTCTATGAAAAGCATCCTGAAAGATCTGCCAGCTCTGTTGTGCTCCCTCATCCCCAAGGGCAGTTTCCCAGGGGATCCTACTGATCAGCTTGAGGAGCCAGCACTTTACTTTCCTAGGATTCATCTCCACCTGCCTATCACTACCTCAAGGTTTTCACTTCCCACCTTTGCCTCATCCCTCACCATACAAGCTTTTGTTCTCCAATTGCATTTTTGTTTTTCATGGCACTGCTCACAGCTGTGGGAGGACAGGGATGTGGGTCCCACCTATCCCTGCCTGCCACCCACACCCCCAGGGCTCCCTGCCCTTCTTGTGCTGGCTCCCATCCTCTTGCAGTCTCACTACAACTTCCATCCTCTTCATGCATCTCCTCGTTGGGTTCCAGGAGCTCTCTTGACTCTTGGGAGCGATGAAGCCAAGCCACACAAAAGATGTTTATTCTGCAGCATTCCTTAAAATGTCTTTTCTGCTTCATCTCTTTTCACTCCTGCTCTGGGGCAGGATGGGAGGACGGTGCCAGCAGTGCTGCTGAGCCATGGTGTCACCATGGTCTGGGTGACTTAGAATTGGCACTGGCATTAAAAAGCAGGGACCAGGCACTTCCAAAGGTGATAAAACCATCTGAGAGGAGAATTCCACAGGGCAAGGTGGTAGTCACCACTCTGCCACAGGAGCATGGGTCTCCCATGGCACAGGAATAGGAGAGATGTCCTGCAGAAAGGAATCCTGCAGCAGGAGCCAACCCAGCCCACGGCCATCGATTGCATTTAGAGGTTTTGTAAATAGAAAAATATCAGTGATGGGGATCCAATAAAAACCTTCTGGGTTTTTATTACAAAATACATCTTAACAGGTTTACATCTTGCTTGGGTTTTTTTGGGGTTTTTTTGGTTTTTTTTTTTTTTTTTTTTTTGCATCTTAACAGGTTTACATCTTGCTTTTTTTTTTTTTTTTTTTTTTTTTAGCACAGGAGGATGGATTTTTAAAAAAAAAAAACATCTTGAGAATAATGACTTGTGAAGCAGAGGTAGCCAGGCATTTTGGGAGGAGGAGGAAGAGGAGCAAGAGGAGGGCAGGGGCAGCCACAGGACTGTCCTCCATGCTGTGCTGTCTTTCTGAGGCTGGGTCGGCTTGGAGAGGAGAAGCCAAGGCTGGCTGGTGATTGCTTGGAGAAACCATTGCTGCTTTTTTTGGTTTTTTTTTTTTTTTTTTTTTGAGCACAGGAAGATGGATTTTTTTTAAAAAAAACATCTTGAGAATAATGACTTGTGAACCAGAGGTAGCCAGGCATTTTGGGAGGAGGAGGAAGAGGAGCAAGAGGAGGGCAGGGGCAGCCACAGGACTGTCCTTGCCATGCTGTGCTGTCTTTCTGAGGCTGGGTCGGCTTGGAGAGGAGAAGCCAAGGCTGGCTGGTGATTGCTTGGAGAAACCATTGCTGCACTGTTTGCTCTTTTAAAAAATCAGGATTGCTGTTAATTTTTCAGCACTATGGGCCAAACAAACCAGGAACCAAAATAAAGATGTTTTAAGCATTGTCATCCTTTAGCTGCTGGACCATGTTCTTTCTCTAAGCTCCCGATCTAGCAAAGCACTTAGGTGGGAGCTCACTTCTGGGGGCTCCTGTGCCCCAAGTGCTTTCCCAGCCAGTGAGGTCAAGTCCCAAGAGAAATTCCCCTGAATTCAGTGTAAGTGGGAAGAGGATCAGGAGCGTGGACTTGGGTTGGTGCAGGATCAGGCCCTCGGTCTTTGCTTTCTCAACTGTGTGTTGGACTTTGCCTGTGCAGCTCCCAGGGTGTCCAGTGGAGGTTGCATGGTTCAAACTGCTGACATCTATTGGAGAATGTGCCTCTTTATCTCTTCAGCATGTGAAATAATGCAAAAAAAAAAAAGAAAAAAAAAAGAAAATAAACCAAGTACAATGTCTGTGGTAGAAGCAAGGCTTTTCAAATCTGTTTCTCAGGTAAACAAGTGACACTAATGACAGTGGAGTAACAGCCATCTAAGGGAATTGGGATCTGAAGCAGGAGGATTCCCTCCATCTCGCAGGATGCTTGGGTTGCCAGACACGTTTACTGAGCCTTTAAACACTTGGTGCAAAAGCAAACAAGAAATCAAATCGGTCTTTTCACTACCCTTCACTAGCTAGACAGACAGACAGACAGACAGACGTCCATTTTTAAAGCACAAAGGGAAGACTTAAACCTAGACTAAACCACACACACACACAAAACCAAGGTACCAGTGAAACTCCTTTTGTCTCTTACCCCCGGTGGGAAGCAGGGTAGAAATCCAAGGAGCTGCTCTGTTCCGCTGCCCCGGCGCCGGCTGGGCGCTTCGACTGCTGCCTCCAGAGATGTGAATGTACTGCTCCTTGAGTTCCCTTCCATAGAACTAGAGGCACCTCGCTAGGAAGTTGCTCCTGTTTTATGGTGCTAAAGAAAACTTTTATTCCCCCCCTTGAGCATTTAAGAACTATTAAATGGCCCTTTTTATGAATGTAACATATCCATTTCTGTTCCACATTTTACACTGCAATTTTAACATGTTTGGAAATGATTTGCCTTTTTTCTTTTAGAATAAGCTTTATAAATATTCTGTAGAGTCAATTGAAGTATAATT
Source organism: Passer montanus (assembly GCF_014805655.1). NCBI lineage: Eukaryota > Metazoa > Chordata > Aves > Passeriformes > Passeridae > Passer > Passer montanus. Next base: position 1,615,091 of record NW_024372813.1, read on the forward strand.
CTTAAGGATCACTCTAAGACGCCTACAAAATCTTGTATATTTTTAAGTGTGCCAATTTGTAAAATATTTTGTAAGTGTATATTTTTCTTAGAAAAGTGCTGTGAAGTGTTTGTATGTGTGAGGTTTCCCTTTTTTTGCACCTTCGGGTGTTAATAAAAGGATGTATACTTAAGAGTTTCTGGTTTTAAAAACCAAAATACAAAGAAAAAAATTAAACTTTTGTTGGGAATTTTGTAATAAAAAGAAATGTTGTGAAAGAGTGTAGTGATATTGTGTAAAGGAAACTGGAAAATTTGTGAGCGCTTTGCTGTTTTATAGATCCTCTTGTAAATTATTCTTGTAATATTTTGGGTTTTGTTGTTCTTGTTGCAAAGGTTTTAAATATTTGTGACTGACTCTGTATGGTGAAAACGTCATATTGTTAACTTGCTGAGTTTTGTTATATTGTTTATGGAATAAATAAAAAAATTTAAAATCTCATTTTAAGATCATGTATGAAGAAGAAATTAAAACTGCCATTTATTGAATATTAGGAATCGTTTCTTTAACCAAATCGCTGCAATAGATGAGGATGTGTCTGGCTGCCCCCTCCCAGGGCACTCCAGGCCCTTGCCTAATTGGGCTGATGCTCATTAGTGGGAAGCACATCAGGGAGGGAGGTGCGGCTGTGGGTGGGGAAAAGGGGGGGAAAGGCTTGGATCACTCCTGCGGTAAAGTGGGGCTGCTTTGACTGAGAAATGGAAACCTCAGCACGGCTACACAGAGCTCAGGCTTGCCCGAAGGGAGCGGAGCCTCTTCCCAGCCCTCTGTCCCCAGCAGGGTCCCTGTCCCGGCACTCCCACACTGGCTTTTCCTGGGAAAGAGCAGCTGTGTGCACTGAAATGCCACTTTCTTCAATTTCTTGTGGAAAAGGAATAAAATTTGTCTTAAAAACAACAATTCCTTTTATTAGCACTTGACAGGAGTAATGGAGGAGCGGGGCATTAATTCAGGCTGGGTCATTCCCAGCCGTGCTGCAGAAAGCAGGACATGAACACTGTGTTCTGCAACTGGATCCCTTGGCAGGGGCTGGGAAATAATCCCCAAAAGCAGAGCTGCTGGCTCTACAAGCTGCCTGTGCTCACAGAGGGGTTTCAGATGAGTAAAACAGGGCCCAGGAGGGATTTCATGCTCCAGTGGCCGTGTGGATCCTGTGCCAGGAGCCCAGGGCAGGGCAGGGCTGCAGTGGGGCCATGGTCCAGGGAATCCCACCAGCAGCTCAGCTTTGAGAGGGGCTCAGCTTCATCTGGCACTAGAAGCTCTCCAATAAATAAAACACACAGAGGGCTGGGCCAGGCCCACGGCCACCAAAACCATCAGGTGTGTCCCATGTGGGATCAATCCTGTGATCCACGGGCTGAAAATAGTTCTGGCTCATTAGTGCAAGTCTTGGGGAGAGACTTTTCAGCAGGGGGGTTGGGGCATGGTTTTAAATGAAAAAAGGTAGACTCAGACTAAATGTAGGGAAGAAATTTTTTATACTGAGGGTGGCGAGGCCCTGGCACTTGTTTGTCCAGAGAAGCTGTGGCTGCCCCATCCCTGGAAGTGTTCAAGGCCAGGTTGGTTGAGGCTTGGAACAAACTGGAAGGCTGCTGTTTCTCTGAGCTATTATTGCATATTTTCTCCGTAATCAGGGTTAAGTTGCTCAAAAACTCATTTTGAGGACCCTGTTCAATCTCATGCTTTCTCAAGTGCTGCCACAGCCCCACTGTGTCAGCTGCCTGGGCCACCAGAGCCTTCATCCACCAGAGCAGTGCTGCAGAAAGGACATGTTAAATGGGGTTGTGTTTATCCACTGTATTTATATTATATAAAAGCACATGTAATTAAAGCACTTGTAACTTCTAGATGAACCATCATCCATGTCTGTGCAAGGCCCAGTGGCTTCTCCTTGTGAGTGAAGGCAGAGTCAGATTTTAATTGGGATGTAATTTAATATCACCAGCTTCTCTGTCCTGCCAGTGGGAGCAGCTGCCTCTGGGGGGAGTTTGGATGGGGACAAACCTGCCCTGGGTGACACCAGCATTTCCACAGTGTCTCTGGGGTTGGTTAGTGGCCTTCACCACCTCCCAAAGCAGCAACAGAATTTTGCAGGCAATTCCACAGGATTGTTTGGAACATACTGGCAGGCTGGAGGCCTCTAGAAGGTGTCAGGTAATGACTTAAATTGAGGATGAATTTGTGTCTCTTCATGCAAGGAAGTCAACAGGGGAAAAAATGGGAACTTCTTTGACTGGGGTATTCATAAGTGCTTCTCTTAAAAATATTTCAAACTTAGAAATATATTTAGAAATATATTTAACTTCCTCGAAGTCAACAAAGAGCCCAAACCTGCCCAAAATCTCAGCCATGCTGACCCCAGCACAGCCCAGCTCCTGCACAGCTGATCCACTGGCAACATCCCATCCCAGAGGTTTCTTCCACCTCCCAGCACTCCAGGTGTGACCTGTCATGAGAGGTGCTGTGTGGTCTATGTTGATAAATGCCCACAGGCTCCCCCATCCCCCAGTTTTTATGGAATTACACCTCTAGGAGTAGCTTTTGCTTGGCAAATGTACTTTGTGTTGCAGCAAAAGCACTGGTTCAATAAAGCACTTAAACATACACTTTATCTTGAGCATGTTGGAGATTATATCCCTCTTTAGCAAAGCATTTAAGTATGTGCTTAATTTAAGGATTTAATTAAGGATTTTAATTGTAGACTTCAGTATGTGCTTACCTGCTTGGCTGAATGTGGGTGAGATTACTACAAGCTGAAGATTTTGACATAAAGTCAGTGACTAATTCTGTCTGAATGAAGGTGTTACATTATTCTCACACAATGCAGTTAAAATATAAATAGGAAAAAGGCAAGAGGCAGTTAACTCAATTCTTTCAGCTGAAAGCAGCATCCACGACCAAATCTGAGCAGATGAAAATCTAATATTATTAGTTAGAATCTCTAAAGTGGCATTACAGATCAATAGAAAGGAGCACCTTAGAAATGAGTCTGCAGCTCATGAGCTTTAATTATGAGAAAGGAAGGATTCAGCCATCGTCTCCCTCTCATCAGTGACAGCGACCTTGCAATGTAAGTGGCCACCAACTAATGGGCTGTGGCATCATTTCTCCACTCATTAGGGGATTTAAGTTGATTTGCTAAGAAAAGAGACTTTTCTGCCATTGCATCACCAGCCTGTCTTTTGGACCATTTCCATAACTTTTGAACTCTGTGACAAATTTCATCTAATTGACGGGGGGAAAAAAAATATTCCAAAAATATCAAGCTCTGACAAGTTGAATGCAAAACAAGTGTCTGGGTTTCTGTTTCTCCAGTAGCATTTGCTGTCACTGAAGAGCCTTCCCCATCCCAGGACTGGGACACTGTGCTGGTTTTGGGTGAAATGGAATTCATTTTCTTGACAGTGCTACAACAGAATGGTTTTATCTTTTTGTGTCATACCACAAAGCTTCACAGCTCCTAACTGGATTTTTCTTTTGAAGTTTATATATTGAGCCATCATAAAATGCAGAAGGGGAAGTGATTGTTATCCAGAGAGACCAGCCAGCTGACACACCTACAGGGCACCCATCTGAGAGCATTTCCTGCAGATGAGTCGCCCAGGAAGATAACCCAGGCAGCCAAAATGACAGTGTGGGCTCTTACTGATGCCTTTAACAAACACAGGTGAGTTTCTGTGGAATTTTACATCTTGTATCTCTTTGTTTTCCATGAGAAGCTCAAGACACATTTCTGCTGCTTGCCTATACCTGCACCTTTTTTTTCTTTACCCTCAGATTTCATTTTGAGATCTCAGACTACATGATTATGCAGTATTAGGCTTCCAACCTTTTAATGGAAATAACAATGGGGGTGAGTGGCGATAAAGGCAGTTCCAGACAGCAAATCCACTCGCTGAGAGAAAAGTACTTAACACTCTCAGGAGCAAGAGGCATTTTGCAGCTCAGGTGTGTGGCAGACGTGCCTCAAGAGGGTGGCTGGAAGCTGGGATGTGGATATCAAGGAAAACAGGGAACACAGAGCCACGGTGCCTGTTCAGCCTGGCAGTGACTATTTGTGTGAGTTTGCCTTTCAGTATCAGCACTTCAGGGAGGTGCCCAGCATCAGGATCTCAATGCACATCACACCTCTTCTCAGAGGGCAGGGGAAAGAGAAACCTGTGGCATTTAAAGAGTGGGAATGAGAAAAATGTCCTGAGCTGTGATGCCAAGGCTGTGGTGACCAGGATCCTTCGTGGCTTGCACTGGGCAGTGTGGTGTGAGCACAGACACCTCTGTGTGCAAGGCAGGGCTGGGACTGACACACTCCTGTCTCAGCTCAGAGAGAAGCAAAGCTCTGCCAGTTCTGAGCTGTAGAAGGTACATGACCTGCAGATGAGTCAATCTAATTTTATCCTGTAGTGAGCACTGGCGCACCTGTATAATGAATAGCACATTATCACATCTTTGCTTGACTATCTCAATATAATATATTAATATAGTCTTCATAGCCTTCGGTTATCGTGTTATTTAATCTTTAATCTAATGTATTTGGAGCAACTGGCTAGTGAGATGCAGCCCTCTTTATCCTTCAAAGGACAACAATAGCAGGAATAAATGTTAAACTAAAGGAAGGAATAAAAAAAAAATAGCAGCTTTATTTGTGCTATGTTGAGATGCATTTCTTGGCAGCCCCAGAGATTCAACAGTCTGGTATTTATCACGACAAAACGCAGAAATGTCTGATGATTACATGAAGGGAAATAAAGAGACTGAGCATAAACTGCAGTCTGAGAGATAAGGGCACATTTTTACAGCAGGCAGCTGCTAAAACAGGGCTATGTGACACCAGCCCCTGCTGCAGCAGAGGAGGGGACACGGGCCAGGGCAGGGACAGGGGCAGAGCTGCAGCCAGGAATAAACAGGGCAGTTTAATACTGAGGGGCAGAATTAGGCAGCCTGCTTAATCACATTATTTACCACCAGGAGGATTATTTTTAAGGAATGTATCCCTTCTTCATCTCCCATCAGATAATGCTGCAAAATACTGGCATGGGCTGTGGAGACTATTTAGGATCTTTCTTGCTGCAATGAGCCCCTGGTGTAGTGTTCAGTGAGGGAAACCTGTCCAGCAGTGCCCAGAGGGATTTAGCATCACCCCAAGTCCCTTGAGGACATGGTCTGGATCCGTGCTTGAGGCACCTGCTCTGCCCTGGCTCTGGTCCAAGGTGGGTGCCTGGCAGGACCCCTCTGTGATGCTTCCAGTCTCTGCTGGGGTTATGATACCAAGATGATGGAAAGCAGGAGCTGAAAAGTCACTCTTGTTACTGAATCCAAGAGCTCCATGCAGCTCCTGGTGTGAGTGAGACAGTCACTGCACAGCTCTGGCCAAGGCTGTTTGACACTAGGGCTGGGATTTGAGAACAGAAAGGTGCAGATCTCTCTGTTATTGCCAAGTGTGTGAAGTCTGCAACCCTACAGGGGACGTGCTGAGGTGGAGACTTGTGTTGCTTAAGGAGAACAGTGGCTGGGTGGCCAAGCTGGGAGCCATCACCAGTTTAATTTTACGGCTACAGTTATGAATCAGGTCATGATTCCAGCACAGAATAGGAAATGTGCCATTACCTGAACTGCTCTGGACATCACAGAGGCCACGTTCTTGGTTAAAGGATGGTGCTGAAATTCATTATTCTGTACAGAGGGACAGAAGCTCCTGAGTTTTAGCAGTTGAATCCCAGTGGTGGAAGTCCTTCATTTCCCTGGCATGAGCACAGAGCAAAGGAACACATGATCCCTGTGGTTTGGCTTCGTTTCATCCTTTTGCAGCATGGCATATTTGATGCAGGACTCAAGGGAAAGATGAATTGCACTCTAAGAACAATTCAATGAAAACATGAAAACAATGGACATGCTGTATATGATACAGATCTTGTAGTCTTTGTAGGGTTAACACACAGTTGTACCATGAATCTCTGCATGGAAAACTCTTCTGATGGATATTTTCCTCATCCTTTCTGCCCCAAATAAAACTACCATTTTTTTAGGATCAATTACCTCCTCTTGTGGAGATGAGAACATTGCTGAGTTCCCTGAGCAACCTCCAAGGATGGAGAGCAGATCCTGTCTCTCAACAGTGCCAAAGGCATCAGAAGCAATTAAAGAAAAATAAGAGTTGATTTGAAGAATGTAATGATCATTCATCTAGCTGCAGAAAAAATAGGGTTTTATCACTGAAATATTAGAGAGACTAGCATTTATACTCTGATAAGTAGTATGGTAATGCAAATCGTGGGGGATTGTGAAGGAATTTTGAATGAGTTAGAGATTGGACTTCTGAATTTTTTTAGATAATGTGATTTGTTTTTCTTATCTTCTACACAGGTACGAAGGGTGAGGTTGGCTCACATTTTTACTGCATGGTGCAAAAGGTCACAAGACCTCTAATTACAAAACCTTTTAAGGATTTGTTAACTAATTAACGCTGCTAACAAGGACATTTATGTTTCTAACCTAATCCTTAAATATTTTGTCTTATGGGCTCATGCTACAGTGTAAACTTTCTTAGCCAATTATGTTATAACACACAAACCTACAGTACTGTACTCTAAAATTCTAATCTTTTTTTTACTTAACATGACTGCTTTAAACTATAAATCCACATTCTCACTTCTAGTACCTAAGTTTGGAAGCTTTTTCCAAGGTCTCAGATCAAATACTATGTTTAATTTTAAGCTTTAGCTTACAAGCCCAAAGTTCTGAGAGTTCTCTACATTTCAGATTCTAACAGCAAATAATTTAATTTTAGATCAAGAAAGCAATAATGTAGCAAATCAATGCAAGAGGCTAAGGCTGCTCCAAGTGGGCAGGGAGAGACTTTCTGACTCCAGTCTAGGCCCAAAGGAAGAAGCCAGGCCCCCATGCCTGCTTTTCTGCAGCAATTTTGCCTCGCAGCATATCATGCCCAGCTCCTTCTGTAACCATTCCTCCAGCTCCTGTTGGGTGCTCACCCTTCATGGTTCTCTTGTGTCCTGTCCTGTTGAGGCAGATGAGCTCATTGCAGGGTAAACTTAAATGAGGATGGCGACCTCCAGGTGCAGGAGATAGAAAATCAAAGGTGTGTAACAAAACAAGGTGGTTTTGAGGGAGAAGCTGAAAATTGCCATAGCCTGTAATTGTCTCTGCTCATGCTTTGGTGGCTGCCCTTGGACAGGCAGTTTTGTCACTCTGCTCAGCTTCTTGTTGCTCTAACAAGGGACAAGGAGCTCCACTGATCTTTGAAAAGCCTTCAGTAAGTGCCATGTTTTTCTTTCATGTTCTGGATGTCCCTGCTACAGCACACATACATCAAACCCTGTCCATAAAGGAGTAATTAAATGGCACTGCTAAAGGGATGTCTTAGGATGGGCCTGATTACAGCTCACCCAGAAATGTCTTCCCAAGTCTCAGCCTCTTTGACGTGATTCTCCCCCCTTTCTCTGAATTTCTTCCAGCATTAATTTCAGCCAGTCCTGGGATTATTTGAAAAAGGGCCTTGGGGGACTTGTTCAAAGGCACTGCCACCACGGACGACGTTGCTTTCTGAACTGAAGCATTTCACTCCTATCTGTCTGGACATATGAGCTGCTCAGCACTGCTTCATTAGGCAAGTTATTTTTAAATTCCCAGAAAGAGCAAAACATTGAGAGAGGAATTAGCATTTGCTGTTGAAACAGCTGCCAAAGAGAAGAGGCAGAAGGCACTCCGGGTGCCCCCTGCTATCCCTGGGATTAACCAGGCACCAGTACCCAGTCACTGACACACTCTCAGACTGCACATGAGACATCAGAAATCATGCCCCAAGATCAGGATGGGCAAGTGACCATCAGAACTCTGTTCTGGATGTAAGTAAGAAAGTGACCATCAACACTGAATAAGAAAAAATCTTGGAAATGTCTCTCTTCCTCCAGCCCCATTCTGTGTTTCCTCCTTTTTCTTTCCTGAATTTTTCACTTAAAGGATTTTAACTCTATTCTGGTTTCTCCAGACAAATGAATGAAGCAATAAAGCCTGCCCAGAGTCTTTGCTTCCTCTAAACAAGACCCAGTGGGCACCCAACACTTTCCAAATGCCAAGGGACTGCAATAAAGCTGATGCTGTTTGATTGCATTCTCCTCTGTAATGAGTTTAAGTTTCCCAGTGGCTGATGGTGCTCTTACAGGCCAGAGTTAAAGCAAAAGGCTTGGCAGTGAATTGTCTGAGGCACATTTTGGTCGCTGTTTGCAAACGCTGATTGCCCCGTGGTTGGTGCTGCTGAGGGCAGCCAGGATTCCCTCTGATAACGTTAATAATGCAAAAAAAAGTGTTGAATATGGGAAGGGGAGATAGATTAGGTAAAAATAGCCTTTTCACCTCTCTGGGAGCACACAGGCAGCACAGCCAAGGCAGTGTGCAGGTTGTGCTGCCTGGTTCACCCCTCCCTTCATCCCTGCCTGCAGCCACAGGGTTTCTGTATTTATCCAGAACAAATCTAGCAGGAGCTGTTCTCATAACCTGCTCCCAATTCCTGCCTAATGAAGGCCGCCGGATTCCTCTGAATTATTGCTTCTTCAAACCAGAGTGTTTCCTTTGGAAAAAAAAGATCTCATTAAGTATTTCCAGTGATTCTTCAGTGACAGGCACTCTGCCACGGTCAGCAAACTCTGTGTGGATTGTTCCAGTGGACAGCTTTCCCCAGTCCTAAAAATGCACAGCAACCTATATTGATGTCCAGCTACCAAACACCACTCTGCCAGATAAATCATGGAGCCACAGAATGATCTGGGTTGGAAAAGACCTTAAGGATCATCCCCATTCCACCCCCTGCCAGGGGAGGGACATCTTCAACCACCCCAGGATGCTCCAAGCCCCATCCAACCTGGCCCTGAACAATTCCAGTGATGGAGCAGCACAGCCTCCAGGGCCTCACCACCCTTTAGGGTTAAATCTGTCATGTGCCTTCTCAGAGACTGCATTTAAAATGTCCCTTCACCTTTTATCTCTTAGTAAACTGTGTTCCCTGGGTGTTTTCTCACCAAGGTGTGTTTTCCAGCCCTCAAGGAAGACTTCCTGGAACCCACACAGAGGTAATAAAACCCCTCTTGTCTTCCTTGGTGCCTCACTTTGTGGTTTCTTGGAAGCATTAGCTCCTCTTGGCAGAGCATCTCATTAGGAGCTCATCTTCAGCTGATTATTCCTCTTCTGAGTCACTGCTTTCCATGACTTTGTCACCCACCCCTTCGTCCAGCTGCTGCTCTATTCTTAGGCTAACAACTTTACATCTGGTGGCACGAAAAACATGTTGTTTATTTAAACTGAGCTCATTAAGTGATCCAGATTAGGTTCGGTATTGGCGACCTGCCCCAACTTCTGTGCAGCTGCAGATCACCAGTAATGATCTGGCATTTTCTCACAGGTCAGCGATCACACGTTAAGTGCTGCGGGGTCAAGATCGGGCAGGAAGGGAGCTCTGCCTGTTCAGTGCTCTGCTTACAATTACACTTAGAGGCCTATCAGTTAGTTTTCAATCCAATTAATATTTGTCATAATGACACATTGCTCCTCTTTCTCAATCAAAGTACAGTGACAGACAAGATCTGGTCTCTGGTTGAAGGTTTCTTCTAACAGCTCTACTACTGTAAACTATGACATTAAGGAAAATATCTGGTTAGCAGGACAAAGCCTCCTTTTCATAATGCTACAGTATCTCCTTGAAATGATTTATCAGCTTATTATTTGGTTGTTTTGTTTTTTTTTTCTTAGGTATCCTTGATCAGAGACTGTCCAGGAGTATCTCCCATTAACCTTTAAGAGACAAATGGCTGGCACAGATCTCCTGTGGCCCCTTCCCTGGCAGCTGTTCCCTGTGAGGGGCCCAGTGCCCTCCCATGTCCCTCTGGTGCCCAGAGCCAGGGCCCCAGCCAGCCACGCTCGGTGGGGGCAGAGTCCCTGTCAGTGCCCAGTATTTTAGATGAGCTTTCTTGCCTCAGGGTTTTAATAAAATCAACGAACTTCTGTGCTTAAAACCTGGCAGAGTTGGCCTTTTCAGAATAGAAATAAAGTTCTTTCATCAGGAGACAAGTTTTCTTGAATTAATACCTGCAAAGGTAAGTTTTCCAGAGAGAAAGGACAAAATCATCATTTAACTGCACACAGATATTCTTGGATGGCCTGGAACAATTTTGTCAACCAGAAGGAAAAATAAAACCTTGCTTTTTCCCCCTTGACTTTGGTTAGTTCTGGCCTGAACCGTGCTCAGGTGCAGGGACACAGCACTCTGGTGACATGAGCAAGCAGCTCCATGTTGGGGTTGTGTAAATTGCCACACTGCTTTCTACTTCATCTTCTGTAGCCCAAATTTTTTAGGTGCAACTGGATTTACAGCCCCTAACTAGGTGAGTAAACAGCAGAGAAATCCTTTGGGATTAAGTGAATTCAGAAGCAGAAGTTCACACATCCTGCATTTGTCACAGACTTTGTGTGTAACTTTCTGCCAGAAGCTACAGAAAGACAAAGTCAATCTAAAAAGTAAACAGCAGCCCAGATTTAAGCCCAGGTAGCTGGAGAAAATCAGAATTGCTGCATTTACGCCTCCCAGCTGGCTTCAGCTCCTGGCTCTGCCTCTACTTGCAGTATACAAAGATCTCAGTTTGGTGGGTCTGGTATTTTTAATTTTTTTGCTCAAGTTTAGAAGCTCCCAAGAGATTCAGATTTCCTCACCTCGCTGCATTTGGATTATTACTTAGCTATATTGAGAATAAGTTATTTTAATATCTTTTTAGAAAAAAAAATAAGCCAACAATTTTTTCATCTATCACTGCATACCTAATAAGCAGTTTTTAAAACCCTGGGGAATTTAAAGCAAATTTATTTACCCTCATTGAAGGAAACAACATTAAACTTACCAAGGAAAAGTGTTGCAATTCTCTTTTGCTATACACACAGTAGCAAATTGAAAACACTTAAGCAGGAATTACACCATGCTTTTCCTGTAGATTTTGGATTTTTCCCTATACTGCAAAGTTCTCTATGCAAATATATTTTCCCCTGCAACCTTTTGAAATATGCTGCTACACTGCTCCTAATTTTGTCAAAGCTGTTAAGGAGATGTGTGTGCACAGGTCATTAATTGTTATTAATGTCAAGTGGATACTGAAATCCATTAAGTGGTTTTGAAAAATCAGAGCTTATTCTGTACCTGATCGACTCTGTGAAGGCATTTGCAAATAAATCCACCAAATCACACCGAGGCAGAGACTTTTCCTCAGCTGTGTGCCCTGGACCTCAGCTCCAAGTTTTCACTGCTGAGGAAGGTGTGAATGAGCAGGATGCAGCTGCTGCCTCTGCTCCTCACGGGTGTTCATCTCCCTGCAGACTGGCAAATGCCTGCCTCAGGAGCTGGAGCTCACCCACAGGCGTGAAGAGGAATGTTTTATTCCTCTGTTGCTTTGCTGTTTGATCATTTTCAAGACTTTTGGTGAGGTTAATCAAGTAAATGTATTCTGTTGAGGGGGAAAGAGACAAACAAAACGGTGTGTCAGATGTCAGGAGGCTGCTCCAGGAGCACAAACCATCCTCTTATCCCTCCATGCAAACAGAACATGCTCCACCTCCCTTTTGCTCAATAATCCCTAATATTTTACTGCTCAGGTTACTGATGTCTAAACAGAGCCACTTTTATCCTGCTCTGACCTTCCCTGGCATGCAGAAAAGGCAGATTCACTTTCCTGCAGGAGCAGCCCGTGGCAGTGGTGCTCAGGGATGTCCTGCTGCTGTGCTGGCTGCCAGCACTCACACCACGGCTGCCTTACCCATGGTGGGCTCCAGGCTCCCCACGGGAAGCTGCATCAGTTCTGTGCCCATCGCCTGCTCCACAATCATCCACCTTTGGCAAGGGAATGGATTTTTTGCCAGTTTCAGAGGTGCCTGTTGAATATAAAGGAGTGCCCACACGCCCAGCCACAGGGTCTCTGTTTGGGGGTACAGTTTCTCCAGCCACTGGAATTTGTAGGGGTTGGAGCACTGCCTACATAAAACATCCATTTGTCATGGGTCAGGAGCAAGACAACTTTTCCCAGTGACAAATATTTTGGTGCATTAAAACCACAAAATTGCTTTGACATTAAATTATTATTTTTTTTAATTTTACTCACGTTTAACAGTCAAAGCAGAGCTGTTAGGTCATGGTTTGACCCTGCAGTAAATCTAACTGTAATTTCAACAGTGAAGCAGAGGACTGGTCTGATGTAAACTCACTCTCCCCACCCCAATTTACTTTTAAAATCATGAATATTCTGCAAGCAAGTTTTATGCTGCATTAGGCATCACCTCTCCATCACTCCAGCTATGTGGTGTAGCAATACTCAATTGCTTTCTATACTGGTTATTTCAACAAAAATATGCAAAAAATATTAGGAACCTACACCTGCTCCAGATGAAAATGGGACTCCTTCCTGCTCTCCATTCCTAAGGATTTTGGCATCTTCCTTTGCTGGAAACTGATGAGAAATATGCCCTGTACCTGTCCCTTCCTTCTTGCCCAGACACTGTGGCTGCCTTTGAGTTCTCAAGTCTGGGGGAAATTTAAAGTGTGAAGATATAAAAACACTTAATTTACATTAGAGGTTTGGCTTGTATTGTTGAGTAGAAACTCAGCAGCTTCCACAACCTTTAAATGCAACACCCCCCTCAACCTGACAGTGCTATTTTTATAAAGAACCACCAAAAGGAGAAACAAAGGTGTCTTGTGGGCTTCCTGAATGGTGTAAATCCTCAGCAATATGTTTTTCCTCTGTGTATTGGATATTATGAAGATGACTTCCTTCGCAAGATATGATTTTTTGGGCATTAAAATGGGATCTTTCGAACCTCATCTGCCCTTGATAATGTCAGCAGTGAGGGGGAAAACTGCAGAAGTGCTGAACCCTACATAACATGGGAAGTCTGGCACTCAATTAATTAAGACTCACATCTTAAAACCGGAAAATCTCAGTTTTCATAGGGCTGTATGTAGCACATAACACCAGGTGAGAGGGGAAACCCTGCCATAGTTAGAGGGGAAGGAACATCCATGGTCCGAGGTGGAGGAATGTCCGTGTATGAAGGGGAAGGAATGACCATGGTTAGGAAGGAGAGCAGGGTGAATACCCGCACCGCCAGACGCCAGTATTGCCAATATTTGCTTTTTTAGCACTGCTGGCCACCATCGATCTTGCACGGAGTCCCCTCTGGCCAGCATGCACACACCTGAAGCGACACGAAACGGCCCCACACTGAGGGGACCGCGGGGACACGGACCCTCCTGCGGCACCGCACCACGGGAAGGCACCGTTTACCCCCGGTCCCCTCCACGTTCCCCGGGAGCTGTGAGCTGAGCAGCAGCCACAGCAGGCACAGCAGCCCCGCCCTGCCCCACCCTCAGCCTTTGCCCGCACCAAAATGGCGGCGGCCCCTGAGGGGCGCGCTGGGCGGGGCTGCCCTCCCGGGCCGCGCCTGCGCGGGGCCGCGCGCGCCCCCACTTCCGGCTGCCGGCGGCCGCTTCCGGCCCCCCGTTCCTTGGTAACAATGGAGCAGAAAATGGCCGCCTGAGCGGGCAGGAGGCGGCGCGGCGGCGGAGCGGCACGGGCGGAGCGCGGACAGCCGGCACCCAGCCCCGAGCGGCGCGGGCAGCGGCGCACCCACAGCCGGGGGGACGGCGGCGGGCGCTGGGCGCTGGGGCTGCGTCCGCGCTGCCCGCGGGCAGGGCCCGGCACGGCCGGCTGGGCTGCAGCGGGAATTGGAAGCGGCTCTGGAGGGGGAGGGGGCGGCCGTGGCTGCTGCCCTGGGCCTCGTCCGCAGCTCGGGGCCTGCTGCGGGAGCCGCCGCTCTTCACGGCCCTGCTTTGCCGGGAGGCGAGGCAGGAAGCCTTGTTGTGGAAGACAGGCGAGAGGAGCTCTTCCTCTCCCGCTCTGGATCAGCCTGTGACCCGTTCGGACCCGTGCTGTTCGCTGTTCCTGTGCTGAGTTTCTCCCCAGCTGAGCACGTCATCTTTGCTCTGTCACAGCTCCCTGTGCGAGCTTTTCCCTGCCCCTTTTAGTGGTGTTTGTTGGCATTTAAGGTTTCTGTTTCTCTGTTTTAAAACCCTTGTCAAGTCCAGCTGCATGTTTGTGTTTATCTGCTTTAATTGGGGAGCAGTATCAGGCTGTGTATAGGAGTGTGTATGTATGTAATGTAGTGATGATTAAGGTTTGTTTATAAAATGTGTCTTGATTTAGTGGGCAGTAGAAGTCTGACAAAAGGTTTCACAGCAAAAAAACCCTGAATTTTTAAAATAATAGTAGTATTTTGCTGTTTCTCAGGAAGGTGGAGCCTTGGTACAGAGCAGCTCCTAATCAAGAATACAAACTTGACAATACCCAATAGTACCATCACACATCACTTTTATTTTCCTGTCCATGTTGGCAGTATTGGGTAATTTCAACTTGGAAATACTTGTCAAATGTTCAAAAGAACTTCTGACACTAATTTGTCCCTGAGTTTTAATTGCAGTGACTTGTCAAGTCTTTCTAAAACAAATAAACAGTTGGCTGCTTCTTGGACAGTTAATTATCCTAATTGAGGGTCAGATATTTAGTTTTGTTGTGGTGGTCACCTAGCACTTAAAGTGACTCTGTTCCCTCTACAGGTTTGCCATTTTGGAATTAAAATAATGATAGCTTGGAATTATGTTCTGGGAAGGGGAAACACACCACAGATTATAAAATTAAGGGTTTCTTGTTGTGTTAGACCACTAAGGCCCAACAAGTGCAGTGTTCCCTTCATCAGCAGCTCTGGCTGGGTAAATGTTTGTCACTGAAATAACCACACACCAGTATTTTTCAAGCTGTAGTGGTTGCTATCTGTATCATATTTATTTTCCATATTACTGGATGAATTCCTGGACAAGAGTGTTGCAAGTGTCTGCTCTCCAGTATGTCTAGTTGGTTTTTTTTTAGAGGAATGGGTGATCCTTAGATGGAAATGTTTTCAAAATACCTCTACATCAATACACCTGCCTTGCTTGTTCCTTTATTCCTCTTCCCCGTGGAATGTATCAAAATAATCCCTTGATCTTGGCAGAGTCATTCCAGTTGCAGTGGAGGTGTTGTACATGTTTTTAACAATCACAGCATAATGTTCTGACTCCATACACTTGAGTCTAAAGATTGTATTTAAGTCCAGCCTAATGTAGCTTAACACATTACTGGAGTGTCCTAAATTCCTTTTTTTGTAGAGAACTTCATTTTCCATGTGTTGAAACACTTGAATCCAGACATGGTCATTGGGTGTTTTGTGGTTTAATCTCAGCCTTGGTGAAAATTTATCAGCTGCTGAGCTTGCAAAAATTATTTGTGAAGGGATAAAACCAAATGTGAACATTCCCATCTTCAGGATGCTTTTATGAGAGTCTTGTGCTTCTCAAAACCAAAACTTCTAAAGAGTGTAGCAGTGTCATATCTCAGTCAGGAGCTTTGTGTGCTGAGTAGGGATAGCCAGGAGCATCCCAGGGACTGGTTTTGCCTTTGCCCAGGTTCTGGCTGCAGGTAAGATCATAAACACGAGGCTGTGTCTCCTTCAGACTGCTCAGGTTTGTATTAACGAGTGCTTGGTAGGAGCTTTTGGCTGCTCTGCAGTGTTGAGGCTCAGCTTTTGACTCAGGAGGTCTGCAGGGTTGGATGGTCTCGTAAAACCACTTGATGATTGTGGAACACAGGAAAAGCCAGCACATATTTTATCTGAGTTCAGTATTTAAAACCATCTTATGCTCGGAGCACTCTGGGTTTTGGTGTGCAAGGTGTATGTGCACAGAGTCCTGTTAAAATGCTGCAGCTTCCCTGCCTTGGGATGGCATCACAAATGGAATTCTCGTGGTACAGATGCCTATTTAAATTCAGATAAATTTGCCTTCTCTGTATTTCCCACTTCTGTGTTTGTTGGGCAGCGGATCTCAACAAGAACAGGAGCGCACAGGTCGCAGTTCCTCTGTGGCTTGTGCTTGCAGTGATTGTTGCTCTTTCACTGTTGCAGTGCCTGCATTAGCAGCAGTTGTGTGGGGACAGGAAGATTCAGCAGGTCAGAATTTAAAGATGCTTTTTCTTTTCTAGTTGAAAGTCAGTGAGTGTTGATTGGCTTGGTGTTTTTGCTAACCGCAGCTTGTGTTTCTTCAGGAATCAAAACTACTTGTTGGATATCAGTCCTGTTCCTGTGCTGTCTCTCAGGGTCAACACTGGTTACCTGTGAGCAGCTTTACTTCTTTTGAGTGCAGAGTGGGCCTTCTGCTCCTGACCCAGCAGGAAGCTCATTTCTGGGCAAAAAGAGCATCATTTCATGAGCCTGCAGTGCTGGAAACTTGCTGCACCTCGTATACACCAAGCTTTCTCTTGTGTGCTGTCTGAATTTGATGGCAAAGGCAGTGCTATCTTAATTTTATTTTCCACTTGTATGTGAAAAGTGTTGTTTTAGTAAGTGTAGATGATAAAAGGCAAAGCCCAGGATTTTGGCAGTTGTTTCTGCATTTTATTTTCAGAGCTCCATCTTGGTTCCACATGCTCTCAGTGTTCTGGAATTGCTAAGCTCTGCCCTGATTTCCTCACTTCTTTCTGACTTATCAGGAGTTGTTAGTGTTTCTCTTCTTTATCTCGGCAGTTGGTTCAGCTGAAGTGTTTTTGCTCTCTGGTCTGTTGGGTTTTTTTATTCTGTGGAACTTTCTGCCACTGTTCTGCAAAAGTATTCATTTGCTTTCTGTTGTTTGAAATGTATGTTCAGAATGACATCTTGTTTGAGGGCCTTTGCTTTGAAACACTCTGGGGTAGTGAAAAAGCTGAATCGATGTTTAACACTCCCCTTGTTAAAATGGCATTTAAATTTTACAGCGCTTTTCACAGAACACTTCCATAGGATACAAAACTTTCTTCCAGATTTGCAAGAGTGGTGCATGTTTCAGGATAACTTTTGAGTTAAAGAGGACTGGGGGTTCTTGATTTTAAAACTTATGGTAGGTTTATTAAAAAGCTAATAAGAACCTAAATGTGCTGTTCATGACAGTGGCAATAAAAAGCCACAATAGCAGGGAAACAAATCCCAAAATTCATGATGCCACTTGGAAAACTAGAAAAGTTTGTTCCTTTTTACTGTTTATAAGATGGAGATGAGTGTATTGGACCTGTGGTATCAAAGCCTTTGGTGTGATCACAAAAGGAAGCTTGTGCACCTGCACAAAAAGAGAAAGCCAAACAAACCTGACATAATGAAGCTCCATGTATAATGCAAATAGATGACTTTCATTTCACTGTCTTAGGGTGTCTTTTTCCTTTAATGATGGGATTCACTGACAGTTTTTGCTTCTGCTTTTGAGCTTGCAGACTTGAGTGATGAAATATTTAGGATGAAAATTTAGTTTGTGTTATGCCTTACTTCCAGCTAGTTTTGAGTATGGAGAAATTGGATACCGACTGGCATGGAAACTGTTTTTCAACTTTGAATTCTTCTAGGAAAATGAGGTGGAGTGGGTTGGATGAGTGCTGTGTGTGAAGTGGGTTCAGTTTGTGCTTGAAGGAGCTGGGCTAAGAGGACTGCCTGTTCTAGCTGCTGTTCCTGTGTCATTTGAGACATGGAATTGGAGCGAGGCTGGCTGGGGCCGTGCTGCCATGGCACGTCAGAGCTGCTGAAGTCACAGTTCGTGGAAAGCGCTTGGACACGCAGCTGTGCTGTGCTTCTCTTTGAGGCATGTTCACTGCAGCCTGGGCAGGGAAAATCGCCTCTAACCACCCAAAGCAAACAAGTCAGTGCTTCTGGCTTCCATCCTGAGTCACTCCTTCAGTCCAAGGGTTTGATCAGTTCTGTAGACTGCGAGTAGGCAAGGTGCTCTACCGGTTGGAGTAGCTAATTAAGATGAGGGTATGAATCATAAATGAGAAGTTGGCCTTCTGCTGAGGACATCTCTGGAACACCCACGCTGCCATCCTCTTTTTTTCTGTTTATCCAGAGGTATTAACTGTGGTGCTGGGACGTGAGGTAGCTCAGGAAACATTCCTGCCACACAGGGCACGAGGGATTCTCAGGTGAAGTTGAAATACCGGTAACACCGACATGGGGGAGTTCTAGAGGAACTTCTTGCACACCTGACTCATGGGCAGCTGAGTTGTTTCTTCAGTTTAATTAAATTCCATGCCTTGTGCTGTAACAATTTGAGGCTTGCCCCATAAATCTATGAAAATTTTAATTTTAAAGGTGTCACTTTTTCATTTAACCCTGCCAATGAGTGATTTCAGGGTTTGTCGGATTTTCTAAATTCTGCCTAGTTGGTTTAATGAGAGCTCTAATGTTTTATGGGATTTCTTTTAAATATAAAAAACCCAGGAATGCAGGCAAAGGTAGTGTCTTGGTGTTCAATTCAGGCAACTGATGTCAGGAGATATTACACATTATTGAAGGAGGAAGAACTAGAGATTTATTACTGTGCATTATGGTCCATTAGTGCTTTTTCTGGGGAGAATCCTGTAGGCCACAAGTGCTGTGCAATATGGAGATAGGCTGTGTTACTGTTGAAGGTAAGTGGATGACACACATGTTATCCCTGCTTCCTGTCCCCCTAGATTTGAGGCAGTAGCACATTCCTGACTGGATTTAGTCTACAAACAACCTGGCATGAAAGAAAACAAAATAATTCTTATGCTGTAAGAATGATAACTTTGTATTATTGAGGGAATATCCAGTACTATTAAATTGTCCCTATCAAAAAAACCTATAGTATTACTTCCTCTTGAATTAAAGGAATGTAACAAACAATAGCTTTTGTGGGCTTATTGCAGTCTGGAGCAGCAGTGGGGAGACAGGCAGTCATTTGTGCTTGGAAATCTCTGAGGTTGTTGAAGCGTAACTGCAGGGAAGATACTTTTCTGATTTGTGGCAGGATGGGAGCACCAATTAAGAATTCACTGTAGTTACTCTTGTCTGGATATTCAGCTGTTGAAGAATATTTTTTTTAAGGAGACAGTTGTTTATCCTATCTCTGATTCTCTTGCATTGTGCAGTCCTTAGGTGGTCACCCCCTCACTTCCCCGTGAAGAGATTTTCGTACCTGGGTATCTCAGCTGAAGTTGGCAGTAACCAGCAGGTCTGAACTTCCTGCTCGTAGCTGTGACCTTCCCCACCCTGTGTCAACTCAGTGCTGACAAGGAAGGACACTAAAGGAGGAAATTCTGACTCTTTTAGCTTGGATAAGAACAAAGTCTTACACTGGAAGAAAGAAAAGCAGAGTTGAACTGTACTTGCTTATTAGATGGCCAAATGTTGGTTGTTTTGTTGTAAGCTAACAGTGCACCTGTTGCTTTTCCCTCATCAGGCTTCCCTGCATTACTGGCTTCCTCCAGCTTAATTGTCCGGAGGGTGTGAGCTGAGAGCAGCGTCCTGAGGGGCAGATTTTCAGGTTCTTTGTGCCTCTCTGTGCAGGGCCATGGTAACTCCCACCGTGGAAATCCTGCTGTCCAGGCAGATGGGCTCTGTGGAGTCTGCTGAGGCAGGAGCAGTTTAAACATTCCAGTAGGTTCAGTCTGGCCATGGAGAGCTCTGCAGTGGGCTGGGAGGTGAGGCTTACATTGGACAATGAGCTGAGTGCACAGGGAGGAGATGGAAACCAGCAGAAGCTTGGGTTAGGAATCCTGGTTTTCATTTGCTGGTTTTAATATCAGAGCTCTGGTTTGAGGAGTATCATCCCATTTGCTGTCAGCAGTCACGTAGGGAGAATGTGTTGTTGCTGCTGTGTTTCTGTGCCATCTGTATTTCCATCGGTGTAAACTTCCCAGAGAGATGCACAGCATTTCTGGGATCCTGAAATCGGGATATGGGGGGCTGGTGTAACCTGTTAGTAGTTTGCAATAGGGAAATACAGCAATTTTTCACTAGCAGAAGAGTCCTTATGTAGATTAAATTCTTCATTCATCCCACCTCTGAGGCTTTTTTCTCAGCAGTAATCTCCATTCAGCCTTGACCATTAGCTGATTTTATTGTTTAAGAGGGAAGATAAGAGATGATGGAGGAGAAAAGAGGAGCAAATCTAGAAATAAGTACTACTGGCTTATTCCAAGCATTTGCTAAAGAATCACCCATTGAACTGTTGGTAGAGAAGAGATTTTTAAATTCCTCCCCCCCATTTGACTTGTTTTGACTCTCCCTTTTTCCCTGACCAGGAATGGTGCCCCTTCATTTTCTGAAACGGAGTAGGCAAATATCTTTGAATCACGTAGGCATTAGATAGCCAAGGTGCCTGCAAGCATTTTCAGTTAAAAGGAAAGTAGTAAATAAGTAGTAAACAAATGTTATGTTTTGAATGTGTAGTGCATCTTTCTGTTTTAAGAGCTGTTGAAGAATTGGTCTAATGCTTATAAAGGTGTTAATATTGCCATCTTTTTGAAGACATTCCACGTGTTTCCAAGTTTGATGTGTATTCCCAAAGAAATTATGCATTTCAGGGTTTTATTTTGGATGCAAATCTCTCATTCTGCTTGACACTTTAATTCAGATATTACCAGAACCAGTAAGAGCTGCTTTTAAAAAGTATCTTCTCCAGCATGTCTTTAAATAATGCCACTTGGAGTAATAATTCTGCTGCAGAAAGCTTGTAAAAAAAGTTGATTGAAGCTGTGTTCTCACTAGAAATACGTGCCTAGCAAGTGAAGGGCACAGGGATTTCCTAAGTGAGGTCAGAGCTGAACACACCTGGAGAACTATTGCTCAACTGTCCTGTGAATGGGGTCGTTTATCGGTGTTTAACAGCACGTCCAGCACACAGCGCTCACATGTCACATGCCAGTCTGCAGTCTTTAGATTGCTCCAGGGATTTAGAAATGCAGCGAAAGCTGATAGAAAGCTGATAGGCTCCCGAGTGACTCTGGTGATTGCTGCTGCTTCCCGATTCCTGAAAAAAAGGGTGTAATTGCTTTGGTAAAGTGGCAGAACTTCACAGAACCAAACAGCACCGGTAGCCCCAGTTAATATCACTTACTTAAAATCGAGTTCTGCTGCATCAGAACTGAAGACAAAGAGGGTCAGAACAGCAGTTTCCTAATTTTCAAGTCTGCCATAATGGGACGTCCTGTCCTGTGGAATTTTTCTGGTGCTGCACACTGAGGTCATTGGTGCAGTTTAATTTTCACCATAGCAGCTGAAATCAAGTGCCCGTGGAGATCGTGCAGTGCTGCTCTTCTGGAGAAGCACTAATGTAAACTGTGGGCAGTCGTGACTTGACAGCTGTGCTGACAAACCAAAAAAAGATGCTTTTTGCACTAGACAGATGTCTAAGTGTTGGAAATTTTCCAGTGAGAAGCAGAAAAGCTTTATTCTTCCAGTATTTCCATGTCACTTGAAGTATGGTTTAAATGAAAGGAATGTTTTCTGATGGGGAATGTTATTGCAGAGCTTTTTAGCATGCAGAGGATTAGCTTCTTAATCACCTCTGAGTAACTAGATTCTACCAGTTGTACAGGAAAATTCTTGGTGCTGTGAATAGTGAGGCAGAGTGATCAAGGAAACTGGTTATTTTATCTTCATTTGATGTATTTGCATGGCACAGCCAGTGCCAGAATGTCTCCTGCATTTGCATGTGTTCCTTATAATATTTATCAGATACAGACATGGCATTCATCGATTATTTTCCTTGAAAGAGAGACGTTGTCAAGTATTTCATCCAAATGAAAAACAATATGAGAAGGTTATATTTAAAAATATGCAGCCTAGAAGACAGCTCTTTAAAGCAGTGGTGTACCTCGTATATGCTGGAGTTTTGTCTTGGAAATTTGCTCATCAACATCAGTAGTTCAGTAAAAGCTGAAACTTGAAAGCAGATTCCTGTCTTGATGTAATATAAAGCTGATTTTACAAACTCTTTTTGTTTTTTGAGGGAATGAGAACCTGTTCCTTTTTTTGTGCACAGCATTGACAGCATCTTCTTCATTTGAGTTCTCATAACCACTTCATTCTGTTAAAATTCACTAGTATGGTGAAGAGGGTGTTTCTGTACAGGCAGGAAAAGGCAGGGAACACATAATCCTGTGCTCAGAGAGCACAATCAAGGATGGCTTATGCCTTGTACTGCACTTCTGTAAGGCTGCTTGGAGAAGCAGTTGTGATGTTAGGAATATTTTATGCAAAAAGCAGATAATCATGGTCACTATGAATACTATATGAATTCAAAGATGGGCTATGAGGCTTATGGCAGATGATATTCTGTGATCAACTTGCTGCTTTGATGAGTATTTGGGCATCAGTTTTGTTTGTACTTCTTGAGGAGGTTCATGCTTTGTTTGTGATCCCTGTGGTGGTCAGCCTGATCCTAATTAAAGCTTCATTAGCAAACTGCTTTAACCTGTACTTCACTGTCCATTGCAAACACACATAAATTCCATGCTGTATTTCACTGCTCTCATGAAGGGTTTGTTCTCTCCTTTTTTAGGTACTCTTCCACTCATCAAGATGGAAAGCTCAGATTCTAGTGACAAAGGAAGTATTGATCAATCAGAAGCCCAACGGCAGAGCCAGCTGGATCGGTTAGATCGAGAAGAAGCTTTCTATCAGTTTGTGAACAACCTGAGTGAAGAGGACTACAGGCTTATGAGAGATAACAATTTGCTAGGAACACCAGGTAGGTCATGCTTGCCCATGTCCATCCTGCTAGAGTTGCTTGTAAGCAATTTGTGTCATTTTCTGTTCCCCTGAAGCCCTTTCACCCATCTGTGTGCTGCAGCCATGTTCCGTGGTAGGAAGTAGCTTCTTGCTGATTTGTGCACATTTAAATTCAAGTGGTCCCTTGACTTGTGGAGACATAGGATGGTGTGGATTCATCAGATACAGAAGTCTGGTGTTTGTACAGGAACACCCAGATTTGACCAGTTCCAGTTATGAACCCTTAGATGGACAAAAAATCTCCTTTAAGCCTCTGTGTGCAGATTTTGTGCTGGTGAGGTTAGGAATTTGTAACCAGGGTAAGTAGTCAGTATGAGATTCTGCATGGGCATTTTGATGTCATCTCTCAATCAACTTGATGGATTTCCTCCTCATAGGTTGATACCTAATTCAAACCATGACTCAAGTAATTTAAACCTTCTCTTCCTGCTTGTGGAAGTGTTAACCGCAAATATTTCACGCTGGACACCCTAATGGGTGTAGGATGACAAAAATTGCTGCTCAGTTGTCGAGGTTACAGAACCAAAGAGCACATCTCTCTTGAACAGGATGGAGCTGTTGGGTATTTCAGCTTCAGGAAAACTAACTTGGGACAACAGTGCTAAAGTGTCTGAACTTCCCCTTAGCAACGTGCTTGGCAGTGCCATTGTGGCAGGATTGAATTAGACAGAACACAAGCAGTGGCTTGTACCTTCTTTAGAAGCTTTTGATAATGCTTGCCATACATATATGATTTGGAAATATTTTTGGTTCATTTGAGTTCTTCATAACCACTTCATTCTGTTAAAATTCACTAGTATGGTGAAGAGGGTGTTTCTGTACAGGCAGGAAAAGGCAGGGAACACATAATCCTGTGCTCAGAGAGCACAATCAAGGATGGCTTATGCCTTGTACTGCACTTCTGTAAGGCTGCTTGGAGAAGCAGTTGTGATGTTAGGAATATTTTATGCAAAAAGCAGATAATCATGGTCACTATGAATACTATATGAATTCAAAGATGGGCTATGAGGCTTATGGCAGATGATATTCTGTGATCAACTTGCTGCTTTGATGAGTATTTGGGCATCAGTTTTGTTTGTACTTCTTGAGGAGGTTCATGCTTTGTTTGTGATCCCTGTGGTGGTAGTGCTTTAACCTGTACTTCACTGTCCATTGCAAACACACATAAATTCCATGCTGTATTTCACTGCTCTCATGAAGGGTTTGTTCTCTCCTTTTTTAGGTACTCTTCCACTCATCAAGATGGAAAGCTCAGATTCTAGTGATAAAGGAAGTATTGATCAATCAGAAGCCCAACGGCAGAGCCAGCTGGATCGGTTAGATCGAGAAGAAGCTTTCTATCAGTTTGTGAACAACCTGAGTGAAGAGGACTACAGGCTTATGAGAGATAACAATTTGCTAGGAACACCAGGTAGGTCATGCTTGCCCATGTCCATCCTGCTAGAGTTGCTTGTAAGCAATTTGTGTCATTTTCTGTTCCCCTGAAGCCCTTTCACCCATCTGTGTGCTGCAGCCGTGTTCCGTGGTAGGAAGTAGCTTCTTGCTGATTTGTGCACATTTAAATTCAAGTGGTCCCTTGACTTGTGGAGACATAGGATGGTGTGGATTCATCAGATACAGAAGTCTGGTGTTTGTACAGGAACACCCAGATTTGACCCAGTTCCAGTTATGAACCCTTAGATGGACAAAAAATCTCCTTTAAGCCTCTGTGTGCAGATTTTGTGCTGGTGAGGTTAGGAATTTGTAACCAGGGTAAGTAGTCAGTATGAGATTCTGCATGGGCATTTTGATGTCAGCTCTCAATCAACTTGATGGATTTCCTCCTCATAGGTTGATACCTAATTCAAACCATGACTCAAGTAATTTAAACCTTCTCTTCCTGCTTGTGGAAGTGTTAACCTCAAATATTTCACGCTGGACACCCTAATGGGTGTAGGATGACAAAAATTGCTGCTCAGTTGTCGAGGTTACAGAACCAAAGAGCACATCTCTCTTGAACAGGATGGAGCTGTTGGGTATTTCAGCTTCAGGAAAACTAACTTGGGACAACAGTGCTAAAGTGTCTGAACTTCCCCTTAGCAACGTGCTTGGCAGTGCCATTGTGGCAGGATTGAATTAGACAGAACACAAGCAGTGGCTTGTACCTTCTTTAGAAGCTTTTGATAATGCTTGCCATACATATATGATTTGGAAATATTTTTGGAAAATTTTGCTTATTTTCTAAGGTGAAATTACTGAAGAAGAGTTGCTGAGAAGGCTACACCAAGTTAAAGAAGGTCCGCCACAGCAAAACAGTGATGAGAATAGAGGTATATACAGTATTTGTGAAAACTCTTAACTTTAGCACCCCATACGGACCTTAACTTGAGTGCAGGAGTGGAACAAGTTAAGCCTAGGCAGGTGCAAGGTGAGCTTTGTTTCAAAACTCAGTGAACCTTATGTCTGATATCTTCTGCAGAGGTCAGTTTGGGACAGATTTCATTCATAACACATCTTACTTCTATCAAAATAAGGTTTTGCTTAGGTTTATTTCTTTTTTATTTCATTTTTTTTAAGATTCTGTCTGCTCCCTTCTGGGATGCTTTTTGATGATCCCTCTCTTTTAATTCTTCCCTTCCAAAGATGCTGCATTGCTTTTGTTGTCACCCTTCTGTAGAGATTGGTGGGGGATGCTCAGAGGTGACCACTGGGGTTCATTCTTCAGTGAGACAGATTTGCTATAAAGCTCTGCAGATGAAGGTTGAAGACAAACTTAATTCTCTGTTTCACGGTCAATAGATCACTTAATTGTTTGGAAAGGAAAACACAGAATATTGATGTGTTATGACACCTGACATGTGACTTTCCATTTACTTATGATAGAAAATACATGTTCTTTTGATGACTTGTTTGCTCTGTGATGGCTGCAGCCTATCTGTGCATATTAGAGCAACGTCCACTCCTGCTCCCTTAGAAGAGCTCTGGTAGTTACAGAATTGTCACACTGCCTGTGAAACCACAGTTGCACTCTGTAGGATTCAGCACTTCTAAATTGTCACTCGTTAAGCTAAGCAATTATGTTCTTGGAAAAGATGGCTCCAAAATTAGCTCAGTACTCTAATTTTGGTAGTTCCCTGTCTTTTTCACAGGTGCAGAGTCCGCAGAAGATGTTTCAAATGGAGATTCTATAATAGACTGGCTTAATTCAGTCCGACAGACTGGAAATACAACACGAAGTGGGCAGCGAGGAAACCAGTCCTGGAGAGCAGTGAGCCGGACTAACCCAAATAGCGGCGACTTCAGATTCAGTTTGGAAATAAATGTCAACCGTAATAATGGGAACACGAATCCAGAAACTGAGAATGAGCCATCTGTAGAGCCTTCCAATGGGGAGGATTTGGAAAACAGCCAAAGTGACTCTGAAATTCCAAGGTCTGAATCACCATCTGTAAGGCAGCCTGGATCAGAAAGGAGCAGTGCGGAGGAGCTGACAGCTGAGGAGGCTTCCCCTCCTAGAGGGCAGAGGAGAGCCAGGAGTAGGAGTCCAGAACAGCGGCGGACGCGGGCTAGGACTGATAGAAGTAGGTCACCTATTAATGCAGTGAGTGAGGCCCCTCGCAGGTCTCATCACAACACATCATCTCAAACACTCGACCACTCCTCAGCGAGCGAGGCTGAGGGCAGCTCTAGAACCAGGCAGCACGTGACGTTAAGGCAGCACACAGTGGGGACTGAGGTGCCAAGCGAAAACGCAGTTCTGTTTTCCCCCCCTGAAACCAGGCCTGCTCCTCAAGCAGCAGGTTCTTCAGAAACCACCAGCACCAGTGAGTCCACGGCTCCTGGGCAGAGGCCTCCCACCATAGTGCTTGACCTGCAGGTGAGAAGAGTTCGCCCGGGCGAGTACCGGCAGAGGGACAGCATAGCCAACAGGACCCGCTCGCGGTCCCAGACCCCCAACAACACGGTCACCTACGAGAGCGAGCGCGGAGGCTTCCGGCGCACCTTCTCCCGCTCCGAGCGCGCGGGGGTGAGAACTTACGTCAGCACCATCAGGATCCCCATCCGCAGGATCCTGAACACGGGCCTGAGCGAGACCACGTCCGTCGCCATCCAGACCATGCTGAGGCAGATCATGACAGGCTTCGGGGAGCTCAGCTACTTCATGTACAGCGACAGCGATGCAGATTCCAGCGGCTCAGCTCCCAGTCACAACGTGGAGACTTCCGAGCCGCAGAGCGGAGGCGGGGCCGCCTCGGGCAATGAGAATGCAGATGTTAGCTCAGGGGAGGTGTACGAGGGTGGGCACGAGGCTAGCTCAACATCTGGTGCCAGGCGGGAAGGCCGGAATATGAGGGGATCGGTCACTTTTGAAGAAAGTGGTTCTCTACCATTCCTTAGCCTTGCACAATTTTTCCTACTCAACGAAGACGACGATGACCAACCAAGAGGACTCACCAAAGAACAAATTGACAACCTAGCCATGAGGAATTTTGGTGAGAGCGACGCTCTGAAAACCTGCAGCGTGTGCATCACAGAGTACACGGAGGGCAACAAGCTGCGCAAGCTGCCGTGCTCGCACGAGTACCACGTGCACTGCATCGACCGCTGGCTGTCGGAGAACTCCACCTGCCCCATCTGCCGCAGGGCCGTCCTTGCCTCTGGCAACAGGGAGAGCGTGGTCTAAAGCAGAGCTGGGCCAGTGGCCAGGCAGCTGGTGTGATAGTGATGGGCAAAGAAGTCACTTCCTTTATGGCCACTTTTTGAGTGGTACCTCAGTGTATAGTAATGACTCGGAGTGAATCTTCCCTCATGAAAGCATTTTCTCTGGATTCAAGCTTTGGGAATTGGAAAATTTCTTTAATTAGGTTTTTCGAGTTCTAGTCGGTTTGGGTGTTCAATTTCACTTGTCCAAAGACAACTCCCCATTTCAAAATATTTTTTTTCTTTGTGAAGATATTAAGTTCTTTCTCCTTCCCAGCCCTTGCCATCCCAGTCCAATAAACAATTTGTCCTCAAGATTGTGCTTCTGAGGAGTTATTTGAGAAGTTATCCCAGCTCAGTGTCCATGAGTCATAGAGGAATTTTTGCAAGAAATCCAACTCTCTGAAAAAATAATATTAATTTAATTGCACATTTGAACATACTTTTAATTTTCCTCATGGGTTAATATTGGACATGTCTGTGTAAATAACACTAATGTTAGCCCTTTCCCCATCACTATGGCACGCTGTAGGATGAGCTGTTAGCGTAATTGGGATATTTATCTTGTTGTGGAAATATAAGAATTGCCTATGCTTGTTTAAATAAAGGAAAAAAAAAATCTGTTTTAAAATTGTAAAGCTTTTTTGTAGAAGCTCAGTACTTTTCCAATGCACTGTTGTACTAACGCATTAAGAATTAAAATTGTACCATGCTTAGAAATCAAGAACGCTTTTCATACAAACCCAACTACACAGAGAGCAAACTGAACACGAGAGAGCTGCTTTTGTGACTGTGTACCTGTCAGGAGCAGTGCATATCTGTACTATTCATGTGAACAGCTACTGTAACATAAAAACAGTTGGATTAGACATTTAATTGCATTTTAAAAATCGGAAATTAAATGTTATAGTTGCAGTGTTTCGGCTCAGTAATGCCACCAAAAAAAAAAGATGATAAAAATTAGAAACCATTCTAATGGCTGGTTATTTCTTGATATGGTTGCAAATATGGAATAATACAAACCTGTGTGTACTGGCTTGGTCACTGAGGTTTGTGCCCAATTTTTCTATCAGCTTTTCCTCTCAATTTTTGAGGCAATGTTGTAACTTCAGCAAACGAGGATGGATAGGTTGGTTTTTAGTTCTTCACAAGCTTCAACTGTTCTGGTAACCTCTGGACGTGTTGAGTGCTCTGGTGTTGGTAGCCTGTGGTGCAAGTGCCTCAGGGAATAAATGGAAAGCACATCATTAGTATTGGGTTACATTTTAAAATGAGTGCACTTAAATGTGTAGGAGATTCTTGTGACTAACAGTAAAAACCCAACAAACTCTTTATATTCGTATTGAACAGAATGAAAATTAATTACTTTTAAAATTATGTACATTACCTGTTGCAGTTCAGAATTGGAGAATGTACCTCAACTCCCATCAGAGTGTATGTGTGGGGAAACGTCCTTAATTCTCACTGACCCCCTTGTTTGTTTTATTTTCTAAGGTTTTGGGTTTTTCCTGGCTTACATATGCAGCAGGAAAGTGGTTTTTATTTATTTCCTCTCCAGGGCAGTAGTTTGAAGGGATATGAGCTGCTCTTGCTGGCTGGATGGGAAATGTTGCTTGCTCCTCAGATGACAAAACCAAAGCTGGCCTATCTCTTTTTTCCTAATTAAAACACATTTTTGGTGTTTTATAGTGGTGGGTGCATAAACTATAATCACTGCTCTAAGCCATTTTAACATCTCATCAGCTGGTTCAGGATTCCACAGCATCCCAGAATTTTGGGTTATTTTTCTCCACGTGCATTTTGTGCTGTTGTTTCAGTGGGAAGCCCTGACTGGCTGCTGAGCTCGCTTTCCTCCTGGTGGGACACGCCATGGTGGCAGAGGGAACAGAACAGGCAGCTCACGGGTTTGGCTTTTTCCTTGGACACACATCACTGTAAAATTGGAGCTGGCTGTTGATTCTGGGTGCTGGCTTCTCTGTGCCAAAATTTCACAGCAAAATAACACTTCTGAATTTCACAGAGCAAATACTCGCTCTCAGTTGCGGTTTCCAGAATTACAGAGTGTAGAATTAGAAGGAAAAAAACCCTCTCTACGTGAGTACCATGTTAGATGTTGGAAATCAGAGATGTTCCTCTCAGACTAGAGCTGGTGACCACCAGGAAGGGAGCCCATTTTCCCAAACCCACGCGAAGCATGGCTGTGGTGCCTGTCCTTTTCCATGGAATTTCCACCTTGCTAGAACCGCCCCAGAAGAACAGTTTTGTTATAGCTTATGGCATGTCTTAACATTTTATCTTTCTGTAACAAGAGCAACTAATAAAATCTTGGAGGTTTCCCAAATGGTACCAAGAACAAATAATTTAATCTCAGTTTCAGAGACGTTGATCGTTCTCCATGGTTCCTCTGCCTTTCGCAGCGCTGTGTGTGCTAAAGGGGCTGGGGGCTCATTGTCTGCAGCAAGAACTTCATGTAGCTCAGTTAATTAGGGTAATTAAATTTCTATTTATCTAAATTTAGATTGGAGTTAGGAAAAGCCAATATTAACATTTCAGTTGCTTACAAAATGTGAAACACTTTCATAATTAAGACTAATTTACATTTCATGAATTATTTTGATAGTGAACATGTGTATTTAGCTCTTCGCTTAGTTTTGGGAGGTTTTTTTTGTATTTCTGGAGAGACAGCATTTTCACTCGTGCCTGGAGGGGTGTGAAGGGTTAAAAGGGCGAGTTTTGGCACGTTCCTGGGGCTGATTTGTGGGAATGATGGCTTTGGAGAGGCAGAGTGCGCTGTGGCCTGGGTCACAGTGCCACCGTGTGGGATCTGCCTTCAGCACCAGCGGCATTCCTTGCAGGATCAGCAGCTTTTATTTTGATTCCGAAGGATTCTCCTTATCATTTCGAGTGGTTACCATGGGTTTTTTCCCAAATGTCCAAACTCCTGCTGGGAATACCTGGTGCGTGAGCTTCATTCCTTTCTGACAGGACAGACCCCTGCCCACAGCAGTGACAGTGCTCACCGGGCCAAAGCCTTGTGACAAACACAGTTTTAATAATTACATTAGTTATGAGTTGCTGTTGGTTCATAGTTTAATTCACATTGTGAATAAACACAAACTTGGGGGTGCTCACTTTATTTTTTTATTTTTTTTTTCGGGTGGGAGGGCTTTACCTGTGAAAAGTCTGAATTCCTAGTGCTGATTGGACTTCCCTTTCACGTGCATATTTTTTATTTCAAACAAGTTGGGTTTTTTGCGGATAACTTGGATGCAGTTGAGTTGTTTTAAAACCGGTTTGATTGCGTAGGTACTTTGTGCATAGAAATAGGGAATTTTAAGGGCCTTTTGTAGGAAGCAGCTGCAGGACACAACACCCACCCTGATTGTCCATTGTGTCCCCTGCAGACGAAGGGCTTTCCCACCAGAGCTGCCACAATGGCTCATAATGAGTGTCATCCCCGTTTCCTGTCACTCGGCTGGGTTATGCAAATGTGGACTCCAAGGGCCCCTTTCCCGGGTGGCCCAGGGTGGATGAAGTTGCCCCACAACCCCGCGGTCTCACCACAGCCGTGAGGGGATGGATGAGGCAGGGTGAGGAGAGCTGCAGGTGAGGCTGAGGGGGGTTCTGAGCCTGCACACCTCCATCCCTCACTGTGTGACCCCTCCTGTGGGATCCGTGTGTCCATGGGGCCGTGTCCTGCTCTGGGAAGGGTCTGGGGAGCCCAGGAGCAGCCCAGCTGTCGGAAATGTCTGCCTGCTCCTCTGCCTTCTCCCAGGAGGAGGAGCTTTGGATGAAGGTTGGCTTGGAGCCACATGGAGGAATTTACAACAACTTCAGAAATATTTCCAGCCCTTATGTACAGTAGGCTTTTTGTTTGTCCTCGACTCGGGGGGGAAGCAGGAGGCTGAAGACACACAATTAATGGTAACGTACCCAAAGTACTAATAAGTGGTGGTGTGTTAAAAAAAAGAGGTTTGCATCTGTTATACCAGGGCTTCCCAACCTCTCAGATCAACTGTATCTCTTTTGTCTTATGGGGAAACATAACATTGAATTTATTTGATTTATATCTGGTTTTATTCCTTTTAGCTACAATATTTGAGCCCCTTTCTGAATTTCACTCTGCTGGGAAGGCTGTTGGTTGGGAAGCCCTGAATTCCACTGTGAATGTAACACTTTTCTTTATTATTTTTTCCCTTCTTAATTTTTTTTAACAGTGCTTTACATTTGTTTATACTGGACTTGTTTAATACAAACTGGTACTCAGAGGTTGTTGGACACAGTTTGACCAGCTTTGCCAGCTAACACTTAGGAGGAGTTTGTTCCCTATGTAAGGTGTTATAATGCAAATCTAAATAGACTCAATAAAATGCATGAAGTGTTCCTTTTGTGCTGGATCATCACTCCTTGGGTTTATTCTTATGGTGGGAATGCATTGGAGTACACAGTGATGGATGTGGCAGGAATTTATTTCCTCCATACACCTTTCCCCTTGAGGCAGAAAGGAAGGAGCAGGAACAGTACAGAATTAACTCCTCAGAAGAATTTATTACATTAGGACGTAAAAACAAATAAATAAATACCTCTGTGTCCCAGACTTTGTCAATCTGGCAGGGGATAGATAATGTAGGATACAAAAGCAGCAGCTCCAAGTTGTCTTCCAAGGAAAATCTGGGCCCCGAGCAGGGCTGGCAGGGCTGAGTCTCCCTGCAAATGCAGCCAGGATTCAGGGGGAGTCTCACATGTGGCTTAAAGCTCTGTCCTAAAATTAGCAGCTGAGGTACACGAATGGGAAGGAAGTTTTTTAGTGTGTGGGAAGCTGTATTTATTATCTGTGCTTCCCTCACCTCAATCCCATTCCTGGGTAGGAAGTGGGAGCCACTCGCCGAGAGCAGCGCAATGGCATCGGTGCAAAAGGGGACAGGAAGGTGTTGTGTCCCTGAAAAAGGACATTTGGGGTGCCAGGGCAGGGCTGCTGCTCCTCAGCACTGCCACTGGTGCTCTTCTCCAGCAAGGAGAAGTTGTGGGCTGCTGGGATTCTGCTCCAGCTTCACTCTCCAAAGGGAGAGCTGCTGGATAAAAGGGTTTTTTCTCATTCCCACGTGCTTCTTGCTCTTTGAGTTCAGTTCAGTCTGAAACTGGGTGTTTAACACAGGTGTAGCTTTGATTTCAGTGACTATTCATGAAGTGACTCCCACACTTTGTGTGTCAGGAGCTCTTTGCCTGGCTGGTAGCTGTCTCCAACCCCTCATCCCTCTTTCAGTTTGGGTAACCCTGGATTTGATCCTCAAAAACCCTCGATCAACCCCTGAATTGCTTAAAGAGCCCAAGCCAGCCTTGGTGCTCGCGGGTGGCTGACTTCATCCCTCTGTTTATTTTCTTTAATATATTTGAGGTCTTTGTCCTGACCTGTAAAACTTTATATAACCTTGTTCCTCCCTCTTGGTGCTTAAACTCTGTAACCTTTTACGTTGTCTTACTCCTCCCTTCAGGATATATTTCCAGACCTTCTCAGGGGAATGTGTTTGGCTGCTTTGCTGGTCCTGCCGCTGGGTGGGAGGAGAAAGATTGTGTTTGGTGACCTTGTGCATCCCAGAGCGATGTGGGGGCAGGAATAGCCATCCTTTTGAGGGCTTCTCCCTTTTCTGACCCCTCCTCGGTGGGATGGAGTGTTTGGAAAGAGAAGGGGGAGAGTAGCACAGGCTAGCTGCTCCTCCTGCCCGTCCCAGCTATTTCAAGTGTGATTGAACCTGTTCTGGGTCTTTTAACACAAAAAATCCAAACTCAGCTGTGTTGTGGCTCCCTAAACTCTTACAACAAATTTATATAGGGAAAATTAACCCTACTTTTCAGTCTTAGACTGGCTGGGCATTGTCTGTGGCACTAATGAGATGCTGCTGCCACATGCTCCAGCTGTTCCCCTGAGTAAATCCCCTGCTAAGCCGAGCATGTGAAAATGCAGGCGTCAGGTCCCCTCAACAATGATTACTTCATCCCATTTTGTGCAGGGTTCCTTGAGCTCTGCCACCCTACACCAGCAGGGTTCTGGGATTTCAGTGAAAAGGGCTGCAAGGAGGTCCCTTGTGCTGGTGTTGGGGGTGCTGGGCTGCAGCACGTTCCCTGTGACCCTGGCACAGCCAGGACAGGAGCCAGCCAGGCTCCTGGTGCCCAGCAGGGATCTCTTCACACTGCTTTCATTTCTCAGGATGCATTTGCAGAATGTGATTTCTCCAGGCTGAAAGTTTGAAGCCAGTGGATTTGAGCTTTGTTTGTTTCCTGTAGAAAATGCCATGAAGGACAAAGTGCCTGGTTTGGTTTCTTGGCTTTAATACCTTCTTTAATCTTTCCTTTCACAACATTGAAATAGCTCTGGTACTTCTCCAGACCCAAACCCCAGGGTTTGCCGTGTCTGCAGAGCCAGACCTTGGCTGGCCAGAGGGTTTACAGGGGTAAAAACTCAAAATAATTTTATTTCAGGAGGCCATAATGTTCCTCTCCAGAGCAGGGATTTGTGGAATGGAGGTGGGACCACCCTGAGCATCATTCACTTCTCACCATGCAGGTGAAGGGCTGGAAAAGATGCAGTGGAAGAAATAGGTTAATCTCCAAACTAAATAAATCCTAAATAAACTTGGAAATGACTCAGCCTTTGCTGCTGGCATCTTTGGGATGGTTGTGTGTTAATTTGTAAAGATGCATCTAAATAAATTGAAATATTTATGGGATGGAAGAGAGTGGAAGATGCCCTGAGGGCCACTTGCTGCCAGCTGCTTGCCCATCTTCCCCGAAAATGTGACATGGCCAGGAGGGAAAGGTGAAGGTGGAAAAGATGGAAAGGGATGAAGGACAGAGGACGGGAAGGAAAATAGGAGGGGAATTAAACCCAAGGAAAACTAAAGGGTGGGAAAAAAACCCTTTTGAACTGTGCTTGTCTGAGTGGGATTAAACATCAACACAGGTGGAAGAAGAGAATAGGTGAGAGCCAAGCCATGGAGAGATGCAGTGGCTGTGAGGGGGCAGAGCAGCTCCAGGAGGGGCTCGGGGGCACAGCCTGGGGAGGGTGGAGGAGCTGCTGGGGACAGGCGGTGTCAGCTGGCCTGAGCCATGCTCCAGGGAGCCCAGAACAGATTATAAACATCTGTTAATAAATATGAAATAATAAAAGTATAATATAATATAATATAATATAATATAATATAATATAATATAAGTATTTCACTTATATTATTTTATAGTTAATAGTATTTAGTATATGAATTATTTATTATTCCTTTTATATATTATTATTTATTATTCCTTTATTATAAATATATATATAAAAATATATATATATATTAACTAAACATATATATAAATAATATATTATTATATAATTTAATTAATATATAAGTAAAATATAAAATAGAAACACCAAATCACAATGCTGGATGGGACAGGAGTGTGCCAGAACAACAGCTGGAGCCCGCCAGGGTGGACAGGGGGCTGGAAGGGGATTTCTGCACCACCCTGCCCAAAAAACCTGGACTGTGCTCGTGCCTCCAGGGCAGGCTGCAGGTGATGGGAGGGACTGGTTCAGTGTGGCTGCTGTGCCAAAACAGAGAGCACACAAAGCCAGCACAGCCCTGAGCCTGGCATTCACATTCTCTGGAAAATCCCTGCACCAGGATTCCTCCCCTGGGAAGCTGAGAAGCCTCAGAGAAAAGGAAAACCATTCTTATCTCATTTGCTTCTCCTGTGTTGTGCTCATGTGGAATGTGTTTGGAGATTGTTCACCCACAGGTGATTGTTCCATTGGGTTCTGCTGTGAGTTGTTTTCACTCTCTGGCCAATCAGGGCCAGGCTGTGTCAGACTCTGGAGAGAGGCATCAGGTTCATTATTATATTTTTGGCATTCAGTAGGAATCCTTTCTGTATTCTTTAGTATAGTATAGTATTCTTTAATATAACATAGTATCATAAAATATAAATTAGCCTTCTGAGAACATGGAGTCAGATTCACCATTCCTTCCTGCCATGAGGGTCCCCACAAATACAATAAATGCTCCCACTCCAAAGGCAATCCTTGCATCCCAAGGGATTTCTGCTCCCGCTCTAGGACCCTCTCGGGCTGACCCCACACCAGGGGGGGGATTATTTTAAAATATTAAATCTTATTTCAAAATATTAAATCTTATTTTAAAATAAGATTTTAAAGAATAGTAGTTGTGAGTAAAAACTTTGAGGTAAAAACTAATTAAACTATTCAGTAATTGAATTTTTTTTTACTTTTTTTTAGGATCGAGATTTTTTTTAATATAGTAATTTTTTTTAAAGATTTTAAAGTGGTTGTAGATAGGATTATGAGTTTGGATTTGGACACTGAAAGTGTGAAGGTGGAGAAAGTGTAGTTGAATGAAAGATTGATTACTTAGTATGATATTTAAAGAAAGAAGTTGATGTTATATTTGGATTTTTTGTTAGCGTGTTTTTGTAATAATAATTGAAGAAAGTTATGATTAGTAGTTTGGAAAAAAGAAATGTATAAGTAGTTAGAAAATAAAAAGTAGGAATTTGAAGAGATATGTGTTTTGTAGGTGATTATATAAAGAGATGGTAAAAGAGATGAAAGTTGGTTGTAATGCTTTGCAATTTGAAAGGGACCTGGGGGTTCTGGTCGACACCAGCTGAGCATGAGCCAGCAGTGCCTGGTGGCCAAGGAGCCCAGTGGCTCCTGGATCAGGAATGGTGTCCCAGCAGGAGCAGGGAGGTCACTCTGCCCTGTCCCTGCACTGCTGGGGTCACACCTCGAGTGCTGTGCCCAGCTCTGTCCCTCAGCTTGGGAAGGACCTGGGGACACTGAGCACATCCAGAGGGGACAGCGAGGCTGGAGAGGGGCTGGGAGCACAAACCTGAGAGGAGCCCCTGAGGGAGCTGGGGGTGCTCACCTGGAGAAAAGGAGACCCAGGGGTGCCCTCCTCACCCTGCACAGCTCCTGGAAGGTGCCTGTGCTCAGCTGGGGCTGGGCTCTGTCTGCAGCAGCACTGACACAGCCAGAGCACACAGCCTGCAGCTGTGCCAGGGGAAATACGGGCTGGATATCAGGGAAAAGTTTTTCACATAAAGGGTGATAAAGTTCTGGACTCATTTGGTCCTGTTCCCATCCCGGTCCTGTTCCCATTCCCGATCTCATCCATCCCTGGGTGTGTGTAACAAAGCCTGGATGTGGCACTGGGTGCCAGGGTTGAGTTGAGGTGCTGGGGCTGGGTTGGACTCGATGATCTTTAAGGTCTCTTCCAGCCCAGTGGTTCTGTGAATCCTGTGAATCCTGTGAATCCTGTGATGCTAATGTTGGTTGCTGATGCTTTGTGTCTCTCTCCTGGCTCTCCATCCCCCTCCCCATGCCGTGTTTTCCCAGATTCCCCGTACCTGTTTCTCCTGGCTCTGCCCCGCTGCCAGGGGGCAATGCTTTCTCCTGGCATTCCAAACCCCGGTGCCAGGGACAGCCCAGCCTGCCCTGCCCAGCCTGCCAGGGGCCGAACAGCCTCGGGAAGGACCTTTCCCAAACCATTCCTTGGAATAAGGGCAGCGAAGCAGCGGCTCTAGGGGAGATTTGCATTTCAACACAGGCATGATTTTAAAAAATCTCCTGCCACTCCTCAGTGCATCCTTCAAGTCCTTCAAAGGCATGTGCAAATGGGGGTTTTGCCTTTTTCCTTTTTTTTTCTCTTTTTTCCCCCTGAAGAATTATAATATTTAAGTCCTGCAAAAAAGAAAAAATACGGAGAAGAAGACAATGAAAGAAAACAAACCCAGCCCAGAGCCTGCAGGGAGAGCAGCAGTGCCCGGGCACAGCAGTGCCCAGCTTGTGTACACATTGCACATCCATAAATAGATATATTTCTGTCTCAATCTATGTGCAAACTTTAAAAAATCAATACATAGATAGATGCTGTTTGCACATATTGGTCTAAATCATACGTAATTTGAAACTATTAAATTAATACAAAATATTGACATGTGGCTCCTATTTGATCTAGAAAACATACTTGTCATTATGTATATTTAATATGTAAAACACACATGTGCTTTGTAGCACAAATATCAGCTATTACATCTAATTAACTTGGTTTAATCCATGATATTTCAATGTTAATGTACAAATAGATATCTACATACTGAACCACTGAGTTATAGTAATGCAAACACCCTTGTGTTTTGTTGTGGTTTGGTTTGGTTTTTTCTCATTCACAGCCCTTTTGTGGAAAAACTCAGGGTTTTGTCTGATGCAATATGTTCTTCCTCATTTTTTTTTTCTGTAAATTAGGGCAGATCCAGCAGCCTGGCAGAGCAGGAGGAGGTGGCTGGTGCTCCCTGCCCTGTGCTCAGCCAGGCTGAGAGGGGATTTCCAGGGGCCCATGCACAAACACACCTTTGCAGATGCACACACACATGTGTGTGTGTATATATATATAAATATATATATATACATACATACATGTGTATGTATATATATTTATTTCTGTGGAATTTGTGGGGATGGGCTGTGCTGAGCTGCTGCTCCTGGGGGTGCTGGAGCAGCAGGGCAGGGTGTCCCCTCCATCCCCTCTCTGTGTCCCCATGGATGCACTGCCCACTTTTACCCCAGCACTCTCCCAATTCCCTCACAACCTTCCAGCCATCCCCAGAAGATAATTTTGATATCAAGCTAAAATTGCCACTTTTTCTGGTGCCTGTAAGGGAAGGGCTGTGCTTCCCTCTCTCAGGAATGGGATGCAGCATTCCCTCTCCTTGCTCTGTCCCTGCATGCACAGCACAGAGTCCTCTGAGGAGCTCACTGCTGTACTCTCATTCCCTTTGAATCTCTGTTTACCATCTCTTATCTCCTGATGGGGTTTTTTAAAACACTATTTGCAGTAAATATACCCAACTTGAAAAAGAGTTGAGGTGCACATTAAAAAAAAAAAAGCCTGGGTTATATAAAATTAATGCACGTGTCAGCTTTCATCTAATGGCAATTAAAGCACCTCATATAAACAAATCATTAATAGAAAACCGTGGATGAAAGCTGTGTTTTCAGTGTCTCACAGCCTCTGTAACCTCACTCATGAATTATCACCCCTGATCTTTCCCAACCTTCCCATATCTTCTCTTATAGACAAAAATGATTAATTGTCTTGTGACCAGGAGGTACCCCAAAGGCCTCATGGTGCTCCTCACCCCCTGCCAAGTGGAAGAAATAATATTAATGATATTTAAAAACAGCCCTGGTGCTGTGGCTGTGTGAGAGCCCCCACGGGGTGAAGAGGCTGCAGCCCCTGGAGGTGCTGGGGGTAAAATCCAGACCCAAAGCTGCCCCCAGGGCAATGGAAAACACCCAGGGGGCTCCAGGCTCATCCTGGGCACCAGCTGTTCTCAGGGTGAGTAAAAAGTTATTTTGAAATAATTTTTACTTCTAAATGCCTCAGTGGGACAAGGACCATCCCCTTCCAGCAGTCTCCCTCACCAGCTCATGGGAACATCTCCCCTGTTGGGTTCCAGCACCTCGGCTCAGCCTGTCCTCAAGGTGCACCAAACACTCCATAAAAATAATTCCCAGGAAAAACCCTTGCCTCTCCAGCCCCTCTGGACAGCTGGCAGCATCTGGAAAAGCTGCTGAGAACCATGAGCAGCCATGAGGAGAGACCTGGCAAAACACAGGAACAAATCCATTTTCTTTTTAAACTGGTTTATTCTACACAAATCTTTTAAACAACATTCATAAAACATTAATTACAAACATGTGCTAATATGGGGTAGGTTTCTTTATTTTTTTTTTTATTCCAACAATCAGAAATTCACATTTTGAAAGGATAGGCATACTTTTAAGAGACACATTCACTTTACTTCCAAATACAAAATTTTGAGGGATTATAAATCACTTACAAGGAGCAGATGTTAAAAAAAAAAAAAAGTAATAATTTTAAGCTTCAGGATCTGATTTCAGCATTGAATTGAGCAGCTGCCTTTGGACCACTGGCTCTGCTGCCCTGCCCAGGGTGCCCAGCAGGCCTCGGCACCTCCCAGGACCAATTTCAGAGCCACACACAGCTCTGAGTGGAGAGCCTGGAGCACAGCAGAAAAAAATAGAATTACAAAGCTACCACCAGTGCTGCAGCCTTTTATTGAGTCTTTCTAGTGTGGACAGACACGGAGAGGGTGCATCCCACCCCAAAAACCCATGGGCAGACTGTTTTCCATCAACAAATGCCAGCTGTGACAGGGCCTGGCTTTGGAATCTGCTGAGCAGGGTGATGGCAGCAAGCTTGGAGGTCCTGCTTCAAAAACAATTACCCAAAACGGCCAAAATTCAAGCCTCCGCCCCGGCGCTCTCATGTGGAGCCAGCTCCAAAATCCACCCATCCGAAAGCAAATATTTGGCTTCATCCTGCTGGATCTCAGGGCAGGGGAGCGGGGTAATTTCCTAATTGCCCTCAGTCTCCCCAGCAAATCCTGCCTGTGGCTCTAACGGGTTTAAGTGGCTGAAACAGGATATGCTGGGAACGTTCAGGCCTGGGGAAGTGGAGCTCCTTCCCGAAAGGATCGGCTGAAGGAGCTCAGCCCAGCCAGGCTCAGGCAGCTTGGCCAAGGCCCACCCGAGGGGCAGCATCACCTCAGCGCAGGAACCTGCTCCGGTAAACAACTCATCTTACACACCACGATAAAAATCTACGGAAAGGACAAAAAAAGAGCTGGATTCCTTGGCAAAGCAGCCCCTGGGTCTTGTCTCTAAAGCTACAGGAGGGGCTGTGTTTGCGGGGTGGGCTGAGGTGGGTGCAGGGAGAGCCTTGGGGAGCAGGGTACAAAGAGAGGAGAAACTTTGGAGGTGCAAAGCCTCCTCCAGAGCCACGTTTTGCAGGAAACAGGAGGGATTTTGTGCCATTCCTCTGGCTGGGAAGGTGGATCTCAGCCCTGCACCTGTAGGGTTTCATCACCAGGGGACACGGGGACACTCGCAGGGTCTGGCCTTGAGGGGAGCGCTGAGGGCACGGCAAAATATTTGCAAAAATAAAACTACAAAGCCCCCCCGACAGGGGCTGTGCCGGTGGTCCCACCAAAGCCCAGTGATAAGCTCTCTGTCACCAGGGCTTAAGTTCACAGAGTGGCCGTGCCAGCAGATAAAGGACCTGGAGCAATGGCACAGGCTCACCCCTGGAGGCCAAAGGCCTTTCAGGGCTCCATCCACCTCTGTGTTTGCTTTCCTGCCCAGGGCTCTCAAAAAGAAAGGAAACAGCTTTCTGTTGGTTTGTTACTTGCCCATGGAGCCCCTCTCTGTGCCAGTTCCTTGCCTGGCATTACTCAGAGCACCCTGGAGCAGGATTTAAAGAGCACTTGTCAACCCCATCATTGTCCCCAAAGGTTACAAGGGTGCTTGTAAGCACCCAAAAAAGCTCAAGTCCACACTTGGTGGCATAAAGCTGGAGGGAGGGAGCTGCTCTTCTTGCCTTGGCTTTCAAAGTCATTCCAATTTTCTGCTTCCACCTGGAAAAGGAGAACTCTGCCAGCTTGGAAATAATTGAAGCTAAAATAATCAAAGTGACCCCAAACAAAACTGTGGGGTGCAGGAGCACACAAAAGCCAGGAATGGTTTGCAGTGAAGAATGGAGAGACAGCAAAAGTCTCAGCTGGATCTGTCCCCCTGCATTCCGAGGATTTGATCCGAGCTCACCTTTACCCAGGTGAGGATTACGTGGCCACTTATAGATGCAAGTGTCAGCCAGGGTTCAAATCCAGAGCAGGTGAGATCCTCAGCACCAAATCAGGCTGCCCAGAGCAAATTGCTCTTGGCACCCACGTACCAAAGAGAGCCTCTGCTGCCGTGCAGAACATTCCCATGGCACTGCCAGGGAAGGAAGGGCAGGAATGTCCTTGCCCAGCTGCTGGCCACCACCCTGCTGGCTCCTCCAGGCAGCTCAGCCCGCGGGGTGATGAAGCTCCTTGAGTGGCAGCCCCAAAGCACCACCATGGTGGGAGGCAGAGCCAAAACCTCCTGAAATTGGGGGTCTCCAAACCCCACGGTACCACAGCAGACCTGCAAAAGCCCTCTGCTTGGCTGGCAATTAGGATGTGGCCTTCCCACAGCTCCCACAGCAGAGAAATGTTAGGAAACCTCAACCCCAGCTGGAGAGAGGCCAGAATTTGATAAATTTAAGCTCTGTGACTTTGAAACTTGTGTTTGCTTGGCTGCAGGACCTCGGGGCAGGGCAAGCTGCAGTGAAGCAGCTCCTGCATATTGTTCCAAAACTGAAAAAAGCACTAAGCCATGAATCATGGCTCGTCCCAGACAGCTCCCAAAGCCCTGCTCCCCTTCCCATCACAAACACAGCCATCCTGGGAGCCCTTCCAGCTCAGCTGTCCCCCTCCATCCCTCTGCCAGAGCCAGAGGAGTTAAACCCAATGCCTCACTCTGCAGCAGAACAATAATAAAAGAAAAAAGGAAAGGGAAAAAAAAAAAAAAGAAGAAGAAGAAAAGACAACAAGTTGGTTGTGAACACCCTTAAGGTAAAGATTTAAGAGG
Source organism: Passer montanus (assembly GCF_014805655.1). Taxonomy (NCBI): domain Eukaryota; kingdom Metazoa; phylum Chordata; class Aves; order Passeriformes; family Passeridae; genus Passer; species Passer montanus. The sequence continues at coordinate 1,657,032 of NW_024372813.1, forward strand.
CAGCCCCAGCCCAGCCCCGAGCAGGAGCTGCTGGGACATGTCCTGTGCTCACTGCACGCTTACATAAGGCTCTGCAGCTCTGCAAACACCACGGGCTGGAGTGGGGCCCTCCCTGCTCCCTTCCACCCCTTTCCCACCCCAGGGGCTCAGCCCCCTCCCCTTGCCTTGCTGGCTCCCCAAGCTGGCCGAGCCTGAGTGCTGGGCTCCCCCTTCCCTTCCCAGAGCAGGGAGAGGGGCAGGAATCACAGCCTGGCACTCGCAGGGGAGGGAGAAGGTTGGGTTTTTAGTCAGAAAACTGAGTAAAAGGCAGCCCCAAAGGGGATGGGGATGTTCTGGGCTAGGACAGGATGGCTCTGATGGGACAGGGGGAGCTTTGGGATGAAGCTTTTTGCTGCAGTTAGGGACCCATTGGCATCACACCACCAGACCACCAGAGGCTGAGCTGAGGTTTTGAGGGCAGTGCAGCCCCTCTCTGCTCACAATCCCACCTCTCATGTGCAGAAATTCTCGCAAACTGCCTGGTGTTCAAAAGGGCCAAACTAGACCCACAGCAGCAGCAATCTGACAAACAAGCCCCAAATACTCCCTGTATGTTGACACTGCTCCAACCTTTGCCCTTCCCATTCCCATCTGTGTTTGCTGATGAGGAGACCTTTCATGGCTGCTGTCCAAACCTGCAGAATTTGTCCTTGTGTCCACCAAGGGCAGGATTTTGGCCAGACAAAGACACTGAGCGTGGTTTTGGGAGGCTGGTACCAGACATGGGTCTGGGATAGGATGAGGGGTGGTTTCCTCTGACCAAGCTGGGGTGGCCAAGAAAGCACCTCATCACTCCAAATCTCCTAGAGGGCCAATAATAAAAGCCATGGGGAAAGATCAAAATGTAGGGGGGGCAGATGTGGGTACCAGCACCCCTCCTGGGCTGGCACAGCTGCTCTGATGCCACTGCAGGGCTAAACAACCCTTGCACTGAATGCAGGCTGCTCCCAGTGCCTTTGCAGGAATATGGAGCAGTTAAGGCAAGGGGAATTCTGTAGGAATTTGGGATTTGAACCATAAATCACCTTAGGAGTGAGGGAGGCTTTGCCACACAGAGTCTGGGTGCAGCCATCAGTGGGTTCTGCTGTGCAGGCACTCCCTCAGCCCACATGGGGTTTGGAGACAGCTCTGCTCATGCTCTGCTTGCTCTGAAGCTCTGCTGTGCAGGCACTCCCTCATGGGGAGTGGGGGTTTGGAGACAGCTCTGCTCATGCTCTGCTTGCTCTGAAGAAGCTACTTCTGGAATTTAAACCTCTCACAATCTCTCCTTTGGGGGGCATTAAGGTCCAAAGTATGATTTAATGAACTTCATCAAACTCCAATGTGAATTAATGCCCCAAAACTCACAGAAGGAGTTACAATGAGGAGTTTTTTATTTCCTTCAGCTGTCAGAGGGCTTTGAAGCTGCCCCACTTCCAAGGCTGCCACCCAAAAAGCACCAGATTAACGACCTGCCCTAGGCTAAGTCTGGCAGATCCCAGCTGGAGCTGGGTTAGGGGGTTAAAGCTCTGCCTCCTCCTGCAGCTTCATCTGCCTCCCGTGGCTCCCAAAACTCAGTGATGGCTCAGCAGAGCCACAGCAGAGGATGCAACACAGGCCATGAAGGGGGAGAACAGTCATGGAAAAGTGTATCCAAGAAAGAGACAAGAAGACATCTCATTTTATATCATAAACAGACACGTCACAACACACCAGGTAATTTTCCAGCTCGTACAGGGACAGAAGGGCCACGAGACCACAAGACCTTACAATGCATCAGCCAAGAGGGGTTAAAAACAGGGCCAGAGGGACATGCAGGGTCCTGAGCCTATTATGTACAAAAGTCCCACTGCTGCCTGTGGGAGGGGCCTCCACTGAGCCCAGATTTCCACAGCAAAGACATGTCCTGGTGTTACAAACCCCCACACTCGCCCGGAGACCAAGGGATGATTCCCACGACACACGTCCCTCTTCAGACATCTGAGATTTTACTGCCAGGTGAAGAAAATGAAAATCTGATGAAGGATGGGTTTGCAGTCAGGATAAATGTGAGTTTTGTTTCTTGCTCTCTCCCAGGAAAAGGCACCCCAGTCCCAGCTGGCTCCTTGTTCACACAGGGACCCACCAGGGCAGGAGAACTTCCCTTCTCACTCATTAGCCACGCTCATTAGCAATCCCTGGAGATGATCATAGAATCATGGAATGGTTTGGGTTGGAATGGACCTTGAAGCTCATCTCATTCCAGCCCCTTGCCATGGGCAGGGACACCTTCCACTACCCCAGGTTGCTCCCAGCCCTGCCCAACCTGGCCTGGAGCACTTCCAGGGATGGGGCAGTCACAGCTTCTCTGAGCAATTTGAATTTCTACAATTTTCTGTGGGCAGTGATGGATTCCTGCCCGAGCTGGGGTTGAGCTCTGCTGCCACTCAGTGTGGTGGGTACCCACTGGCTGTGTGATTCCCTTGCACTCTCTCCCTCTCCCCCCAGATCAGCACTGACCCTGCACCAGCTCAGTGACAACACACGGGCTACGAGTTAAACACTACTGGGGCTGTCAAACCCTTTGGAAAACTGGGATTCCCCACCAATACTGACTCTTGCTTATTGCTGCATAATACACAACTGGCCCCCAAAACCAGCAGAGGCACCCTGTGCCCTGAGCCAGCAGCATCCCCACACCTGTGGGTGCCCCTGAGCCCAGCAGGGAAGCCACCTCCCAGCACAGAGCTGATCCATGACACAGGGGCTCTGTCCCAGCCCTGTGTGCCTCAAAGCCACCAAAGTGCCCTTTTTGGTGGTGATCCCAAGGATCTGGCCCCAGAGAGCCGGGCACTGTGGGCTGTGCAAGGAGCTGCCCCTCTCTTTTGCAGCTCAAAAGCCCAATCATTAATTGCTGGGTGGGAAAACGGAGGTGGAAAGAGGCCAAGGGACCTGCTGGTCTCATCCACGCGTTTTTAAGGCATATTTTGCAGGAAGGGTGTGCTCCCGTGTGACTCCAATGGCTGGAGCCAGCCGAGCTCCCTGTCATCCCAGCTGCAGCTCCCTGGGGGTGTGGGAGAGCAGCGGGAAAGGAGGAAAGAGGAAGATGAAAGCGGGACTCGCTGACATTTATTTGGTTTGTGCATCAGACTAAAGCAGCGTTTCCTCCTTCGGATCTCTGGCTCCAAAACAGCCCCAGGTGCTGGACGGGGATGGGGCTGTCTCACTTGGATGTGACACCCGAGTGACACTGGAGGAGGAGGAGGATGGACAGCTGCAAGGTTCAACAAGTTCCATCCGTGGCCTGCTTGGAAAAGGCATTTATTATCTGTAAACCTCTGTCGTGACGTATAGAAAACTGGGAGAGGAGCGGGAGCTTGATCAAGTTTGAATCCTGGTGAGAGTTCTCCTTACAAAAATGGTTAGGGGGGGAAAAAAAAAAAGGTGGCTTTGAAATCAAAACTGTCCCAGAAAAAAAAAAAAAAAAAAAAAATTAAAAGCCTTTAACTAGAAGAAATGTTTGTGTTTTCTCCTTTACAAACATAGTGCATCTGCGATCACTGGGAATTTCGGTCCGTCTGGGAAAGGGCCTGTGCTGGGGCTACGAGAGGCTGCTGGTGTCCCGGCAGAGCCGGGAGCGGCGTCACATCATCACATGTGTGCTTCGGAGGCCGGGCAGCCGGGCAGCAGCTCCCCGTTCACCACCGCCTCCGACACCAGCATCTTGTCTTTGCCGGAATCCAGGCGCTGCTTCCTCAGCATCCTCTGGTGGACCAGCGGCACCACGGAGAGCACCAGGCCGCCGATGATGGGCGGCACCCCCGCAAAGTAAAAGGCCGCGTCGTAATTCCCAAAGTAATCGTTGAGGTATCCTGGAAGAGAAGAGAGGTGACGTTAGAGCCTCGTCAGTCTAATGAGCTCGTTAGTCTAATGACCTGCTTGTTCCCTCCTTGCGTCACCCACCAGATCTGGGGAGATTTGGGTTTTTAAAATAATCTTTTTTTTCCGTTTGCGTTTCTTGGAGTTTTTACGCGCTGGATTAAGGGATGTGTGCAGCCAACACTGTGTACCAAGGGAGTGGAGAAGGAAAGCCTCAGCCGTCCTTCCTGTTTCTCCACAACAGGACAGAACCGTCCACATCCCAGACAATCCCAAATGCAAGCTGAGACGTGTTAAACCCAACACCTCTTCCCAGAGGCTTGCCAGCCAGGAGGCAGTGGGAAAGTGGGCAGGGGCTGTTCCTCTGCTGATTGTCTCCATTTGGAAGCCCTGCCCTTATGGATGTTTTATCTCCAGCTGTGAAATACATTCTGCCAGTTACAAACAATAGCCAAGCCTTTAAAACCCAACAAGGTTCTACATTTGTCTGGCAAGTTCCAACACAGCCAGGCATCCTCGGAGGATAACACATGGCCATTGATTAGCTCTGGAAAATTCCTCTGAGTGTCTCCTGCTTGGATGCTTCCCTGGGGATTAGGCCAATGCAAAAGGCCCCTTCACCCAGCAAGCCCCACTCAGGGGGTCCTGGTGCAGCACCCTCCCAGTGAGAGGTGTGTGACCCCCATGCTCCGTCCCGAGGGTGTTAGAGTGAACTTTGCTGCTGGAAGCAGAGAGATCGGAGGTGCTTATCCAGCTTTGGCTTAGCGCTGCTGATGCAGAGGTCCTGCTGCTCAGGGGCAGCTCTGGCAGAGCCCTCGCTGTTAAGGACGTTGGGGTTGTTGCCGTGCTGGAACACACACCCAGGTCTCGTGGAGGCTCAGGTGTCTCTATCTCTAACTTCAATTCTATCTAAAAGGACTTCTAGAAAATTATTATCTGCCGATTTTTAGCTCAGCTGCAAAGAGAAATCACTTAATGTGACCTTGGCTCACTGCTCCCCCAATGGCCACTTTTCATCAGCATTGAGAAAAGCTCTGAGGTGGCACAAGACATAGCATGGAGTGATGCCACCCCCATTCCTCAACCTCCACATGACCCGATAAACCAGAGACCTCAAACCAGAGCTTCTGGTCTCACACCAAACCACCACCACAGGTGAAAGCTGCCACCACCACGTCCCTGCCACCCGCTGGGTCCTGGTCCAGCCCCGTGGTGTTACCAACCTGCAATGGGCGTGCCCGCGGTCATGGGCACGGCCATCAGCCCCATGAGGTACCCTATGGCCTGGGACGCCTGCATGGGCCCCACCAGCTCGAAGGCGATGGGGGCCATGATGGTGGTGAAGAAGCCGTCGCAGAGGCCAAGGAAGAGGCAGATGACAATGACGCCCTCGAAGCCTCGGCACTGGGGGATCATCATGCACAGGAGGCCCAACAGCATGAAGGACGCAACCTGGGGGAACAGGAGTGGGCATGAGCGTGGGGATGGGCAGCAGAAGAGTCATGGAGATGACACTGAGCAGGTCAATGTCACTGCTCCCTCCCTGGACCCAGCAAAGCCATCCAGCCACTGCTCCTGTCTCAGGGAGGCCCTTAAGAATAACCTTTTAAGAAGGGTTAAGAAGGATTAACTGCTGGATTAGCTGCTAGATTTCAGCAGTTTGTTCTTCAAAAACCACAAGGAGGTTAAAGGGTGTCGGTAGTTTGGGAAGAGTGGCTACCATGGAGTTTGATTGCTGAACAGACACCAGTCCCTGGGGTCAAGTGTGTAACTCCTCTCACACATCTCTGTAGTCAATTTTCTTCCCTCACAGCAGACAATGGTTGGTAAAGGCTTTGTGATTGACAGTTATTAAGCAGAGCGTGGACATTAATGCAGAGATACCATCCCTGCTCCACTGTAGCTGGCCAGAACCTCCATGGAGGGCTGGACACACTGTATCTGCAGGTAAATCCCACTGTACCTGCAGGTAAATCCCACTGTACCTGCAGGTAAATCTTCTTCAGCCCGGGAATGCAGTCGCCAATGCGGCCCGAAACCAAGCGCCCCAGCCCCGACATGGCCCCGAGGCAAACCAGGAGGATCCAGTCCTTTTTGGTTTCCTGAAATCGCTTCTCCACATATTTGACCTGGGATGGAAGGAAGAACACAAGGACATGAAGCTGCAGTACATTCATCTCTCTCATCTCCCCAAAAGGGATGGGATTTCCTGCAGAGGGCTCACGGATTTGGGCTGGTTGTGTAACCCTCGTGTCCACACCACACTGACCTGCACCCTCCACCCACCCCAAACTCAACAGGACCTTCTTCTTCTCCTCTCCTGCTACTGGTGCTGGCCCTTAGGAGTGCTGGGAAGTGACCCTGGCCTACTCTGGCACAGAGGACACAGAGAGGACACACAGAACCATATCTATCACAATTCCTGTTTAAAGGATGTGAAGCAGTTTCTTGGCTTCAAGGCTTTTGTGCCTCTGCCCATTTCCACCTTCCCACCTCTTCCTCACTGTGGGCAAAGGGACCTCCCTCCCCTTCCAGCCCAGCCACAGCTCTTACCAGGTTCATGTAAGGTACGAGGTATCCCAGGACAGCAGTAGCAATCCCAAAAGCCCAAATCCGATAGGTCTTTCTCCGGAAAACCCTCAGGTTGAAATACTTGCGGGTCTGGGCCCAGCACTGCTGCCTCATGCTCCGGCTGCCCATCTTGTCGTGCCCGTCGTGCTGAGAGTCACAAGAAGGCGTCAGGATGGGCCGGTAGGTCATGGACAAGAAGATCTGGATGAGCATTAAGGCACTGAGTACTTGGAAAGTGTGTGCCAGCCCGATGGCACCCCCGACCATCTTCAGGAAGAAGGGGAGCGGCACGGAGATGAGGCAGCTGCCCCCGGCCACGATGCCATTGGCCAGGCCCAGGCGGCGCTTGAAGTAGTGGCCGAGGATGACCAGCGAGGGCTGGAAGGCAAAGGAGCTGCCACAGCCAAAGAGGATCCCATATGTGAAATAACGGACTTCCAGGGACCTGGAATGACACACGTGGGAGTGGGGATGTGAGGCAGAGGTGAGGGAGCCTCCTCCCCCATGGTGCTGCAAAGGCCGAGGTGTTGTCACATGCTGCAGGTACTGCACAGACTGTCTGACCTCGAGGAGCTTATCCCCTCACCAAAACCAGGATAATCCTCACCTAACAGCTGGCACATGAAGTCTGCAGCAAAATGAAGTGGAGCTGGGAAGTGCTTTCTGCCACCAGGAGAAGGCAGCAGCCAACCTGGCCTCCTTGGGAAGCTGACCTTACTTCAATGGTTATTAAATTACAGCAAACAAGATTTTCTAAGGTAGGGAGGGTGGGATATTTTTAGCTAGAATTCCTTTTAATTTTTCCACTGAAAGGATTAACTGAAAACATTCTCCACCCAGTGTTTGGAAGCAGAAGGCACCAACCCTGCTGGTTATTAGGCACGCAGCAAGGAAGTGTGGTGTTTCTGCCCAGGCTCCAGGCTGGTTAATTAAGTTCTTCTTCTTTAAGCTCTTCTGGGAGCTTTAATTAGACAGTTAATAGATCTCATCTGTACCTTACATTGGTGGCTGCACTCAAAGAGGGAGTGAAGTGGCTGCTCTACAGAGCAGATGGAGAGTGCTGAAAGCTCTTGGAAGGAGCTGCCTCCAAATTTCCAGCCCAATTTTCCCAACAGAGGCAGCTGACAAAGGAGCCTGGATTTAGGCAGTACAAACAACCTGTTGTGTTTCTTTCCAGATGAAGGAATTTTTTTCTTCATTCCCATGCAATCCATCCAGCTGCAGAGGTCTGCCATGGGATACTGCCTGGGAGGAAAGTGTGAGGAAAACCTTTGGGCAGCTCAGGGTCTTGTACAAGCAGGGTCTGTGCTCCAATCCTCGGAGCAAGACTGAGTGCTGCTCCCAAAGCAAGTGAGGAGACAGCAGCCCACGTCTCCCAGAGCAGCTGGAAGTTGGGAAAACCTTTACAAGCACATCATGCCTTCCATTACACGCTCATCCCTCCAGCCTGCCAAGCAGAAAGCAGAACCCGGCTGCTGTGCCTGGCGGCGCCGAGACAAATGACCATCATGAAAGGCAATTTCCATCCACTCCAGAGCAAAACCACATCAGAAGCCCCCTCTGTGGGAGCCAGGCAAGCAGCTGGGCCTCATGGGCCGTGCCCGACCTCCCACGCACCAGCCTGGCCTGGCCACAGCAGCCCTGGTGCCACAGCTCAGCTGACGTGTCGGGTAAGTGGAGGCAATGCCACAGCTCCCATCTGCTCCCCAGTGATGCTCAGACACCCCTGCATGAGCAGAGGCTCCTTTCAGCCATGAGCTGCTAAAAAAAGAGAGCCAGGATTTCCTAGCCTGCTTATTGGGAATCAGCCAGCAGCTGTCTGGTGGGAAGGGTGGCATTGTCCCCTCGGATTGTGAGGTTGCCAATGGATAATTGTTTCTCCTGGGACAAGGAGGCCTCCCTCCTGCTTCCAGCTCTCCGTGGGAGCAGCCCTGGTTCATCCTTCCTGGCAGAAGTTTGGGGGATCCCTCTGTGCAGGAGTAACCTGCAGAAATTGTGGAGGGGATGGAGAAGCAGATGAAATTGTGGAGGGGAAGGAGAAGCAGATGAAAAGGGATCCAACCCTCCCTACAGAGCACTTAGTGCAGAGGAGGAGGGCTGGGAGGGCACTGGGGGCATGTGAAGACAGCCCTGCTGAGCTGGCCATCATCTCCCATTCTCCATGCTAAACCAACCCCCTTACACTGGAGGGAAGCTAAAGCCTTAACTGGGATTTCTCTTGTTGGGAGCACACAAGGTGGCTTGAGCTGGTTACGAGTGCAGGAGACACCTCAGAGCAAGGCAGCAGAGAGGAAAAGCCTTGCATTGGACGCCATCCAGCCTTCCCCAGAGCTTTGCTTTTCAGCACATTTGGTTTCTTTAGTGGTCTTCATACAAAATTCCCAATATTTTGAGACAAGAGGCACTGAGCTGGGCGCTGGGGTGTTACCACACAGTCTTGGTGGCTCAGGGGGCTTGTGGAGCAGCTCAGTGCAGTGCTGGGAACTGCTGCTCCTCCATTTGGACAAAATAAACCCATTTTAGAGAAACTAGGAGATAAAGGGGGGTGAGTTTTGATCCAGCTCTGCCTGAGCCCACCAAAGCCAGGCTGTGTCCCTCTGCACCAGTGCTTGTATCACAGGGGAACGACCTCCAGCTGCGGTGGAGGGACTTGGCAGGAGGGACCAAAAAAAGCTTCTCCATTGTTCAGGGAGAGCTGGAGCCACAAGCCCCGAATTTCAGGAGCAGCCTTCACCATCCGGGTGGAGCGCTGCCAAATCCCACAGCCTCCCTGCTCTTCCCCGGCCCCGCGCGCGGCTCTGCCGGCGCAGCTTCCCTCGCCGTGGTCCAGCTGCAGAGGGGCTCCTTTCTCCCTTAAAAGGCAGCCAGAGGAATGTGGCCCGAGAGTGAGAGGCAGGAAATGGGGATTTCAGTCCTGTAGCTCTCCTGGAAATGATGTTCCTCTCTGCCTGCACGGTTTGATTTTTTTTCTTTTTTTGGAAGCCCAACACAACAAGCCCCTGGCAGCGGTGTGGTCCAACGAGCCCTTTTTCTTTGCACAAACATTTTAAAATAGAGGGGGCAAAAAAGTCCAAGTTTTGTTGATTGGAAGGAAAGCAGGATTACATGGGAAGCTCCTGTGATCTGCATGCCAGGGCACAGCTTCCTGCAGGACCCACTGCACCTTTTGCCATTATCTTTGGAAACAGAAAGGGTGGCACTTGAGGAGGAAGATGCAGATGCCAGTTCCTTCCCAAGATGGTTTTGGCAACCCAAAAATCCCATCTGCAATTAGCCACGGTCCTGGGGGGTTTTCCTGGGGATCAGAACTGATCCCCACTCCAGGCATGATGGGGGGATCTCACAGATGAGGACTTGGGGATCCAGGGAAGCAGGGCTGGGACGAGCACAAGGGTCTCACTGACCAGGAGGAGCACAGCACAGGCAAGTTGCCCTCTGGAAAACTGGTGTGTATTTGCTTTAAAAACCCACTCCTTGAAGCATTTTAATTAAAACAATATTGATTTTAACTGAAATCCAACCCAAAGCAATGTTTTTATTCAGAAAAGTGGGGCAAATGCTGCTTTGGAGGTGTCTCCATGGAGTCTCTGAGACTGTGTTTAATAAGTGTCACATAAATTACCCCAGAGGTGACCTCTTTTTGCTCCCACAACGATGCCAACCCTGATTTCTGGGCTGGAAAGACACACAAGGTACACCTGCCATTGGCCAGTGCCTGCCAGCAGAAATTCATGGCATGGGATCAGGCATGGAAAACAAGGAGCAGCAGTGGCCCTGCGCTGCCGCAGACACACGAGCCAGGGCAGGAGCACCACAAACCTCTCCAAACCCCGTCTGCCTTCCCCTCCCCGTCTGCCCTGCACAGAAACTCCCTCTTAGGCGCAATCCACCAAATATTATTTTAAGCATTAATTTACTTTCAGCACCAAATGTGAAAATGGTTGCAAAGGAGAATGGTTTGCTCTGTGAGTGCCTCTCTGGAGCTGCCCGCGAGAGGCACACCAACCTCTCCTGCTGTTTTAAAGATCAAATGAGGGACCTGAGTGCTGAAATCCCAGAAAATACAGTCCCTTGCTTGGGCAAAATTCACTCTTTTTTTACCTAAGGACACGAGGGTCAGTTTGGAGGGGAACAGGCCGAGCACACGTGGGCTGTAGGGATGCCAGGACATCTCTCATGCAGATGGGCACCGCCTGCTTTGCCCCCAGAGACAGAAGCAAAGTGTTGGAAGGGGGATTGCAGGGAACAGGGAGGGAGAGGAGCTCCCCAAGGAGCTGGGTGTGCCCAACACAGCCTTACTTGGTGAAGGAGCTGGAGAGGAGCCCGATGAAGGCGATGGTAGCTCCCATGGCCGCTGTGGTCCTGCAGCCGATCCGGTCTGTGAAGATGCTGACGATGGGAGAGCAGAAAAAAATCATTCCCATGGCCAGGGAGCCGACCCACGCTGGGGAGAGAGAGCAGAAAGGTGATGGTCAGGGTGGGACACCCAACAGGGGCAGGGGGAATCATCCAGGGACCAAGCGCAGCTTTGGAGGTGTCTTGGCAGAGAGGCAGCCCCATCACACAGTTAATTAGCTGGGTTAAGTGCTGTTAATTAACAGTGCAACTCATAAATGAGACAGAGAGCTGGTGGCACTGCAGATGGGGCACGATGATGGAGTATGGACAGGTTTTCCTGGCATTCCTCTCTGCTGGGTTACTGTGTCCCAGGGAAGGCACCAAGTTTCAATGCTCTTTCCAAACAACCAAACAACCGCCACTGACAGCACTTCCATCAGGAATCTCCACAGCCAAAAGCCCCCTGAGCTCCCCAGCTTTGGCCAGGGAGAGGTTCCTGTCCAAAGCCACAGCCCTGATCCCCAGGGAGCACCTCACCCACGCCTCCCTCACTCCCCAGGGTCAGCACTCCTCGCCTGCCCCTCTCCCCACGGTCAGTGAGGATTCCTCGTTGCAGCTGAGCTGATGGAGACACATGTTTACCCCAGGTTAAATTCCACCCCTGACCTTGCCAGGCAATGCCCAAGTGGGACCATCATGCCCTGTCTCCTTCCAGCCCACTGTGGAGAAAACCACTGTCTGTCTGTCTGGTTTTTTTCCAGAAATGTTAATTATTCACAGATTTTTTTTTTCTTTTTCAGCCCATCATGGAATTGTTAAGGTTAGAAAAGCCTTTTAAGATCCTCAAGTCCAACCATTCCCCCAGCACTGCCAAGCCCAGCACTAACCCATGTTCCCAAGTGCCACATCCACATGGTTTTTCATTCCCTGCAGGGACAATGATTCCATCGCTGCCCTGAGCAGCCTGTGCCAGTGCTTGACCAGCCTTTTAGTGAAGAAATTTTTCCTAATATGGAACCTAAACCTCTCCTGGCACAACTTGAGGCCATTTCTTTTTGTCCACCATCTTCTCCCTGCCCTCCACCTTCTCCTTTTAATGGTTTGTGTGACTATTTTGGGGAGGCAACGCAGGATTTCAAGAAAAGAAATGTGGTAAGAAAAAGAATTTCTAAGGAGAAGTAAGAGGTCCCCTGGGTGGTGTGTGGGGCAGAGTGGGATGGACAGAGGGACAAGGGGCTCCCAACCCTACCTGGCACCAAAGTGGGGGCACCTCCTGGAGCATCTCCAAGCTCCAGGTGCTGGCTCTGGTTTGCCAAACACAGCCCCAGGACATGTGGTCCTTTTACCTTTTTTTATCCCTTTTTTAGGTTTGGTTTGGTTTTCTTTTGCACCCAGGCCAAAGGCTCTGCAAACCTTTTCATCACATCCCTGCATAAAAACACCCTCATAGTCCTTCCAGAGCTGTGAGATCTTCAAAAAATAGCCAGGTCCCTATTAAAAGCAAATCCCAGCTATAGAACAGCCTCTCCAACCTCTGCCTCTCACAAAAGGACCACACAAAGAAGCCCTCCCCAGGCTGGGAAGAGCTGACCCTTCCAAATTAATTATAAGTTCACAAGCACCCAATTTACTTCAAAATCTTCCTTAATAAATGCAGAGTGGAGCAATAAAATGAAAAGCAAGGGCTGAGCAGGAACCTCGTGGGACCGGCTGGGCTCTCGTCTCAACTCCAGGCAAAAAGACGGGAGAGGGGAAGGGAGAGGACCCCCCTCTCCAGCTGATTTTCTTGGTTCTGAACACAAGGCACAGTGTAACGAAAGTCCCTCTAATAGGATTAGGTGGCACGGAGCCAAAGAGCCGTCCAAAACAGCTCCGAGAGGGGGAGAGGGGTGGGAGCCACGCCAAGATGGGAAAGGCTCGTTAAATTGGATAATATACTTCCAGAAATGTTCCTTCTACTCCAGCCAAGGCAGTAAAACGTTAGATGGCCCCGTCATGTTTGAAGTTTGTTATTTTTGGAAATTACTTTAAGAAACGCGGAAATAAAAGCATAAAGCGGAGTATTAAATTTAAAGGGCCAGATTCGGATCTTAATAACCCGGGGGTTTACATGCAAATAGGCAGGATCAATCTCTGGCCCCAAAAATGCACACTCACCTGCAGAGATCAAAGCAAACCCAGGGCAGGAGGTTCAGCAACAGGCGCTTAAAAGTTCCTCCAGCTCTGGGTTTGTAAAAAGGAGATATCTCTCAATTAAAATTGGTAAACACACCAAAAAAAAAAAAAGGAAAAAAAAAAAAAAAGAGTCCTGTGGCAAATTGCTCTACCTTAGAGAAAGGGCTTACCACAAGCAATGAATAAAAATAGGCTTGGGGAAGAACATCCAGTTAAAATTAGTAAGAACAATAGCCTCACTTCCAGAGCGGGGTTTTGTCTTCCCAGCGAAGCCCCGGGAAGCCGGGAGGGCAGGGCCAGCTCCAGCGCTGGGAGGAAACCTCGGCAAAATCTGGGGGCAGCTCAAACCCGCCTCGGTGCCGGCTCCATCCCGGCTGATTCACACCAAAACACCCCCGCAGGAGGGCAGGAGGCGAGGTTTCCCCCCTGCTTTATCCCTGTGATCTCCATTCACCTGGGCTAGGCAAGGATGGAGGGAGGTGATGGCAGAAAAGCACAGGCTGGGAAAGAAATGGAGCTCAGGGGAAGGCTAGACCCAGTCCCACCCCTTTGGGCATAGCTCTTGGATCAGCTCCAGGGAAAGAAGGGTTTATTTTGGGCAGTCTGTGGTGGTGAAGTATCTCCTGGACTTTGCTGGGTGCGAAGGGCAGAGGCAGCCATTCCTCCAGTGGAAACCAGGCAGGGCTCAGCACCTTCCCTCCTACAGCTTCTCCAGCGCTGGAGGAGTTACCCCTTGGTTTAAAGCCACAGTGGAAAAAAGGGGGGGAATTTCTGCTCCTGATTTCCAGAGGGTTTGGATGGGATGGTTAATTCCCAGCCTGGCCACACCTCCCACCCTCTGTGGCTGATAAGCTGGGTGAGATATGGAAACACACAGACAAGCCCCCACATGAGGCACAGAGTCTTATCAAGCACATCCTAAAAGAAGCTATGGAGAGAATCCAGCTGAGGATGGGGCTGGAAGAAGCTCAGGAGCTGCCAGAACTTTGACTGAGATCGGGTTAAGACTTGATTGTGTTTTAGGGTGCTGTGAGTCCAACCAGCTCGGGGGAGCACCAGCTGAAGGGGCTGGTTTTGGAGCTGGGGGCCATGGGGGAACCTGGCTGGTGGCAGGGGTGTCTGACAAAAACAACTTGACAGATGACATGCAAGAGATGTCTTGACAGAAACAAAAAATGCTTCAGAAACCGTATTTCTAGATTAAGAAAACCACAAAAGGCATGAAAGCACTCTGCTTTTGGTGAGGGGAAATGCACATGACTTCTGATTTGGGGGTTGCTGACATGAGAGGTGACTCAAGGTGTGTTGTCTGTCCCTGACAGCCACCTCTCTGCTGACTTCATTTGGCACTGAGGGTTCCATCGAGCCAAGACCTGTCCATCCCTCCTTGCTCCCACCACAGCCCCTCCTGAAGGGATTGAAGGAGCTGAGGAGCCAGGACCTCGCCAGGGCACACCCCCTGCTCCAGGGGGCTGGGGGACAGCACCAGCCCCAGCTGCCACCCCAGCTCAAGCCACCTACAGAGCTGGTGGAACGTCCCTGGTGGTCCTAGGGATGCTCTGGGCTAGGGGAAGAGCTCAGTGTGGGGCTGGTGCTGCTTTGCTGGAGCAGAGTTGTTGACCAAGGAGAACATTTCACCAGCAGCTCTCACACAAGGGGAAAGCTCCAGCTAAATTCTTCCTTCCCACCTTGACACAACAAAGGCTGCCAAGCTGGTGGCCCGTGGCTGATCCAAGGCAATGTGGCCTCAGCATGGACAGGGAATGGAGTGGTTGAAGTTCTCCAAGGGGAACAGTGATTCAATGGTCTAAGAGATCACAGAATCATCAAATCAGAAGGGTTGGGGTTGGAAGGGACCTTAAAGATCATCCAGTTCTACCCCATGCCATGGGTAGGGACACCTTCCAGTATCCCAGGGTGCTCCATCTAACCTGGCCTTGGCCACTTCCAGCTGTTGCAGTAGCATGGCCAGGATGATCCATCCCCCCAGCACCACCCACCCCGGGCTCAGGACAGAGGGAAAACTGGTGAGGTGCCCCATTTGCCCACCAACCCATTTGCCCAACAGCACCAAGCTGTGTCCATAGTGGAGGAGGGACCAGGAATGCTCTGGTCACCTTCTCCTCCTCCTACCAGAGGGTGACAAAGCTCCTGGGGACGCTGAGGCAGAGTAGGGGAGTTGGCGGGGCTCAGCTCCCCCTGCAGTGGGGCTGGTGATGCTGAGGGGTCCCTGAGGGCTGTGAGCACCATGTTTGTGTGTTCATGGTGGGCAGGGACCCCAGGGTCAGTCCAGGTGGTCCCACCTGGATACCAGACCAACTTTCTTTCCAGCAGGACCATCCAACAGGATGACAAACTTCCCCTGTTTCTAGCATTTTCCTAAGCAGAAAAAGGTTTTTGAGAGCAGAGCAAGGTAGGAGCCGGAAGAAAATCTCACCACTCTGAGATGCAGATCCAAACCCCGCTGGTATTTAGCTCATTGTTCCAAAAAACATCATTAAAAAATCAGACTGCGGCACTTGAAGCCAAACCTATTTGTTCCTTTAAAAGCAAACCTCCAGGGAGAGAGGAGGAAGGGACGTCGCTCTCAGCTGTGCTTCCCCGCTGACCCAAATACCCCGGGCTGGAGGGATCAAGGGCCAGGAGGTGAGCTCAGATCCGCCGCTGGAGGAAGTGTCTTCCCTCGCTTCCCGCGGCTTCTCCCGCTCGCGCCGCGCAGCTGGGACAGGGGACGGGGACAAGATGCACACACGGCCACCTTCCCCAGGCACCTGGCATTTCTCAGAGGAGAGATGAGGCAGCCAAAGGTAATCCACCTCTCCTAGAAGAAATAAATCACTTTTTGACTCGTTCCAGGCACAGGGAAGCTCTGCTGCTGTGACAAGCCTCATCATGCGCCTTCACAGCCCTCCCCAGCCCTACTGCCTCGATTTTGGGGTGCCCTGGGAGCCCAGGCAGCCTCGTGGCCCTCCCCAGGTGGAGGCTGTGGGGGAGCAGGCGGCTGTGCCCCCCTCGGCAGGGCTCCCGCGGCACATCTGGAGTGAAACCCAGGCAGCTGTTTCATCTCGTGCCCTTGGAGAGCCATTTGCGTCATCCCCTTGTGCTCTCAAAGTGAAGCCTGAACCGCTCCCAGCGCCTCAGCCCCATGTGCTCAACACCCCCTGCGGGCTGAGCCGGTCCCAGGGATGAATGGTCAAGGCTTAAATAAAGGCAGATGCAAAAGTCAGAGCTGAGGAAGCCACCACGATGCACGGTGGGATGGGAAACTGAGCTGGAGAGCAGCAAAATGAAGCTGAGGAGTTGGAAACTGAAGCTCTGGAACCCCAAGTTGAAGCTGGGGAGCAGAAACTGAACCTGGAGAGCACCAAACTGAAGCTGAGCAGCACCAAAATGGCCCAAAATGAAATTGTGGAGCCCCAAGCTGAAGAGCCTCAAACCAAAGCTGGGGAATTCCAAACAAAACCTGAGGAACACCAAAATGAACCTGGAGACCACCAAATTGAGATCCACAAACCAAAGTTGTGAAGCCCTAAACCGAAGCCGGGGAACATCAAACTGAACCTGGGGAGAACCAAACTGAGACTGAGGAGCAGCAAACTGAAGGTGAGGAGCACCAAACCAGCACCAGGACACACCAAACTGATGCTGAGGAGCCTCAAAATGATGCTGAGAAATCCCAAACCAAAGCTGGGGAGCACCAAACCAAGCCTGAGAAGCACCAAACCAAAGCTGTGGAGCCCCAGACTGAGGAACCCCAAACCAAGGCTGGGGAACCCCAAACTGATGCTGAAGAACCCCAAACCAAGGCTGAAGAGCACCAAAGTGAAGCCAGACTTCTCTGGGAGCTGGTGGTGGCAGGGCATTGTGGTGGCAGCCACTGTGCATCACGTGCAGCTCAAAGCCAGCTAAACTCATTAATTGTATAGCAGGCCCTGCTTGGTACCATACCCTAAAGCTTCAGAACAAAGTCCTCCTTTATCAGGTTTGGCTGACTTCTCCCCCCCACCCCCCCTCTTTTGAAAACAATTCCACAACAGCCTGAAAATTGGAATAAATGGAATTATTCAGAGGAATTATTCAAGGCCAGGTCTGGCTAAAGACCCTTTCAGTGCCCTGTTCATGGTGGTTTTAGGAGAGAGTAAGGAAATAGGTGAATGTTGTAGAAATGGAAGCTCCTGTCATTGTGCCATGATCCCATGGCCACGGATAAGGCAACAGCTTCCCAGAGATCAGACCCAGCAAGTGCCAATCCAGTCTTTGCCACAGGGGAGTTTTAAAACATCAATTTTGAACTGGTTCAGGAGCACAGAGCACGGGAGCAGAGCAGGCTGGGAATGTAGTTTGCTTTAAAAACCCCACCACACCTCTCCTGATTGTGTCTCTCTGCCTCTCCTCTCCCTCAAGGACGCAGGGGACTTTTAAGAGACGATGTCCAGGCCACCTCCCGTAACCACTAAGTGACAGATCTCAGCTTATGTGAGAGAAAAGGCCCAAAATGAGCTGCCCTGTGGCCACCCTAAGTAGAGATGGAGACAAATCTGTGGTTTCTCTTGGCAAGCAGCAGGCACGGAGTGTTTGCCTGGGGTTCCTGCGCTCAACATCCCAGAGAAATTCGGTCCCAGCCACATTTTGCATCCATTTCATTCCAAACCCATAAAACTCAGCCCTGGCTAGAGCAAAATGGTGTTAGAGCTGGTTTCTGGGCTGCATCACATCCTCCCCATCCACAGCCTCAGCCTTGGAGGCTCCAGAGCTGGTCCAGAAATGCAAATTCTTGTGAAATTCGTCCAAAAGCAACAAGGCAGCATGTGCTCTGCAGCTGAAACCCACCATGTGCCCAGGCGGGAGTTTTCTTCCCAGCACTCCACTCCACAGGCCAGGAAGGTTTTTCTTCTCTGCGTCGCCTCTGGCTTGCAATTTTTGAGGGATGATTCACCTACCACACACTGAAGTTACCCAACAAACAGGAGCTGCAGCTCCTCAACGTGGGCCACGTCCCATCCAGACATCTTTCCATGACCTACACACCCAAGGAGGCCAAGGATCCTGTTACTCCAAGCTCTCCTGATGTTGTGTGAGTCTGAGGGATGTTGGCTTGGACCCTGTTTGCCCATGTCCCATCTCCCTGTGTGAGAGCCCAGGACTGTCCTGGCGTTCAGCTGCTGCTGGGCAGAACCAGTGCCCTCCCTCTGCTCCTGCCCAAATGAACTGTCCTTAGCACTGGGGGGGAAAATACAAATCCTGGGGACGAGCATCTCCCCCCTCGACTGTGCTGTCAAACGCCTCGCCAGCCCCTGGCTGCGTTTTCATCCAGCAATTTTACGAAAAACAGAAAAGTTCCATTTTAATTGGTGAAAATTCCCTCCTCCCACCCGCGGAGCACCAATCTGTAATTAGCCTTTCATGTAAAACGATGTTTATTCCTGACGGAGTTTATCTTGGCACAAACACGCGCTCTGAAATGTGCACACATTTGAAGACTCAAACCCTGCATTTAATTCTCTATCTGCTTGTTAATGCTCATTGTTCCCAAGCCCCTTTTCAAAACACACCCACAGGGAGAAGAAAGTATTTTTTATATATATACATAAAAACCTCCCTCCAGCATCAGGACACCAGCGGCGAGCACGGCACCGGCCCAGGGTCCGGTTGCTCTCCCAAACACACCGTGCCAAGAGCAGACCTCCTGACTTTATCCATCTTCCCCTTTCTTCACCACAGGTTTTTCTCCCCAGCTGTGATGCCCCTCAATGCTCCCCCTGCAATACAACTGAAGGATGGGAGCCTGAAGTGGGAGGATGGCAAAAGCATTTTGGAGAGCCCATCAACAGCAGCCAGTTCTGTTTTGGAGAGCCTGCCCTCACCAGTGCAAGCCAGAACCCAAGCCTCATGATTCCTGGGTTTAATGTGGAGTGATTTGGGAGTTACACTCTCTCAAATCTCCTAACTCAGCAGCCCCCAGGAGCTCCCAGCTGGGACTGGGTGACCAAAGCAGATCAGACCCTTCTCCTCTGTCCAGCTCTGGGTGCAGATGGCAGTGAGAGCCCAACAGGGGATCCTGAGTGGCTGCCACTGGCTGCCCCAGGGTCTCCCACTTCCTACAGGGCAATAAACCCAATATCCACCTTATGAAATGAAAGGGACAGCAAAGGTTTGGGCAGAGACAATACCAGGGTTGTGATTAGGGTTTTGGGTTAGGGTCTGGATTGGGGTTAGGGTCTGGATCAGGTTTAGAGTTTAGCTTAGTGTCAAGGTCAAGGGACATTGCCCTCCCCAGGCTGATGCATCCTGGTAGGTTGGGGTTTCCTCCAGGCCCCTCACCCTGAGTTTTTGGGGACAGAGTTCCCACTGCTGAAGCCAGGCAGGTTCCCAGGCGATGGCAATGATTAACCCTGGTGGGACACTGGGGGTCAGCTCTGGCTCCAGACACCGGCTGCTGCACGTCCAGAGCTCTCTCTTTTCTCTGTGGAAAAGCCACGACCTGACCAAACTTCACTGGGCTTTGACTATGATTAACCTCCTGCAGTCTCCAGTGCAAGGTCACAAAGCCTGGGAACAGCTCAGCACCCACACCCCACCACGGCCATCCCCTGTCCCCAGCAGTGAGGTGTGACCTCCTTCTTCTCCAGCCCCAAAATGTCATCTCCTCTGAACCTCACTGTGGCCACCTTATGTAACTGGCAGGTTTGTGCTGGTAACCAGTTCCTGTAGCCACACAGAGCTGGGAGGACTGTGCAGCTGAGGAACTCAGGAATGGAGCCTCAGGAATTCACCCCAGTGCTTCATCTGCTCTTCATCTGGCTGGGCAGGAGGGATGGAAGGGGAAGGGAGGGAGGAAAGGGGGAAGACATCTGCCAGGACACGAGCACCAGCACCAGGACGGGGCCAGCGGTGCTGGGATATGTCTCAGCCAGGGCCAGCCACCGTTTCCCAGGCTGTGATCCAGGAGTGTGACTCTGGGAGCAGTCCCTGCCCTGCCAGCTGCCCCATGTCAGTGGCTGCCATGACTTTTCCCAGTCAGAGCAGCCCGGCCAGCCCTGTGATCCACTGGGATGCACTGGGATGTGGAGCTGTGGCTCCAGTGGAGCAGCCTGGCCAGCCCTGGGATCCACTGGGATGTGGAGCTGTGGCTCCAGTGGAGCAGCCTGGCCAGCCCTGTGATCCACTGGGATGTGGAGCTGTGGCTCCAGGCCAGCACAGCTCGGAGCAGACGGTGAAGCAGCTCTGGCTCACAAGCTGGGATGAGGGCAAAGCCAAGAGAGCTCTTCACGCCAAGGTCAGGGGTTCATGTCCCAGCCAGGCACAGAATCCATGTACATCCCGCCGGGAGCCAGTGTCCAGCACTGACCCACCACTGCATCTCCACCTACATGACACCATACCTGACACACAGGATCCCAAAAATCCCCAGAATTGCATCAGGGCGAGAACACCTGAGGCATTCCAAGCCCTTGGTGCCTTGGGGAGAAGATGGGATGGATCCTGGCCACCAGTGGCAGGCAGGATGGGCTCCACTCCCAAAACAGATCTGATGGCCCAAGGCTGCTCCATCCTTGTGAAACACTGGGCACTTTCTGCCTCCCCTGCCCCGCTCCCACCAACCCCTCCTGGGCTGTGTTTGGAACCCTCCTCCCTCTGTGGTGAGACAGGGGTGAGAAAGGAAACTTTTTTCCAAGCTGGAAGAGACAGAAAAGTTTCCCTCTTTGCCAAATTTCTCCCAAGCCATCTTCTGTTTCCCATTAACAGCGAGGAGAAGAAGAAACCCTACGGCCCAGCTCCATGCTCCTCCCACCACAACTCCCATGGGCACTTGTCAACATCCCAGTAAAAAAAGGAGAATTAAAGCCATGCAACCTGGCTGGCCGTGACCCAGGGACCCGCGGCGGGTGGAAAACAAACCCCCTGCTCTGCTCTTACATCCCCCCGTGGAAACTGTTCAACTCCAGTCGCTGGCAGGAGCCAGGCTGATCCCAGCTGAATTCCTTCCACTTACCAGCAAATAAATAGCAGTTAAATGAAAGGAAAGAGAAAAACACCCTTTTTTCAAAGGGGAAAACAAAGAAGTCAGGGAAAATAAATGGAGGCGAAATGTTGGGCTGGTCACAGGCTTGCAAAGATCTTTTTCCTTCGCAGTTGGGTACTTGACAGCCTTCCCTTTCAGCTAATTAAGGGATACTCAGAAATAAAAATACTTCCAGCCCTTTGCCAGCCCTGAGCATTAAGGGGAGAGTCCCAGCAGGCTGGACACAAAACCCAGGAGACCTGGCCACAGCTCCTCACCCGCCCAGGCACCGGTTTTAGACAAATAATTGCCACTACAAGACATCTGTGGCCTTGTCCCAGTCCTGGCAGATTTCTGCACAGCCTTTCCTTCAAACCCTCTGGTGGTGGACATGTCCAGTCTTGGAATCATAGAATTATGGAGTTGTTTAGGTCAAAAATGCCCTCTGAAACCATTGAGTCCTACTGCTAACCCAGCACTGCCCAGCCCACCACCAAACCATGTCCCCAATGCCTCATCAAGAGGTCTTTTCAATCCCTACAGGGTGTTTAGTATATATATTAATATATATATATATATATATATATATATATATATATATATATATATATATATATATATATATATATCTGTTCCTTCCCCTAGACAAGGGCCAGTCTTGGACTCCAATTATTTCTCCCAACTAACACCTTCCCTGCTGCAAAATTTCCAAGCATCACTTTGCACCCTGGCCAGAGAACACAGTTAATTACCTTGGGTTTTGCAACTTTTGAGGCAGCTGAAGGCAGTGATGCACCTTCTGTCTCCTGCCAGGAACAGCCCCAGCTTCCAGCACTGCATACTCTCCCTCCTCTCCTCCACATCTCCCCCTCAGCCCAGGCCTTTCCCTCTGTGTGGTGCATGGGGATGGGGATGACATGAAATTGTGTCAGGGATGGCAGGGGCAGGCTGGAGCTCAGGGAAAGGTTCTTCCCCCAGAGGGTGCTGGGCACTGCCCAAGGGAATTCTTGAGGCTGCCAGAGCTCCAGGAGCGTTTGGACACCACTCCAGGTGGCACCAGGACACCAGGGATGCCCAGGTGGGATTGTGGGGTGGCTGTGCAGGACCAGGAGTGGGGCTGGGTGATCCTCGAGGGTCCCTTCTAACTCGGGATATTCCATGATTCTATTGTCCTGTGAGGTGGGGATGGTGTGGGCAGAGCCAAAGCTCCCAAACACCCATCAGCCAAGGCTGGGCTGTCCCCAGGGTGAGCGAGGTTGGAGGAAAGCATCCCTGTGCTTTTCCCTGCTGGCTCTGCCCTGCAGCATCATCTCCAGAGCCACCCCCACCCACAGCCACCCTCCAGAGTCCCCCAAGTTCCAGAACAAAAAAAATTCTGTGGCAATTTCAGCCTCAGCCCCACTGGAGCAAAAACCCTGAAATGGAGAGGGCTGGGCAGAGCCACCCACCCCAATATTACCAAAATATTTCAGTTATGTTACTTATTTGCTTCCACCCAACACAGCCCAACTTTCTCCGAAGACAAAGCCTGCCCAATACCCAACAGGGCTGGAAATATGAAAGGGAAAATCGTGGTGGCTGCTCCAGGTGTTTTCTGAGGGGAGGCCCCTCCCCAGGCTGTGCCAGGTGGCTTTTAAGTTGTTTTGCCCCCAGGGCTCACTGACAAAGGAGGCAACACCTCCCTCCCTGGCCTCTTGCACCTCAGCTCTGCCCCACACCGGCCTCTCCCCAGCCTGTGCCGGGGCTCAGCCCCAACCCTCCCGTGGCACGGGGGACACGAGGTGGTGGCTGACCACTCTGCAGAGCCTCCTCCACTGAGAGAGTATCTTCAACAATCGAAATAAATGAAGAAAAGTCATTTTTAAGCAGCTGAGTAGAGCCCTGGGGGAGGCACAGAGTGATCCTGGGCTGGCACAGTGTCTGTGGGACAAAACAGCTCCGTGGTGGAACATCTGGGCTCCTGGTGGCCATCAGGAAATGATTTCTTGCCTCAGTGCTGCAGAGTTTCTGCAGCACCTTTGGATAGTGCTCCTGCTCCTAGGGACCAGGAAAAGGATCACAACACATCTTTGAGCCAGACACCCAGGGGGCAAGAGAAGGGTAAAATATCCATGTGATTTTAATCTCTTGCAGCTTCCTTTCATTAAAGACAACATTTGAAAACAACTGCATATCTCAGAAAAATAGACCAGGCTGTCATTAATCAAATCCAACTGCTAAAGGAAAGTGAAAACCAGCAGCGTTTTATCTAATCACTATTTTTTTTTTTTTTAGCCCAGCAAGAAGCAGGTTACACCCCTTTGCCAAGGGGCTGTCACTTTTGGCTGACCTGCTCTCATTTGAAAGTTTTTCAGACACCGGGTGGCTCCGGGGAAGGGCCAGCCCTGCCCTTGGGTGCTGCAGGCAGGAGGGGCAGGGGCGAGGGGACCACAGCAGGACCAGCCCCTGCTCCCATCCCCATCCCAGGAACCCCCCCGAGCCCTGCAGCTCCTGCTGCTGCCCCTGGCATGGGGATTGTGATCCACGGACATAAATACGCCTGTGTGGATCTGTGCACACACTCACATCTGCATATAAATTAAAAACCGGGCCCCCGAGGCTCGAGCCCACACGACAGCCACAGGCAGAGCTCCCTCGGAGCCACACAATGTTTAACGAGAGCGAGGGGAGCTGGGGACACGCCGAGTGCCCCGGTGGCAAAGGGCTCTGCAGGCAGGTGAAACATTAATGTGCTTTCCTGAGGAAAAGCTTGGCTTTTTGCTGCATCAAGGGCTTCCAAATGGGAATAAACAACAGGGCAGGTTAGTGAAGGCTGCTGTCAGTTACTGGATGAGGTTTGGTCCTGCCAGTCAGGGTTAAAAGCCTTAAATCCCATCTCTGCGGCCAGGGAGCCTCCGGGCTTTTTGCTGCATCAAGGGCTTTCAAATGGGAATAAACAGGGCAGGTTAGTGAAGGCTGCTGTCAGTTACTGGATGAGGTTTGGTCCTGCCAGTCAGGGTTAAAAGCCTTAAATCCCATCTCTGCGGCCAGGGAGCCTCCTCTTCCTCCCCATGGAAATGCAGCTTTTTGGGGTGGGGGTGGGAATCAAAACCACCCTGTCCCTACAAAACTACCCCGTCCCCACAAAACTCATCCCATCCTAGAGGTGCCAGGGTGGGATTGCTGGAGGGAGCACACCCCACAGCCCCCAGTCCTGTTTTCAGCTGCCTGAGCTCCCACCTCCCCATCCGTGCTCACGGGCACAGGGAACAGCAGCAACTGGGAGGATTCAGCAGCATTGAGCTGAGCCTGCCTGGATTTTGGGGTATGGAGGGATGTGAGGGGCCAGGGGCAGCCCTGGAACACAAGGCCCCAAGTGTGGGGTGGGTCCAGCCCCTGTGCTCTCCCCAGCATGGATCCAGGCCACCAGCCTGCCCTGCTCTGTGACAGCACCAGGGATGTTCCTCAGCCTCTGCAGTGACCCTGGCAGGGGCAATCCCTGCCCAGGGGAGCTGGCACATACGTGTGGGGTGGCATTATGGACAGGAGTGCTGGGTGCCAGCAATGATGGGAAAGGCAGTGACACCATGGCAGACCCTCACAACAGGGCTGAGCAGAGGCAGCCACACATCACCGCAGCCCTTGTGCCCCAAAATCCCAAATCCCAACTGCTCCAGCTGGCAAAATGTCAAGAATTTTCCACTGGCTAAGGACTGGAACAGCAAACACAGCCGAGCTGTGCTCTCCACAGCACCACGGGCAACCTGGAGCTGAAATTGCCCCTAAAAACACCGTGCTGCAGCACTGGTGCACCTGGGGAGCAGAAGGCTCGGGGTGCAGGACCCTGGGTGCATCCACACTGGTTTGGAGTGTCCCTGAAGCTGCAGCGTGCCCAGGAGATGCCCAAGGAGGGAGGGAAGGGGGCGATGGAGGAGCTGAGCCCAGCAGTGCCGCTGTCAGCCACGGGCCTGTCGGGATCACAGGAGCCTGCAGAGCCAGGGAGAGGCTCGTTTGTGTCTCCTCTGCTAATGAGCCTGATACCAGCTGCTTCTCGTTGAACCAGTCTGACCATCGGGCCCAGCCAAAACTGATTCATTCATAAGAAAATGGGAAAGGAGATCGACTCGTCACCCTGACTAATGGGGAACCCGGCCAAGCACCTGCTGCTTCCACAGCAGCCCCACGTCCTGCTTGCCGGCTTCCTCACCATCCTGCCCAGCTCCAGAGCTCGGGGGGGCTCTGGCCCGGCCAGGAGGGTGATAAAGCAGGAGTTATCTGCTGCAGAAAGCCTCGGCGCGTGGCCAGGGGCCGCAGTCAGCCGGCAGTGCCTGGCATTTTGCAAGAGCTGATTCCCGATTCGGAAGCAGAGGAAACATTAAAGCCCTCAGAGACATCGCTCTCCGCGCTGCTCTGCCTTGCATCATCTCCCCAGCAGCTTTGAGGGTTGTTTTTTATCTCCGTCCCTCTTCATCCGGCAATAAAAATCTAAACAACCGCCTTTGTGGAGTAGGAAAACTCAGCCTGCTGTAAAAATTGTTTTTTGTGGGGTTTTGGTTTGCGTCATTTTTGTTTATGAGGTCAGTGGAACACAGACTGTGGCAGGGGGAGGCTGCAGATGGTGGGGCTGGGAACCCTGGGGTTGGGAGGAAGAAAAGGAGCTCTGCAAAGCAGGCTGGGGCTAATCTTATCTCCAGATGGAGATTAGGATGGGCCAGCAGGAGTTAACAGCCAGGCACAGGGTCAGAGCAGGACCTGAAGTGCCTCCTCTGGGGCTCGTGGGTTCACGCTTGGGTTGATGAACTGAAGCAGGGCAGAGTTTAACAGCTTTAACAAAATCTGCCATGATTTCTTAGCTTTGGGCAACACATTGGATTTTACATGAACCTCCCTTAATGAAGGTCCTCTCCTAAAATGCAGATCCCAAGGGAGTTTCAGCTCTCCCAGTTAAAAGCCTGTGACACCATCCCTCGCCCCCAGATCATCCGAGTTTTTATCACCTGACCCTGCAGACGTCAGGACAAGCAAGACAAAACTTCAGTTCTTGGTGAGAAACCCACTCTGGGTCTTTAAAGTCCCCATTTTCAAGGCAGAAAAGCACCAGCCAGGCCAGTTTGGGTGGGGAAATGCCCCAAATCCTGACACTGGGAGTGCCCAGCCTCCCTGACGGTTCCACAGGGAGAGTGGAAAATGGGACCACGTGAGTCAGAGACAAGCAGAGCTCAGGGTATCGCAGCCAATGTCTCTCACCTCTCCCACACCACCCCAGCAGGCTGCGGAACAGTTGCCAAATATAAAATTTTCATTTTCCCATCTGGGTTCCAGGGCGGCGATGGAGCATTTCGCACACGACACGGAGAGTGGGAAAGCCTGGTGCAAAGGGCTTTAGGATTCATCCCCAGCTGTCCCTCCCAGGGCATCCAGACCCCCAGAATTAGCCCCATGCCCTCGTGCAGCCATGAGTGTGCACCCCACCCCTGCAGAGCAGGACAGGAAAAACCTGCAAGGGATGGAAATCTCATTCCCAAGGTGCAAAGGAAAAGCTGTCCACAAAGCTGTTGACAACATCCCTGTCAGTCCTCACCCCTTCCCCTCCCAGGCTGGGTTCTCACCGACTCTGGAGAAGCTTCCCTGGCATCAGGACAGTCAGCACAGCTTTTATTTAATGCTGAATTTCCCCCTGGGTAGGGGAATGGTGGGGAACAGGCAGGAGGAGCCTCACAAAGACCTCAAACCTCCAGCAGTGCTGAGCCTCCAACGAGTTTATGTTGAAAAAACAAATATAAAACCCAACACCACCGATATTCCCTCCTTGGCAACGGCCTATCCTGATACCACTCCTATTATTATACTCTGCAATTAAGTGATAAAGCTGTAATTGCCTTATCTGATACTGCTGGGCACAGCAGCAAAGCAGGAGCTGGCCTCGAAGTCATCACCCTGGGCCTTTCAAAGCCACCCTGTGTGAAGGGATTCTCCTGCTCCTGGACAGATGGACAGACAGGACCCTACAGCAGCTTCCATCCCCTGAAGCTGGGGCAGCAGCACCTGTGCCCTGCCCCACTGCCATGCCCAGCCCCGGGCAGGACAGGGTCAGCCCTGGGAGCAGGGAAGGGGCAGCTCTGAGCCCGCTCTGGCTGTGGGGAGGCAGAAGCAGACGGTGCAGGGACCAAACCCCCATCCCCAGCCTCCCCACATCCCTGCTCCAGCACCCTGGGGAGCAGCACGGGGCCAGGCAGCTGGGAGAGCCTGCCAGGGGCCAGGGCACTGTGAGAGAGCCCTTCAGTGCGGGGTCCAGCTGCACCAGTGGGGCTGGGGCACTGCATTTAGAGGAAGTGATCCCAGTTTTCCAGCCCGATGGCATGAGGAGCAAAGCCACACCCAGCTGCTCTCCGGCCATAAAAAGCCCAACTTGCTATTTGCATCCATATGTTCATCACCTCTACAGGAGCTTGGATGGGCTGTGGCATATTCCCAACATCACCAGCCCTGATTTCAGCTGTTTTAAAGTTTGGTGTCCACTGAAACCTGATCCTTGCCACTCTTCCAAGCTTTTTCCTATTTGCCCTCAACACCACTCCTGACCCCGGGAGATGCCACCAGAACCTCGGGAAAGAAAACTCCCAAATCCTCCCTGTGTGAGCATTTCCCAAAGGTGCCCCCATCCCCTGGCAGTGAAGGGCAGCGCCCTGGTGCCCCTGCAGCCCAGCCCAGGGGCCACAGCGAGGGGCACCGTGCCCGTGCCCCCCTGGCAGGGTGGGCAGGCTCCCGCCGGGCAGCAACCACAAGAAAGGCGGGCACGATTCGCATCGTTAGCATTCCTTCCCTTTTAATAACCCAAGGTGTTACCAGCAACACTGTTACTGATTTTTATCTCCGCAGCGCCTTTTAAGAGCTCCAATTTGTTTTTCTTGGAGATCTCATTTTGTTTTATTAAAGCTGACACCGAAGAGGGAAAAGGAGCCATTCTGGGCCCAGAACGCAGAGATCCCGTTTAAAAACCCCGTATTATTTTCTTGGAAACGTTTCTCCGTTGACTTTAATTAAGCTCTCCCCGGGCTCGCGAGCTTGGCGTGCTTGGCTCTCAGGCAGGTTTAATCCCAGACAAGCTCCCCACACCCCCAGCTGTCCCCACTCCCACAAATCTTAAGAACCAAACTGGGTTTTGCTAAAACACACGGATTAATAGCTGGCCCACCATCAAGAACATCCTGACGTTGCCTTTTCGTCACCGGTCACGGCGTCAGCACACGGCTGCAGCCGCTCTGCTAGCCCTGCCAGCAGATCCCAAAAGCAGCTTTACTCCCTTATTTTTTTTGTTCTCCTTTATTTTATAATACTTTTATTGCCATTGCAAGGCTGGGGGGATGCAGCTCTTGTGCCTGACCGTGCCCCAGAGCTCTCAGGGCAGGCAGGGGGGCCACAGCCTGGCTCTGGTGACCGCCGTGCCACTGCTGAGCCTTGTGCCAGGTGCTGCTGTAAAATCAATAATTACCCCCCCTTGGAAGAAGGAAGCTCTTTAGGATGATTGCAAACACTCCAAAAGTTGGGAAATCCCAGGAGGGAGCTTGTCTGGGCATCATCTGGTGCATACCCATTATGTAATTACCGTCAATCTTTAATCACAGATGATACTTTTCCATCGGACTTGAATCAGACAGAGCACGGGAGGCACAATCCTCACTGGAGGAGCTGCCATCAGATGTGATTCCCACCTCGCTGGCTCCAGGTTTATTCCCACCTCACTGAGCTCCCCCTTCCTTGCACAGGTTCTGCACAAAAAACCCCTCTGGCTCCCTGGCAAACACCCACATCCCCCCAGGAGGGAAGGATTTTGCCTCCCTTTTACACACAGGATCTGCGGGAGGACGAATTAAGGCCAAGATCTCGAAACAAAAGCTTTGTTTTGGTGCCTGGTGTGAGATGACCAAGAAATGGGCCTTTGGGGATGCCACTGGGCAGGGTCCCCAGCTCAGCTGGTGCCCAGGACGGGCTGGTGGGTGGCTGCTCAGAGCAGGTTCCCTGGCTGCAGGCACTGTGGTAGGGTTGTTTCTCCTCCTTGAGAAGGGCCCCGGTGTTTGCCCGGGGCAAAGCCCAACAAGTCAGCCCATGCTGAGCCCGGCAGAGCTGCCCGCCCCGAGAGGAGGCTGCTCTGCAGGGAGCCCTGGGAGGCCCTGCAAAGATCCAGGTCCAACCCCACTGCCACGGGCAGGGACACCTTCTCTGGACCAGCTCACTCAACGCCCCGTCCAACCCAGCCTCGGCGAAGCAAGCAAAACCCATCATGAGCTGCCAAACCCACACTCTGAGCCAAAAAATCCCAAAGACACGAAGCAGCAGGGTTCCGTGAGCCCGTCTCCTCCAGTGGGAGGTTTTGCAGAGCAGATTCTCCCAAAACCATGCTGCTGGCAGCGCTGACCCCAAAGCACCCTCCCCACCCGGCTCTGGGCTCCCGCGGCTGCTCTGCCCGCGGGGTGCGGGATGGAGGTGCGGGATAGCCCCGAGGGGGAGCTGCCCTGCCCCGAGGGTGCGAAGGGGAGCTGGGGCTGCCCTCCTGCCCTCTCGGGGATGCCCCGTGGGGCCGGGAGGTTGCTCAGAGCACGCCGGGCTGCTCCTCGCGCAGAGGCCAGCGCGGCACGGCACGGCACGGCACGGCACGGCACGGCACGGCTGCCAAGGATGCCCGAGGTGAGTTCAGCACAACAGCCCAGGGCTGTGACCCGGCAGCTCTTCCCGAGGGTTTTCCACCGTGTTTCACCCCGCTCCAGCTCTCGGAGGACGCGCTGGGGACACGAGGCAAGGACAGGTAACTTTTTTAGGGTTCTACACCTAGAAGTGCGAGGGCGGGGGGAAGGCAGGGCCGTGCTCCGAGGGAGGCCGGGGCAGCGCGGGGCGTGCGGGCAGCGCCGGCCCCGCAGCTCGCAGGACCTGTTGTGCCAGGTGCCGGGGAGAGGCTGGAATGGCTGGAGCCTGCGAGCGTGTTGCAGCAATTCCCAGCACACGTCATGTGGGTTTTGCAACCGCCCCAACTGTCTCGGGGTGGATGCGCCGGGAGGGAACCGAGCACAGAACCGAGCGCTCCGGGCACGGCGGGGCCCGGCGGGACCGGCCCCCGGCCGTGCCCTGCCTGGCACACGCCTCTCCACCGGCCCTTCATCCGCGGGGCTGAACGCCAAAGAGCAGCATCTCTTCCCCTGGCAATAGGGAATAATCGATCCTTCGAGGAAGAGGAAGGGAAAACCCAACAGATGCCTGCTGCGGTGGGTGCAGCAGCAGGTTTGCACTCGTGCTGCACTGGTGTCCGGTGCTCTTGCTGCCCGTTGCCATGGTGATGCCATGGGATGCACAGGCTCGAGAGGTCTGTGGAGATCTGGGGAAAAGCGATTCCTCAGGGAAAACAGCGGCTGCAAGGTGTGGGTGCGTGGCCTCTGTCTCAGCTGGGAAGTTCTGGCATCCTCCTCTGTGCTCTGACCTGCTCATAAGAAACCCCTGAAGGGTGATCATGCCAAAAAAACTGGGTGGGAGAGACCGAGGTGTTTGGTGACGTGCCAGAAAATTCCGTATGGCAGCCGGACAGCAGCCAGCAGTGGGCAGAACACCAGTGTGGTTGGACTCAGTGATCCTAGAGGCCTTTTCCAAACTATTCCCTGATTGTGGAGCCAGGATAGAGCCTCATTTGATTCCAGAGAGGGGGCACAGCTTTGGAAGTGCCCATGGCATCCACTACGGATGTCCCCAAGAGCTGTGTGTCACCTCGTCTGGCCACGCTGGCCCTCTGCTGCCATGCTGGCTGAGGTCCCCAGGAGTGACTGGGATCAAACAGCAAGAGGCTCCTCTGGGCTCGTATCCAGGTGGTGCCAAATCCTGCCAGGCACAGCAGCAGTGCCACCGTCCCACCGGGGTCACCTCCCTGTCAGCACGGCAGGAGCGGGGCTGGATTGCTGCACCCAGGGCACACCATGGGTACAAAAATCAGCCCTGGGAGGTGAAACCCAGGTAATTCCTCCTTCCCCAAGCTGCCCTACAGGGAACTCAGCTCCACATCCGCCGATCCTGCTGGTCCCCATCCCACCAGATCTTTTGGAAGGCTGGTGCTGGTGGGATGGGGTGATTGACAGTGCTGCCTCCGAAGTGGGATAATCCCTGGGAACAGACGTGTCTGGAGACTCTGGATAAGCAGGGAGAGAGCCAGAGGGGCTGTCACCCAGGGCAGGTGACAATGCCCACGTGAGCCATGCACAGCCAGCCCCTGGGCACTGCCAGCAGCACCTCCCAGCTCCAGGGTTTGGCCCAGCCCGAGGGGTTAGGTCTGGTTTAGGGTGTTGGATTAGAACCATCCCAGCTGATGGGCAGCTTCCAGCTGCTGAGGGTTTTAAGGAAATTATAGGGTGACTTGTCAAACTTGTGGATTTCTCCCCAAAACAGGAAATGAAATGCTTCCTTTGCCTCGCTCTGCATCACACCCCACTGTCACTTGGTGCCACCACAATCATCCCAGCCCTGTGATCTGCAGCACCAGCCCCTTCACCCTCCCATCCCTCCTCCTCCTCATCCTCCTCCTGCTCCCAGCCCTGTCTCAGTGATGGATTTGCAACTCAGCACCTTCAAAATTTAACCTATGATCCAAACCCCACAAAGTGGAGGTGGCTTTGTTCATTTAGTTCCAACTAAAAGGACCAAAAATCTCCAAGCCAGCTGCACAACTCTGTGTCCCATTTCTTTATAGGCCACAGTGAGGTCACAGGAGCTGCCACCACTCGAGGACAATGGCCACCAGGAAATACAGCCTTACATCTTCTTGGCTGGCTGGTGGAGGACACTTAAAAGTAAATTAAAAACCACTAAAATGGCAAATGTGCTGGCTGAGAGGGCCCCTGCAGTCTTGAAAAACAAGAACCTCCCTTAGAAACAGCACTCCGGCCTCCTAATAACCTTAATCGCTCCCGACAGCCCCAAGGACCAGGTTTAACAACATGACTGGGCTTTGTTTGCTTTTCAGGCTGCTTTATCTCACACGGCACCTTGCAATCAGCTCAGACAAAACCCCAGTTCCTCTAAAACTCCCCCGTTTCCCTGCAGTCACAAACTCCAGCTCCCAAAACAGAGGCTGGGGCAGAGCCTGGTGCTGGCACGCTGGCATCCCAGCACGGGAAACCCCCAGTAAATCTGGGAAAGCTCTGGGCTGCCCTTTGTACTCCCCAGCTTGAAGGGCAAGGTAATAAAAACGTCTTTTTTATCTCTTTTTGCTGGATTTACATCCCCATCTGGGCTACGTAAATATTGCTCATGTCAGTGCATCCCTCCGTGGGGTTAGAGGAGAGCTGGGAGCCCGGATGGACGTGGGAAAGGCCCCAGGAATGCTGAGTTCCACAGCACCCTTGGCCAATAAAGCTGTGAAACAGGCCCAGCACAGCATCCTGGTAATTAATAAAAGCTCCAAATCCTGCAGATTTGGGTAGGAAGGTGACAAGCACAGTGTGACCTTCAGGAGATGGGAGCCTCCAAAAGGCCAGCAATGGACAATGACCTCATCATCCCAACTTGGTTGGGATCATTTTCAAGGATTACCTCTTGCAATGAAAGCAACGTGGCCAACACATTGAGGGAAGAGATTCTCCCCCTTCTCTAAAGGGGCTTCAAGGGAGCTGGACAGGGACAGGACACAGGGAAGGGCCTCCCACTGCCAGAGGGCAGGGTTAGATGGAATACTGGGAAGGAATTGTTCCCTGGCAGGGTGGGCAGGCCCTGGCACAGGGTGCTCAGAGCAGCTGGGGCTGCCCCTGGATCCCTGGCAGTGCCCAAGGCCAGCCTGGATGGGGCTTGGAGCAGCCTGGGATGGTGGGATGTGTCCCTGCCCACGGCAGGGGTGATTTTTAAGGTCCCTTCCAACCCAAAGCATTCTGTGATTTACCCTCACACTGCGATTTCTCTTCCCAGCTCCTAAAGCTCCAGCCACGCTCACTCACCCACAGAATCTCCTTCAGCCCAGAGCGGAGTGCAGGGCTTCTCCTCCCCCTCTTTCATATGACTGTTAGCATGAAATGCTTTATTTTCTCCAAAAAACCCCTTGTTCTTTCTTACCAAGCCTTCATTACAATGCTGGAGTAAAAATAGTCTTTTCCACCTGTGCTCACCTGTCCTAAGGATGTGAAATCAGCACAAAGAAATTCCCCAGCAAAACGGGTGGGAATTCAGGAATGAGGGTGCCATCAGCCCTGCCCTGGCCTCAGGATCTCGTCACTCAGGGACTGTGGTCCATTCCAGCTTCCCCAAGCACAGGGAGCTCCAGCAGCCTCTGCTCCCTGTCTGGAGCTGGGCTGAAGGGAGGAAGCTGTTCCCAAGTTCTTGCACACAGATCAGGGGATGCTGATGGACACAGAGATGGCCTGAGGAGCTGCAGCCAATACCAGACCAGCTCCTCAGGCCATCTCTCCAAATGCTTTCAGTTCCATTTCCAGGCCCCAAACCATTAAATATTAAGCAAAGAGAGTTAATCTATACCTGGGATATTGACACAAAGCAGAGGAGGGGAGAAGAAAAAGATAAATAGACCTTTTTCTTAAAAAAACCAAAATCTGTGTGCCTCTGCAGGCTGTCCCACCAGGGCTTTCCAGACCTCGGTTAGGCACCAAGGATGTGTTTGGAGGAACAAGATGCACCAAGAAATGTCACTCTCCTGGCTCTGCCCAGGTAGCTGGAGCACCCTGTGGGGTGCCTCCCTCAGGTGGCTCCCTGGCTGAGGGCACAGCCCTGGGCAGGGACAAGGCCGGGGCAGGTCCAAGCAGAGGCAGAGCAGACACTGAGGTAAGAAAGTCCATGCCCAGTCACTGCTCACCAGGACTGTGCTGTGCTCCAAAGGGCTTTTGGAGCTGAGGAGGATGAGGGTGCTGGGCTGCCTCATCTGGCCCTTGGCTCAGTGTCAGCCCTCACTGTGGGACAGCCACGGACCCGTGGATCCCTCAGCACCGGAATGAGCCTTGTACAACCGGAGGCAAACGTCACCGCTCGTCTCCCGGCAAACACCCTCAAGCATCACTCAACACCTCTCCAGCAAAGCTGGATTTTTTTTTTTTTTTCCTGGCCGAGTGCTCACATGTATATTATTTTTTTTATTCCGGTCTCAGCATTCCTGCACTCCCCCCGCAAGAAAACAAACCCGAGAGCACAGAGTGTGCCGCGCAAAGGCCCCGCGCGGCG
Source organism: Passer montanus (assembly GCF_014805655.1). Taxonomy (NCBI): domain Eukaryota; kingdom Metazoa; phylum Chordata; class Aves; order Passeriformes; family Passeridae; genus Passer; species Passer montanus. The sequence continues at coordinate 1,691,167 of NW_024372813.1, forward strand.
TCCCGCGGGGAAGGGGCACGCGGTGGTCGCAGCAGCCCGCCCGCCCCAGCCCGCCGTGCTTGTTGACATAGGCAGCACAGTATATTTCTTTAAAGAGAGGAGCCTATGCATTCGATGCATTGCTGCCACGGGGTTTGTTTTCAAAGCCTGACCCCAGACCTGAACTCCACGGATCCTGCGTTCCTCAAGATCAAACGCAAGAAAACGTGACCAATGCAAACAAGAAATAAACCTTGATAATTATAGCCGGGGCGGCTATTGTTTAGTGCCGACTAGCACCCGCTTTAGCATAAACAGAACCCTATTTTTAAAGGGATGCCTGACCAGCTGACAGCATTTCTCCCCATTTTGCCTCCAAACCCCCTGTTTGATAGAAACCCACCTCCCTGAGACCTGGAGGAGGTTTAAGAGCACAGACAAAAGGCTGAGCCATGCCCACAGCCACAGTGGAAGGCGCTGCTGGAGCAGGGAGCAGATCCTGGTCCTCCCAACCTGCTCCCTGTTGGCGGGGGATGAGGGGCTCCCTGGGGTCCCGCTGTTGCCTGCAGCTGGCGGGCTCAGAGTGACGTCGGAGGACAAACAGACAGCACCGGTCTTTTCAGGAAGGCCACATCACTTAGCGCTTGGAAAGGAGCTACGATATTTTCCTGATTATGTTTGCACGCAAACGAGCGCCGCGGGGAAATTATGCAATGCTGAGCGGGGAGGGGTGGGAGCGAGGGAGGAAGGGCTGGAGGGGGGCTCCGGGCTGCACCCCGCTGCCCTCAGCCCCAGCCGGTGCAGCTGCAGCCCCGGAGGTGCCGCAGATGGATCCGCCGCCGCCGCCGGAGCCTCGGCACCACGACCTCGGAGCCGCCGCTCAGTCATTAACGGCCTCTTCATTAAGCACCCAGACCAAAATGCAGATATTCGTCAGCCAGGCAATTTAATTACCCAGCCTGGGTTCACCTCGCACACCCACACGCCTTTCTTTTTCGAGGCCTCCGTGCGGTCATAGCCTTAAATAAATAGATGGCAGGAGCAAGAGGCAGACGCTGACTCCTACAACCTCTGTCTTGGGCACAGAGCCTTTAAACCACCAGAACTTGCAGTATTTAATTTCTTTTGTTACCGCTTCTACCTTTAGAGCCCTGCCTTAGGCTTTCTAGATACAATCACAGGCAGCAGGAAACAGAGAGCTACACTATGAGCTTCCTGGGCATCACATGCGCTCACACACAACACACACACACTCCCAGCCCATCAATCACCCTAATTACAGCTGGCCACACGTCCGCAGCTCGCTGTGGCACTCCGTTAGTGCCCGTAATTACACGGTCCCATCGCTTCCCTGGTAAGAGTATCACGGAGTTAATTTGGGATTCTCCATGTGGTGGATCCCGTAATGAATTTCATCCTGGCGCGCTCCCCGCCGCACTCGCCGGCCGTGCGCCAGCTGAGGCAGGCAGCGTGGGCAGCGCTGCTCCCCAAAACAAGGCTCCAAGCTCCTCACACAGCCCTGGCACTCATCTCTCCCCAGCACACTCCTGGCTCCTGGCTGCTGCCCACGTCCCCCCCTGGGTCAGGACAGCTCCACAGGCAGGTCCCCTCAGCGCCAAGCACTCGTCTCCACCTGGCAGAGGAGAGCAAGGCGGGCCACGGGTGTCCATCACGAGGATGGATGGGATCTTCCAGGGGGGACAGCAGGATTTGGGACAAGACTGGGCCTCCCAACACCGGTGTCCCACTGGGACCACCACGCCAGCAGGCTGGTGTCCCTCTGCCAAGTCTACTTCAACAGCAGGGTCTTGGCAGCAAGGAACACCCCTTTTCTCCATATTAACCCTACCCAGTCTGCACCCTGGCCGGGCCTGTCGCTCCTACAGAAACACACAGCTGGGTGCAGTCCATGGATCCTGCTTTTCAGGGATGTGAAGCGCTGGAGACCCCGCGCTGCCCTCGGCGTGACCGCGCAGGTGGCGCTGCCAGCCCTGCCCTGTGCCGGCCGTCCCACTGGATGGACGCGGCTCGCAGGGAGCGCGGCAGCAGGGCAGATGCTCTCCCGGAGCCACCCCCGGCCAGCAAGGCAGACAGACAGAAAGCTTGAAAACCCATAAAACAGAACAATAATAAAGAAAACTAGAGGGGGTGGCTCACACCCAGCAGCTGATTCACCAGCGCTGCTCTGCTTTACCCCAAGACACACCGGCAGGACAAGCTAAGGGCGTGTTTTCAGCCGAATTACTTTTAATTGAGTACATCGGAGCTTAGAAACACATGATGCTGTCAGAGATAAATATAGCCACGGCTACGAGGATAGAGGGGGCAGGGAGCAATCGAGGTTCCACACAGCCGAGAAGGAGCTTCCAGCTCCGGGAGGCAGCGCCGGCCGCGCCGCCGCACCTCTCCCCGCTCCGCTGGGGCATCCCCGCTCCGCTCGGGCACCCCCGCACGCACTGCCCGGCCCGGGGAAGGCGCCGCGGAGCCCATACCTGTTTTAAACTCTAGCGCCGGATCCTTCTCCCCCTCGCCCAGGTCGCTCTGCAGCATCATGTAGAGGATCCCGAAGGAGTTGTGGATGCCGAAGATGGAGCCGTTGCACCAGGCGGCGGCGAAGACCACCACCCAGCCGAAGCCGCCCTCGGGGGGCTCGAAGGGCGCGGCGACCCCGCTCTGTCCCCGCTCAGCCGCGGCCCCGGCTCCTGCCCCAGCCCCAGCCCCGGCCGCGGCCCCGGCCCCGGCCTCGGCACCGGGAGCTGTCCTGAGCGACCCGGCTGAGCATTTGGAGCTAGCTGTGGCCGCGGGGCACCGCCGTGGCCCGGCGGGGGATGCTGCCGCTCCCGCCGCGAAGCCCCCGCAGCCGCCCGAGCAGGTGGCAGGCAGCGAGGGGATGCCTCTCCTTTCACGCCGGGCATCCCGGTGGGATTCTTGGCGTGCCCTACCCCGAAAAGTTGGGAGAGCTTTTGTGTGACACCGACCCGGCTTCTGGCGGGGGCAAGCCGCCGACAGCACGCCGGCAGCGGGGGCTGTCCCCGGGCCGCGGGTCACCCCACGCTGCCTTCTCCGGGCGGGATAGCGGCGGCCACCCCAACCCGATGATTCCGGGAGCTGCTCCCTCGCCTCCGCCTTGTTTTGCAGCAAGCTCTGCCTTTCCCCTTCTTTCAATAAATAATTACAAACCCACCAATATATTAAAGCCTGTCTTTTCACACGCTGAAGGTATTTACACTTTCATATATGCCAAGTCTGAGTTATTATTCTTTCTTTCCCCTAATGGCTGTGTCAGTGTCAGATTCCTATCAGAGTAAAATAATACATCCCAACCTCCCGCTGCTCTTTCTTTACCTCCAGGGATATTAATTACAGGGCAGGGTGCGGAGCCGGCAGGGAGGCGGCGGCAGGGCCGCACTATCTCCTGCCTCTCCCGGAGCCGGAGAGCAGCGCCCGGCCACGGGCCGCGGCTTGGGAACACTTTTGTCTACGTGCCGCGGCTCGCCGGGCTTGAGAACCCCTCTGGGACACGGCTACGGGCAGAGAAACCCCTCCTCGGCCTTCCCGCCTGCTCCCGCCGGCAAATCACTGCCAGCTCCATCGCCATCCGCTTCCTCCCAGGCGGAGGATGAGGAGCAGCGGCTCTGCCGGCTCTGAGCCGCCTCTGTGAGCGATGGCGAGACCCGAGCTGCAGGGATGCGCCGATGGGGAGCGCGGTCTCCTCGCCTCGCCTTCCCTCCTGGGCGCCGCGCCGATGGATGAGCCCAAATCGCCCCGGCCCGTGGGCTGCCCGGCGGGAACGCCACGCTCAGGGCAGCCTCGCTGCTGGAGGAACTGCATTTTTATTTCCCTTCCTCTCTGGTGGAGTCTCCTCCCCGGATCCCCATCTCCACAGCGCGGCCGGGGGAGGCTTGGGAGGTTTGGAAGCATCTTCCACTGCCCTCTGCCGACACAACGAGCAGCTAAATTTTAATTTCCACATCAGCAGAAAGCCTGCTCAGGTTCCCGGCCTGCTGGTTTTATTTTGTTAAGCCCCTGCAAGCTGACAGAGAAGGGGCCTGGGGTACCCCGGGTGGTGCGCAGGGAAGCTGCCCCCTAAAATGTTAATTCTCCACAGCAGCAAAACAAGGCTGGATTAAAAACAGCAGCGAGTGAGAGAGGTGGGAGAGCCCTTTGCCATAGAAACCACCATGTTATGGAGCTGCAGAAGGCTCTCACACACGGGGAAACAGGAGGTTAATACTCCTTGGACCTCGAGCCAGACACAAAACCCAGGGAGCAGCATCTCCCCTGGCTGTTGGCTCCATGGTGCCTGGACAGAGCATTTTTTGGCCCAGGCAACACTGGGCTGGGCTGGACCAGTGACGCTGAGGAGTAAAATCACAGAAGGGGCTGAAAAAATGGGGTTAAAATTCTGGGCTGGGTGAGATGGTGGAGGTTTCATCGAGGAGGGAGATGCAGCCTGGAAAACTCTGGGAAATCCAAGCAGGAACAGCTCTGCCTGCTGTAAGAACACGGAGCCTCCCACCAGAGGCTCTGCAGCTTCATAACCACAAGATGAAAGAAACGCTGAGGAAAACCAGACAAAGCTGCTCTTCCCTGGTTGAACTCCATGCTAAAGCACCCTTCTGTGTCTGCCACACGGTTTCCTCAAAGCCCTGAGCCTGCCAGCTTGGTGAGGGATGCAGTGGATGGCAGCAGCACCTCCACGCTCTCCAGATCCACATCTGGCATCCCTGGAGAGCTGGCAGGGAGCACCTCATGTCACAGCTGATGAGCCCCAAGCCAGCAGCGTGTGCTTGGCTCCAAACCACGGTGCCAGAGCTCTGCCAGAGGGATTGGCTCCTGCTCACTGTGTGCCTGGTGGTGCAGAAGGGGAGGAGGAATGGAAATATCTGTGCAAACAGCTCGGGAAGTGCTGTGGGGGGACGTGGCCTCGGAGAACACAAATCCCCAGTGGCTTTGCAACCTGGCTTGGTTTTAGTGACAGGGAGATGATACCTCAAGTTTCAGCTTTCATGTTTTCCAGATTCTGTACTGCATTGGTGTATAACTTTGAACTTCATATGAAGTGTCAGCAAGCTCTCCTCACAGCTCAGTCACACTAAACAATCCTTTTCCAGCCCCAGAACCAAGGACACCATTGCAGCTTCAGCCCCAAAAAGTGCAAACAGCAGGGAATTGAGGAGAGCAAACTGGGAGGATGGGACTGCACAACCTGGAGCTGGAATTGGACAATTAACCCCAACATGGAAATGGACCAAAACTTATAAAAGTGTGAAAACTCGTGACTTGGGGACCATCTTGGGTGTAGCCTTGGCCAGACTCTTGTACCTGTGAAGGCCTTTTAATAAATCCCTACTTTACTCCTTTAACTCTGTGCAGCCTCTGTTCTAGGCAGCCTCTCAAAGCATCAGGGACATGTAGGGCTGTCCTGAGGACAAAACCTCACTGACAGCATCTGCTGCAGGGCCAAAAGCTCTGGAAAAAACATCTCTAGTGGAGAGCAGCTCTCGGCAGAGACATTCACATGCTGGGCACAGCTCCTTGCTGTCATTAGCAATGCTCCTTTCTTTAGATTGGAGCTGTAGTTGAGACAGCTGCTGCATCTGGCCTGGCAGAGACACTGTCCCAGAGAAAAAAAGGAGCTCGGGGACAGCCTTAGGGACATGGCAGAACTCCCTCCCTGGCAGGGACACTGGAATGCAGAGTCTGGAGCCTAAGGCTTGTCCCAGGGAGAAGGCAGAGAGAGGACCAGCACACTGCAATGTCCTTCCTCTGCCTGACCTTCCCAATGTTTGGAATCAAAAATATCACAGGTGGCATTTTCCACCTTTTTGGCAAGATTGAAGCTGATTCTACCTAGCTTGGCTGAAAAATGAGGCAACTTGGAAGTGCTGGTGTGAGCAGTGGGTTTTCAGGGAACCACGTGCCACCAAACCCCACATTTGGCTTCATTTTGGCAGTGGAAATCACAGCACCGTGTCCACTCCAGTGCCTCCAGGCTGGGTGGGGAACCTGGTGCTGCTCAGACTCTGCTGCCCTACCTGATTTTTCATGCAGCTGAGCAAAACCACTGTTTTTGGCCCAAACAGAGGAACAGGGTGGATCTATGTTGCATTAAAGGGCTTCTGGAGCCACACAGCTGCCTGCTCACCTTCAACCATCCAGCTGCAGAGGTGTGGAGGGCATTTTCTGAGCGTGCCTCACCGGTTTTCCATATTTCCTTTGAAATAGGAGCTCCAAGGGCACGTTCCTGTGGGGAAGTGGAAGTTCCTGCCCAGCCCCACCAACCCCAACCACGAGGCAGCCGCCCCAGCTGTGCCACGTAACCCCACGGGACCTCAGCACGAGGTGCCAGAGATGCTCTGCTGATGGCAAGAGCTCGAGCCGGCACACAAAGGAGGCAAGGATCCAGCTGTAAATTAATATTTTATAGAACACCAAGAAAAATCAGAGAGGCTAATTACAGCGATAATCATCTCGGCCCGGAGGCATTTCCATGGAAGTCAGGAATTACCCAGGATTACCTCAGCCCTCGCAGCAGCCCATGCGGGAGGTGAGCGCGTGCGGCGGTGCCACGGCACCGACACCTCCTCCCGGGCCAGCTGGGGGTCCACGACCCCAAAACAAGAGCTCTGGCAGCCTCCTGGCACCCCACTCCAGCTGCACAGCCTTTGGCTTGCTGGGCTGGTTGGGGTGGATGGAGGTGGAGGGGTGCTGGGGTTTGGGGCTGGGCGCTCCCCTGGGCCTGTTTGTCCGCAGTGTCACTGACGTGGGAGCCACCGCTGACACCAAGCTGCTCACACCTCCAAGGAGTTCAGGGAATCACTGGCAAAGAGCTTGTGGATGTGCCCCCAGGATAAGCTTTTCCTATGGTTCATTAATTTACTGTTATTAACTGATATTTGCATGGTTTATCCAGTGATGGAATGAATTCCCTTGGGAAAGGGTGAATTCCCCATCAGCTTCTCACTTTGGAGGGTGGGGGCACTGCCCAGCTCCAGCATGGCACAAAGGTGGCTCATGGCAAGCCTGGAACAGCTCTGGGAGCTGCATGGCCAGGAGTTCTGCAGGCTCCTGTCCCACACAAAGGGACAAAACCAGCCCAGACACCTCCAGGGGAGCAGAGAAGCCTTGGTGCAGCTGGTTTGTGCCCCTGAGCTCAAGCAGAGGACACTGCTGGTCTGACACCCAGAGAAAACTCAGGTAAAACCCCACATGTGCTGTGCACAGAGCTGGGAAGAGCCCGGGCTGAGGCTGGCCCTGGGCTGGGGGTGATGAAGATGCTCAGATCTGTGGGTGCTGCTGTCTGCACCCTCCCCTCTCCCTGCCCTCACCCTCCCAGGCTGTGTGGGGCACCCTGGGCACGCTGCCTGTGCCCCCCACGCTCAGGTGTGTGTGTGCCTGAGAGCACCCAGGGATACAGCAGCTGGTCTGGGGGCTCCAGGGGCTGAGGCCTGGGCAGTTGTGCCACCCTTTGGCTTTGCTCCTGGCACTTTGAGGGTCTGTGACCTGCTGAGCTGCTCCTGGCAGCACTGAGAGCTCCAGAGCTGCTCCGAACCAGGGCTGGGGTCACCGAGGGCTGCAGGCAGGAGGGGACAGCTCTGTCCTGGGCACAGCAGAGGGGCTGCTCACCCTCCCGTGCCATGGCAGAGGGGCTGCTCACCCCTCCGTGCCATGGCAGAGGGGCTGCTCACCCCTCCTGTGCCACGGCAGAGGGGCTGCTCACCCCTCCTGTGCCACGGCAGAGGGGCTGCTCACCCCTCCTGTGCCACGGCAGAGGGGCTGCTCACCCCTCCGTGCCATGGCACAGGGGCTGCTCACCCCTCCTGTCCCAACGTAAGTCCCCAGATCCCTGCCTGGATGTCGCAGGCTGTGCTGTCCTGGCAGCAGCATCAGCCTCCTCACCCTGACCGCCTGCACTTCTGGCTCTAGGCCTGGGCAGTTGTGCCACCCTTTGGCTTTGCTCCTGGCACTTTGAGGGTCTGTGACCTGCTGAGCTGCTCCTGGCAGCACTGAGAGCTCCAGAGCTGCTCCGAACCAGGGCTGGGGTCACCGAGGGCTGCAGGCAGGAGGGGACAGCTCTGTCCTGGGCACAGCAGAGGGGCTGCTCACCCCTCCTGTGCCACGGCAGAGGGGCTGCTCACCCCTCCCGTGCCACGGCAGAGGGGCTGCTCACCCCTCCCATGCCCCGGCAGAGGGGCTGCTCACCCCTCCCGTGCCACGGCAGAGGGGCTGCTCACCCCTCCTGTGCCACGGCAGAGGGGCTGCTCACCCCTCCGTGCCATGGCACAGGGGCTGCTCACCCCTCCTGTGCCACGGCACAGGGGCTGCTCACCCCTCCTGTCCCAACGTAAGTCCCCAGATCCCTGCCTGGATGTCGCAGGCTGTGCTGTCCTGGCAGCAGCATCAGCCTCCTCACCCTGACCGCCTGCACTTCTGGCTCTGTTTGGGTCATGGAAAACTTTTACTTCATTCTTGAGACGAGAACACCTCTGGTGGCACCAGCACAGGGACAGGACGGCTTGGCCAAGGCAGTCCAGGATGAATCTGAAGTGTCCAGGCTGAGTGTCCGCTGCTCGAGGCGGGTCTCTGGGGACACCCGCGGGAGGGATGGGGATGAGGACGCAGCAGCCGGGGCTGGCGTGGGCTGCAGAGCTGCCCGAGCTCCTCCGGGCACGGCAGGGCTGCCCGAGCTCCTTTGGGCACGGCAGAGCTATCCGAGCTCCTTTGGGCACGGCAGAGCTGCCCGAGCTCCTTTGGGCACGGCAGGGCTATCTGAGCTCCTCCGGGCACGGCAGGGCTGCCCTTGCACCGCTGCCTGCACAAGAGACGGGCTCCGGGCTGGTACGCAGCCTGGTGCCAGCCCCTAGGTCCAGCCTAGTGAGTGCTCCGCAGATGGCAGCTGTCCCTTTCGGGGTGCCCTCGCCCCTCATCCACGAGGTTTTCTCTTCCTGACGAGCACCGGGGAACAGCAGTTTGGTGTGCCGGGCTGGAGGAGCTCTCCCCGCTGCTCCTCGCTGCTGGATGCGGCGCCTTCCTGACAAGCGCGGCTTAATCCCGCCCTGGAGCGCTCCGTAAAGAAATCAAAGCGTGAGTCATCTCCCTCCAAACCTCAAACCGTGTCGCAGATTATCCCTCGTGCTGCTGAAGTTCTGTTTTTCCCCCCACACGCCGCAGTGCAAGGGGAAGCAAGCGCGTTTCCCGCACGGCAGCTCCCGCACAGCTCGAACCACCTGTCTGTCTGTCTGTCCTGGCTCGCTCTGCCCTCTAGTAGCGGCTGCACTCACAGCAGTCACAGTACAATCACGGCATCGTGGAATTGTTTAGGGTGGAAAAGCCTTCATCGAGTCCGACCATCGCCACAGCAATGCCAAACCCAACATTAACCCGTGTGCCCGAGTGCCACACCTACACATCCTTTAAATGCCCCTGGGGATGGTGACTCCATCGCTGCCCCGGGCAGCTGTGCCAGGGCTGGGCAGCCTTTTCCGTGAAGAAAATGTCCTTAACATCCAACCTGAGCCTCCCCTGGCCCAGCCTGAGGCTGTTCCCTCTGTTCCTGTCCCTGTTCCCTGGAGCACAGCCCGACCCCCCGGCTGTCCCCTCCTGTCAGGAGCTGTGCAGAGCCACAAGGGCCCCCCTGAGCCTCCTTTGCTCCAGGCTGAGCCCCTTCCCAGCTCCCTCAGCCTCTCCTGGTGCTCCAGCCCCTTCCCCAGCTCCATTCCCTTCTCTGGACACGCTCCAGCCCCTCAACATCTCTCTTGAGGTGCCCAGAACTGCCCCCAGGGTCTGAGGTTCTATTTCTGTGGGTGCATTGCTCTGCTGCAGCCCCAGCCTCCAGCCCAGAGCTCCCCTTGGCTGTCCTGGCTGGGCAGGGGCACGGTCAGGGATTAGAGGAAGGGCTGTGGGGTCACTGGAGCCTGCCCTGGCTCTGCTGGCATCCTTGGCACGGACACGCAGCTGCCATGGGCAGAGCTGTGTGCTTTTCCTGCCGTCTCAGCCCCTGAAGGAGTAGTTCACCTCTCTCCTCTGCCAGCCAGCAGAATCCCTGCCAGTCACAGGCTGGAGTGTGGGCATAGCCTGGGGTGGGTTTGGTGTGGCTGCAGTGGCCCGAGAAGGGCAGAGCCCTGAGGTGGGGTCAGTGGAAGCTGTCCCTGCTGTGATGGAATTGGTTGGTGTTTAAGGTCACTTCCAACCCAAACCATTCTGGGATTCCAGGACTCCAGGCTGGGATTTTGTTAGAACCCCAAACAGATGAGGCTCTTGCCAATGTTTGTGCTCAACATGGTGCAGTGCAGGCACTGGGGCACAGAATCATGGCATGGTTTAGGCTGGAGAGCATCTTTAAAAGTCTTCTAGTCCAACCCCCTGCCACAGGCGGGGACACATTCCACTGTCCAGGTTGCTCCAAGCCCTGTCCAGCCTGGCCTTGGACACTTCCAGGGATCCAGGGGCGGCCACAGCTTCTCTGGGCACCCTGTGCCAGGGCCTCACCACCCTTATTGTAAAAAAACTTCTTCCTCATATCTGGTTTAAATCAACGCTCTTGTATTTTAAAACCATCGCTTACTGTCCTATAACACAGGTCCTGCTAAAAACTTTGTCACCATCTTTCTTGGAGGCCTTTAGGCACTGAAGGGACTCTTGGGTCTCCCTGGATCCTTCCCTTCTCCAGGTGAGCACCCCCAGCTCTCCCAGCCTGGCCCTGGAGCAGAGGGCTCCAGCCCTGAGGGTGTCTGTGACAAGACCAAGGAGAGGATCCCAAAATCCTGGGCATCAGCAGCTGGTGACAGTGAAAACACTTTCCTGGGGGCCTCATCAATTCCCCACCACCTTGGCCTGGATCTGGTGAGGCACCCAGGGCCTCCACAGGGCACAGGGGGAAGATGGTGGCCACGCCACACCTGGAGCAGCCGCTGCCCAGCCCGCTCCCTCTCCCGGAGCATCGCTTCCCCGGGGCCGCGCCAGCGGAAGCACTCCAGCGGGGTGCCGCAAGCCCGCGGCTGCCGGCTGGAGCGGCGGGGGGGGGCGGGGGGGGGGGACCGCACGGCCCCGCACGGCCCCGCCGGGACACGGCCCCGCCGGGACACGGCCCGGCCCCCAGCCCCGAGGAGGTGAGCGCAGGGATGCGGGAATGAGGCGGCGCAGGGAGAGCGGGGGGTCCGTGTGCCCGCAGGTGTGTGCGCGCAGCGCGGACAGCCCTCCGCGGGGCACTGCGGGCTTTGTGGCCTTTTGACGGGGCTCTCCCGCATCTTTTCATCCTTTTGGGAGAGCGTCGCTGCGTGGAGGGGATCTCCCACCGCTCGGCATGCTGGCGTGGGGGGTGGGTGATCCTCTGCTGCTTTGCATCTTTCCGGTGAGGCGGGGGGGTTCTTGCGGGGGAGGCGTTCTCCATCCCTTCACATCCCTCCGGTGGGATCCTCCATCCCTTCACATCCCTTCGGGGAGATCCTCCATCCCTTCGGGGGGATCCTCCATCCCTTCACATCCCTTCCGTGTGATCCTCCATGCCTTCGATGGGATCCTCCATCCCTTCGCATCCCTCCGGTAGGATCCTCCATCCCTTCGGTGGGATCCTCCATCCCTTCGATGGGATCCTCCATCCCTTCACATCCCTTCGGGGGGATCCTACATCCCTTGACATCCCTCCGGTGGGATCCTCCATCCCTCCGGTGGGATCCTCCATCCCTTCACGTCCCTCCGGTAGGATCCTCCATGCCTTCACATCCTTTCAGGGGGGTTCTTCCGTCCCTTCGCATCCCTGCGGGGGAAGGGCCGCCCTGCATCCCCGTTTTGCTGCATCCCCCCCAGCTTTGCACCGTGCCCGGGGGCGGGGGGCTGTCCTCCATCCCCTCGCATCCTTGCTTTGGGAAGGGGCTGTCCAAGCCGCCTCTCATCCTTGCGTGGGGGGTCCCTGCACTTTGCAGCTATTCACGGCCGGGGTGGGGGCTTCTCCACGCTCTGCCCCTTTGCCGAAGGGAGGGGAGGGGGCCAGGCTGCTCCGCACGTTGTCTTGTCGGGGGGTGGATCCCGGCAGCGCTTGGCACATTTGCTCCGCGGTGCTCCGGGGCTCTCTGCACCCTTGCTCTGGGGAGGGGGCTGTGTGCTGTCACTTCGCATTCCTGCACGGAGAGGGAGGGGGACCCGGCTGCTCTGCACCTCGCACGGGGGCGGGGGGCTTCACCTGCCATCCTGGGGAGGGAGGATCCTTCGTCTTTACATCACTGTGGGGGAAAAGCTGGGCCCACGGCTGCCTGTGCTCCCACAGCCAGCGCAGGGCAGGGCTCATCACCCCCGGCTGGGGAACTGGGGGGGTCCGGGGGGCTCTGCAGGCCGGTGTGAGGCTGGGGACACAGAGGGGACAGCGCTGAGCAGGGCACAACCCGGTGTCACCTGTCATGCGTGCCTCCCCACTGCTTCCCATCCTGGTGTCCTCCCAGGGATTCGGAGCCCCGCTGGGTTCAGAGCCCCCCGGGGACCCCCCCAGCCCGGGGCACCCCCGTGGGCACAGCTACAGGGGGGCTCAGAGCCCCTCAAAGCTGCGGGCCTGGGCCTCCACACTCGGTGATTCAGCTACTTGCAGGGAGCTTTCATTCTATCGCTTCAAGCTGGAGTTCTTGCTGCCTCGTGGTGGTGGCAGCGCCATGGATTACCTGCGGACTGAGATGCTTTTCCACGGAGTTTGTGGCTGCTCTGTGTGGCCGGCACGGCGGAGCCGGTGGCTGAGGAGAGGGTGGCTCAGCGCTGGGATGAGCTCGGGAATGGCAGGATTAATAATTCATCTTCCAAACTTCGGCGTGCCAAGGCACACCCCTCACGCTGCAGCGCAATGCCTGGGTTTTAAAGGATTGCTGGTATCGTTTTATTTTTTAAAAAATGGTGTTTGGTGGTGTTTGGGTGTGTTGGTGGCCCCCAGGGTGACAGGTCGCAGGGCTCGGTGAGGAGGGCAGGGCGATGGCAGATCAGCCCGGCACAGCCTGCTCTGGCAGGCAGAGGGTTAATGTGCACCGGCTGTGCTGTCGCAAACGCAGAGCAGGAGAAGGGAGAAGGGCTCTTCCCCGGAACGCTGTGATGCACTCAGACCCCAAATGTCCGCTCCCTTTCCCGGGAGCTGAAGCCCACGGAGAAAACTGGAGATGAAGCATATTTTGCTTTGAGCTGTCATCTCCCTTGGCCCAGTTCTGAACCAAAGATGCTCATCCTCCATTTTATGGCGGATGACAAATCAGCCGCCGATGCCAAGATCTTGACAAGTTACGAACAACAGCCCTCGAGCCAGAAGTGTTAAGAAATAAAAAAAGAAAAGCAAGATCGCTTTTTCTTTTTTTTTTCCTCCTCCTTTTTTTTTTTTGCAGAGCTGCTCATCCAAAAAGACACCCTCTGAGCTGCGCCCTGCGGGAAGAGCCGCGGCATTTCTCCCTCTCTGAGCAGCGAGGCTGCAGCCAGCTCCAGGCTGGCATCTGCCCCCTCTTCCCCACACCCAGTTCTGTAGGGTGCACGTCCAGCACTGGTGGGAGAAGCCAGATGGACGCTCTGGGGAGCACAGGCAGAGCCCAGCCCCGCAGGGAGCAGCCTGGGGCTGGCTGGGAGCGCTCTGCTCGGCGCCTGGAGATGCCAGCCCTGCCTGCGGCTGTTCCCAAAGGCAGCACAGCTCTGCAGAAAGCCCCTCGCTGCTGCTGGCCGAGGGTTTCCCCGGTTTATCAAAGCGCCTTCTATGCTGGGGAGAAAAAGGCTGGTTTGTTCAGCAGCGTCCTGCCCGCACAGCCCAGCAGCGAGCGAGGGAGATCCTTCTGGTAATGAGCTGGGCACAAAAGGGAAAAAAAGCTGTCATTGAAGATTTTCCTTTGGTGATGGAGTCATTAAAAACAACACATGATTCCTGGGCCAGCAGGGATCTCTTGCAGCCAGAGCAGGGCTGAGATGTGCGCTGTGTTCCCACAGCCCCTCTGCAGATCAAGGCAGCGCCGCTGCTCCCGGGCGTTGCTCGCACAGGAGCAGCCCAGGGGTGATGGACGAGGCTCGTGCATAGCTTCACCCACAGCTTTCCCCCTCCTTTCTCCCTTCAGCATCAGGGTGTTGGGATGGATGCCTCTTTTTTTGCATGGATTTTGTGTGGATACGGATACTCTGATCTGTTTCCACAGCAGAGACAGAGCCAAGGGTGGATGGGGAGGACCTGGAGAAGTGGCCCTCAGCTCCATGGCCAGAGCCAGGGGACACTGAGGGCTCCCCATTTCTGAGAAATCAAACAACAGAACCCAAACTCCATGTTAACTCAACCCCAAGGAAAGCTGCTGCCTGAAAATCCACTTGGCAGATGGGGTTGTTCAGCCTGGAGAAGAGAAGGCACTGGAGAGGCCTCAGAGCCCCTTCCAGTAGCTAAAGGGAGCTTATCAAAAGGAGGGAAAGGCTTTTTTCAGGGGGAAATAGTGATAGGCCAGTGGGGAATGGTTTTGAATCAAAAGAGGAGAGACTTAAATTAAAATTTAGGAAGAAATTCTTGGCTGTGAGGGTGGGCAGGCCCTGGCACAGGGTGCCCAGAGCAGCTGTGGCTGCCCCTGGATCCCTGGCAGTGCCCAAGGCCAGGCTGGACACTGGGACTAGGAGCAGCCTGGGACAGTGGAAGGTGTTCCTGTCACGGCAGGGGGTGGGATGAGATCATCTTGAAGGTCCCTTCCAACCCAAACCCTCCTGTGATTTACAGCATTTGCTCTCACCTACCCTAAAAGAAACATCATTTAGCTAAAACTCCTCCAGGAGCTGTTTGTTTTAAACCAGACTCACAGCAGGACGAGGTTTCTGTACTGACCCCGGGGTAAGGAGGCAGCTGCTTTTATGGCATCCTCCTAAGCAGGGCCGGGGCTGCAGAGCCCAGCCCTCGGCACTGGAGGGGCTTAGAGACAGCCCAGTCAAGTGCTGCTCCTGGAGCTGAAACATTTTACAGCAGAAGGAGGGGGAAAAATCCCCCAAACCAAACCACCAACGGCGGCATTTACTAATCAAGCTCCCGAGGAATATTTTTAGCTGTGATTTAGCGTTGTGTTGCACTTTGCTGTGAAGTGTTTGCTCGCTGGAGCTCCCGGCTCTGCCGTGGTGGAGCTGGCACAGGAGGAGCTGCAGAGGGGCTGGGGGACAGGGGGGACAGCAATTCCCTGTGGGACACAGGGCACGGATCTGACTGGCCAGGGAGCTGTGCCCCATGGCCACCCCGACACCACCCTCTCCTCTCCCCTCTCCTCTCCTCTCCTCTCCTCTCCTCTCGTCTCCCCCCTTTGGCAGCAGGGTCTGGCTCTTCCCCAGCTCCACCCAAATCTGTTCCTGGCTGGCAGAAAAATCCCTCTGTGCCACCCCGGGCTGAGACCTCTCCACTCATTTCACAGCAAGCCTTGGCCCTGGTTTCCAGCCTCCCCGGGCTGATATCCTGGGATGGGGGACAAAGCCACCATCCCACACCCTGGGGCTTTCAGAGTCCCGGGGTTTTCCCACCTGATGCTTTGCTGACCCCGCAGTGGGGCTGGGATGTTCCTGTGCCCCAGGCCATTGGCAAAGGCAGGCTCCTTTGGGATGCAGGGGTTCAAGGAAGGGGCAGGCAGTGGCAGTGCTTCTCCCATGCCCAGCACCCCCAGTGCCACCCTGAGGATTCACTCTCACTGAAGCCTTGCCCTCTGCTTTGTTTGGAGTGAGGGGAACGCTCGGGATCCAGCTGGTTTTAATATATTTAATGAACCTTTGGACAGCAGCTCTGGAGCCATGGTCACCTTCCCAGGGAGCAGTGACATTTGTCATGCTGCTGGTGCTCTCAGGCATTTGGGCTGCCAGCAAATGAAGAAGTGGTGGCAGATGCATTCTGTAAATTAGAGCAGCGAGTCCTTGCGGTGCGGCTCTCGCTCCATTTTGTGGGAGGTAAATCAGCAGATCTGGCCCAGCTCTCCCAGGCAGGCTTTCCCTGCACCACAAAGAGCCACCTGCACACTTCTGCCTGGCTCAATTTCTCCTGAGACAACAAAACTCCAGCCCCTGCAGGCTCTGCTCTCCCCATGGCCCCCACTGGCAGGAAAGAAGGAGTTTAGGGCCACCTGAGCCAGAGGCTGCCCCCAGCCCTCTGTCCTCTGCAGGTTTGTCCTGTTGCTCTTTGAACCATCCCACGCTGGTTTCCACCACGCTGTGGCAGAGCTCCACAGATCAACACCTTGAGAAGCTGCTGCTTTCACACCTTCCACCTATTTCTGGCTGCTCAGAAGCATCACACACCCCCAGATCCTTCCCAGCCCTCTTCTCTCCCAGATCCATCCTGCCAAACTCCACAAGATGAGCTCCTTCAGGCACCTGCAAGCCCCACTGAGTGCCAACTCTGCCTCTTGTCTTTTCCCTGACTTCACATTCAGGGATTGTGTTGCTCCTTTCACTATTTCAGGACTGCTTTGTGCCTCCCTCCTGCCCCCAGCCCTTCCTCACCCCTCCATTCCAAGGGTTCTGCACCAAAACAGGGTCCTGAGCAGCCACCACCAGAGAGATGTGGCACTTCTTGTTTCATATTCATTACAAACTTTTTTGTTCAAGGTTAATAGGTTTTTCAACATCACTGTTGTTTTTTTCTCTACTCTGGCTCCTGGCATCCAACCAAAGATTTGCTGCCTTGCAAAAGCCTCCAGTTCCTGGCAGTGTCTGCTCCTCAGGGCTCAGAAGGACCCCGGGAAGCCCAAATGGGGAAAGAGCTTTGATTGCAAGGGCTGAGCAAACAGACTGCCCCAAAGCTTGGCCTAGAACTGAGCTTAGGGCAGGGCTGACCCCAGCTCCCAGTCTTGAGGGTTTGCTTCACCACACACACTCACATCCTCCCCAAACCCAAGCTCAGGGCTGACTGTCTGAAGAGTGAAGGAGGTTTCCCTCCTTCCTGCTGCTCCATGCACCCCTGATCCCCTCAGAAACATTGGAGGTGCCTCGTTTGCAGCTGGTGATTGCAGCTTGGGCATCCTTCCCCCAGTGCTGCCCACCTCTGCCATGGCTCCACTCCCACTCAGGTGTCTCCTGCAGGGATCACCCATGGAAAACAAAGCCCAGAACTGTCCTCTGCTCCACCACAGCTCAGTGAAGGAAGGTGGGAGCCAGGACTCCTCTCCTTTCTCTCTCATGCCACACCAAGCAGGGCTCCAGGGCTGCAGGTGCCAGGCACTGACCAACCCAAAATCTGCCCCAGGGATTAAGCAGCACCTGGGAGATCTGTGGCCACCAGGCTGTCCTTCCTTGCAGGGCCACCAGAGCACAGCTAGTCCTTCAGGCCACTTTGGATCTGCCTGCAGGGCTGTAAGTGACAGCCCAGGGGGACAGAGTGGCTTTGGGGGCACGGAGGGGATGAGGGCACAGTTATGCACGTGGAAAGCTGTTGCAAAGAACGTAAGGAGCAATAGCTGGACACAGAACCCCTTTTTTTGGACTGTCTTACAAAATGAGAGCTGCTTTTCTACCCTGATGGATCCAAGCTGCCAGATGCTGGTGCTGCTGAGGTGAAGGATAACATCTGGAAGGAGCCAGCTGCAGGGGTCACCCCTGGGCCAGCAGCTGCAAGTCCCAGCCCAGCCTGGTCTGCAGGGACAGGGGCAGCTCTTATTGCCCTGAACTCTGGGACAGCAGGGCTGTCCTCAGTGCTGCCAGCACTGCGTTTGGGGTGCTGCTGGCACTTTGTTCCTTGGGGGAAATCAGCATCTTAGGGCACCATAAACAGCTCATTTCTGTCCTCCCCTGCCTCACAGCTCAGCTGGCTGTGATTCCCTCCCAAGCTGCACCACTGGGTTTGGGAAGCAGGTGGGGAGCTGGTGGGTGTCTCCCCTCACTTGTGGCATTTCCCTGTACAGGATTTAGAGCTATTGGCTCTTTCCAGTCACAGGGAAAAGCTGAGTGGTGGGAGAATCCCCACAGTGCACCTGAAACCTGAACCAGCCCCTGGCTGGTCCCGTTTCTCCTGCCTTCACCCTCCAAGAAATTCCTGCTGAGTTTGTGGCTCCCATTTTCCTTCTACATCCTGACCCCACTTCCCACTGAGGGCTCCTGGCTTCCTTCCACCCAGGAGAGAGTGAAATCCCATAGGCTTTAATCCATGTAAATGACCCTAGAGCCTGCAGCCAGACCATCCCTGCCCTTGGAAACCTCTTCCTGAAGGTCTGAGGAAAAGATTTTGCCACCCAAAATCACCCCCTTGAAGTGCTGGAAATGACCTGTGACACCAGGAGGAGCAGGAGCAGCGCTGGGCACAGCTCAGCATCCCCTGCTGAGGCTCAGTGCTCAGGGTTTGTGTGCAGCCTCTTGGTGGGTGAGCAAGGTGTGCCAGAGAGGACAGAAATGAAGAATGGCCTCTCTGGGGTCATGTCCAGAGATCTGGACTCGGGACAGGCCTAGGGATGATGACAGGTTTTAGGTGAGCAGACAGAGCTTTGGTGCTGCTGGTGCAGCAGGTTGAGAGAACTCTTGTCAGGGGAGGCTGCCCTTGGGTTCTGATCCCTCCATTAACTGGGGGGTTGGAAAGCAGATTTTCCTGTGATTTGGTCAAAATTTCCTTTACGGGCTCTCCTTGCATAAAAATGTGCCAAACTCCTCCTTGGTTCCTTCTGCTCTGAGCCTTGTTTGGCCTCTTTGGGGTGAGATTAAAGGGATTTTCCTCCTCCAGGGATGCCCTCCCATGGCACAATCCCAAATGCTGCCATCACACCCCTCACCCACTTTCTGCCTCTCTTCCAATCTGTCCCTGCTGGGAAGTTTCAAACCACAAAATCCCTTTTTTCCTTTCATTCTGCTGCAGGGGGGCTGCGGGCTCAGGTGGCCCCGGTTCCCCCCGGGAATTTGTCCCTGTGCAGGGACAAAGAGCCCCGGGAGGCAGGGCTGTGCCCAGTGGCTGTGGCCCAGAGGGATGCTGAGAATGGCTCTTTGTTCCTGTTCCTAATTGCCGGGCCCAGCAGCTCGTTAAGGGCTCTGCCCCGTGCCCTCCGGTCCTGGGACGTGCCAGGGCTCAGCCTCTGAGGGCAGGTTTGGGGGCACACACCAAACCAGCTTGGGGTGAAGCTGCCTCAGCTCCTTGCTCAGCCTGGGGGGCTCGGGGTGCCCAGGGAGGGGAGGGGGCTGTGCATGGCCGGAGCAAGCGCGGCACACAGGAGCGAACAGCCGGCAGCAATCTCGATTTTGGGGAGGCGGGGGCATCACCACATGGGTGAGCAGTGGCTCTGGGGAGCACGGGGGGACACAGAGCCCCGGCAGCCCTGCGGAGGGCTCAGCGCCCGGTCCCTCCGGGCACAGCCCAGCCCTCGGAAAGGCTCCGGGCTCCTCTCGGGGGGAGCTGGGATTTGCATTTGAAAGCAGCGGAGGAGCTGCTGCCGCTGCTGGGAGCGCTGGCCGGGTGCTGGCAATGGGGAACTGTTCTGTGCAGCGCTGCCGGGGCCAAAACATGGGAGCTCTGCAGATCGCTGGGGCAGCAGCGCTGGCTGCGCTCACGGCGACCGACGGAAGCTGCTGCTCCCCGCTGCCAGCGTTTTGGGAACGATGGGGCGGTGGGGATGTGAAACGGGGGGGTTCTGCTCTCGGGAATGCTGCTGGTGCTCTCTGGTCCTTATCAGCCCAGCCACCAGCTGGGAACTGGCTGAGCCCCGAGGCTCTCGTGGCACCCAAGACCCCCTTGTGTGAGCCTGTGGGGTGGCTGCCTGTCCGTGTCCCTGTCCCAGGGGCTGTGTCCCAGTCCCAGGGTCTATGTCCCTGTCCCAGAATGTGTGTCCCCGTCCCAGAGTCTGTGTCCCTGTCCCAGAGTCTGTGTCCCAATCCCAGGGGCTGTGTCCGCATCCCAGTCCCAGGGTCTATGTCCCAGTCCCAAGGTCTATGTCACTGTCCCAGAGTCTGTGTCCCCATCCCAGTCCCAGTGTCTCTGTCCCAATGCCAGGGTCTCTATTCCAGTCCCAGGGTCTCTGTTCCAGTGCCAGGGTCTGTGTCCCAGTCCCAGGAGACACCACCATGGATAATAAGTGCTCCTTTTCTGCCTCTTTGCCCAGCCTGTTTCCCACCATTCACCCTTTACACCAGCGAGGTACCCTGTCCCCAGCACCCCACAGCCCAGGGTGCCCCTCCTTCACGCATCCCTGCAGCTTCATGTCCCTGCCCCAGGGGCTGTGTCCCAATCCCAGGGTCTGTGTCCCAGTCCCACAGTCTGTGTCCCAATCCCAGGGTCTGTGTCCTAGTCTCAGGATCTACGTCCCCGTCCCAGAGTCTGTGTCCCCATCCCAGTGTCTCTGTCCCAATGCCAGGGTCTGTGTCCCCACCTCAGTCCCAGGGTCTGTGTCCCCATCCCAGTGTCTCTGTCCCAATGCCAGGGTCTCTATTCCAGTCCCAGGGTCTCTGTTCCAGTGCCAGGGTCTGTGTCCCAGTCCCAGGAGACACCACCATGGATAATAAGTGCTCCTTTTCTGCCTCTTTGCCCAGCCTGTTTCCCACCATTCACCCTTTACACCAGCGAGGTACCCTGTCCCCAGCACCCCACAGCCCAGGGTGCCCCTCCTTCACCCATCCCTGCAGCTTCCACAGGTGCCCTCAGTGGGGATGAGGCCTTTGGGCTCCCTACATCTCCTTAAACCCTGTAGAAAACAAACCATCCCCAGTTCAGGGGGGGGACAGTGGAGCAGGGGACACCAGAAATGCTGTGGGGCACCCAGAAATGCTGTGGGGACACCCAGGGATGCTGTGAGGGCACCCAGAGATGCTATGGGGGCACCCAGGGATGCTGTGAGGGTGCACACAGGAGCTGTGGGGGCACCCACAGATGCTGTGGGGCACCCAGAGATGCTGTGAGGGTGCACACAGGAGTTGTGGGGGCACCCAGAAATGCTGTGGGGACACCCAGGGATGCTGTGGGGGCACACAGGAGTTGTGGGAGCACCCACAGATGCTGTGGGGCACCCAGGGATGCTGTGGGGGCACACAGGAGTTATGGGGGCACCCAGGGATGCTGTGGGGCCATGCAGGGAGCTGGGATGAGCTGGCCACAGCAGCTTGTCTCAGTGCAGTGTGTGCACAAATAAAACCCTGGAGAGGCTGCAGTGAGCTGGAAATAATGGCATTACAAGCGCTCCCTCGCTTCTCTTTGGGCTGGACGAGGCTGGTCGGGGCCAGCTGAAGGGCTGCAGCACGGGGCAGCTTGCTCCTGCTTTGAACAGCTCTGGGAAAGGACACAAAGGGTGCCACAAAGGTAGGGACAAAGTCCTCACCTCCACCCTGGCATCTGTGTGCCCACAACACCCCAAGGATTGCACCCCCCGAGTGATCCATGCCCTGCTTGAAAATCCTGCTGTCCCTGCCGTGTCCCAGCGGGGCAGGAGGAACCTCCTGGAGAAGGCTGAGGCGGTGTGGGGGGACAGACACTGGTGGCAGCCGTGTGTTTTGATTTCCCTTCCTCTCCTCTCCCAGCAGAGGTGTGAGGGCTCGCCATGCCGCTGGTGAAGAGGAACATCGAGCCCCGGCACCTGTGCCGGGGGGCCCTTCCCGATGGGGTGACGAGTGAGCTGGAGTGTGTCACCAACAGCACGCTGGCTGCCATCATCAAACAGCTGGGCAGCCTCAGTAAGTCCGGGCACAGCCACCTGGTGTGGGACGGCACCGGGGTGGCACCGGGAGGGGGCTGGGGTGGCAGTGGAATGGCACTGGGATGGCAATGGGGTGGTGCTGGGATGGCACTGGGATAGCACTGGATGGCACTGGAATGGCACTGGGATGGTGCTGGAATGGCACTGAAATGGCATTGGATGGCACTGGGAAGGGGCTGGGATGGCACTGGGATGATGCTGGGATGGCACTGAAATGGCACTGGAATGGCACTGGGACGGCACTGGGATGGCACTGGAATGGCACTGGGATGGTGCTGGGATGGCACTGAAATGGCACTGGGATGGTGCTGGGATGGCACTGGATGGCACTGGAATGGCACTGGAATGGCACTGGGACGGCACTGGGATGGCACTGGGATGGCACTGGAATGGCACTGGGACGGCACTGGAATGGCACTGGAATGGCACTGGGATGGCACTGGAATGGCACTGAATGGCACTGGAGTGACACAGTCACTCCCACCAGTTTTAAACCCAGAGAAACAGGGGTTGTGTGCGAGCCATGTGCAGACACTCCTGAGTGAGAATTATCCAGCTTGTTGAAAATAGGAGGATCGTCCTACTTTTTAATTTTTAAAAAAATTATTATATATTTATTTATTCATATAATTTTATAGAATTAATAATTTCTTGAATAGATTGTTGTTATTATTAATTATTTTCTATTATATATTTATTATATCTTTTTTATATATATGTTTGGTTTTGGGGGTTTTAAAGTTATTTTTATATATTTTTTATATCTATTTATTTATTTTTATATATATATATATATATGTTTGGGTGTTGGTTGTTTTTTGGGAGTTTTTTTGGGGTTTTTTTGTTTGGTTTTTTTTTTTTGCCAAGCTCAAAATGGGGACTTGGTGACATTTTGAGACCCATTTTCCTCCCATAGCTGGTCTGTGCAGTGGGGGATGGAAAGTCTTCAGGAGCCCCTTGCCTCTCTCCACTTGGCCACAGATAGGAAGGCCAGCTGAAGATCTAAAATACCCCAAGCTACTATTTTTTAAAGTTAGAGCTTTTTGAGGAAGAGAGATCTCTATCAAAGGTCTAACCCTCAGCTGTCTCCCTGCCCTGGGACTGATCTCAGCAGGAAAGGGGCAGATGAGAGCACTGCACACACCAGCATGAAGGTTTAATGGGGGCAAACTATTTCATGCTGAATATCCACTTAAAATAGAGAGAGAAGCTGTTCAGGCCCCCCTCTTTCACACACCTCCAGAAGTAGATTCTGCTCTAAAATACTCCCAGAAAAATAAACCCAGGGTGTAGGGAGCTGCTGGAAGTGCAGGGGCTCACACGAGCAGCACCCACGTCTGCTCAGGCTTCCTAGTCCAGGGAAAAGGGAATAAAATGTGACAAGGCTGGTGAGTGCTCTGAGGGGGTTTGAGAGTGCCCTGATCTGGGGAACTGTTTGAGAGGTGGGGTTGGAGGAAACCCTGAGGATGTGGAGAGATGGGATGGGATGGGATGGGATGGGATGGGATGGGATGGGATGGGATGGGATGGGATGGGATGGGATGGGTGCTGTAGCCTACAGCTATCAGGAATGCTCTGCCAGATACTTCACTCAGCTCCATGACAGGAATAACCCTAATAAAAAGCTAAATAATCCTAAATAAATAACCATAAATAAATAAGCTGTTGTAGGGATGCACTGAGAGATGCAGGATAAAGTGAAACAAATTGCAGATCCTCCCTGCTCTGGCACTGTCCCCACTGCCCTGCTCTTGGCTTTCTACCTGGGCTGATTTCCCCAGGTCATGTTGTGTGATTTTTGGTCATTTTTTTGGTTGATCTGTCCTGATGGACCATGGGGCTCCTGGGGCACTGTGAATGTTCTGTACCCCAGTGGGTGCTGCTCTCTCTGGGAAGGGGGGCTTGTTTGGGCTCCCCTGCCTCCTTGCATCACTTTGGGAGAGGATGAGGCTCAGCTCCCAGAAACCCAGGCTGGGGAGAGCACCCACAGAGCCAGTGTGAGCTCCAGGGATGGGCTGAGCTGGGCGAGCCACCTCTGTGGTGACAGGCGCGTTGTCCCCTGCCAGGCAGGCACGCAGAGGACATCTTTGGAGAGCTGTTCAACGAAGCCAACAGCTTCTACATGAGGATGAACTCACTGCAGGAGAGGGTGGACCTGCTGGTCATCAAGGTGACGCAGCTGGACTCCACCGTGGAGGAAGGTGAGAAGCCAGGGCTGGTCTGGGGTGATGTCCAGACGTGCTCTCAGGACCAGACCCTGCCACGCCGTGCTCGGCGGGCTGAGGCCACCCCTGCATCCCTTGTCCTTCCTGTGCCCCCCAGTTTCACTGCAGGACATCAACATGAGGAAAGCCTTCAAGAGCTCCACGGTGCAGAACCAGCA
This sequence comes from Passer montanus, assembly GCF_014805655.1. Classification (NCBI taxonomy): domain Eukaryota; kingdom Metazoa; phylum Chordata; class Aves; order Passeriformes; family Passeridae; genus Passer; species Passer montanus. The sequence goes on from NW_024372813.1 coordinate 1,715,137, forward strand.
GGTGGTGTCCCGCAACTCCATCCCCAACCCGGTGATGGAGATGTACCAGCGCTGCGACAAACCCCCGCCCCTCAACATCCTCACGCCCTACAGGTATGGGGCACGGCTCCCCCTGGGGCCCCGAGGGGTCCCTTCCATGAGAAGGATCAGGAGTGCCCCCATTTGTGTGCTGTGGGATGCTTGGGATGTGTCCACAGCCCGCAGGTGGTGGCTGCTGTGTTGGATGTGTCTGTGGTGGGGCAACAGCTCATGGCCACGGTCATCCCAAAGCCCTTGGGAATGGGAGCAGGGGGTCTTCTCCTGTGGCTTGTAACCCTCTCCCCCCACTTCCCAACCCCTAGGGATGACAAGAAGGATGGCCTCAAATTCTACACCGACCCCTCCTACTTCTTCAACTTATGGAAGGAGAAGATGCTGCAGGCGACAGAAGACAAGAGGAAGGAGAAGCGCAGGCAGAAGGTGGGTGGGGCAGGAGGGGGACCAGGGGGCAGGAGCTGGGAGTGCTCGGGACCTGGGGACAGCCACCTCCTGGTGCACCCTCCGTGCTCCCATTCCCTGCACTGGTGCATCTCACAGGGCTGGGTGACGCTCCCCAGGGGCTGCTCCTGGTCCAGGGAGCCGGGCTGGAGGTGGAGCTGTGGCTTTGTGTCCCCGCAGGAGCAGCGGCTGGTGGAGGACTCCACCCGGGAGGTGAAGAAAGTGAGGAAAGCCCGCAACCGGCGCCTGGAGTGGAACATGATGGCGTATGATAAAGAGTTCCGGCCGGATAACAGGTTCTCACCATCCCCCTATCACATGGCATCATCGGAAGGATCACTGTCCCCAGATAATAGGCAGGTTCTACCTCCTACACCTTCAGCTCACGGCTCTCCTTTGCTTTGCTCTTCCTCTCCGTCATTGCGGGGGACGTGTTGCCCACAGCAGGGTCGGGGTGCTCAGCTGTTAGCCTGTGGATAGCTGGTGTCCCCAGGGTGTCATCCTGGAGCTCCGGAGGAGCCTTGGCACTGGGATAAAACCGGAGCACTTTCCGTTTCGCACCTGAGGGAAGAGAGTGGCTCAGCTCTGTTGTGTCCTCCTCCCCTCTGCTCTCACTCTGCTGTCTTGTACATCGATATTTTCATGGCCTTTTCTTGTTTTGTCGTCTGAACCCCAAAATACTCCCGAGCTCACCCCCGAGCTCCCTCAGGAGTTCAACAGCTGGCTCTCCCTGTGTGCAGGTCCTACGCGTCGGACGCCGCCGACCACTCGTACCCGGCCAGCCCCAACCACCCCGCGCAGCTGCTGGCCCCGGCGGCCCACCTGGCCCCCGCGGAGCACAAGGAGGGGCTGGCGGCCACCAACCCCCCCGAGCACGTGTTCCGGCCGGCCGCGGGCAGCCGGCAGAACAGCCTGACCCGCCTGCAGCAGCCCCACGCCCCGCCGCCCCCCGAGGCCGTCCTCAACGGACCCAGACCGCACCTCGTCAAGGATTACGGGTAAGGTTCAGCCCGTGCGCTGCTGGAGGGGCGTCCAAAGGAAGGGGGGCTTGGTGGGGGTCTGACCCCCCGTTTCTGGGCTGATGGAGCAGGGGAGACCTCCCCTGCAGCTTTCATGGTGCATAACTGCTGGTGAGAGGCCAAATCAGTCAGGAGTGCTTTTGGGGTAATGTCATGCCAGATAAGGGGGCAGGGTGGATGGAGGGTTTGCCCCTGGGGTGTTGCCTGCTTTCCACCACTGCATTACCCATAGCCCATCCCACCAGCAGAGCTCCACCACCCTTCTGGCTCTGGGACAGCGTACCCGGCCAGCCCCAACCACCCCGCGCAGCTGCTGGCCCCGGCGGCCCACCTGGCCCCCGCGGAGCACAAGGAGGGGCTGGCGGCCACCAACCCCCCCGAGCACGTGTTCCGGCCGGCCGCGGGCAGCCGGCAGAACAGCCTGACCCGCCTGCAGCAGCCCCACGCCCCGCCGCCCCCCGAGGCCGTCCTCAACGGGCCCAGACCGCACCTCGTCAAGGATTACGGGTAAGGCTTCAGCCCAAAGGAAGCGGGGCTTGGTGGGGGTCTGACCCCCCGTTTCTGGGCTGATGGAGCAGGGGAGACCTCCCCTGCAGCTTTCATGGTGCAAAACTGCTGGTGAGAGGCCAAATCAGTCAGGAGTGCTTTTGGGGTAATGTCATGCCAGATAAGGGGGCAGGGTGGATGGAGGGTTTGCCCCTGGGGTGTTGCCTGCTTTCCACCACTGCATTACCCATAGCCCATCCCACCAGCAGAGCTCCACCACCCTTCTGGCTCTGGGACAGAGCTTTCATTGGGGTTCAGAGCAAACCAAGCCAGAGTGGAGCCAGCTGGGTGCTGGGATGGGTGATGGGTGATGGATGCTGGATGGGTGATGGGAAATCCTTCATTCAGCAGTGCTCTGGCAGCCAGGGGGGCCAGGTGTGCCCTAGAGGGCATCAGGCCCAGCACCACCAGCCAGGCAAGGCAGGAGATTGTCCTGCTCGCTGGTGGAGAGGTGTCCAAAGGAAGGGGGGCTTGGTGGGGGTCTGACCCCCCGTTTCTGGGCTGATGGAGCAGGAGAGACCTCCCCTGCAGCTTTCATGATGCAAAACTGCTAGTGAGATTGTCCTGCTCCATCTGCGCTGGGGCGGTCTCACCTTGAGTACTGGGGGCAATTTTGGGCACCACAATATAAAAAAGACATTGAGATATTAGAGAGTGTCCAAAGGAGGATATGAAGATGGTGAAGGGCTTTGAGGAGAAGCCTGTGAGGAGTGGTTAAGGACATTTGGCATGTTCATCTGGAGGAGAGTGAGGGGAGACATCATTGCAGTCCACAAATTGCTGAGGGGAAGCGCAGGGGCAGATGCTGATCTCTTGTTTGTGATGACCAGTGACGGGACCCGAGGGAATGACCTGAAGCTGTGGCAGAAGAGGTTTAGGTTGGATATCAGGAAAAGATTCTTCCCTCAGAGGGTCGTGGGGCCCTGAGCAGGCTCCGCAGGGAATGGCCCCAGCACCAAACCTGCCGGAGCTCCGGGAGCGTTTGGACAGAGCTCCCAGGGGTGCCCAGGGTGGGCCTGCTGGGATGTTCCGGGAGTGGCCTGGATGACTCGGCCACCCCCGGGCTCTGTGCTTCCCGTGGCGCTGACCCCCGTGCCCCCGTCGCAGCCCGCAGCCGGTGCCCATGGCCGAGTACTTCGTGCCGCCGGCCCCGCCGCCGCCGCCGCCCGTCATCCCTTCGGCGCAGACCGCCTTCGACAGCCCCATCTCGGCTCCCCCCGCGCTGGCCCCCGGCTCGGCCGCGGCCCCGTCCTACGCCCCGTCGCCGCCCCCCGCGCCGCCCGGGCCCTACTCGGCCTCGCCGCCTCAGAGCGGCCCCCTGGNCGTGTCGGCCTCGCCCGCGCACTCCGCCTCGCCGCCCGCGCCCGCCGCCGAGCCGCGCAAGCCGCAGGTCCCGCTGATGCCCATGAGCGACGCCCGCAGCGACCTGCTGGCCGCCATCCGCAGGGGTGAGTGCGGGCACCCCGAGCCCCGGGGCAGAGCAGAGCTGGGGGGCACCGGCCGCACCGAGGGCAGGATGAGCGCTGGGTGGCCGCGGGGTGGGTGAGGGTGGCGGGGCCTCGCCGGGGAATAAAGGCAGGGTAAATACGCCCTCCATGGCTGGAGGTGGAGTGAAGCCCCAGGGATTGCTGGCGGCTCCCAGCGTGTGGCTTCCTCCCAGGCCGTAGTGGATGATGTGCTCCAAGGTCTCTCTCATTTCCCCTTCCTGCAAATCTCCAGGTCAAATCGTAAATTTAACCTTTCAGAAGGTTCAGTATCTTCAGGCTGAGTGGAAGCAGAGGAGGAGCTTTATTCTATCATAGATACTCATAAAATCCTAGAATGGTTTGGGATGGAAGAGACCTTAAAGCTCACCCCATTCCACCCCCTGCCCTGGGCAGGGACAGCTCCCACTGTCCCAGGCTGCTCCAAGCCCTGTCCAACCTGGCCTTGGGCACTGCCAGGGATCCAGGGACAGGCACAGCTCTGCTGGCAACCTGTGCGAGGGCCTGCCCACCCTCACAGGGAAGAATTTCTTCCTGACATCCAGTCTGGGCCCACTCTCTCCCAGTTTACAACCATTCCCTCTTGTCCTGTCAGCCCTATCCTCTCATCCCATTTAACTTTGTAACCACCAGAGCAGCCGCCCTCTTGTCTCAGCCAATACTTTCCAATGGGGGGGATGCTGCACACTGGGTGCACTCCCCCCTGAAACCCTCCCCCCTTTCCTGTAGGAATCCAGCTCCGGAAGGTCCAGGAGCAGTGGGAACAAGAGGCCAAGAAAGAGCCCGTGGGCAATGACGTGGCGACCATCCTGTCGCGCCGGATCGCGGTGGAGTACAGCGAGTCCGACGACGACTCCGACTCTGGCAACCTGTGCCAGGGCCTGCCCACCCTCACAGGGAAGAATTTCTTCCTGACATCCAGTCTGGGCCCACTCTCTCCCAGTTTACAACCATTCCCTCTTGTCCTATCAGCCCTATCCTATCATCCCATTTAACTTTGTAACCACCAGAGCAGCCGCCCTCTTGTCTCAGCCAATACTTTCCAATGGGGGGGATGCTGCACACTGGGTGCACTCCCCCCTGAAGCCCTCCCCCCTTTCCTGTAGGAATCCAGCTCCGGAAGGTCCAGGAGCAGTGGGAACAAGAGGCCAAGAAAGAGCCCGTGGGCAATGACGTGGCGACCATCCTGTCGCGCCGGATCGCGGTGGAGTACAGCGAGTCCGACGACGACTCCGAGCTGGACGATAACGAGTGGTCGGACTGAGGGCCCCGGGCTGGGCGGGCTCGGGGCTCCAGCTCTGCTCCAGGTGTGTGTGGGCACCTCCCCAAGGTCGCTGCCGGCGGGAGGGGGCCCCGCTCGGTCAGGAGCTTTGCTTTTACACTATGTCCAAAACCCTTCGGGCAGCAGCAGCAGCAGCACTGGTAGGATACACCTCGGAGGCAGTGAGACCAGAAATTAGCAGCACCTTCACAGTTAATGACTTCCAAAATTCTCTGAAGGCAGGTTAATGGGATTACTCCGGATTTGCACCTGGAGCAAGAGCGGAGACTGGCCCTGAGTGTGCTTTGTGGGAGAAGGGAGCCCCAGAGGCAGCAGTGCTTTTCCAGCTAAATATTAATTGTGATAACGAGAAGCTCCTGGAGAAGAAGCCTTGTTTGCACAGCTGGTGCCACCACGGGAGCCCAGGGGTGGGCTTGGGGACACTGCTGCTGGTGGTTCTGGGGCCAGGCAGCTCCAAAGGCTGTGTGTGGGCAGGAGCCTCCTTCCACCACGTTTAGTAGCAGTCACACCCCTGTGTTGTTGCTCCCTGGAAAATCATGGAATGCTTTGGGTTGGAAGGCACCTTTAAAGCCCATCCAGTCCAGCCAGGACTGGGACACCCTCCACCAGACCAGGCAGCATGAGCAGCCTGAGGTGTTGGTGACCTTAGCCTGTATCCACCCTCAGAGCTGGTTTTCTAGGAGCAAAGGGGAAAGGCAAGGCTGCAGTGGCTGGCAGGGAGACCCAGCCTTGTCTGGGCTTGTCCTGCCTTTTCCAGTGAAGGAGTAGAGATGTCCAGGGAGCTCCCACAAGCCCAGCTCTCCTTGGCCTTAGCATGCCACCATTTCAGTGTGATTTGGGAAAAAGTGAATCAGACAATCTGCTGCTTTCAGGTAAACTCTCAACTTGCACTTTGCAGCCCCACAAACTGTGCCTGTACAATTGAGATGAGGCACTGATTCCCCCTACCTGATCCTGCTCCCTCCCCTGTCCCAGGTATGGACACTGATGGAGGAGCTGGGTGACCAGCCCCTGTTTCAGCACTGAAAATACCTGTTTCAGCACTGAAAATACCTGTTTCAGCACTGAAAATACCTGCTTTCCCATCAAAACAGAGCGTGACCCGTGGAAGACTTTTCACAGAGCTACAAAGGAGGGGGCACGGAAGAAGGCAGAACAAAGGGGTGGGAAATACTGGAAATATCACAGGCAATAAAACCTGCAGAGGGCTGGGAGAGGTTCCCCACCTGTGGAAAACGGGCCAGGACCAGCTGTGGATTGGCCAGTGTGGTGTCCCCAGACCCCCTCTTGTGTTCCCCTGTATCACGAGACCCTGAACAGGCAAAGCCTGAGCTCTGTGCCCAGTTCTCTGCCCCTCCCAGTAGCCCTGCAGGTGATGGCTGCTTCAGCAGGATTTTGGCTATGTAGAAGCAGCCAGACCTGTAGAAGAGGTGGGAGGGTGTGGAGACCCAAATGCTGATGGTTAAATTCACAAAATCCTAGAATGGTCTGGGATAAAAGGGACCTTAAAGACATCATCTCATTCCACCCCCCTGCCAAGGGCACTTTCCACTAGAGCAGGTTGCTGATTTCCTGGGAAGTGCTGGTGTTGAGCAATGTCCCAAACATCTGCTCATTTGCCCCCAGTGACAAACCCTCATGGCCAGGTGTGGTGAACCCTCTGCCCAGCTGCTGGGAAATGCCCCAGGAGCCCTCCCTTCTCCTGAGGGGCACAAAATGGTTTCTTGTCCCTTGGATGTGACACCTTCCACACCCAGGCTGGGAGCTGTGCTGCTGAGTGGGCTTGAGCAGGGGTGCAGGAGGGATTTGGGATGTGGGATGTGGGAGAGGGCAAGGCAAGAAGCAACAGGATACAGGGAATAACTCATCTGCAAAACCCAAGGAGCAGGAGTGACCAGAGGAGCAGGGAGGCACCGTGCCCTGCAGGTGACCAGGGCATTCCTGGTGCACACTGAGAGCTCTTGATTCTGGTTTTGACCCTCTGAGATGCAGGGAAATGGCTGCAAGAGCTTTTTACAGAGCCCCTGCAGTGCTCAGGACCTGCTTTCCTTGGGAAGGCAGCTGGGGTTTGGCTGGAGCAGGTTCAGGAGGAGGCAGAGTAAAAATTCAGGGCAACAGTTAAGGTGGAGTTTCTGGTGGAGCGTTACTAACGTAGATAAAATCACAAAACCATGTGTAAGAGAAGAGAAATTTGGTTTATTTAGGAAGGGTAATAGCCCTTTGTGAGAGAGAGAAAATATCAGGGGCTGGTGGAGCTGCTCTTATCTCTTCCAGAGGTGGAGGGGCTGCAGAGTGGCTGTGGGGACCCAGCAGAGCTGAGGAGCCTGGGGAGGGGCTCAGGGACACAGGGGACATCCCTGGCTCTGTGATGTCCCAGTTCTGCAGAGCTGAGCCAGTCCTGGTGGGAGCTGAGGGCAGCCCAGTGCCCCTGCAGGACCGAGTCCCTTTTCATGCACCAGTTGCTGTGTGTGTCACATGGGGCCGTGCAATTGGGGCAGGGCTCTGTGGCTGTGTGGCAGGTCCTGTCACCTCACAGCACCCCTGCTGGCACTGGCAGCTGCCAGGATTGAGTGCTTGACAATCACAGGAAGGCTGGGAGGGACCCTAAAGGTCATTTGGGTCACTCAGGCCACATCTGCCCAGCTGGCAGCCCCAGGGGGGCAGGAAAGGCTCACCCCCATTTCCTCACACCACCAATGTCCCCAGTGGTGTAAGAGCCCCCATCCCAGCATGTCCCCAGGCATCCTGCTCTGCTGAGGGAAATCCCTGAGAGCACAAACCCAGCTCACGTTCCCAGCTGCAAAGCCAGCAGCACCACGACCTGCCAGCACTGCCAGCTGGTGGGACACATCCCCACCCTCCTCTTCAGGGACCAGAACTGCCATGGGAACCCTTCAGCTCTCTTGGTAGCAGGGGTGGGATTCCCCATCCCCACCCCAGAGATGTGTCTGGCTGGAGAAGTGCCCTCAGGGGGGTTTGGACACCCATTCCTGGTCTGGCCATGGCACACCCAGCTCCTGCCAACCCTCCCAGCAGCCCCACAGGGCAGGGAAGCACCAGGAATCATTCGGGTGGGATTGGACCTGCAGGATTTCCACACTGGAGCATTAACACCGCAGTCCCATGAGAGCCATTCCATCCTCAGTGCCTTCCCTTGAGGGACTCAGCCACGCTCCACCACCTCTCTTTGAGGCAGAATCACCTGCTTTTTGCTCAGGTGACCTTTGCAATCCAACAGAAGTGACACCAATTCCTTGGCTGCTCTGGGTGGTGCTGCTGGGAGTGTGCCACACTAATTAACACTGTCTGTCTGCCCCACATGCTGCACGCTCAGTGGTTTGTACATTTGTGCCTATTTCTGTACATTCCCCCCAAAGTAGGCCATGCTGAGTTACACAACCTGAAATGCTCAAATCCTCATGTGGGCTGATATAAAAGTGAATATTTAAGTATTTTATCTAGCTTGGCAGACATTAAAAAATACAATCCAGGTCACAGATGATTGAATTTCTCCTCTCTCAAGAGTGCCAGAATTGGGCTGAGGAGATTCTCCTGTACATTAAGGTATCGTGTTCCCTGCTGAAATATAGCAGTGGCATTTCATTGCCAAAGGATAATCACAGAGTGCCAAACATTTAATGAGTCCAACTGATCTCCTGAGAGCTCCTCTTTCCATTTTATCTGCTTCCCCCTACTTGCCAATTTATGGGCATAGATTAAAAATAATAAATATGGCTGTCAACAGCAGGGGGAAATATCCTGTGTCCATACAAACGGGGTGGGCTGGAGTCAGTGGAACAGTCAATGAGTAAATCTTGGCTCTGCTTGGAGATGTCAGTGGAAGGCTGTCACCCTTGAGGTCCCTCAGGAACCTCTTGGACATCCCAGGTGCGTCTGAAAAGGGACTTTAGAGGGAGCCCTGTGCCCGTGGTGCAGCTGTGAAGCCACCCCAGGGTGCAGGAGGTCCTCTCGGGGGGCTGGGGATGGGGGGAGCCCTGCAGAGTTCCCTCTGTGTCTCCCTGCTTTGGGGTGACCACTGCAGCTGGCTGGTGGCTCTCAAAGGATCAGTGGCCTGCAGGAGGAATGGATTGGGCAGTCTCTGGTTTCTAATTCCCCACCCAGGGAGGAGACCTAGAGAGGAGCAATCACCCATCCCACCAGGGCTCCTGCCTTTGCAGCTGTTCCATCTTGGGAAGGTTTTACTCCAGTGGCAAACTTAAGGCTGAACTTGGCTTCTTCACAGAGCTCTTTCCACACAAGAGCCCTCAAATTTCCTCCCAGCCTCTTTTCCACCTCTCTCCCTTCCCAGACACCCAACAGCCTGGACAGAAGCTTTGCAGACTCCCCTGAGCCTGAACTAACACCTCAGCTTTAATGACAAAAGGGAGTTTTGCTTGGAGGGAGGCAGGTGGTGACACTGGAGGTGGCATTTTGGAGGGGGCATTCCAGAGGTCCCCAGCTGGCAGGAATTCTGTGCCACTTCCTCGTGGATGGAGCAGGGACGGCCCTGGGAGGCACTCCCCGTGGTGGGATGCTGGCAAGGGGAGCACAGGCTGTTCCTTTCACCAATATTCCTGTTTTTCCTGTAGCAGTAGTTATTTAGGGGTAAGGTTTTCTCAGCTGGAATGTCACTTTACAGATTAAAAAAATAATAATAAAAACAAAAATAAGGGCAAGGAGTCTGTCCTGAGGAGTTTACAGTCTACAGCAAAGACCATGTAACCTGCACTGCACTTTAGAAGCCTCAAATGCTCACTCACCCATGAATTTCCCCTCCACTGGGCAGCAGCCCCCTGAGGGCAGCTGTCCCTTCCTTAGTGACCCCTGACCAGCCCCAGCCATGTCGCTGCTGGTGACAGAGCCCCCGGGGCTCTCCTGCCCCACTCCCCATGCAGAAGTGCCTGAGCAAAGCCCAGGAGAGCCGAGCCCTGCTGGGTTTGTCCCTGTGCCCCTGGGGGCCTTTCCCTGCTGTGCTCCCTGGGATGGCCACGGCTGGGCTGGGAGTGGTGCCTGGAGCACCCCTGAGTGACCCTCAGGGCTGTCACCAACCCTGGGACAGCCCCTGGAAAGCCTCCTCTTCCAGACACTCACAACCCAAACCCAGACTTTGAAGTGGTTCCATCTTTTTGAGAGTCAAAGGGGTTGTTTTTCTGTGTCAATCTGATTTTTCTTGGACAAACCCCAGGGTTTTTAGGCTCGCTCTGTCCAGCTCCACCTCCTCCAGGTGAAAAATGTGCCTGTGTTTTGGTGGTGGAGGGAATAAAAAACCCAAACCAAACCCCGGAGTTAAGGACTTCAGGGAGGAGGTGTTTGCCTCAAAACCTTCAGAGCTGTGCCCACAGGCAGGGTGGGACACGAGGATGTCCCCAGGGTGCTGTCACCACCCTGGTGGTGTCACCAGGCTGGGGCAGAGCCTGCAGCAAGGGCAGGGCTCCTGCAGAGGGAAACCCCAGGCAGGAGCTGCATGGACAACGTCCCCTGAGGGCAGAGCTGATGTGACAGGACCCAAAGTGGTGTCTGAATTACAGGCTGACAGGACCCAAAGTTGTGTCTGAATTACAGGCTGACAGGACCCAAAGTGGTGTCTGAATTACAGGCTGACAGGACCCTGAGGCCACCACAGCAGCACTGCTGCTTCACCCTCCCCTGGGCATCCTCCAGCAGGGATCTTCCCCACCTCTCCCTCCTCCCAGGAGCAGGATTAAAGCTCTTGCTGGTTGTTGTGAGCCCCAGTGGTGTGCAAGGAGCCTTTCCCTGCACGCTGCTACTGCTCAGTGGTAATTCCAGCTCTTGGTTCTGTATGAGCTTAAGAGTGCAGAGAGGAAATAAAAAGGCAGAAAGGAACCAGCCCAGCGTTTCAGGTTGGTCATGCTCACATCTGCCTGCACAGGAGAAACCTCAGTCAGGTGAAACCCTGTGCCAGGCCACCAAGGGCAGCAAAGAGGGGCTAAATCTGTTCTGCAGGTCAGTGTGGGACTGAGCTGTGGCAGGAAGGAGCTGAGCCAGGTCTCAGGAAAGTTTCTGGAGGTGAGGATGGAGAAACTCAGGTCACAGGGGCTCTGCCATGGCTTTGAGGGTTTAAGGCCAGAGGGAAGCTCTGGCCTTGTGTGCAGCCAGGGAGTGCTGGGGGTGCCCACAGGGCCTTTCTGGTTTGTAATTCTCCCTCATCCCCTCCCTGGGGCTCTGTCCCCCCAAGGGTGGGTTACAGCCCCAGGGCAGCTGCTTCTGCTCCCCCTTGGTTTTGGTGCTGAGCCTGAAGGAGAATAAAGATAAAATGTGCTGCAGAACCAGCACTGAGAGGAAAGGGTGTGAGCTCCCAGCTGCTTCTGCTGTATTTCAGTGGTTAGAAGGCAGCAGCTCCTCTGGACCATCCATCATCCACAGACTGTAGTGAGTAAACCATCAAGGTGGACAATTTAACATTTACCCTTTAACTGGGGGTAGCTCAGTTGAGAAATCTAAAAATAAAATGTAAAAAAAAAAATATCTAAAAATAAGCAAATTAAAAAAAACCAAACCCAACAACCCACCCACAAAACAAAAAAGCAAACAAACAGCTCACATGTGATTTCCAGAAGGATAAACTGTTCCCTTTCCATCCCTCAGACCTAGAGGGAAGGTCAGACACAGCAACACTTCCCAGTCAGTCAGCAACAGAATGAAGCAGGTGCCACCAGGAGCACTTCCAAAAACCCCAGGAAACTGGTGTTTAAGGAAAAGCAATAATCACATCACCCCAAGGCAGCAAGGAGAGGGTTTCCTGCCACTACAGGAGGTGCTTTCACCCCTGGAGGCCCCTCCCCAGCTCAAGAGTTTCAAATCCCATTGATTTTCACCTCTCACTGGTGCTGGTGCCATCCTGGTGCTGGGATTGCTCACTCCATGGAAAATCACTTCTTGCCATGGAAAAACCACAAAAATCTTGTGTTAAAGAGGGAGAGGACGTGGGGCCAGGGGCACTCTTGTGCTGCCCGTGGAGAGCTGCTGGTGATTTCCTCCTGGCAGCAGGAGCAGCTCAGGCAGAGCCCTGCCAGGGCTCCAAAATTCACAGCCATGAGCATCAGCACCCCCCTCACTGCTCCCCTCCAATTCAATTTTACACTGAGATGTTCCAGCTCTGTCTGTAGCTCTGGCTGGTTTTCCACAAATGGGGCTGCTCTTTCTGGTGTTTTTTTTGTCTCAGGTCAGAGCAGAGCAGGTAAAGAAAGCAAATCCCAGACTCCCAGAACTGTTTGGATTTCCAGTCTGGTTTCCACCCCCTGCCAGGGCAGGGACCCCTTCCACTAGACCAAGTCCCACCCCACCTGCTCAAATCCTCACAAATTTGGAGACCAAGTCCCACCCCACCTGCTCAAATCCTCACAAATTTAAAAAACCTTTTTATTCAAAGTGCATCTTCAGGGCCTTTTAGGGCTGATGGCTCCTCACCTTAAGAGACTTCCTTAATTTTGGGGCTGCCTGACTTGCTGGGGGGACCTGAAGCAGGGTGTGAGTTTGGGGTGACGCTGGGCTGTGCTGGCACCTTCCTCCCTCTGCCCCCAGCCACACGGAGGGCTGGCATCCAGAATTGCTGCTGGGAGCACCACGGGGCCAGGGCAGCTCCTGGTGACACAAGTGCCTTTCCTGGGGGTCCCTGTGGCCCTGCCAGGGAGCCTCCTGGGCTGGGGGGGGCAGGGCTCAGCTGGGTGGACACCTGGAGCTGCCCAGAGCCCGGGGGATCCTCTGGGATCCCTCCTTCCCCAGGAGTGTCTCGGGGAGCAGTTTTCACCCCGCTCTTGGCCAGCCCCAGGAGCTGCTGCAGCAGCCTGGAGGCACGGGGACAGTCCCCAGGGGACGTGGGAGGTGTGGGGAGGGGACAGACCCTGTCACCCCTGTGCTCCTCCTCCTCCTCCTCCTCCTCCTCCTCCTCCTTCCAGCTGCCATCCTCTCTGGAGCCAGCAGGAGCCCTGACACCTCTGGGTGAGGCCAGGAGAGTTATTTTGGAGGGAATTGAAGGCGGGTGAGCATCATCTCCTGAGCCCTGCAGATCAAGGCACCTCAGCCCCCAAACCCCTCTGCCCCACCCAAGCCCTGAGCTCAGAAAACCTCCTGGAGCACTGGGGCATCCATCCTCCCAAAACTGAGCATCCAGGAGCAGCCAGCTCCAGGTGGGCATTTCAAAAGCAGTTTTCTCTCCTTTTGGCACCAGCTGGTCACACGCAGAGCCCAGAGGCAGAGCTGGGGCTGCTCTTTGTGGGGGCTGGCCCCAGCTGTGCAGGGGTGGCACAGAGGGGACAGGGACACCTCGGCATCCCAACGCTCCTGCAAAAGGCTCCTTTTTTAATCACAGCAGAAGAATTACTCTGTCTCCTTAGATTTGCCACCTGGTAGGAGGAGCTGATGCAGGACAGGCACCTTCCCAAGGGAGGGTGACCCATTCCAGGCCATGAGAGGCTCCCATTGCTCCAAGGCTGAGTTGAGGAAGGAGATTTCGCTGTCTGTGGGGTCTGTAACCGTGTGCCCTTAGTCAGTAGGTGAGTAGATGTTGCTGCCCGTATCTATCTCCCCTACCCAGTTGCTACGTGTGAACAAGTGTATTTCTCCCCAGTGTTGTGGGTTCTGCCTGTGGTGACACGAGGATGGAAAGGCAGGGATGACCTCGAGCTTCCTTCTGTACAGGGTAGAGAGGAAACCTGGATCGGTCCGAGGCACCGCTTGTAACTACATTTGTTCAAGAAATGTCATCTTAACCCCAAACTGTTGACACTTTATGCATGTGCTAATTAAATTTAAAATTTAAAAAAAAAAGGAAAAGAATTAATAAAGATTTTAAGAGGTTACAGTAGATTTGGGTTTGGCTTTTTGTCGGCTTGTGCTTTGCTGTGAGTTAATCAGCCCTGTGATGCTCCCTGCTCTGTTCGAGGCCGGGGCATGGAAGGAGCAGCAGAAAGCTGTGATCTCTCTAAAAACCCTCATTTGGAGAATCAAGCCCTCAAAGATCAGTTAATTCCCCAGGGTGTTTAATCCCTGACTGCCTGGGCAATCAGAGGGCAGGGGAAGCTCTGTCTGTGCTTGGAGGAGCAGCAGGAGCTGTTCCTTCCCAACCCCTCCGTGTCTCCAGCAGCTCTTGTGCTCATCCAGCTCCTCCTGATCCCAGGGGAAACAGAGATCCCGGTGAGGGAAGGCAGAGACCTGCTCTGGACTCTGAAATAAAAACACAAACACACAGAGCATGGCACATACCTGGGACAGCAGCCCAGATCTTCAAAGGTTTTAATTTTACCCCACGCCCCCTCCCCAGATTTTTGGAGAACCTCTTGACAAATCACTTTAACAGTTTTATTTACAGTAATAAAAATAAATTACTCTTACAGATGAATGTATAATATTATACACAATAGAGATACAGTGCAATAACAGCATTGATTTGTTTTCACTCGTTCATAAAGTGCATCGAAGGGGCTTGATTTGACCATAACTGCATGATAACTGTACATTTCCTTTGAGATCAGCTTTCCCAGCCAAGTTTAAAGGCTCACGACAGCACTGACAGCAAACAAGGCGCTGTCCTGACTGCTGTGGGGTGGCCTCGTTCCTGGGAGGTCAGGTGGCAGGGAATGGGGTGATTGATTCCCCTGGTCTGTGCTGTGGCAGGAGCCCCAGGGGTGAGCACGGAGCAGGCTCTGCCTCTGCCGGGGTTCCTGCTGGGCTTGGCCACCAGGAACTCATCCCTGCCTGGGGGCTGGAGGGTTCCCTGTCCCGGGAGGACGCTCTTTATCCTGGGGCTGGTGTGCTCTGACCTGCTCCCAAGGGACAGCAGCCTGCAGCCCGTCCTTGTCCCTGTGCTGCAGCGCCCAGGGCTGGAGCCCCTGCCCAGCTGGAATTTCCTGGGAGGAGCCAGCTGTTTTCCAGCTGTTTTCCAGCTGTTTTCCAGCTCCCAGAGCCTGCAGTGAGACCATAAACCTGTGCTTGTGGTGTCAGTGGCCAGGGACACGAGGTGCTGTCAGTGCCCCTCAGCAGGGAGGGATCACCCTGGAGCCCACTCAGCTGCTGGCTGCTCCAGGCAGGATTCCTGAAGGAGCTGGAGACAGCTCACACCCCTCCAAGGCAGGGCCTGAAGGGCCCCACACCGCCCTCAGAGTGGGGTGTTCCTGCTGAAAAGCCCCTTTCCTCTCTGTGCTGCTCTGTGCTGCAGTTTTCCAGGGAATGGCAGAGCTCTGTTCCCTGGAATCCAGGGACAGGTTGGGGCGCTGGGGGGGTCTTGCAGGGGGAGCTGCACTGACAACAGAAGAGCTACAGAGGGTCCAAGTGGAGCTGCCTCACCTCACCACGAGGGGAGGCTGAGGAATTACAAGGAAATACCATGTGCATCCAACAATTATTCCCGACAATTAGAAGTGAACTGTTAATTCTTCATTAGCAATGATGTGGGTCTTGATGCTGGTCAGGACACACCAATACAAGTGAGTACCAATGGCCTTTTAAAAGGTCTGCCCACCCCAAATTTGATGCTTTTACAAGAAAGAGATACTTCATCACCTAATGAGAACAGTAATGGTTTCTTGGGGGTTCATTCCAGGTTCAATTAAAACTCTTTGATGTGAGCAGACTGGAGCTGCCACATCAGGACTGAGACCTTGGAATCTTTACTGCTGGTTACTGACATGAAGCTGGTTAAAGAGAGACATTTTCACTGCTCAGAGTCCCAAACTGACCAAAAGGGAAAAGGAAAAAAGGAAACAAAGCCCAAAATAAAACTAAGCAGCTTTGTTGGTAGAATTTATACATTTTAATAGGGTTTTTTGTACTTTTTTTTTAATTTCTCATGCTGGGGCAGGGACGAGAGCTTGTTGTAAATGCACAAGCTCCCCCCAGCCCTGGCACATCTCCACGAACCTCAGGGCAGCTGTGGTTACATCCCACCCCACGGTGGCCCTGGCCTTGTCACAGTGTATTTGAGGAATGTTTGCTCCTTCTTTCCTCCTCGCCCTCTCCACTCAACCAGCCAAGCACCAGCACCAAAAGCTTTTCACCTCTACATTCTGCTGGCCACCAGCTCGTGGTGGAAAAGCCAAAGGCACCCAGAAACCTGTAAATAAATCAGCAAATAAGCACAGATTCATTTCCCTGGCTGTGTTAATCCCTGCCGCAGGCTCAGGGCTGGTTGGATGCCACCTGTAATTACTCAGGACCAGTTCTCTGCCCATTTCTGCTGCTGTGGATCCAAACCAGCTGCTGGAGAGTCCAGAAGTGACAAGAGTCCAATCCCAGCCTGGCTCTGGCCTCTCATCCTTTATCAAAAGCTCAGAGTTTGAAGATGCAGTGGCAAGGTCCTGGCCAGGGTGAGGACAGGGAGTCCTTCCCAACCAAAGAGCAGCAGCCCTCCCCAGGCAGCTCCAGCTCCCACCCGGGGGACTCTGTGGACATCAGAGGACATCTGCAAATTCCCAACAAGCCAAAGACCCCGTGCTTTGCAGGACTGCCACCGTTCCCTTGTCTCAGCTGAAAAGCACAGTCATTAAATCAGAGGCTTCCAGAGCCCTCAGTTTTACAGAGATACAGAGTCCCAGGTGGAGGAGGCCTCCCAGCACATCCAGCACCAGGAAACGTGGAGCACTGGATGTACTCCAGTTGCTCTGTGTCCTTCTGGTGGTGCCCAGGAGGTGGAGAGGGGCTGCTGGGCTCTTTTCACCGAGTTTTGGATCCTCAGGGAATCCACAGAGCATCCACCAGCAGGAAACCCCATTTTGCTTTTGGTGGTTCCCTCACCACTGGTGCCTCATCCACATGGGATTCCATCACATTCATGGGAGCTGCTCCCTCTTTATGGCAGCAGAACGCCATCCTAAAGCCCTGAATTCCATCCTAAACACCCCAAAATCAGCCCCAAGCACCAGGACGTTCCCACCCTGCACACAGCAAGGCTGCCTCAGCAAGCGATTTCAGGTTTTAAATCAGCTTTCCTGGAGTTCAGCATGGGGAGGCTCCAAAATCCATCAGCCCCTGATGTCCAACATTGCCACTCCAAAGTTTCCCAGTAAAAGGTTTTCTCTATGGCAAACAAAACCAAAACAAAGGCAAAGCTCTGCAGGAAAGGTGCAGTAAAATGGTCAGAGGTTTCCACAAGGCAACGCGTGGCAGGTGAACCTAAACCTCCTTATCCTCTTCTTCACTTCTCCTCATTTCCTCTGATAAAACAGGAGAGGAAAAACAGCAAAAACAACACCTGGAAATTGCACTATTTTTATTTAGGGGAATGACTGTAAAAATGCCAATTTATCAAAATGGGTTTTTTTTAGAGGAGATTTCTTAAGACTTTTCCTGAAACCTGACAAGAGTTTTTAGCAGCTTCCATGGGCAGTTTTAACATCCCAAAGAGAGAGGTGCTAGACCATTGCACAAAAAGAAATGAGATCCTTATTTTACAGGAATTCTGAGCATGGAATAGGCTCGTGCCACATCCTGGAGCTGACTGTGAGCTGGGTCGGGGCACTCAGGGACCAGAACTCAGAGTTTGCCTTTGCCAAAGGGGCTCTAAAAGTGTCTGGGTGAGCCCCAGGGAGGACAGCCCCACCTGCCCTTAACCTCACTCTGGCAGGGGCTGTGTCCTCAGCTCAGCTCCTCACATCCCAAATCTTTCTCCTCTTGCTGTGGAAAAGAATCACAGGGAGAATTTTTTTCATTGATCCTCATTTGACTTTGGTGAAGTTTACCAGTGTATCCCTCAAACTGAGACACATTTTATGTAAGCAGCTAAACTCCAAAAAGAACATTGTTAAAATCAAGCTCTTCAGCAAGGGGGAATTTACTGGTAAGCCAAGAAAATGCAACTTTTTTTTGTGCCAAGGTTTCTCTGGAGCTGATTAGTTAAACTACCTTTCATCTAAAGATACAAAATGAGCTGCCCAGAGAAACAAATCCTGACTTCTAGCTAGGGTGTTGTATAAAAACATTTCAAATGTTCACAATGTTTCAAAAAGGGTTTAAGCTATTGAGTTTTCACACTGAGGAACTGCAGGGACCTTGCTGCACTTAAGAAACCAGAAGAAACAGAATGAGTAAAGTGTTTGTATAAATATTAGTCTTACATATATATTTACTTTAAAACTTACACTGATTCCACATTGTGCCAACTGCCCATTCTCCAAGGTATTCATCAGAGAAAGGAAATGGAAAAAAAACCCCAAACCCACAAAACATAAAAACTCCAAGACTGGCCACCTCTCACAGGCAGACAAAAAGTCCAAGCCCAGGCACCCTTGGGAACCTCAGAGCTTTCTCTTGTGCACTTAGCTCCGAGGAGCCAGAGATTCATTGACAGACCCAGGGACAAAACCCACCTGGATCTGCCTGTACCCAGCCAGAAAGTGCCTCTGTACCCTCTGCAGCCACACACAGCAAGAACATTTCTTCCACTATCACAGACTCACGGAATGTTACAGGTTGGGAGGGACCTCAGAGCCCACCCAGTGCCCCCCCTGCCATGGCAGGGACCCCTCCCACTGTCCCAGGCTGCTCCAGCCTGGCCTTGGGCACTGCCAGGGATCCAGGGGCAGCCACAGCTGCTCTGGGCACCCTGTGCCAGGGCTGCCCACCCTCACAGGGAACAATTCCTGATTCCCAATATCCCAATATCCCACCCATCCCTGCCCCCTGGCAGTGGGAGCCGTTCCCTGTGTCCTGTCACTGCTCACCTTTGCCCGAGTCCCTCTCCAACATCACAACAATTTCTCTACAGCAAAGCAGAATATTTGGGTACCAGACCCAGCTGCTGGAGGGTGTCCCAAGCCCCCCATGCCAGGACCCCGGGCAGCACCCCCCTGTGCCCGGAGCCACCCCGGGTGTCCCACCCCGGCCCTGCCCCCTCTCGGGGGCTTGCTGGGGTCTCCCTTCCTCTGTCAGTGAATGCACGATTCCACCTCCCGGCCAAAAGCAAGCACAGGAAAAAGGACACTTCATCGCGGCCTCACGGACACCACAAAGCACGGCACACAGCACGGGGGTGTCGGGGCTGGCGCTTCTCCCAGGTAAAGCGGCAGCATCAGCAACGACACCGCGGTGACAGAGGCTCCTCTCTCGGGGACTCCAGCAAGCCGGAGCCCTCTTTGGATGAAAACCCCACCCCATGTAAACAACTCGCGTGGAAGGGGGGGAAGCAGCACCCCACTGCCCGGCTGGACACGGAGAGCCCTTCCTTGGCCTCCCGGCTTTGGGGTGCAGGGCACCCCCGCTGCCCTCACCTCGCCGGCGCTGCCCCGGCCACATTTTCGGGGGGAGGTGGGGGGGGAAAGAGGGAAAGATTCCCTGGGCGCCCCCACCCCTGCGACAGCCACACCTAGAGTGTCTTCCAGCCGCAGCTCCTCCAAGCTGCTCCAGCCCCAGCAGTGCCCGGCTCCGCTGCCCGCGCTCCCCGGGCCGAGCTCTCCTCCCCTTTATTGCATAGCATCGCAGGCCCTGAATGCGGGGGTGGGCAAGGCAACCCCGCGCGTGGGGACCAGCCCCGCCGGGGGACGCGACACCTCCCTGCCCGCCCCCCTCCTGTGGCTTCCCATGGGATGTGGGACCCCCCGCTGCTCCCCTGGCTCCTTACCCCGAGAGCAGACAAACGCCATCGTGCGAGGATCCCTTTGCTTTGCTTTGTCTTTTTTTTTCTTTCTTTCTTTCTTTTTTTTTTGGTGTTTTGTGTTTTTAAATAAAAAATAAAATGTGTAAGAAAATAACATTTCTAAAGGAAACCATTATCATTCTACTCTCTCTCTTTCCTTTTCTCTTTTGCCTTTTTTTTTTTCTCTCTCTCTCTCTCTTTTTGGCCATCTTTCCATGAAACGAGATGTGCTGACCGGGGAGGGGACTCCTCCCGGCAGGAGACAATAACGACAGAGGGGGGAAATAGAAGGAGCAGGAGAGCCAGCGAGCACCTCTGGCTCCGTGCTCAGTCCTCACACGTCGCTGGATGTCCTTGGTCTGGAGGAGAACGTGGAAGGGATGCACCCGCAGCAGGCCAGCCAGAGCGACTTCTGGATGTCCGGGTTCCTGAAGGCGTAGATGATGGGGTTGATGAGCGAGTTGCAGGTGGCGGGCAGCGCCAGCGAGTAGGTGTACACCGCGGGGTAGCTGGAATCGGCCACCAGCGAGTAGATGGCGAAGGGGATCCAGCACAGGGCGAAGGTGCCGAGGATGAGCGACAGCGTGGAGAGCCCTTTGCGGGTGGAGGTGGCCTGCGCCGTGGCGATGAACTGGTGCTGCACGGCGATCTGCTGGGCGTGCCGGAAGGCGATCTTGCAGATCTGCAGGTAGAGCTGCATCATGAGGGCGAAGAGCAGCAGGAAGGTGACGGCCAGCACGGCCGCGTTGTCCTTGGTGACGGGCCGCAGGATGCTGCAGGAGCTCTGGTCCCGCAGGCAGTTCCAGCCCAGCAGCGGCAGCAGCCCCACGCCCAGGCACAGCAGCCACATCAGCAGCACCATGGCGCAGGTGAAGCCCAGCGTGCGCTCGCTGTGGTAGGTGAGCGCGTTGTACAGCGACAGGTAGCGGTCCACGGTGATGGCCAGGAGGCTGCAGACGGAGGCGGAGAAGGCGGCCAGCAGCAGCCCCGCCGCCGCCAGCTCCGCCGCCTCGCTGGGCGGCCGCAGCAGGTAGCGCACGGCGAAGTTGGCCACCAGCCCCAGCCCGGCCAGCAGGTCGGCCAGCGCCAGGCTGCCGATCAGCAGGAACATGGGCGCCCGCAGGCTCGGCGTGTAGAACAGCACGGCCAGCACCAGCGCGTTCTCGCCCGCCACCGCCGTGCCCGTGGCGCACAGCGCGATGTCCCAGGGGCTCACGGACCCCGCGGCCGCGGCCCCGCCGCCCGGCGCCGCCGTACCGGGCCGCCCCCGCCCGCCGCATCCCCGCCAGCCCGACTGCGGCTTCCCTGGCACCGAGCCCCCCATCCCCGCCCCACACGCACCCCTGGGCGCTATCTCCCGCCGGGCTGAGGCCGAGCACGGCTCATCACCGCGCTGCCCGCAGCCGCCTCCGTGCGCCCGGCTCCGTGCAGCGTCCGCAGCCACTGCGCACCCGGCGAGGAACCGGCCGCCCCCTCCTCCTCCCCTCCCCGGGGCACGGCCACCTTTGCTACCTATTTATAGCGCAGCCCCTCAGCCCCCCCCTCCCGCAGCCCTTTCTTTTTTGCGTGCAGTGAGTAAAAATAAACACTATTAATAGGCCAGCGCCCGTATGCGGAGCCGCTGATGGAAGGAGAAGGCAGCGGCAAGGAACAGCCTACGTTAAGTTTCTCCTTCCTCCCCGCCTTTCCCTCCTTTGGAAAAGGCTGGTGCGAGATGCTCCCGGCCGGCGGAGCATCCTGCCGTGCCCGGAGGAGTGAATCCCCACGCCGGGGTGGGCAGCCGGGGTGTGAAGGTCGGGGCTGTGCCCGCAGCCCGCTGCCATCCCCCGCCGCCACCATCGCCCCTTCCCGCATGCAGCCGCGCCGCCGGGGGTTGTTGTTTTACCTGGTTTTAATGCTCGAGGATCAGCTCGCTCCCCCCACCCCGTTTTTATTTTTTTCCTCGCCGGTCCTTCCAGCCCTTGGTGCGAAGCCTCATTCCTCGGCGAGCATCGCTAATAGCGTTGGCAGAGAGCTGGCATCGACTTGCACTTAATATTCCTGCCCCATTGGATCTGCTGATAAATCTCAACTCTGACGTCAAAGTCTTCACTTATATTCATGATCCAAGTCTGTGAATCAGAGCCGCTGTGATCAGAATAACAACGAGCCCGGCTCCCCGCTCCACATCCCCTCGCACACCCGCGGGCGCGCCCGCCCCGTTCATTCATCAGCCTCAGCTCCCGCCGCCCCGGCGCACCTCCCCAAGGTCGGGCCCGCTGCACCTGCGTCCTGCGGATGCAGCTTGGGCACCGGCCAGCCCCGGGCGGCTCGCAGGGTTTATTTTTACCGCCTGTGCCGAGGGACGCGGGGATGCGAGGGGAGGGCGGCGATCCGGGGCCGCGCTCCTCAAGGACAATGCCCAGGACAGCGGCACCGGCTGAGGCTGCTCGGGGATCCCAGCCTGGGCCAGGGGCATCCCTCCACAGGGAAACACCGCGCCCCGGAGCCTTCGCCCCACACGGGCTTCCCTCCAGCCAGCGGAAAGCTGGGATGAGGAGGAGCCCGCTGGAATCGGGACCTGCCCAAGGACGCTGGGTATGGGATCTGTCCCCCTCACCGCAGCACCCACCCATCCCCAGAGCTTCCTCCCCGACTGTTTGGGAGAGGAACAGCCTGGAAAGGAACAAATCCCAAAGACACGATTATTTTTCCAGCTATAAATGGCTCCGTGATTCATCTTGGGAGCAGGATCATCAAAGCAGGGATGCTCAGCTCCTGGATCCGCAGGATTTCAGCTACACCTTCTCCCCTTTTTCCTACTCGTTTCATAACACTCCAGCTTCCCTCGTTCATCCCCCTCTCTCTTCCAGGCTGGAGCAGCCAGCTCAGCGCTGGGGAGGATTTCCAGCTCCTGATGTGCAGAGATATTTAGGTGAACAGCAGCGATCCTGGCTGAACCCAACCGCCCCAATTTGGAGCATCTGTGATGCTAATCGGGCCAAGCCCCATCCCCGGGACGTGAATCCTCATTTACCTGGGCCCGCGTGACCGAGCGGCAGCGCAAGGGGCGGAGAACCCGGCGAGAGCTGAATGAATTCGCTCCCGCCGCCGGGAATTACGCACGGCCGGGGAGGGAGGCGGCGGAGCGGCTCTGCCCGGCCGGCCCCGGCCAGGAGCGGGCTGCGGGACGGGCAGGCAGCGCTGGGGACACCGGGGATGCGCCGGCCGGGCGTGGGGGCAGAGCCCCCCCAGGACGGGCCGCGGAGGGGCTGAGCAGGGATGTCCCCGCTGTCCCCAGCCCGCGGCACCGGCAGCAGGGCTGGGCGAGGATGGGCACACGCACCCGGCCCTTGTCCCCTGGGGCTGCTCCTGGCAGGGACACGCCCGATCCAGAGGGTCCCGGCTGATCCCAAACCCCTCGGCCCCCCTGCTCCGTGCAGCATCCCACCCTTCGTGCCCTCTCCCTGCCGAGCCCTCAAACACCCGGCGCCCCACGGCAGCCCCTGCCCTCCCAGCTCCTCCACATCCCACCACAAGCTTGCCACAATCCCGGGATGTTTTTCCTGTGTCCTACAGGAACACCAGCCCCCGGCAGGTGTTACCCCTCTTTCCATACACACATCCCAGTGGATTTCAGCCACTGCTTGTCCCCCTGCCCAGGGAAGAGCAGCCCCGTGTCTCCAATGAGATTTTTGGGGGTTTCACCTGTGCAAGGGGCTGCAGTGCATTGGCAAAGCACCGGCTGGGGTACCCCAAGAATGCTGAGATTTTTCTGGTGACAAAAATGACATTATCTGGCCCCTTTTAAACCAGGGCTTGCTGTCCCCAGAGCAGCCCCATTGCACATGAGAGGACAGGACTGCACACCCTGTTTTCAAGGCTTGAGAGTCTACTTTTTGAAGTTGTATTCAATGTTCTGAGCTCCCTGAGTAGCTGCAAGACCATTATGGGAATATTCCTGTATTAGACATAGGAGTTTATCTGTATTTAAATCACAGACTCAATAGAGAGGAGCAAAGATCAAAGCTAAGCAAAGACACAAGCCTGGTGCTGTAACTACAGAGCAAGAGGCCACCAGCCTCACCTGGGAATGCTGTTCAGCATGGAAAAAGTCTCCCACCTTCATTCCTCATCATCCTCCTTGGATTTTGGCCCTTGGGAGAAAGCTCAGTGCTGGACAAGGCAGGTTTTCCTGTGGCACTGCCCTGTGGGGGTTCTGGGTGCAGGGCTCGACCTGGGGTTCATCCTCCCTTGGAATTTGTGCTTTTTTTGCTTTAAAAAAAGTGGGTAACAAGTTAAAACTGGGGTGGGGTGGCAACCACTAATGACGTGGTGACCCAGGCCCAGCCCACTGGGAACCAAAGCTGGAACAAGGGCTGCTCTTTAAGGGCACACTGGTGGTACACAGGGATAACCACAACTCCAATTCTCCACCATTTTCACCTCCACGAGTATTAAAATCAGCTTTACCTCTTTAGGGAAACATCATCACCTCCCATCAGCATCCCACCAGCTTCACCCACCCCAGCTGCCACTCCTCTGGGAGCAGGCTGTGGCTGAGCTGGCAGACGCAGGAGCTCCCTGCCCTGTGCCAGGCTCAGAGCCACGCTGTGGAACATTCCCCCACATTCCATTTCTCCCTTTTCCGCAGCCAGCGGATCCAGCCTCCTTCCAGCACCTCCGCTCTTCCCTGCTACTCCAACGGCTTGAGGAGCTCGGAGCAGGAAAAGCTCAGCTATAATTAGCAGTGCTGACTAATCAGGGTGGCAAACAAGCTCCCGGAGCCCGTCAGCCTCCCCAAAACGGGGCCGTGGGGGGCTGCGCTGCTGGGAGCCCTACATTCAAAGGCTTTGCATAATTCCTGGTGGAAACGAGGCCATTTTCTCACTGCTGCCACTGGAAAGATGGGAATTCTCCTAGAGCTGCTCCAGCTGCAGCATCCCAGCCTGGTGGGAAGAGCCAGGGCTCCGTGCTGGGTTGGGGTGGTGGTTGAGGTGCCAAAGGCAGGCACTGGAGGAGCTGCAGGATGGCAGGCAGGAGTGTGGCTGATAAAATGACCCACCTCTGTGGAAAAGCAGCTGGTTTGCCTGAAGATCCTCTCTCCAGGTGGCTGGAATGGGCCCCTTCCAGGTCCTGGCTTGCAAGGGTGGCCTCTGGCACCCCCCTGCAGCAGCACTGCTGCAAACCTGACTTCACCTCCTGGAGAGCCACCAGAGGATCTTTGGCTCTCCCAGCAGAGGGAAAACCTTCCCGCCCTCTTCCCTCTGGGCTGTCCAGCCTGGGGACAGTGGGGACCCCGTGTCCCACTGCCCTGCTGCTGCTACACGTGCAGGGAACATTCCCCACTTGGGGGGACAGTGCCCGGCTGTGCCAGCAGGGAAGGAGCGATCCCAAGGCTCACTCCCACTTCTCCTCCTGATTGCCACCAAACAAACACTCAGGCCAAGCCAGGGGGAGGATTTTGCTCCTTCCATCAGTGATATCATCCCCACACAAATGGTTTTGCTCCAAGTCCTTTCCTGAGCCAGAGGGACATGTTTTGGAGCACCTTTGCTGGCACATGCCGTGTCACCATATGTCAGTGAGCAGGGCTTCTGGGAAAAGGGTTTGTTTTTTGTTTTTTGTTTTTTTTTTTTCCCCAAAATAAAGGGTTTTGCACTGTGTTTTACTCCTTCTCCCAAGCTGTATGTGCTGCTCTGGCTGGGTGCCTCATCAGGAGTGACTGTTTCCCTAAACTGCCATTCAGCTATAGGGAACACTGGGAGCAGGCAGAATATGAGGCAAAATATCTGGCAAAATATGAGTGTGATAATTAATAATTAACAATAACCCAATTTGCCTGATGTGGCATGGAGGTAAGGAAGGTTTTCTAGGGGTTTAGATGGGGAAAAATAGGAAAGATCCTTAAGAGAAATAGAAAACCTGGAGGATTTTGCATCGGAGTGCTGGGCATCCCTCCCTGCTGTGCCCCTGCCACCTGCTGCCACCAAGGGGAGTTTTCCAAAACCAGGCTTGGAGTGAGCTGCCCTGGAGCACCAAACGCTGGAGGCACGGCAGAGAAGCAGCTCCGAGCACCAGGATGGTCCCAGCTCTGTGTGGAACAGCCCTCGGCTGCCCCAGCCAGGCACACACCAGCAGCAGCAGGAACCCACGGGCACTGAGTGTGGAATCCATGCAGGGATGGATTCCTGCTCCATTCAACCCCTGAGCCCCCTGGTGATCCCTCCTGGGGGACTGCACAGGGCAACACGAGGTTTTCCATGGGGAAACCCCCCTGTGGTGGCCCTGGAGGCACCTCCAGCCTCCCCAGCTCCCTTCCTGCTGGGCAGGAAGGATTTTGGCTTCCAGAAATCCTGGGGAACAAATTCCCAGCTTTGAAGAGGAGCACCAGGCAGCTCGACACCCCCATGCTGGTTCTCTGTATTTATTGGTTTTAACTGGGGTTTCTGCCACTGAAACAGGATCCAGCCACAGCACTGGGCTCCCCTCCTGAGCACGGGCACAGTGCTGGGAATCCGCCTGGGGAGCCACAACGCTGGATCCAGAGCCCTGCTCTCCAGCATTGGCTGGGTTAGGACATCACCCAGAAAAGGCCACAGCTGCTGGCTGGGAGTGAAATCATTTCCACAAAGCAAGTGCTTGGCTTGGAAAAGACCTGTTTACCTAAAGAGAGCCATGAGTGGGGCTTGCCAGCACCGTGGCCACATCCCAGCCCTCAGCCTGAGCCATACCCACCTGGATTTGGGGGGTGGAAGTGCCTTTCCCTCCCTGGGCATTGCAATTTCTCCTTCAGCACCACTGTCCAGAGCTGTCTCAGCACTCGGGGATTCCCCCAGGATAAAAGAGAAATGTCCAGGAGTGTGAGCACCCAGCCAGAGTGGAGAGCTGCTAAACATCCTGGGAATCTGCCTTCTCCATCCTCCAGGCTGGGGTTCAAAGCAGGGGGGATCTCTGGTCCCACAGGAATTCCCTCTGCCCGGGGGTTTCACCCAGAGCTGAGCTGGGCCTCTCCCCTGGTGATGCTGGAGGTGGCTTGGCTGAGAAACATCCTCCCCCAGACCCCCACGGGTGAATTCATGGCAAAAAGGCACCTGGAGGAGGGAACGGGAAAGGCAGCAACAGGGAAAACCCTCCAAATTCCTTAAAACTGCTGAGTCTGAAGGGTTTGGGGGAGATGAAAGCAGCAGGACAGATGGGGAGGATGAGACCCAGAACTGCACCTTCCCACCCAGTTTTGAGCTGCTCCCCTGGGGTTTTTCTGATTTTTTTTGTTCCTCCTGAAAGGTCAGCTCTCTTGTCAGAGCTCGAAGTCACAAGCAGCATCCCCGACACGAGTGCAATCGTGTTTGATGAGTCACTTGTTTAACAGGAAGAGGCTGCTGGTTGCTATAGGGACGGCAGCAGAGGGGAGAGGATCCCTCCCTTACCCCGATCAAAGAGAAAAACGCAACAATTCCGGCCCAAACTCCCCTTTGCTGGAACTTTTTGGCACAGTTTGGTGCCCTGGCCGCAGGGATGGCCAGGCAGGTCCCTGAGCACGGGACATCCCGGAGTTTGGGGACATCACAGGGCTGGGAAAAGTCGAGGGAGGGCTCTGGATGAGCACTGGGCTTGGAGCTCCAGGGGTTTTGGGGTGACAGAAGGGGACCCTGCTGAGCTCTCCACCCCTCTTCAAGGCTTTTCCCTCTGTGGAAGGGAATCACAGCACTCCCGGGAGCGCCTGATCCCTCTGCTGCCCTGCTGGAAAGGTGAGGGAGCCGTGCCTGCAAACGCGGCCACCGGGTCCCCGAGGCCACCCGCCGGTGTCACCGTGACCCGTCTGCTCCGGCTCGGTGCCTGCCAGCCTCATCCCCCGGGTGCCGGCATCCCCAGCCGGGCTCCTCCGCCCCTCCGTGCCCGCCTGCTTCCCCCTTCCCCGGGATTCATCCCGCACTCGGACCCGGGGCGGCTCCCGGCTGCTCTTACAGGGACGGGGTGCGGGAATGTGCCGGGTCCATCCCTGCACCCCCTTCCCCAGATGCTGCTGTCCCCCAGCTCCTCATTAGGGAATCGCTAATTACCTCGCCACTGATCCTCGGCGCTTGTTGTGGCTGAGTTTGGCTCCGCTGCCGCCGGCAGGGATGCACTTTGCCCACTCGCACTTTTTCCTGTGGATCAGGAGAATTTGGTGCCTCTTGGTGAAACCTCCAGCCTTCAGCTGCGTTCTGCAAAAGTGTTTGCATTCGATCCCTCCTACGTGAGGGGTTTAGAGATCCTTCCTGTGCTCCCGCAGCTCTGGGTTTCAGAGAGGAGCATCTTCACCCCCCACAAATCCACTAGGAAAAATGAGAAGATGGCCCTGGGGAGACCCAGACCTCGTGGGGGCATGATGGTTCTGGGTGCTCTGATGCCACGGTGGCACTGCCAGCACTGGGGAAGGCTCTGTCCCCCCACTTCTGTCCCCTCCAAGCCACCACGGCCCCGCCAAACCCAACCTGGCAAATTCCCCGGGCATTTTGGGAGCACCACCGCCATGGAGGGGGGAGCACTGGAATTCCCTCTGCCCCACGAATCCCCTGGGGTGTCTGTGCCCACATCTGCCTCGCTGGGTGCCCGAGTTCCCCAAATCCTGCCCTGCTGGGATCCTGCATCCCAAATCCCCTTTGTTGAGTCCCTTCCCATCAAATCCCCCTTGTTGAGTGCCAACTCCCCGATCCTTTCTCAGCGAGTCCCCGGTCCCCAAATCCCGTCCTGCTGTCTCCCTGCACCCCAAGGTGCACAACCCCAGCCCTGGGGAAAGGAGAGATTCTTCACGACCCCCCAACCAAATCATCGCAGCCCTGTGCTTAATGAAATCCGACTCCAAATCATCCACCTTGGGGTCATCTGGGGCCGGGCAGTTCTTCCAGCGAGGAAAGCCCCTCGTTTTCCCCGTCGGGTGTTTCTTGAGGCACACCAGCGGTTCTTGACAGAGCGCAGCTCCCGGCTCGGCTCCGCACACGGATTCACGCCGGGACACGGCTATTTTTAGCTGCGTGGCTTTTTAAGAGAACAAAACCCCATCCAGGAAAACCATCGCGGGGATATTGGGAGAAACAAAGCAAGCCCGAGCTGCCGGTCCCTGGGAGCGCTCGCTGGAGCATCCCCGAGCCCTGGGGCGCTCGCAGCCCGACCCCCAGCCCAGCCACGGCAGATTTAGGGAAATGTCAGAGGTTTCACCCCAAGGCACCGGGTGTCGGCATTTCCTGGCTCTGTCAAACCGGGCACAGGGAGACCAGAGCATCCTCCCGGCGCACAGCCGGGTGCTGTGGCATTAATTAGTGCCTCAGCTCAATTAGGGCGTGGGGAAGGGGAGGGAAGCGAAGGCAGGGGTTGGCTTGTGCAGCACCCAGGGCAGGTGGGGCCACGGGCAGGACCCCCCAGCAGCCTGGCCCGACCCTCGGGGCTGTTTTGGGCTTGGAGCATCCCCGGGGCTGGGCTCCTCCCTGTGCCCCAGCAGGGCCACCCCAAGGTGTCCCTGGGAGCCCCTTCCTGCCTGGGCCAGGCAAATCCAGGGGTATTTTCCCCTCTAATTACAGCATTTTCATCCTCTAAACCTTTCCAGCAGCCAGAGCAGCACGGGGGTGGCACAGCCCGGGGCAGGGCTGGGTGCCGAGCCTGCCCCTGCTGCCCAGCCAGGAGGGAGTGCCCGGAGAAATGACCCCAAATCAGGGAGCTTGGGATACCACGGGTGCCCTGGCAAGGGGCAAAACCCTGCTGGGGAGCCGGGCTGTGCTGGGCAGGGCAATCTGCTCAGCAGGGTAATTAAAAAGAGAGTTAATGCACAGCAGGAGCCGCTGGAAAACCCCCGAGCCCGCCCAGCGCCCCATCGCTCCTGGCTCTGCACGGCTCTGGAGACAGCCCAAGTCAGGCTGGAGCGAGGGAAAAGGGGAAAAGAAGCAGCTCAGCTTCTCCCAGCACCTGAGGCAGAGGAGATGCCCTGGAGCAGGGCTGGGGACAGCCCAGCAGCTTCCAAATGGAGCAAAACACTGAAGTGTTTCACCTCAGCTTGTCCAGCCGATGGGAAAGGGAGGATTTTTACAGGTGTGGGTTGGAGCACACGGGTTTCAGCACCCAGGGATTCTCTGGGATGCAGGGATGGAACTTCCCAGCTGCCACAGGGAACAGCTGCTGATGGTGCAGCTCTGGCTGCCAAGAGCTCAAATCCACCAAAGATGCACAAGGGCAGGGGAGACCTCCCCAAACAGCCCCCAGCACGCTCGGAGGAACAGCAGGGTGGAAATGGATGGGCTGAAACCCAAAGCAAGGTGACTCCCCATCCGTGGAAGGGGCTGGATGGGGCTTGGAACAACCTGGGAGAGGGAAAGGTGTCCCAGTCCCTGGCACGGGGTGGAACGAGGTGATCTTTAAGGCTCTTTCCAAACCATTCCATGGCGAGTCCCTGGGATGGAGGAGGGGTCTGTGGGTCTGCAGAGCGGCTGCTCCGA
Source organism: Passer montanus (assembly GCF_014805655.1). Taxonomy (NCBI): domain Eukaryota; kingdom Metazoa; phylum Chordata; class Aves; order Passeriformes; family Passeridae; genus Passer; species Passer montanus. Next base: position 1,744,977 of record NW_024372813.1, read on the forward strand.
GGTTTTGGAGCAGGAATAGCGGGAGCAGAGCCGCTCCCTCCCGCAGATCCAGCAGCGCCGCTCTGCTCAGCGCTGAGCTGCAGTCGGTGACAGGAGCTGCCACTCCGGTCCCAGGGACTGTGACTAACCCTGAAACGCGCCCGGGGAAGGTGCAGGGGAGAGCAAACACTTCCTTTCCTCCCTGGGAAACTCCAGGAGCCACTTTGCAGCCTCGGGGAGCAGAGGACACCCGGCAGAGCTCGGGCAGGGGACAAGGAGCCGCCTCCCAGTCAGCCACGGCTCCTCCCAGTGCCGGCACTGGGAGCCCCGGCCGGAGGTGGCATCCCCCAGATCACGGCTGGGATGTCACCACACGCAGTCCCCCAAGCTCCTGCTCTGCCCTTCCCGCTTCCTTCAGCGTTTTGTTCCATCCCGCCCTCCCAGAGGATGCTCCCGCAGCCGCTGCCTCCCAGCACAGCCCTCCTGTCCCTGGGCTCTGTCCCTGGGCTCTGTCCCTGGGCTCTGTCCCTGGGCTCTGTCCCTGGGCTCTGTCCCCTCTCTGCTCCGGGCACAGCTCCTGTCCCTCCTGTCCCTGGGCTCTGTCCCTGGGCTCTGTCCCTGGGCTCTGTCCCTGGGCTCTGTCCCCTCTCTGCTCCGGGCACGGACACAGCTCCTGCTCCAATTCCTGCCCAGCATCGCACCCCGCTCCTTCCCCGCGCTGTTTCCGAGAGGTTTGAGCTCGGCTGGAGATATTTTTAGGAGGTAACGCGGTGCCAGCTCTCCCGGGAATCCTTCTGTCCCCGAGTCACTCTCTCGGAGCACTTGGCTCAGACTGGGAGGAAACAGCACGGAGAAATCCAAATCCAGCCACCTCCTCCCCTGGAAACTTTAATAAAACCAAAGCTTGGCTTTTCTGCTGGGTCTGAGGTTCAAGAAATTCCATTTCACCCTGGCTTGAGGTTCAGTGTTGTACCATCCACGAGAAACCAGGAGAAAAAAAAAAAGTAAAAATCTCCATTCATTTTTTCACTTTACTATTCCCTAGGGGTGAGTTAATAAAATAATTCCATTTTGCTCTGTCTGCTGGCTTCAGACATCCCACAATGCCCCTTCCCAGACCTGTCCCCACATCTCAGGGGACACCTGGCACCTGGAGGGGTCGGGGCTGTCCCTCATCCCCAGCAGCAGCAGGTCCCAGCCCTGCTTTGGCTCTTCTGAGCTGAAATGATGGCAGAGAATTCTGAAGGAATAAACTGGATTTTTTCCAGACTCGTGGCCTTTTGCTTGGAGAAATATTGTGACTCAAAATCTCAAAACGAGCAGTTAAATGCTTAAAAAAAAAAAAAAAAAAAGAAAAGAAGAGGACCTGGGGAGGATGGCCAAGATTAACCCTTTCCCTGATCACCCCCAGTGCTGCCTCCTGCAATTCCCTGAGAACTGGCTGAGGGTGGGAGCAAAGGGACCTGGAGCAGCTTCCAAATGGAGCAGAACACTGAAGCATTTCACCTCAGCTTGTCCAGCCGATGGGAAAGGGAGGATTTTTACAGGTGTGGGTTGGAGCACACGGGTTTCAGCACCCAGGGATTCTCTGGGATGCAGGGATGGAACTTCCCACCTGACCCAATCCCCACGACCTGCCAGGACATCGCTGTGCAGCTGATGCTTCCAAAATATCCAAATATTCAAATGATTTCAAATCATCCAGAAGGACCAACGCACCCAAAGTGTGGGGGATGCAAAGGAGCCCAGACAAGGAGCTCTCTGAGCTGTCACCAACGTGAGATTCCTGGCTAAACACATTTCCCTGCTGGCTTTCAGTGGGTTTATCCCACAAAGGTCTCCAAGAGTCCCAAGTGCCTCTGGACGCAGCTGGGCCTGCACTGACAGATGGGATTTCCCTTCCTTTGGGGCATAGCAACCCTGCAGCCCCAAGTGCCTCCGGACACAGATGGGATTTCCCTTCCTTTGGGGCATCCCACCCCAATCCCATCCCATCCCTCACAGCACTTCCCTGCCTTTTCCCTGGCAGGGATTCGCTGGAGTAGCTCCTCAGAGAAGGAAACAAAACCACTTAATTGAGCGCTAATTAGGGCACTTAATCACTACCAAACTCAGCTCCTGCTGAACTCCACCTGCGATTTCACTGAGCCGCAAACTTCAGGTGCATTTGGCCCCAGCCTCCCACGGGCTGGTGGCAGCAGCAGCCCCAGATTCAGTTCAGCTCTTGATGGCTTGGCCCTGGTAATTCCAGGCCTGAAATCCAAATAAATGTCTCTTTTCTACATCAAAATTCCTCACAGAACACATTCTGTTAAAGCAGCTCACTCCAGTTAAAAACCACCTGGGAAAAAAATGAACACTGGTAGGTCTGGGATGTTCCCAACCCCAACACAGCTCCCAAACCCCATCCTTGCCCTCCTGTCCTTGCCTGGGACTTGGAAATCACCAGGGAAGACCCAGCTGGGACTATCTGAATATTTTTAATTGATTTTACACCAGCTGAAATGTTGCAACCACTGCAGTGTTTTGTATTTGTGTTTGTTATTTGTATTTAGGAGCTTTTAAAACAACTGACAACCACTAAATGCACTCATTATTAGCAACTCAAATATTTAACAGCTGCTGCTGCTGTGTAATTAATTCATGCTTCCCTTCCCAGCTTTCCCTCTCCTGCGGGTGCAGAAACATCCCCCACACTCCAGCAGATCCAAAGAAGCACCACGAGGGAGGGGAGGGATTGGAAGGGACCCTAAGGATCATCCCAACCCACCCCTGCCATGGCAGGGACACCTTCCAACATCCCAGGCTGCTCCAAATCCCATCCAGCCTGGCCTTGGGCACTGCCAGTGATCCAGGGCACGCTGTGCCAGGGCTGCCCACCCTCCCAGGGAGGAATTCCCTCCCAATGTCCCACCTAAACTGCCCCAGTGTCACCTTGAGGCCACTCATCCTGCCACAAATGATGTGTAAAGCATTTCCCCCTGCAGCTTTGGCTGCAGAGCACAAGGACAGGGTTACCCTGGCACCACCCCAGTGCCACTGCTTCCCCTCCAACCCTCCCGGACACCTCCTCCCACCCGGGCTCTGCTCTGGCCCCGCAGGGCTCGCCCAGCCAGGCCGGCCTTGGCAGGAGCAGGAGGGAAGCAGAGCAGCAGCAGCCCCGAGGTTAATTAGTGCAGCACTTTACACGTTGGGAGTTAATTACGTTTCAGAGATTGTTTCCTTTTGCTAAATGCCGAGCCCACAATGGGAAGGTCTGACTTGTCTCAGGGGCCTTTCCCAGTCCATTTTCTTTCTCGTACCCATCAAATAGGATTTGTTTTAAGTACCTCCAAAACGGAGCTGGCACGGGGGCTGTAAAAGCCCCTGCTGGTACCCAGAACTGCTGAGCAGCACCAGCAGGTCAGAGAGCACCTCTGTGCTGCAGAGCCAAGGGCAGAGCCTCTCCACAAATGTGGAATTTGAAGCAAAATATCATTTCATAGAGAAATCATAACCACGGGATGGTCTCCACCCCCACTCCAGCAGAGGGTGTGGAGAGGAGCTGCAGGGACCAGCCCAGCTCCCAGACTCCAGCATCAGTCCTGCCCCAGTGGCACTCAGCTCCAACCACTTTGCTTTCTGCCCTTCTGGATTTGGTTGTTTTCTCCCAATTTCCAGGGAATGCTCTTCCTGCAAGTCCAACTCATGTTCACTGGAGTTAAAATTAGCTCACTGATTTATTTCCTGCTAAGGTGTGACCCAGCAGGACAAGGGCCAGACAGCATTTGGGATTTACAACGTGGTTTTACAGAGCAGCTGCCTTCTTCCAATCTCCCCTGCTCCTACTGCACTGTATTCCCATAAATTCCTCCTCACAGGACCCCACTTTCCTGTGCAAAGGTGAACTGCAGTGAACCACAACGAAATGAAAACCTGTCCTGCAGTGAACCTCAACAGCTCCAAGCACAGGCTCCTGCTCTTGCCTTTAAATGTCTCTGCTCCAGATCAGTCAGATGGTATTTGCAACAAAGGCTCAGGAAGCCCAAAACCAGGGGGAAGAGGGAGGAGAAATCCCAGGGAAAGGCAGCAGCAGAGCTCCAGGGGTGATGGAGGACCAGAGGCCCTGGGTAAGCTCTCCCTGCTGTGCCAGCACAGCAGTTACAACCTGACTCTGAATTATTCACTTCTCCTGCTCTGCCCCATTCCTGCACAGCTTGCAGGGATGCAAACACAGCAGGACCAGCATCCTCAGCCAGCCAGCAGGCTGGGAGAAGCTAAGGAGTGAAATTCAAGGAAAAGCCTCTGGCTGCTGTGGGTTTGATCATAATGACCTTTATTGGAGACAGGAGGGGTCATTTATTATACAGAAGTAACATCACACCATTCTCTTCCCATTTAATTCCTTTTAGTCTCCTTATAAATCTGTAGCAAAAGTGCACTTTGAACAGTTTTTAATCTATAGTATATATCTTTCAATATTATCTCTCAGTCAGGTATTTTATTTGTAAAAAGGTATCACCAGATATACAAAATACATGTCTAGTGTACTACATTACTTTTTGTATTTACTGTTTAGATTATTTTTAACTCAGTGCTCTCTTTTTTTTTCATTTTTTGCAAGACTCAGTGATGAGAGTCTTCTGGTGGCATCACCAGGAGAGGACTCACAGCTTGTGTGTGGAGAAGGGGAGAAGACTCTTAGCCAGGAACAATTGTCACACAACAGGAACAAGATGACAAGAACATTTGCTGCTGCTGCTGAATGTGTCTCTTAAAATGACAGTACTCTGTATAATAAAAAAGAATTAAAAAACCCAATGTCCATATTTGATCTTCTGGAAGAGATGCACCAGAATGGAAGCTGTACCCAGCTGGAATACAATGGCAATGGTTCATTTGCATTTTGAAGGCAGGAGTTAATTGCTAAACATCACCTTTGTGGTCATGAGAGGAAGGAACAGACACGGGCAGCACGAGGAGCTGTGAGATGCTGCTTTCCTGAGGACAGTGTTTTGGTAAAATATTCAATATCCTGCACAAGCCACAGAATTGCATAAGTTAAAGATCCTCAAGAACAACAAGCACTGGGGACAGGTGAGGGGCTGTGACAGCCACACTGAGGACACAGAGCTCAGGGACCCAGCAGAGCACTCACTCCCAGCTGTGACAGGCTTTGGCACAGCAACAGGACTTCTCCAAAAGAAACCTGCACGAGGTTTTCTGAGATTTCTCACCAACTTCCTCAGTCTTTTCTTCCTAGTTATCCTTGAGATTAGAATATATACACATAAGAGATAATTGCTTCGTTTCAGTCTTCAGCAGACCAACCATTTCCCCTGGGAAACAAGGCCTAGAGAGGTAAAACAATCAGAAGCATTTTAGGGGGTTGTGATTCCCAGAGGGGGACAAACACCACCAACAATGGCTGCAACACTGACCAGGTGATGTCTGCTGGCTTGGCTGGTTTTCCTTCTCACCTGTTCATTACCCTGAAGACTCAGAACCCCTGGATTAGCTCCCTAAACACCCCTTCCCCTGGCCAACCTTCCCAAGCAGTGCTGCTTCTGTGGATTAGCATAGATTCAAAATGCAACTTGCATCAGTTTGCTTGGAATTGAGTGAAATGTGGAACAGATCCTGCTTCAGAATGAGGGCACTTTTGGTTTATGCAACAGCTCCAAGAAAGGCTGGAATTCCCAACTTTTCTACAGCAGAGATGGTCTTTGACAGGTCAGGGCTGCTCTGCTCCCCTGGAGCCTGCAGCAACGGGGCCTGGAGGCAAAACTGCTGCTCCCAAAGGAAAATGCACAGCAGGAGAGGCTGCGTGTGGAGACAGTTCTCTGCCTTCTGCAGGAGAAACAGAACAGCACAAATAAGAGTACAAAAAGAAGCAGTGCTGTTTGTGTTCTCTAAACCCAAGAGAATGCACAATGGGGAGGTTTACAATGCTGCAGAGAGAAGGGTTTGTCTGCTTTTTCTTTATAAAAATTACAGACTTGACATTTCCAATATGTCTTAGCTTTGTACTGCTTCTCAAGTCTGAGTCACCAAAAATATCCAGCAACCAGCTGCTGCTCATATCCTAAAATATGCCTTCAGCTGACACTGAATATTGAAATCGTTCTGCTAAAATACAGAAAAACGATGGCAGAAACCAAGGTATAGCCTCAGGCCAACTTTAAATGGTAAAAATCCTACAATGCTACTTTGAAATCTCTTCTTGAGTTCATGAACAAATAAGCAGCCGGGTTTCAAGTAGAGGTAACACAGATTTTGGAAGATAGCACATTAAAAAAAAAAAAAAAAAGCCCAGAAAGAAAACTGGAACAAAAGCTCTTCTTGTTAGGGCAGTTCAGCACTGATCCTCCAACGAGGGCAGGAGGGAGCTGTCCCTCCCTGGGGCTGTCCTGGTCCTGCACAGCAGTGGGGAACTGCTCTGCTGGCACAAACGTGTTCCACTGCACAAAGCTTGATCCCTTTTCCTTGTGTCCATCCTCTGGGTCTCGTCTCAGTCCCTGGACTGGTAGAAGAGGATATATCCAGACTCAGAGTTTTTGGAAATGTCTGATGTTAACCCATAGAATTCTTCAATGGCCTGGGCGTCAATTTTCTGAAAATTAATGGAAGTTTTAATTAGCTTCAGTCACATCACCACCCTAAAAGGCTTTTCCCAGATAAACCATTATTCCCAGCTCTTGGAGGTGATCTGGAAACCAAGCACTGCTGACATGGTGACACTCCAACATCATTCAATCCAACTAAACATTTTTTTTTTCCACTTAATAACTTACTGACTATTGAAAAAACAGGAAATGAGGATGAAATAATAAACTTCTCAGAAGGGGTGCAGTTCTAAGCTGGACTACAAAACAAGTGATCCGTGAAAATGGATCCTTAAAGGACTACATGATATTCTTATATTTGCTTTTCTCATGCTGGTACCTTGCCTGAGTATTTTATAATCAAATGATTTTATAATTTAAAAAAAACCCCAGTCACTAATCAGGCAAGGTTTTTGTAGAGATGTGTAGATTGAAAATTCAGCTAAAATAACTCCAGATTTCGAAGTTATTGTGACCCTTTTAAGGAGAAAAATCTGCAAGTGCTTCCTGAGTTCTGTGGGTGTCATCTAATGATGATCTTTTGTCATAAAAGAGCTTTTCTTCCAAGCAAAGCCTTCTGGAGTATTACCACAAGGTTTGTGTCTTAAGAAAATCTGCTTGTATTTCAAGTTGTGACCTCTGTGCAGAAAAGCTGCTTTGCTCTCATACTCCAAGCAGCAACTGGAGGGAATTTTGAAGGGTTTTGAAAGCTGTCCTGGTCCAGGTCCTGAGCACAGCTGCCTTCCCATCAGTGAGCTGGATCCTGCAGCCCAGGGACTGGAATAAAACATTCCCAGGCACCTGTGCTGCTCAGCACCCCACTGGGATGGAGTTTTTTAATCCCTTTAGGACTCTGGATCCCCAGAAATGAGAGGCTGAGGAGGAGATGAACCTCAAGTTTCCTTTTATTCCCAAGGAATAAAGCTGAGGAAGTAAAGAAATGTTGCAAACACAAGAAGCCCTGGGTGGAACACCTGCCCTGCTGAGGAGGAGCAGAGACCAACCTGTGATTGCACCTTGAAACAAAGGGACCCTCCTCAGCTGCAGAACCCACTTGGAGAAGGTGAAACCTCTGCTCCCTGGGCAGATTTTGGCATCACCACGAGCTCAGCAGCACTGGCTTCTCCCCGTGGCACTGCCAAACAGCAGTGAGCTGGGAGCAGCCTTTTCCCAGCACAAGAAAAAACAGACAGGAGTTTGCAGAGGATGCATCAACTGCAGAAATTCTCTCCTGAAGGGTTTTGTTACTTCTATTAAAAAATTAGAGGGGGGAAAAAATCCCCCAAACAGATATTTTGTCTTTTCTCCATTCAAGGAGTGAGGGGAAGCTGAAAGCTGAGCTGGTGCATTTTCACACCATTTATTACCATAACGTTACTACAGACTGTTGGAGGCACATTTTAACAGAAATACAGTGAAAGAACACTCCTCAGCTCCTGCAGTATATTTAGCAGACAAGTCAAACATGTTTTATTTTAAGTGCCAGCTCACTTGCCATGCAATCAAGCCTATTTCCACTACTCATCCTGAATGCAACTCAAACATTTGATCCATATTAATTCATGCCTCAGATATTTTTAGTTTCAGCACAGCAAAACTGACTTCCTTCTTTAATTTCACTATGCACAGAAAACAGAGTGGAACTGAAAGGGGATTATATAGACTCTGCTCTTCCCATTCTTATTGACCAGATCTGGTTTAACCCAGTTGTAACTGCAGAGAAACAAGCAGTGGATGGCTGTTACTCTAAAGCTACAACTCCTAGGATTCTGCAACCTCACCAGGCATTAAAAATGATGTTTCTTATGAACTGAGATTTGCTCCTTTCCAGACATCTATTCTGGTTCTCCAAACCAAGTGCAGTTCTGCAGTCCCACTGCCAGCATCCAAATCCCTGAGCCATTCTGTGCCTCCCCTCAGTGTGAGGAGCTCCATGGATGGATGTTTCTGGTGAACTCTGGCACTGGGGGCATCCCCTGGCTGCTCTGGTGACAAATGTCAAACCCAGATCACTGGCTCAGGTTTTCAATCCGTTTTGCTTGGCTCAGGATCCCCCCTGGACTGAGCTGTGCCCTGGATTTGCTGTTTCCCCATATGCTGCAGCATGTTTGGGGATCATCAATCTCCAATTTAATTGAGAGTTGGCCCTCCCATGAAATCCTAACAGACAAATAAATCTGCCTTCCCCACTGCTGACATTTAGTGGGTAATGAGGACAAACTCCTTCCTATTTTCAGTTTGGAGCTGTTCACTCACATCACTTGCCAAAAATGCAAGAAAGCTTTTTGTATTTCAGGGGGAAAAGGCTTTTCCTGGCTTTCAGATGCAATATCTGTGAACAAGAGCTTTGCACTCACCTGTTCAAACCTGTTTTGTTAGGTGGCCACACCTAGAATTGAAACCCTCCAGAGAGCTTTGTTTTTACAGCATTTAAAAAAAAATATATAAAAGAAGATGAACTTGAAAACCAAAAGCAAGCCAGAATTAAAGATAAAAAAGCAACATAAAGGAAAAAAATGTGTGTTTTTTCCCAGAAGAGAGGAACTACACGACAGCTCCTTGGATTTACTGCCCAATAACAGAGAGCACACATTTAAAAGCCATTTTTGGCACATCTATGAAAGTGTCAACAGTGCTTGCAGATAAACAGAAATCTGGTTTTGCCCTAAGATACAACATAGAAGTGACTGATAGAAAACAAATACAGAATAGGAGGATGGAAAAAATATTTTCCATCTTTTAAAATGTGAAGTTCATCTCCTGGATGGAAAACTGGAAAAAATATTGCACTCCAAAATATTGGGGTGAACACTATTTCTAAATTAGGTGTCATAATTCTGTACTTGGACTATGACAGAAACAGAGGAAAATGACCCCAGTAAAATAAAAATGGGGAAAAGGGAACTGCTGACAGCCACACACACTGGGGAGCCACCCCTGATGCTCAAAGCCATGCAAAGATTGGAAAAAATTAAAAATGGGGAATGTCCTACATTTTTATTTCAACACAAGCATGGATTTTGCTATATGGACACTTCATCAAGCCTTGACCACGGGATCTCCAAGACAAACAAAGCATTTTCATCTTTACAAAAAGCAGCTCTGCTGTGGCATTTGTTCTGCTGTTTGATATTTGCTTAATAATTAAGTGAAATCCATGGATGTATAAATATTGTGGCTACCAGCCTTTACAGATATGTTGGCAGAAAAGGAAAAATTTCCTTGAGCTGTTTCAACATCATCACTAAAAATAATTTTTTTTTCTACAATTTGTTGGTGAAAAGTGACCCAAAAGAAAAGTGAGAAGCTCTGAAGTGCAGCAGTGAAATGCAAGTTAGCAGTGGCAAGGAGCCTAGAAATGGGCTGCAATGAGAGTTGGGGTGTTGTTTTCCTTACCCACCTCCACAATGTCATCATCAAAGAGCAGCCAGAAGCCGTGGCTCTTCACGATGGTGATGTAATGCCCTCGGTTTGGGCCACTGCAGGAACAGGGATTGCAAATTCATCAGCCACGAGCCTCTGCCCCCCAAACCACCTCTGCTGTCCCTGCTCCACGTCCCAGCTCTCCCCTGGCCAGGGTTTTTGATTTTTGCATAATTGCTTCAGTTAAAATGTCGCTGTTGGCGACTTGAAAATACAAAATATTCAAAACACACAATGCTGTAAAGATTTCACATCATCATTCATAGATTTTAAAAACCAAAATTAAAAATATTTCAATCTCTGTTTTGTTGTATTCACCACTGCTGAGTATTTTGATTAAAATTGAAGTTTTGAATTCAATCAGCTCTGAAATATTTTATTTCACAGCAGGAATTCCTTTATTCCTCAGTGTGGTTTAACCTGAACACAGCCAGATCTTCTGGGAGAGCTCTTCCCACTTTTCTGGTGGAGGTTTCCAATTCACAGAGTGGAATTCCTTTGTTTAGGGCAACTAAATAAAACTAAATTTAAACTTAAATTTAAACCTAATTTAAATTTAAACTGTAATAAAACTCTATGTGCAAAATGTTTTAAACAAGTTCTGAGAACTCAAAATATTCAGAAAATCTCATTTATCTCAAGCCTTTGGTAAATTCCTGGTAAGAACTGAAAGCAGGTGAGCTACAGGAATTCTAAAAGCTCCACATAGGATAAAATGTTCGAGGAAAACAAAGAAAATAATTTAATAATCTGAATAATTAATCACCATTATCCAAACATGTAAGTGGAGGCACAGGTATGGGAAATAAAAACTACACAAGAAAATGCATTGCATGAGATCCTAAAATGGTAAAAATTATATATAACTCTAAGTGCACCACAACAAGAATCTTCTAGAATTATATGATGTTTATTTATACTAAATCTATGCATTATTAGCTTTTTTTCCTCACAAAGATATTTCAAAACATTTATGTGCTGTCATAACTGGTTATTTTAAAACTCACACTTCCTGAAGGCAGTTAGAAATATTTTTTCCCTTCTATGAGAGCTTTCTTTCCTAAAATGCTTAGAAGTTTTTTCCTCTTTGCTTTTAAAACCAGAACTGAAGCTGCTAAAACTAAAATTTACTGAAGAAAATAAGGATATTTTAGAAATCCAGCAGTGCTCAGTTTATTCCACATGATGGCACCAGCTTCTAAAGAAACTTCAAGGGTTTAGGCAGCAGTGAGATGAAAAACGTAATTTAATTCTATTTCAGCAGGTGTTTTTCCAAGATTTCTTTTTCTCCCATTTAGATTTCCTGGAAAGCAGGGTTAGGGGTGGGGGTTTTTATTGTTTTGGGGTTTTTTAATGACTGCTCTTTGCTACAGCTCAAAGAAAGAACCAGTCTGACGTGTCACTGTGCTGATGACACAAATGACACAAAATGACACAAAATGACAAATCTGAGCCTGTAAAGGAAAATTTAAAACAGTAAAATGTTGGAATCCTGGATGCTGAGAATTTTTAACTTTCTGTGCTGAAAGGCACAGACCCCCAAGAGAACACTGCACTGACCTGAGGCTGTGGAGAAGCTTCCAAAATTGATTAACAGCACTGGGATTGTGGGTGTGGAGTTGGTTAGAAGGGTGTCATATCACAGAGTGGAAAACTTACAGTTTGGGGTTTTAGGATATAGAAATAAATATCAAGCAAGATGGGGGTTTTAGGTGGAGGCAGGTTGTTCTTCTTTACCTTCTTGCTTCTTCATGTGTTTGGGGGGCATTTTGTAATTGGGCACAAAATCCACATTGCAGGCTTCAAGGGAGTAGTGATTGGGTTAAAAGGGAAAATAATCTGGGTGTCCTTTCTTAATTGGATAGTTTAGTCTTAAAAGACCTTGTAACAAGAGATTTTTAACCATTTTTTGTGCCTTGCTAAAGAAAGGCTGCAGAACTCATGGTTGTGAGGCTGTTTTACTGATAGAAATAATAAATACCTGAGTCTGAACATGAACTAACTTCTCAAGTGCTTCAAATCCAGACCCAGAGAAACCAACAGTAAAAAAATTACAGTAAAACTTAAAATAGCAAAAAAAAAAACTAGTAAAAAAGACAGACATTTAAAAAAAAAATCCAAATACTTCCAGCCACCCAGCTCTGACAAGGCTCCCGCAGTGCCAAGCAGAGCTCTAAAACAGCACAGGGATGAGGGATTCCCCCAGAATTCCAGGGCAAGGCAGGGGCTGTGCAGCAGTACCTGCCACAGTGCACCACCACGGCCACCAGGTCGTACATCCTGTCGGGGTTGGTGGCATCCCCCGAGGTGTTGAAGAGGCGCAGCTCCAGCGGGAACACCACCCTGTAGGACAGCTTGGTGTAGCGGTGCAGCTGGTCCATGTACTTGAACCTCTTCAAGTGCAGAGCCAGGATCATGGGCAGCTTCTTCACCCTCATTCTGGAGCACAAAAATGTGGGAAATAAAGGGTAAGGATTAGGAAATTACCCCAAAGAAAGATTTGTTCAAGAACGGCTTCGTTTTGAGGAAGCGCCGTAAACTGAATCCACAATATTGATAGAGTAAAAAAATCTTTTTTTTCTCTCTTAGTGAGAACAGGCAATATTTATTCCAAATTATTAACAGCACAACTGACATCTGAGTGCAAGACAACTGCAGGAAAACATCAATTTTTCACCCATCAGTGGGAAGAAAGAGCTGGAATAAATCTGTGTTGCTGCTCTGGCTGTGACCAAGTCTGAGGGGAGAAATAAGATTTTTTGTACCCAGTACTCCCAGACAAAGCAGATGGAATGTTTTCCAGTGGCTTTAAGCTGATTAATGCTAACTGGGGAAAATGTGGATGTCTGGAAGCACAAGATAGAAACTCTTCAGGGGGAAACACAGAATGGATCTCCTCATGACGAGGCTGCCATGAAGTTATCTGGCCTCTCCACTTCTCCTTCACCAAACACAGACCTAAACAACCTCACCTTTTCTTTGCCTGAATTCACCAGGTGTATTCACCCAGAAATTTAAAGAGAACATCTCCCTCAGCCTGAATGTTTGGCCCTTACCTCTTCTGTGCCTCCTGTTTGCTGCGGCAAATAATAAATACCTGAGTCTGAACATGAACTAACTTCTCAAGTGCTTCCAATCCAGACCCAGAGAAACCAACAGTAAAAAAATTACAGTAAAACTTAAAATAGCAAAAAAAAAAACTAGTAAAAAAGACAGACATTTAAAAAAAAAATCCAAATACTTCCAGCCACCCAGCTCTGACAAGGCTCCCGCAGTGCCAAGCAGAGCTCTAAAACAGCACAGGGATGAGGGATTCCCCCAGAATTCCAGGGCAAGGCAGGGGCTGTGCAGCAGTACCTGCCACAGTGCACCACCACGGCCACCAGGTCGTACATCCTGTCGGGGTTGGTGGCATCCCCCGAGGTGTTGAAGAGGCGCAGCTCCAGCGGGAACACCACCCTGTAGGACAGCTTGGTGTAGCGGTGCAGCTGGTCCATGTACTTGAACCTCTTCAAGTGCAGAGCCAGGATCATGGGCAGCTTCTTCACCCTCATTCTGGAGCACAAAAATGTGGGAAATAAAGGGTAAGGATTAGGAAATTACCCCAAAGAAAGATTTGTTCAAGAACGGCTTCGTTTTGAGGAAGCGCCGTAAACTGAATCCACAATATTGATAGAGTAAAAAAATCTTTTTTTTCTCTCTTAGTGAGAACAGGCAATATTTATTCCAAATTATTAACAGCACAACTGACATCTGAGTGCAAGACAACTGCAGGAAAACATCAATTTTTCACCCATCAGTGGGAAGAAAGAGCTGGAATAAATCTGTGTTGCTGCTCTGGCTGTGACCAAGTCTGAGGGGAGAAATAAGATTTTTTGTACCCAGTACTCCCAGACAAAGCAGATGGAATGTTTTCCAGTGGCTTTAAGCTGATTAATGCTAACTGGGGAAAATGTGGATGTCTGGAAGCACAAGATAGAAACTCTTCAGGGGGAAACACAGAATGGATCTCCTCATGACGAGGCTGCCATGAAGTTATCTGGCCTCTCCACTTCTCCTTCACCAAACACAGACCTAAACAACCTCACCTTTTCTTTGCCTGAATTCACCAGGTGTATTCACCCAGAAATTTAAAGAGAACATCTCCCTCAGCCTGAATGTTTGGCCCTTACCTCTTCTGTGCCTCCTGTTTGCTGCGGCACTGCTCACAATAGTATTTGTATTCACTGCATAGAGTTTCAGTGTTACTAAATCCCCTGTGGAAATCAGAGAGTGGCATGAGCAGGGATATTCCAGAGCAACCAGGCTGAAAATGCTGAAAAAAACCCCAAACAACACACAGAGTGATGAAGCTCCTTTCATTCATGGTGCTCCCAGACCCATTTGATGTGTATTTGTCTCATTCCTGGGATGCAGCATCAATGTTCAGCTGGAAAAATCTGGAATTTGCATTATTAACTGCCTATTTTCTGGCTAGCAAAAGTAATAAACAGCAAGAAGGTGACTGAGTTTTGTTTCCATCAGTAGCCATGCCATGTTTTCTTTAGTGGCAGAAATTAAATGTTCACATCTCCAGCCATTAAGTAGCAAAGTCTGGATGATCCTTCAGCTCTCAGCAATTAGAGATCCATTATCAGCTATTAAATAGCCAGATGCTGGATGCAAATTAAATATCCAGGCAGCTGATAAGCCCTGGATCCAACAGACAAACACACGGAGCAAATGTCTACCAGGAAAAGCCAAACTGACCCTTAACATCAGGGCCAGGCAACTGAAATTCAATAAGAATATGAAAATAATCAAGAATTTATTGTAAAACCAAACACCGCATGTTCATTTTTGATAAAGCCTGGCTGTGTGATGTTAACAAATTCAAATCCCCATAAAAGAAAGTGAAAATCAATCTTAGCTACCAGTAGTATTTATTAACTACTAAAACCCACTTAGAAACCTTCCAAAACTCCCAATATTTTGCCCCATGTCAAAGCCTACAGAGAATAACTAATCCAGGCTCTTTCCTTGTGACCAGGGCAGGTATTTTTTCCATTCCCAAAGAATTCTGTTTACCTTAGACAATGTGTAATTGATGTATTTTGTTCCACATCAACCGAGAGGTCCAGAAAGTCCTCATCTTTGCTACTAACCTTGAAAAAAAAATAGTAAGAAGAGATATTTGGTAACAATTTAAAGCTGGCAGATTTCTTTTATCCAATTCTGGAGTGGTGCAACGTGATTAAAAATAAATGTACACACACACAAAGAGGCCTTTTCTTGAGGTAAACTAAAAGTGATTAAATAATCTGATGTGGTGTTAAAATCTGAAGAGGAGCATCAAAAAAATAGCAACAACAAAACAAAGCCAAAAACCCATGGAGAAAAGCACAAAACCCCAAACACTTCCTCGTGAAACATCTCTCCCCCTTGAGACTTCAAGGCACTTCTGATTATTTCACTGGCAAACCCAGGTTTTAACCACTCAGAGCTCTCACTGCAGAGGTTTTAACCACATTCCATTTTCTCTGCAGCCTGCTGCAGCTTTCTGCTGCATTTCAGGGTGTAACAGTCAATACTCAGAGGCAAGGCAGAAACAGGCAGATGGCTCCTCAATTAAATGGGTTAGCAGGGAGGAAAACCATCTTTCCATTTGTGGAACAGTCACATTTCACTGCAAAAACCTTGAGACAGAATCCTATTAATGTCATTTTTAGAGCTTCTCCTCACCACATAGCCATAACTTTAGATTTTAAATGCCAAGAGCAGTCTTTTCTGTTGTAATCACTTCTTGGGTTTTTTATTTCTCTCCCCATCTGGGTTTTCTTTTTTTTTAGCACTATTAAGTCAGAGGATATGACGAACTACAAATCCTTGGCCTGAAGGTGCTGTGGTTCTAATTCTAGACTTCATGCCACTTTTTTGGGTCTCAAATAGAGTGGCCAGCACCGAGCACAGAATTCCAGTTCAAGCAACTCAGTTCATGCCAGAGTTAAATGAAGAGCAACTCTCATGTAGGAACACAACATCAACTCTCAGTCACTGACACAGGGAATAACATGGAGACAAAAAGGCAGCTTGGATCAGCCAGGTGCAGCTGCCTTGATGGAAACAGGGAGGAGAAACAGGGAAAACACTGGGCTTTTTCTGGGCAACATACCTGAATGAGCACTGGTTTGAACACAGAGTCCTAAAATAAGCTATGCTCCACATTTTAATAGAGACAGTGCAATTTCATCTACCCTAATAAATGAAAAAGGGTGCTCAGTGTTAGGGAAACCAATCCAGAAGCTGGGAGAAAGCTAAAGAGGAGTGGTGTGGTGGTGCACGTACAGCCTCACAGTTAAGACATCTGGTTTCATTGGTTAGTGTTCCTTGGAAGATTTCATGGACCCACGTCAGATCAGGCTTGTCTCCTTCTTCACTCTCAATGCTGCCATTCTGGAGCTTCCCATTCTGCTTCTCCTGCTTCTTCTCCTCTTGCAGTAAGTCAGCAATAGTGTTCAGTAGGTAGTTTAGGAATTCGTGTGCATCCTGCTGCATGTAATTATCAAATAATTCTGGAAAGGAAGACAGGGAGGAGAATGAACAACTACAGGCACTTCCCAACAGCAGGTCACTGTGGTTTTTTTCCCTTCCCTCCTCTCCCCTGTTACACAGCTCTGGTAGCACTGGTGAGTTTGGGAAGAATTGCACTTTGTGGTTCTCTCAATGATTATCTTCAGCTTGCAAGAAACAAACAGCTGAAAAATACCTTTAAGGAAACTTAGTTTGGCCATTTCTCAGAACTGAAGAAAACCATGATTGGTTTGGGGCTTTTTGTAGTTTTTTTTCTTCTTTTCTTTGGAAAGGGAGATAAATAAAGAAATTCAAATGTGTTGCCTTGGGCCACTGGTTCATTAAATCCAGCAGCAAGGGGCAAAAATCCCCTACTGGAAGTTTGTTATCTTTTCAAGTTCAAGCACAGAGGAGAAATCAACAGCCAGAAATTTCCTCACCAAACAGCCCTGGGAAATAACCACCAGCTCTGATCCTAAGGAATTCATCCTGCCACAAATGCAAGAGAACAGGTTATGAGTGGCTGGGTCTCCTGTGAGAATTCATGAGAGCCTGGAGCTCATGAACCTGGAGTGTGTTTTGTTCCTCTAGGGAGCACCATGCCATGTGGAATATCTGGACATGTGCAAGTCCAGAAACACAGACACCGAGGTAAGGACAACTCACAGGTGGTGAACTTCACACCACAAAAACCTCCAAGAAACCTGTTCAAACTTGACAATTCAGACTCCAAAAGAAACCCGAATTTAACATTTTACATCCTTAAAAATGCAGTAAAAAATCATTTCTTCATTTACCATTTTCCTTCCTCAAGCGGGAAATAAATTTCTTGGGTGGGATGACTCCCACCTTCTTCTTTTGTGTGGCAATACTGTTGAAGAGATCAGAGAGGCAGGTCAGGAGGCTTTCCTTCTTTCGAGGCTGCACCTTGTATGCCAAAACCTTTTCCCGAAATGGCCGACAAAAATAAAGTGCCTGTAAGACCGAGTTGCAGTAGCAGGTATTGCCGAACTGGTCAAAAAACAAACAGAGGGAAAACAAAGGCCTTTGCATTAGGGCTGCCAAAAAGCAGTGACAGGAAGAGAGTTCAAGAATGGCACACAGTGAGACTGGAGGAGTCACCTGGCAGAGCTCATTTACTGGGGAATACGGGCTGGGATGGGGGAAACACTGGTGGGAGTGGGGAAAACACTGGTGGGAATGGGGGAAACACTGGTGGGAATGGGGGGAAACACTGGTTGGAATGGGGGGAAACACTGGTGGGAGTGGGGGGAAACACTGGTGGGAGTGGGGAGAAGAAACACTGCTTGGAAAGGGGGAAGAAACATAGGTTGGGATGGGGGAATGGGGGAAAAACACTGCTTGGAATGGGGGGAACACAAGTTGCAATGAGGGGAAACACTGCTTGGAGTGGTTGGAAACTGGTTGGGATGGGGGGAAGAAACACAGGTTGGAATGGGGAGAAACACTGCTTGGAGTAAGGGGAAACCCTGGTTGGGATGGGGGAAACACTGGTTGGAATGGGGGAAACACTGGTTGGAATAAGGGGAAACACTGGCTGGAATAAGGGGAAACACTGGCTGGAATAAGGGGAAACACTGGCTGGAATAAGGGGAAACACTGGCTGGAATAAGGGGAAACACTGGCTGGAATAAAGGGAAACACTGGCTGGAATATGGGGAAACTCTGGCTGGAATAAGGGGAAACACTGGCTGGAATAAGGGGAAACTCTGTCTGGAATAAGGGGAAACTCTGTCTGGAATAAGGGGAAACCCTGGCTGGAATAAGGGGAAACACTGGCTGGAATAAGGGGAAACCCTGGCTGGAATAAGGGGAAACACTGGCTGGAATAAGGGGAAACACTGGCTGGAATAAAGGGAAACACTGGCTGGAATATGGGGAAACTCTGGCTGGAATAAGGGGAAACACTGGCTGGAATAAAGGGAAACCCTGGTTGGGATGGGGGAAAGGCTGCACCTTGTGACAGCAAGGGAAGGGAGAGGAGACAACACTCACAGGACACTGGGAATACACAGAAAAAGTAATTAAGGGTTCAGCAAAGAATCCAAATTTGTGGAGACACAGCACAACTCATCATCCTGAGAGGGGAGAGGTAGCAAGGACACTAAATAAATACATAATAAATTCCACAGAATATTTGAAGTTGGGAGCACCCCCAAGGATCATTAGTCCAACTCTTAGATGAACAACCCACACAAGAGCAAACCCACAGCTTTGGCACTACCAGCACCCTGCCCTGACCAACTGAGCCAATCCCAGTGGCAAAACCCACCATAAATTAATAATCAAATCAGTATTTTCTGCTTATAACAGAATGTTTTGAGCAGCACATGATGCAGGGCCATGCACAGAGCAGCTGGTTTGCATCTGGCCTGTGTGAAGGCAGTGTCAGGCACAGATAAGGCCCTGCAGAGCAAGGAGGACACCAGGATATCAGCTTATCACCCACAACCACATTCCATGGCTTCAGAGCTGCTGCTCTGCAATCTACTGTGCTGCTGCTTCAAAAAAGGGACACAAATGCTGGGTTTGCCAGTCCCCAGATATTCTGGTAATGAGGTTCTGCACCCCAAGAGCAAGATATTTTAAATAAACCAAAAAGAGCATAAAAATCTGTCTGCAGAGCAGGTGATACACTGAGACATGGCCACTGTTCACCCAAATTTGGTGTGATTACTGCAGCAGAATGGTTTCAAGGTAACAATCACTTTGGCTGAAACAGAAAATGAACAGCTTCATTCATACAGCTCAAAAGGTCACAGATTATAGCTGCAGTAACATTGATTTACACCATATGCAAACAACAGGGAACAACAGATAAACTTACTGACATGAGGAAAATAAATATGGAAACTAAACAAACACATGAATTAGGAGAGAGAATCACTCACATGCTTGTTAGTGACCTACAAAAACAAAGAATCATCATGCTAAATAAATCTGCACACAACACAAAATATGCAACCGAAGTCTGAAAGCTGATTTGAAGATAGGAGCTTCTTAAAATGAAAATTGAGATGAAATTCTGCAATGAATTGTTCCACCACTGTTCCATCCTCTTGGGCTTTAGCAAATATAAACTATTTTAACAGTTTCCCACATATTCTGCAGTGGCTTTAGACACAGTTTAACAGAGTCAGGTTGCTTTAGCTTACTGATCTAAAAATTAAATAACTATTCAACCTAAAGCTTTGGCCTCCATTGCCCACGAGTTCAACACCTGACTGTATCTGCAGTGCAATCACACTTAATTTAACAGCACTGAAGCTGAAGCCATGATACTGCCCTCTTTCAAATGCTCCAATTAATTCCAAATCATGAAAGAACCAGAAATAACTTCAGGAAAAGCTCAGCAGAACAACAGTGTGAAAACACCACCCTCAAGAAACCAGTTGCAAGAAGTGAAGCCCAACAGTGTTAGTCATGTTTTGTCCTTCAAAACAGAGAATGGATGGGATTCTAATAACTCTGGTTATTTTTAGGATGCTGTTTTTCCTCCTCACACCATTCAGTGCTTTGCTATTTCTGTTACAATTCCATTTTTGCCATCATGGTGCAAACCTCAGCAGCTTTGGAATGGCCACCAACAATCCACACAGGGAACAGAATTCTGGGTGTCTGAAATACAAACTGTTAGAAACCCACACAAACTCAATTAACTGGATCTCTAATGAGCTCAATAAATACTATTTAGTTGGCCATACTTGGTGTGTGAAGACAGGGAGCATCTCCCAGCTCTCAACACAACCCTGACGACCAGAACACAGGAATGATTGTTTCTAGTGAGTTCTGCCAAAATTGCATTTTCCCATCATGAACAGGATGCCACAGAACCACTGCTGCTCTGAACTCACCAGGCTCAACACCCTCTGCACAGCTACTGCTGGCAGACAGCTCTGCTGCCCCACAGCCACACCAACTGCAAAAATCCAGCTTTTTGGAGGGCTCATGGCTACACCAAAAATCCAGAAGGAGTATTCAACACGAAGGAATTATCCTCCCAGTCCATGTCATTCATTTCCTGCACAAAACTTCCACTCCTCCCACAAGAGGGGTGTTTTTAGAACTAAAAAGTAACACATTTTAATTTTAAAGCCTCCCCTGCACTGCAGCATCAGTGGAAAATCTTCTCTGGAACAGCAAATGAACAATGGACACACTTTATTATTTCCAATTTTCCAGCTAAATATTAAATCCTAGAAGTAGAAATGAACCAGAGGAGGAAGAGTTCTCACAGACTCTACAAGAAATACATTTGTTTCTCTGTGTTTCAGATGAAATGCTATCTTGGTCAATAAGCACCCTGCAGGATGTGGTGTCTGTGCTCAGTCCCACTCTAAGTGAGAAGTTTCATCAATCAAGTTCTCAGAGAATCCTGCTAAGCTCCAAATTAGGATGTGAGTTAAAACCCAGCATAAACCCCAAAATTTTAAGCATAGAAAATTCACTTACATTGACCAAGCCAAAATAATGCTCATTCACAGGGAACTGCTCAGGACCAATCTCTTTCTCCAAAGCAGAGGCATTGGCGCCCTACAAAAAACAATATTTATGTTAGAGAAAATAGAAATTTCCAAAAAAACCCCCAAAGTTTAGGAAATAATTTACTTCCATTGAAAACCAGTATTTTGTCAGAATTAAAAGAAAGTGATGCTTTCTTATCATAAATGTACCAAGGTCTCATTTAAAATCTCAACTCCCTCAGCCAAAATTAGTATTCTGATCTAACAGAAGGGTTTTCTACATTTGGGTTTATTTGGAAATGACCACAACCAGCTGTTCTCACTTAAAACACCAGGTTGGCCACAGTGATCTAGAAACAGCAACTGAATTTAGTCAAGAATGCACTGTAAAAATAATCTTATTCTGTATTTTTCTAGCTTTATTTTGCAAAATGGACAAGTGAAGTTTTTGATTACAAATCCCCAGAAGAATGGAAGGAAGAGTTTTATCACATCTCAGATCACCTGAAAGTGCTTTGGCTTGGTTACCTTTAATTTCAAGGTGATGTATGAAGCTCACAGTGCATTCTGACACGTCCTTGAATTTCCAGCAGTACAATGAGGATGGAATTTGCTGGTTTAGACACAACTGAAAACCACCACTGCCCTTATCTGGCACATAAAGCAACAGCTAAAGCATTCCAATGTAATATTTGAATTTTAATTTGGTCCACTTCATATTCCAAGTGGTTTCTTCATCTCTTTCCATTCTCAATTCACCAGCCCCTTATTGCTGGGAATATCTGGGGTTGGTACCTTCCCTTATTCCTCTCCACCTTGCTCTTTAATGCTTCTTCTGATGCTCCAACACTCCTGAGCTCCTCTGTGCAGAATCCAAACACTCTGGATTCCTAATTCTGCTTTGAATGCCCAAGTCACTCCAAGTCTAACCTTGCCCAAACAGAAATCCTCCTGCACAGGTGAGGCACCTTCAGACACCTCAGGAAAACATGAAACCAAACATGACAGTCCAGCAAAACCCAATTTATTTCTTTATTCCCCTGAAGCAACCAATGCTCTTCAATTGCTGAGCAAACATTTCCATCATCTCCCCATTAATATAAACCTCAAGCAGAGACTGTAAGGACAGTTCCACCCAGATTGTCTTTACCAGAGAAATAACTACAAATTTCCTAAAAGAACAGGAGAGAAACCAAGAGACAATCTGGTTTATCAGCTGCAGTTGGATGTCTCCCACCAGATTTACAGTGAGTTACATTTCTCAAAGCAGATAAAAGGAGGCAGGCTCAGAGCTGGGTACTCCAAACCCCACCAAACACTCACAGGGTGCTGACAGATTTACAAGCAGAGCTCTGCTCAAGCAGCAATTACACACAACATTTTTGAGGCATCAGTGCCAGTTCAGGCAGCTCCTTTCATTTGTTTCCTTGCAGCCATTCCCTGCTTCCAAGGAGCTCTTTTTCCTCCAATATCTCCCCTCAGTAAAACCCAAATCAAATTTTAAAAAAGGGAGAACCACCAGCAAAGAGGATTTGCTGGCAGGGGTCTCTCCTCAGCTCTCCACTTCCACTGCTCTGACCCACACTGCCTTTGGGAAATGCTGTAACTGGAGATGAGCATCAAAATTCATGGAAATGCACAGGAGGGGAAAATTCCAGAATTTTCAGCCTGGAAGTCAGAACTGGCTCCTGCTGAGGCTGTTTTGCTCTTCCATGCTGCATGTTTGGAGATTAGGAAAGGAGGATTTGTAAATCCTGTGAGCTTGTGAAGTACAGTTTCAATTCCTCTGGAGTTTGCTCACCCTCTCCATGATCTCCAGCATTTTATTAGGAGAAAAGCCCATTAAAGGAGGTACCAAACCTCACAGAACCAGTGAAACCTGAGAGCCCAAATGCTCCAGCTAGAAAGCAACACATGGAATAAATATCTGAACAAATAAATAAAACCATAGGAATTGTAATTTTTAATAAAGCTACTGAAGAACTGGAATAACCTACCATAAACCAGGGTTGTTGATCAAGCCATCAACTTGTATCCATTTAACCTGACAGGTTACAGGTGAGGTTTTTTCCAAGTGTTTTCTTCTATTTATTGCCCAAATCAATAAATTTGGGTAAACTAACTCCAGAGGCAGATTAAAAAATTAAGGTTTCCTTAATAAATTAAATTATATTTAATGTATTATTTACAACTGAAGTTGTAGATGCCTCGTCCCTGGGAGTGCTCAAGGCCAGGCTGGAGCAACCTGGGATAGTGGAAGTGGCCCTGCCCATGGAATGGGATGAGCTTTGAGGTCAATTCCAACCCAAATCATTCTGGGATTCTGTGATGATTCCCAAGTTTCTTGCCAGAGAGTATTTTAAATTCATAAAATCATAAAAAAAAAAAAAAACCAAAACAGAACTCAAAGCACTTGTGGGAGGAATAAAAAAAAAATCAGAGATTAATCATAAATGGTTCTGAAGATGCAAACTTGCAAATTAAATAGTGATAAAGCTCCAGGAAATGCAATGCCCAGCATTCCATGGAAAAAGAAGTCCCTTGCAGAACCACAGATGATTCACCACAGAGTCCATGTCCAGGAGAACTGCACTGAACTGGATATGGGACACGGGGGGAAATCCACTTTATGGGGAGGGCACACCTGCCCTTGGTCATGGTTTGGGCCAAGTCCAGAACTGCAGCCAAAGTCCAGCTCCTCCCAGCCAGGGCTCTCTGCAACTCAATTAACAATCAGCCAATTAACCCAGTGCAGCTGGAACCTGGACCTGCCTGAGCAGTGTCCTGCTGCAGTGAGGCTTTGCTGTCACACTGACAGGTGTCACATCCCTTTGCCCACCCCAGCTAAAAGATTTTTCCATCTGCCACAGACCACGGGAGTATTTCCTCCCAAGAAACAATCCACACTTCATCATTTTGGAAATATAAAAGTCACATTTTGTCTAGAATTAAAAATCTAACCCAAGTTGCAAGTGTACATAATATGAAAATGTATTTTGTTATTTGGGGAGTTAATTAAATGCTCCTGTTTGGGGTGCCACAGCTGAAGTGTTCTGCATCTTGTGGTACTTTGCACACCTAAAACCATCAGAAGATCAATACTATGTCACATATTGTGGGAGCAACAAGAAATGCCATGAAAAAAATCCCTCATCCATAACAACTGAGTTTGCTACGCATAAAACAGCCAAGCAAAAACACTAAAAACTAAAATACAGCTGAATATAAAGATTAATGAGCTAGTGCAAGGCAAAAAAATGAATGTTTTAACAAGCCCAGAGTCCATCCCTGACTTCTGGGAGGTGCAGGAAATGCTCTCCAGGAGCTGCTCTGCTCCAGGACCATCAAACCCAGTGTTGTGAACAGAATAATCCCAGATTTCTCCACCACACAATTACCCCAGGAGGAAAACTTCCCCTCGTCGACCACGTGGTAACAGTGATTGACTTACATAATGAGATGTGAATTCAGTGTTTCACGTGGTGGGGGAGGTGACAAGGGAAGTTTCAGCACTTGTAAGCAGAATTTTCTATTTTCTGGAAATTCCTGGGACTTCAAGTGCTGCCTCCGAGCTCCCCTTTTCTGCTCACAGCCCACTCACAGAACTGGCTGTGCTTCCACAGCTCTGGAATTATCAGTCAAATGGGGAAATGAAAAACTGCCTGGCCCATCTCAACTATCCCCCCCTCAGCAGGAATACACACAGCTAAAAACGGCCAAGAAAACCCCCAAAGAGCAACAACAAAATATTTCCTGTCATAGCTGCAGTTGTTTTACTTTATGAATATCAGCTAATTAGAAGAAGGGTCTATCCAAGAACATTTCATGTCTGAAAAGACATAGACCATCCTTTAAAAAATCTAATATACCAAATACTGAAGTACCAAACAACAGCACAGGGAATTGTTAATATTCAAGTTTTCCTCATTTTTTCACACCAACACAGCAATATCTGGATTTTAAAATGCAAGAAAAGGCTGGATGTGGCACTCAGTGCTCTGGGCTGGTGACAAGGTGGGGACTGTCATGTTGGGCTCGATGATCCTGGAGGTATTTTCCAACCTAAAGGATTCTGGGATTCTATTCCATGCTCAGAGCTGGATGAGATACAGAGAAAATAGCACTGGAATAAACTAATATCTACCCAGAGAACACCCAAGGCAAGTTTTGTTGAATTTTTTAAAGGAAAGGGATGTGAAAAGAGCAGTTTCCAACCCCCTTACCTGAGGGAGCTGTCTAACCAAGCCATGCTGAGGCAGTGATCCCACAGTATTCCTGAAATTTTAACTGAAAAACCCATCAAAACCAGAAGAGAGACCTATCAACTCTTCCAGCTTGTAAGCTCTGAGTGATTTTTGCTCACTAGAGAAGTCTTAAAGATTTATTTCCAGTTCAATGCACCATGCAAGTGGAATAAATAGTAGTAGACTTTTGTTTCTCAGCCAGTGGTAACTCACTGCAGCACTAAAAGGAGATCACAGAGAAGGATAATTAGGCATTATTGCCTCTTCTCAGAAAAAGAAAAAAAAATCCAATTCCTGCAAAGAAAATGAGTATTTTGCATAGCCTAGATTTAACTGATTTCAGAAACTGGAAATGTATCACACAACAGGGCCTTCAACACTTGGTGACCTTAAACTTACTGGATTTGTAATTATTCTTACAGACAAAAGGCTCAGTTTGCATTCACTTATCTGACAGGAATCAGAGGAGTGCTCAGTTTTGCCTGTATTACATTTAATTAGCTTTATGGCAGAAATGGCAATCAGGCTCTGAGTTGCAGAGTTTTGGTGAAGCTGTGGATGAATAAAAGCTGGGAGTGATTAAGAACAACCCCACGGCTCAGAACAGGAGCTGCTGTCAGCTGAGAATTCCACATTTCCAGCATCCTTGTGGTTCCTGCTTCAAGCTGTAACCTCTTTTTCTTTTCAGCAAGATGAGTTTTACTGAGTTTCAATGAAATCCTGATCCACCACAACCCCTGGCTGACAATTAGTGGACTGTTATTACAGAATACCCATATTTTTACCCTGAACTGACACTTTCCTGTGAGATCCACATTCTCTGAACAGAGAGAGACAATTCTCTCTCTCAAGTTCCTGGAGAAGCAGAGAAAAGAATGATCAAAACAATTCTTATCTCATTTGCTGCTCCTGTGTTTGTGCACAAGTAGAATGCATTATGGAAGATTGTTTACCTGAAGGAATTTAGTGATTGGATTCTGGTGTGAGTATTTTGTTTTCTTAACCAATCTCTGCAAGCTGTGTCTGGACAGTCAGTCAGGAGACAGTCATGAGATTTGGTTCAGTTCTTGTTCAGTTTGTTTAGATGTAGTGTAATATAGTATAATAAAGTAATCAATTAACCTTCTAATATCACAGAGTCCTGCTCATCATTCTTCCTGTCAGTTGGGAAAAAAAATCACACCAATACTTTCCCACCTGGCTGGAATCCCCAATTCCATTCCCAAATGTCTGCTTTTGCTGCTCTGGAGGTAACTCTGCACATGTGGGCATGGTCAGAAAAGCAGAAAGAAGGGTGTGAGGAGAGCAGAGCACGCAGCAGCTGCTGCTGCAGCTCCAGGGAAAAAAGGACCAAAATTAGCACAACTCTGGGGCAGGACCCTCACTGCTATTCTGAGCTCTTGTCAAAATAATCAGGTCAGTGCTGTGCTGCTGCTCAGCACAGAGCGAGCACTGGAGCTGGAAATGAGGGGAAAACCCACAAAGGGAAGGAGCCCCACTGCCCTCAGAGCTCATGGCATTCACCTCTGAGTTCTGAGGTGATTACACAGGTTGTGAATTGCCAGTGGGTTCAGAGCCATTCCAGAACCACCACTGGCTCAATGTAATGACAAAAAATACTCAAGATTTCTTTGGTGTTATTAACAGACACAGAAATTCAGAAAGACTTGTTAAACAAATGCCCCATGAGGTTTTAATTGATGGTTTTTAACAGGGATGAAGCAGCTGCTTAAAGTACAAGGGAATTAAGTAAAATGGTGAAGTCCTTCCAATCTTTTCAAAAATACAACTACAAACTTACAGTTTGGTCTTTTTTTCAAAATTGATCCTGCCAAAATCTACAAGAAGTCAGTTTTAATTTCAGGGAAGGAGCCACGGGTGGGAGATGCCACTGCCCTCAGAGCTCACGGCATTCACCTCTGAGTTCTGAGGGGCTCTAATTACACAGGTTGTGAATTGCCAGTGGGTTCAGAGCCATTCCAGAACCACCACTGGCTCAATGTAATGACAAAAAATACTCAAGATTTCTTTGGTGTTATTAACAGACACAGAAATTCAGAAAGACTTGTCAAACAAATGCCCCATGAGGTTTTAATTGATGGTTTTTAACAGGGATGAAGCAGCTGCTTAAAGTACAAGGGAATTAAGTAAAATTGTGAAGTCCTTCCAATCTTTTCAAAAATACAACTACAAACTTACAGTTTGGTCTTTTTTTCAAAATTGATCCTGCCAAAATCTACAAGAAGTCAGTTTTAATTTTTTTTTTAAGTCTGCTGTGCTTATTTTGGGCACTCCACTACTTTAGATGGACACACACAAATATACACACCCCAAGAGATGCTCCATTTACAGTTCATTTGTGGACAGCTGCAGATTGTCAGAACAGAACTTTAAAAATCTGGATGTGTGTCCCAAAATTTCAGAAACTTTCTACCTTTTCATTGTATCCTTTTGAAACTGGAGTTCTCTATGCTGGCCTCCACCCTTCAGCTGCTTCAGGCCTGTCTAAAACACAAGACTGATCAATTCCATTAGCTCACTTTAAATAATCAATTTAAAGCCCTCTTCATACATGCAAATTGGAAGATTCAGCCTTTCTTTAAGGATAATTGCAATTATTTTAGCTCAGTACAAAATATTAATTTCAAATTACCTGATTTTTATGCATTTCTCTCTTTGCAATAAATCTAATTCAGTTCAAGTGAAGGAATTAAAGGCTCATAACTCAGGGGATCTCTAACCTTTCCCTGCAGCTGGATGCACACCCAGGAGCTGTGTAACATCACTGGAGTAAAAACCTGATGAAATAAAATCCCTGAGGATATTTGGCTTGGACTCCACACCATCCTCACTCCTGGACTGGAACCAGCTGCTTCCCACTGAGCACCTGCCTGCAAAAGGCATTTCCCTTAAAGAAAGGCAAAGAAGGGAAAATAACCCCCAGGATTTCAGTGTCCAGAACGCGCCTGGTGCACAGGTCTTGCTCTCTAGTTACTCATTTGCCTTTGAACAATGAGAGCAGCAGAAGATTCAGGGTTGAAACCAAGCTGGGAAGCAGCTCTCAGGTTGTACAGAAAGGCTCCCAGGGACACCATCATGCAGCACTCCAGATTAGTGGAGCTGCTTAAACCCACTGCTGAGGAGTTGTTTCAAAAGTGAATAAACAAATCAAAACAAAAAAAGGGGAAAAAGAACAAGTAGGCCAAGGCAGAGCTACTTAAAACCTTGCAGGAAAGCAATCTGCATGAGCTGATGCAGAAGTCTGCCTGCACTTGCTGTATTTGCTGAGATAATAGTTCCAGCTTCAGGACTATTAAAATCACCCTGGGGGGAAGTGGAAATGGAGCAGATTGGGGTTGTATTGCTGCAAGTTTATAGAACACACTGTCATGGTTTGTAAACACAGATTAGATGTTGCTTTCCCCATCCTTTAAAACTCCTTGGCTGTGGAGCACTGAAGTCAGACAAAAAGAGTTGTCAGCTCAGGTTTGAAAGGATCCCTTTTCATGGATCCAGGAAGGCTGTCTGTGTTCCAGGCATAACAAATTACTGTAAATTGAGCCCTGGAATGCAGCACTTCGCCTGCATAAGCACTCCAAACAAACTGATAATCCTGAAAGGAGCCCTGTCACAGACTATCCAAGGCTTCCCAATGCCATGGAATCCTCCTCCTGGAAAGGCTGTGCCCATTCCCAGCAGGGAGGAGAGCCCACAGAGCACCCTGACTGCTGCCATGGCACCCAGAGAAACTCCAAGTGCTGTATTTCCAAAGGAGTTTCCCCTATGAAGCCTTAATTGGAGTGGTTTTCAATCAGTGAAAGCAGGGTGCTTTTAAACTCCTCCAAGCACATGTTTATTCCTGAGGAGCTGGTCCTGCAAGGTCCACAGGATCCACACCTCCACAGGCAAAGCAGGGCCCACACTCCTGGGAAACCCTCTCACTTTGTGCTCTGCAAGTGAGACAGCAAAGCTGGGCTCCAGTGCAAAGAACACGTGGAAAGGATGCTGGAGAAAGGGCAGGGAAAACAGAACCAGTGCTCAGGGCTGAGCTTCGTCAGCAGCTCCTTCCCCTCCTCAGCCCCTGCCTCCCACACCACCACTGCTCCCAGTCCATCCCAGTCTCCTCAGGCACTGCTCCCACACCACCACTGCTCCCAGTCCATCCCAGACCCCTCAGGCACTGCTCCCACACCACCACAGTGCTCCCAGTCCATCCCAGTCTCCTCAGGCACTGCTCCCACACCACCACACTGCTCTCAGTCCATCCCAGGCTCCCACATCACCAGTGCTCCCAGTCCATCCCAGTCCATCCCAGTCTCCTCAGGCACTGCTCCCAGTCCATCCCAGTCCATCCCAGTCTCCTCAGGCACTGCCTCCCACACCACCAGTGCTCCCAGTCCATCCCAGTCTCCTCAGGCACTGCTCCCACATCACCAGTGCTCCCAGTCCATCCCAGTCTCCTCAGGCACTGCTCCCACAGCACCAGTGCTCCCAGTCTTTCCCAGTCCATCCCAGTCTCCTCAGGCACTGCTCCCACAGCACCAGTGCTCCCAGCTCACCCCCGCTCTCCACCCAGAGCACTCCTGGTGACCTCGTGCCTCTGGCAGTGACCCAGTAACTCACAGGCGTGGAGGCTTTGCCAGCTCAGCTCTCAGGGCTTCTGCAGCTCCCTCAGAGAACAAACACAAACAGCTCCCAGCTGTGCAAGGCCCAGTTTACCAGCATTGTTCTTTTGTGAGCTGGCACTGAGATTTTATCAGGAGCCTCACACATCAAACAGGGCAGGGACAATGCTGTGGAGAGAGGGGAAGTGGGTGCTGAGGGAGAGCAAAGATTTATAAATAGGTTAATATTTCATTATAACTTCAGACATTACACAGGCACAGAGCAGTAAAATTCAGCTGTGAGACCAATCAATGGATCTGAATGGGGAAATACATTCACAACTCATGGCATGAGAGGTTAAGTGGATAAATCACAGAATAGTTTAGGTTGGAAGGGACCTCAGAGCCCATCCACTGCCACCCCCTGCCAGGGTGGGACACCTCCTACTGTCCCAGGCTGCTCCAAGCCCCGTCCAACCTGGCCTTGGACACTTCCAGGGATCCAGGGACAGCCACACCTTCTCTGGACACCCTGTGCCAGGGCCTTACCAACCTTAATGGAAAAAACTTCCTTCCTTTCTAGTCTGAATTAACCCACTTTTAGTTTAAAAACATCCCCTCTTGTCCTTTCATAACAAAGTTTATCCCCATCTGTTCTACAAGCCCACTTGAAGTATTCACTACAAAAGGAGCTGAAAATAGAAAATACAACATACAAACAAACCATAATGATGCACAGTGCTGCCCTTTATTTTGGCAGCAAGTGCAGGACTCCCCCAAACTGACATCTGCTGGAGCAAGAACTGAAAGCCATTTCTTTCTTAATGGCAACAAGACAGAAAGTGCTGTGCATGTAAACAGATGAATTCCAAGGCAATAAAAGCATTTGCTCTAAATCCTGATTAAAGAACCAAACAACAGAGATTCAACAACAGAGCACATCTTGAACAAGCTACACTCAGTTATTTCTGCATCCTTCCCCAGGTATTCACACTTCATTTTCAAATGGTAGCAGCTATGAAGTAGAAGTCCTCTAATATAATCAGTGTCTGCTTTGAACAAATGAACCATGGAGTGTCCACTTCCCTCAACTCCACTGCACAGCACAGCTGGGATCTCTCATTCTCCTGAGGACAATTAAAGCATGGCATTTTAAAAGCCTATAGACACCAGAACAGCACAAAAGCT
The DNA here is from genome assembly GCF_014805655.1 of Passer montanus. Classification (NCBI taxonomy): domain Eukaryota; kingdom Metazoa; phylum Chordata; class Aves; order Passeriformes; family Passeridae; genus Passer; species Passer montanus. The sequence continues at coordinate 1,776,032 of NW_024372813.1, forward strand.
CCTTCACGTGTTCAGGACTCCTGGAAAATCCCAAAGCTCATTCCAAGGGAGCCTGTGTGGCCCACCTGAACTGCAGCCTGCCTTTGCTTCCAGCCCCAAACTGTCAGAAACCCCAAATCTGCAGCAATGAACAGGCACCACACACAGCATTAAACCAGAACACAAACAACATGTAGGAAAACCTTGAAGTGACCTCCTCCCTGCTTTGCACAGGGTTGTGTATCTCTTGTCCCCCAAAAACAATTATTCTCAGTTATTCTCAGGCTGGGTTCTAAGTGCAAAGATGAGTATTTGGTTTCTTTCAGCTTAACAAGTCACTCAAGAAGCAAAGCACTGCTAGAGACAGAAATCTGCTTAGCCAGCTCTACTTCCACCCTCCCTTCTTCCAGTGATAAAAATAAAAGCTATAAATGTTAATTCTCTGATAGAGCCAAACCAAAGTCCTGCAGCTACAGGTGACAGCAGGGAGGTGACATTACACACCAGGGACACCACACTCTGCTTGAGCTGCCCAGTGTAAATTATTCAGGTGGCAGATGGAAATGTGGGACTTAGAAATGCTGCAGCCACCTCCCCTCCAGCACTGAAGTCAATAATTATGTCCTGATTCAGTGTTTGTAAGCCTACCCCCAATTTGTAGCCTGGATTGGAGTTCTTCAGGCATGTCCTACTGGTTTAACCAACAATTAGACATGAATCTAGAGGAAGTGGCCCTAATTGCCTACAAGAAACAATATTCTGCTCACAGCTTACTACAGACTCCTCACAAGCTGCCAGAGAGGAAAAGCCCAGCTCTGGGCTCTGCAGCTTGCTCCCTTCTCAAGTTCTGCTCTCCTCTTCCAAAAGTTCTGTCAATTCAATAAAAATCCTCAAGTTCTGACTCAAGAACTCAGTTCTACAACTGCCTCAAAGACAGAAAACACATCCTGGGTCAGAGGATACAGTCAGACCCAGGGAATTCTGCCCCCTCAGCCAAGAGAGGATTCCCACCTGTTCACCCCAGACCCACAGACCCCCTTTAAACACTTCTGAAACAGCACCTTGTAGATTTTTTAAGCAAAATGCCTCAGCAGTTTCCTTCCTCTCTGTTTCCATCCCTGTTTCCATTTCCCTCAATCCTACAAACAGAAGGAAAGACCCCCAAGCCCAGAGCAAAGGGAAGGGCTGGGACACAGAGCTGCTGCAGGGAGCAGAGCTGGGCAGTGGCTCCTGGCCGTGGCTGTGCTGCTGCCCAGGCAATGAATCACATCCAAAGGAACAATCCCTGCTCCCAGCCTGGCCAGGCTGCAGCTGCCACAGGGATGTGATGAAGCTGATGCCTTGTGCAGGCTGCCCTAGAGCAGAGGCTGGACAGAGCTAAAGAACAAAGTGGGGATTTATTCAAAGGATCTCCTCCATGGATCCACCTTGGGCAGCACAAGAGCCCAGCCAGGGCTGCACCCAAGGTGAACCAAAATGGGCACAGAAATCCCCAACTGGTCACAAAGTCTGTCACTTTGATCAGGTCTGCTCCATTTACAGATTGCAGTTCATTGTCCAATTCCAGCTCCAGCCCCTGCAGTCCCATCCTTGTTTTTCTCTCTCCAGCCCAAGGTGTTTGTGCTCCTGGGCCTGAATTTGGATCATCTGTCCTTGGTCCCCAGCTGGAGCAGGAATTGTTTTGTCTCCCTGCTCTGTGCAGAGAGCTCACCATCCCCTCATGTGAATCCCATGCCGCACAGAATCTGAAAAATAGAAAAGCTGAAACCTGAGGCATCAAAATCCCAGAAAAGGATTGGCTCCCACCAAGGAAATGCCACCACCCTGAGGCCCAGAGCTGATCCACGGGCAAGTGACTTCAGGGAGGGGGAGATGATTCAAGTTCAGCCTCATTACTGACTGCTAATGAGCTCCAGCTTGGAATTTCATTTTTAAAGAGACACTGGAGGGGAATGGAGGCAGCCAGGAACAGCAGTCCCTGTGATGCTGAAGGGTCTGGCAATGTCACAAACCTGGCTTTCACTTTTCCAGCCTGGAGCACAGATGATGTCTGGAAATGCTGGTAAAAACTGCATATTTTACTAAAAAATATGTAAAGTCCTGTACAATCACTAGAGTTTAGCATAATCCTGAAGAAAGCAGCTCCCAAAGGGACTTTGTTCACGTGTTTCAATGTTTTTAAAAAGAAGGCTCAGCTTTTCCATCTACATTAAGACAAACCAAAGAGTATTTTTACTTGCTGGACATGCAAATAAACTGATCCAGTTTGAAACACAGGACCCAGACCTTCATTTCCTGGGCTGGATGAGGGAGTAAATGTTAATATTGACAGTAAGTTTAGCCAAGCTACACCTGCACCTAAAACACTGATGCTGACAGATCCCACAGCATTTGATTAAATGACTAATTAAGAAACTTGGAAGCCATTTCCATGCAATTATTTAGTGCCACCAGCACTGCTCTAGGATTTCTGCACAGAACTGAAACAGCAAATTCTCCCCTTGAAACACAACGGGGAGAATCTGCCTCCCAGAGCTCAGCAGCTCTTGGACAAGAGCACCCCCAGCACCTCAGGAGGGGTGGGAGGAGCCTGCCCAGCTTCCATCCACCACCCCAGCCAAATCCCAGGAGCAGAACTGCCAAAACCCCACTGGGATGGGCTGAGGGCTGGCTGCACAGGCCCAGGAAATGCTCTGCCCTCTCAGCCAGCTGCTCTCAGGAATGCACCCAAAATATTCAGGGACTGAGTCAATCTCTGCCTCTGGGTGCAGAACTCCTCAGCAGTTCCTGACTCACCCCTCATGGCCTTCATCTCACCTGTGCCTGGGATGGCAACGCAAAAATACAAATTATGTAGGAAAAAACCCCAACTGATGAGATTAGGGAAGGGAAAAGTCCTGGGAAGTCTCCTCCCAAAGACCTCCAGGGAGGTCTCCGTGGGCAGGGACCTGAACAGCAAAGATTAATGTCTCTTGTTAGGGGTGTGAAGCTGCAAAAGCCCAGTGTGCACTGGCTCAGTTCAGCTGGGCCTGGACACTGCATGGAGCAGGAGGGAAATGCTGCTCCTGTCCCACCCAGGTGAAAACAGAGCAGTGACTGGGGTGGAACAGCCCCTGCCGGGCTGCAGAGGGGGTGGAAGGCTGGGCAGGGAAAAGGTGGGGCTGTGAGAGGCCCCAGGGTGGGACTGTGAGAACCAAAGCGCTCCAGTGGGCAGCCCCGGCCGCTCCCCGCGGGCTCCGGGCCGGGATCCCCTCCCCGGAGGTTCCCCAGCCCAGCTCTGGGGTCTCACGGCCGGCTCAGGCGTTTCCCCCCTCAGAGCCACCCCGGGCTCTGTTTACACAGCAGCGGAACTTCATTAAAAATTCTGCATAATCATGCAATCGCCAGCCTGCCTCTCTCCCCGGCGGCAGGGACGGTCCCGGTACACGCATGCACGTGGAGCGACTGCAGGGCTGTGACAAACGAGTAGAACGAGCTTTAAATTAACTCAGTTATCACAACAACGCACTACGAGCTGGGCACAAGGCCAATTAATGGTCCCTAACTCCTTTTCTCTGCGAAAGGCAGCACCCACCAGCCCGAGAAACATTTCAGGGCACAGGCGGCCGCAGACACACCCACCGGGAGCGCCGAGCTCGCCTTTCTGCCGAGCCTCCGGCGCCTTTCCCAGAGGATTTCAGCCCGGTTATCCCAACCCTGCGAGCCCCGGCCGGGCTGCCACCCGTGCTCAGCCCGGCCGCAGCTCCCCGCGCTGCCCTCGCCCTGCCCCGGCACAGCCCCTCAGCCCCGGCCCCTCAGCCCCGGCCCCTCAGCCCCGGCCCCGCGGGGCACAGGCCGGGAGCCCCCGGGGAGCGGCCGTGCGGGCCGGGCGGGCGCGAGGGCGCTCACCATGGTACAGACGGCGGCGAGTCTCCGCACCGTCACCAGCGCCTCCATCCGCCCCCGGCCGCCGCCATCTTGGGCCGCGACTGACAGCGCCAGCTGCGCACCCGCTAACCGGCCCGGCCTGTGCGCCGCCCAATCGCGCCGCCCGCGCCGCGCAAACAACGTTCCGAGGCGTTCTCGGTCCGGGGGGAAGGGATCGGGAATGGGAACGGGAATGGGATTGGGAATGGGATCGGGAATGGGAATAGGAACGGGAATGGGATTGGGAATGGGAATGGGATTGGGAATGGGATTGGGAATGGGATCGGGAATGGGGATCGGGAATGGGACTGGGGAATGGGATTGGGGATGGGGATTGGGAATGGGATCGGGAATGGGGACTGGGATTGGGGATTGGGAGATGGGGATTGGGAAATGGGGATTGGGAATGGGATCGAGGATCAGGAATGGGAATGGGATCGGGAATGGGGATCGGGAATGGGACTGGGGAATGGGATTGGGGATGGGGATTGGGAATGGGGAATGGGATTAAGAATTGGACAGGGATGGGAAAAGGATCGGAATGGGAATGGAAATTGGAATGGGATTGGGAATGGGGAATGGGAATGGGATTGGAATTGGGATTGAGAAAGGGGAATGGGAATGGGATTGGGAATGGGAATTGCCCTAGGATTGGGATTGGGAATGGGGAACGGGAATGGGATTGGGAATAGGAATAGGGATCGGGATTGGGAATGGGGAATGGAAATAGAAATTGGAATGGGATTGGGATTGGGAATGGGGAATTGGAACGAGAATGGGAATTGGACAGGGATGGGAAAAGGATCAGGATGGGAACGGGATTGGGAATGGGAATGGCATCGGTATGGGATTGGGATCGGTATGGGAATGGGACCAGGATTGGAACGGGACTGGGATGGGAAAACTGGGATCGTTATGGGATCAGTTTTCCCAGAGCAGCTGTGGCTGCCCCTGGATCCCGGGCAGTGCCCCAAGTATGGGAATGGGACCAGGATTGGAACAGGACTGGGATGGGAAAAGGATCGGAATGGAACTGGGATCGTTACGGGATCAGTTTTCCCAGAGCAGCTGTGGCTGCCCCTGGATCCCGGGCAGTGCCCCAGGCCAGGCTGGACAGGGCTGGAGCAGCCTGGGACCGTGGGAGTGTCCCTGGTGCCAGGGGTGGCACTGGGGGGGCTTTGGGGTCCCTCCCCACCCGTACCACTCTGTGGGTCTGTGACTCCATGACCCTGGTGCTCCCTTTCCCTCAGGATATGCCGTGGTCCCGGGGCTCAGGGAGGAGGCTGGCGGCCCCGCTGGGATGGGCACCGCGGGGTCTCTGTGACACTGGGGGAAGGCTCTGTCCCCACAGGGCTGGGCTGGGAACTGGGGGGTGTCACAAACCCCAAGGGACACCACGGCCAGCCCGGAGCACCAGAACCCTTGGAGGTGGAATTCTGTGATTCCCAAGACTCCTTGCAGAGGTTGTGGGCAGCAGAATTTTGGGGTGGGACAGTGGTGCAGCCCAGGGATCCTCTGCTGTTCCACACGTCCCACTCCAGCACGGTGCCAAAAGGGCTCTTTGAGAGCTCAGCCTGCCGTGACAACAGTGCCCGTTGTCAATCCATTGTCAGTCCTGTGGGAGGAGTGGGAAGCGTTCCTGAGACACCACAAGCTCGTCTTGCAAGGCACAGTGACAGCAAACACACCTCAGGAGGAACAGCCTCAGGAAGGAACAGGCAGAAATTTGGGATGGGGCTGATCCTGACCCAGAGCTGCGCCCAGCAGGAGCAGGGAGGTCACTCTGCCCTGTCCCTGCCCTGATGGGGTCACACCTCGAGTGCTGTGCCCAGCTCTGTCCCTCAGCTTGGGAAGGACCTGGGGACACTGAGCACATCCAGAGGGGACAGCGAGGCTGGAGAGGGGCTGGGAACACAAACCTGAGAGGAGCCCTGAGGGAGCTGGGGGTGCTCCCCTGGCGAAAAGGAGACCCAGGGGTGCCCTCCTCACCCTGCACAGCTCCTGGAAGGTGCCTGTGCTCAGCTGGGGCTGGGCTCTGTCTGCAGCAGCACTGACACACCCAGAGCACACAGCCTGCAGCTGTGCCAGGGGAAATATGGGCTGGATAGCAGGGAAAAGATTTTTACAGAAAGGGTGATAAAGTTCTGGAATGGCTGCCCGGGGAGGTGGTGCAGTCCCCATCCCTGGGTGTGTGTAACAAAGCCTGGATGTGGCACTGGGTGCCAGGGTTTAGCTGAGGTGCTGGGGCTGGGTTGGACTCGATGATCTCAAAGGTCTCTTCCAGCCCAGTGGTTCTGTGAATTCTGTGAATCCTGTGAATGACAGCAGTGCCCATTGTCAGTCCTGTGGGAGAAGGAGTGGGAAGCGTTCCTGAGACACCACAAGCTCGTCTTGCAAGGCACAGTGACAGCAAACACACCTCAGGAGGAACAGCCCAGAAAGCAGTGAGAATCAGGCAGAAATTTGGGATGGGCTGATCCTGACCCCGAGCTGTGCCCAGCCTGGAGGCTGCAGCCTCCCCTCATCCCCAGAGCTGTGGGAGCACTGGTGAGGGCACTGGGAGCTCCCTGCTCACAGCCCCAGCTGCGCCAGGGCTGTTCCACTCTCCAGCCCTGACCTTGTGGGAATAGCTGTGGGGAAGGGAGAATGGTTCTGTTTCCAAAGCAGAAACTTTTTTATGAGGCTGAGATGTTTCCATTCTGTTTGAGCTGCTGGCCTGCAGCGATCTTCTCCTACACACGCTGGGCTTCCCACGTCATCTGCTCCAGCCTCCCCAGGGACAGGCAGGAGCACAAAAACCCCAATCCCTACCAAACATCCCCAAAGTGAAAAGGGGCACGTGCTCCTCACAGGGTTGCCATGAGTGGCACTGCTTTAAAATTAGGGAGAGGAAATGCAGGAATTGTAGAAGCTGTACAGTGTTTGACCAGATTGAAGTGTTTATTTAAATGTTTATCTCTCCTACATCCCAAAATAGAGTCAAAGATGATTTATCACAGCTGCTGCAGCAGCATCTGAGGACATTTCCTTGCCCTTTGGCCTCGGGATAAGAACAACTTGGTGCTGAGTAGAATTATGGGGCTAAAATCGTGGTCTTGTCCCAGAATGTCTTCAGAGGTCACTGCTGGAGCACAGAGATGCACTTTTAATTCATCTAAACTCAGCAAGGTGGAATTCTGAGCACACAGGCCAAGGCTGCTTCCCTGAGCACACCACACTCATTTTCGATCCTTTCTTATCTCCTCCTCTTTTACCTTTCCCAGCCTGGAGGTATTCAGTTGCTGGGAGCAGAAAGTGCTTCAAAGACAATTTCTGTTGAGTGCAGTGTCAGAAGTGACCTTTGGGCCCCAAGTTTGCCACAAAGAGGGACAGAGAGAGCTGCAGGGATCAATCTTGTTGGTTGGAGTCAATTCAGGAGTGTGTGCACAAGCTGCCAGCCACGAGTTCTGTTTCAGCACCTGCCACAGGCCCTGGCACTTCCCCACAGCCACATTTCCCATTTCTGCTCCAAAACCAGCCCTGTTTCTCCTCACAAGTCCCCCTAACATCAATATATTCTATGAAAGATGTACCAGAGGCAAGTGTAATGGTTACAAATGGACTTCTGGAGGAAGAATAATTTCTGCCAGAGCTAGGCAGAAGGAGAAACATTTTCCCAATATGCTGGGACCTTAGCAAGGTCTCTCTGGCTCTGCTCATCTCTTACTCCTTTTGTACAATGCATAAGGAATAATTGCAGCCAGTTTTAAAGCACTCTGACATCCTCCTGTGACGGGCACCATGGTCATGGCAAATACTTTTATTTTTAGCAAGCTTCGTCTCTGAAAATGTGTAGGAGGGCCAACAACAATATAAATAGAAAATCTTCTAACAAACAGAGCCAAAGGCAACACAGAGCAGTAAATAAATCTGTAAAAAATTCGTGTGGAAATAACAATCTCTGTGCACCATGCAAAGGCATGACTTTTGCATGAGCAACCCAAGGGGTGGCAAAGTGAAACCTCCAGAACCATCCAAGCGTTTCCAAAGTCACTCTCAGTTTTGCAAACATTCCCCCTCTAATTTAAGCTATTGTTTTTCCAAGAGAATTAGAATTTAAAACATGGGTTTCTTAGCTAAATATAAGTTCATTGTACACAAACAATGAATATCTCCTTTAAAAACAATTGTTATTCCACATGCCAAGGGTTACACAATCTCAGAGTGTGAATCCTTCTGCGTGGTTTAACTCCGTGAAAAGGCTGCTCTGGTAATCTAGAAAATCAGATGAGGACCACACTTGAAAACCCCTGAGTTTGATTCTGTATTTTACTTGAATCCTCTCAGAATTAAAGCCTCCAAGTTGAGAGGAGAGGGGAGCTTGAGAGTAGGTTGAAAACTTTGGGAGAATGCACAGTTTTTTTATTTGTACTAAAAGCCCTTCTCTCTGCACAGAAATTCCTGCACGTGGTGGAACGAGATCTGGGGAGAAGCACAAGAAGCCAGGGCTGGTGCAGGAGAAATTAATATTGGACCACATCAGCAAAGGAACTCCAACTCCACTGCTCTGCTTCCAACATGCAGCCTGAAACTGCTTTCACATTTGTTTTAAGCAACCAGAAGCCCTCAGAGCTGCCAAAAGCAGCAGTTTGACATTTCCTGCAGCACTGCCGTCTCGTTCCTGCCCCCACACATCCCCTGTCCCGTGTCAGCAGCAGATCCAGCCCTGCAAGCACACGGAGCAGCTTCCCTGTCCCTCCTCACACAGCAGCAGCTGCTCCTCGCCCCTGCTTGGGACTCCTGATTTTTTGAGTGCCACATCCGAGCTCAGCATCCTTTGAGCACAGTTTGCATTCTTTGTGTCTGCCTCACATTCACCCAGGCCAAAACTCACCCTCCATGTGCCTCCGACTCCCTTTTGTGTTCCTCAGCACCACATTTGGTTACCCAAAACGATTTTAACTTTTTTTCAGTTGAATGTGCCTCCCTCTTGGAGCAAGCCAGCAGAGCTGTTTTCTTCTAGGAATGTCTTTGCTTGTATAGAATATTCTTCATGGTCTTTCTGAACTTATCTGGCTTTTTCTTTTTTTTTTTTTTTTTTTTTTTTTCCTGGGCGCCGGCTCTTCTGGCCACCTAGAAGCTGACAGATCTATGACTGTTTGGATTTGGAGGAGGACTATTGTGATGAATGGTTTTATATTACTCACTAACATATGCTTTTAATAGCAAATGGGAACAAAGGTTCCAGCACTCAGAGAGGCAGACAGTGACTAACTGCTGCTAACTAATCCCAAATTTATCAGTGTCCTGCTCAATAACACATTTCAAAGTGCTGCCCTATTAATTGACCACAAAATTTTGAGCTTTTTTCCTATTCCCCCTCTCATTTTGCCACTTCTTACAAAACTAGTGTGAGATTAAAGCACCCCGGTAAAGAAATTTCCTGGAAAAGATTTTTTTTTTTCTCAGTGTTTGGGGTTTTGCAAAAATCTGGAAGCAAACTGACACTGGAAGATTTGCAAATCACTCCCACAGGAGCCATGTCCCAAAAGACACAGGATCCAGCAGCTCTCTCCCAGCTCCATGAGCTGCCTCAGCCTCCAAACCTTTCTTCCTCCTCTTCATCAGCTGCCAGGATGGTCAAAGGAGCAATGCTGGGAGCTTGCAGAGCATCACTGCACAGATACTGCTGCACAACGAGGTGTCAGAGGGGAAACAGAGCCTTGGGAAAGGGACACGTCCATAAATCTTGGCATTCTTGTGCTGATTTCACTGCCCTGCTGAGCCCCAGAGTTGGCTTTTCCTCAGGGCAGCTCACACCCAGCACATCCTGTGAGGTGCTGGTGTGGAAGCTGGGATCTTTGAGAAGGGCAGTGATCCAGAGCCCTGCCCTGATCTCCCATCCCCTGGGAGCCCAGCCTGCCTCTGGAGCCTGCTGGGGAGGGCTCAGGGGTGTGCTGCGGGGCAGAGCTGAGAGCAGCTGGGCACAGAGAGGCTTTTTGGTGGCTGCAGCCTCTCCAGAGTGAGCCAAGCCCATCTCCTGCCTGCAGAACATCATCATCCCCAGGTCTCCATCACTTGGGGGGATTATCTTGCTCTCCATTCCCATCCGTGTCTCCCACACAGCCTGACAGAGTCCATGTCCCAGCCTTGCCTCTGCTCCCTTCTGAGAAGCCTTCCAATGATGAATGCTCCAACTACATTATTTTTTAAAGTTTAATTTACATCTGTTTCGTATTATTTGCAGTTCTGCTTTATCTGGGTCACTCCCTTTCCAGCGTTCTTCCCTCCCTGCTATCCCAGAGAGCTGATTGTAGCCAGTGTTCAGTTCCAGGCTGTCATCCCACAGCCCCTGCCAGCTGTCCTAAAACCCCACTCAGTTTTCCTAGAGAAGCCATTCTGTCCTCATTCCCTCTGAAAGCCGCCCAGCCCAAGTCTGTCAGCAGCCCCAGATTGCCTTCCCCACGCTGCAGTTCCCACCCCAGCGCTGCCCCACGTTCCAGCGGCCCTTTAGGACTCACAAAGCAGCAGATCAAATGTATCCCGGAGCATTCACGGGATGGCAGCTGGGATTTTGGAATATCCCACAGCCGCCCGAAAGCTCTGAGGGGGGATGGAAGTGTTTATTATCCTGAAGAGCGGGGTCCCATGGGCTGCGGGGCTCTGGAGGGGCAGCACACAATGAACGGAGAGAGAACAACAGCGCGGGGCTGGGGCCATTGAGAGGGCGAAGGAACCGGACAGGCAGAACCGGATTATTCACAGCCGAATTAGAGCAGAGCATGGCCGTGACTGCACCGCGCTCCAAGCGCTCCCGTGCCGGCTGTAAAGCCCCAAAATCCGGATTTTAGCAGCCAGCCAAGGGCAGCGCACGGAGCAGAGGCCGTGGGGAGGGCTGAGGAGCGCTGGGTGCCGGCTGAGGGCCGCGGGGAGGGCTGAGGGGCCAGGAGGGCTGGGTGCCCGGCTCTGGGCAGCGGGGGGGGCTGAGGGGCCAGGAGGGCTGGGTGCCCGGCTGCAGAACACGGGAAGGGCTGAGAGGTGCCCGGCTGAGGGGCTGAGAAGCGCTGAGTGTCGGCTGAGGGGCGCGGGGAAGGCTGAGGGGAGCCCGGCTGAGGAGCGCTGGGTGCCCGGCTCTGAGCCGCGGGGAGGGCTGAGGGGCGCGGGGTGCCGGCTCTGGGCAGCGAGGGGGACTGAGGGGAGCCCGGCTGAGGGGCGCTGGGTGCCGGCTGAGGGGCCAGGAGGGCTGGGTGCCCGGCTGCAGAACACGGGGAGGGCTGAGAGGTGCCCGGCTGAGGGCCGCGGGGAGGGCTGAGGGCTGAGGGGTGCCGGCTGCAGGAATGTCCCGCTCCCCTCGTGATTGGCTGCGGGCTGCCGGAGTCAGCTTTCACGGGGGCCGATCAAAAAGTTCCCCTCGGCTCTCCGAAGTCGCTGTCTGAGCCGAGGCACCGGCCGGAGGAGGCCGGGCTCCGTCTCGCATTCCTCGGGAGGACGCCTGCGGTGGGATGAGAGCGCTTCTGGCTGCCGGGAGAGCCGGGCGAGGGCGGGCGCCGCGGGGCCGCGCTCCCGCTTTTCTCCCGCGGCCCGGGCTGAGCAGCCATCCGTCCTGGCATGCTCCTCATCCCTGAGGACACGATGTCTCAGTACTCCACCAACTTCCTGCTGCTGCCCATCCCGGAGTACCCCGCGCTGGACTGCGCGCCCAACAAGATCATCAAGCTGGTGGTGCTGGGCGGCAGCGGCGTGGGCAAGACAGGTAAGGCACAGGTGTGTGCCTGCTTTCCTTCTTTCCTTCCCAGCTCCTTCGCTGCCCTCACACCCCAAACTAGTGACACTTACCGCAGCTTAACTGTTTCAATTTGCCTTTTTTTTTTTTCTTCTTTTTTTTTCTTTTTAAAAGAAAAGGCACAGGAGAATCTGTGAGGCAGATTTGCTGTAGATGTGTGAGGAGCCAACGTGAGCCAGCAGGGAGTTTTGTACTCACAAACGCTTCTAGCAGCTCCTGTGCAAATTATTTAACTGTAGCTAAATTTCCACACCCCGCAAGGTGGCTTTTATCCTCCTGCTGTAAGTGTTTTATGCTCTGCAGACAATTCACAGCCTACAAGATGTGCCTTTATTATTCTCCAAGGGAGAGGGGAAGAAAAGAGCGTAGAGAGAGCATTGTTGCATTTGAATATCTGGTCCATGATTTCGGGAATTATGAAAAGCAGATTGATTTATTACATCTGTGGTTCCATGGGATTCAACAAAATGTTTGTTTTGGCTTTGAAGCAGCCACATCTTCATATTATTTTAAAATAGTTTCTTGAAGGCAGCTGCACAAGCAATTTCATTTAAGGGTGCTAAAGGATGACCCAGTATCACTGTGAGAAAAATTATTACTTGAAATGAAATCTATTATAAAATAATGTTTCTTGCAGAATAAGACATTTCATTTAATTCTTAATTAAGTAGTGTTGCAAGCTACTAGGAATCTACTGAGATCAAAGCACCACAGGAATATAGGTTACTGTTGCCATGATGGGATTTAAATGTTTTATACAGAAAATGAAAATGTTCTTATCAATGAGTTTAAGAAAGCAGCTCAGGTTAAGGTGAATAAGAAGGCCCAGGGTACTGCAGCGTGACCCAAGGGTGCAGAGCACATGGAGGTTGTTTGCTGGGTGTGATTAGATATTGCTAATGGGTTTTGTGAGAGGTTTTAAGGCTGGAAAGACCCATTCCATCCATCAGCCTCACTTCTTGCGTGACAGAAAATGCTTAAATTTGGATTAGCTGCAGTCTACTGGCTTGTTACTCTTCTCCTAAATTATTTCAGAGCAAAGGACAGATTGTTTTACCTGCAAACACAGGGAAGCAACCTCCCTATCCCACGCTGAGCTGCCACCCTGAATCTCAGGGCTTGTTTCCAACACAGGCTGTGAAAAACTCTGTGTTGGGTATCCCAGGCTGGCCCAGATCTTTGTGAGTGTTGAGAGCAGCACAAGATGTGAGCAATGCAGAGATGAACGTGGTTTCATGGGAGACTCCTTGCTGCAGGAGGCTGCCCCAGGAGCTGTGCCAGGATGGATCAGGGCTCTCACTAACCTTTCTGTCATTGTTTTGCTGTGAGTGTTGAGAGCAGCACTTCAGAACATGTGAGCAATGCAGAGATGAGCCTGGTTTCATGGGAGACTCCTTGCTGCAGGAGGCTGCCCCAGGAGCTGTGCCAGGATGGATCAGGGCTCTCACTAACCTTTCTGTCATTGTTTTGCAGCCCTGGTGGTTCGCTTCCTCACAAAGAGGTTCATTGGGGACTACGAAGCCAACACTGGTGAGTTCTGCTCTGCCCAGCAGCCCTGCAGGGAGCTGGGAAAGAAATCCTCTCTGTCCTGTGACTGGTGCACGCTGCAGGGAAGCCAAGTGGTGTTAGGTGTCCATAAGGTGCATATTTTCAGTTAATGGCCTCGAGCTATGAAAGCAATAAATCAAAGGCTCATTATTTATGATCCTTTCAGCTGTTTTTTTCCCCCGAGTTGATGGAAAAGGATCAGAGTAAAAGGTTTGCTTGGGGACATGCCTATAGTGAAACACAGGCTTAAGGAACAACCTACACACCAACTAAACCAAGGAAACCCAATGCTGCCCCCCCTGCAACCCCAGGGAAGGCAGAGGAATTCTGAGGAGTGTGAATGCAGTTCAGAACCTTTTCTGTGCATTCCCTTTATTTCAGAGGCTGTTATGACCAGGGAAACCTTGAAACTGAAACCTTCTCTCCATAAGAGAGCAAAGCAACCATTCATTCCTTGTTTAATCCAGAGGGTGTGTCCATGTGAACTGTTCCAGGAAAACACTGACTGATTTGGCCAGTGTTGTAGGATGGATCCATGTACCCCCCATGCTCACCCCTACTGCACACCCCATGCATTGGCCACCTCTCAGTTTGGGGGTGAAAGTGGACAGAAATCAGAAAATGTTTCACTTTGGAGATGCTTGCTGAGCTCAGGATGAGGAGGGAGCAGCACAAGACACCTTTGATCCGAGGAAATGGACTCTGAAAGCTCCTCCTTCCAGCTCCCCCTCCCTGACCCCGAGTAACCCCGATGGTTGGCTGCACTTTTGCTCCTTTTCTTCTGTCACCTCTTCTCTGGGAGGTTGTACATCAAGTGAGAGCTGGGAGCTGTGCAGTGATTGCTGCCAGAGCAGTGCTGGGAGCCACATGCTTTTCCCATGCAGCTCCCAGGCCCATGGCCGTGCTGCAGGAGAGGTGAATATCCCAGCAGGAAGGAGCAGGTGGCACTGATTGCCCTTGGGATCAGCCAGCCCTGCTCACCCTTGTGCCAGGCATGGCTGGGCAGAGCAGGGGCAGTGCCTGGCAGCACCTGCTCTTTGTTCTGCAGGGCAGCATGGATGGGAACATGGGGCTGGCTCAGGGGTGCAGTGTCTTCTCATAAAACCACCTGTACAGCTTTAAATCAGAGCTGTTTTTAAATACAAACTAAATCCTGCTGGATCCCCTCACAGTACTAAACCACAATGTCATAATGTGGGATTCAGTGCTGATTTTCCTTGTGTTCAAAATGCTCTGTGAGCTGAGGCTCTTTTCCACTGGAATAAAATCACTTGTTTCCTTGAAACAAAGCTGATTTTCAGAAGTGAGGGCATTACTCTCACTAGCTGGGCTCCCTGCTAATGTGAATTCCTTGCTCTCCAGTGGGTGGATGTCTCCACATCTGACATTGTTCTGGAGGCAGCAGTGACAATTGTACTGGGGCAGGACAGAAGGGCTGTGCACAACAGCTGTGGATTAGCATTTCCTCACAGCCCCACGTGACTCGTGTTAAGTTTTAAAGAAAAATGATGATGACATTAACCTCTGAAGCTGTCCTTGTCACAACCACAGAGAGTTCACAAGATCAAGACTTAAATTTTCATTGTCATTTAACTCAGCTGCAGTAACAAAATAAAATTCAAGCCCAGGATAGCAGTGTTTAGCTCAGGCCTAGGTGGGTAGAACTGGCACTTGCCTGTCAATATGTGTCCTCCAGATTAACCAAAGTCAGGTTTAAAGTGTCCAGCCTTGGGGACTTCAACCAAACTCTAAATCAACAAACCCCAAAGAGCATCTGGGGGTTTGTATACAGTCACTCACTCAGTGTCCAAAACTGGAGCACTTTCCTTTTTTAAAGGCTTTCAGAAAAAAGCAGCAGGAAATACTCACTCCTGTCACCAGCCACATCTGGATGTCTTTGTTTGTGATCATTAAAAGTGAACTGCACTTCTATTTAAAGTTGACAATATGGACTGGAAACCTGAGTGGGATTTATGTGTCCACTTGAGCATGTGACTCAATCCTGAGTGGCCCCTTCCCAGCCCCAGGCTGGCTGTGCATTCAGAGCATGTCCCCACACAGCAACCACAGCCCCACTCTGTGAGCAAACAGCCACTCAAACACTCCAGGCCAGTCCCTTTTCTACCTCCACATCTAAACCTCAAAGCTCTGGATTTCAACAGTCCCATTTCACCTTTCCTTTGTCAT
Organism: Passer montanus; assembly: GCF_014805655.1. Classification (NCBI taxonomy): domain Eukaryota; kingdom Metazoa; phylum Chordata; class Aves; order Passeriformes; family Passeridae; genus Passer; species Passer montanus. The sequence continues at coordinate 1,791,414 of NW_024372813.1, forward strand.
TTTGGTTCCCTGGTACAGTCCCTGACTGACATCTTCCTTCTCCCCCAGGTGCTTTGTATTCCAGGAAGTTCACCATAGATGGGGAGCAGATCTCTCTGCAGGTGCAGGACACTCCCTTTGTCTCATTGGAGGTAAAACAATTGCTCTGTGCCTTTCCACACACTTCTGTCTTATGTTTATTGCCAGCACTTCCATCTGTAATTAACTCTGCTTAGCAACAGGAAAATACCTGGGCTCAAACCCAAGACTAATCAAGGTACCTTAAACTCCACCTAAATGAGCTCTTGAAGGTGTTAAATCAGGCTCCTTCAGGAGTAAGCCAAAAGTAAAACAATTTTATTTCCAACACATTACTGAACAGCAGTAAAGTCACAATCTGGTTCCCTCCTGCCAGCAGTTTGATTGCTTTATTTTCTGTCAAGTGATTTCTGTCCCTGCATGGCAGAAAACTCACCTGCCCAGAGGCCCAGCTGGCTCAGCTTGGACCTTCCTCCACAGCCAAAGTCACTCAGATTTAGAGAAGTGTTTCTTTCCAGGGGGCCATGCTTCACAGCAGCTGTCATTTCCAGCTATGGTGCTTTGCCCTGCTTTCCTTACTCTGGTTTTAAATGTAATTAATTCCTTTTTTTTAAGATGTTAGCATTTATCACACTCCTTTTTCTATCAGTGTTCTAGACAGTTGGACTCGATGATATTAAAGAACTTTTCCAATCTTAATGATGCTATAATTCTATTGTGATATTAAAGACCTCTTCCAGTCTTAATGATTTGATGATTCTATTATAGTCTAGATTTAATATTCTACCAGGAACCTCTTTCTAGAAATATTTTTTCCAAGCAGGATTTACGCTGTCTCTCCTTGAAGGTCTGCTTCACATGCAGAACAAGAGGATGAAAATAGTGTCAAAGCAACAGGAAATGTAGTGAAATTTGGGATTACATGAATAGTGGAAATCTCATGAGTAATAATTCCTACAGAACATCAGAGATTTCATGATAAAATCAAGTATTGCTGTTGCACCACCAAGCTTAAACTTCTAGGTGTGGCCTTAATCTCAGACTAGACTTAGATTTGGCCAGTATATGTTGGGATGGGAGCACCACCTCTCTCCTTGTGTGTCAGGCTGCCCTGGACAGCTCTGCACCCTTGCTTCACCTGCACAGAGCCACCTGTGCATCTCTTCCACCCTGCGTTCCCAGAAGGGAATAAGCAAAGCTCCCACAGTCCCAGCTTCTCTGACTGGGAGTGGGTTCAAGGGGAAAGCTGTGATGCAGTCCCGCTGTGCTGGGTGCACAGAGCAGAGGGCAGGAGCCCTCATGGCTCTGGACACTCAGGAGCAAACAAAAGCTGCAGTGCAAGCTCTCCAAATATTCAAGTGGGATTTACCAGCACAAAGGCCTTGCCATCTTGCCCTGCTGAGAGGAGCTGGGGGGGATTGGGCACCACTGGGACTGCCTGATAAACACTGAACAAAGGGAATCCCCTCTCTCTGCTGTCCCACGGAGAAAGGAGGGATTGGAATGATTTAACTCCTGTTTTTGGACCACATAGATGCTATTTTACTATTTAAATTAAAGCTGTGAACTACAGTCCAGTGACTCTGGAGCTGCGCAAAATTTAGTCAAGCCTACAGCTGAGGTTGCTTAATCAGAAATTATTTTAAATTAGTTAGGAAGGAGTTCCATTTTCTTTGTCCAAATCCAAGGTCTGTGCTGTTCCAAGATCTCCACAGACACCCTTATCTCACCCTGGGTCTGTTTGCTTCAAATGATAAATCTGCAATAATTGAAGGGACTGTGACAGAACAGGTTAAAACTGAGAAAAAGCTGGGGGTTTTTTATTAAAATCCTTAAGGAAGAGAGTTTCCTGCACTCTCCAGGCTGAGTACAATGTTTCAGGAGGAAATCATGTGGAAACCCTCAGGATTTAAGCCCCCAGAACTGAAATTGTAAGAGAGAAACAGAAGCAGCTGAGTGGTTTTGTTGGGTGATTCATTGCTGCTTGGCCTATACACTGCAAAAGCCTGTGTGTTTCAAAATTCATTCTGGAGCAGAGATTTCCATTTAAAAAGTAGCCCATTAACCTTTGATTTCCTGAATAAAGCATTCCACTTGGGATTATCCATCCATCCATCCATCTCACTACTGGGTGGGCCTAGCTGGAGTGAGGGAGAATTTCTGCTCTTAGGGCTCTCTGAATGTGCACCTTCTCCAAACCCATTTTCAAAGCTTGCCAGTGCAATTAGTTCTTCTTCTTCTTTTTTGTGGGTTTTTTTTTTTTTTTGCCATGAAAGGGTTTTGCTGCTGAAAAGAGGCTTCCAGGACATGGAGAGTGGCTAATTATCCCCAGAATTATCCCCAGACTGGCCACAGCCCAGACCCCAGCAGTGCAAACTGCCCTGCTTCCCACAGCCTGCCCCAGCCTGGCTGGAGTTCACTCTCATTGACCTTCCCAGCAAGGCTGCTGGGGAGGATCCCTCTGCAGCATTCTGTTTTGGGCTTTGAGGGGCTTGGGGAGGAGTGATAAGAGCAGCTGATAACCAATGTCACTGCTCACAGGATTTAGCTGTGAGCTGGCAAGGGCAAAGAACCTCAAGGTGTGATGAGCCAGTGTCTCTGAGGGCAGTGATGAAATATTTACAAAGGGCACTTGGCTGGTAGAACTCCTGGGGAAAGCTTTAAGCCTGATTCACACTCTGACCCTTCAGAAATTCTGCTTCCTCCTCCTCACAGCTTATCAGTAGTTCTTCTTTTACTGTCTGATCTCCCAGAATAAAACTGATCAGTTTTACTCATTTTTTTTCTATCTCTGCTCCCTGAAGTTAGGCTTTATTGTTCATATTTAGGTCTAAATAAAAGTGATCTGTTTGGGGAGAGTGCTGAGCACTAAATTCTGTTAGAATTAATGTGAATGGCAGATATGTATTCCATAGATTAATAGATAATGGAATGTGTTTTAGTGTTACTGAAGTTGATGAAAATTTCTTGGGTAGAATTTAGCAACAGTAATAAAAAATTGAGCACTCTATTTGTGATGTTGAACTCCCCTTAAAATACACAATTTCTACCAGCTTCATGAACAGCTGTACACAGAATATGCTTGTTATATAAAATATAACATAAATAAAGGATATTTTAAAAGGCTAGGATAAAGGATATTTAAACAAATTACAAATTACAACATTGCAGAAATGTAATATTGAGGAGAGTCAGTTCTTCCAAAGCAAGCAGGCTGCAGCAGGGATCTCCCTCTCTGTCCCAGCAGGGATAACAAAGAGGAGAGGATTAGCTGGAAATATCATGACAATATCATGAAATATCTGAAATATCATGACTTCATCCTGACAAGTGAGCCAATCTCTTTTCAAGCCCACAGTGCTGTATTCAGCTTTGTATTCCCAGAGCTGGTGGTTGTTGGGGCTCTAAATAGGAGTGGTGATGGACTCAAGGAATGTGTGACCAGAAAAAAATTATATAAACCCATCGCTGCTCCACAAATTACCAAAGAGATTTCAGCTGATGTTCAGTCCCAGTCATTGGTTCTTGGTAACCAATTGCTTTTTTTCAAAAGAACTTTGACTATCTGGAGACTTGCAAGGCAGGAAAGCCTGACAGCCTTCACCAAACAGAGTTAGTGAGAGCCTCTGTCCATGGAGACATTGAATAAATAATTGGAAAAAGCCCTAAAAGTCACCTGGGGAGACAACTGTTCATTTGTCATGCTGCGACAAACCTGATGGATTTTTAGTGCTCTTACTGTGCCCATCACAGTTTTATCCACAGTAAGAGAGTTTCTGCCTGGTTGGGTACAAGAGAATTCAGAACCAACTTTCCAAAGCAGTATTTTGGCTTTTCTCTTCAAGCAATTTGCTCTGACCCCTCTCCACTCCACAGTACTGCTTTCCTGCAGTATGGGATGGGAGAATCATGGAATCAGTGAGGTTGGGAAAGGAGTCCAAGCCATGACTGATCCCCACCATGCACTGAGTGCCACATCCAGTCATTCCTTGGACACCTCCAGGTCAGGGGACCCCAAACCTCCCTGGGCAGCCCCTGCCAATGCCTGACCACCCTTTCCATGGAAAAATTCCTCCTGACATCCAACCTAAACCTCCATGGTGCAGCTTGAGGTGTTTCCTCTTGTCCTGCCCCTGGGAGCAGAGCCTGGCCCACACTTGGCTACAGTGACCAGGTGTGGATGCAACAGCCTGGTCAGAGAGCCAGAAACCAGGTTTCATTTTCTCACAGTGTGAGACTTTTTAGGGAGTCACAGAAATCATGATAACTTGTTAGTATGAACAACCTGCAGGTGGAGTTTTTCTACTCTGTTTTTCTTCTAAAGGGCTGTTTGTGAGAAAGGTGTTTTTGTTAGTTAGCCAATCAAGTAGAATGTGTCGAATCTGTCTCTAAAAGAGAGGATTTTTCATATTAAACACTCTTCTCCTGCAAACCAGCCTTCGAGTGAATTTGTGTCATTTCTGGCTCAGCAGTGACATCCAGCTCCCCCCAGGATCTCCTTTTCCCCAGGCTGGAGGAGCCGGCACAGTGGGAATTTCCCTGGTACCTCCAGAGAGGTTTCTGGGAGTCCATTAACAAACAGACCCGTGTGAAATCCAGCTGTGTGTGGGGCTGGTTCCTGACGTGCAGACGCTGCTGTTTTGCAGGATGACACGGACAGCATCTGCTGCCAGGAGCAGATAAACCGCTCGATCTACTGGGCCGACGGCTTCGTGTTCGTGTACTCCATCACGGACTACGAGAGCTTCCGCGCGCTGCGCCCGCTGCACCAGCACATCCGCAGGATCCACCCCCACGCCAACATCCCCCTGCTGCTCATGGCCAACAAGGGCGACCTGCTGCGGGCCAGGCAGGTCTCCTCCAAGGAGGGGCTGCAGCTGGCCGCCGAGCTGGGCGGCACCTACTGCGAGGTGTCGGCGCGGGAGAACTGCGAGGGCGTGCACGAGGCCTTCCAGCAGCTGTGCCAGGAGCTCAGCAGGAGCAGCAGCTCCTGCAACGGGGAGAAGAGGAGAGGTCTCCACCTGGTGCGGCCCAAGTCGCCCAACATGCAGGACTTGAAGAGGCGCCTGAAGCAGGCTCTGACTTCCAAAGGCAAATCTGCCACCACGCTTTGATGCGGCCGCCCGGGAATTGTGTTCTGGAGCCTTGGATAAAAAGGCAACGAGCTGGGAAAAAGGGGCAGCAGTTCAGCCATCAGGTTGTGTGGAGACTCTCAGGTCCTGTGAGACACTCTTTGGTTGGGTCTTCACATCTTCCTCAAAAAGCCCCTGCTCGTTCAGCAAAGGAACTCACAGAATTTGCTCTCTGGGGCAGGGATTTCGAAATTCTGGTTTAAAAAAGAGATCATCCCAAGCTATTTCTTTTTTTTTTTTAATTTGGAAAGGACTGCATTCAAATATCTTGGTGTTAAAAAGTGGGTTTTGTTAATGAGAATAATTAAGAAATATTTTTAAGAGATGTCACTTCTTTGGGGATGGTTGTGTTCCCAAACACAGGCAGTGAACTACAGCAGAACCTGAGGGGAGTGATGGGAGCTGTACTGAGCAAGAAAAATGGACCAGATCTGCTTCAGTGCAAGACTGGAAAATAAATGAATTAATTCATTTAAATGAAGAGCATAAATAATGAAAAATGTTAATTGAAAGAAAGAGTTCTGAGCAATGGGGAGAGATTTGTTCATATGCAAATTTAAGCCTTATGGTGTCTCCTTAAAGGGAGGTTTTTAAAAAAATTACTATTTTTTCAGATTATTTTTGTTTAAAAGCACAGTGACTGCTTCTGAAAGTGATTATTTGGGCTAAATACAAGCTTGTGGCAGTGTTCTGTAGTCAGTCTCTCCATGGCATTTCTCATTTTTCTGAAGGTTTCTTGCATGGCAAAAGGGAAAAATAGATCAGAGTGGTATAAAACATGCCAAAAAATGGATTGCAGTAATCAGGAGCAATGAGGTCACCTAAAACTCATAATTTTTTTTCCCCAAACTAGTTAGACTTCAAGTTCAAAATGCTTTTAGAGAAACAAAGCCTTCACACAAAACATATTTACATCATTAGGTTGTCCGGGATTTTTTTAAGAAGAAAAGATTTTATGATGCCTGAAATTTTTGGCTTTGGGAATTCATTATTTTGTTGTTTGAGTGTTTGTTGTTAAACCCAGGCTTCCCTGAAGAGCTTCCAGAGCATCCCAGCCTGTCAGGACATATCCCAGTGGCAGCGTCTGGTTGTGCCTCAGCACGTCCAAGGATTTGGGGCTGCATCCCATGGACTGATTTATGGAACCAATAACAACAGCAGGGAGCTCCCAGCACTCTGTGCTCAGTGAGAGTGGGCTTGGACCATGTAAAATTCATGATGCACCAACCTGTCCTTCAAACTGAGCAGATGAGCAATTCAAGGACCATGAAATGAAGTCAAGCTCAGTGATTTATACTCAGGGACACTGGAGGGAAACCCGAGTTTGATGGATATGGAAAAACACTCCCAGCTGCAGTTTCATCTGGCAAGACTGAGCTAAATCAACTTTTTCCTCATTAGGAGCAGCAAAAATGGAAATGGAGTCTGATCAGTATTTGTGTAGCTCAGGGCTTTAAAATGTACTCTGTATTTTTCATTTCCCTATATTAGACAGCTCTAGCCATGATTTTATCACCTGGATTTGCCTTATCTCCAGCTCACTTTCTGTTTTATTTATTGTTTTCCACAGCTGCTCATCTGAGGGTGTCTTGTGTTCTGATTCATTTAAGAGTCTTCCGTTCCCACAAATGCTCTGCACCTGGTTTTAAATTCAGTTTCAAGTGGTATTAGGAGGGGAAAAGTTGGATCATCCAAAAAGGGACTCAAATTATATCAGGGTATTTTTACTTTGGCTTGTGCTTAATTAACAATTTGGTGTTTGAGCAGTGTCATTAATCATCCCAGGCACTTTGGTATTTATGGCATGGAATTTCAATGTTTTAAATTAATAATAGCACAGCTCAAATATTGAATGTGAAATTCAATAACTCAAATATTGAATCTAGAGATTCAATGGCTCAAATATTGAGTCTAAAGATTCAATAACAAGAAATAGAGCAGTTTGCAAGACACACAGAAGCTGAAGTATTTTTGTGTTGAAAAAATGATCACCAATTTTGAGTAGCAATTAACAATTTTGCCACTCCAGTACTGCATAACAAGGGCTAAATTTGCTGAAGACAATTTGCTGACATTGATTTGTTTGCAACTTCCTTCAGCTCAAATCTTTTCTAATTTGGGAAGAAATGTCACCAAAATTCAAACCTATCTGTGTTTTAGTTTCATTAGTGATTAATAAAAACATGCAAGGTCTTCCCTGAGTAGTGAATAAAATGGCTTCTTTATGTGTCACATATTTAAATATTCCTTGTTTACACTGAAATCTGTTGTTTTTCCTTCTTACAACCTAAGACACCCTGCTTTGGAAATATTCCTTATGTAAGGAAAACTCCTCATGCAAATAAGTATTCCCACATTCCTGTGGAGAGGAAGAAAAAAATCTACATTTTGGCTAAAGCCAAAAAAGATTGAACCATTTAAGTCTTCTCTTAGGTACTAACATGTGGCAAACATTTATTCTGCTACAGAAACTTTAGTATTTCCTTTGTTCATTGACCAGGAGTACAAATACTGGTTTTAAGCCAGGACTAACCATCCACAGAAGGCAGTAAGGCTCATTTGGGGTGCAGCAGCTGAGCCCCAGGACACCTCACTGTGCCCCAGAGGCAAGGCTGAAGGGCAGCACAAAAAGCAGGGAGAAAAGAATGCTATAGAATTAAGTGCCTAAAAATAATCCTGTACGAGATCAAAGTTTGGTCATGTAGAACCTGATCCTGAATTAGAAACTTCAGGCTGCCAGGGGAAAACATGCATTCTACTGAAGGTTTAAAATTAACCCTCTAGAGAGAAAGTACTGCCACAAGTCAGGAGGGGAGAGGGAAAACAAAGATTTGAGAGTGTGGGGTGGTTTTTGGATATCAAAGAAAATTCTCCTCTCAGTTCTATTGATTTAGTCCAGATTAACTCTGCTGCAATCAATACCAACAGCAGTGAACTGTAGAATTCCGTCTTTCAAATTGTATTTTTTCTCATCCCTCATCATTCTCCTGAGCATTTGAAATCTTTGTGCACCATCTGGTTTTCAAGATGGTTTTACAGCTGGGTTTACTTGGGCACAAAGCAGTTGAGTGATTTGCCCCAAGGTTGCACAGCTGAGCAAGTACTTGAGAGGAACTCCATCCCTGTGTCCTGTGGGATTAATTCCCAACTCTACAACAACTCTCAGACCCTACACCTCCCTCAAGGTGTGCACAAAGCGCAGTGAGTTCTGTTGCACAGCAATGTCATTAAAAGTTGGGGAAAGTCTGTGAAATGTCACCTGTGCTGGCACTGAGCAGTCTCAGTGACAGGCTGGCAGCTCACAATTACACCAAGGCAGGCTTGGGAGCCACTGGACAGATTTGTCAGTGGTTGTTTCTGTGTTCCTGTCAGCTGCATCTTGGCCAGATCCCTTCATCTGTTACTCTGCCCATAGGGCACAGATATCTGTCACACACTTGAGCATCCCTGGGACAGAATCACCAAGGAGAAAGAAAGGAATTGCCCCCATTTGCACAGGGATGGCTGAAATATTTACATCTGAACTCTCATCTTGCTTCTGCATTCCTTTAAAACTCCATTGTGGTTTGGATCCCACATTTACACCTGGAACAGAGGATAAAACCAGAAAATTCAGCTCCTGATTTCAGGCAACTGCTCAGACAGAAATATTTGTATCCAGGGTACATGGCTGCTCCCAGGAGTTGTGTCAGGTGTACAAATGAAGAAGGAATCGTTTTCTGAGACATCAAAAGAAACTTGCTCTGTACCAGAAGAGTTGTCTAATTGTTTTCCAAGGCAAGCTGGGTGGCTGCCAGCTGATTGTTACTGCTGGATTTCCCTCTCCCTACTGGCAGAGTAGATTTGGGGTCAAAATCCCACTGCAGTGTTTGCAGAGCCTGCACAGGCCCTGAGGCAGCAGAACACAATGAAATACTTGCTAATATTTCATGTTCATGGGTTCTCAGAGCTCTGCTGGGCTGTGCCTGTCTCCTCTGGGGCTCACACAGGAAAACCACGGAATTAAAGTTAAAAAAGATCTCCAGCTTCCCTTTAAAAGCTCAAAAGCAGGGACACTGGGGTAGAGAAGATGATCCAATCTATCACTAATGGAGACAAAGCAAGACTCTTCCTTTGATAATTCCTCACTGACTCTGCCCTCCTTGCCCCTTTCCATTCATGCCTTTGTTCTCATTTCACTTAGCAAGAAAAAACTTCTGCAATTCTTCTTTCTTTGCCTTAGAAACATCCTTTTGCTGGCTAGTTTAAAATTTATTTCCAAATATTTGAACTCCAAGCACGGTTTATAACAAAAGAAGAATGTCTGCTTAGTCTTTTGACCTTATTTACCTAAAGCATTTTAAAGCACAGCTACAGCTCTTTGCTTTGAATTCCTGCCACTTCTCCCCAAGAGCTCTCACTGGCTTAGCCCAGTATTTCCTCCCTTGTTTTGTGCTTACAGTGTTGGACTTATTAATGTTGCAGAGTCATTGCTTGCTTAAACCTGTTCAGTTCTTAAATTTTGCTGCTCTCTCTGAAATCCCTTCCGTTTAATCAGACAGATTCTCTTCTCTAAGCAGCTGTGCAACTGGAAAAGGAGCTCAGAACAGCTGGTGGTTTTCTGCTCTGTCAGATTTTAGCCCATTATTGAAGATTTTGGAATACACAGGAGCATGGAAAATGATGCAGCAAACCTACTTCTCGTCTCCCTTCATCTTTAGTGCTGGTGCAATAATTTTATCTGTCATGAAGTGGACAAAGTTCATCCTAAATGATAATGTTTTTTCCTACAGATGGAAAAACACCAAATATGAAGCAGAGAGCTGAGCTGATAGACCGTAAACCCTGGGATCCAATTCATTCAGGAGCTGTCACAGCAATCTTCTCTTCTTTAGAAGATACATTTTTCACATTTTCCCCCTTATCCAAAAGGGTTTCAAGTCGGAGCCTCTGCATCTCATCACACAGACACTTCCCATCCCCTCCAGCAGGTCAGGGGAAGCTGCACATTTTCCAGGGCTGATGGGTGAAACTATGCATGTCTGTGCTGTTATGAGGGATGATTGTGGAGACTGTTCCTAAGGACGTTTTTCTTCTCTCTGCCCAGTAATGCAGAACACTCACAATCAGTAACTGGTCATTTGGAAAAGACACGAGGGGGGTTTGTGCTGAGTCTGGAGACACTCTGTACCTTCTCTGATGGTTAGAAAGCTCACCAGATAAGCAGAGGTTGGGTTTTTTCTGAGCCTGCCTTTGAACTCTCACAGAGAGAGCTGAATTATTTCACTTTTGATTGTGATCCAGGTTTCCAGATGCTTGCAGAAGCCACCACTCTTTTCTGTTCTGCATTGTATTTCACTTCAAAACCCAATATTTTCCTATGCCATGACGAAAAACTAATTTGGAACCTCACATGAATAATGTAACAGCCTATTCTCCTGATTCCCTGTTTTTGATGAAGGTCATGTCTTTGCATTTATTGAGGACCTGAACTCAAGCTCATGCTCTGTCAGCAAAGGTGTTTGACCAGGTTGCCCAGAGCAGCTGTGGCTGCCCCTGGATCCCTGGCAGTGTCCCAGGCCAGGCTGGACAGGGCTTGGAGCAGCCTGGGACAGTGGGAGCTGTCCCTGCCCAGGGCAGGGGGTGGGACTGGATGGGATTTAAGGTCTCTTCCAACCCAAACCATTCCATGACTCCGTGGTTTTGAATGACCAAGACTCTTTATTCTTTACACAGCAGGACAAGGCACATCCCAGCAGTTCTGTGACTGTCAGCAAAGAGCAGTGGTATCAGGGAATAAAAGAGGAATCCAGTCTTTGAATTACCCTCCTGTCTGCCTTTGGTTTTCCACAAGGGAGACTGAGCCTTCCTCAAGCTCTGGGAAAGGTGACAGGCTGGTGGTGCTGCTGGATGTAAAGGAGGTGATGGTGGCAATTCTGCCTTGGCAGACTGTGCTCCAATCCCTCCATCTGGGAATGATGGCAGAGGTCTTCCAACATCTGTAGGAAGCTCCCAAATGCCCCAAGAAAGGTTACTGGGAGCTGTCAGCTCTCAGAGGCTGAACCAAAAGGTTCTTTCTGTGAACTGTACATCTGGAGATGCTCTGCTGAAAAGAAAACCCAGAATCCAGGCCTGGAGAGCCACGAGTGTTTCCCATCCACATCCCTTGGGAGCAGTGGTGAAAACCCCACATCTTCATCACCTTCCAGCACTCGTGGCTCCATCAGAACAATGTCAAAGTCACTTCTGCTCCTGAAGGGCTGCCATGGTGCCGCTGTTCCCAGTGCAAACACTGGGAATGGAGGGTTGGAGTTGCCCTTCTCCTCCACCCTTTTAGCTGCCAAGACCACCTATGAAGTGCAGAACCCAAGAGTTAGCACCAGATACCAAATGTATCTGACAAGTGTTCATCAGTCTGCACTGGAGAGCAGGAGCTGGCTCTCAGGAGAGCCCTAATCTGCCAAAAGAGCAGCTTTTAAAGCCCAGAATACATATTTGTGTCAGGCCTGTGAAATGATACATTTTATATGGAAGTGCTGTTCTGTGGGAGTTATTTATTAGGCAGCTTTAAAGAAAGCAAGAAGTTTTGTTTCTAAGTTCTGAGTGCTAATCATTGAAAGTCCTCATTTTATCTGTTTTTGTAGCTTTAATTTTAGCCATTTGCACTTCTGAACCTCAAACCATGGAATGATGTGAAACACATGGAGCCAGAGGTTCATCTCTTTATACATTTGGAAATGACATTTTCACCACACTGCAAATACATCTCAGCACTGGAAGAATCAAAAATCTTGAGTAGGGCTGGGAGAATATGTTCAGTTTGCAAAGTCCAGACACTCCTGAATTCCAGTGCTGTGGCTTCTGGGAAGAGCTGCTGGTAAGACAAGAACAGACATCTAAAAACCATCAATGCTCAGCACCCACTTACACGTGCTTTGCAAGGAGTTTGAAAGCCAAGGCATCCCAGGATGAGGGGAAAGGCTCTCAAAGGGTTAAATGCTTCCTGCTTTTAATCTAGAATCACGTAATGTGGAATGAATGTTTCAGCTCAAACTGTTTCCTCACTCTGACAGTTTCATGGTGTGAGGTCAAAGTGTGGGAGAGATGGGGAGAGCAGAGGGGGAGCATGGAGTGGTGAGCTGCTAAATCCAGAGAGACACATCCAGAGAAATAAAAAAGATGGATTCTCCAGCAGCCTCAGCCCATGTGGGATGGCTGTGATGGAGCCATGGGTAAATGTGTGGGACTTTAAGGACTTCCTGCTCTGGGCTCCCTCTGCTTGTCCCTTGTGCTCCTGCTCGGCTCCGGGCACCGTTCCCACGCCGCCTTGCAAAATGTGCCTCGAGTTTCTCACAGTGGCTCCGCCTGGACACAAAGTGCAGCTCCAGTCCTTCCTGCACCCTGCACATGCAGGAGATTCCTCTGGGGATGCTACTGGCTGTATTTATTTTCCCTTCCTGTGTGGATCTTCCCTATACAGCCAGGTCTGTTCCGTGCAGCAAAGCACTCTACCCAGTGCAGAAAACTTCAATTTAAAGCAGATTTCAAATTCATTTGATTTTTTGAACCAACCATCACTTCTTACACCAAGAGTGGCCTGCATTTCCTTTGCAGGCCCTCCTACAAGGACAAAACACTCCGTGATGGCTGTCTCCATGTCAAAATACATTTCTGCAGATCGCCTGCACCACATTTGTCCTTTTCCTTGTAGTTCTCACCTACTCTGCCAGGGGAAGAAGTTTTCATTTGGAGAGTTATTGAATATTTTGCCTATCAACATAAACTTTTAATCACTGATACAAGGATTGAGGGTAAAGGAAAACATAAACAATTACACAAACACTTAATTAAATGCATTACATGCCCTCCATGTTAAGCCAAGCACAACAGTCTCGACCTCCCTGTTTTCACCCCGGGTTACTCAGCCCACCCTAAATCCTTGTTTTTCTTCCTTAAACACATCTGAGCAAGGGCACCACGTGCTCCTTTGTGGGGCTGGTGTTTTGGCATGTGATGGGGTGTGACAGGATCATGGTCTCCCCCAGAGGTCACCTCTGCAGCCCCCAGCTGCACTAAGTGGCTGCTTGCACATCAGTGCAGTGACCCCACAATTTATGCCCAATTCACTCCCCCAAGGAGCAAAGGTAAGGCCATCCCCTCCCCAGCCATGGCAGGAACACAGGGACGCTCAGCAGATCAGCCTGCTGCTGAGAATAGTAAATTCTGCATCTTCCCACCAAATGATAACAAATGTCTGAAGGGAATCAGCTGACAAATCCTCTTGCTCAACACCACTCGTCCCTAAGCTGCATGAAAAAAACAAACTCCTTTCATGGCAGGAAATCCTCAGGCCAGTTTGTCACCAGGATTCAGACAGATTTAAATAACAGACCTGCTAACAGTGGATTTTGAGTGGTGAATGATACAGCCAGAAAAGCTGGACAGCAAGCATTTCTGTGGGCTGAGAGGTACAAATCCTATTTTTAAGATAGACGTGGGTCCTAATGCTTTCAGGATAAAGATGCAGGCCAAAGATGCAGTAGGATTCTAGAACTCTTTTTAGGAGTGATTTAGGAAAAGGTCAAACTCCTGCCCACAGCTCCAAACATTCTATTTCTAAAATGGGCCACATAAAAATTCCCTAGGCCAGACCTGCCAGTTTTCAGCATCCAGCTTCAGCCTTCAAACAGAACTGGAAGATCCTAATTTAAATCTCTTTTTTAGTGCTTCTCTGTGTATTTTGGAATGTCCTTTATGGGACACTAGCAGTTTCTCTGATCCCATGTCTTCACATTCCCTGTGTGCTGGGCATGTTTTCCTGCTGGTGCAGTGTAATCCAAGGGGCAGGAGCTCTGCAGAGTGGTTGTCCCACCCCTGTGCTTCAGTTCCAGTGAACTTCAAATGATTTTTTCCTTCCTTTGCAAAGTGTTTTGAGATCTATTGATCAAAACCCCAGTGTGCAAGCCAGGTGTCAGAGTGTTTTTAATATTCAATTGCTGCTCCCTTGTGCAGGAGAAGAGCTGATGGTTTGTTATTAATAGGGTAGGAAGTGGGGATTAAACTTTGCTCTCTAATTACAAACAAAAGCTATAAGAGCTCTGCAGCTTCTGGATAAACCTAGGAATGAGCAACTGTTTCTAAGGCAAGTGAATCCCAGAAGTAGAAACCCAGATTGATGTCTCACAGGGAGCTGAATTAAAACAAGGTCGGGTTGGCAGGCTGCCTCCTCTTCACCTTGTGAATATTCTCCAAGGGAGGGATCTGGAATATAACTGCTCTGATGCAGGGTTTCCTGTTGCAAATGTTCTCTGCAGCTTGGGATTTTTGTTAATATGTGCCTAAGCCACATTTTTGAGTGGTGTAAATTGCCATAGCACCAGGTGAGTTTTGAGGATCAAACGAAATCCTGGCTTTTGTTAGCTGAGGGTTTAACCCAGACTGAAAATCATCCCAGCAAAAGCCATCTCTGAGGCTGGGGAGGCAGTTCCACCCCGCAGGTGAAGCAGGGCACCCACCTCCCAAAGCCAGGGTACAGCTGCAATTTCAGGAAGAGCTGTGCAGGGTAGCCTTGGAATCTTCTGGGTGTCTCCATGAAATCACACGGAAAAAGCTTCAGAGCTGTGTAAATAAAACTCTGCCTGTTCAGTGGCCTCGCTGATTTGCTCTAAACTCCTTTTGCATATTTTGCATTCACTTTCCAGGAATAGCCCAGTGAGATTCCCCCTGGCCCAAGAATTCCTGGCGACTGGGATTGATGTCTTTGGGATATCCAATTCCCTTTTGTGCAGCACCAGATGGCCACAAGGGATGTGGGAGCCCTGATCCACCTGTGGGCCACAGGACTATCACATAACAAATCTGATACTGCAGCAGCAGCCAAATGGATTATTTATAGGTGCATATAGGTTCTGTATGGTACAGAAGGTCATGGGGTCCTGCCACGCCAGGCCCAGCCCTGCAAGCTGCAGAGCTCCCTCAGCAGAGAGCTGCATTCTAATTAACAATTATTGATGCAAAATGCAGCCCTGTGCTAACACAGCCCTGCTGCTCCCAGTCTGGGAGCTGCTTTGGTCAGAATTCCCAGGGGACTCACTGCCCCACACTCCATTGTGTGATGTGGTCTGCCCTTGGAGCTGCACAGCTGGGAATTTGTTCTGGAAAGGCTGCAGCAACAATGCAATGGGATTTGTCCCTAAGTGCTCATAATGAACAAAGCACAACCCATGTAATCACCCAGCCCTGCTCAACATCAATGGAAAAATACACAGACAAAGAATTACCTCCCCACTGCTTTTGAATGGCACAATAAAGTAAATAATCTGACCACAAGAGTTTAGGGAGCCAAAGAAAGCCTGAACCCAGCAGCAGCAGCATCTCCCTGTCTTCAAACCTCAAGCAGTGTTTAAAAGATGCTCTCTGCTGTGAGCAGCTTTCCAAGTGCTGCACACTTGCTGTGCCATGAGCTGGAGATGTGGCAGTGTCCTGGGAGCATCCCAGCTCACCAAACATCTTCATTTATTACAACATCAGTGATGGCAGGAGCTGTGCCTGCCCAGAAACCCAGGTCTCAGAAAGGACTCTCACATAAAAATAAACAGGGCATAAAAGCAACTGAGGAGATACTGATTAAAATGGTCATGGAAAATTTGGGTCATACTATTTAAATTCAGTTTTCTGGTTATGTTCCTTCTTTGGTGTGTCTTCCTCCCTCTGCTGTTTCAGATGCTGAAAGCACCAAGATCTTTGAGTGCTCTTCTGACTCTTCACACCAAATTTACCTCTCAATGTTGCAGTGAGTCCAGATACTCCAAAAAGAGATCAGCACTACCTGTGAAGAAAAGAGCAGGAAAAAAATGAACTATAAGGAGCCACTTGGCCCAGTTCATTATGTGAGTTCCGTGGCAGCCAAAAAATTTTAAAAACATAAATTTAGTACCATCTTATTTCAAGTAATTGTAGAGCAAAAACAAAACCAAAAAGAAAAACCCAAACCCAAAAAAATCCCTTGCCATTGTCAACCTGTTTTTCTATTCGTACTTCTGTGTGCATGAGATCTTCCACTCAATTTCAGTGGATCAGCTTCTTGAATTATTTTTTGCCTTGAAAGTCCAGCCCCTTTTAAGAAAAAGCATTTAACCTGAATTCTAAGTAGAAAAAAGGAGCTTGAAGATGTAGTCTGGTGCTACAGTTGTGGTTCCCAGATCACGGGTTTTTTACAAGACCATAAGACCTGCAGCTGCCCTGCAGAACTACACTCTCTTTTTCAATCTTTCAGCTGAAGATGCTGGACAGGTGCATGACAGTCCTTTCCTTCTGGCTAAAAGCACTTTATAACACCCACAAATCTGAGAATTGGGAGTCTAGGCTAGATTAGGCTTCAAAGGAAGGATAACAGCAAGTAAGTTTTGCATTCTATTAAGTCTATAAAATAAGTTATTATTCTTGGTTCTTCATTTGTCCCTCATTTCTGTAATGTCCTCCTTACATTTTTCTTTGAGATTTTCTGTGTCACTGAACACTCGGGTTTTTGTTGTGCCATTGTGAGGGACAGAAGGGCTGTGTGAAGGGGGGTTCTTTATACCAGAGTGTAGGACCAACTTTTTCCACTACCAAAGTCCCAAACGATGTGCTTTGAGTGCTCCCACTCAGGCATCCACACAAGCATCTGGGGATGGAATGGAAGGGAATGGCAGCTCACCAGATGTCCACGGGTGTGTAACTGATCCATGTGGACATCAGGGCAGAATTTGGCAAAATATCAGCTGGACATCATAGTTAAACCACAGAAAACAGGGCTTGCTGTAAGAATTTTGCTGTAGATAGAAAATTATTAAAAAATAAATGGTAACAGAATGGACCAAAAAGGACTGGACTGGTGTTGGCCAGTTACTCAAATTGCTGAAGGATCAGACTGGTAAGATATTTTTCTGCAGGACCCTGGAGGGATTGTCAGAACAGGTGAGTGAAACTTGCTGGTGCTGTACAGAGGCACCATTAATACACAGTGTCCTACAGGAAGAATGGCATTCCTCTGGAGAGCTGGGTCATGGTAATGGGAAGCAAGAGCAAATGCCTTGGGACTGAGAACAAGAATTTCTCCTCTAATCAGTCAGCAGCAACACAGGAAGAGAAAGGCCAGAGTATATTACACACATGTATGGATGTCATTGTGCTACAGCTCTGAAAAAGGAAATGGAATCTGAGGGTGAAATAATTACAGCAGAGCTGGGGCTGGGAGTGGCACTCACAGAGTGCCAGAGACCTTCCCTGTCCTGCCCCAGCCCTGGCCACCCACACTCAGTGTAGGACAGGAATAGCTGGGGGCAGGAAACCTGTCCCAGCACAGGAGGCTGAAGCTGTGATTGTATTTTTTTATCTGTGATATCCAAGGAACCTGGAGTGGGTACAAACGTGGGCTCATGTCCATGTGAGGTAGCACAAGGAAATAGGAGCTCAGGTGGGATTTAGGGCCCCACTGCAACCTCCACCTGCTTGTTCTGCCTCGCAGGCTGCTCATCTCCCTCCTGCTGACACAAACCTGCTGCAGCCACCTGGCCAGGGAGGCAGAAAACTGATCCATCCAAAGAACAATACAGCAGCAACACAGAGGCTGTTTTTCTAGATCCAGTCTCCAGACAGCCCAGCAGCCTGGGCTTCTTTGAAATCTGAGATGGCTCAGTCGAGGGTGATTTGAGATTTGAGATTTGGTGATTTGAGAATCCTGGCCAAGGCTTATTTCCATTGTAGAGAGAGGGTCCCAAAGGTGCCCTCTTTGGGTGTGTGGAATGTATGCCCAGAAGAAACAAAGCTGCTTGCTCCACACCCCATGGAGTGCTGGGGACAAATTTGTTAGCTAAGGAGCAACACTGAGCAGGAATTCCCGAGGAAAGTGGCCATGGATTCCCAGCGCTGTGGGAATTAGAAGCTGGCTCCATCCATGGCAGCAGGTGAAGCTCCAAGAAGCAGGGCCGTGGTTTGGGTGCTTGTCACAAGGGCCCCAGTGACTGCAAACCTGCAATGACACCTACTGGTAACCAAAGAAGCTCCTGCAAACCGAGCCTGCTTCCTTCCAAACCGAAGGGATTGATTTCACAGCCCGGCTTTCCCCACAGTGCTGCTGTACATCCTAGCACAGGGAGCTGTGCTCTGCTTAGCCACATTTCCAATTTCTGTCTCCTGGTCTGAGCTGAAAAATCCATATTGGAGCCGTCAGCGTGTGCCCAGTGTGGGCACTGGGAGCCCAGTGCTCCTCTCCATCAGCCCAGCCAGATGTGGATGGCATGGACATCTCCTGGAGCACCCCTGTGTCTCCACACCACTGGTTCTGTTATCCTACAGAACAGGAGTTACCCACAAACTTCCTCCCTGATCCCTGAAAGGCTTGGAAGGTGACCCTCTCCATCTGCAGCTGCCCCAGATAACACCCAGATCACCCTGAACTGGTGGCATGAAGCAAGCAGCACTTCCAGTAAAACAGTCCTAATGCAGAGAGCAGGAAAACAAGGGCGCTGATCTTACACCGGAAAGTCCCAGAGCCACTGATAATATTTCCCTCAAAACTCTCTTTTTTTCCCACCTTGAGAAGACTTTGATCAAATCTGTGGAGGACTGCTGGTGCACGGAGCACTTCAGCAGGCAGGGGAAAGCAGGAGCTGTGGCCAGACTATACAAAACCTCAGTCCTCAGCTCAGATTTGGCACTGGGCTTGCTCACTTTGAAGACATAATGTGGAAAGAAAGGGAGTGGGGAGGGAGGGGCCATCTCTTTGGAAGCTGATGGGTTTTAACCTGTATCCTGTCAGTCTGCTGGAACACTGCCAGAATGATTTCTGCTTGGACAGGCTGCCATAAATTACAGGAGAAATCCAAGCAGAGAAATTAGACTCAGGAATCCCAGTTGAGTGTTCCTTACTGAATTCCTCAGATTTGTCCCAAATTTTAATTTATCTCCTTTGTCTTTTTCTAACATATTTCTGGGTGACACTACGACCATGAACAAATAATGAAGGTCCCCTAAATTATTTCTAAGACTGTAACACTTGAAGTTATTCATTTGCATTAAAGAAAATCCAGGGTGAGAATGTTCTGTATTTGTTAATAGGTAAAGAGCTGGACAGAGGGATTATCTGCTGGCACCCCTGAAGAGCACGCAGCCCAGATTAATGTCAGTACCTCTGGATCTCTCCAGAGCACACATAAATATATCTGAGGGCCAGTTTTCCAACTTCTCTCTACAACTGGGAGAAGTAAGCACTTGAAGGGCACACTTTGTCTTATCCTGGACATCTGGAAATATCTCTGCCAGGGTGAGATGAATTGTGCCTCACAGAGGAACCTATTTTTCCCTTATTTGGACACACCATATATATCAACCTTACACAATAGATATAAAACCTGGTCTAAAAGATCCTGTAAGGAGAGTCTGGACAACTCTCTGGTGTGGCAAATATTTAGTGTGGAGAGATGAGCTCTGCCCTCATGTTGCAAGAGAGATTTTCTTGCCTCAGCCTTTGCTGTACATTGCATTAACTTCTACTGCAAAGACCTAAAGAGAGGTTCTGCTAGTTAATTTTATGAAGAGATTACAATTTTTTTAATTAAATTTTCAGCTGAAATAGGTTTGATATAATCTCATTAGCCCACATATTTTAATGCTTACCATTAGCTCTTTGAAAAATTCAAGTGGGACAAATGACACCCACAAGGACTGGGCACAGAGAGCTCCAGTGGCTCTTCCTGTGGCACAAAACCTCTGAGCCAAGGCTGTGCCAAGGAGCTGTCACAGATGAGGGGTACTACCACATATTTCTCTTGTTTTTCTATCAAATCTCCCCATGGTTCAGAGTCTTTTATGTTTGAGACACCAGAAGCAAAATGAGCTGGAGGTGAAATTTCCTACAGCAGTTCCCTCACTAAATTCCCTCATTAATTGTTTCTGGGAGCTGTTACTGCAGTAACTGAGGGACAATTCCTGCCCAGCACACAAAACCATCACAGCCCGCAGAGCAGTATTTGGGCTCTTAATTTGGGCATAAGGAGTGTTTTGCTCATCCCAGACTTTCTGTGCTAAAATAACATGTAGAACACACTCTCTTTCTGATGTGCCTCCAGGAAACAATTCAGTTTCCAATGGGCTGGTTTGCCATGGCTGTAACAGACAGAGCTAATACAGTATTTACTTAATCTGGCAATTTTTGAAATCTTCCTTTAATTAGAGCTAGATACAGTCTGTTCCTGAAATTCATTTATTTATACTACTCGGCGTCCCCACTGATAGAATCAAATAAAAACTCTGCCTACAAATATGTTTTTCCTCCTGCATTTAGAGCTCATGGCATTCCACAACACTTTGAGGCCAAAGTCTGAGACTTAAGAGAACCAGTTCTTTGGCAGGAGTCACTTCTTGTGAAACTATTTTTGGCCCAGAACAACAAGGCTTATGTAGCTCCCCACAGTTCCCTATCACTAAAATACCACAGGCTGTTGTGGAATGAAAAGGAGTCATGGGGCTAAGCCAACGTCCTTTGGATCATTGGAAACCCACAGGCTGATCCAATTTAAGATTCTGTTTTGTGAAAAGATGGATTTCCTTTTTCCCCCAAACCACATCATCATGGGTACTTGTCCAGCCAGGTGTTTCTCTGTGGATCAGCTCCCCAGTGGAGGTCCCAGCTCCCATTTCTGTGGATGTCTGGGATAACCCGACAATGGGAATCTCCTGAATTTATCTCATGAGTCTCACACAGTCTGCAGGGCAAATGAGGGTGCTTTTCATTGCATAATTCCCTGGAATGTGGCAGACACCTCCAAAGGAGCTCTCTGAAAAGAGACAACACTCAGAGCATCCTGAGCCACACTGTGACAGCAAGCCAGGAAAGGTGGGAATTGATTCTGGAGAACCTGAGCGTGCTTGGCAAAGGCCAGTGCCTCACATAGTGAGGGATTTTTTGTCTCCCCCAGGCCCCAATCCTGAGCATTATCCTCATGCTGTGGCAGAGGAGTGGTGTCCCTGCATGCTGCCATATGCAGGGATAGAGTTCCTGGACTTTCCCAGGGCACAAGGCTTGACACAGAAAAGCTAACATGTAAAAGTCTCTTTTCCTCCCCCTTTGGAATTATTTCTACCTTTGCAAAGAAAGGGGGAACAAATGAAATTTCACCCACAGAGCATCATAACATTTTACAGTCTTCTAGCAATGAAAGAAGCAACATAAAATTTGGAAAACCAGAACCAATGCTGCTGGATACCAGTATGCAATTAATCCCTTTTCATTCGCTACTTCAGATTTTATTAATATAACAGAAGGGAAAAGAATGGAGCAGGGCTGAATCAAACACTTCACACCAAGAAGAGTCAGGATTTCTTTTCTAAATTGTTGTTATTTTCTAGCATACAATAGAAACCAAATGTCTCCATCAGGATTAGGCTATAAGCCACCCACAAAAACCAAGCATTGCCAAATATAAACTGTCTCAATTCTGTTTTGTTTTTTTTTTTCCTGTCAGCAAACAAAACACCATCAGCTTGTTTACACAGAGCTTTGCAATTAAATAAGACAAAAATTCAACAGCTGATTTGCATGATTTTCCATACAAATGGAGCATTTATCAGGAAAGGTGGGAATGGCCAGTTCTCTCACCAGGTTAAATTGCATGGCTTGAAACGTGTAAAGAGGAACCACAATAAAAGAGCAAGGCAGGGTGGAAGGCCAAGCATTCCCATTTTCTATGGATTAGGAACCTTTAGTCACTGCAGAGTGTGGGTGCAGCACAGGCAATGATCAACATGGCTTTCAGGGAGAGCTTTTCTCTCTGAAACCCATAAATACATTTATTAGAAAGTTGACTCCTTCCCCAACATGGAACTCCATGGAATTGATCCTGCTGCACCCTGGGCAAGGCCCAGTGGCTTCTTCTCTTTTTAAATTGCTGAAGGATTGGCTTGATCCTGCCTCAGAAAACATCAAACACAGGGATGCTGTTCATGTAACACGGAATGGTGGTTAAAATCCTGGAAAACTGCTATAAAAACCCATTTGACCCCCAGACAACTGGATACTCCATCAAAGGTAGACCAGCCAACAAGGAAAATCCCTGCTCAGGGATGGAATCTGTTTTTGAACATTCCCAAACATAAGGCTTTAGGATTTTGTTTATCATGGGTTTAAACTGCAGGCTGAGATCAGAGCACATTTTTCAATTACATTTGCACTTCCACAGAGTTTTACATTCAGATCAAATGCTGGATTAGAAGTGTTTCAATGGTTTCCATCCATCTTGTCAGACAGCCTCAGTTCTGGGTATTTGTTCTGCGTATTTTTATTTAAGACCATAACACAGAGCAAGGCTTTGTGGATCAGCATATTAAGGGCTTATTGCTATTGTTTGGAGAGATGCTTGTTCACCCAATTAAAAAAAAAATCTGACATTCAGTAAATCAACATGATGTCAAGAACATTTCAGTTTCAAAAGATGAGATCATATAACCTTAACTTTTCTGTCTGTTATTTACAGTGGGTAGGCAGAACTCTCACAGTTGTGCTTTTCAACAACCTTCATATATTTAGTCAGAAATCTCTGTTTCTGGAAGCTTTCTGTGTTGTCATGGAAATTATCACCACGTCCCTAAGACTAGGATAGCAATTTTTTGACAAATTACAGGAGATAGAGAAGGAGAATATTTTGGCATAAGACAATACTTAGAAGGAAAAGAAATCACGTATTTTTGGACCCTAAAAAGGCATCCAATTAAAGATTACTCTTTAATCTCTGCCTATGCTTTATAACCAGTCAAGTACAAAGTCTACCAATCTGCAGGAGGTATTTTTTGGAGGATTCAATGCAATCCCTCTATATCATCCAGGGAAGATTGGCCAGGACACCTCAGGCTGCTTCCAACCTTTTTTCCTAAGCATCACACCCCAAAATCTAAGAACAAACCACACCAGAACATAAGGTTCTCAGGAAGACTTCTGATCATTTTAATCTGAATCTTGCAGACTTTTTCAGGTATAGACACCCTGTGCAATCACCAGGTCTCCAAACCTTTGAAAATTGCTCCTACATAAAAATCACCCAGCAGTGATTTTCAACAGCAGAGGAAACTCTTCCCAGGTAAGGAAAAGGATGTGGAAAACTATTTTAGCTGAAGAGAAAAGATACTTTCCTCCTGTTGCTGCACTCTAAGCTCTGCAAAGGTGTCCCAGGAATCTGGGAAGCAAAGAAGGAGGATCCTGTAGAGCCCAACTTTGCCTTCAGCAGGCCTGGGAGGTGAGAAAAAAAGGCTGATTACAGAAAGATTATAGCCCAGATAATAAAGAATCCAGCTTGTGCTAAAACAGCAACCCTGCTCCCTTTCCTGGCTACCTGGACTCACTGGCTAGAACACTAAAGACTGAAAAATTCCTGCTGCTTTCCATTTAGGGCACAACTAATTAACTACAAACAGAAATAGCAGTTAAGCAGCTGCCTAAAACCCAAAATACCTAAAATTTTTCATATAAACAGAACTGATACTTTTCATATTTTTAAAGTGAAAACAAAGGGAAAAATTAAACCTGAAAAAAGTCAAGAAATGTTTTCATATTTTGGGGTTTTTTTCAGAGACATTGATCATTTTGGTTTTCAAACAATTTCTAAAATTAATTTAAACTTTTTTTTTTTTTTAATGCAGGTAGCACAATACAGGAGCACATGGAATCAAAGTAAGGATATTTCAACCTGTTGCTGGCTGCATATGGCCAGAGCACAAATTTGTACCAGAAGGAGGGAACAGGCTGGATAAGGAAGTCCTCATCCCTGAAGGGATTTAAAAGATGTATAAATGTGGCACTTGGGGACATGGGTTAGTGGTGGCCTTGGCACTGCTGGACTCGATGATCTTAAAGGTCTTTTCCAACCTCAATTATTCTGAGATTCTACGTCTGAATGCTTTTAGTCCAGTTCCTGGAAAATCTATAAAAAGACTCGATGAATCAGAGGCTGCATTTTAAAAAGCTCTTAGTAATGAATTGAAAATATTTTTGTTGTGTTTTTTTTTCCTAGTATTGATATTCAAAACAGTAGCTCACTTCAAGAATTTGGAGTCTCAAAATTTTATCTGCCTCGCTACTTTCTAATTGATAAAAGCACCCTTTTCACCTATAAAATATTTCTCACATGAAAGGAGATTTGGCAAAGTGGGACGGTCCTGAAATAAGCCCCAACAAATCCCAGGTACTTTGAGTTTCACCTTTGAAAACGACCTTGAGTGCTCGAGCAGCAATTCCAGGCACGGCCAGGAGAGAGCAGGCACAGACAAGGGTTTGGGGATGCAGCCCGAAGTCACAGCGAGCTCCTGGTTTAAGTGCTACAGCTGAGAAAAGGAGTAGGATGATTTTAAGGCCATTATTTAATGGTGTGTGTGTATGATTGAAGGTCTCCAAACGGCAAACATTGCAGCTGACATTAAAGGAGGAAGTTCCCTGCCAAGGGACAAAACCTCCTCCTCACAAAACAAATCTAAGCCCTGATCTTCTTCCTGGCAGACAATAACTTCAGTGCAATCATTTAATTCAAAAGAATAAAGAAACTTCCATGCCTGAAAACCACACAGAGAAGTGTTTCAACACAGCCCACCCCAGCCCTGTAACAGAGCCAGGGCTGCTCCACCGGGATTGGGATGGCTTTGGAAGCTGGAACGGTCAAAGCTCCTTTGGGATGGGGATGGTTTGGAGACTGGAATGGTTAAAGGCCTGCACACGAGGGGCAGGGAGAGACAAACAAGCCTCAAAGGCACAGCACACCCCCTGGACCTGATAGCATCCTCCAGCCACTTCAAAAGAGCCCAGGTCTGTTTGATATTCCCTTTCCCTCCTTGAATTTGGAAACATGTAAACAGGGAGAGCTGGGCCAGCAGCTTTGAGCTGAAGGCAGGAGCTGCAGAGGGAGGTGGGAGGGGAGCAGCTGGCCTGGCCTGGCTGTTGTCAGACGGGAAGGGCTCTCTGCTGCTGGCTCCTGGAGATCAAACAGCAGATACAGCCTGCAGAATAAATGGTTTTATACAGCTGGGAAATTCCTGGCCTGGCACATGCTTACCCTGGAGCATTTTGTGCCAGGTCTCCTCTGCTTGCTGTCAGGGTTTTGGTGTAATTCCTGAGAGCTGTCCAGCTTCTCTGGATGACTTCACTCCTGGAACTTGCTGTGCACATGTAGTCCTCAGCCTTTGGAATAAGGAGGACACTTTAAAAAGCCACAGGAGAAAACAAAAAACCTGTAACCCTAAAGGATGCAAATCCAGGAAGAAAGCAAAAATAACCTAGTGTTTATTATTTTTAGGTTAGTGAGAATTTTATGAACCATCTCATAGCTGGATGTCTGACTCATGATACTTAAAAGCTTGAGGATGTCAAACCTATAATTATTTACTACTGGAAAATCAAAGAGAAACAGCAATTTTCATAAACCTCAAGCTTCAGAACAGAGGCCAATCTCTGCTTGCACCAAGAGCCTCTTTTTGAAGCAGGTTATTTTAGAAAGGCTCTTTATGGAAATTCCTCTAAAACATCCTGTCCTGACGTCTGCTGGAGAGGGCAAATGAATAAATGAGCCACTGGTCAGATGGGTCAGCACTTCCCCAAGCAGTGAGGTGCCTGCTGACCAAAACCTGTGCTCAGCAAAACGTGTGAATAATTCCTCACTAAAGCCACCCCAAGATGTCACCACTTTTGTTGCTACTCTGTCAGAAAATAAGAGGGAAAAAACCCACTTTGCCTGAGCTTCTGTGAGTTGATATTTCCAACCAGAGCCCTTCAGCAAGAGGAATATCTCATCATCTCTCTCCATAGCCCTCACTGATATTCCCAGCCTGCCTTCAAAGTACAATTTTACAGTTCCACAGAACTTTTCCAACTGTTCTTTGCAAAACAAATTCCTGCTGCCCTTCCACCTGTGCCAATCAGATCCCACCTTCCTTCTTGCTTAAAACTGGGGTCACTTTGCCCATTTCCTGATATTGACATTGCAGGCTTGGGCTTTTAATTCCCACCACTGCTATCAGAGCTACTCCAGGGACCAAAAAGCTACAGAAGAAGCATCTTTGGATAGTGAAGCTTTTCCCTTCCCCGAATTTTCGAAATTCAGGCGGGACGAGCTTCCAGCAGCACTTGTGCAAACAGGGCTGTGCTGCAGAGCAAAGCAGGACAGAAACAAGAGACGGAAAGGCTGCTGTCTGTGTGCTCTTTGCAAGGTCGTGTGAGGCTGCAGCTGGGTCTGAAAGGCTCCCCGGGAAAGCCCTTCCCTGCCAGCGAGCGCCTGGGTGGGGATGGCCCGGCACAGCGCCTTCTGCTCCGCGTGTGTCCGAGTTCCTTGGGAAGCCACGAGGAGCTGCGCTTTCCTCCTCCTCTGCTCCTTCCTTCTCCCACTTTCATGTTTTGTACTTCAGAGCTGCGCTGTTCTGCTGGCCAGGGTCAGCACAAGGTCATGACTCGTGACAGAGGTTAATGCAGTTGTTAAGTAACGACGTGAGTCTTTTCAATGGCATGAATATTCCACCCCACCCTCTCGCAGACGCACACACGCTCGCTGTCTCGGCTGGGGAGCGGCAGGGCGCTCGTGGCAGCCTCTTGGACACCGTGCCGTGCACTCACACCTATTCCAATTACCACTTACCCAGCTACAGGAGGTATTTCATACCTAGGCTTAATTCGTTGAAGGATTTCTGGTCATTTCAAGAAGTTTGGCAAATATTGTGAATGCTTTTTGATAGCTGAAAATGATAAATATTGAGTGTGCTGTTGACACTGTATTGTGGGCAAGGACAGGACCCAAATCTCTAAATTTGCTGGAAGTTTGCCATATTCATTTACTTTAAGGGAGTCTGCAGGGGTCACAGAAACTGCAAACAAACCCATGACTAAAGTTAGTTCAAACAATTTAAAATGTTGTATCATTTTCAACACATATACTCAGGAAATAGCTTAGGTGATCTGGGTGAGACTTTTGGGCATGGAGATGTGAAAATCATGGAACTGTATTTCAATATTAAAGTTTTGAAGCAAAAGCACTTTGATGTGAGCATTGTTTTTTTAGAGAACGAGGAGGAAGAGGGAGATTAAAGAAGATTTAGAAAGTGTCAAGCCAAGAAACACTAAACCTTTTTCCACCCTCATCTGACAAGCCCCAGATGATTGGACCAATACCTTAACAGGTATTTCCGTATTTCCATTTCTGTTTTCTGTCCTTCAGATGAACAGTTATAACTCAGAGTGGGATACTGGATGAGATATTAATACCCTAATACGGTACAAGGTTTGATAACCTCATAGGAGCATGAGAGGGCTAGTAGTTATGGCTGGAGAAGAGAAATCCCACTGTCTGCTTTGCTAATGACAGCTCTGTCTGTGTCTCTGAATTTTGAAAGGGTCTCATTTACCTCCCTCCCTTAATCTGGTGGGAACCTTTTGATCTCAGCTGGATCTGGGCCCTCAGTTTACAAAGCACCGTTAAAGACAGATAAGCCTCCTGAAAACAAATCGTTGGGATCAGAAGACCCTAGAAAAGAAGCCAAGTGATCTCAAGTCAAAAATCTGCAACCTTGCTAAGATTTTGAATCCAAGAGAGAAGGGGTAGAGGTGAGCTCTACTTATGTCTGACTCTAGATATGAATCAGAGCAGGAAGCAAAACCAACTGCACAACTTCCTTCCCAGAAAGAGAAAATCCAAATCTATTAATTTAACAGACGTTTCTCAATCTGTGGTAATCACACAGCTTCACTTGCAAACTCATGCAGTTGTGTTGGATTTGTAAATCACCAGGTGTTTCCCAGGTACCTTTCACAGTGTGACAGAGCTATCAGGGAAAGAAAGCAGATCCCATTTCTCCAGAAAAGCAGATGTCAAAGCATTTAGATTTTTTTTGGTCAGAACTAGGAATACAATGGGATTTTGGGCTGCAGTGTAAACTCCAAAGCTGTGATTAATAATTCATAGCCAATACCAGCCAGTAGAAACACAGACATTCCAAAGTGAATTCCTCTTTGATGCAACAGTGCTGTCCCAAGAAGTGCTGTCTCACAAGGTGACACATCCAAGCAGGGCCGTGCCAGTCACCAGAGATCCCCAGGTGTCAAGGGCAGGAAAGGAAACCCAGCTGTGCTGTTTTCCTCTCCAGCTCAGCTGTTACCCAATTGATGGGTGAGGTGCTGTGGAATCAGTCTCAAAGGACTGACACCTATCCAGCACTGCCTTGATATTGTTTCAGACCTCCAAAGGATTATTTGAGGTAAACATAGAAAATAACTGCAGTAATTTACTATTTCATATGCAGCCTACTGTGTGATTTTGTCACGTCTTCTGTGTTGCTTGCTCAGTGACAGCTTTGATGCTCTGGATGGGTCTGATGCTGTTGCAGAGCCCGAAGCACCAGGTTTTGCTTTAGACACTTGTCCCTGAAGAAGCTGAAAGAACAACTGCTGTGGTTTTCTGTTGGTTTCCATCAATGCACGGCAGCTGCCCCGTTATAAAGCAGCCTACAAACATCTGTGAGGGGCCCCAGAGCAGGCAGGTGCTCCTCTGTGCCAGAGATGGGCAGACGGCAGGACAATGAGGGGCCCGAGGGAACTGGGGCTTTGATTTCCTAAAAATCTGCTGAGGCGTTTGGGAGAGGGAATCCCCAGCCCTGGGGCAAACCACAGGCAGCACAATCTGTTCCTTCTTTCTTGCCCCGAGGGGATTTCTAATCTTGGTTTGCAGCTACTCCTCTCTCCTAGCTGTGCTCCAGGTCCATTGTATTAAGACTCACCAAAGGGCTCAGATCCCAGGATTTCCTCTCTGAATTCCAGCTACGAGTGGCTAAACAGGGCCTGGATTCACCTCTAGCCCAAGACAATTTTTATTTCTCAGTCCCAGAAGAGCGATTCTTCTCTGCTATTTACTTTTGTGGTTGAAAAGAAACCAAAACTCTTCTCCCCCTTGGATTTCTGTTGTAGAAACTTCCTCAAGACTCTTATCTGTGATCTCTGGAATGTGATCTGGATTCCCATCTGCATCCCATGTTTAATGTATGGTACAAGTGTATCAGCACTTAAAAACAGATTATAATATGTTTTGTCCAGGTGCTGATTGTTGGAAAAAATATTTAACTCAAGAACCTGAAAGCCAAGCAGGGAAAGAAATTGTTTACAGCATCAACATCACACTATGATGAAAAAACAGAAAATTTGGGTAGAATAGTAAAAGTTACTAAAGTGTAAAAATGCCTCTGAAGGGAAATCTGGCAATGAACATATGGAGGTAAGGAAAACTGGGAAATGTCTGGGAAATGTGCTATGGACCAACAGAAACAGGCTGGAGAGCTGTGGGACAGAGCCCAGCACAAAACGTGCCAGCAGAGGGTACTCCTACCTTACCTCTGCAGGGCTCCCAAGGGAGGGACAGCCCCGGGGACAGCAGGGGACCTTCAGGGACAAGGGAGGCGCTGAAGGGATGCTCACGGCTCTCCTGTCGCTAAGGAACTTTGTTAGTAATGGAGCAGGGGAAAGAAAATAAATCAAACTTCGAAATTGCTGTCAAACACAACGATCTATAGGTTGTTTCCAAAAAACTGCTCTTTAACCCTCAGGCTTCCAGGACAAGCAGAAGGTCACAACTGTTACAAAACAGCTGGATTGATGGAATTATCCTAATGGATTTTTTTATGCTTTGTAGCTAAAGTGTTATAGGCAAAGGAATAAAAGTGCAAGCAATATTATCAGTGTATGTGCTCGTAGCAATGCAGATTGGAAAAAACTGCAATAAGCACTTTACCTCCTATGCTTGTAGGCATTAATTGATATGAAATCAATATGAAAATAATGTAGGCATGCATTGATTTGAAAAATAAATCCACAAATCTCTTTGCTGAAGCAGTGAAACCACTACAAAACCTGGGGTTTGAGCAGGGCTCATTCTCCATCAGAGCCTGCTTCCATCACAGGGCTGAGCTTGGAGTAGCCAGGATATCCAGCAGAAAAACCCAAACCCCAACCATTCCTCGGGGAAAAGGGAAAGTAGACAGTGAGATTTTTTTTTTTATTATAAAGGCAGCCTGAGAGCAGAGAGCAGCAGGAAAGTTCATGCCTCAGCTATCACATGATCTACTCCTCTAAGAGCAGCTGAAAGTTTAGCTGCAGTGCTCAGAGTAGCCTCATCTGGATTGCTGTCCTGTGAGCACACAGGACAAGGGCTCGAGGAGCTGAGCTCGGTGTCACCCAGGGACAGGTTTCTGACCTGCTCCTTTACTCACACCCACCCCTGCAGTGCTGCTGTAGTCAGGCAGAGAACACCCCTGTTTGCAGGGGTTCTGCTGAACTGAAAAGTCTGTGTTGGTGTCAGCATTTTTGTTTGTGCATGGACAACTAACCCTAATTAACACAGATTATTCCCCCCTATTTCATTTTATTATTATCTTATTTGAACCAAACTTTGTTTTGGATTGCAACAATGTGATAGATTCACACTGCTCTGTGCCAAGGTCCATGGAAGCAACATCTCCATGCCAAGAAAAAGGAATTTTCTTGTGATATACTTACAAAATAGCCTTTTCACAAGTAACATTTCATAACCAATGTTTAATAACACAAAATTACAGAGTATCGAGTTGCCTTTTACCTTGCTTTGAACCCTAAATTAACTGCTACTGTAGCATCACTACTGCAGCTCAGTCATATCAGGGATAAAAATAGAATGCCTGGCTTGGACTTGGGGCCTTATCTGGCAAATTCTTCCCAAAATTCCACACATGAGCTTTCCTCTCCCCCGCAGCAAATTAAGCCACTCAGGAAGCTTCCTTCTTCTAGAAAGCAAGAGGAGTGCTGAGCTAATTTCCACAATTAGCAAAAGAATAAAGACAAATAGAAGCGGATGCAAATAAGGATAAAAGCAGCTCCTTGAGTTCTATTAAACTGTAGTTTAATAGAACTAGTCCTGTAGCAACTAAACTACAGTTTCTAAATCAGTAACCTGAACTGGAAACTGGGAGTCTGCCAGCAGGCAAATCTGCACATTAATATCTGCAAAGTGCTTTTTGATGATTGGGGGAAAAGAGATTAAGAAAGACCAAGGGTTCTGAGTAAAGAAGACAAACTTGCCAGTGGACTCATCAGCAGAGGGAACTGCCATGGCTGGTGAGGAATGCAGCTGGGCCAGAAATCAAAACATGTCTGTGACAAAAGATGCCGTGTGAGCTGCACAACCAAAAAACAGCATCTTCAGCCACAGGAGGGAATTGCTGGATCCATGAGATGGAGTAGGCCATTGATAATATTGGTTGGGTGATTCATTTTTAGGGATATATTTCAGTCCAACAGCTGAAAAAATTCTTAACCAGCTAAACCTTTGTCTGCAGATTAATAGTTTGGATTTCCCTCACTTAAGCAGAGATGTAGAATTTGTGGGTTTGGCCTTTTTGCTTTTTTTTGTTGTTGTTTGGGGTTTTTTTTTGTTGTTTTGTTTTGGTTTTTTTTGTTTTGTTTTGTTTTGTTTTCCCCAGTTTTTAATATATGATGATCTTTACTTTGACCATTGAATCTTCTGAAAATGTAGAAGGTTTAACACTAGAAGTGAGCAGTGATTTCTGATCTTGAATAGATTTAATGTCAAATCACTTCCTGTGAGCAAACACACTGGGATGTAGCAGGGGATATTCCCAGAGCAGCTGGTTCCTAAACACCCCTGTGAGGAGGACACACAGTGTAGCTGTTGCATTTCTTCTCAATTCAGAGCTGGGCTCCACATTTCAACCAAAAGGGGAAGTTAAAGGGGGTTATGACCAAAATAGCAGATTTAATTTATGTGCTTCAGTGAATACTATATGACAGATCTGTGTTCCGTTTCACCTGACATCGAGTTGTTATTAAAATTATTATTCATTTCTTGAGTACATTTCTTGCTTTACTGTACAATAAGGAGAGAATTGGTGTGGAGCAGGCTCTTCCCAGGTCCATCACAGGAACACCTTGGTCAAAACACAAATGAAGGCCCTTCTGGTGAAGATCTATTTAAAATACCTGCAGTCACAGACATGTTCCATTTCTGAAAGTAACTCTTTCATACCAGATCCCTTCATTTTTCCTGTAAAACTATTTTTACTTCTTCAGTATTTTGAAGATATTACAAGTGTGGATGACTGGGCTGGAGGCAGATGTGCCTCATCCCAACCTCTTTTATTATGTTCAGACGGCAGAATCTTAACTTGAGCCAAGCAAAGTATTCACAGGCAAACCCCACCTGACTTCACAGCACATTTGCTAGCACTGCACGGAAGAGGTGTGTTTTTTTCTTATGCTAAGTCACCTCTGGAATGTATTTAACGAGCTCGTTCTTCCTAAGTCATGCATAGCTTAAATTCAGGGCAGGCCGCTAAAACTGGTCAGAACAGTCTCTGAGGGCTGCTCTCAGCGTTTGACAAGATGGGCCTATAAAATACCCTCGAACAGTCTTGTGGACAAAAGCACAAACCCCTTGGTTTTGCAGATGGTGACTTGAGGTTCAGGGGGAGAAGTGGCAGGAAGACAATCACTGTTGGAATGTCCTGTGTCACACGCAGCACCTTTGTTTGTGACTGGACTTACAGCCATCCTTTGCATCTGAATTCAGCTTAATGGGGAAGCACAGAAGACTTTCATTACTGCAACGATCCATAATTATGGCCAGCAAACTGGATGTAATACATCCATGAAAACCCTCAGAAAATCTGTGGCATCTGGTCCGGAATTT
The DNA here is from genome assembly GCF_014805655.1 of Passer montanus. Taxonomy (NCBI): domain Eukaryota; kingdom Metazoa; phylum Chordata; class Aves; order Passeriformes; family Passeridae; genus Passer; species Passer montanus. The sequence continues at coordinate 1,824,274 of NW_024372813.1, forward strand.
CAGGTTGCAGCTCTGCAGAATTCCATTTCTCCAGAAAAGAGCCTAAAGCACAGGTTACAGAAGCATATAGGGTTTAATGACTGGGTCTGCCAAAACCCAGCTCCAAGCTGTGACAGAACTGTGTTGAAGTATTCCTATAAAAGGTTTGTTCTATTTTTACAGCTCTATTACTTTTATGACTCTTCAGATTTCTATTTTAGAGGTCACCTAGAGAAGTAGAAGTGATGTACAAGTACAAAGATTATGTAAAGTCCTACAGCTGGGGTTGCAGTGTCTTTTCCAAGGAATCTGGGACAGCAGCACCCAAGTGGTGGCTCCTTCTCACATCATCTCCAGTGGCACTGCAGCAAGCAGGGATGGGATGGTGCAGAGCTCCTGACTGACAGCTAACAGAACGTAACCTCTGGATTTGGAAATGAAGCAGCTTGGTCCAGGAATGTGAGAAATAACTCCTAGCAGAGGCCACAGTAGCATTTTCAGAGAAGTTCTATTAATTATATAACTGTACTTGAAGCAGCTGTATTGCTTCTTTCTCTGATCTCATCTCAGTGCAGAATGAATTCTTGTGATTAGCTTGTTAATAGACAATCCTATTTAGTGGGTATCTGTGCTGCAAGGCAGCCTTGGCTTCCCACCCATCCAGTCTGGAATGTTTATATTTAGCTATTTTCTGGAAACAGAGCTCCAGCTGCAGCACATAGCAATTATTTGGATGGATCTTGTTTTTCCTCAGGATATGTCTATTTTTTTGGTGTAGACTGAGCAGTCTTGCTAGAAATATGTCACTTTGCCTGAGCAGAGTTTTGAAGAAAAGTGTGTTTAACTAGTATGGCTCCAGATCTGTGTTACAGCTTGATGAGACTTGCAGCCATCCCACATTCCTTTGGGATGTATATTACTGTTATTAAAAATTGATTTGTAAATACCTTAGGTATTCCAGGGCAACACTAGTAACTGGAAACTCCAGAGAGAAAAGAAATGTCAAATTATTTCAGTACATTTTGCCTCTCTAACGAACATCTTGATATTTCCTGATTTTGAGATGCTTCTTCACTCTGTTGGAGGATGGTGCTAAACACAGTGAAATAAATGAACACTGAGCCTCTCTTCTGTTCCAGAAGTAAGTGAAACTCAGGCACCAAAGGAGTAATCCCTATGGAGATATTTTCTATATGCACATTTAAATTCCTCTGGCATTTGCTGTGCTGAAGGGCCTGCAGCAAGCTGTGGATGAAGAAGTGATGAGAGGAACCTGTCAGCTTTTATGAGTTTTAGGATCATTACCTTTGTCCTTTACCACTTTTTGCACAGCTGTCACAGTTCCTGGTCCCACTGCTGATGGCTGCTTTGACACTCAGGACTTGCTGCAGTCATTTCTTGAGGCCAGGTGTGGGCTGTAAATGTATGGCTGGGTGAAATATCACAAAAAAGAGACACCTTGAGAGATTGTGCTTTTGAAAATGGTTTGAAAGGTGTTGTGGTGGCATGAACCAAGAGGATCTCTGGTTTAGTTTTCCAAATGGAGGTGTCCTCAACACACTGTAGGGCCAAGCAGCCCTTGCTGAAGCAGGAAAGTGGAAAGAAGCCTGGGCCAAGCATTATCCTCTGGCAGACAAGTCCAGATGAAAGGTGATCAAATCCCCAAACTCACACCTACCAAGGATTTTGCATTTATGCTGGAGAAATAAACATGCTCTGTTACCTTGCAGCAGTGACAGAGCAAGCCCTGAACGTGCTGCAGGAATGCCCCACTGGGCTGTGTGCTCCACAGCCACTGCTGCTGCTCCCACACTCGTGGCAGGCAGTTTGCCCCCCCAGGAGCAGTGCTGCAGCCTTCCCGTGGCTCCTGCCTCTCCAGGAAGATCAGAGCTGCACGGCCCCACTGGGGACCCCAAGGGGAAGCGTTTCCTGTCAGGGACAGGAAAACACCCCTGGACACACACACAGCCCTTTCCTCTGGCCCAGCTGCCCAAGAAGCTCACCAACACAGAAAATCAAGTTTGTTTTTGACCAGTTAGCAGAACAAAAGTGGCTGGAGGTCAAACTCTAAACCCTGCAGGAGCACATTATTTACTACAGACTCTGTATCAGAGAGCAGCAGTACCTCCCAGGCACAAAACTGTATAGATAATATTCCTGAATTGGATCAAGTCTCCTCAGTATCTGTTATCAGTTTTAACTAAGAGAATAGTGTTGTAATTACAGGCTATAAAGTAAATTGAGCACCATTCTTGCTATATAGAAATAATTGCTGGAAACACAGTACCTTATCTCTTTTCTTCAAGAAATTAATAAGGAAGGGGAGTCAGGCTTTTGGGCTAAGCACCACAAAGATAGGTTCATTCCTGTAAAATAATAAAGGAGAATTCAGTGAGACCTGAAATTGGCCTCATGAAATATTATTTTATTTATTGCTACAGAATTATTTTTTGGTGGGTGAAGTATTTCTGAGCTCTCGTTGAAAATACTACAACAGAGCATTATGACAAAAAGAAATGTGAGTTGGTTACAAAGAAGCTGCAGCATTTCAACAGTATCATTTAAAAATGAAGGGACAGGCATCAATATTATTCACAACAGCAAACCCAGAAAGTGATTTTCTTCATGCATTGTTTTTATCCTCATATTATCATATCTGCACCACTGCAAAAAGCCAGATGGGTTTTTCCCCTCCTAAGAAAAGCCAGATGCCCTCTTTATATCTGCCAACAGGCTCTTTTCTGGAAGCAGGGAATCAGTCTGCTTACATCTAATGAAAACATCCTACAGATCCATCAAATAAAGTACTCCAACATTGTTAATAACTGCCCACTGTTAATAAAACACCACGAGGATAGAAAATGTTAAATCGTCCTAAATCATTACTAACACATCCAAGATCCTTGTGTTGTATTTCTTAATAGACTGTTTGCTCCCATTTTAAAATTCCAAACACTTCAGCCACTCCCTGTAAAACACAGTGTGCAATGCACAGGTAGCACTAATTTACAGCAAACATAACAAAATACTGTGAAAGCAACAAAGAAAGTGATAGAATCTGGCAGAATGAATCCAAACAAAGTGTTTGGGGCCTTGGGTTCACCAGAATGCCCTCGGTCCTCATGCACACGTGCTTCCATCACTGCTTTCCACAAAAGGGAGATTCCAGGGCATTTGATCATAAATTCCTGGGATGACTGTCTCTCCATGTTTGTGGGATTTGTTTTTTAATTGTGTTTACATTCTTGTGTGTGGGTTGGGAATTTTGTTTTGTTTGTGATGAAACATCAAAGTTGAGTCCCAAATTAATGCTGTGCAGTTGTATGTTCCTTGCACCTTCCCACAAGAGGACAGCCACACACACACACAGCTACCAAGTTTTATGCAAATTTAATGGGATTAAACTAATCTGTAGATCTTTGTGTGATGTGTTTTTGCTTTCTCATCCAATTTTCTTGCTGTTATTTTTCCAATTATTTTGCTTATTGAACACCATTTTTCTGATTAAAAAAAAAAGCTGTCTGAATATTCTGAAATAAAAGAATTTATAATCTGTAAACACACAAATTTATTCAGTTAATATTTAAATTCTGTTTGCCAGAAAGCTGCATTTTAATCCTGACACGTGGACTGCACAGGATTGTGGACATTAATCTTTCCCACACAGTGGTTACTGTACAAATCACACACAGGAAATTATCAGCAGTGCAAGCAGATAAAACTCAACCTGAGATTGCTGGGTTTTGTGATAGAGAGTCTTTGCAGCTCTCAAAAGCTACACAAGTAATTCAGCAGAAGTGCTAGTAAATAAAAACTCCTTGAGTTGTGCAGAACTTTGGCATTTCAAAATCAATAGACCAGAGTGTGGGGTTTGTGAGAGGTGCCAGAGAAGGCACAGCTGACTGAGATTCTCACCAACACCAATTTAACCTAAGTCAACATTTGAGTGTTATCCCAGAAACTATTTCTCTCCCAAATATCGAGATGCTTTCCATGCAAAACACTTACATCTGAGCCTCCTCTTCAGGTTTACACAACACATTAACTGCCAGCACAACAATCCAGTGGAGCAATTAATTTACACTTTGCAAACTGAATATTCAGCTGTGGTTTGGGTCCTTCACCAGGATCAGTTTCATATTTTGCCACTTCACCCTTCTGACTACTTCTTCAGCATTTCTAGGGAAGAATCCCATCCATCCATTCCACCTCTGAATTATAAACTAGATTGGGGAACTCCATTTGGCTTTAGAAATATATCCATCAATTTTAAATGTGTTTATATATTTAACATAAAATATATTTATAGAGATTTTCACCTGGATCAGTGTCCTGCTCTGGTTCACAGTGCAGAGCTGAGGGTTGGTGTGCCTTGTTGCCAGGGCAGGAACAGGAGCAGGTAGGAACCAGTAATACAGCAAAGTCTTTGTGTCATCAAGGCAAGCCTTATTTAAGATGTGGCTCCTTTTGCCTGGGCTAAAAAATAAATTAATTTCAGTTCCTTACATTTGTGTTAGCTCTGCAGAAGAGACCTGTGTCCTCTATGAGTCCATTTAGCAGCCATGACTCAGTGGGATTCCTTTATTACAAAACCAAACCAGAATTCCAGCACGCTTATACAATAAACTTTCACCAGATCTTAATTATGTATGGGCACACTGTCCACTCAGAAAGACCTGATAAAAATCTCCAGCGAGTGCTAACTTGACAGAATTCCTCATTCTGAAGATTTGCATCCATTTGAGATTTCCCTGGGGTTTGTCTCCCCAGTACCCCAAGTTCACCCACACATTTCCTGTCCTCACCCTGGAGCTGCACGCAGGAGGGAATGGTTCTGTGCTAAGGTTTAAACCTCTCCCCTTGGGAGTTCTCCAGCCCTACAGAGCTCAGTTAAGCTTTGCATGTTTACAGGCCAGGCTGTTCAGCAGAAATGAGCTCTGGATTAATGAGCTCAGGCTCAGGTGTGAGGTTGGGGTGCACACCCAGCCTGACGTCTCTGCACCAGGTTCTGGTGCTCATGTCTGAGCTGGCAATGCACTTCCAGGTTTATTCCTAAAATATTTTGTGTTCACAATGATCGGATGGATGCCTCCTAAGCCTTGGTGCTTCAGAGGAAATCCTATCTGACATTTCATTTATCCTAACCAAAATCGATGGGTTTGCAAAGCTGGATCATAATTCTCAGCTGAGCCCTACAAAATCACCTCACGCTTCATGTGCTGTGGAAACATGGATCTCATGTGGGCAAAGATGGATTGTTGGCGTGCCTCAATTCCATTAGATTTCCAAGAATAATGTAAATAAAATAATGAAAGCACCTTGCTGCTTTTTCAGTACATGGTGTACTCCTACAGCCTCACCTGTGCAACACAAAGAGCCCTCACTCACCCTCAAGCACAGCTCACAGTCCCTCATTGTAAGACTTCAACAGACAAAACCAGAGAACAGAATGAATTAATGAGGTAGCAATGAACCAGAAAAACTCCACAGAAAATCTGACACAAAAAGGACAAACTGAATTTAAAAACTGATATAAAATCATAGAATGGCTTGGCTTGGAAAGGACCTTAAATATCATTTAGTTCCAGTGACCAAATAAAAGATGGTCTCTTCTCTCATTTATTGAATATGAATGAATAACACAGATCCCCAGCTCTATTAAAGCAGAGAAGGTGTTTTCAGGACAGGGAAAGGACTTTCTCCTCCCTCCATTTAGGTCTGTATCAGCAGCCCTAACATCCTAAATGATCAAATGCAGACAGGTGTGTGCTAGTTCCATCTACATTACATTACCTCTCAGTGTACAAAAGTTCCCTTCCTAATAAATCCTCCTCTAAACCTCTGGTTCAAAGTTCTATTTTCTTTTCTTTATTGTCACAACGTCATCCTTTATTACTTCATGACCCTCTTGTCTGCAGAAAGAGCAATTCCAAGGCTGTGTGGTGAACAAGAGAAAGAAATTACAACCCAGAGACTATGATAGGTTGGGTCTTGTGGGGTTGGTGTTTTCCTTTGGGAGGAATTCCAAGCTTGGACATAGGGCTAAAACAGCTTGGAAACTTTTAAACCCCATGTATGTGGTTTGTCATTTTGCTGGTTTGAAGCTGGAAAGTTCCAGGGAGTTGCCTCAACAGGAACACTGGAACCTGGAACTACTTGGAATTTAGAGAAATGACAGGTAAATCAGCACTCCCTGGTATCCAGTGCCATCTTTTCCTCTGATGGGAGCAGGAATTGTCCCTGAGGGGAGTGGGAGTGCTTTGAGGGGAGCAGGAATTGTCCCTGAGGGGAGCAGGGATGCCCTGAGGGGAGCTGGAATTGTGCCGAGGGCCGTGGGAATCGCTGGAAGGGAAATTGACCTGAGGGAAGCAGGGATACCCCCAGGGGATGGGGATTGCCTTGAGGGCGACAGGGATGCCCCAAGGGAGCCGGGATGCCCTGAGGGAAGGAGGAATGCTCTGAGGGGAGTGGGACTACTTCGAGGGGGAATTGCCCCGAGGGCAGGAGGGATGCCCTGAGGGGAGCTGGAAGCCGAAGCCCGGGATGTGCCCTGAGGGCAGCAGGGATGCCCTGAGGGGAGTTGGAAGCCAAGGCCCTGAGGGCGGCGGGCGGTCAAGGCCCGAGACGTGCCCCGAGGGCAGCGGGGATGCCCTGAGGGGAGCGGGGCAGTCAAGGCCCGGGACGTGCCCTGAGGGGAGCGGTGATGCCCTGAGGGCAGCGGGAAGCCGAGGCCCGGGACGCGCCGCGGCCGCTCTGGCGGGGCGGGCCGAGGCCGCCGGGTGTGCGCGGCCCGGGGAGGCGGCGGAGGAGGCGGAGGCGGTGAGGGGAGGGCAGGGCTGGGCGGCGAGCGAGCGAGCGAGCGAGTGACAGACACCTGGGCGGCTGCGCTGCCTCCTCCTCCTCCTCTCACGTAGGTTTCGACTTTCTTCCCCGCCCGGAAACTTGGTGGAGGCGCCGCGCTCGCCGCCGTCGCAGGCCGGCTTGGCGCTGGGCTTGCAGTGCCTCTTCCCTCCGCATCCCGGGGTGAGCGAGCTCTTTCCCGTTCTGGCGGCCCCAGGTGAGCGGGGACGGTGTGAGGGGGTCCCGCCGGGACTGAGGGACGTGGGAGTCCCTGAGGAGGCACGGGGCTCCCACCGGGCTGAGCTTCCCTGGGGGACTCGGGGGGTCCCGGCCGGCTGAGAGCGGGAGTCCCTTGAGGGGCTCGGGGGGTCCCGCCGGGACTGAGGGACGTGGGAGGCACTGAGGAGTCAGGGGGCTCCCACCAGGCTGAGCTTCCCTGAGGGACTCGGGGGGGTCCCACCGGGGCTGAGGGGCTGCGGAGTCCCTTGAGGGGCTTGGGGGGTCCCGCCGGGCTGAGGGGATGCGGGGCTCCCCGAGGGTCCCGCCGGGCTCATGTCGGGGGTGGCGGATCCCCGGAGCTCCCCTTCTCCCAGCGGAGGCTCGGCCGTGACCGCGGCCAATGTCCCTTATCAGCGACCCGGGCAGCGCAGGTGAAGGCTGCCGGCGCCAGGGTTTAACTCTTCACAGCTGGTGCCTGGGCAGGAGCCACCAAACCCGGCGGGTTTCTGCTTGTGGGGCTCGCAGGGAGGCAGCGGGGCAAAAATGTCTTTGCTAGGAGACGGAGAGCGGCAAAGTCTGCGAGTTTGCTGGTAATTAATGCAGGGGGAAAGCAGCCTATAAATAGAAGTTGAGATAAACAAGCAAAACACAGCAAGGTGAGGATGTGGACCTTTTGGAAATACCTTAAAGATAAGAAGTGCAGGTGATGATAAGGCTTAGTTTAACCCAAAGACTAACCATCTATCTGTAAAGATTTTTATTTAAGAAGGGTTTTTTATGAGGGGTGTAAAGCGGGGTGGGACTGTGTGCTGCTGAAGGGCTGGTTCTGCTCTGCTCAGCTGGGTGCACTTGTTATCTCGAGGATAATGTCAGAAGGAGAGAAATCTGATGGAGAAGGAGCAGACCAGGCAGCAGCCAGCTGATGCCAGCGCAGGAGGTGGCAGGGCAGCGGGACTGCCCCTTTCGGTGGCACTGCAGGCTTAGTTTGCTTTAAGCCCCGCTTGAAACGGCACTTTCAACTCCTTGAGCGGTTTTCGGGACCTACTTTACCTCCGGAAAGTAAGAAATGCAAAATAAATGCTTCCCTGCTGCTTACCAAGCTGAAAAAGTGTCATACTTAAACTTCTGCTCCAGTTTTTTAGCCAAGGCGAAAGGACCAGAACATGAAGTTTCCATAGGAAAACTATTCCAGCTCAGGTGCAGATGTAAGCGGTAGGTCTCTGCTGTTGCAGTGTGTCGCAGCAGGGGCACAGTGGAGATAATTGGCAGCCCAGAGAAGTTTCTGTCGCTGTCACAGAACCGCAGAGTTGTCCTGTGTAATCCTGAAGGCCCTGGGGGCTCAAGCAGCCCAAGGTTTGGGTGGTGTAGGGAGCTGGAGCTCTCCCGCAGCCGCGCCAGTTGTGTGCTGTGCCTTTGAGGGACAGCGCTGACGTTTGTCCTTGATGCCGGAGCTCTCTTGGCAGCTCTCCAGCCAAGGGAGAGCAGATTGCACACATGGCTCCTTCAAAACAAAACTTCTTTCTCTGAAGTTGCACACTCCAAGTCGTCTTTCACAATTTCCCTGAGCAGATGTAGTGTGTCTGCTGCTGAAAGGGCCTAAGGCAGCGGGAATATTTATTCCCTCCCCCAAAGGGATTTGCTCCCTGGACCAGCTTGTGAAGTCAGAACAGCACCAGTGCTTGTGCAGGGCAAAACAAAGGGGTCATATGGCTGGGGATGGAGCAGGGAGATGATAAACAGGAGGCCAACCTTCTCTGGGGACTCCCCAGCTGGAAAACTCAGCCGCGCTGGAAATCCACACCTTCACTCTCCCTGTCTAAGTGTTATCATGCAAGCTGGGTGCAGATGGGATTCATTTAAATAACGGGCACTCACTGGCATAAACCCCAGGGGATGCATGGGAGAGGAGGACCTGTGGTGTGCAGCAAAAAGGACCATCTGTTGAGTGACAAATTTCAGGTTTTTAACCAAATCATTACTGAGGGAGGTGAGCAAGAGTTAAGAAACCAGCCCAGCCATATGGCCTGGGGAATGAGGGCTCTGAAAGGTGGAAGAAGCAGCTCCAGAAGGGACCAGGCAGCTACGTGACCTCTAAAAAACCCCCTGAGGTTTGGAGATAGCTGGTTAAATAGGTTGAGATTGATTCAGGATAAACTTAGTGCTCCCTGAATGGCAATTCCAGTAACTCCTAGAAATTTTAATTAAAGGGTTTGTAAACTATGGTAGTGAGGTACTTCCCCAAATGTGGTTAATAAAAAAATTTACTCATTTATGGGATTGTAGAGTCTTAGACTTCCATACTTAAAAGAATAAATATCACTGCAAAATAAAGTACCTGTAGCTCATGAAACATCCCTGCTGTATTTTCTCTGCTCCTTGCACTGCCATATATCTCTTATTTTCTGCATTAAAATAAAAACTTCCTGCTGCAACAGCTCTATTGATTTCACTTTGAAAATGAAGCTGCATCATTTCATTCTGCTCGTGTGGATCTCCCCAGAGGAGTTGCAGCTGTTGCCTTACTCACAGGCCTGAATATGTTTTGCTGGTTTGATACAAAACCCTCTTGTTTGGCTTTTCCTTCTCAGTTTACTTTAGTGGTGCTGCTGGTACAGTTGTTAGGAATTGCATTTGACAGTCCCTCATCAGTTTATGGTCCCTGATTTATAGCACATAAAACGTTGCTCTTGGCTTAGAAATTTCTTGACACCAATGGAGTTTGAAAATATGAAGATATGTGGCAGTTTTTCTGATATTTCAGATAAGAAACTGCCCATGAGTCAGTATCTCACAAGCCATCTAAAGGGTTAGAGGGGATTTAGATGAAGGAGCAGTAAGAATTACTGTGCTGGTCCAGGAAAAAGCACTTAAGGCTGGAAGGAGGGAAATGGAATAAAGCTGGATTAATTTGGAGAGACAATCTGCAGTTTACAGCCAAAGGCTTTAAAATTTTTTATATATATAGTGATCCCCTAAGTTTAGAGGGTCCCTGTGGGAATTTTGTTGGGAGACTGCAGTGTTCCTTTTTTGAATATTCTCCACGGGAAGCACTAGAAGGGATTTTGTGTTTTAAAAATGTGTTGTCTAACTTTGCCTGTACCTTAAATACTACTTTTTGCTTGTCCCTTAAATCATGCAAGTTTTGTACACAGCTGCAGCAGAGCCTCTTTAAAAGCTGATTTTCTGACAGTTAAAAAGGAGTTGAGATAAAACTTGCCCTGTTCCCTGAGGGTTCAAGGGACTTACCTGTGACATCCGTGTGGCCGTTGCTGAAAGCCCAGTAAATCATAAGCAGCCCTATTTGTAAAGTTCCCAGACTTATCTGGGGGTGGGGGGTTGATAACAGAGAAATTCTTCTCACCTAATAAATGCTATTGCAGATCCCCACACAGCAAATAAATAACGGCAGCAGTCCCTGCCCTGGGAACGGAGAGCTGAGGATTTCCTCTTGAACGTGGTCACAGCTGACCGGGACAAAAATCGCCGCGTGATTATTTCGAGGAGGATACATAAAAATAAACATAATGGCTCTCCTGGGCCTTTTAGTCCTTAGGCTAAACCCCAGTTCCCTGTGAGAGCGACACGTGGGGCTGCTTTAGCCCGAGTCTCCGGGGGTGAAAACCGAGCAGAGGAAGGCGATTCCTCCCCCTTCCCTCGCAGCAGCGCAGGTCCTCCACGGCCGGCTCAGGAGGAATGTGGCTGCTGCTCTGATTTGGGAACAGCTCAAGGACTTTGCTCTGTTGCTTCAGCTCCCTCAGCTGATGGGGCAGCCACTCCCATTTTAAATTTATTTTTAGAACAAGGGAAAATATAATTATCGATTCACACATATTGCAAATATGTGCCCCGTACGGCAAGATAACAACAATGGGTTTGAAAGTCCTGCTGCTGGCACCAGCTTGGACACGGCCTTAAATCGGGATAAGATTTGAAAAGAAAGAAACTGCATATTGCAAATATGTGCCCCATACGGCAAGATAACAATGGGTTTTAAAGTCCTGCTGCTGGCACCAGCTTGGACACGGCCTTAAATCGGGATAAGATTTGAAAAGAAAGAAACACATCCCAAAATGCCTCTTGCAGTTTTGCTTCCCCCAGTGTGAGGGTTTGAAGTCAGTAAGATACACCCGGAGAAACTGTATGAAATTGGAGGAAAAGGCACCTTCAGTTCCATGTGCAGCTGTGTAAGCTCATGAACCATTAACACAGAGGTCTTAACAGCAGAACATGTCTCAAGTCTTCTAAAAATGAGATATCATACTGTTCTGTCTCTAGGGTAAGGTATTCTTAATCCAGAGACGTTTATTTTTTATTTTTTTGACTTCTGTTAGTTCATTGTTTACTTAGGGGCTGTCACCTGTGGTGAAGGGCATTACAGTACGTTTGTCTCTAGGTATTCTTAATCCAGAGACCTTTATTTTTTTGTTTTTTTGACTTCTGTTAGTTCATTGTTTACTTAGGAGCTGTCACCTGTGGTGAAGGGCATTACAGTACTGGTTGCAGCAGCTCTGCCTACCCAGAGGCACTGGCAGAGTTGAAGTTCACTTCAAACTCAGCTGCAGCTGCCCTGGGGAGCCACAGTTTGAGAAGGTTTCGTTTTGTTTAAATGAAGGTAACTTGTTTTCTTTCTTTCTTTTCGCTTTACCAGGATCTGAGGGTGAGATGGAATGTAAAGGGGAATTACAGACTTAATTAGCTCTGAATTCAGCCTTTTTAGTTAGTGTGAACAAGCTTGGGCTGGAAAGTACTTTGCATCAAAAGCCCTGTTACCCCGTGAAAGGAAGTCTGAGCAGGGTGCTGTGTCCTGCTGTCACCCTGCTGTCACCCATGGCATCGGGCACGGGAGCTCTTGGGAAAGAAGAGCCAGCAGGGGAAATGTGCTGGACCCTCTGGAATGACTCTCAGCCATCCTGCCTTGGGGTTTATTTTGTGGAGCTGAGATTTCAAGTGCCCAACTCTTTAAACAGAACATCATAAAAAATAATGCTACTGAAACTGGGACTTGGACCAGGAGTGAGGAGTTCTGTGCTACTTTATCCTGCAGCAAAGCCCTGATCTGGTGCTTCTGATGTTAAAAACTGTGACTGTTGATGGGAAATACTTCATCTCCAGGTGCAAAACTGCTTTCATGCTGCTGGATTGCTTGTGGTAAAGTTTTGTAGAAAACAAGAGTTCCTTGTTTGTGTTTTAACAAACTTAGAAAATGAGTTATTTTGTGCTTAAGGCTGAGAGTAGCCAAGATTAATTTCTTTTAACTGAAATTAATTTTAAAGTAGCACTTTGATAGAATGTGATAAAGATTAAAGCTCTGTAGGAGTTTCTCACAAGACAGCAAAGCTTAGAGCTACAGAAATACCTTTTGTCTCCCAAAAGCAAGAGTCTCTCTTCCCGCCTCCTCCCTTCTCACATTACATTTAAATATCTCTGATGTGACCACCCTGGTGCGATTATTCAAACAGGGGCTTTAAAAACATTCAGTTAAATTAAATACTGTGCACAGTCTGCTTCTTCCCCTGTATCCTTTGGAAGTGCTGTGCTGAGAAAGCATTGCCTGTTTCTGACCTGTGTGACAAATCGAGATCTCACATGGACAGTGCTGTGCAGGTTTGCTTTCATCTCTCTCTAAAGAGGGAATTTGGAGCTAGACACACTGACAGGATGAGCTAGCAGCATCTGATACTCATTTGTAGCCATTAGGCACTGGATTTTTACCTCATGCTCCCAGGAGCAAACAGCTCTTAGGAAAGTGACTGTGCTCCCAGATATTCAGATGAACCCAAATCTTAACATCACATCTCCTAATCCCTCTTTGTTTGGTTCTGGGCTGTTTGTTTGAGTTGCAGGAGAAGCTTTGGTTATTAATTACTGATTAAATCCTTAAATAATAGCACTGGGTTTCTTCTTTCTTTGTAGAAAGCTTTGCCCACAAACATCAAACTGATTTTTAGGGATAGAGTTGCAGATAGGTGCCAAATTGAAAATGTAGGTGAGGGTGGAGGTGGGAGTATTTAATTTCCTGGAGAGAGAAGATTGTAGATACAGTAGAAAAAAAAAAAAGACAATCCACTCCTGTGATGGTAAAACTTCCACAGGAATATTTGGATCAAATTCTGCAAAGAAGCAAATTGATTTAAGTGACTGAAGAATTCCTGTGAGCACAAAATGAGCAACATGCATGTTTGTGTGGAATATGCTGTAGAAAGGAGGGTGGGTATAGTGGAAGCATCTTGCAAGGGTGAGAAAGCATGAAGAAACACATCAATAAAACAGCTTTTTCTGCAGCACTTGTCTTCAATTTGATGGCATTTAATATATCAATTTTTTTCTGAGCACTATGTTAAAATAGTCACTGTTGGATCCCCTTTGGAAGAAGAGTGTAGGTGGAAAGCGTAATTCCTAAAGAAGGGAGGAGAGAGGAAATTTATTGGCTCTTGTTACCCTGATAATATTAACAGAATGATAACACCAGAACCTCCTGCTCTGCAGAAAGAACTGGGATTAATTTTTGAGATTACACTTGTTTAGCTCTGCTACTTTAACACTCTGGGTCCTGTGAGACAATTACTGTTCTGTGCAATCAGTAACTGAGAGAGAAGTAAATATTCTGAGCATATGGTAGTGAGAGAAATAAATTATAAGTACCAACTTCTTAAGTTTTCATGTCAGCTTTTCATTCTGCTCAAATTAAAAATGCTCAGTATTTAAACTGTTGATTGCTAGCAAGATTTTAAAACTGAGTGTTACAAACCTTTCCTTGTGTTGAACTTTCAGATATACTAACCAGACAGGTTTTTTATAAAAGTCTGGAAGATTTTTATTAAAAAATTTAGATTTTTAAAAAATCTGTCTGGAAGTGAGTTATGTTAAAAATGGAAACCCATCAATGCTGCAGGGCTGATCCTGCACAAGTTGCTCAGCAGAAAACTCCTTGGGATTGTCCTCTCTGCTCAAGCCTTTCAGCTCATCTCTCAGAATAGGGTTTCCTGGGGCAGGTTGTTATCCTGGTCTAACAGGATAATGATTCTGATTATAATTAATGGAAATACAATTGGCTTTCTGTTTTCTGGTGGAGAAAACAGATAGTTGCCCAGAAGCTGAGGCAGATAAAATACCAAATTGTTTAATGAGCACGGAAACACCAGGGAGTTTAAATACAACATATTTTCACATTTATGATTAAAGAATGGGTATAAAAAATGGTAGGGACAATGGAAATTAAAATTTCCATTTTTCTTGCTATGGATTGTGATAAAGCTGCTTTGATTTAGAGTTTCTGAGTCAAAATGTTCACACAAGTGCTGGGCAGTTACTCTTGGAGGTGGCTCATTCAGAATTCTGTGGCTTCAAGGCAAGCTCAGTCACTGAAAGGGGTGCTTATTTAGCTGTGTAAGTGCAGCATTTCCAGGAGATTTTTACTTTCAGTGGCCTGATATTCAGCCATGTCAGAAAATAATAAAGATAGTAGGAAATTGTATCAACACCTGAAACCATTTGTGTGTTTGGTGTTGTGTTTTTTTGTGAAATTGACTTCCTTCAACATTGTTTATAAAAATCCTCTGCTATTTCAACACTTTTCTGTGCCACTGTTGTGAACTAAGGGCAGCTGAGTGATGGTTGTGAAATGCTGTGGTGACACATGGAAGTGTTCAGTCACTGGAGTGCCTGTCCCATAAAACCTGTCCCATTTCATGAACCCTTCTTCACAGCAGTGATGAAATTCAGCAAAAGCCCCCCTGTTACAGAACACATTTTCAATCTCTGGAATGGGAAAAAAATGCCATTCTGTGAAACACAAAACTTCTTATCTGAGTGAAAACTGTTTGAAGAAAGCTGAGGAAAAGCTCAGCTTTTTCTAATGTTTTATTTGGGTTTGCTCCATCAGAATCCATCTGGAACTTGCTTTTAGGTTTGGTCAGTGCCCCTTTTTCTAATGTTTTATTTCTAGAGGATTGGGTTTGCTCCATCAGAATCCATCTGGAACTTGCTTTTAGGTTTGGTCAGTGCCCTGCTGGTGTGTGCCCTCAGCCTTCTTCATCCAGATTGTGCTGGCTTGTTTTGTCCACCCCCAAAAAAATTAATTAATTGTTTAGCCTTTAGTTGGAATGTTGCAATTCCAGTCTCCCAGGGAAATGTTGTTATAAATATAATAACTGACGTAATTATTGCAGTGAAATGTTAGCAGGAGATGTGGGGCACATGCCCCACAGTCCCCAAACCAGCTTTTATTTGGGTTTCCAGCCCAATATTTCTTTATCACTGTGTCAGTGCTAACCTGCAGCTGTCCCAAAGCATAAGCCATGGCATTTCTAAATTATTTCCCATGACACAACTCTTTTTAATATTGAGAACCAATAATTTGATTATTTTTTTTGAAAATTATTTCATAACTTCAGCTGTTTGAGACATTCTCTAGTCTCCCATATCCTTCAGGAAGAATTTTACACTTCTGTTTTGTGTCCTTGCTGCAGACTGGCTGCGTGGTTCTGTGTTTTGCAATATGGAATGTGATCTGCTTACTCACCATATTTGTGGTTTTAGAAATCAGTTAGTTAAGACAAACAGGCTTGACTTTATTCTTTTTTGTTTGGGTTGTTCTTCCCTGGGAGTTTCCTCTGTGGCCTTAGGTAGGTCCCTCGAGATCCTCTTCAGAGCCATAACAAAGTTATGTTAAATCCCAGGGGCTGCTGCCTCCATGGGTCTGTCTTGGCTTCTGGTGATGTAATTTCTCAGTTTTAAATGGGAATAGCAGCAGTGTTGCCCCTCAGAGAAGTGAAATTCAGGTAGATACGTTATGGCCAAAATTCACTTGTACCAAAGGCTGGAATTAGGTGAGCAGACAGGCCTGGGTGGAACAGAACTTTAATTTGTGCTCCACACCGACAGTGGCACAGTGAAATGGCTTGAAAGCAGGAGCCAGAGCTGTCTTGGGAATGCTGTGATAAGCTGGGGAGCTGGAATGCTGCTCTCGTGTAGCCAGGTACCACAGGCACAGCCCCTGCTCAGTCACAGCACAAGTGGAGGCACGGGGTTGGGAAGATTTCTTAGATAATCTTTTTTCAAAAGGCTTTTTTTTTTTTTTCCCCAAGCTGTGAATCATCAGTTCTATTTCCAAGTCTGGGCTGCTGAGCAGGGAATGAGCAGTTTGCCCACCAGGAACGCTGCCGAGGTTTTCAGGGCTGGTGTGGTTCTTGGCAGACCCCTCCCAGAGCTATTAACAGTGTTGTAGTTGTGCAGGGGGGCAGGTCTGAGGCTCTGGGCCCTGGCAGAGCTAAAACAAGAATAGGCAATGTGCTAATATTGTCAGGAATAGTCTTGCTTTGGCAGGAATACAGATTAGACTACCTGATAAGTCATCTTAAAAAAAAAATGTCTAGTCTTTGAGTCAGTGTTACAGTACCAGGAATCCTACTTAAAAAAAAAAAGGCAACACTGATTTTTTTTTTTAAATACAGTAAATATAAAAGTAATCCCAAAGAAATCCTTATAGGATAAGAAATTAGGAAATATAAAGAGATTTCTGCTGGTCTATTTCCTTCAATTTTTTGTTAGGCATAGGGGTGGGGTGTGCTGCTCTCCAAATAATTCTGACTCCAGAGGCTTTTCTTGTGTTACCCTTTTAGAGCAGCAGAGTCCATTAGAGCAGCACGTGTAGGTGTCAGGCTTTAACAATTCCATGCAGTCAGTGTGTAGTAACTGGGACCAGGCTGGATCCTGGTGTTGTGATTCCCTCGTGATGTGGGTGAAAAGGCACAGACAGATTCCAGTACTTTGGGGAAAGGCAGCAGGGAAGGTGCCACCCTTGGCTGCAAGGAAGCTGGAGGGTGGGGAGTGATGGAACAAAAAAAGCAGCACAAGGATGGAGGGGTCAGTTGGGTTGGTCTGGCCTTTGGAGGTTAGAATGAGGAGCTGAGATTGGATTGCAAAGGATTGAATTTGTCCCAAACTCCCCTCCAAAGCTGGGATCCTGTGGGCTCTCTGGACTGACTTCTGAGAGGGGCTCCTTGAAGCTGAGGGGAGCCAGGCCTGTTATGATGAAACAGTGATTTTCTACACGCTTCAACTGTGCCTGGTTGGGCTGCAGCACCATCTGTGATGAGATTTTAGCAATTCTTCCCTTGCAGAAGCCCTGCGTGGTGCCCAAGTCCCTGAGCAAGGGAGGCTTGTTTGAGCCTGCTGCCCTCCCCGTGCTGCTCACTCAGCCCTGCCTTGCCCAAGGCTCTGAGCTGGGTTTCATCACAGAGGTGTCAGCCTTGGGTTCCCTGGTGTCTGCTGGAGTATCCTCCTTGCTGAAGGGACAGTGGTGTAAAAGTAAAATTCACCTGGGCACCTTTAAATGAAATCTTCACCCCTTGTTTTCAAGGATCTGGAAATGAGACAGCAGATCAGCTTGGAGCAGCAAAAATTTGGTGACACTTTGATCTTCCACAAGTTATTACTCAGAAATTACTCATTAATGGGATTCATCTTATGTAACCTTTAAACACAGAGCAGAGAATGAATTTGATAAATAATCGGGAAAAAACCCCAATAGAAGTAATTTATCAGCAAAATTACTGTGAGGTTTGTTTTTGCTAAGAAAGTGGATTTGTTTCATCACCTGCCAAAGTCTTATGCAAATAGTCGAACCCGAAGCACAAGTATTTCTGACTGGTGGTGTTTGCCTTGGAAGCTCCTTGTTTCATTAACTGTGGTGCTGAGCTGATTGATTAGAATTGAGGAGATGTTAAGTGATGGTCTGATGTTGAAACATTCCTTGTGCACCTGTAAGGTCATTCAAGATCAGCTGAAGGCCGGTAAGGCAGACAGAAGGGCTGCCTGTTTCAGGTGGAGGCAAGCACCAAAGAGCAGGAGGATTTCTGAGAGAGGAGCCGTGGACACATCAGCTTTCATTTCCCTGGGAGCTGTGCTTTGTTCTGGGAGCACCGAGTCAGCCATGCAGGGGTTAAGGTGGGAGTACAAACAGAAGTCAGGGATGTTCACCCAGCCTGAGAGCTTCCCTCAAGGGGAAGATGCTTTCTTGGCACTGCAGTGGGGGAGAGAGGAGCAAATAACTCCTGCTGTACCCACCTGGAGCCGTGACAGTGATGTTTTAATCTTCTGAAGCCAACAAGTTCCTGTGGCTGGGTGAGAGTGCGCCTGTGAAATGGCTGATTCTGTTGGTGATACATTCTTCCTTTAATTAAATAGCTGACTTACCTTGACAATTAATTGGAGTGATGTATGATTTTTATTGGAAACCCATGACTAATTTTTTCTTGCCGTTGCTGCTATCTTATTGTTCTTGTCTCCCCTCCTCCCAAGTTCTGCTGTGTGCCAGCTGTATCCTCCAGGCACTGGTGCAGACCAGTGTTCCCTCTTGCTTACCTGTTCCAGATAAAGTCATTGTTTTCAGGTATTTTCCACATCATCTTTCAGAAATTTTCCATTTCATCACAGTTCTGCAGTTTTTTTGTTTTCAGAGTCTGGGATTCTTTACTTTAAAAAACCCCACCAATCAAAAACTCATCAAAACATCACCACAACTCCCCCACCGTGTAATGTAGTTTGCTTCCTTTAATACCACATTTCCTACTTCATTAAAATAACTGCCAGGTTTAAAAAATCCTCCCTGCAGTCATCCCTGTGCCTGTTATCTGCTAGGAAACTCAAATGAATTTTATATTTAATTACAGCAGGCAAGATTCAAAATGGATGTGACTGAAGACATTTCTGTTAAAATCAGAGCAGCAGCTACAAGGACCCAGTTTGTCCCTTATCCTGCTCTCCCTGGCTGAAAGGGGCTGGGGCTCAATCCTCTCTCTAACCTTGCAACAAATTATGTGGACTATTCTTTACATTTTTTCCACTTAGGAAGCTTTAGTCTTTTTATAGGAAATTTGTTTCCATGGGGGAACTTAGGCATGGATGAGTGGGGAACAATGCATTGTTTGTTAAAACAAATTTTTTTTAAGGGAGTGGGCTTGAAAGGAAGGAAATGTGGTTTAGATTTAAGTTTCTTTTGAAATTTATTCCTCTTCTTTTGCCTCATCCTCCCCACCCCCCAAAATACAAAACAAAAATTCTAACAACCAGAAGTCTTCAAATTGGTTTTTCACCACACACATCTTTAAAAGATTTGGTATAATCTGGAAAGCTGGAAGAAGTTTAAAAATCACTGTCTTGTGTATCCTTCCTTTCCCTTCCCTCTCTGGGTTGTTCCTCAAGAACATGCAGTTTTTGTCTCCGCTTTTCTGGTCCCTGTGTTGGGCAGGGTTTATTTAGTCTGTCTCTGGAGTGTGTGTGTGTAAAGTTTAAGGCTCAGTTTATCCACGTGCTAAACCCTGTGCTGAAGGAGGTCCTTGCAGCCTCTGGTCCCTGGGCTGTTCATTCCCAGGGTGGTTCTGGAAGAGCCCTGTGGGCTTGGGTGGGGGTGCAGATTCAGGGGCAGGAAGCTCAAGGCAGGAACACAGTTTAATTTTTAATTGGCTGCATTTAAAGCAGGCGGTTGGCTGGAAATCTCTCTCTCTCCCTTTCCCCAAAGGTCTGTGGCAGAGCTGCTGTGTGACAATCTCCTCCCTGGTGCTGGCTGCCATGGCTGACCCCGTCACTGAGGAGAGTGTGTCCCACGTCCCCGAGCTGTGCTGTGAGTGTGGCCAGGCCCACCCCTTGCTGGACAATCACCTGTACAACTTCCAGGACGAGGTGGACGATGAGCTCATCTGCCACATCTGCCTGCAGCCCCTGCTGCAGCCCATGGACACGCCCTGTGGGCACACGTACTGTTTCAAGTGCCTGGAGAACTTCATGCAGGAGTACAACTTCTGTCCCATGGATCGCAAGAAGCTCTCCTTCCAGCAGTGCCACAAGTCCAGCCTGCTGGTGAGGAACCTGCTGGACAAGCTGCTTGTGCTGTGTCCCTTCAAGGCTGAGTGCCAGCAGAGCATGCAGCGCTGTGAGCTGGAAGCTCACCTGCAGAACAGGTGCATTCCCCTTTCCATCCTGTTATTCCAGGGCTGCTGTGCTGCTGCTTATCAGAACCATCCATTCCCAGAGCAGCTTCCTAAACTGGGGCAAGGTGGGACACCAGAGAAGCCAGGGTGAGGCTGCAGAGGTGGGTGGGTGAGGACAGTGTAATTGTGTGTGTGCTCTGAGCTGCTCACCTTCAGCCTGTCTGCAGATGCTAAACCTGTCACACACCCAGACATCTGTGGGTCCTGAACTGGGCCACCAGCTCTGGAGTTGTTGCAAACAAGCTTATTCTTGTTTCCCTTGTGCAGAGAAGAAAGGCACAAAGTCAAGGCTCTGAAAGCAAGGGATTGTGCAGTGCTGCCAGTTTAATTGGTCCAATTAGGATGTGCAATATGTAAGTCTTTCATTCAAATAGTGCAAGTCCCTCCAAGCTGTACATTATGCACTTGCTGAAACACCTACTTATAATTCCATTGTCTTCTCTCATTCTTTTGCTGAGAAGGAGAAGCAAATGAAAATTACTATGTTTTTTCTGTTCCTCCTGTGTAGAGGAAGGGAGACTTTTTGGTGCTTCCCTGCTGGTTGAGCTGTTGGCAGGCAGGACATTGTCACTTTAAAGGGAGCACAGGTGACAGAGCTCTTGCCATGGTGGTGGAGAACCCTTGTTCCTGCCTGGTTAATGATTTGCAGGGAGGGGAGCTAAGTGCAAGCCCTGCTGCAGGTGGAACAGACCTTGCTTGACTGGGTGTATTTGTCAGCAAGGGGAAATGCCACAGGCTTGTTTCATTCAGCTGTGCTGTAGTTTGTTGTGGCAATGGCATATTTTAAAATTAAACCAACCAGGGAACAGGTACACTTAGGATATCTTTGCAGCTCCCGCCATGGAGGTACCCTTGTGATTTTCATTGTCTTCAGTCCCCATGAGCTGGGAGCTCGTGTTAGAGCCTGGGGAAGGGATGGAAGGTGCTTGGGTGCCCCTTTTCCCTTCAGTGAAAGTTGATAATCTCCTTTTTCTTGAAGCAGCCCTTTGTCCTGGCTGCTCGGGCTGGGCCTTCCTCTGCCCTGCAAATCTGCCCGGCTATCAGTAAACTCCTGTCACTCTCTAATCCCTCTGGCACAGGAGTTACACATAGGGGAGGGAGGGAGGCACCTCAAATGTTTACATTAGAGATCTGCCTGGAAACTGTATCATTCTCTTCCATATTCCACAGTTTGTATCTTTCTTGGGGACAGACTATTCTAAGATTCGAGGCTCTTTCGCCTGGGCTGTGGGTGCAAGTGGATCATCAGACTGAAAAATAGGGAGTTAAAAAACATAAGAAAATTTTACTGGGATCTGGGTGCTTTTTGTTTTAAGTGATATTAATTGATAGGAGAAGATTTAAGGAAATAAGAAGCACATAGTAACTTATTTTCTTGGGGGATTTCCCTGCCTTTTGCAAATCGAATTTATGTTTTGATATCTTAAGAAGCACATGTGCACAAACAGATCATTCAGCTTCTGTCATTAAGTTCAGGGTTATTTTACTGCTTGGAGAATAAATGAATAGGATTAAACCAGAGGAGGTAATACTGGGATGAGACTTCTTTAGCCAGAGTGTAAATAGTTCAGTTTAATTTGAAAAGTGACTCTGATAAACACCCAATACTACTCATGTCTCTGAAAGTGGTGTTTTTGCATTTATCACCTCCTCACCTTTTTTATAAATACCTGTGATAAAAGAGCTGTTCTTCCTCACCCATTAGTGCTGAGACAGGCTGGTGATGTATCTGCATCCAGGGCACTTTTTGTGTGTGCAATTGCATCCCAGTTCTGGGACCTCTGTGGGGAGCAGTCAGTAGGATTAGGAATTCAGCTACTCCCATTCAGGTGGAGCCATCACCAGGTCCAGGGTCAGGTCTCATTCCACAACTGAAAATGCCCAATCCTCCCTTGCTGCCTTGTGTGTTAAAACAAAGCCTAATTCAAAGCTGAGCTTGAAACTTGAGCCACTTTCTTTGTATCAAGGTACAGTTCATAGTGATCTCTACAACGTCAGAGTTCAGTATTTGCTTATATTTAAGAAGGATTGTTTTCTTTCTGGTTTGTTTGCCAGGTAAATATTTAGCAAAGGAGACTCCTGTTTCTATTACATTCTTATTTTACAAATAATTTGCTTAATAATTTCAAAAGTGGTGAAATAACAAGCCTGCACTTAAACTGATACTTGTATAAGTAGAAACTGAAGGTCAAATGAGAATCAGTTTTATCATCTGAGAAACCAGGACTGCACTGGTGAGATCTGGAACCAGCTTCTTCCCACAGGTTTGTCAGAGCTTTCATGTGCTGGGTCACCTGCCCAGGCAGAGACAGTCACTGACAGTCCCTGCCAATCTCTCTCCAGGTGTCCTGGGTTTAAGAAATACAAATCTGAACTCCAGCGGAAAAGGAATCCCATTTCCAAAGGGAAGGAAGAGCCTCCTGCCAAGGGGGACACGAACACGCCCAAGGATCCAGAGCTCCCAAGTGGAGGCTCCTCACTTGTGGCAGAAAGCTCTGGAGCTGCTGTGGTGTCACTGGGGACTGCAGAGCCTGGACTGGTTAATCCAGCTTTTGAGGAGACTGAAGAAGGTGAGAGTTTGGTACAGAAGTGGAACTATGTATTTATCTTTCATGATATACAAATGAGGCAATTATCTCAGAAAATCCAATTTTAAGTGTCCCCAGCACTGTCAGACATCCTTAGTGCTACTCAGCCATTAGTAGTCATCAGAGGCATCTCTTCCTTCAGAAGGGAGATGCATTCATGTGCATCAGGGGTGGCAGAGTCTGCTCACAGGCACAAAACTGTACAAAACCATTTGCAGAAACTCTGGGAGACTGCAGTGAGTATTTGCAGTATTCTGTGGAGAAACAAAGGCAGTCCCTGTCAATGTGAACATGGAGCACTTAAAGCCTTTGCAGAAGCCAGATAATTAGTAACTAGGAAGTGTTCCAGGTTCTTGTTAATCTTGTTAAGAAAGTTAAATATACAGTCAGTTTCCTGGAGTGGTCAGTACCTCCCTCCTGGTGTTTTTCTAGCATAAGTTAGGTTTTGATTAACAGGCAGCTCTGGAAGCCGTGCAGATCAAATCACCATCTCCACCTCAGTGTAGCAGCACTTGTGTCAGCTTGGTAGGAGGCAGCAGCGTGGAAACCTCAGTGCCTTGTCTCAAAGTTAGGCTCAACTTCCAGCCCCTGTGCCTGGGACAGAGGTAACTCACAGGTTACTTCAGTTCCCTCTTGGCTTTCTCCCAAAGCACACCTGGAGCAGGTTTTGCGTCCCTGGTGTGACACCTGCCCTTCACCCTGCTGGGCCTGCCTGAGTGTCCCTGTGCTGGGAGATCTCAGCAGCTTTCATCTTCAAAGTGCAGCATTGCTTCATCTCCAGTATGCTGTGAAACAGCCAAACATTGCTCCTGTTTTACAGGGGGGATGGGAAAAGGGGAGCAAAGGAAATCAGAGGAAGGAAGTTGCAGAGCAGTAATTATAGCTGGGTAGTCCCTTTCCCTCATGGGCATCATGGAAACTGGAATTTGTGTGTGCTTCTAGCAGGCCAGCTATCACAGGAGAAAAACAAATCCCTAAATATAGCCCAACCATACTGAATGCCTTTTAATAAATCCCAAGCAGCAACAATAAAGAGTTTGAATTCACTAAAAGCTAGGAGAAAATGGCAAAAATTCTGGAGGAACTAAAGAAACAGAGGGGTTTTAAACTTTTTATGTGACCTTAGGTCTCCTGATAGGTGCTTTCCCTCCAGATGCTATATTGAACACAACCTGCCAGGGGTTTGAATCTTGGGGTGTTGTGAAAAGGAAAATTCTGTTAATGTGTTGTTTTTTCTCTTCAATTTCCACAACCAGACCTTCCTCAGAGAACCAGTCTTGTGGCTGAAACTACCACCATTGAAATCCACCGGGAGGATCCAGAGGAAGAGCTGGGGATGAGGATAGTTGGGGGTAAGGACACCCCCCTAGGGAACATTGTTGTTCAGGAAGTGCTGCGGGACTCTGTGATTGCTGCTGATGGAAGAATTGCTCCTGGAGACCACATCCTTGAGGTAGGGAAACCCCCCTGGTGGCCCCATTGCTTCCCTTGACTGAGGGAGGAGAGTGCCTGGAAAAACTGGGAAATCTCTGCAGCTGAGGGTTTTAGAGCACTGCTCAGACCTCTGTGTGAGCAGCATTGTGTGTCTGCTGAGGCTCAGGAGCCCTTTTGGCAGTCCTTCCAGTCAGACTCATATTTCTCTTGCATTTCTGACAGCTTTTTGAAATGTAGGCTGTTTTGGATAAAGTAAAAGATTCCTACCTGATAAATTTCACACAGCAGCCCCATTTCTCTGCTCTAGTTAGGAAGTCTCATAATTGCTTGCTCCACTGTGTTGCTTAAGCTGCATATTCTCCATGGGCAGGTCCAGGGTGAGAGCTGCTGACTGGCAGTGAGTGTCAGCTCCAAAATGTGAGTAAATGCAGAGCTCCTGCCTGACCACAGCCAGAGCACTGCCCACACTGGCAGGGCTGTGTGGCCCTGGGTGACTGAGGTGACACCTTGTACACATGGTGGCAGCTGTTAGCACCTCCAGCCATGGCTGCCCAATATCTGCCAAGCCATAAATCCTCCTTGTCCCATGGGACTGGGCATCAGGAAGGGCTGGCAGCCCCCACCCAAGTGGCTGATGAGATCTCTGAGTTGGTTTCTCAGGTAGACCAGTGGAGTGACTCCTGTTTTACCCAGCTGGATTGTCCATGTCTCAGTCGCAGAAAACAGGGCAGGTCCCACACTTAGGAGCTCTATTAACATCCTAAAAGACTGCACAGAATCTTATGTGGCAACAGGCAAAGCAAAACATTGCCTTCTCAGTCACCCTGGTAGAAACATAATTAAGTGGTTCCAGATTCCAGAAACTTGTAGACTATGGACCACTCAAAAGTGGAGATTTGGGTCTTCTCCATGCCTGTACTGAATGCTGGAAATGAAGGAAAAGCAGATCTGCATTTACATGGCATGGAAGGAATGACTGATCATTTTTAAGCTTGTTAGCTGTGTGGCTGTCCTGTCTTGTCCCTGTCCTCAGTTATGCACCAATTGCAGTCTAATTCCATCAGCTTTCTTCATTCTTTTTTAGAAAACTTTGCTCCCTAATGTGCATCAGAGTCAGAGATTGCACAGGGAGTTTTCCATCCTGCTGCAGCCTGGCTGTGCCCCACACTGTGGACAGTGCCTAATTAATGTGGGCTCTGATTAGTGAGTGCTTTGTTTGTCTCTGTAGGTGAATGGCGTCAACATCAGCAGCGTGACTCACTGCCAGGCTGTCTCCTTCCTGCGCCACCCAGGCCCTGTTCTCCACCTCATGGTCCTGCAGGAGAAGGGCTTTTCCAACAAGACTGCACAGCAGGATTGCACTTCCACAGCCCGGGAGGTGATCCATGTCACCTTGGTGAAGAGAGACCGGTCGGAACCGCTGGGAATCAAACTGATCAGGAAGACTGACGAGGCAGGGATTTTCATCCTGGATCTCCTAGAGGGGGGCTTGGCAGCCAAGAACGGGAAGCTGAGCCGCAATGACAGAGTCCTTTCAATAAATGGTCAGGATTTGAGGCAAGGAACTCCTGAGGCTGCTGCCCAGATAATCCAGGTGAGCTCAGACATGCAGAGGCTGTGTGGAAATGGCTGTGGGTGGCTGGTGGCAGGGCTCCTGTTCTGGGCCAGGGCTAACAGGACACACCAGGACAAGCTGCATTCCCCCAAATCTCTGTCATGGAAAGTGACTCCCCTCTGGATGTGTGGGAAGCACCATTTCCAAATGAAGATAAACACCCAGAGTGGGAATCTGTGGTGAGTCAGCCCTGACAGGTCTGAGGGGAAGCAGTGGCTCATGGCACAGGAGTTCATCTGAGGAGATTGCAGCTCCTGTCTGGTGTTTGCAGCCTCTCAGCCTTGCACAGGGAATGTTGGGATGCACTGTGTGGATTCATGCAGCAGACAGGGAGGGATCAGGGCAGCCTCTTGTGCTTCCAGCAGTCACACTGGAGGTGCTGGCTGGGAGATGGGATGGGCTGGCAGGACAGAACAGCTCCCTTTGGACTGGTTTGAAGCCCTTTCTCCCTATTTTACCTGTATTTGTGAAGAGACTGGAAAACACAGAGCACTTCAGGCTAAAAGCATTCCAAGGTACTGAAGGGTAGAAGAGGGGTGGTCTTTCCCTGTGGAATGTGCTCCTGTTGCAGCATGCCAGACGTTTTGGTGGAAGGAGTGGGCAAGGAATCCTAGTTAAAGGATTAAGGATTGCTGCATGTACAGCAGACATCGCACAGATCAGTTGAAATCCTTTATCTCCCCAGGCAAGTGCCTCCAGTTTGTGTTTTTATCTACAGATCCTGACACAATGCACCTCATCCCATTCTGTTTATATCCTAGAAAGGATGTGAGGTCAGCAGGAGGGAGAGCCAGTTCTCTTCACAGTTATCAGAGCAGTGCAGTGCCATGGGAGAAAGAGCAGAGTTCCAGCACTGAGGTCCTTTTTCATGTCGTGCTTCCGTTCTGTGGCCTCTTAGAATTTGTTTGCATCCCACAAGTGCTGCTGCATTCCTGTTGCAATGTGCACACACAACTCCCATATGAGAAGCTCTTTTGATCCCACTGGAACCAGCAACCAAAGTCTCACAACTGGCTTCGTGAAGTTTGGGGGTTGAATCTATTTGGAAGTGACATTTGTGACAGTTTTCCAAACATGATCCATTCCTCTGAGGGCTATTTGAAATTCTTGCTTAAATTAACTTTAAAAATTCCTCTTAAAGGCCAGGCAATTCACTCTGGCACCAGGGAAGCAGAGTCCCCCAAACATGATCCGTTCCTCTGAGGGCTGTTTGAAATCCCTGCTTAAATGTAACTTTAAAAATCCCTCTTCCAAGGCCAGGCAATTCACTCTGGCACCAGGGAAGCAGAGTCCTGTGGCAAGGAGTGAGAGCAGCAGCTGCATTTCTGCCGTGCAGGGCAGGAGCACTGGGCCTTCCCCCAGTGAGTCCCTCACAACAAGGCTCTGTCAGGTGATCTGGAGGAACAAACCCAGTGAGGGCAGCAGGGACAATGGGAGCACTTCCCCTGCAGCCCTGCCAAGGCCAGACAAGCAGCTGGTGAAGTGTTTAACCAGAGGTACCCTGGGGAAAACATGGATGGGAGATGGTGAACAATAGGTGAGCAAAGCTGGGAGGGAAAGAGCTTTAACAACTTCCTGTGCAATGAAAGCATCCAGTGCTTGTCGTGGTCACTGTGTGTGGACCAGCCAGGGCTCAGGCTCTGCTCACTCTGTGGCACAACACAAGATGCTATTTTGGTTGCTTGTACCTAAGTGCAGGAATTAATCATCCCTTTCCACCTTCTTTTGCTTGGCATTTGTGGGGGAGGGAGGCACGAGTGAAGCCTGCCTCTACTCCTGTTCCTTCTGACTCATGTTTGCTAATTCCCTTTTTCTTTTTCCAATCACATTCTCTGGCTCATCACAAAAGACTGCATCACATGAGGACCTGTTGGAGAACCTCTGTAGGAACTGATGCCAGCCCTTCTCTCTCCCCAAGGCAATGAGGGCTGTCTCTCATTTCTAACCTGTCGCCCTGCTCTTTTGAGTTTTTCTAAGCCTCCTGATGTTTACATTCTTGTAACCAGCTTTCTCACGGACTTTATGTAAATAGTTAATTGTTTTGCATTCTTTTCTGGAGGAGGAGAAATTTGATGGACTGTTGGTTTGTCCAGTGTCATTGCAGAGGTGGCACTGTCACCCTCCAATCCACTGTCACTTTTGGAAATCTGTAAATGTTGGAGTCAGAATTAATCTGCCCTCTTTTTCACCTTGGAGAATCCAGTGTCCCCGTCTTTCATGTCCTAGGGTGACACTAACCTGTTTCTCTGTCTTTCTAATTTCCACTCCTTGTTTCTCTGGGCAGACCACAGAATCCAGAGTGAACTTTGTGATCCTGAGGCAGTCTGGGCTGCAGATGGGGGAGCCAGGGGAGGATGGCAGCACCTCCAACAGCAGCAGCAGCAGCAGCAGCAATGGGGGCAGCCCAGTGCACCACCGGAGACGACCAGACCAGAGCCACTACAGGAGAAAATCCAACTACCAGAAGGTGGGGCTGGGAAATGAGGCCAAGGTGCTGCTTGTTCCTGGTTTAGCAGATGCATTGTGTTGTTCTGGGATGGTGTTTTATCACAGAAGGCTGATCAGCAGCTCCATTTCTGCTTGGGCAGGTTTGGGGCTTTTGGTACTGGAGAACCACTTTGTCATCCATGGGGAAACATAATTTTAAGGGAAAAAGGTGACAAAATTTCTTCAGTGTTGATGCAGAGCTGGTGTTTAATCATTTGGTGTCTGGAAAGGGCAATAAGAAATTTGCCACCCATGAGACATTTTGGGATTTGCTCCTTGACATCCCTCAAGCCCCACACACTGAGGGAGTTGCAGTGACACCCAGCTGAGCTGGTGTGGAGCCAGAGCCTTTATGGTCCAGGAGAAGATTCCCCAGGTGGCCCCGTGGTGCTGCTGTGGCTGCTGTGTCACTGTGGGGCACAACAAACAGCAGGGGCAGGAGGACAGTCCCCATTGTGCTGAACCCAGAGGTAATCTGTGTGTAGAGCTTCCAGCTGAGTGGCAGACGTGCTGCAGCTGCTCAGAGTGCTGTGTTTCAGGGTCCCTGGAGCTCAGGGAGTTGCTGTCCTGCCTGGCTGCCGTGTGGTTCCTGCATTTAAATCCCTGAGGAGCATTTCCACCCTGTTGTACAGCCTGTGCTCTGATGTGTGCCTTCACTGCAACCTAAACACTCAGTCAGGGAGAGCTTCCCTGCTTGGCATGAGCAGCCTGGAGATGAGCTCATAGCTTGTTCCTCAGTGCAAAATGCCCCTCCTTGGAGGGAGCATCTCCCTGCAGCAAAAGGATTTGGGATCATCAGGACAGCACTGACTGTTCACTTTAGAAATGCTGCCCTGTGTTCCCACCCACAGCACGGACATGGGAAGCTGACTTTGCCCTCCAGCAACATTGCTGGAATGCTCTGGATGGAGGAGACAAATGTTGTTGTCTTCCAGAGCTGGGCTTCTCCTGTTAAATGCATTAATGAAGCTGCATTTTGTGCTGTCATTGCTTTGTAGGATTTGCCTCAGGGATATGTAAGTCATGAGAAGACAGTTGCAATAAAAAAGGAGCCAAAGGAATCTTTGGGAATCACAATTGGAGGTGGAAGGGATAACAAAAACAAGCTCCCTATCTATGTGACAAGTGTGCAGCCCATTGGATGCCTCTTCAGGGATGGCAGAATCAAGAGAGGTAAGGGAGGCTCTCAGACCCTTTTTCCTTTAGGAACTGTGGGTATTCTCAATGGAAGCTGGGCTTGGACACTGAGAGAGGCTGGAAACAGGGTTCCCATGACCCCCGAGGCTGAAATGGGCTCCATAGCCCAAGTAATAATCCCATTTTATCCCTGTAATAATCCCATTTTATTTCATCCACAGGGGATGTACTTCTGAGCATAAATGGCATCGACTTGACTCATCTGAACTACTATGAAGCTGTCTCAGCTCTGAAATCCAATGCAGCTTCCCACTCAGTCACACTGAAAGCCTTGGAAATCCTCTCCCTGAACTCCCCAGAGCCCCCCCTGGACATCAGGGAGCAGGGATTCAGCTGGTCTCCCCTCTGGATCACGTGGCTTGGATTGCCCAGGTATGTTTGTCAGGGACTGGAGAGCTGTTAATTACAGGGTTGACTTTCACTCAAAGACTAGAAATTAATTACTTTGTTGATGAACTTGGAAGCATTCCTGGTATTCCCGTTTAGCTGAAAGGCAATGGAAAGCCTCATTTGCCAATGAGATCATAGAATAACGAGTACATAAGGAAATTCCACTGTTTTTATGGAGTGACTCATTCCAACACCTGTTGGACAGTAACCATGCTTTGGAGGCCATGAAACCCCCTTTTTCAAAGAGAAATAGTCAATGTTAGATGCAGTCCTTGCTAAAGTACTGACTGAAATCCCTCTGTGGCTCTTTCTGCATCCCCCAACACAAGCCAAGAGACACCTGGGCTGTCTGGGAGTTTCTAATCTGATCATCTCACTTAGGGGCAGACATTCTTTCAGTCTAACTCTTCCTGGCTGTTGTAACTGTGTCACCTTCAGCATGAAACAGAAATGATTCCTCACAGTTGAGTTTTCCTGCTGCCAAGCTTTACAGCACAGGTTTTAACCTGCTAAGTTCCAAGAGAAGCTTGAATTTCCCTCTCCTTCCTGGAGAGGTGAATTGGAGTTATAACTCCTTTAGGAGTTATATCTAAACACGGTGAAAAGCAGAGTCAGTTGTCATCCCAGCTGACTGCAGGAGCATCTGCAGGTGGAACATAAAGCCAAACCTGCTGTGGGAAGCTTGGCTCATTTACAGCCTTGTTCATGGAGACACCAAAAGAAGAACCACTCACAAAGCCTCTCTTGTGTTACTTAGCAGCCTGTAAATAAATGCTCAACAAACCAGCCCAAGGAAAGGCAGCTTTTGTGTCTCCTGTACTTGGCCTGTGCTCAGCACCTCCTCCCATCTCCCTCTGCTCCCCAGAGCAGGTCTGGAGTGAGCTGGCCCTGAGCTGCCCCTCGAGAGCCCAAACCAGGGCACAGCCCCTCAGATGCTGCCTGGTGTTGTTCCCTGAGCTGCTGCTGCAGTGAACCACAGCAAGGCAAAGCTCCTTTTCTTCCTTTCCCAATTTTTCTGGCTGGCAGGTGACTTGCAGCTTCCCCAAGCTCTGCCGCAGGGACTGGAGTCTTCTCTGCTCCTGGATCTCCTGCCTTCATTTGAGCAGTGTCCTGACATCACCTGCATTTAATGCACTGCTGGAAATTCCTTTGCTGCTGGTACTGATGTTCCCCCTTCTTTTGACTCCTGAAGCAATAAGTGATTCCAGATTTCTTTTACTCCAGCCTGAATTCTGGGCTTGGAATGTGTCTGCAGTTCTGGCTGTGAGGGTTGGTGGAAGGCACACAGCAAGGTTATTCCACTTTGGGATCTGGCAGAATCTTCCTCCTGTTCCCAGCACTAAAAGGGGCTGGAATTCCTGTGCTTCCCACCTGCTTTTCCCACCTGCTCCCAGTGAGAGCTGGTGGCTGCTGCCTGGTCACCACAGAAGCCGTGTTTGTCACCTGGCCATGTTCAGGGTGCCCCTGGCACCTCAGGCTGGCTCAGGGAGGTGCAGCTGCAGTGCCATCCCAGTGCCATCTCCTGCTGTGCTGTGGTTCCCCCTGCAGGGAGCTCCTGACCCACACAAACCCCCAGTGCTGCAGGGCAGTGTCCATTGCACCGTGGCCCTGACAGACCCCGTGTGCACCACGCTGGCACAGAAAACCCCAGAAATGGGCCCAGACTGGACCCAGCACCAGCTGTTCCACTGGGCTCTGCTCCTTGTGGCTGCCCTGGCCCCACTGGGGGGATATGTCCTGCAGGGTGAAAGCTCAAAGCTAATTCCATGTGCAATTTTGGGTTTGTTATATTTTTCCCCCTCTTTTTTTGTTCAGCTCTTTTCCCTCTTTTTTTCCCAGTTATTCCTCTGCTCCAGCAGAAATATCCTTTTCCTTTTAGAGAAATGTATTTCTAGTTTGAACCCAGATTTGATGCTGAAAGGTGTGAGTTGAAACGAGTGCTCAGGGCTAGGGAAGTGAATTTGATCCTTGCAACACTTGAGCCTCCAGAGTTTCACTGAGGCCTGGATTCTTGTAGCTGTGATTTCTGTTTCTGTCAAACAGAAACTTTGATTTCTTCCTAGCATTGTGTTAAATCCACACCACTGATAGGATAAAATACCATCTCAAAAGCTGGTTTGGACTGGGCCCATGTTCTAATCCAACACACCCTGCATCCCAAAGGTACTAGAAACAAAGGTTTAGATTGATTATCTTTTCTCTCTAAAGGCTTTGTTTCTTGAAAACAGTGCACTGTATGGCTCATGGAGAAGTCTTGGGGTGGAAAAGCAGTTTTCCTGCCTCCTCTTCCCTGGGGTTTATCTGACTCCAGTGTGACTCTTCCCACAAGAACCAAGTGCAGCTCCAGCAGGGCCCAGGAACTGCCAGCTCAGCAGCGTGCTTGGCACCATAAAACCTGCACCTCGACCTTCCCTAAACTCTCCAATTCTTTTCCCACAGTCATTTTTGATCGTGGTAAATTAAAGTTCCTCTTCCTAGAACCCCTTTTTAATATGGAAAATGGATTCCTAGCGAGCAGCCCTTTCCAGCTCCCGGAGAATGTGCCTGATGTTTTTATTGATGTTCTGTGCTGACGCAGCCACTGTTGCTCTTGGGGCTGTTCATTGCAGAAGCTGCCACAGCCATGGCTCAGAGCTGTGTTTTTGCACTTGTGTGGTACCGGGGGAAGGAAACCAGGCAGGAATCAGTGAGCTCGAGCTGGGTCTCCTGGTGTTTATGTGCGAAAAACTCCTACAAAAGTAAATTACAGTTTGAAAGTAGATAATTGGATCTTTCTCCTGGTGAGAAGTTAACTGGGAAGGCTTTTGAAATCTGAAACTCCTCGGCAAACTGCTCAAGCAAAGCCCTCGAGGCAAAAACGTTTATTAGGAAAAGTTTAGCTGCTGGAAGAGCTCAGCGGGTGATGATGAGCAGCAGTTTCACAGCTCCGGTGCCAGGACACAGCCTGAGCTGGAGCCAGCCTGGAGCCAGGGCACCGGAGAGCTCCTGCCACACCCTCGGTGTCACCTGGAGGGGCTGTGTGCCACCAGCTCGGGCAGTGCTGCTGGCACTGCCGGCTCCCTGAGGACACAAAGTGCATCCAGAAGCAGGGAGCTCTCACCAGGGAGCCCAGTATTGGAACTGGACATCCTGGATCCTGCGGGAGAGCCCTTCCCTGCCCCTCACATCTGCTGCCAGTGATGCTGAAAGCCTCCCCTGTGCCAGGGCCGTGCACAGAGGGGATAAAAACCCTCTGCTCTCATCACTTGCATGGGTGTAGCTGCTGCTCACTGGTAATTTGGGTTTGTCTCTGCTGCTGTGGGTGTTCATTAGCAGAATTCATGAAGTTATTCGGAGTCTTGCAGATCCCAAACCCCTTTAGAGCCAGGTGATTTCCTCTTACCTCTTAAACTAATACTCAAAAAAAATTCTAAAGGACTGGCATCATCCCATTTGATAATTAACCCTCTGACACGCCTTGCAAAGGAGTGTCTCAAATCCTAAAAACCAGGAAAATTAGGCTGTTCATAGCTGTGCTTTCCATGAGGGAAAACACGAATTCCTGCTCAGGCAATTTTCCTCATAACTTCTCTGTTTTTGACACAGCTACCTTCACTTCTGTCAAGATATTGTCCTTAGTAAAGGAAACCTGGAAAGTTGGGGCTTCAGCATCGTGGGAGGCTTTGAGGAAAGCAAAGGAAACCAACCCTTCTTCATCAAAACCATCGTGCCCGGGACTCCTGCATTCCGGGACAGGAAACTCAAGTAGGTGTGAGGTGCCCGGGGAGCCATCCCCACCAGCGGGGCTGCGGGATTTCCCACCTTGACCTTTGGCAGGAGCTCAGCTCCAGTTAATCACTCGGTCTTGCACTCGTTTGAAAGTTAATACTGTTGCCAAACTTGTAACAAACTGAGGCCTGCGTTAAGCAGTGTTTTGGTTTCTCCATAAAGGTGCAAGGAAAAGCAATTTACAGCCCTTTAAAACCTAACTGTGAAGGGTTTAATTGAGGCATTAGGTAAAAGTAGAAGGGGGATGTTTGAGATGAATCTTGGAGGTTTCAGACTATAAAACCCCTTGGATTAGGAAAAGTATCCCAACAGAAGCAACAAAAGCCCTCCTGTGCAGGAGCCTTAACTCCAGCTTGGCTCAGGTGGTTGGTGAGAGATCCCAGTGAGAGGAGCAGGCTGGGGCTGCAGGACCCCACCGGCTTCTCTGGGCTGCTGAGCTGGCTCCTGGGCACCCAAGGCTGCCAGACACAGGGAGGGAACACAGCTGGGACACAGCTGGGTGCAGGGAGCTGGGCTCTGCTCCCAGAGCTGCATGGGAGCACCGGGCTCAGCTGGGCTCTGCTCCCAGAGCTGCAGTGCTGGGATGGGGCTGTGGGGGCTCTTGCAGCCCCCAGAAAGGGCTGGGTGTGCCAGAGAGGGGCAGGTCCCTCCCACAGCCCTGCTGGTGGCAGTGACCTGGGCCAGTGTTCTACCAGCACAGCTCCCCTGCTGCCTGCCCTTCACCCCAGCACAGCAGTGTTCTCCTCTTCCCTGCCCTCTGACTGAAGAGAAGAAGTTCTTCCAAGGAGGAGTTGATGGTTGGGTGCAGGGTTGATGATGCACCCAGTGCTGACTGGCTCCTGTCTTTGGGCAGGTGTGGAGATGAAATCGTGGCAGTGAACGGAGTGCCAGCAATTGGAATGAGCAACTCAGAATTGATCCCAATGCTGAAGGAGCAGAGGAACAAAGTCACCCTGACCGTGGTGTCCTGGCCAGGGAGCCTGGTGTGACGGCTCCAGCAAAGCCCCAACACTTCCAGGTATCCAACAGCAGCTGGGCACCACCCAGGCCCCACCTGACAGGGAAACGGGGACTGCTCCACTCCTGCTCCTGGTGCATTGCCTTGGAAGACTCCTCGCTTCCTTTTTATGGAAAACATTTTACCAACAAATCTGGATGTTGAATTCAAAGTAAGGGTTAATCCAACAGTTGGAGCTTCCCAGGCTCATTAAAGCTCCTCAGGATTGGTGGTGCACAGAAAGTTCTTCCCAGTGTTTCTCCACAACTGCCCTGGAGGCTGCTGAGGCTTGCCTTGATGTTAGGGCTCTGCTTTCCATTGAGTATTTGAACAGGTTAAAACAGAGGCGTTTAGAAGCAGCTACTGGATCTGTAAGGATGGGGACCCAATTTAGGCATTTCTGTCTATCAGGATTTGCAGGAGCATTTTTAGGTGTCAGGAACCCAGGGGATGTGTTAGAACATGAAAACCCCACGGTAACTCAGAGCTGCTGGGGCAGCCTGGGGGAGCTGTGTTACCTGTGTGAGGGTCCTGGCACAAATCCCAGTTCAGGATCCTGCCAACTCCACTGATTTATTGCAAAGGGACAACTTCAACAGCTCAAAGAGCCACTCTCAAAGGCAGCAGCAAGAGTGGTTTCACTGAAATATGATGCAAAATGTGACTTTACCAAAGGTCAAAGGCAAGGTTCACTTATTGCACACAAGTTTCCCTGGTTTTAGGATTGATAAAAGCAGCTTTTTGCCCAGAAGGAAGGTGAGGAAGGGAATGGGCTGGTGTCAGACACCCCTGGCCCAGCCTGATGCCTGTCTTCTTTTTATGTTTCCAGTGATGAAGGGCAGAGTTCAGGCAGGGGCAGGAGCACCTGTACTCTCAGGCAGGTGAGATTTCTCCTGCAGTTCCCTGCAGCAAAATATCAACTTATGGAACCAGGGGAAGCTCAAAGGATCCTTGGCTGCAGGAAAAGTCACCTCCAGCAGGAGACTGTGCCCAGCCTGGCTGCAGTTCAAACCCACTGTGCAGTTAAAATTTACAGTTAAAGAACTGAAGGCCAGGCAGGGTGCTTTGACCTCTGACACTGTGAAAGTTTTACTTGCAAACTCCACCTGAAGCAATTCCCTTTTTTAGCAGCAGCAGCAGTAGAGATGATGGGTTTTTCTCAAACCAGGTTGCACTGAGAGGTCTTTCCTCCTGTGCTGCCTCTGCTGCACCTTTTGCAGCACCAGTTTTGTAAGAATCCAAGGAGTCTGTCCCCTGTCCAAGTGCTGCCTAGAATGAATGTTTAATTCCTTGTAGCAGCCCTGCAGGAAAGAGCCCAGGCCTGGCTGAAGCTTCTCCTGGGCTGGCAGTTTGTCATTTGCTGTCCCTGGGCCCTGTTTACACACAGTGACTTCACCTCCTGTGCTGGGAGTGCAGCAGGGCCTGTCCCAGAGCCCAGGACACACAGGAACCTCAGCTCCATCCTCCCAGCAGCCCTGCTGGGCTGAGCAACACCTCTGGGGACCCTGACAGCACAGCTGGGGCTACCTGGGCTCCTCTCCTCTTGCTCTACTGGGCAGTGCTGAGACCAAAATCATCCACACAGAAAACTCATCGCTGACCTCGCTGGGACACAAAACCATGAAGCAATTTTTTATCTCTTTCCAATCAATGTGCAGAATCTGTGCCTGGAACAGTAAATAGTGATGTGGACAGAGAGAGGGTGATTCCCACTGCCTGCCCCAAACGTGGGGAAGGGCAGGAGGGAGGAGCTGTGCAGCTGCTGGGCTGGCAGTGGAGGGAGGAGGAGGCTGCAGAACCGTTTTTACTCCATCTCCTTTCAAGGTGCCTTCAACCTCACCAAAATGTCCTCATAATTTAAATTTTGTTTCCTAAATCAGCTTGTTAATAGATGTTGAGTTTGTTTTGATGCCTTTATAAATTATTGTAATATTGCTGAACAATATGCATTCCAAGTGTGGTTTTTACCCTTTTTTCCATGTAGAAACTAATGCCCCCAGAACAGGTCACCTCAGCAAGACTGCTCCAAAAAGTGACCCTGTGGCAGGAAACAGTGTAATTAATTGTCTTAGCTTCTCCCAGGAAAGGAGCTGGACTATCCTGAAATACACTGTGGCTGGGAAAAATCCCTCAACAACAGTAAACCCCACATCCCAACACCACTAAACCTGCAGCAGCTTTCTGCTGCCAAGTACAGATTACTTCCAACACCCCACCTTCACATTTCCCTGATAGTAAAGGCAAACATTTTACTTCCATTTAATGAAAAGAAACCAATTTAAAAGTACTTACCTCAAATTCACAGCTGCTCCTGGCCCTAAAAGCCTGCCCCCCACCTCAGCATACTCTGTGACTTGGGTCCAGCTCATTCAGGTAACACAGGAGGAGGTGCAGACTGGATGTGATCACCATTACCTGCAGGAGCTCAGGGCGTGGGTGTGGAACAGCCCTGGAGAGCCACCAGGGACACCTGAGCATGCAAAGGTGGGAGAAATGTCCTTGTTTGGGGCCAACCCCCCTCCCCTGGGTGCAGCATTCCAGTGGAGCACGGGTCCTGGTCCAGGCAGGGAGAGGCAGCTCAGAGGGGGCTGGGGGCACTGCCAGGCCCCCCTGGCACTGCCTGCCCCAGCCTGGATCAGGGCAGAGTTCTGTGCTGGGAGAGCCAGCAGCTCTCACCCTCAGCAGCTGCAGGCTCCCGAGGGAGGCTGGCCAGGGCTCTGGGCCCCTCTGTCTGAGCAGTGCCAGGGGGCACAGAGCAAGCACTCCTGAATCCTCCTCACCACTCTGGCTTGGATTTCTTCTCCCGTTCATCCCATTCTCCTAAAAGCTTTTGGGCACTCCCAGCTGGAGGCCAGCCCTGAGCATTCCCTTGTTCCTTGCACAGCCAGTGCCAGGAGCTGGGAGTGCTGCAGGGGAGCAGGGGGTGATGTTCCTAAATCTGGGCTCCACCGTGGCTGCAGAGGCAGATTACAGGAAGAGCCTGCAGCCTGATCCCAGCTCACCCTGGCTCAGTGCACACACATCTCACATTGAAAAACCTCCATGAAAACCAAAACCAGCAGCAGTCCCAGTTCTCCTCCTCCTCCCCTGGGCTCTGCAGCTCCAAACCCATCGCTGCCCTGCCACCATGCTGAACCCAGACCAAAGGCTCTCCTGGCACAGGCTGGGCACTTCCCAGCACACTCAAGACTTCCAAGATTACAATACCAAAAAATACAGAACATTTCAGAACCATATTATTTAAGGACAAATATTTCAGACAGTTTTAAATAACAAGTCAAAGGAAAATGAGACATTTGTGGACTGACACAAACAGAAGGTCAGGATCCTAACGACCAGACAGACAAAAACCCCTCAAAATTATCTCCCCTGTTCTTCCCACCCATAAACATTTCTGTTGCCCCTTCCCCAACCAATACTAAATCCAAAGAAACTTTGGAATTTGACTAAATTTATTTTGGGATCTAAGGGTAAGGAATGCATTGGACAGGAGTGTTGGTGATACCCAAATAGAAACACCAGTCCCACGAGGGCAAATTGCTAACTGGAACTTGGTGTTCTCTACTGTACTCTAGGTTATTCAGTCAACTCTTAGTAAAAAAAGGAAATAAAATAGTTAAGTTCAAAAGGAATTAAAGAGAAATTCATGCTCTTGCTGTGGATCTTCACTGATTCCCCACGCAGGGGTGTAACATGACAGAACTACCTTTGCAATGGATAAAAAAACCCAGTTTTGGAGTCTCTGCACACTCTGTGTGAACGCCCTCAGCAGCTTCTGGAAGCTGCCACATCCAGGCAGGCCTCTGTGCCCACCTGGAGCAGATCCTGCAGCTCCTCCTGACACGCCCAGCTGGCCACGGAGAAATCAGAAGCTGTTTTTGTAGCTATAAAGAAATTTATTCAGGGATGAGACTTTTCACTACTGGACACCAGACTCTAAGCTGGCTCCCGGGATCTAAGTCACGCTGTTCTTTGGACAATAAATTTCAAGTTGCACTTACTGTCCTAGTTCTCAAAAAGGAATGATGATGACAAAAAGAGCTATGACCTAATTGCATTAGTTTCAGCTGAAGCCATCTTCCATCAGAAACCATAGGATCTGATACACCAAAGTTCTCCCTAGGGATGTGGATGAGTAGAGTAGCTCAGTGCCTTGTAACTAGTACTGCTGTATTGTCTTGTATCAAAAACAAACAAAAAAAGGAAGTTTAAGGGCACGTGCAGCCTCAGCTCCTGAAGCACTTCTGGCTGTGCCATGGCTCACCCAGTCAGCCTCTTCCCTTGGAAAAAAGTAAAAAATAATAATAAAAAAAAATCACCCCCCAAACAAAACATCACCAATTCCATGCTGGTTCCACAGGAGAGTTCCTGCCGAGGGCTGGTGGGGCCTGGCTCACTCCTTGGTGTCCTGCTCCTCGCCCTCCTGGGCGCCGTCCTCGCTGGCCTCCTTCTCCTCCTTGCTCCTCTTGTTCTTTTTGTGCTTGTGGCGCCGGTGGCTCTCGCCCTCCTCGCTCTCGTGCTGCTTCCTGAGCAGGGAACAGAGGGGACAAAGTGACATCAGACACAGCCCTGCCACAGCAGGGACCCAGCGATGGGCACAGGGCTTTGATCCCCACCTGAGGGAGCCACCTCAGCAATGCCAAGGGCACGGTGGGGATTTTTGGGATGGATCAGGACTGCCACACTGCCACTGTCACACACACTGCCATTGTCACACTCCCAGCCACCCCTGGCAGTGTCCACAGGCAACACCTTGCTGTTCCTCCACTCCTGAGTGAGCTCCAACAATTCTGACACAGCACCAAGGCTGAGAGGAGGAGGAGTCCTAAACCCAAGACGTGTCTGAGACTTTCACTCCTCAGAATGGGGAAATCCCTGGAGAAGAGGCAGCAAAGGGATCAGTGGAGTGAGAGAAATGTGGGTTCCCCATGAGCTGGGAGGCAGATCCTGTTTCTGCTTCTGCTGACTCACACCTGACCTGGCTCTTCACTGGCTTCGTGCTTTGGAACTCCTTTATCTCCCCCAGTTTTCCAGATGTGGGTGATAGCTGGGGATGTTACCCAGGATTTCTGTGATGTGGGAGCAATCCCAGACCTGAGCAGGCTGTGCATGCCCTGAGCCTGTGCCCTGCCAGCTGCTCCATGCAGCTCTGCCTCCCACCAGGAAAAGGGCAGAGTGCTGGGCTGGACCCCCAGGAGGAGATTTCTGCTGCTTCTCTCACAGGCTCAAACCACAGGAGCTCTAAGGACTGACTGGGGTGTGAAGGTGGCAGAGCTAAAGCACAGCCCAGAGTACAAGAACAAGCAGATAAGTTTATCCCAGGATGAACTGTGACAGCTCCATAAGCAGGGACAGCATCAGGTGTACAGACCAATTCCTAGCACAGCTGGAATTCCAGTTTAGCAGCAGACACTGAACTGGCTGAACCTGGCTGAAAAGCTCCTGGCTTCAAGTAATTTTCTTGCTGGTTTAATAAATGGTTTCATAGCCATTAAAGGCAAGAAAAATAGGGGAAAAAAAAGGCTGCTGCCTCTCCACAAAACACCTTGAGCCAGCCTGTGGCCGCTGTGTCAGTGGTTTATGCTGGGACAGTGTGACTGTCCTTTAATACTGAGAGCAGCGTCAGTGATTTCCTGCAGACTGCTCAGTTTGCAGGAAGCTGGAAATGAAACCCTTTCATCTGCAGGTGCCTCAAACAGGCTCAAACCTCAGTGTGCCTCCAGCAGGGAATACCAGAAGGTTTGGGCTGGAGGGGACCATGGGCTGGGACTCTTACAGTGAGGTATCTACTCTAAATTTCAATTCTGAGTAGAGGAAGCTGAGAAATAACCTAAAGCCAATGGCTTGTTTGTCTGATACCAGCTCAGCTTCCAGTTGTTCTGTATTAAGTTTTTATTATGGTCTTAGTCTTTCTTCCTATCATTTTGCTTCCAACCCTTTAGCAATCAGTCCTTCCTTGAAAACTTACTCATCTCCTTAAGGATAAAACCAGCCTTTTTCCTCCAGTCACTACACAGGAGTTTTTCTGATACCAGTTTCAAAATAAGGGTAATTACCTACAGGGCTGACAGGAATTTCCCCTAAAAGAAGGAGTTGACACATCAAGGAAAAAGAGCAAGAACCAGTCATTAATGGGATGTGAAGTGACACAGGACCTGAGCGCAGAACCTGCCTCAGCCCAGAGAGCAGGGCTGCTGCTCTGCTGGGGACTGCTCTTCCAGGAAGATCACCTGTTGCAAATCCATTTTCTGCAGAAAAGCTGTGATTTCAGGACGTGCTGCTCT
This sequence comes from Passer montanus, assembly GCF_014805655.1. Classification (NCBI taxonomy): domain Eukaryota; kingdom Metazoa; phylum Chordata; class Aves; order Passeriformes; family Passeridae; genus Passer; species Passer montanus. The sequence goes on from NW_024372813.1 coordinate 1,865,061, forward strand.
GCCCCAGAAGTTTTATCGTGGTGCAGACCATCACCTCCCTCACTATCAGGCTCTGGGCAAGAGCCTGTTCCTGCTCAAGAAGCCATTTCTGAGTGCAGGCAGAAGGAAGTTCTTCACAGAAGGAGTGACTGGGCAGTGGAATGGGCTGCCCAGGGAGGTGATGGAGTCACTGTCCCTGGAGATGCTCAGGAAAGGCTGGATGTGGCACTCAGTGCCATGGTCTGGGTGACAAGGCACTGCTGGGTCACAGACTGGATTTGAACTTACAGGTCTTTTCCAACCTAACTGATTCTGTGGGCTCTGCCCTGGTGCACAGGAACAGCAGGACCAAAAGCTGATGCTTCTGTCGTGGCCTTGCACCTCCTTTGTGAGTGCTTTTGTTAAGATGGCAGCTCTGCTGGGAGGCTGAGCCCAGCTCAACCCCTCCTTCACCACCGAGTGGCAACTCCACCCCAAGCTCTCCTTCCCCTGTCCCAGAGGGCTCCTCCCACCCACAGCTCCCACAGAGGGAGCCGGGATGAGCCCGGCTGCCACTGCACGGGCACTCCCCACTGACCTGCGGGAGGATTTGTGTTTGCTGCCGTCGTCCTTGTCGCGGTGGCGGCGCTCGCGGTGCCGCTCCTCGCGCTCGCGGCTGCGGTCGCGGCTGCGCCGGTAATCGCGCTCGAAGTCGTAGCTGCGCTCGCGGCTGTAGTAGCGGTACCGCTCGTCGTCACTGCGGGGACAAGGGACACGTGGGCACAGGGACACGGCCCCGGGCCTGGGCCACTGGGCAGGGCTGCGGCCGCCCTCCCCTGCCACTGATTTCCCCTAAAAGAAGGAGTTGACACATCAAGGAAAAAGAGCAAGAACCAGTCATTAATGGGATGTGAAGTGACACAGGACCTGAGCGCAGAACCTGCCTCAGCCCAGAGAGCAGGGCTGCTGCTCTGCTGGGGACTGCTCTTCCAGGAAGATCACCTGTTGCAAATCCATTTTCTGCAGAAAAGCTGTGATTTCAGGACGTGCTGCTCTGCCCCAGAAGTTTTATCGTGGTGCAGACCATCACCTCCCTCACTATCAGGCTCTGGGCAAGAGCCTGTTCCTGCTCAAGAAGCCATTTCTGAGTGCAGGCAGAAGGAAGTTCTTCACAGAAGGAGTGACTGGGCAGTGGAATGGGCTGCCCAGGGAGGTGATGGAGTCACTGTCCCTGGAGATGCTCAGGAAAGGCTGGATGTGGCACTCAGTGCCATGGTCTGGGTGACAAGGTGGTGCTGGGTCACAGACTGGATTTGATCTTACAGGTCTTTTCCAACCTAACTGATTCTGTGGGCTCTGCCCTGGTGCACAGGAACAGCAGGACCAAAAGCTGATGCTTCTGTTGTGGCCTTGCACCTCCTTTGTGAGTGCTTTTGTTAAGATGGCAGCTCTGCTGGGAGGCTGAGCCCAGCTCAACCCCTCCTTCACCACCGAGTGGCAACTCCACCCCAAGCTCTCCTTCCCCTGTCCCAGAGGGCTCCTCCCACCCACAGCTCCCACAGAGGGAGCCGGGATGAGCCCGGCTGCCACTGCACGGGCACTCCCCACTGACCTGCGGGAGGATTTGTGTTTGCTGCCGTCGTCCTTGTCGCGGTGGCGGCGCTCGCGGTGCCGCTCCTCGCGCTCGCGGCTGCGGTCGCGGCTGCGCCGGTAATCGCGCTCGAAGTCGTAGCTGCGCTCGCGGCTGTAGTAGCGGTACCGCTCGTCGTCACTGCGGGGACAAGGGACACGTGGGCACAGGGACACGGCCCCGGGCCTGGGCCACTGGGCAGGGCTGCGGCCGCCCTCCCCTGCCACTGAGCGGGGTGCTCAGGACAGCTGCAGCAGGAGCAGAGCACACGCTCCTCCAGCGCTCCCTCCCTGCTGCTGCTGCTGCTGCTGCTGCCCTCAGCACACACAGCCCAGGTCACCTCCCATCCTCTGCTGCCAGGGGCTCTTTTCTTCCCCACGAGCTCAGAACTGTGTGCACAGCTTCTCTGCTGCTGCCCTGAGCACACACAGCCCAGGTCACCTCCCATCCTCTGCTGCCAGGGGCTCTTTTCTTCCCCACGAGCTCAGAACTGTGTGCACAGCTTTCTGTCTGTGCCCCTGTACCTGCTCAAAGCACCTCATTCAATCCCCAGGAGTGGGCAGGGTGTACCCCAAACTGAGACACATCCCACACTCCCCTCTACATCCCCCTGGTCAACTTCTGAAAGCCAAAAGCCAAGAAGGGTTAAGTCGCCCTGTGGGAACAATACTCAAGACTTGGGAGACACGACATCAGAGACATTGTTCTGACACTCCTGGAAACAAATGAATGTCCAGGATCAATCAGCTGGGAGTGCTTCAAAGGACTGCACGGCCTCTTGCCCTGCTTTGACCTGCACCAGGGTGCTCCACACCACCCAGAAATGCCAGCAATGTGCTCAGGAGTGCTGATCCGAGGCCTTGGCTCCAGCATGGACCAGGAAGAGAGGGAGTCTGAGATCTTCCCAATTTTAGCAAGTTTGTCTTCTGTTCTCTTTCCCTGTCTCCCATCCACAGTACCCAACCCAAAAGCTTATAAAGGGAAAAAAAATATTAGGAGCACACTGCCCTGTTTGCTCCCTCCCTGGGCTGGGAAGCTCCCCAGCAGGAAGATTCTTGTGCCAGGAATGCACATTCTGATCATGTTTTGAATGATTATTGGAATTTCTGAGCCTGGAGTCCGTAAAACTCCGACGCTGCTGCTGACTGAACAAAGGGATGGGTTTGGGAAGTCTCTGCAGCCCAGCCTCCACCTCAGATGAACACAGGGAGGCTCCAAGCCTCCTGCTCTTTCCCAAGTGCTCCCAGCACTGCTGTCAGCTGAGGCCACAGCAGCTCCCACCAAGGTGGTCTCTCCAGTCCTGCTCCCATTTCCTGGCTGACTCCCAGGGAATGGCACTCCCAGCCCCACAGGAGAGCGGAGCAGAGCAGGCTGTTTGTCCTTTGATCTGACAGTGACATTTAGAAGACAAGAAGCAGCAGCTCCTCCAGCCAGTGCTTCACACCGAGCTGTGAAACACTGAGTAAACACAGAGGGGCTATTTCATTGACTGGCCCCATGGGAGAGCAAGAGTAACTGGTTCTGCTGCATTTAAACAAAAATCCCAGAGACAGGAAATCAGCCAGTGGCACAGCTCCTGGTCTGTGCTGTAGTTATTGATCCAAAGGAGCTCTTCCCCAGACATCCCAGAGAATTCAGCTGGTGTCCTGTATACCCAGCCCCTGGGCAGACTGCCCGAGGTGGCCCAGGGCTGCAGGGGAGCAGCAGGGGCAGCACTCACTTGTTGTATTCGCTGGTGGTCGGGGTGCGGTCCCGGTCGCGGTCGCGCTCCCTGTCCCGCTCCCGCTCGCGCTCGCGCTCCCTGTCCCGCCTGGAGCCCGAGTACTCCCAGTGGCTGCTGCTGGAGCTGCTCGTGCCCTTGTCCACCGTGGTCACCCAGGGCGTGTGGGACGTGGAGATGGGGGGGTAGCTGATGAAACCTGAATCTGCAGCCAGACAGAACCCTCTGTCAGCCAGAGCGTGCCCAGCACCCGCTCTGTCCCTCCCTCTCCAAAGATCCCTCTGGCAGCAGAGCTGAGCCAAGGGGACAATGGCCCAGCTCCCTGCTGTGCTTCCCCTTCATTCCCAGCAGTTTGCTAAGAACAGGAACTGCTCCCTGGGGAAGCCCAAGAGCAGGCAGCACTGCACAGTCTCTGTCAGCCCTGGGCTCTTGGTCACCTGTACAAGGTCTCACCTCCCACCAGGTACCTTCTGCTCTAGGGTGGCACCTGGGGAGAGCCAGGGCCACCACCTGCCAGTGAAAGATGGCACCTGGGGAGCCCAGAGCCACCAGCCTTTCGCAGGCAGAGGGGGCCAGCTGGACTGGTGAGGGCACATCCCAAAGCAGTGCCACATCTGGCAGCACTGCAGGCTGCTCTCCTTGGGAAGGGCTGGCACTGCCACTCCTCCAGCCCTGTCCTGCAGGGAGGCACTGCAGGGCTGCCTGAGCTTCCACTGCTCAGCACAGCCAGGAGCCACTCCTGGTCACCACAGGACTGGGAGAGAACTGGGGCTGCACCAGGGGAGGGATCTGAAATCCTGGCACTGCCTCTCCCATTACAAAACCACAGGAGATGGTGCCCGTGGCAAGGGTGAAGTGGGAGAGATTCAAAAGCTCGGGGAGGAGATGCCAAGCTCAGTAGTTGTGGATGCTTGTGCTAATCCCTGAGGGTGGGGAAAAGGGAGAGTGTGAGAGAGGGTGAGCACATGTGTGTGCAAACAGGCAGAACACACTGCTGAGACACCAGGGCAGCTTGTCTGTGCTGGGGATCTGCCCTCAACAGTGAGCTGGGCCTCAGCACTGGGCCACAAAACTGCATCACCACACGTGCACAACACTCAGAGCAGCACAGCCAGCCTGTGCTCCTGACTGGGACCCTCTGGGACACAGCAAGAGCCTGGAGCTGGAGCAGCCATGGTGGGTGTCAGCCTCAGAAAAGCCTGGGCTGCCAAGAGCCAGGGAAGAGAGAGAGCAGCAGTGGGATGTGTCCTGCCCCGTGCTCACCTGCAGAGTTGTAGCCAAAGGGAGGTGGCTGCCTGTTGTTGTAGCTGGCTGGCTGCCTTTGGGAGAGAAAAGGGGGTGAGTTACTGACATCAGGGACCCCACAGCTCTGGCTGTGCAGCAGCTTCACCCTGTTTCTCCTGGAGGTCTGTGGAGCATTCTTATGGGAATCCCACTACCAGAAAAGCTCATGGGTTTTGCCACAGCTTCCAAACCTGCCATAATCCCACTGCTTGCCCTGGGAAAGCACCACTGCTCACAAACTATCTGGAGCACCTTCAGAGAAAGCATCTGCAGTAAGAAATCATGCTGTGAACTACTCTAGGCTTTACCTAGATTTTACTGGCTCCTTCCTGTGCCTTGAATATGACAAATCCAGGTGAATGCACAGAGGATTCCTGACAGACTCTGCTTTCCCCCACCCCAACTCAAGACCAGACCGTGCATCCCCAGCACTGATTTTGGATCTGTTCTCCTTCCCTCCTCCCTCCAGGGCAGCTGCTCCCACAGCAGGATCTTCCCCAGGTGTGGTCTTACCCATCCAAGGTTGGGATGAGGAGAGCTGGTGGTGGTGCCAGAGGTGGTGGGAACAGCCCTAGACACAGAAGGATAAATCAGCACCAAGATCTTGCAGCTTCATGAGTGCTGGTCACAGTTAAAAACCATTAAAGAATCTTTTTACTCTAAACAAGGCCCTGTTTAAAATGGAATAATTTTCCTTTAGGGTAGGACCTTCTCCCCAAATTCACACCCTAAAGCTCTGTTAGTTTTGGAGGGATATGGGAAGAAAAACAAAGCAAAAACTACCTTCTATTTTGACTTATAAATACTGAACCTAAGATTCATCAAGGAGTAACAATAAACTTTTACAGCCCTTGGGGGAAAAGGGGTCCTTGGGAGGCAGACACGTTGCATTCTGATCAGAATGTAACAATCAAGTTATTCTGACCTACAGATTTGTGTCAGAATAGAAGATAAGCAGCTCAGGTACAATGCTCAGTTGGAGTTTACTGATCTTAAATTAGCTGTGCTCTAAACTGGTGACATCCTATTTCATGTTACTTAGTCCAAATGCTCTGAACCTGTGTGATCAAATTTGCTGCTGTTACCAAGAACAAGGTAAACCTACCTGGAATTGGACCTGGAGGTGGCAGGCCTGTGGAAATAAGCAGGAAAACAAGTGAGGACAACAAGGAAAGCGTGGCCTCTCTGTACTGCATGGACTCTCTGTACCTCAAGCTAAACCTCAAAGCACAATTTTGAATAAATCTCACACTGGAGCAAACAGAGCAGGAGAAAAATTGGTGCTACTAAGCAGGAATCAGCCTATAAATTATAAAATTTTCCCAAGCAATGATCTCTTTACCTTCATAATTTAAAATGTCACTGTTCTCTTACACTGGGGAACACCTTTTCTGACTGTGAACACACAAACAATTGTTTTGGTCTTCAGACCAACTGAAGGAGCTGGAGAGGACAACCTGCTGCAGGTTCCACTCCAGGGTGTCCAGCTTGATTTTGCCCAGCACTTTAATCTAAGGCAGCAGGAAAAGCTACCATGGCAAAGTTACTAGGGAAAAGAACCCTTGAGCTGCAGCAAATCCTCCTCAGGCAGGAGTCACTGCATGAAGTGTTCCTGGTGCCCTCTCCAGAGCCTGGCTGCTGCTCCAGGACCAGGAGAAGCCCAACAGTGTGGCCCCCTCACTTCAGCCTGATGTATTTAAGCCAGAAGCAACAGTTGTCAGCTTCCTCCAGAGAAACGGGAACCTGCTTCCTGACATTTATCAATAAAGCAAATGGATCAGTAGCACTGGAAGGTTCCCTCAGGAAAACAAAGCCCAGAGGTTTTTCTTCAAGGACCAGCTGCCATTTTTAAATATTCAGGGCAAATATTAAATGGGCTGATGGAGACTAAACAAAGCCTGGCCAGGGTAAGGATCTGTTCCCTGAGTGCTCACCCATCCCATGGCACTGAACCATTAAACCTCTGATTTGCTCCAAGCCTGGGATGTCCCAGCTCAGGTTCCACGGAGCGAACACGTACCTGGAGGATGCAGGGGAGGTGGAACAGAAGTCACTGGAGGAGGAGGGTGCAGGAAGTGTGGAGGAGGAGGCCCGGCCAGCGGGGGAGGCGGAGGCCCTGCTGGTGGAGCAAACGGCTGCTGCTGAGGAGGCTGCTGGGGCTGGGAGGGCTGCTGGGGCTGCTGGGGGGGCTGGGGCTTACTGCCATGGTCTCCCAGGACCTTGGGGGGCACAGGAAGGAGAAGAGAGTGTTTTAATCCCTCTGCTCCTGCAGCAGGGCCCTCGCAGTGCTGGCAGCACCACCACAACAGGACTGTGGCTGTGCCTGAAGGAATGCAGAGGCACCACAGTGACCTGAAGTGCAGCTGGCAGTGCTTGTGAGGGGAGGAACAACTAACAACCCTTCCCCAGCAAATGCTGTCTCTTAGGCAAACTCTTCTTGTCAGCAAAATCTGGAAAACTGACTACTAAAAAAATAAATGGACCACCAAACCATAGCCAAGGAATTGGGCCTAGGAAGGGAAAGGTTCCATGTTTAGGTTTTTCTGGCAAGTTAGCAGAGTTGGCAGGAGGAAGGTGGTTGAGAGAAGGGGGCTTGCTTGGCAGATGGTCCTCAGACCCTGCAGCTTCCTGCCCAGGAACCAACCAGAACATTATGGTCACACACTGGGCAGGCAAGCCCAGAACTGAGACCAGCTTTAAACACAGGCTTTCATTTCTTAAAAGGGACAAGATCCAGTAACACAGGCCCAGGCTCAGGTGGCTCTGAGGTGTGGGCTGCACCAACTGATTTGAGACTAAATGTTTCTTTAAAGTACAGAGAAACACCAGCCCCAGGTACAAACCCTTCACTGCAGATTTGAAGATTCCAACCCCACAGTGGAAGGGAAGGGAATAATCCACAGAAGAGATTCCCAGCTACACACTCCTAGGAAAACTTTGGAGGGCTGATGATGAAAGAACTCAGGCCTTACCATTCCAAAGGGAAGACTGGTCTTTAAAGGACAAATCTAGCCCCTAGCAAGAGCAAGCTTTTAACCCAGAAATTAACTGAGCCTGCAGAAGGGAATGATCCATGCACACACCTCACCAGGGTCAATGCATCACCTGCTGCTCTGCAGGTATGAACTGGGACACAGGAGGTCAGGAACACACAGACATTTGCCCAGGGCTCACCAGAAGTGCAATGAAATCAGCAATCTGTCAAGGCAGCCGTGCAGAGGCTTTACCTGGATGGGGTTCTCCTCCGAGGCGTGTTTATCGCGGCGTCTCCCTTCCACCCTGCGGATTGTGCCTGCCTGGCCCCCGATCACATCAATGGTCCCACCCAGCTTCCTGGTACAAAGCACAGGCATCTGGTCAGGCTCAGAACCACCACAAGGAGCAATGTGCCTTGCTGTCAGCAGATTTCTTTCATGCTTTCTTTTCCCACCAGCGAAACATTTCTCAAATGGGGATGAGAAGCCAAGGAGAAGCCCTTCTGCACTCCTGAACAATTTCCCTCTGAGCAGGGGTGGGTTTGGGCTCTCTGAACACCCAGAAATGTTATCCAAAGAACCACCACAAACAGGTGTAAAAACAGAGATTACACACCGGGACAGAAATGCTCCCAAAATGCTCAAATCCAACAGACTGAGCAGAGCTTTAATGCTCATCCTTGAAGCACAGAGCTGGTTCCCAGACAAGGGGTAAAGTTGGGATGCAGGGCTGCTTTCTGCAAGGCAGGTGTGCAAAAGCTGTTTTGTGAATGAAGCAACAGAAACACCCTGAGCCCAAAGCTCTGTCTCATCTGGTGTGTTCTTCTGAAGCTTTTGATAAAAGCCCATTGATCTCCTAAGGGCCAAGTGGTTTCCCCAGCAGAGGCTGCCCCTCAGAATGACTCAGTTGTTTTACCACACATCCAGCAGCGTCGCACACAGGCTCAGGAACCAACAGCTCCTCTTATCCTCTGCCAAACTCGTAATCCACTTCCACTTGAGGAGGCAAAGATTAACATCGTGGGAGTAGGAATAAGCCAAGCAAGCACAAGCCATGTCAGCAGTGTGAGCCCTCAGAGCTGAGGTGTTTGCCTGGCTCCTTCCACTCCCAGAGATGTGTCCCATCAGCCTGGATCCAGGATCCCTCCCTGCACCAAGGAGGGGGCCATGGGCAGGCAGGGGCTGCACTGCTGGAGGTGACACTGAATGAGTGACCACAGCAGCTTCCTGCCAAGCTTAACAGCTTCTCTTTGAGGCTTGAGGAGACTCAGATGTGGCCAGGTGGTTCTTAGATGCCCCCATGAAAATCATGCTCCTCTCTTACCTGTTGGGAGGAGGCCCAGCCTTCATTCGTCCTCCCACCAGAGCCAAGAAGTCTGTTTTGAACTCTGTTTTGATGATGTTGCTTTCCACTTCTTTTTCAGCATTTCCTGTTCTTCCCTGCTGAACCTATGGAAGGCAATAGATAACACATGGGTGTTGTGCCCTTCTTTCAAATGAATGGAGCACCAGAGATTAATCCTCACCAAAAGAAAAGGAACAATCACAGCAACCTATTCTTCAGTCAAGGCACAGCCATTTCTGTCAGCTAATGGCCATTCCAGCCTCAGCCTGCTGTCCACTGTCTCCCACCAGAAGTCCTGTTATGAGTTTATTAAACTCAAATCATTTTCCATGGAGTCACTAAGTCAAAACTGGAATGAGCAATACTTGCTTTAATGACAATTTGGCTGAAGTTCTGATGGCCACCATGGACTCCTGCAAAGCTGATGGCCAAAGCAGTCTGCAAACACAAAAGGCAGCCACAGCACTGCAGCAGGCTCCAGCAGTAAGCAAAGCAACCCTGGGGGCTCAGCCCCACTCCTTGCACTTCTGTCATCCAGAGGGTTTTCCAAGCAGACACCCCTACAAGTCAACTGGAAATTCACTCTAGCCTTGCTGCTGTAGTGGTTCAAACTTGCCAGGCTGATAGAACTATTCCTTCCACACACAAATGACTTTCAACAGAGATTTAATCTTTAAAGATTAATTTTCGCATTTCTCCTTGCTGAAAGCACACAGAACAGTTCAGAACTGAGGTATCTCCTGCTCTTACACCCTCATCTCTGTGACTACAAACACAATCCCAGTTTTCCTGGAGCCAGGAGCTGGAGTCACACATCACCCACCGTGATCTTGTTCTCAGTGCTGATGGGAGGAGCAGGGTCCAGCCCCAGCTGAAGCCGCCGCTGCTTTTCACAATAAGCTTTCCATGTTTCTTCATTGAATCCATAATTAAAGTAATCAGAAAGATCAGCACCTGGCAGAGGGAGCAGGAGTTAACACAGAGGTTCTGCACACTTGCACTCTCAAGCTGTCCTTTAACTGCTTATATAAAGGGTTGAGGCAACAGAAGTTTTCCAGAGAGCCCAGCTTGTGCCTTTCCCTGTCAGAAAGCTGAGGGTGCCACAGAGGAGACAGTGGCTGCCCCTTGGGTGGGAGGGGAACATGGCCTGAGCACCAGGGGGACCCCCTGGGACACACAGGACAGCAGTGGGAGCCCCTGGGACACACAGGCCAGCACCGCCACAGGCCACTGGGAGCCCCCTGCAATCACTTATTCACCAGCCTGATTTTTTCAGGCTGGTTTCTTCCTTTTGTCCACATCAGCTGAGTGCTGGGCACAGCACAGGAGTGACAGTTCCAGCCCCCATCACAAAAATGGGGTGGAGCCACAGAACCTTTTTCCTGGCAGAACTAAGCCCACACATTCCCCTCCTGACCATCACTGCCTTTGCTGTTTTGAGAGCAGATTCTGGGGCTCACTCATTTTGTAAAGGCAGCTAAAGTGGAAGGTTTTTATTGATGCATCCCAGACTGCACAAGTAATTACATCTCAGTCACAACCCTAATTAGCCATCCCAGAGTGTTATCTCCCACTGCCAGTCTCCTGTGCAATGTGCTAATTCAGCACGAGCACTTCTGAATAACTGAGGTGACCACAAACTGTTTGCCAAAAACCAGAGATGCAGAGGGGCAATCCCAGCTGCAGGAATTACAGGAGCACCCCTCCCACCTCCCAGCACTACAAAGCACCTCCTGCCCTGTTGAGGTGTCCCTCAAACATCCCCCATGTAAAGATATTCCTACACAGACCAACTCCAAAACAAAGAGCTGCTACAAGAGCGAGGCAGAACTCTGCCCAAGCTGAGCTTGGTTTAACTGTGAGGTCTAAGCAGTGAGGCTTATCTCCTGGGCTGGCCACTCTTCCTGCTGTACCACCCAAACACGCAAACTGCATCCACACCGACTCAGCAACACAACATTTACTTGTTGATTTTATCAGCTTCTATTTCAGACTTCTATCAGCTCTTCCACACAGGATTTCTCCTTCCACTCCCTCACTCAAAGACATACCAAGCTGCTGAACAATTAACTGTAAAGGATATAAACTTGAAAGGCTGTTGAGTAATGAGCTACTTGCTATCTAAAATAAACTTACAGACCACACAGCTCTGCAGAAATCTTCCCTCTATTGCATTCCAACACTGTTTTAGGGCCAGCTGCCTCTACTTTGGTCCAGGGATGTCAGCATGGCCACAACCATGTCCACGCTTTATCTTTGAACTTCACTGCATTCTTTCTAACTCATTTTCTTCCCATTCCCCTCTGTCTCACTTCGCAATCAAGGAGAAATCCCTGCAGAAGAAAAGCTTCTGTTCCATTCTGCCTGCACCATCTGCAGGTGCTTCAGTGCTGGTTTGATACCTGGACATGGCCATGGAGCTTTCAGCACTGGAGTGCCCTTCATGTGGGCAGGAGGTACCCAGGCCACACCACGGGCAACCCCAGGAAAGCTCTACTTACTCAGCACAGCAATATTGCTGAAAGATAAATAAAATACAGGGGCTGGCAGGGAGAATAATGATGGCTGGGAAAAGGCAAGTGGACTTTTTGTTTCAGTTGACATTTCATCAGAGCACATTTGATGAGAGCAGCACAGCAAAAATCTGGATGTCTAGTTCCTTTAATCACTTCTGTATCAGAAGAAAAAGAGCAGCTGATTTGTAGCATCCTGCAGCTGTAAGAGGAGAAATCTCCCTCATACAAATAAGTGTGGGCAGCCCCAGTACCCAAATGAGGAGGGACCATAGGGACAACTCTGTGCTTGGCCTGGGGACACAGAACAAGCTCCTGCACATGAAGAGGAAAACAAATATCAACACCAAATCCTGACCCCACTCAGCTGCCTTTAAGGCCAAACATTATTGGATTGGTATCAGTGCAATGTTCTCAGGAAGTAGGGAATTAATGAAATAGACCATTTAAAAAAATAGCTGTTCCCTTTAGGGAAGTTCAATTACTAGAATAAATGCAACCCAATTTTACATAGAGCATGGCTTGTTCAATCAGTAAATGCCATTGACTGTCTAGCCAGGCAGCAGAGACTGAGCAACACACATTGTTCCAGCTTCCCTGTTCCCTGGCAACAACAAATGGACAGAAATTACATGTGGAAATCAAGAGACACAACTAGAACTGCAGAAAATATTTACCACAAGGAACTGTGAGGCCTCACCTGGTTTCCTCCACGGTTTGTCTTCAAATGAATCCAAATCCACTTCTATCACAGGCAATCCATTTATATTCCCTGCGGCATCCAAGTCAATACCTTTGGGCTGCAACTTGGCTTTGGGGAGAGAGGGACTGTTACAACTTTTAATGCAATGCCTTTAATCCACTCATTTGCTCAGCAAATTATTCCAGCAAAAACAAAGCACTGCAGTGAATTAATCACCGGGTTTACAGCACGCAGGTAACCACAATCAGCTTTTTAATAAAAAGGACTCCAGTCACTCCATAAACAAACAGGGTGTGCAGCACCTGCAGCTGAACAGCAGAGAAGCAAATTCAACCCAGATTGGTACTACAGACAGAGTAAATCATTAGGACATGCATGAAATTTATCCCAAATGAAAATAAAATGAAATTATTTTTCTCCCCAGGCAAAGTATCTATTTTCCCCTCCCAAGACAGACACATTTTCTCATATCAAGAGACTTTCTCAGGATCAGCCTTTAGTGGACTATCAGGAGTTTGCAAAAATCTGTCAGGTACAGAACCTACAAGGGGAATTTGTTCTTATTTTCTCAATCAGAAGAGAATTCATTTGGATAAAGCAATTAGTAGAAGGGAGTAAATGAAGCCCATGAAAGGACAGTCTCACATACGTGGAAGGACAGAATCCAAGACTCAACTTACAGTAGAAACTAAACTGAATGGTGTGGAAAATTTCAGCAGCTAAATAACCACAGCTGTTACTCAAGGCCAGAGTTTGTTTCTTTCAGTATTTTAGACTTCAAGTAGCTCAGGACACCAAGTTCCAGTCCTTCTCCAGAGCTGCAATGCTCAGCCCCAATACAACAATATATTTTAGAAATACTCTGGGGTTTTACTATAAAAGTATCAATCAATACATTTTTTCCTAGTTTAAACAGAATTATAATCACCTTGCTCAGTGATGGGTAATTAAATTACTCCACTGCATCCTGCCCCCTCAGACTATGCTGGGAGCACTGATTTTTGGGAAATGCACTTCCTATTGCTGGTTTCAACTAATCCTATATTCTTTTAAATAGAGTAAAATTTGCAGCTGCTGCAGCTGTCAGTGCCAGGCAGGTGAAACACTGGAAAGGTGAAGGATAAAAATAACAGCAGTACCTGAAGCTGATGCTCCATAGCCTCTACCCGTTTTTAAGTTTAGATTCATAGGAGTTCCCCTATTGGAAAAGAATCACTACGTTGGCATTTGAACAAATTACTTGGCTAAAGATTCTCATGCAAAATATATTCAAGCCCTGACACCCTTCAGGAGATGCTTTAGTTCACCTGGGTTTGCTATTCAGAGTCATCCATCAGAGTGAAACCACCTCTACAACAAGAGAAGGAAATTATCCATAAAGTGGAAAAATTAGAATATGCAGCAAAGCACAGGTAAGTCATTTGTGTAAGAGGAAGGCTGCTAGCAGCAAGCAAAATGCTCTCTCATTATTTTCATTCAATGCACATTAGGCAGAGTTGTAGAAAGTATAATTTCCTGCTTCTCAAATCCAGCCTTGCCATTTCTCAGCCACAGAAAATCAGACAGCTGGAAATTAGTGAATTCACAGCTTATGCAAATTCTTAGCAGTACAGATTTTAGTTCTGGAAGTTTTCACAGATTAGTTAAACAGAACTTCCCACCTTTGATTCTGCCCCAGGGAGCCCAGGAATTAGTAAGTTAATTTTCCAGCAGCAGCCCCACGGATTATCATTCCCATTTTACAGATGGATTCTCCAACAAGCAACTGCAGGGCAGAGCTGCCCATCAGCTCCTGAGCCATTGTGGTGTTCTGGCCACTGCTCCCAGGAGCCAGAGCAGCTCTCAGCTCATCCCTTCCCATCCCCACATGCTGGCATCCCTCAGCCCCAAACCCCACACCCAGCAGTACCCACATGTAGGAGGGCGCTCCCGTTTTGATGTTGCCAATTGTGACCTTCACATCATCGTCATCGCTGTCACTGTCACTGTCATCCTCATCATCCTCACCACTGGGAAGGGCCTGCAACAGCAGTCACACAGCAGCTCATCAATACACACAACCTGAGAATTCTCCAGCACAGCCAGAGCTCAGGAAGCTTCCTGAACAGCCTTCAACAACAATGGGCAGCTGCTAACGGAGAAACTCCTGCATCCTTTGAAGATGTGGCCCTACATGAAATCTGGAGTAATATTTTTGAACCTGGGGAAGGTTTAGCTCAGTTCTAAGAACTTCACCACGTCTCTCAGTTCCTCTGCCCCACTCTTTTTGAGAGTTGGGGCTTTTCTGACGCATCTCCTTCACAAGGGCCACGGTCAAAGTACACAACCACAAATGAGAACCACCAAAATACATTCACCAGGCTTCACCTAAGAACTTCAAGGCAAATATTCTCTCACCACAACTTCTGTGGCAGGGAGCTGCTGAGGAGTTTGGTTTGGCTGATTTAGCACAATCAGCCCCCATGGCACTTCACTTTACAGATTTGACTCCAGTGCAACCCCAGTGCTGGGCACAAGAGTAAAGGAATAGAAAAAGAAATCTTCCAGATATCCAGCAGTTTTGTGAGAAGCACAAAAGGAAGATGTCCCTCACCCTCCCTCCTTTTCCACAGCACGTGGGTCTGTCAGAACCCTGAATGAACCCTCTTGATGTGGCAGAAAACAAACCCATCAAAGAGTCCAGGAGAGAAGGGTGGGGAGAAGCAACCCTCCTCCTCTTCCAGCACCGAGCCACCAGACTGCGTTCTCAGAGGTCTGAGCCTGAACCAAAACTGATTCCCAGCATCTTGGGCTTTCTATCCCAGCCATGTTTTACAGGTCCTTGAGAAGTCACACTGAATACTGAGCTGGAACACATCGTGTTCTGCCATTCCTACCAGAGTGCAGCATCAGAGACCCTGATCTGCCTCCTGAGAGGGTATGAGCAGACCCTGCACCAGGGCTCCCTCCGCACAACTCCAGGCAGGATGACAAGACAAGGCTGTTCCTGGATCTAGCTTTGGGAATGGCTGGCAGCACATCCCAACACTGCAGATATCAGGCACTAGGCAGCACCAGGATCTTTCCACTCCTTGCTTGTCACACAGAGACCCCGTGGCACCGTGGGCAGTGGGACACGTACGTGCTGGGCCATCTCCCGCTCCTCGTTGTTGACGGGCCGGCTCTCCTGGGGAGCATCCTGCAGAGGGTGAGCAGACTCCGTGTGTCTGGTGGAGGGGACAGAGAAAACAAAGTGACCATGACACAGAAGAGAAAGTGGACAAGCCCAGCCTAGAGGGTCACTACAAGGAATTCCAAAGCCTTTGTGCAGGTGACTTTCACACAGTGCTTTATTCTTCTTGTGTGTTTGTTCTGCTGGCATTTGCTCAACTACCTGACAAAAAAAATCCATTCTCCTGCCTTGGCTTTGCTTTTGCTGCGAAGATTCAGTTTCACACATCCAGAGAGCACCTGACAGAACTCAACAGCTCAGTGGCAGCTGGCTCAGCTCGCATTTGGCACAATCACAACTGATAAGAATAAGACCATAATAAGCAAAACTTCACCTCCTCCTTAAGGATGCTAATAATTACACATGCATTTAGTCAGCAGCAAAGGCATCTGTCCCAGAGAAATTAAGAAAAAGTGATTTTAGTGTTTCTACAAATAGTTTACAGTAAGTAGTTAAAATTCCAAAAGGAAAAGTTATGGGAAAAATTATGCACCCATTCTTCTCACTCATTACAAATTAGACCTGATGAAACAATGATCAGGTTTGGATTTACCTCCAGTTTAAGAGTTTGTACAAATGTTAACATTGTGTATTGCACTGGCCAAGCAAGAAAGTGGAACTGATGTACACACTCTAGAAAAGAGTGTGCCAGGTGTTACAGAACTGAAATACAGAGAGCTCACCTGTCTCTAATGTCATAGGTAAAGCTTCACAGAACTTCCAAATAATTCTGAGTTTTTTTCAGAGAGAAAACAATCAGAGAAGCCCAGGCCAAAGAAACCCAATTCTCCACCAGTGCCTTGTGGAGATGTTGCTGTTAATTTAAAATCCCATGTCAGACAACAAACATCCACAGGACTGCTTTCAAAAGTGAACAGGCAACATCTCACAGAATCCAAACATTGGTCACACTAAAGCCACTTCAGAGTGACACAAGACACCACACAAGAAAGGCAAAATAACACAACTCAACTGTTACTGAGCGTAAAACAAAGAACAAACAATGTGAGCATAACTGAAGCCCCATTTTGGGAAAGTCCCATACACAAAAAGATTCATCAGGCCAAGATCAAAAAGAGGGCTGAGGTTGGGCAGCTGACCAAGCACAGGTCCCAGGGGTGCCAAGTTCCTGATGTGACACCTGCACACACTGTCAGGTATAAAAGGCAGCCAAGATGTCAGAGGGAAAATCAGCCTCCAGGTATTTTCATGCTGCAGACACAGGCTGTGACATGAGGACCAAAGCAGGGACCACTGGAGAAAATATCTCTGATGGATTCCAAAACTTTTTGCCCAATCCAAGCAACTCAGCATTGACCTCCACCCTGAATCTCCTTAAAACTCTGAGATTCTGAGCTCAGGAAGAGTGACAGGTGTTACCTTCAGCTTCAAAGTCACATGAAGCATCTGTGGGTGTGCATTAAAATGTATGAACTGGAGTTCAGAGAGACACCTGGGAACCAGGAGCCTTCCCCCAACCTCTCTGCTTCCCAGGAATGCTGACAGGTCCCCAGCACTGCCTGGGCACAGAAAACTCTGGCAGAGATTTCACCTGCCCAGAATGCCAACATAATCCTGGGCACTGCTGCAGCACAGCACCCTGCTGGCCTCTCACACATCCCTTGGGCTGGGAATGCCAGTGATGCTGCATCCCAAACCCTGCAGATTTCTGCTCCCTGCCTGGGGACAAACACTCCAGACAAGCCAGCAGTGCATCCCTGCAGCTGCAGCTGCTGACAGCACAGCCAGGGCTGAGTCATTTTTCTTAAAACACCCCACAGTTCTTCATTTAGGTAGATTCTCATTGGGTAACAAAGAAATATGGGGGAGAAAAAAGTAAAAATAGGGAAAAAAAAGGACAGCCAGCATGGCCACTAATATTCTTCCTTACTGCATTTTGCAGTTATTGGAGACAGTTGCTGGAAATTCAGATTTTTATTCCTGCTTGTAAAGTAAAATGACATTCAGATGAACGTGACAAGGAACAGCAGATTTATGTAAAGCAGCTGTAAATTTCTGTCTAAAAGTTGTTCCTCCTCACAAAGCTCATTTGATGTTTTTAGGTAAAAATTTACCATGTTTTTTATCGCTTGTTTATTTGAACAAGCTTTCATATTCCTTAAGCACAGAAGTAGGACAGTATCTGTAACAACCTCAACATTCCAGACACTGAACCTGCAATGACAATAAACCCTAAACTGAACCTTGGAAGGGGCTGAACACAAACAAGCCCAGTGAACACCAAGCCTTCTGAAAAACGTTACATTTAAAAGGGCAAACAGGTAATCCTGTGCTGAGACCAAGCTCTGCTGGTGCAAAAAACAGCTACAAACTGAGAGGAAATATAACCCAGGACAGACAATCACTGCCACACACAGAAAGCCAAACTGATGAGTGGTTTCTCTCCAAGTCTTACCCACACCACTTGAGAGATCTCACAGAACATGCTGGCTTGAGCAGCTCAAGGTTTTAACCCAAGCTTAATGCTTTTACCTTTCCCAGACTAAAGAACAGGCCAGTTTTACCAACGCCAGGCTAGCACAAAGCCAATCCTCAGGGCATCATTTTTCCCATGGAATTAAACTGGAAAAGAGTTTCACTGGTTTCAAGCTAAATGCTGAGAGAAAAAAAGGGCTAAAAGTTCTAAATCAAACCAGTCCACTCATCCAGTTCAGCTTCCACATCCATAAATGCCTGCCACCCCCATGGGAGCAGCTGGGGATGATCCCATGGGATGGGGAAGGGACAGGCTGCTGTTCCTGGCAACAGCACTGCTCTAAAGCACCCACGAAGCTCTGCTCAACAAGGCTCAATCTTTACACCAGGTATTATTACAAGGAATAAACAGCCTCAGGACTCACCCAGAAATCGGTCCATCTTCTTGCTTACCAGTGGTGTCATCTGCAAAAACAACAGTAAGAACAAAAAAATTATTCAAGTAAAAGGAAAAAAGCTAAATTCAAGCACAAAAGACATCACAGGTACAGAAGTGCCCAGTGGTGCAAAAGCACTGTAACCCCAATGCTCTGTTTTTAACAAAGCTCAACTAGAAATGGAACAACTAAAAATCAACCCAAGTCAGCAGACACCATCCATCTGCAGAGGTGATGTCTCATACCAAACCAAGTTCAAAATGCATATTCTAAGTCTCAGAGAACAGAGACAACTATCTAATGGGAACTTAAGTCACCTATCAAGGTCTCTGTATAGAATTTTAACGTGCTAGGGAAGAAGAAACATAAAAGCATTCATGTGGAAAGCCTATGGGGAGGACAAAGACGTTTCAATAAAGTCCTGTGGTTTATAGCGGCCACATCCCAGTCCCGTTAGCCCAGGGGTTCACAAGGTTTGGGTGATTAGCCAACTGACTCTTAACAAAGCACCTCGTTAACCTCCCTGCACCAGTGTTATTGATAAGAGGACAATAACACGCCGCCACCCGCCCAGAAAGAGCGGCTCAAGCGCTCCTGAGGGGAGGCCGGGGGCGGCCGCGGGTCCCTCCCCGGGCCCGGGGCAGAGCCGGTCCCCCCGAGGGGGCCCAGGGAGAGATGCCGGTCCCTCCCTCGCTCCCGCGGGGCCGCCCCCGCTCCCGCACGGCCCCGCAGCCGGGGGCGGCCCTGAGGCGGGGCCGGGCCCGCTGCCGGCCGGGGCCCCGCGCTGCCCCCGCGGGACCTACCCCCGTACACCAGCCCTGCGCGCGCATGCGCGGGAGGGGCAGCGCGGGCCTGCCCGCGGAGCGCTCCTGAGGGGCTTTGGGGCGCTCGGCGCTCGCCGCGGGTCCCGCCGGGCTGCGGAAAGCAGCGGAGCAGAGCCCGAACGGCCGCTGTGGCGCCTCCCGCTCGGAGCTGCCCGGGAAGGACGTGAGGAGCCCCGCAGGACTGCCGAGGAGGCGCCGGGAAGCACAGCACGCCGCTCCGTGTCGGTGCCGTGGGCGCAGCGCTGCTCCCGAACGGCTGCGGACACGATCGGGTCCGTCTGGTGGGGTTTGCACCGCCCGGCTCCGGCCGTGCCGCTCCTCGGGAATGCTGAATTTCACGGCCTGGAGATGCAGCGCCTGAGGCTCCTCCTGCAGCTCCACCCGGGAGCTCCGCTCTGAGCATCACCCTCTCCTCTTCCAGAGCCCTTACCTCATCAGTACCACGGGGAAACCTACAGCAAGCGGATTGTCAGCACTAATTCTCACAAAAACTATAGAGAACCCTGAAGCAAGTTGTGTTTTCCATGCACTAACAGGTCCAGAAAAATCCCAGCTGAGTGTTCCTGCTCTCTGCCCGGCGGTTCCGGTGGGGCTGAGGTGCAATCCTGCTCCTTGTGCCCTGCTCCCCCTGCACTGGGAATGCTGAATGAGTACTCACCGCAGGAACTGGGATGGGAATTGTCACCAAAAATCACCGGGAGTTGATGAGATCCCTGGTTACCCCGATGAGATCCCTGGTTACACCGATGAGATCCCTGGTTACCTGATGAGATCCCTGGTTACCTGATGAGATCCCTGGTTACCTGATGAGATCCCTGGTTATCTGATGAGATCCCTGGTTACACCGACGAGATCCCTGGTTATATTGATGAGATCCCTGGTTATCTGATGAGATCCCTGGTTACCCTGACGAGATCCCTGGTTACCTGATGAGATCCCTGGTTACACTGATGAGATCCCTGGTTATCTGATGAGATCCCTGGTTACCCTGATGAGATCCCTGGTGACCTGATGAGATCCCTGGTTATACCAATGTACCCAGGTTAACTCTACAGAGGTGGGAAAGTGCTGCTCACCAACAGGCCTCAGCAGTGCCTTTCCATTTTCCACTCTTTTCCATTTACAACAAAACCCAGAATTCCTTTTGCTGCTCTGTTCAGACACTTCACTGTCAAAACTGTCCAAGGAGATTGTTGTAGAAACTGTCTGGAGAACCAGTAGTTTTCAATTACCCCTCCAGGCTTGCACACTGTATAATTTACAGTAAATACAGATCAGTCATCACCTTTTGATTAATATTTGCCTTTTAATTTTAAATTCTTATTAGTCTGAGAGCTACTCTAATTCCTCTTTCCAATTTTATTACCTATCCCATGGGACCAGCACTGTTGTGAGAAGTGTTTCTTTTCCAGCCAAAATCTCAGGTTATATTTATCACTGATACAAACATACAAACCTATTTCCTGCAGAAATTTTAATTTACTGTTGAAAAAGGCTACTTTAGATCATGAGGTTTACATAAAGAATCTGAAATAAAATGTGAATATATTGAAAGGATCATTACCTAAACACATTCAGTGATTAGGGAAAATGTAGAATTCAGCAGGTTAGCCCAGACCCAAATCTGCTGTTTGCATGTTTATAAAATAACCAGATGTAAATCAACCAAGTGCAGGTAGATTCGATCTCCCAGATAAACCACAACAAGGAAATTACTGATTCAGTCAGATGTAGAAATAACAGAAATATTTAAAGCAGGTCAGGGACTAAATAACTAAAAGGGCATTTAGAAAATCATAAGCAAAATTCAGGCATCAATGTGGGAACTAATCTTTTTAGTAAACTCATTTGTGTTAATTTTGCAAACTGAATCAGCCTGTACTAAACACTTTTTACAAGACTGGGAGCACAAATACAAAGAGAATTGGAGGACTGGGAGGACACAGTAA
The DNA here is from genome assembly GCF_014805655.1 of Passer montanus. NCBI lineage: Eukaryota > Metazoa > Chordata > Aves > Passeriformes > Passeridae > Passer > Passer montanus. Next base: position 1,886,046 of record NW_024372813.1, read on the forward strand.
TGGAAATATTGAGATTCACCAGTACAAAGAATCAGATGCTGAGCCTGGACTGATGAGTGTCTGCAGGGAACTTGTATAAACTACAAGTGGCTGAAGAGAAATAGCCCCAGATTTATCACAGAACAGCTATGGATCAGAAATACAATACAGCCACTAAGGAGACAAATGTGACCCTTTAAATTTAATGGATCACATTCTTTTCACACAAGAGAGGGAACTGTCAGCACCGAAATAAATACCTGGTGCCTTGGCCATGAGCCACTAGCTGGAATATTGTTCCTGGTCACTCCTATTCAAGGCAAATGAATTCAAATAAATGCAAGCAGGATGAACAGAAACAGAACTTTGCTTTTGAGAGGAGGCTAACATTTAATTTGGTCTAAGAAATGAAGGGTTGAAGTCTCTCCAAGTTTCACTAGAAAAAATAAACTCAGCTAGAACAGTTCAAGTGATGACAGACACAGCATTATAAATACACTGGCACAGACACCACAGCAAGCTGCTCTACCAACAGGTCTGAGACTGCCTTCCAACAGAGTCAGGGCCAAATCCCAAATATCCTTAACACAGGCCTTTGCTGCTAAGTCTGGGCAATTACATCTCCTAAAGCCCCCAGGGAATGAACTCCTGACTCAGCCCCTCATCCTCCTTTTGGCTGAACATCCCAGAAACATTCCCGGCGTTTCTCAGCCAACATCCAGGATCAGCTCCATGCTCCAGCAGCCCTGGCTTTGCCCAGAACAACTTCCAACACAAACACTGCCCATGCCCCTTTCAGGAATGCTTTTCCCTCAGGGATGAGCCAAAGGCTTTAGTTTTAAGTCCTGCTTTCACAGCCCCAAAGGCAGGCTGGTCACACACAAAGGGCTGCGTTGTGCTGGGCACAAACCCCTCTGGGAGCCAGGATTTGCTCACCCTCACTGTCCCTGCTCAGGCTGGCTCCCCGGGAGGTGTGAGCAAACCTCTGCTTTTGGAGAGGAATGCTGCAGGGAGAGATTCCTTCCTCCCTTACGGGGGGGGGGGTCTGTGAGCCCACCAAAAAACAATGGAATTGTTAAGGCTGGCAAAGACCTTGGAGATCAGCAAGTGCAACCATCCACCAGCAGCACCACTGTGGTCACCACTAAACCACATCCACACCTTTTCCAACTCTCCCAGGGATGGAGACTCCACCTGGCAGGAAGGTGGATCCCCAGGAAAATCAGATTAATGACAATTCCGCAGTTTTCATCTTTGGAAATCCTTCCTAAGCTTTTTTTCCAAGCCTTGTTGTTTGAAGGAGCTGAGGCCCTGGCCTGGCTGTGTCAGGCGTGTCTCATTTAGACACACCCCACCACTGCCATCCCACTACAGCACCTCCACAGGGAAAGACGCAGGGAATTCCAGGTTTTTTTTTTCATAAACACATTGCACTACTCAAGGTTTTCATCTTTGAGTTTAATTAAAGAAAAATGTCTCAAAGTGATGAAGCATGTCTGACTTCCAGCTTCTTTCAATGGCACAAGCCAGTGCAGTAAATTATAGAAAGCAAGCTCAGTTAGAATTTTATTTTCATTTAAAATAAAAAATAGAGAGAAAACTCTCCAGACGTGAGGTCCTGTTAAAAAAGTGGCTGTTCACTTGTAAACAGAATAAAAGTGTTAAGAACACAGTTTCATACAGCTTAAACAAAACCACTTTTCAGAAGCAATACAAGTATGTTACAACACTGTAAGAACACCAAAAGCAGAAAACAAAAGAATGGCAGAAGAATCACATAACATTGCTTACTAAAGTGATAAATAATTGATGGTGAATGTTAATAGCTTGACATTTTTATTGCTCCAATGGTAGTGTGTTGACAAGAAAATGTAGTAAACTGTCAGTGGGACAATAATAAACATCAATTTATGGTTTTGCATATGGAGTTTTGTACCTATCAAGAGCATAGGAACTTTTTTTTTTTAATTATCAAAACCACACCAGATTTAATAATTTTTTTCCTCAGTTTAAAAGTCACCCATTTTCAACTGAACCCACACTGCCTAGACTGGGGTGTGCATGTTTGAGCACTGCTGTGTTCCTCCTCTGGGCAAACACCTTTGCAGGAGCAGGGGGAATCACTAAGGAGGAGCTTTGATGCTCTGCCAGAGTTCTGCACTCCTTCAGTACTCCCCAGATACAAAACTTTCTAGATACCAACCCAAAGATTTCCTGGATAAAATCTAGAAACAAAATTAGCGTCAACATGTTGATGTGAAGAAATAAACACTGATTTGGTAGACAGTAGCTGCTTTTAGAAATCTGCTGCAAACTCCCGCTCCTGAGAGGGAGCAGTTAGCTCCCTTTTCTCCTTCTCTGCACAGTGGTGTTGGACCAGCCAAGGCACTTTCTTTACCACTTCCACTCACTCTGCTGACATGAATCTGTTACATTGCTACAACTTCTGACAGATACCCTCCATGAACAGTTCACCAACCCATGCTGATCATTTACTGTCAAAAATGGGATTTCCAGTCATGGGAGACAGAATTACCTGTGATGTTTTGGTATTAAAGGACAGCCCAAGCAAAAAGAACCTGTGCAAAGTTCACAGCAGCACTGCCAGCTGCCTTCACCTTCCAGTGAGCTTTCACATGCAAATATAATACTGCTGCTGGTTTTGCATTTCAATGCAAATTTATCTACTTATTAAAACATGGAGCTTACTGCAAATGACAGGTTTGGCTCTGGTTCTTTATGTTATGGCCACATAATTAAATGTCAATTAAAACACAAAGACAAGACCCATTCATAGTCTGAAGACTGCACAAGTAATAATTAAGGACAAATTAAAATGTATAGGATTTATGTACTTAAAATGTAAACTTTACAAATTAATATCATGTGCTTAAGTGTTCAAGGCCAGTTTGGATGGAGCTCTGAGCAACCTGGGCTAGTGGAAGGAGGGGGTGGAAGGAGAGGAGCTTTGGGGTCCCTTCCACCCACCCCATTCTGTGGTTCCATGGGAAGTGCCTGTTCTCCCATCTGGACAAGTACAGGGAGAAAATAGAGTTGTATGAAGAAGAAAATCAGAACCTGCTGAGATTTCTTGAGTATTTTGCACAAGAAAGTTCTGGCAGAACAGTAAGAAACTTGCATTTTTCCATAATTACTCCAGAAACTCATTTGTCTGTAAAACCCAAAGAAAGAACTGAGTGTGCCATTTCAGTTTTGGTTTACTCTGCCTTTTCTGCCATTATTTTCTCTGCTTCCAGTTAACACTCATCCCCCCACAAAAAAAGAAATAAATTGGAGACAACATTTTGCTTGGTTGTGCAATGGAAATCTGAATTGCAAGGTGTAGCTAATGATAATTTCAAACAACACAGGAGGTTTTTATTCATGTTACAAATTCAAATACACATTTAGTGTCACCAATCTACCAGTCAAACAAAGTTTCTGCATGAAACATGCAGATTTCAAACTCTGAACCATCAGTCTGGGACAGGAAACAGCACAAACTTCCCTTTGAGTAACAACTTGCATAAAACTGGCCTTCTGTAAACACTGTGTACAAGGAATCTGACCTACTACAGGTATTAGGATGCAATGGTCTTACAAACACTGTATTTTAATAGCATATTGCAAACTGGAGAGATGCAAATACATTCAGAGGAAATCCCAAGCCACCCTGAAACTAAGAAGCAACTTGGGATGATGTTGCAGGGAGTCAAGATGCTGCAAAGAAATGCCTGGACACTGACAATGAAATCCACCACAACTTGCAGATGCTCAGTTATCTGTTGGGCTTTGTTATTTCTAGTTAGGAAAGGCAGGGAACTTACAACAATTTCCATTTGCTTTCTTTTATCAAGTGCTCTTGCTTAGATCAGCCATTAGAGGAAGTTTTTCTACAATGACTTCCCTTCCTGAGATCAGGCAAACGGGGAAGAATCCAAAATAATACTGAATTCCACAAGGCCTTCCTGGCTCTCCAGACAGTGCCTGACTGCCAAAACATCTTCAGGAGCCCTTTCAACTGCTGCACTTCCTCCCCTCAGCATGTTTGGAAACTCCACTTTGACTGAGATAAAACCTCTTTCCACTGGAAGGGACTTCATGTCTCTTAACTGTGAAAATGCTGAAGTACAACCACACCACAACAGTAACAAAGGTGCTGCTTCAGCTTGGATTTGGCTGGTCCTAATTTTTCTCTTCTGTAACGAAGATCTCCGATTCGAGGCTAATTTTTCCTGACTTCAAAACAAAACAGAACTTAACATCCATATATACTCCTCACTTCAAAAGAGACTTTAGGGTATTTTGTTAATAGCAGCTGCCATCTACCCCACAAACAGCTTTTGCAGAGGTGAAGATTTCAGCTTCGTATTTCAGGTGCTGCAAACACCACCTGAAATACTCTTCAAAATAAAGACAGAAATGCTATGCATTTTTCATCCATTTACTAAACAAAGTGCAACTGAGCCCTACACATCTGACATATGTACAAACTCATTATGGCTTTCCCATAAAACCAGTGTGGGTGGGGCTGTACAATCCCAGGGGAACGAGCACATGGAACAGATGCTGGGGACTGTTGGCAATAGAATAAGAGCTATAATACATTCTGTAAACCTTGGCATACCACACTTTACATTATGCAAAGAGTCAATATTTACAAATCCATAGTGGGTAAACTAAAGAACCCCCTAAAATGTAAGTGATGATTTTGCAAAGTGCAGGACAAAACCAGTGCTGTTGATTGCAAGTCCTATGCAAGCAGGTTCTACTAAAATCATTACTACTGGAGTTTACCTGGGCATTCCTACTGAGGGTTTCTAGGATTGCAACACTTAGGATGAATATAGGATGACACAGCTTTAGGATGCACATTGGAGGACAGCAAAGAGAGAAATTAATAAGGCAGCATGCTCAGAACAAGTTTAAGCAGCACTGATGTTAAGATCCCTAGTGGCAACTCTATCAGTTATTGGTAATGTTAAAAATTCAGAGTGCAACATAGAAGCCTCGTTGAACATAAAAAAATGTGCAAATTGTTCTCTTCTTAACAAAAGAAAGTAACAGCAAGGAAGATTTCTACTGAAGAACATTTTTAAGTCACAGCAAAGTAGACCATCTTCTTTCCAAAATCATCTACAAGGCACTAAGGGTAGAAAATGACAGGTAACATGAAAGACCAATGCTGTTCCTCAGTCAGGTCGAAATATGGGGTATTTTGGTAAGAACTCTATTAATATTACCTGTTGAAGAAGGGAAAAAAGACAAGAACAGAAGACAGTAACCAAAAAGTTCAAAGCTTCAGCACAGTTTCCATGAACATTAGCTAATTCATAAAGACTAAATATATCTGAGATAGAGAGGAGGGAATGTTCCCCAGGGTAACAAAGCAGAGATTGCAGTCATTCTGAAATAAAGGGATTCTGGGTGCTTGGCTTTTTTTGTGGTGGATCTCTTTCCCTACACAATCTTCAGAGCTACATGTTAAAGTGGATAGGGGAGTGGTAGAACCACAGAAATATTTGAAATTCTGCTTTCCTACAAGGTCTGTCTTGTTTACAACCATATGAAATTTAGAGCTGGCAGAAAAAAAACAAACACCAAAAACAAAAAAGGTCCCACAAAAAAAACCACATTACTGTAAAGAAGCAATATTTCTGCAAAAGTATTTGAATCAAAGGGGTTATGAACACCACTGGAAAAGGTGGGTAGGTGTTAAGGAGCTATGGACTGGTGCTGGTGTGGGAATCACCTCCCTCATTCTAAGTTACAGACCAAACTGCACATTTGTCTGGGAGATCTTTTTGCACAGGGTCACTAAGTGAAGGACTTTCTCTATTACATCATAGTTCTGTTGAACAGCAATAAGTAACAGCAATACTCACATATTCCATCATATTGCTAGTTTCACATTTCCTTTTACTCAGCTTCCAGTGCAAACCAAGCTAAGGAAATAATAACAAAGGATTAGCAGAGCCTTGTTTGGATGGGTAATGTAACAAGAATTAGCAATACTGAATTATTAGGATCTATTGTTTAGGATCAGTATAAAGTGTGGAATTATGACAAGATTGTAACATCCTTCATTGCCAGTATTCTTAAAGCTGAAAAAAACAAGCACTCTTTTCTTACCTTATGATATAGTCTGTTATTTTCCCATTCTAATAACTTCTGAATTGATCTTCTAGTCTAGAAAGGAAGTCAGAAGTGTATCAGAAATGGTTCAGCAGCTGGTCTCCTCCAGCAGGATCTCACTGCTGCATGTCTGGCTAAGGTGAATTTATATAAAGTTAAGTTTATAAAAGTAGAACAAAGCAAAGAAGAAATACATGGAAATCTTATCACCTCAACTCCCCACTTCCCCTTTTTTCAAAAAAGGAAAACACTCAGGGGTTATTTGTTCACTCAGAATCACTGGAAAAATTTCTAAGATCAAGTCCAACTTAGGCCTGTGGCTTTTCCAGAGCTCATTTAGTTAGTAAGAGATCCTTTTGAATTTGGTGTTTTTACCTCCCACAGCCAACACAACACAGTCTCCTGGCCAAATCCTGCACTCACTGCAGGTGTTCTGCTGAAAACACAGATTTCCATACATTTAATTTCCAGATTTTGCTAAGGGAATTGTGATCTGGATCTTGAAAAAAACCCTCACCACCAAACTGCAGTTCACAACAAATTATTTTCAGCTCTTGGCTACCAAATGTGTCCTTCGTGTCCTGCTCTTTTCACGACTGTGGAGAGGAGATGATTTCTCAAGTTTCAGTGATTTTGAAGGTCACAAAAAGAAAACTGCAATGATCCTGCATGGTATACATTTAATTTTAATCACTGCATGGTAGTTATCACCCTCACACCCCCATGGAAGTGCCATCATTTGCCCTACTTGGTGCATATTCTCTGTAGCCTTGAGAATTTTGTATAATTACTACTACATCACCATGTGGGCATTTATTTAGATTTCCACTGGTACAGAGATATTAAAAATGGCTTTAAAACTGCAAGTACTCCTTTTGTATCTCTCAGGCATAAATCTCTGCAATAATTAAGTTTATAAAAGCAGGTAAAATGAACTAAAAGAAGTCCTGTAACTTTTTAGTGATGCAGCTTCAGTGATGAGCATTTCAACAAGTTAACACATTAATGCACTTCCTCAGTATTTACTGCTGTGATAAATCAATTCTAAACATAAACCACAGAGGTAATTGACTAAAGTGCTTTCCAAAATTATCACTTTGGACCTGATTACACGAGTGGTCAACTCTGTTAGGGGAAGTCTTTAGAAAATAAATTTGTACTTGTTCTTAACAGAAACAGCACAGTAAAATATGGCAAATACACCACAGCTCTGAAATGCTATGGTGTCTATTGCATACAAAAAAGTGATTTTTAAGTTTGAAAAATATTTATTTGGGGGGTGGAGGAGTGGGGATGGGGGTGTGATTTTTCAGTCTAATTCTGCCACTCTCTGGAGGTCATGAAGGTTCAGTTCTCCACTCAATTCTCAGACCTTGAAAAATCCTGGAAAATTAGAGTATCATATACTCCATCCTGTTTGAACTGAGATGAGATCAGCTACTCTTAAAACTATTGAGTCAACTGGTAATTTGATGTAATTTCAAATTTTTTCTATTTTCTAAGATGGAAACCACAATAACCTTTTGAACGTGAGGCCAAACCAGGGTTTTAAAATGGGGAAGATACTATGAAAAGTTATTTAATCCTACCAATAATTAAAAAATCCATAGAATGTGATGAAACATGGACTCACTCTTTTGTTAAGACAGACCACAGGCCACAGGCTGCAGCCCAGAGTGCAGCAGCAGCACAGGCAGCCACAGAGCAGCCACTTCACATTGACAGGGAGGTTCTTCCTCAGGCAGGCGTTCACTCGGCTGATGCTGGTCTTGAATTCCTCAGGGGCCACCTGCAACACAAGGCCTCAACTTCAGGGAGAGCCAGCACAGGTGTATTTTCTCAGAAATTGCCTCTACAGGTTAAAATGAAACAGGAAATGACACAATCTTCTAAAGCAATGCTCACCCAGTCAGCAGGGAAAGTCATTTTCCTGCAACAAATTCATTTCTGGTATGTGCACTGCACAAACCTGAGTTCAAAAGCCAACCACCTTTTAGATGAGCAGCTCATCTCTATTTATTGCACCAGTAATTAATAGATGGGTCTGAAAAAACAATAGGCCCAGACAAAATCAGAACTGGGACACAGCTGGGCAATACATGCACTGGCTACACTGAGCAAAACCACAGAAGAATGAGAGATGTCAGCTTTCCAAGGGAATGTGGGAGCACTGTAGTAAAAATAGGTACCACAGAAGAGGAGAATATTGTCCAAATTAGTGTCACACCCATCCAAGTCTACACTGTGCCTGGGTGAAGGCTCTGTCCACAAATAACTTCCTGAAGTGGCCATCATGAAGCCACAACTTCCCTCGTGGCTGCTTCCCTAAACAGGGAAGCCTAGAAAGAAATACACTGGATTGTGTTTAAGGCAGAGCAATGCACCTTGAACAGGGTTAGGAACAAAACCTACTTATTGAAAACTAGCTTTCTGAAATGAAGGAATAAGCATTTTACACCTGTACTACCACTGCAGTTCCACAGTGGAATTACACATTTTGTATCAGAAAGAAGCTCTTTTCTCCAACAACTGCATTTCTCACCTGCTCACATACCCCAAATCCCTCATCTCCCTACACAATCCAAGTCACTCCATCTGATGAGTCAAACAAGGATTTGAGGCAGTGACTCCAAGATGACACCCCTGACTCTAATGCAGTCCAGCATTCAAATACACAAAGCAGAATAAATCAGGACCAACAAGAGACTTGAGCAGGCAGGCACAACTCAGAACAATTAAAAACCCCATCTTCCCTACCTCCCTGCCACGTGGATGCAGACCCCAGTGTGGGTCTGTACACAGCCCCCACCCAGGGCAGCCCAGCTCTGCTCCTCTGACTCTGCAAACAAGGGCAGCAACACCAACAAAAGTTCATTTAATGACAAAGATCCTTTTCAGCAGGAGCAAAGCCACAGGGCAGGAAATGGAGAGGACCTGATGCTGCTGCCTCTGCTATTGAGCTGAATTCTTTAAAGCATTGCAGGGAAGGGAGTAAATAAATGTAACATCTGTTTCCTGGCCATTCAGGTCACCAGGCACTAGAGTCAGGGGGCAGCTGGGCTTGCACACCAGCCAGGCCTACAGTTAATAACATGAGAACATAATTTGTGATTATTTTATAGCAGGAATTAATAAATACATAGAAAGTAATTATTTTGTTCCCCTCCCACATTAAATAGACTGTTTTGTTTTACATCTACAAATGGAGCAACTAAAAAGAATTGTTTGTTTTACAAGAGACAGTTTAAGGGGAAAAAAAAAGAAAATGGTCAAAGAAACCCCTGAGATCCTTTGTACTGGGACATCTGCAATGAAAAAAAAATCTCATTGTAATGTGGCAAACTTACATGTCTCTGGAACAAAGTTTTATGGATTTCTTTGCCAGTGCCAGATCTTGTACTGGGATATAACAAATACCAGATGCACATGAGCAAAAGCATTTCATCTTCAACGTGGGAGAGTGTTTTGTAGAAAAGAACATCTGGGCTGGTGGTTGCAGTAACCTCAGGCAGCTGCTGCAGTCACTGCCTCAAAGTAAACTGAGATTCCTACATTAATTGACATTCTCAACTCCTAACAAAGTTTCCATGTGCCTCATATTTAGATATCTACAATTGGCACTTCCTTTGATAAATCTTTTAGAATGTTATATTCTGTTTATGTGAAATACAAAAATAAGTAGTTTTTTCCCTAGAACCCATTCATACTTTTGTAATGAGACTTCCTAAGAAAAAAGAATGTTTCCTTTTCCTTCAGACACAAAATTTACTGGACCTTGACAACAACACAGCCCAACCTCCAAATGCAGCTGAACAAACTTGCCACAGACAATGGAATGGCACAGCCCAGAATTCAGTTTAACAAGAATAACCCTTATCAGTGGTAACATCCAACATAAAGAGAACTCAACCAGATCTCAGATCACAGCTGGCAGAAAAATTTGGGGCCTAAGAAGAAAGCCCAGGGAGATTCCCTCTTCCTGTGATAATTTTTAGGGACTCGCTGTTCACATCAGGGTAACATGTTCCTATATTTTAAGATGAAAGTTGAAGTACTCTCATTCCTGCAGAGCAAATGGCTAAACCAGAAACTAACTTTGGATGCCACTAAGCAACAGAAAATCCCCATTTCAGGAGTTTTGGTCTGATGTTTACCTTAATATAGTAGCATGAAAGCACCACTACCTGCTAACTCACCAAGTATTTTCATGTAAAGGTGAATCTCCCAGCTACAACATAAGATGAAATTACTTAAGATGCTTTTGACTAACCCCAACTATTGGATTGTTTCTGCCTTTAGGAAATGGAATCACAAGAAACATTTCTGTCACTAATGACACATTTTCATCTGAAACTAAAGGAACTGGACAGCAAGATGAACCTCATGTTGTGATAAACAGAAGAAATCACAATTTTGTTGCTCAGTTTACAGCTCAGTGACAATGAAGCATTATTACACAGTGATTAAGCACAAAATACCTGTAAATAATTATTCTAATCTAATAATGAAATGGAATCCAAATGAAAGTCACCACAGAAATGTTGATTTTCTGACACAATTTGAACTCTTGCCTTCTCGCAGGTACAGCTTTTGAAAGGTGTATGTGAAGGGGCTGATGTATTTCAAACAAACAGAATTAACAGCTCCCCCTGCACAAAGACAGCTCCCTAAGAATGCTCAGTTCTGAGTAATTCTGGAAATCTCTTGGAGAGTTTGTGTCTGGCTCTTGAAAAGAATGAGATAAGCACTTTGCTCCTGGCTGTGCTGTACACCTTGGGAAGGGACATGAGCTCCTTTTAGGAGGGAAAAAACAAAACAAAACAAAAAAACATAAAAGGAAAGGAAGGGGTGTCATAATATTTTACAACAGGATGTGGAGGATCTCCAAACACAGGAAGGGAGGCAGCAAGGCCCAGCAGGCCTGATCTCCTCCTTCAATCATGATGATCAGCAGCCCTATCAATCACAGCACAGCAGCACCACAATGCCCAGCCTGCCTTTATGGCTCAGCCTGCCCTGCACTGCTCACTCCTCTCTGGGCAGGACCCCTTTTGTTTTGAGATCAGGGCAGGAAATTCCACTTTTCCCCTTCAGGATCGCTGCCTCCAGCATTTTCTGGTCACCTGCAGCAATGTGTGTTATTGTGCTCCATATCACAGAGAACATTTTGTTAAAAGCTGTTAAAGAGAATTAATAATCCTGTAAACCTGTAGCACACACAATTTAAATTTAACCAGCATTCCAATTTAGGCCAAGGTCCAATTACATTATTAAAAGTTAAATATTGCCTCTGTATTAAGTGTAGTCAAATCTTCTCTTATAATGTTCCTCTGAAAAGAAGCCTGGCTTGGGATTTACAAACCAGGTGAGTTTCTGTCTCATCCTGCAAGACAAATATTAATCCAGCTGAATTAGCCACACCAAACATCTGATGTACCTGGGAATCTCCTTTCCTTTATTATTTTATTGCCCATGCTTTACCCTCAAATGTACACATTCACCTCTCCCAAAGAAAGCAACAAATGAAGTCCCAATTAAACACTGAAGATGTAATTACCAGCACGTAGCTCTAGGCTAACCCACAACCTACAGCTGTGCAGGCTCTGTAAAAACTGGGGGACTGGGAAAATGGGTGAAGGAGGAGGGGGACTCCAGACTGCAGAAAAAGCAAATCAGAAGGTTTGCTGCCATCATGACATGGATGGGCTGAGGGCAGGGAGCTTAAGGAAATTACTAACTCAAGAATGAGGCATAAATCCCAAAAGTTTGTGCTTCTGGGAGAAAGGTGTAGCTACAGAGCTTTCTCTAATTTTCATCCTGCTTTAAAAACCTGCATCTTTTACAACTGTGTTTACTCAGAAGAAAACCAGTGCCACTAAGAACTCCACCAAGCCCATCTAATGGCTTCATCTCTCACACTCCATCAGCAGATGGGATTTATTATTAATATCAATCCACAGGGGACAGCAAAGCCATTCAGCTTAATGTTACACAGGCAATATGAATAAACAATGACATTTCCTTAGAGTAGCTGAGGACCAATGCAAGTTCAGAATAAACATTTTAATCCCAATTTGTAAATATAAACAATCACTGTTATTCATAAATTTTGATTTCATAGGAAGCCCAAAAAAAATTACATTTTAACAACAGGATCTTAAAGTGGGGTCTCAGTTGACTGTGATACTGATTATTGTGAATTATTTAACAGGGTATTTGAGGAAAAACTTCTTACTGGAAAAAATGACTGAATTTTCATTTTCAATAGGGATTAAGATGATTGGCTGCCTCAACCAGAGGAAGAAGCAGATTCTTTATTTCTTGCAATTGACTGAAGGATTAAAAACCAAAAGACCCACAACTGTGGTTTTTAATGTCTTTCATGGCAGTGGTGGCAGGCAGGAAGAAAAATCTGTTTACTATCTTGTTTGATTGGTATTCTCCCCTGACAAAAGGGAATTCATTTCCTTGCTCAGAAAACCCCACAAACCCACAAGACAACAGAACACCAAGATTCTCAGCAGAGGAGCATCCCTACACCCAGCAAATCCCTGCCCATGCCACTCCTGTAGCACTGATTACACCACAGAACAAGAAGGGAAAATACCAGCACAAGAATTTCCTCTTTTCTTTCTTTGCTAAATTAAATCCAAGCACTCAAGTGAACTTTAAATTAAACTTTTGTTCACTGTCTATTTAACAACAGGAGGACAGTCAAGTGGAAAATGTGACAGCCACTGATGCTGGTATTAAAAAGTGTAGACTTGGTAGTAGGTTGTTTTTTTTAAATAACACAAATAAATATTAGAGAGAAAGAGATTAAATGATATAATTAAATTTAGTTTTAATGTTTCTTGCCTGGGATTTTCCACAGGCTTATTTATAATAAACTACAACTTGGGCAAAAGAACATAAAAATTGTTTTTTCCAAAATGTATTGTGGCTGTTCAGTGATCAGAAAGAGTTCCCAGAAAAGAATAAGCCTCAGACAAAGTGGTGAAATGCAAAGTGTTGCCAGCAGTCCTCACACTGGAATCAGTAGGATTTATCTTTCTGAGCTCACTGAGATCCTAGAAGTCCCAGGCTGATTTGCAGCACCCAAAAACTCCAAGCAGAATCTGCTTTTCAGGGGTACTGCTGTCAGAACAGCTGGACATCCTCAACACAAGGGTTTTATTCATTGTAGTCTGGTGTGAAAATGCAGCAGGAGAAAGCCCAGATGGATCTGGCAGAAGCAGGAGCAACCACCCAGCTGTGTTTGGTGGATTGTTGGTATGACTCAACCTCTGCAAGGGCTGCAGAGGGAGTGCAGCTCTCTAGGATGACATGAGACACAGCAGAAAGAGCCAAATAAACTTTTTTCCTCCCAAATTCTGGAAAAGATACACAAGGGGGATGCAAATCAAAGCAAAAACAAAGCACTAGAGAATGAAACAGCAGGAAGAAAAAAAATTAAGAGGAAAAAGAATTAAGAAAATAAAATATAAAAAAATACAATTACAAAAATGATTTAAAATTAACTAAGAATTTAGTGAAGACTGAATTAATAGCTACAAATTACAGTTTCTTACACTTGCATTAAGTAAGATGACAGGACTCCAGAGAAAGTAAGAGACTTGTCACCACTAATTTTCAGAACTAAATGGTATTTGTGAAACTGTACTAAAAACCTATTTAATTTGTAGATTTAACACTATGTTTTGTTCTGTAAAGCTTCAGATAAAACAGATTCACTTCCAGAGATTTGTCTAAACAAACTCAAGGCTTGTCAGGCTTACTCAAAAGAGAGGTCTAGTATTTGTACTGATTTAATTCAGCCAGGAGGGAGCACAAACTCCAAGTATTTAAAAAGCAAGGTTAAGTGAGTGTTGCTTTCAGGTCTGCATGGAAACAGTGGGATCCATGGTGAGCTTTGCTGGGTTTGGAATGTCAATAATGATAACAACCGCTGCAAATTCTCCTTGTTTCCAGCTACACTGAGGGACTGGGCAGTGAGCAGCTGGGTCACACAGGCCACAGGTAACAGTTTTTAGTGGGTTCATGCTCAGGTATCCAACACAGAAACCACTGGATGCACTGGCTCCTCCCATTGAAAAGAACAGTTTAATCTCACACTTACCTTCCCTGTCAGAACAGAAGGAAATTCTGTATCAAACTTGTTGCTCAAGCCAAACCTTGAAAACAAAAGAGACAAACAAAATATATTCCACCTAACTTACTTTGTTTCCCTTAATAAAAAAATGTAAGAAGAGTTTTTACTTCAAAAAGAAACCACTATTCATTTCTTTTGCCCTTACATTTGCATTATTTCACGAGCTTTGATCTAAGTTAATGCAAGGTCTCGTGTACCATTCAGTCATTGCCAGACACAAACACAGCTCAGTGCCTTACTTCAGTACCTCCAGAAGTGCAAAAATCCTTTTCCAACTGGATGGCAGCAAGTTTCAATCTTTGATTTCTGTAAGAAAAAACCCTCCAGCTATGAAATCCCAGGTTCAACAACCCTTTTACTTTCTTACACATGCAGTTGTTCCACATGCAGCAGATGAAGTTTGATTCAAGGACCCATCCATCATCATCCTAGAAATTTATAACCATGTGCTTTTAAAAACTTCCTTTGGGCTGACTTAAGGTACCTCATAAGAGCCTACACAAAGGACAGTTTTACAACAACTATGAAATTCAAGAAAATCAAGTTTTGGGTACCACTGTGATTACTCTTCACTGAAGTGTTTTGGGGTTTAGCAAAAGGTTTTCATTATAACCACTGAAAGCTCCAGGGAGCTGGGTTTGGCTTGTAAACCTGTTACCACTTATTCCAAAACTCCTGAACCTTTAAAATCAGTAATTTAACAAAATACAGCAGCAGCTGGCCCTCAGCTACAATCTGTATGTTTGATGAAAGTTAAATATATTATACATCAAATCAGCTCTGCTAAACTATCTCCTGAGTATACGTGTTCAAAAAAATCAAAATACCTGAAAGAATCACTGCCAAAAAGAAGAGCACAAATGCATTTGTATTGTAGGAGTTAGTGAAGAAACAAACTTTGCTTTGAGTCAGACTGACACCTGCCATACTCCCAACTGGTACCAAGAGCAGTGTGGCTGAAATGTCACAGACTTGTGGCATGGTTTGGGTTGGAAGGCACCTCAAGGTCCCAACACCCATCACTGGATCACACATACACACTGCTGGGCACTGGGTAATACCCCACATACCCAAACTGACCATGGGAATTGCTCCCAAGTAACAAAAAGTCAAATCAACCTTAAAGGAGAGGCAGGACAGAAGAACTCGTGCTGGCTCTAGAAATCCAGTAACTGAAATGTTTGGCAACAACACTGGTGAAGTTCAATCCAGCCCTTCAATGAATAATTTAAGTTAGAGCCTCTTGTAAGGAGCAGTAGCTGTGTAAAACGTCACCAAAAAAGCCCAAACAATAAAACCAGTAAGATTTTAGGCAAGCACAAAGGTTACTAACATAGAACATTTCCATTCTCTTTTTAATCTGGCAAGTCAGCCTCCACATTTTGTACCTTTTCAAGCTGAAATCTTCCAGGTTTTGTAATGTTATATATTTAGTTTTAAGGAAGCTTGAAGAGCAATGAAGAAGTCTTTCCAGTCTTTAAAAAAAAAAAATACTAAAATTATAAAGCACATTCACAAGCTGGCTTTGAGGAACCCAGACTTTTTGGTGCATCAGCAATAGAACAACCTGGAATGATCACAGAGCAGGAGCAATCAGACAACACAATAAAAGAATTACTGGAAAATTCAAGAACTATTTACCCATCTAACAGACCAATTCCACTAAATCATGCCAAAGGTCCATCTTGTCCACAGCACTGATTCTTACAGTGGCCAGGAGCAGCAGCTTAGGATACAGCAAAAGAAATTGGAAAAAAGAGCAAACATGTACCAGCTCCTCAGAACCCTCCTCTGACCTTCAACAATTCAGAGTTCAAACACTTCCTAAGCCACAGGTAGTGTCTTTTATCTCACTGATCAAATATACTCATGAAAATTCCCATTGCACCCCAATTTCCATAAAGAACAAGATAAATTAGTGCTTTCTGATTAATAAAGCTGATTAGGAATGCAAGATCACAATGTGTTTTGGGTTAAATTTCAAAGCTGATGTCATGACACATATTAAAACCCCAAAATAACTTATTTTTATTAGTTGCCAAAACATTCCCTTCAGCTGCAGCACGTCCAGGAAACCTGAGTTACAGAATGGCATCTCTCACACTGACACCTGTGAGTGGCTAAAGAATATAACTTTGTGTTTTAACTATACTTTAAATACTATATTTAGTCAGAATCACTGATGGCCTTTAGCACAGTTTTACAGACTATTCTGTGATTATTTACTACAGGGCTTAGAAACATTAAACTCCTGTTAAATGGAGCAGAGGGGTGACTCAACAACCAAATAAAATAAAAAGATTGAAGCAGGATGCTATACAGTTGTACAGCTTTACAGGCAACTTTGTGAAATTACTGAAGTGTTATTAGAACCGTTCATGTAAAGAAACTAAAATCTAAAATATTGATCAAGAGGTAATTAACTTAATTAGACTTCCTACAACAGACTAGTGATCTAGCATGAGCAGGCCTATGAAATCTTCTAAAATTCAGTAGCTGGCCCTTAAGTCATTCAAAAGAGCAGCTGGTGGTGATTTATTTCTGGGCCAGTTCTGTGACTCCTCAGTGCAAGCTGCCCCAAGTGTAACATTTAGAAATTCAGATCAGTCACCCACGTTCTTTGTTGCACTTTTCTCACTGCATGACAAGCACCTCAAGAGCCAGGCACTGTTTCCTGGAGGCTGCAGCAGACCTAGGATGACCTCGCTTGCCAGCTCTGGCCCTCCTTCCCTGTTTGCATGGATGGCATCAGGCAAATCCCATCACCCCTTTTTCCCCCATCTGAGGAGTGGTGAGAACACAACTTGTCCCAGGGAGCCACAATAAGAGAAATGCATCAATCCCTCAGCTGAAGGCTGAAGTGAACATCTTGAACCACCAGTTGCAAACTTCATCTGCAACAGGTACCACAAGACAATGGTTATTAGTTTACAAAGCAGGAGATCAGCTTTTCTGTCCCCAGAACTGCAACAGGAAGAGTTTGGAAACACTTTTTTGGGAAAAATTTCAAGGTGCTTTGCCTTTTTATTTTGTTTGACTCAAACCTCACCTCATTCTCAGTTCTCCCACTCCTGCATTTATAGATAGTAATCACCCTTACAAGACTGCACAAGTTAAACCTGTTTAGGGAAGCTCTCCAAGCCCCTTCTAGCACAGCTCCTTTCCCCACACCTAACCCAGGTTATGTTTAACCTCTCTGCAAGAGTGGAGCTCAGATCCCACACTGCTCTTTACAAGGTATCAGCTGAGCTTTGGCCAACAGTAGAGGGTAAAGATGACATACCTCAAGAGCCCTGAGATGAATTCTCCTTCCCCAGTTCAGAACATTTTCCTGTGCAGCCAACAGAGCTATCCAAGAATCCTTACCCACAGATGATGTTTTGGAAAATGAAGTTTTTGGTAATGAGTGGAAGGCTGAGGTCATTTGCTGTTTTAAATATGTGGAAGGTGGAACAATACCAGATAATACTCAAATGTTATCTCAACTGGCTCTTCCCTCCCTTCCCCAGCTGATGAAATAAACTTTTCATCAGCACCTGGACCCTGGTCCCTGGGGCACTCCTACAAAAACAGGACAGAACACCAAAACTTAAGTTCTAGTCAGACAAGGAGGTTTTCAGACTTCAGCAGGAAGCTGCATACTAATGGCAAAAATATGTTTAATTGCTATTTCATTACCTCATTACCATCCATCCAAATGGACTTAATGATACGGAAAAATTATAGCAGATAAATACAACCCTACAGCCAAGTTACAGTTTGCTTACTGCTCTGTTTTTGGAAGTTATTGCCTTTGCTTTGCTAGGCAATGACTCAGTCTTCACTACAAATGTCTGTGTGGAGATACTTGGATACACCAAGCAGTCACACTGACTGTGGAGAAACAGCAGACAAGGTGTTTATAACTCATCCAAATGGAATTGCAGAAGAAAAGGCATTTACTAGGACCTAGTAATTTATCTGTGCTAAAATTCAAAGGCTTCAAAACCAATAAATATGACAGAATTTTTTCAAAGAACCCTGGACAAGATGAACATAGATCTTGCCAACCATTTTTACACACATCCTCTCTAACTGAAATGAAACAAATACACTTTACATGGTCATTTTTATCACACACAGGGGTGGAAGGGTTAGCAAAAGTGAGTGGGAAAAGCAAGATCCTGCTAAATACCCTCAGAAAGCTCTTGGAATTTATATTTAGTACAGTTGGATACTGCAGAATAGTTACTCTGTGAGAGCGAGCAGCTCACTGACAAGGTCACAAGAATAAAAAGTCTCTTGCAAGAAACTAAGAGTGTTTTAATCCACCAACTTGGGAGTTTCATAAGAGAACTGGACATGAAAAGCTGAAGCAGATGACCCTGGAATTTGAGAATTATCCCTTCTCTATACACCAGAAGCATTCAAGAAAGCCAGTGTCAGCTGAGGAACAGGAGACCTCTAAAACAAAAATCCAAGGAAAACAATGGCTTTATAAAGATAACTGGTTTTCTTTTTTTAATGATGTCTGACTTGTCAGGACAGACATTTTCACTAGCAGGACTCCAGACAGGTGGAGCAAACAAGCCCAGGTTTTCCTGGATGACGTCTCTCCCTTCAGTAACTGGAACAGGCTGCTTCTGCAGCCAACTGATTTCAAAAGCAGCAGCATCTGTGTGATCAGAAAGTGACAGAGCTCCACCACAGACTCTGTGGGAAGCCAACCAGTTCCCATTTTACAGGAGGCTAGGATTGTGTACTCCACTGTCCAGGGTTTACCTGCATTTTATTGGTAACACCCAAGAACTGGTTTTATCAGTATAAGGAGATTTAAAAATACAGTAAGAGCTGATAAAAGCTGCCTCCTACCACGCAGGTAGGTCCTGTTACAGGAAGAAAGCTGAGAGGGATGGGAGAAAGGGAAAATAAGTTGGGTGGGGATTCAGCTCAGGTGGTTACAAGGGCATGTAGCTAGCTAAGGATTTCCACTTCACTGACAAGAGTCCTTTTTTGATGCAGACATCCCTAGTTCTTGGAGATGCTCCTGCTCATCCCAGAAAGATGCTGGAGCCAAGAAGGAACAGTAAGTAACATCACTAACACACAAAAAGCATCACAGAAAGCAAGGCAGATAAGCATGTAATATTTTTTTTCCAGTTCAGCACTTCAAATCAGGTAACTCCTAAGCCGGGTACTTGGTATTCAGAGCATCTTGCTGTGTTCCACCTCTCCTTTAGTCAAGCCAGCAGCTATTTGGGGTGAGGACACAAAGAAATTCCATCTGCACGAGCAAATGCACTGCGGTGCAGCACAGCAACTCCCCACTGGCACCAGCTCAAGGCAAGCCTGCTCCAGCCTTCCAGGAGGACACAGATCCAGCCCCACTTCCCAGGCCATGGGAGCCTTCCCCACCCAGAGCTTTTGCTGCAGGGACTTAGATCACACTGCACCTATTTACAGAGAGAAATGGGAATTTTAGGCAACCCAAAGCAACACAAGTGTGGTGGGTCTCTGCAATTCACAAATTTCAATACCTCCCTCCCTGCCATGAAAATTAACATGACAACCAACAACTTGTTAAGGATGCACTTGCTTCTATTAATTCTTCAGCTTGTTGGAGCAGGAATACTAAGAAAATCCTTAGGAGTAAACATTACATATAAGGAAACACAGCTTGCTCGTCTTCTGTTCAACTGTTTAAATGAGCAGCAAACATTCTGGCTCACGCTGTGTTCCAGTGATAAAAACACTCAATCTAAAGCAAACTCTCAACTAAGTTCGGGGCAGATAAAGTACAGCAGGGCAGGAGCCTCCTCTGCAGTGCAGCGTGGGGCTCCCTGGCTCAGCCGTGGCACACACGGGTCACAGCGAGATGGTTCGAACAGCCTGTTCGTCCTCGCATCGCGCGGACTTTGCTTTTTATCTAACAAATTGTTTGGATAAAGAGAAGCAACCAGGGAGGGCTGCCAGGGCTGCGCTGCAGCCTCGGCACCCGACAGCCAACTCCGGCTGCTCATTCACGGCTGGGGGTTTCCCTCAAGCTACCGGAAAATAGCCACGTTCCCAGCACAGCTCCCCTCACGGAGAGGGGCGAGGGGCGCGGGGCTGCGGCTCTCGGCCCCGCGGGGCCGGGGCACGGAGCTCCCGCTGCCCTCAGCGCTCCCGCCCGGCCCCGCCACACCGGCCCCTCACGCTGCCCCCGCTCCTTCCTTACACGGTGATGTGCCCGGCGCCCCGTACCGCTACGGGATCGGGCGCGTCGCGGGGCCGGGGCAGCTCCTGGCTCCGCACCACGGGCTCGGGCTCGTCCTGCTCCTCCTCGTCCTCCTCCTCCAGCTCGTAGATCGTGTCGAAGTCCGCCATATTGGGCAGCAGGACGCTCATCGCCGGCCCTCCCGCCGCGCCTGCGCAGCGCGCGCCGGGGGCGGGGCCGCGCCTCGGCCACGGCGGGGGCCGCCGGGCCGCCCGCGTCACCCCCTGCGCGGGCTCCCCCGAGGTGTGCGGAACGGCTTGCAGCCGGTGTTGGTGGCCGGAGGCGGCCGCGCTGGTGCGCGCGCCCGCCCGCTCCTCGCCGCTCCCGGGCGGCGGGTAACGAGCCGGCACGGGGAGCTGCTGAGAGGAGTTGGCGTTGGTGGTTACAGCGAAGGCGGAATAACCTTGTTGAACTCTTTAACTTGTTTTCAGAAGCTCGCTCTAAGCCTTCCGTGCGCGAGGAAGCGGAGTATCTCTACTATAGTTAGCAGAGTTTATAACTGCCCCGACCTCCCTTCCCTTCCCGCCGCCCCCGGCTCGGTGCGCGCTCTCGCCCCTTCCCGCCCTCAGGTGCGCGGGGGTCACGAGCCGGCGCGAGCGGCTCCCGAGCGGAGCTGTAATTCACTGGTTACAGGGAAGCCGGGAAAAAAAAAAAAAACCTCACTAGATTTTAATTTGCTTTAAAAAAAAATTAAAAAATCACCCCTGAACCTTTGGCGTACAAGCTGCGCTGTCGTAACCGCGTTTGTAACTCCGCGCGCCTCCCTCGCGTGCGCGCGCCCCTTGCCGCCCCTCAGGCGCGCGCGGGGCGGCTCCTGAGGGAAGGTGGGGGCAGGCGCTGGTCCTCCTTTATTTTAACCTCTTTTCCAGGTGTGTCTCGGTGACGGTTTTAATAAAAGCAGCCGGGTAGCGCTTTCTGCCCTTCCCCTCCTGTTTTTGCCCGCTGTGTTGCTCCCTCGGGCGCCTGAGGTGAAGATGAGGGAGGGCGGGGGTTGTGGAGTTTTCCCGGAGTTTTGGGGTTTGTTGGTGGATTTGGAAAGTGAGTTATGTGCAGTGTAATGGAGTGGTGAGACGGAAGAAAATCCACATAGGAAGAGCAAAACTGGGGAAAAATTTTTTTTCAGAATACTTCAGCCCCCATCAAGTGTCAGCTATTATTGAGGTAATAAGCACTTAATTATTCACCTACTGCATTTGGAAAATAATCCAAAAACTATTGGTGTTTGTAATTGCAATAGAAGAATGAAAAACGAAATTATGAGGGGGGTGCTGGTCCTTCCTAGTGTTAGCATAGCTCCTATAAAATGTTGGCTCTGGTATGTGTGCAATTCAGAATTCCTGACCTTCAGGTACTCTAAGGAATGAGCTCACCTCTTCCTGTATGGTAAAAACGTGTCTCCATCCCTGTCTGTTGTTTCCAGGAAAATACTTCCCTCATAAATCATCTTTCTTGTTTTCCAGGAGTTTCTAGACTGCAGCAAAATGCAGATGACTTGACAGTGAAAATTTTTGTTGTCTCTGAAAGTAATATTTTATGAGCTACAGTTTTATCAGTGCTGTGTGCTCTTACTTCAGCACATTATCCATCTTATGTGGAGCTGCAGGTAAATCACACTCTTAAGCTAGAGAAAAAAAATTAAGAGGCAAATTGTTATAAAATGAAATTTTGTTGTCCTATTTTTGTCAAAATACTTTTTTCTTATTTAGTGTTGAAAGTTGCAGTAAATTGCAGAGAAAGTAAGTAACTGACCAAATACTGAAAATACAGCCTGTTTAGAAACATGATAAAAAAAGAGACAGTTATTCTATACTTAAGGATCTGATATTTTTTCTACTGCTTTTCATCTTTATGTGGATTCATAACCAATGGAAAGAAAGTGTTGAAACAACTCAAAGTTATATGTAGGGGTGTTAATAAGCTAGTGGTTTTTATTTTGCTTTCATTTAAATTCTGGATGTTTGCTTTAACTGGTGTGAAAACCAAAAAAGTGAGTGTTGCAACTGAGAGCAGAGGAAGTGATAGCTCTGATGCTGTGCCTTTACACTGTGGGCTTCAATATTCAGTTGGGATTGTCTGGTTGGTGGCTGCTTTGGTGACCTGTCTGTGGGAAAGGCCATGCAAGCACGGAATGGTCTGGATCAAAAGGGGACTGAAAGCCATGGACAGGACACCTTCCACTGCCCAGGGTGCTCCAAGCCCCCTCCAGCCTGGCCCTGGACACTTCAGGGCTTGCATTGTTTAGTGTTTTTCCAATAAAAATGTCTTGAAACTTCCTCAAGGATGAAAGAGCAAGGGACAAGCAGAGTGTGTGCTGGAAAGTGAAATAAATCCCATGCACTTGTCTGCAGGGTTGTGCAGTGTCACAGTCAGTGTCACACTCAGGTGTGAGGGCAAGGTGTGGCAAACAGGAACACATTCAGCACAGTCTTGTGTTTAACTGAAAAACCTCCTTTAATGCAGCCTGGGTTTTGATTTAATAAACAAGCCAATTTAAATGGACATTGTGCCAGAAGGACACATGTGATGTGGCATTAAGCTCCAAAGCAGGTGGTACAATAATTTGCTGAATTGAGTGTAAAATGAAGCATAACTTACTGTGTCACCTCTTTGTAACAAGTGTCTGAGGTATTAACAAACCAAGAAAAGAAATGTTTTTACTTGGAAAAGGTGTTTTGCTATAGCAGTTCATATTTAACAGCTTGTGCTTTTAAATAATAGATTGAAGTCAAAGATCAGCTGATGTTGCAGTAGATTTTTTTTAATGTAGGTGTGTTCTCTCCCGTAGGAACAATGACCATCTGGGTGAAAATAGACTATTGTAGAAACAATATCTTTTGTGTCCCATGTCTGCATTTAAAGAATGTCTGTTTAGTATTGGGTTTGACAAGTCAATACCACAGGGAATTTTTTCAGCATGACTTATCAAACTTTATGGTGTCACAGGAAGAAATAGAAGCTTCATTTTCAGTACTTCTTTAGGATGCTGTTTATTTGATGAAACTATTATGCCATAAAAACTGAAAGATTTGTGGAAGATGATGGTCTCTGGCAATGTTTATCCACATAAATCACTTCCTTTCTTGGAATCAGAAGTGTTTTATATAGAGCATGAAACACAAAGAGCAGAAATCCAGGAGTTAAACCAAAGCACAGTATTAAATAAAGGCACTTTTGGGAGAACATGGAAAGGCAATGTTAATGTGGGCCTGAGAGACTGAGTCTTCTTCCAATGCCCTGTTTGTTCCACACAAATCACCCCCACACAGGCATTCTTCAGGAGGAGGAACATACAACAAGTGATGTCAGGTTGGCTCTCAGAATTCCCTCATTTCACCCAGGAAGAGGTTGTTGGATAATGGGAATATACTCTTGGAGTTTGGAGAATGTATAAGTCTGGTGGACAAACCCTCATGCTTCTTGACCAGCTAATGCAAACACTTTTCCCAAGGTGATTTGCATCTCATTCAAGTTCCCATTATTTTGTTCAGAAGTAGAAATGTGGAACTCATCAGGCAAATGTGGATATGCTCATTTATTGAAGAAAGGCAAGTCAAGAGTTGGGTGTGAGGTTCTGTGAAACTGATTTTGTGATACAAAGATTTTCTAATGTCTGGAAGGGTTTTGGCTTTGTGCAGGGGTCTGCAGCTCTGTGCTGCCTATACTGAAAATGCCTGACATAGATCAATTTTCAAAAATAATCTAAGTGTCAAGAGGTTGTCAAGTTTCTGGTCCAGGGTTTTTTTCACCAGGATGACTACTACAAACAGCCAATTAGATGTTTAAATTATTCTGTCTTTGTAAACTGATATTGGAAATATCTTATAATGAGGTACTTTCCCATTTCTAGTCTAAGCTATCTGTAACTAATGGCACATCTGTATTTTTCTGTATTTTCTCCCACTGATCAATGTTTAGTAGTTAATTACTAAAGCACATTTACTGTGGTGCTACACTGAGTGTCAGCAGGAGCAGTTTGTGCCAGAGGCCCTTCTTGATGAAGCATTTCTGGACAGTGGGACTGAGGAGGGCAGTTCTGCCAAAGCTTTGGCACCTCTCAGGATTCTCATAAGAATGAGATGATTCAGATAAATGTCAGCAGGGATTTGCTGGCTGCTGGAATTAGGCAGTTGTGTGATGCAGGGTTTTCTTTTGATATCAGCATGGTGTTAAAGGGGCTCACTACCTTGCAAGCTGGAACCACCAGTCAGTCAGCTGAATTCAAACACTGATGGTTTTCTGTTTACATACACTGAAAACCAGGAAACTTGGAGAGCCTGGGGAAGAGACCCACTGGGTGCAAAGAATAGCATTTGATTTATTATTATTTTATTTGCTTTACAGTGCTAAGGCAGAGTATAACTAAAGTCCCTGGAGCAGTCTTCAAAGGAAGAAAGATAAATATTGAAAAATGTTATTTACAGCCTTCAGTGTTTCATCCACGTAAATACAAATTTAAATACAGGGGCTGATCACATCTGCTGAAGTTTCTCCTTCACAGAAGCAATGCTGAAGAGTCAAACACAGCAGCCCAGAGAATGGTGGAATGCAGGGATTTTGTGGTGCCTCCATCCAAGGGCACGTCCTGATCTCGTGTTCCCGTGCTGGCAGAGCATGACCCGGGATGGGCTCCTGCCAGCCTGGCCTGGGGTCCTTAATGGCCCTTTGAAGTGTGCCAGCATGAAGTGCTCAATTTGTATTTTGGTTTGGGATGATGTTTTCTGGCTCATGGCACAGCTGCAGTCTGATAAAGTGTCTAAGGCCTGAAAGAGGCAGGGTAAGGATTTTCTTTGAGCTGCTTGCCATTTTCCCCTCTCTCTGGCTGTCCTGAGGTGACTTTATGATGCTGGTATCCCCAACTGTCTGTTTGTTTATGCTAGATATCAAGTCCTGCACCTTTAAAACTAGTTCAGAGAGCAAAGGGAGGAAGAAGAAGTGTGGAGTTTATCAGAAGCTGCACTTGCTCCCCAGCACGCTACTTCTAGACTGTGCTGGCTGCAGGGGACAGCAGGAGAGAGCCCTCCTTTGCTTTTTAGTTAGTTGGTTTTTTTTTGCTAGCTAAGGTAGAGAAGTTCCCCAAACTGTGGTTTTTCTTTTTCTTGGAACTGTTTAAACCTGCTCTAGACTAAAAACCCAGATAAACAGTAAAAGCTCAGACTTGTAGCCCACCAGGCCCAAGATGCTGCATTCCAGCACCAGAGGGACTGATAACAGAGTGAGCTGAGCTACACCTCACAAAAAATACTTTCTACATTTGTCATGTCTTCAAAACAGGAAGAAGTTTGGTTGTTTTGTATTGCTCCTTTTTTATGCTAGTAAATACTTTACCTATTAAATAAACAGGGTTTTTTTCCACTTTCCTCCAAAGAAATCTTTTCCCAAACCAGTTAAAAGAAGAGCCACTTAGATTTTCTTTCTAAAAAAAAAAAAACAATTCAAGTTTCCTCCAAAATTTGCCCTAAACCAGGACACTGGCTTCTCAGCCTCCCAAGCTGATACTCTGACTGCAGTTATTCACACTCTGAGGGAGTTTACTAAAAGATATCCTGATTAGTCTAAAAGAGTTGAATATTTTTTCCTTAGATTATTTTGAGAAGCAGCTGTGCCGCTGCTCTTAGGTTGAAAGGGACATTATGATCCATAGTGGGGGTAGTTATGCACAGCAACAGAGAAGGGGAATGACTTCTTACTTGACACAACTGTAGTCAGAGAAGATAATCTGATCTACTCTGTAGGCTTAGAGATAATTTTCTAGTAGATGAGAGAGATTCTCCCCTAAATATTTATTAACATATGCTTGGGATACATTTAAAACACATCTGATGGATAAGATTCGGGATTAAGATAATGAAAAAGAGAAACAGTTTTTATTGACAAAACTGATATTAAACATGCCAGAGGAGGTGCTTTGTATCCCATTCCAACTCTAAAATCATGTAAAATGGGCTCATTTAGTGTGATTCCTTTATGGACTGTGGTTGTTCTGGGTGCAGTCAGTGGCTCCTCTGAGCTGTTTGTCAGGGCAGGATGGTGTTTCCTGACTGCCTGGAGCTTGGTTAAAAATCTACAAGATGATGATTTGAATATGTTGAATGTGAAGCTGGTAAATAACTGTGTTTCATTTCAATTTTGTCATAAATGAGGAGGGAAATCTGAAGCAGTGAATTTCTAATACACAAATATAATGAATGGTGTGTTGTGTGTTATAGCTGTACTTGCCATTCTTCCTTGTTGATATGAAAACTGATCAGAGAAAAAAAAATCTGAGAACTAGAAGTTGTCTCTCTCTCCATTTCTGTGCCACTGCTAAGCCTCACAAAAGCCCTCTCCTGGTTTCCATAGAAATGGCCCCTGATTTGAGGTAAAGGTTCACTTCCCTTTTTTCTTGTATATCTAAAGTCTGGGTTTCCTGAGAGATTATTTTATCCTCTACATCCTTCATGTATAGAAGGGCAACCCAGGTAGAGGGCCTGATGAAACTGGAGGAACTTCCTCTCCCAGGAAAAAAAAAAGAATTTATTTGACTGAAGAACAGAGAGAAAAAGGCTTGTGTGTGTCACGTGCATTTCTGTGAATGTGAACAAATCCAGCTCTGTGTGTGCACGTTCCACAATGTGCTCTTGCTCCTATAATATCCCTGTGATCCCACTGGAACATCAGTGAGCAAGTTTAGGAGATCCTGAGTTAAAGCCATGCAGATGTCTCAGTTTCTCATTGGGCTGAATTTTATAACTATTTATGTACACAAGATTTTCTGTTTACAGTTTGTTTGCATTAGAATACACCCATTTCTTTGAGCCATATGATAGGAGATGACTAGAAAATATATTAGGGAACCACCCACAAAATGTTTACAGTGAGTAAGGTACAGGATTTCTTCCTAGTTTAGTTTGAGACATTTATGTCTAGACAGATAAAATTCAAAATTTAGTTCTGATGACTGTTACTGTTGTAACTTCCAACAGAATTGCTTTCATGGAGTTACTCTAACAGTTATTTTAAAATAAACAGGGAATCATGTGACATATCCTCAAATTTGTTGTCTAGTGTTTTGAATCCAGATGCTGAGAGCTTTGACAAGTCGTGTCCATGGAGTTCAGTGCATTATCAATGCTCATTGACACGAAGAAAAGCAGAATTTATTCTGCTGTTTCTGAGAGCAAGAGTTTGATGTTGCTGAAATAAGTGATGCATGATTTTCATAATGCTGTTTGCTGTTTGTGTTCTGCTTTTCTCCATTTTTATTACCTTTGCTCCCCTTGACATTTTCAGGAATATTAAATCTTCCCAATAGAGCTGTTTACTTCTATACTAGCAAAAAGGTCATTTTAAGAAATTCCAATGAACAGTACTACTGAAGGGCTTGGGGATTTTTTTAGTGCTTTGGGTTTTCTTTCTGCTTTTGCCAGACTCATCACTTGTCTCTCAGATACCATTGCTACCTTCTCACCTGCCAGCGTGGAGGAGTAATTAAAGCAAACCCCACTGTGATCATGTCCTTAATTTGTGCTCTTTCAGGAGTGCCCATGAAGTGAACATTTCTTTTGTGATTGCTCAGCTGCAGGTGACAGCTTCAAAATACCCTCTCAGCTACTTTGGGAGAGTTGTTGCCTTCAGCTCCAAATAAGTGTCAGGGATAAAATCAGCGTCCTGAGACTGTTCCTGTTTCACTTCCAATGTTTACAGACATCAAACAAATTCTTTATTTGCTTTTTGGTGGTTTGCTTGTAGTAACAGTTCTGTTTCCATTCCATTTGTTCTCGGATTTTTGAGCAATAGTATGTGCAGTCC
Organism: Passer montanus; assembly: GCF_014805655.1. Classification (NCBI taxonomy): domain Eukaryota; kingdom Metazoa; phylum Chordata; class Aves; order Passeriformes; family Passeridae; genus Passer; species Passer montanus. Next base: position 1,914,335 of record NW_024372813.1, read on the forward strand.
TAGAAGATGGAGGTAATACTTGTCTTCCAAATTTTCTGGCATTTCCTAATGTATATGAGAAATTGCTGTATTTCTTACAGTGGAACAAATCTTGGCAGCTTTGGTATATTCTGTATCTGTAACTATTGCTTGAATACAATCCCATAGGACAGAGATGATATGTGTTATTTAATTAAAAGCAATATGTTGGTATAGCAACATTATTATGTTCCTTGAGCATTTAAAAGTGTTTTAAATGGTTTTGCTGTTTTCAAAAAGTAGCATCCTTTTCAGTCCATTTAAGTGTAAATATTTATTAACATCTACAGTTTCTTCTAATTATATAAATGGAACAAACCCAGCACACCCAGATGGTTATATTTTCTGCAATAGAACTCTATTTTATAATCAGTTCTCTTAGTTTGTTGTGTATATGGATGATCAGACTAGAAATACCTGTACTGAATCTTCAGCTGTATCATTCTTTGTGGCAGTGTCTGAAGCAAATTACCTGCTAGCAAAGATACCAAGAGATGAATCTTAGCAGCACAAAGTCCCTGAGATTTTTGCAATAATTAAAATATTTTGGTTATAGGCTCAGATTTTCTGCTTAGAAATCAGCACTCTGAAGGCAGATAAATGAAAATGGTCCCTTGGGAAGTTGAGTTTCCAAGGTGGGGAGTGGCAGTGGTGGTGAAATCCATTCTTGCTTTTTCTTTTTTTCCTGTTTTGGTTTTTTCCCTCTGTTCATTCTGAAACTATGACTTGATGAATGTCATTAGGCTGTAATCCATTTATTCCATGTGGTGGTGGGAACAGAGAATGTGACAGTTCATTTGGACTGAGTGAACCAGAGTCACTCTGAGCTGAGCCCCCGCTGCCATCAAACTGCGAGATTTTCTTCTTGATCATTTTTCTCTCTTTTGCTCGGCGATTCTGGAACCAGATTTTCACCTGGGGCATTACAAATGATACCTGATTAATTAAAAGTGCTGCTCAACCTTTTACAGTAATCATGGTAATAGAAATGTAGGTAAGTTCAAAAACACTATTTAAAAAACCCAAAACAAACAAAAAGCCATGAGGAAAAAAAGCCCGAAAGCTAAAACCAAACCAAGAAACCCTCCACAAATAAAATACTGAACTTGTGCAGTGAAAAGTTTTTGCATTATTCTGTATTAACTTTTGGCATAATAACCAATGGAAAATTGATTTTTCTCGATTTCCTTTCTTTCTTGGGCCTTTGGGGTAAAGTGAACACACTGTGTTATATTTAGGAACACAGAAGTCAATGAACTTATTGAGACTCAGGCCACAGAGTTCATCATTTCAGCTTTGCCATTGTCATCATTTAGGAAGATGCAATTATGGATTAACTGTGAAGATTTCTTTATTATCTATGTTACAGATTAATTCAAAGCCAAGTAGTGAGGGTTCTTTTTCTTAATTTATGTTGTGAGTGATTTTTGTGTGTGCATATCTTCTTATGTATTTAAAAGTTTTGACTGTTTTTATTACTGGAATATATACTTAAACATGTATTTTACAGATATATATGTACTGTTATATGTATGAATAGATAGACCAGCATTAAAGACAGTCAATTTCCCAGGCTCATTGGGCCGGTGAAAGACTTATCTGTTTACAATCTACTTTAAAATCTATTTTCTTTCCTTATGTAAAAGTGTGAATGAGGAGGAACTTCTGTTTGCATTTTCCTGCTTGCTGTGTTCTTAATTCACAGTATTTGTTACAGCCTTTAGGGTGTGTTGAATACAATACAATATAGAAAGTTTTGCCCTTGCTTTGTATTAGAAATCTCAGTGTTTGATATTTATTTTTACTACCTTGCTGTTGTTGACATGAAGAAGCATTAGCTTTGTGTATCCTGTGCAAATGCTGATCAGTTATGTATTGTGTCTATATTGAAGGAACTTTACCAGCTAAAAAGGGGGTGGCATTAGGAGCAGCAGCTCTGTGAAAGGAAACTGCTGACTTTCTGCAGGATCCCTGGTGACTGCAGCCATGTCTGTGTTCTAAACCAGCCAGTTTGCAGAACATTAAGGTGGAGGATGCAAATCTCATAATTGCAATACATTATTATGAGACTGTTCCTGCAGTTCTCTGGAGATTTTCCAGTGCAGTCTATCCTACTGTGTGACAAACTTAGTCCCTCCATGATAAACTTGGTTTTTGTTGTTCCTGCCTGAGAGCACTCACAGTCTGTGAAGTGCACTCAGTACTCTATAGGTCTGGGACTGAACATCACTGCACTGAAATATGTTTATAAAATCCCATGCTTGATCCTATTGATTGGCTCTGCATTCCTACACTTCCAGCCTCCACTGGTCCCTCTCTATTCCATGCTCTTCCACAGACTGAGTGCAGAATCAGAGGCCACTGAAAGGGAAACATTTTAATCTATACACCTGAATGTGTATATTTAGAAAGAAGAAAATCTTGTCAAATTCTAAAAAGAAAGACCTCTAGTTAATATTTACCTCAGGGTAATAATCTGTTTTTTAAATGAGATGACTAATTCAGTATCACCAAATCCGCCCTTCTCCTCTAGCTGTAACAGAACCATTGAAATTCTGGAGGCTTGGATCCACCAGTTATTATTCCCACACATTGCAGAGCTGAGCTTGGGAGAAGTGCTCTCCAACACAGGGAATTTAGGGAATTCTCATCCTGAGTTCCTCGAGTGTCTGTATGAACATGGCTAATGTAGCTGTGCCCTGCTCAGGAGCCTGGCTTTATCCAGGACAGAGATTCAATATGTACTAGACATGAGTGAAGGCAGAGCTGCTCTCCAAGGGACAACGATCCAAATAGCACTTGAACATTCCCTGGATGGATGGTGTTGGCTACACATATGAGTGGCAAAAAGAGATCCTGACTTGAAAATCCAAGGCTGCAAAACCCCCCTGAATGTGCTGAAATCTGACAGAGGAAGAATGTGGAAATTGTGGCAATATATTTGTAACAAAAACCCCCATAGATATCTCATTGGATTGACTTCTAATTTTCCTGTCTTCCAGCTGAAATATAAAATGCTTTGGATTTTTTGCTGGCCATTACTTGGTGTGATTTCAAGAAGAAATAAAATTATGAATGTTGTAACTCTTGGGACTGTAGCTGAAGTTTAAATTCCAGCTGGCTATCAAGCTAGAAAGTAAGAATAACTACTTTTTAAAGTATGAGTTAACTCCTAATGTCGAGCTCCATACAACTGGAGGGTTCTGTCAAATCAGCCTGTTAATAACTGTGGGGTTGTGCAGTGGATTCTCTGTGTCAAACGCAGAGGCAGGAGGTGGCTGCCGTGTCCCCTGGCAGTGCCTGGCACTGTGGGCACACCTGAGGGTGCTCTCTTTACCTGTCTTTCCGAGAGTCCCAGGTTTGCTGCGAGTTCTGACTTCCTCCTGATTGTGATGTATCTGTTGCAGTGAAATTCCTTCTCTAATTCCAGTCTCTGGTGATCTGTGTAAACAACCCGGTACTTTTCTTTTGTTCTTGTTTTACCTGGTTAGAAAAGAAAGATTATTCAATATTCAATAGATTACTCAATATATTGAGTTGAATTTTCCATAGCAGCTTGCAAACATCTCAGGCATTTCCCAGACATTAATTAAATTACAGAATACTTGTATGAGATTGTTTGCTGTGGTACAGAGGAGGAATAGAAGTGCAGGGTGAAGTAACAGACTACTGGTTACCATAACTGTCTTCTCTCTTTATTTCCCCTCTCTGTAAACGTATATATAAATGTGAAGATCTCAAGTGATAAACACCCTGAAGCATCTTAAATAATTCACAGCAGTACATAATTGGTGCTGGCTATATTAATCTCAAAGGGGTTTCATGTCAGGGCTCAGTGAAGTGACTTCTGTGTCTATGAGAGCATAAATACTCAGGATTTCAAGACTGAGCTTCAGTCACAATTTGTGCAGTTGCACCATGGCCTAATTCTTTATCTGAGTTTCTAAAGATTGCTTCTTTAGCACAAAGGTATGTCCTACTCGAAATGCTTTTCCTTTCTTTTGTGGCTTAAACTTAAAAGTTCAATAATAATTTAATGTACTTTCTCAAAAAGGCCCAGTCTTGCAAGGTGCTGAGTGCCTGTAGGATGTTCCTGAGGGTACTCTGTGCTGGACTTCCCGTTAGAGTTGGAGGTACTTGACAATTTGTAAGATGAGGCAATAAAATCTTGTAAAAGGATTTCAGGATCATCCTCTCTCCAATGTATAAAAGAAATATTCTTAGATATACTGGATAAATACTGTTAAGAGAAGCATTACTAAATGTATAGAATGTATCTCTCATTTAATATAATTTTTAAGCAATTCTTCATGTAATAATAATCCACAGAGATCAGTTTTCAACTTATTTGTTCTCCTTTGCACTTTCAACAGCCAACTAGATAGTTTTCCTTTTTTCTTCTGATCTTCCCTTTTTTTTTGATGTGAGTTTTCTGGGACAAACTGTGGGACAAAGACTCCTTTAAAGTGGTTCCCTAAAATCCATTGAGGTGTTAAGATGAAGCACACGCCACACAAAGGAGCGACAAGGAGATCTTATCAAGAACCCCTTTCACATTCAGAAACACAAGCCAATTGGTTTGGAATTTACAAGCCCTAAACAAATGTCAGACGCTTTCATCTTAGCAGAAGAAAAAGGGACAGAAATAGATGAAGGAATATTTTTTCCTCAGTTCTCTTGAATTTTGGACCGACACCGAGGACAGACTGGGATATTTTTATCTGAAGGTAGACATAGCTGAAATAAGCATATTTAGGGATATTTTCCCAAATCTTATGCCACTTCAACTTCCAGCAGAGATTTTTCTGCCTAAATTTGCAGGACTAAATCATTCAACTAAGTTTACTTTTTGCATGGTACAAATTGTTGGCTTTGAAATATTTGCCCTCGGTGATAGTTCTAATGCTAACAATAGTATAGATATTCAGGTTCCTTGTAAACTGAGGGCTTAGAGGGAATCTTTGAAAACAAGTTAAAATTCAACAAGGTTATTCCGGCCTCACTATAATCAGCAAATATAACCATGATTTGAGGGGGTGGAGAAAAGGAGTAGTTTTCCCCATTCCCCTTGGTCATAAAATTCACAGAGTATTTCTTCTGAAGACAATAAAGCTGGGAGAAGGCCTCTTTATTTGCTGTGAAAATCATCACCCTTTCCGGCAATATAACTCCTGAAGAAAAGAGGGAGAAGGAAGAGACAAGACTGCATATCAAAGCAAAGTGAAGTGTTAAAAGGGTCTGTTGCCTCAATATGACAGATAGGCCTCAAAACCTCAGACAATGTAGGCCAGTGGAAAATAGATGTCACAACTAATTTACAAAGCAAAATAAATTAGCATTAAAGCAGGGGCCTGAACTTTTTTCCTGCTATTCTGTTTTGCTTTCTGGCCATGTTTCTGCTGTTCTGTAATCTGAATTACTTGTACATCACAGCTTGTTTAAACAAAGACATAAAGTGTGTTGGGTAGAGTTTGAAAAAAATCCTGTAGCTGAGCTTGTAACATATGAAAATCATGTTGATCTTTTCTTTAGTCCTGTTAAAGTCCCTTCTCTTTCTGAGAGGGGTCACTCCCAGATGAAGTTTCATATGAAGTTTTAAACCCTTTTTCTAGGCCCTTTAGGTACCTTTTCAGTAAGTTTTACACCTTGAAGGTTCTCTTGCTCTCAGAAAATATGTATCTTACCCTGTTGATTACACAGAGGTGAGAAAATAATTGGAAGTTCTGCTCCAGCATAACTGAAGTGGATGGCAGATTTTATTATAGATTTTCAGTAAAATCAGGATCAGTCTGTCAGGAATTCTTTAGATGTTCTTTTCCTCACTTGGTGGGCCTGACTGGGAAGGTCTCTTCACCAAGCCCACGTCTGTTGTTTTAAACAAATTCATATTGCTTTGTATATTTGCCATGTTTGTGTGTTTGAAGTAAAACAAGGGTTGGTTCTGAATATACAGTTACGGTCCTTTAGTCAGAGGATATTTAATTTCAAATCACATTTTATCTGTTGAAACGACAGACTACTTCTGGTTTTGATCTTGTTTCATCCTGAAGATTGAGTTGATCAGATAAATTTTCATTTCACTTTACCTGCAACTGAATTTTGTTTTGTATGAAATGCTAAATAAGAATATTGAATCAGAATGTAGTGTATTTCATAGAGTCAAAACAGAGAGGAAACAATTCCCACTGACATCTCCTCACTCAAAACAATTCCCACTGTCTTTAGGGCAGTATTTCAAGAGGCTCTCTCATCTAATTAGATGTGTTGTTGTTTCTGTTCCTCTGTTCTGCTCACGTACACTGACGTGTGTACACACTGCTGGATTTAAGGACATACACATGTTTCTGCATAGAAATGTATTTGTAGAGTTTAGGGCTGTCATTCTGGGATTTTAAAGCAATGAACTTTATTAAGCAATGATAACACTGAAGGAGAGGAACCAGTAGCTACTTTGATAACCCAAATAATATGGCAATAAGGAAAAACAGCAAGTGTGTTTCAAAGAGGGGTTATAATGGCATCAAGTCAGTTTTCTTCTAGAGAAAACACTGATAAGGTGCTACAGAGCAGTTACCTGCATAATTTTAGCCTTGTAATTTATTTGAATTCTCTTCCATTTTTCACATTTTTTTTCTGTATCAGAATTAAAATTTTGAGTTTTTTTTTTTTAAATTTTTATTTTTTAACACCAATTAAAAGCAAAATCTCTTTGGTACTTTTCTTGTTTTGCACAATTACCACATTTGTGCTTCACTCTCAGGATCTCTTTTTTAAAGGTGGGTTGATGCCTTGAGCTCACTTCTGTGAAGTCCTTGGCTGTTTTTAACACTTCAAAGGATTGGGTTCTAGGAATGCACAGCCTAAGGACATGCAGCTATGGATGGGCTCTGTTCCACCTGTCCCGAATGGTTCATAAAGTATTTCAGAATGTGTGTAAATCCTGTGTAAGCACTTTTGAGACTAGAGATGAATTCAGGCCCAAAACAGTGTCTCTGAATTGCAAATATATTTTATAACTTTGGACAAGCACATGAAAAACATTTCAGGGTCTTCCAAGACTGTTCAATAAGTGTAAAGCAAGGATTTAGATTTTTAAATGTGTTAAACTTTAAGAATGTTATTCTTCAAGAATGCCACACATGGAAAATTCAGTGCCAACATGACACAGCCAGGGCTGCCTCATTGACATTCAGTAGTCTCAGCTGAATTCGATCTACACTCAAGTCTTGCATCACTTCTACACCTGGCAATCTCCAATGATGTTAATGCAGTTACTGGGATTTACATGAGTATGCAGAAGGGGGAAAGCAGACTGAATCTGCCTGGCTTTGAAGGCCTGTGTAGAGGCTCCAAGGGGCAGGAGAGCATTGTGATATCCTAATGTTCACCAGGCGTTTTATATTTAGTAACAGAGGCAAAGCAATGTGTGCCTGCTTTATAATTAAGAAACAATTACCAGGCTAATTTTGCTCCTGAGTAATAACCATTTGAAGGAGGATTCTGTCTGAAGCAGCAGTGCTGATTTTCTGTGTTTTCTAAGATTGCTCCAATTGTAATTGCTCTGCTTTCTTTTGAGTATTTGTTTGTTGCTCTCTAACATACTTATTACTTTTAGCCTGAACCACAGATTTAGCAAACCTTGCTGCACCCAGTTTCTACCTTGGGAATATACATGGAAAGGTTCATCTGCCAGGCAGCTTGTGGCAAGAACAGGCACATCAGTGAGTGCCACTTCCAGAAAAGAGATTTTAGTTGTGTAATTGTGGAAACTGAACAATTCTGGCATGTAAGGAAAGTAAAAATTATGTGAAATTAAATTAAAAGGAAGCTTAACCAAGGAATTATGTGATCTGCAAACAAAATAGTCTGTGCTGATTGTTTGAGTCAGACTGCTTCTCTAGGAATATTTGTGCTCACCTAATAAATATGGGCAGAAGAATGAGACACAGGAAAATTGCAGAAAATTACATAATCACTGCAGTTAGATCAGAGCACATGGTTTTCTTTATAATTATTGAGACATCTATAAGGTTTTAAAAGATCAACCTGATTCTATATTGATATCACCCCTGCAGCACAGAAGAACTATGTAGTATTTCTGTCTGTAACTGTTAAATGTTGCTGCATTGCTCCATAACACCTCTATGTTTATCCCACAAAATGCTTTACAGAGTGTTCCAACGGGGATTCCTGGGGCTGAGCTCCAGCTGTGTCTGACCACATCAGCCATTCCACTACAGCAACCACAGAAAGCCTTTATGGGAGAAAGTGAAACTAGCACAAATTTAGTTAAAACTGCATTAAACAGCAGTAGGTTAAATAAATGTCATAAATGACCCACCAACCTATGTGCTTCAAGTAAAGTTAATTATTTCTAAGCTCAGTGATAGCAGAAGATGCTTTCTGAGGTTGGAAGTTGAATTTGCACTCACCAGCAGTGTTGGTTTGCACCGTTTTCCTCATCCACTCATAAGAGCTGTGCCTTTGGCTGTTGGGCGAGATCTGCTGGGCATTAATTGTATCTACAGGAGGTAAGGGCGCAGCAGCAGCGGGGTGCAGGGAGCTGTAATCAGCAGAGCTGTAGGAGCCCTGGCCAGGGGACGAGCCATGGATGTGGGCAGCGGGCCCGGCGCTGGAAGGGCCTGGGCCGTAGGCGCTCCAGTCCTCGCGCTGGGGGCCGTAGTGGGAGCCCCAGGCAGGCTGCCCGTGGCTGTCCAGGGCTGGCACGGGGTGGTATCCCATGTACTCGGAGTAGGCTGGAGCAGACACGAAGTTCTGCACGGGCAGGGCGTTGTTGGCCCTGGCAGGTCCTGGGTACATGCTGGGCTCCTTCTCCAAGAGCGAGCTCACGTACATGGCTGTCCCGGCTGTAAACGCGGCGTCACAACATCTTGGTCCTCGGTGTCTTCTTCTACTGCTCAAAAATATTTGTGTTTGTTTTTTCTAATAATGCCACTCTGCTTGGAATCTTCTACTTCATCCTCTTATTATCCACTGTGTTACCAGGTGCTGGTGGTAATGGTTTACCAAGATCTTGTCTGACGTCAGCCCAACTGCCTGCCTCATAATTACATTTACATTCAAATGAAGGGCTGACCAACCCCACCTTGCTGCTGGTTCTGGTGCTTTCTCTTTCAGAGAACTTTTATCTATCCTATTATCCTGCCCTGATATTCAGCAGTGATCCCAGTCCTGTAAGATGATGCAACAGTTGCTTGGATTTGTAACTTAAATAGTTAAGTAAATCGATCTTTTTAAAAGAAATTACAGTGGTAACTATAATAGCAATGTTGAACATTCTTGTCTGTAACCTTTATTTTGTCAGGTATTATCAATCAAATAAATCTGTTACTCTCTTAATTTCTCATAGAATTAAAAAAATCTCCTTTTTAGTCTTTAATGGATACAGTCAATTTGAATAATTGTAATTCAATAACTTCAAATTCTAGAGCACGTTGTAAACAGCATGTCTTGAGTATAAACGTCTCAAAAATGTTCCTCACGTTGTTGATGTTTGTAAGAGGTTTTCCAGAATAGGAGAGTTTAAACCTCTGCCTGTAAGACACATATTCACACTCTTGCCATACAGAGTGATTTAAGAGATCCCTTCATCTGGTGGCCGTTGCAAACTGATAAATTTTAAAAAGCAGACAATAAATCTTCCTAACAAAGATGGTGCCAGAAGTACAAAGAAAATGACTGTAAAAAGTAGTGAAAAAAGTCTTTGATTAGGCCCAGGAATATTGTTGGCTTCTGTTTCAAGCCAACCTTTATCTGCCTGAAAGGAGGCTGGTTCCTTGCTCGGAGGCTGCTGGCTGTAGTCTGCTTTCCTTGGCAGCCTGGGCCAGGGAGATCAGCAGGGACAGACATCTGGCTTGTTAAGTTTGTGAATCAGAAGTGCCCTGATGCTGCTCTGTGACACACGGATGCTCCCTGAGTCAATGTTCGTGTCCCTCTGAGAAAAATCATTCTGAAAGTGGTTTTATATCCTGCTTCTAACAGCTTGTGATTAACACGAGAACTAAACCACACCCTAGGACTTTAGAATTGCCTCTGTGCGTGGTGTAGCTGCAATTTGTGGAGTGAATTCGCTGTATTTTTATTTTGGATGGGTTTCTTTGCAATGAGCTATTTGTAAGGGCTATGCTTGCAAAAGAGGTGCAAATGACAATGAGTTGTTTCCCTTTACAGAGGTGTGGGTTTTCATTCAGTATCCTTTGTATTTTGACACTGCTCGTATTCACACATCCCTTCTAATTCCAGCACTAAAGGATTCTAAGTGTGTACTTACAGACAGGAAAGATATTCCTCTTCTTTTTAGGACTGGGCTTTTTGGGGAAAGAATATGTATTGAGAAGTGTAGCAAAATCTTTGTAATTAATTTTGGTATATTTTCAGAATTCTACCTCAGAATGTTGAGGCAAGTTGCATGGGATAGTGCATGGAAAAAATAAGATCTTCTGTAATTGGTGTACCTTTAAAAAATAGGCATTAAAAATAAATTGAAAGAGGCTCTTATTCCTTTTGTCTTGAAAGACACAGAATTGTAATACAATTTTTGAAAGCCCGCAGACTTTTTAGTGCTGAATGTCATCCAAATTAAGGAAGATTTGTTTCCTGTATCCTTGGAATGTTTATCCTGTTTGTGAGCATTATCCCCCAGTTAAATTCCCCTGTATTCTGAGTGTTGTGCAGGGCTGTCAGTCATAGGCAGATCCATAGGAGGGGAAGGTTTTGGCTCCATTGGCTCCATCTGCATCAGGGGTATCCATGAACATTGGCTGCTCAGAGATTCAAGCTCAGCCCCGTTGTCTGACTTCCCCCAAGCACACCATTTTCACATCCCTGTGAATGATGTAATCTCATATTCTGCAGTAGATGATGGGAACATTTTAAATCCCCCTGGGGTTCTTCTTGCTTTATGGGATGTCTCTGCACATACCCCCACAATTTCAGTATCACTTAATCATATTTTTTGTATCTCAGAGCGTTATCCTTTATTCTCTGTTCTTCTTTTATCTTTTGTTTATGCTCCTCCTTTCCCTTTCTTGTTTTGCCTGTTCCATTATCTGAATTTTCTTCAGTTCTATTTCGATTCTTTCCAGAACATAATTAGATCAAGATACTCTGATGGCAATTTGCTACACTGATTTGATATCAGCTAACAATAGTAAGCTTTGAATAAGGCATTTTGTTTAAAAATATTTACATAGCAGGATAAGATTGCTGAGGAGGACTGCAGATTTTTAACACCAAAGTGAGAATAAGATAGCTAAAATGGCAATGTTCAAATGATCTGATATCTGTTTGATATCTCCTGTTTTGTGTAACAGAACAGGGGGGAGATATTAAAAAGGAGCTGTACCTTTGCATGTTGTCTTGTAGTTTGAGGCTACCAAAATTTTGGGGTAGCTCTCTGTTTTCTGAGAGCTGTTAATCTGAGTCTGCCTTCCAAGGATGGTTTCTTGGCCATGTTCAGCTCCTTCCTGCTCAGCCCAGCACGTCAGCAGCTTCAGAGCCACAGAACCACTGACCCTTCAGTGCAGTGACTCAGGCTGCAGTTCAGGGATGTTTCTGGTGGGCATGGCTTCAGGGAGTACAAAAAAGAAGGGGAGAAGTGAACTGCCATTGCCTTGGGCTGTGTGGGGGATGGCAGTGGCTGGAGTTAGGGTTGGGTGTGCTGCCTGTGGAAGTGCTGGTGGAGCATGGGCCCTCTCTGGACTCTCTGGGGTGGTGGGGAAGTGAAACCAGTTCTGGGGCAGTGGGCTGGACATCCAGAAAGCTCTGCCATGTGGAGTCTTGCATTTGCACCATTTTCTGCAGAAACAGGAGAGATCTGTGTGGCACCAGCAGCAGCAGTGCTGTGCTCCTTGGCAGAATTCAGAGAGATGGATTGCCAGGAAAACCAAACTCAAGGTTGTTTTTTTTCTTCACCTGTTCAAATGCAGGTGTAATTTATCTACTAAACCAGTGGCCCTGGGAGTTGTCTCAGTGGTTGTTGAAGTGAAGTTTTATGTGTGTTAAATCAAATGTACTTTGAGATCTTTGGGGAAGAAAATTTTCTAACAAGTGGTTGATGAAAAACTATCAATAATAACAAGTGTGTGCTCACCACTGGAACTCTAAAGGGTTTGTTTGTACAGGCAGTGGAGATGGTGCACTTTTGTATAAGAGCTGTTCTTTTTCTAACAAGTGGTTGATGAAGAACTATCAATAATAACAAGTGTGGTGCTCACCACTGGAACTCTAAAGGGTTTGTTTGTACAGGCAGTGGAGATGGTGCACTTTTGTATAAGAGCTGTTCTAGGGAGCAATTCCACCCCAGTAATAATAACATAATCACAAACGTGCAATTAAGTGTTTTAATGACAGCTATTAAAACTGCAATTTCAGGACTACTGTTACTCTAAAACTTGCCTGTAGAACGATAACTTACATTAAAGGTGTTTACAACTCTGATAGTTTTTATTAGGAACTCTTACTCATAAAATTACTCTTCCTTTTATATGGAGATAAGAAGACAATAATCTGTCTGTCTTTGAAGCATGAAAATGATGTGAAATCTCTCTTGGTTTGGAGAATCAAAAAGCAGGTGAGCTGAATGTGCCCCGTTGTGGCTCAGGTGATAGGAATAGATGTTTTCTTGCCTCCAGATGACCACTCAGTAACGCTGCAGGCTCAGGAATGCTCCTAGCCCATGCTTTTAGAGCTGCAGGCTTGGAATTTCACGCTCAGGACTTTGTTAGGGAACTCTCTATTGCTGATTGTTCTAATGCAGTTTTTTAGAGGTGTTACTGACCCTGAATTCAAGCTGGGTTTGCATGCATATTCGTTCCTCCTAAAATTCTTAGGCAGCATTAGGAATCTTGAGGAAAGGTTGGTCAGGACATGGTTTGTTGTCAGCTGAGGGCAGTTCTGTTGGGAAAAACCCCAACTAGTGATGAAGTTGGGTTTAAAATCTTAAAAAAACAGCTAAAGAGGTGGCTTTTGCTTTTATTGAAGCTTCAACAAACACAAAGCTTCTGAAAATTTTATTTGCCCTTTTAAACTGGGCTTTTTTAATATACAGAGCCCTACTTAGGTCTCATTTCAGGGCTTGAAATGCAAGCATGTGCACGTGGCAGATGTGGCACAGCTCAGAGAGCTGAATGAGCACTGCTGACTGAGCTGTTCTCACTTGAACTGAATCTTCTGGGGAAAAGGAGGAAGGGATATAGCACAATTTCAGTTCTGCCCTGTGTCTCTGATCCCTACTGGGGATCTGTTTTTCATAAGAGAGCAACAGAAGAAATAAAGATGCCAGCTGTCTGTGAAGCCTTCCTCAATGGTATTTGGTTTAATTTCATGCTCTGAAGTTTTGGTTGTTAACAAATCCTTTTGAAAAGATGATGAAAAGTGGCTGGTAGAGAGCTGATTGCATTTACCCTTCTGTCTGCCCCACTTCTGTTTTTCTAACTGCTGCTAATGACTTATCTTTAATTTCTAAATGTTAAAGTGTGTTTTATTAATATATTTCATGGATAAACTGCATCAATTTTGCCAGGAAGGAATGGTCTGAAGCTAAAGGAGGGTCTTAGTATTCTGAAATCGAAATGACTTAACTTCTGCTTCAAAATCAATACTGACAGAAATAAGAGCATTCCTTACTGCTCCACAAGCAGCTTGAATTCAGCAGGAGTTGCAGAGGCTGTGTGTGAACCCCAGGGTAAATCAATTCTTTAGCAGCTCCATGAAAATGAACAGCAGCTCCTCGATTGCCATTGATTTGGTTCCTTCCCGAGCAGTGCAGGGCACGGAGCTGATCCCTCCTGCCCAGGTGTGGCTGGGTGGGACTGCTGGGTGCTCCCTGTGAATCCTGCAGGCATTATTTGGTGTTGGCCTTCCTGCAGGAGGTAACAAAGGAATCCATTGCCTTCCCTGTTTGCCTGCCACCCGCAGTTTTCTGGCATTTCTGCCCCACACGTTTAACTCTGGGCTTCCTGTCCACGTAGAGTCTCTGCTGCCTCAGAGGGACTCTGTTTGTTGAGGCTTGGATGACCAAGCCTCAATATCTTAATTAATCCTGTTCATTGGGGCTTGGATGACCAAGAGGTGGATCTTAATTAATCCTCTCCATTTATTGTCAGACATTTATGAGCAGGTTTTTTATTTTTTAGATACTTTTAAGTGTGTTCTTTGGGTGTGAAAACAGCTGCCAAACATTTTAATCATAAAACCTGTGCCTATTTCTTTAGCTGGTGAGTTTTGCACAATATTGTGTCCAACTAACATCCAGTGCCATCTGAAATGTGACTGTGAGTCATTTTCAGGGATGTGTCATTGCAGTGCCCCTGGACCGCCCCAGCAAACCAAACAAGGGAGCTCAAGCAGAAATCTGCTTTTTAATTTTTATGGTAACATCCACAATTAATGTATTTTTGAAACTCCTTCTTGGGTAGAAGGTGGCACATATTTGACGCTCTCTCCTAAGTCCCTTAATGATTGCATAACCCCTAAGCAAGAATTGAAGGTTTTGTTTTTAGAAATATCATTTTGAATTGCATATTTTGCTTAATTGCAAGAAGATTTGGTAGAAGGTGCTGTTTGCTTGGGTTTTTTTATACCATCTAGATCACAGTTCTAGCAGGGAAACAGGGTTTAAACTTTAGTGAATTCCTCTGAAAATTGGATATTCCTTGATAGTTCTTTTAATCACAATTAGGATTAAGGGCTTAGATATTCCTGTGATGTAGCCTAAGGTATGCTTTTCTTCTTCAAGGCACTTCCCTAACAACCAATCAATCTTCACAGTACTCTGCTTTAGAGTCCTGAGTTTTCAGATGTGATAAAAGTGATGAGTTATTTGATATACCAAAGTCAGGAAGAAAGTGAGTATTAGCCTGAGGATGGCACCAGGATTTCATAACCACAGTAAATGCACCCAAATTATTTCAGCTGATTTGACTGCAATTTTCTGTCTCTCTTATTTTTATTTGGACAGAGTACAGCAAGTTAACAGCACTGCACAAGCTTCTTAGAGAAAAATCACTTCCTTTGGGGTTTGGTGGGCAACTGTTTAAAGGATTAGAGCCCATTGGAAATACTTAACTGGAGAGATTGCTGGGGATTCTTACAAAAAAATCGAACTACTTAAAACAGCCACTGGCATAACTAGAAGGTTAATAATCTCTAAGGTATTGCCCTGGTTTATAGATACTGCTTTTGGAGCAATAAATTTTAACCTTTGAACATGTGCTTCTGCAAATAAAATCCAGCCTTATTTTGTGTACTTAACAACTTCTGATTGGAAACACATAGCAACCTATAGCAAGCATGCTTTCAGCAAACTGGAGCAGAAATGAAGCAGATCTTCAAAGTGGTCACTTATCTTCCTCAATAACTCTTCTACATGTAAACAAGATAAACCAGGTCGTTCTGCCAGATCCCACTCTCTTTGAATGATGTTTAAATAATTTTAAAGAGAAAGATGTTGTGTTCAGAAACATTTCTTAAAGTTCTTCCTTGAAGTACTTTTTTCCTTTTAGAAATGTTAATGCAAAACTAAGTTGTGTCATGAAAATGGGATTAAAATAGGTAGCTGTGGACCTGATTCTGCAGAACCCTGGGGCCAGGCTTCTGATCACTTAGCTTGAACTAGGTCTCAATTTATAGTATATCAGTGCAAAAGACAAAGTTTCCCTCTGTATTCTTACCTTCTGAAAGACTAAATCTGGATTTTTGTTTTTTCTCTAGTCTGCAAGCACAATTCCATTTCATTGGCCAGTGTGAGGGTGCTTTTCCTAGTGAAGCTTTTCCAGTCTGTTAAGTTAAATATCTGTGTATATGTGCATAAGATCTCTGACATTTCCCTCTGCTAGCACAGTGGCTGTGCTGTGTGTTTCCAGTGGGTTCCTCTTTTGGGTAGATCCAATGGCTCTTTCTTGGGAGAGCAGTTTGGTTGCAATGCTCATTGATGAGGATGGGAAATCCCTTTTGTTCCCGTGCGCTCTTTGCCATGTTCCTCTTTTCCTACCGTGTGGAAATCAGTTGGAGACTTTCTGTTGCTGAACTTTGAGTTGCAGCTTCTTCCTCTCCCCTGTGTTACCTGTGCTCTTGGCAGCAAATGGAGCACCACTGTGACAGGAATGAGTGGGAATTTTACAATTTTACAGTGCACCTTCTCCATTTCATTGAACTCTACCTTTGTTTAGCACTGTCCTTCTTGCAAACAAAATTATTAATCCAGTTACTAAGTAGTGAAAGCTGCTGGCTCCCTGAACCATCCTGCTCTTCTCATGCTCCTCTAATTTCTCCGAACTCTTTTACCATCACTCTTATTTTAAACATGATATTGCAATTCAAGAACAGACTAACCATGAAAATCTGCAGGTTCACTTGCTGCAGTAGATGATATACATTGCAAAATGGTTATGAAAAAAGACATTTATTTTAATGCTCTTTATATACAAAGTAATTTCACATCACCAACATTTCAATACTCTAATAGTACTATTTGTTATAATTAAAGAACAAACCCAAGAATGTAGTGCCTAAATGACTTAATGCTCCTAAGTCTCATTTGCAACGGTGGCAGAGAGATTTCAGGGGATACCTTGATGGAAATTACTGAGGATAGGCATCCTAAATTTCTAAACTTTTTAGACAATGAGGGAATAACTTCCCAAATCACTCATGTGCTCTAAAAATTTTCCCTTTGCAGAGAAAAGTTTTGTGCATGCAATTGGGAATCATATTGGGGAAATAAGTAACAATAAGATTATTGTTAAGTACTGATTACCTACCAAATTCTGCTTAGTATGGAAGGGATCAGCCCTTCAGGAATTGAGACTCCCATGAAAAATGCTGAGAGCTTTATTTTAAGTGAAGTATTTTGTTTGCTTTTTTTCCTATTAATTTGGCTTCTCAAATTTTATTAGTGTCACAATAACTCATAAAACTGGACCAGATTTAAAATTGGTTGAATGCAATTATTGCATGTTTATCCATGGGCTCTGCTGTCTCATGAAATGCAGTCACTTTTTGAAACACTTAGACTTTTTAAAAGGATTTCTGCCCTGCTTTGCTCTTTCTTTTAGGATCCAGAATGAAGCTGACATGAATTTTCTTTGTCCAAAAATGAACTTGGGCCAAGATTCACAATTCCAGAATGCTTTCAAAACATTTACAGTAAGATGGAAGAGTGCCTGTTTATACCAGTGTATGGAGCATTGGAAATCATACCTGTCAAACCCCCAAAAATTCCAAAAAGCTCATCCCTGACCTTTGCCCTTAACATGCAGTGAGTGCCACCACCCGGCTCCAGGCTTTCCATCGAGTGGGTCAAAACCCATCAGCCAGGTTTGCATTTCTCAAGATGCATGTGTAAAGCCACAAGTGGGATCAGTACGTGGAACCTGTACTGTGGAGATCAAAGGAGCAGGGATATTCTCGGGCACAGCTGCCTCAGCAGTGTGGGACTGATTGCCTGGGCCAAGTTTGGTGCTTTTGTTGTGTCTGCGGTGGAACCAGTGGCTGTGGCTGCTCCGGGGCTCTCCTTCCCCGTGCCTCCCAGCTGCTCCCGGGCCGGAGGGCTCCTGGCCTTGTGGCACAGGCATCCATCCCCTTCCCCAGGGACTCCTGCAGTTCCCTGGCCCTCGGGAGCTGGTGCTGTGCCGCACACCTGGCGGGTGGCTCTGGTTTAGTGTCCTTGAAGCGTGTGAGCCCCAGGCTGTGTCATGCTGGGGTCCCCCTGGGGTCGTGCAGTGCTGTGATGCTGCTCCCTGGGCTCAGTGCCACCGCGGCTCCACGCAGGCCTGGCTCTGGTTTAGTGTCCTTGAAGCGTGTGAGCCCCAGGCTGTATCACACTGGGGTCTCCCCGGGGTCCTGCGGTGCCGCTCCGTGGGCTCAGTGCCACCACGGCTCCATGCAGGCCTGGCTCTGGTTTAGTGTCCTTGAAGCGTGTGTGCCCCAGGTGTGTCATGCTGGGGTCCCCCGGGTCCTGCGGTGCCACTCCGTGGGCTCAGTGCCACCGTGGCTCCCTGCAGGCCTGGCTCTGGTTTAGTGTCCTTGAAGCGTGTGTGCCCCTGGTGTGTCATGCTGGGGTCCCCCGGGTCCTGCGGGGCCACTCCGTGGGCTCAGTGCCACCGTGGCTCCCTGCAGGCCTGGCTCTGGTTTAGTGTCCTTGAAGCGTGTGTGCCCCTGGTGTGTCATGCTGGGGTCCCCCGGGTCCTGCGGTGCCACTCTGTGGGCTCAGTGCCACTGTGGCTCCATGCAGGCCTGGCTCTGGTTTGTGTCCTTGAAGCGCGTGTGCCCCAGGCTGTGTCACGCTGGGGACCCCCGGGTCCTGTGGTGCCACTCCGTGGGCTCAGTGCCACCACGGCTCCATGCAGCGGGTCCTGTGGTGCCACTCCATGGGTTCAGTACCACCGCGGCTCCACGCAGGCCTGGCTCTGGTTTAGTGTCCTTGAAGCGCGTGTGCCCCAGGCTGTGTCACGCTGGGGTCCCCCGGGTCCTGTGGTGCCGCTCCGTGGGCTCAGTGCCACCGTGGCAGGCTCACTGCGAGGCCACCACCTGCGGCAGGGTCCCTGCGTGCTGCAGGCCGCCCATGGCGAGAGCGGCGGGCGGCGGTGCCGGGAACAGGGAGCCGGCCATGTCCGAGTGGGCCTGGGCCTCGGGGCCCGGCATGGGGCTCACCGGGCCCGAGTCACTCTGCAGCGAGCCCAGGCTGCCGCTGCCGTCAAAGTGAGTCATTTTCTTCTTCATTAATTTTCTCTCTTTGGCTCGGCGATTCTGGAACCAGATTTTCACCTGCAGAGGAGCAGAGGGAAATTGTTTTCAGTTGCTGCCAGACTGAATGTGGTTCTTTGTGTACTTAGTCACAGAATCATAGGGAAAATCAGTGGCATGAGGACCACTGGGAAAGGCAATGACAAACAGACATTTCAGACAACAGAGCTGTTTGCTTGTTTTTCATACACGTAATCTTTCCTATCTACTAAAAAATGTTTATTAATAGCTTGATAAAAAGTGAGTTTTGTTGTTAGTTCAGCTATTTCTTTATGGAATGAGCTTTGATTTATTTAATTTTTTGAAACAAAATCTAACACAACAGAATCTCATGTGTCCTAGTGATTGCTAAAATTATGCAAAAGTATTGTTACACTGAAAACGGTATGCCCTAGTCAGGGCAAATCAAGATCTGCTACTGGCCTATAAAGTGAGGCATAAAAGCTTTCCTGGTTGGATGGTGCATGTTAATTAGCGAGTTCCAGTGTGGAAACCAGTGGAAATTCACTTCTGAACAGAATTTCACCAGCAATACACAACATTAATTCAAAATATTCTCATAGCAGTGCCTGAATAGCTGAGTGCTTTCTACTTCATTTGTAGATGGAGTCAGAATCTGCTGCTGCTTCCCACACAATCCAGTGGCACCAGTGTCCCTGCCCTGTCCAGCCACCTTTGGGCAGGAATGAAGGACCTGCTGGAGGTGGATCTTCATCGGGGTGGGACAAGTGAGGATGTGAGGTGAAGGTGAGTAATGGTCAGCTGAAAACACTGCAGAACTTGTTGAGGTGTGAAATGTTCTGTGGTAACTGGAGTGGCTTTGGATGTGAATCCCCAGGGTTGGATTTAAAGCTGTGCACTCCAGCAGTTTATCCTTGGAAGTGGCTCTGGATCATGTCTAAGTGTAATAAGTCAAGCTACCTCAGGTTTGTTGTGTTTTCTTGTGCAGACAGCAAAGGAAACACTTCTGTCACTGTTTTCTATGACCCAAAGAGAAAAAAAATCAATATTTTGCTGAGAAATATTGGCCTGTTCAGTTATTTTTTGCTAGAAACTGGAAGGGGAAAGAGAATGATTGGAAAGGAGGTAAAACTGAGAGGTGATAACACCTGTGGCTACCAGGCTGCATTTTAAAAGAAGATCACCGGTGAAGTCCAACAAAATATCTTAAGGACTCTGTGACAGTCTCAGGGTGCTTCTCCTTGAGGCACTACATTCCATTTTACAGTTGAAGGATTCAAATACATGCAAAGCCCATGTAAATTTAATCCAGGTCTCTTAAGTCCCAGGCTGCCATCTGAGATGTTTGGCAGTTCCTTTTGTTGTCTTAGTTCTGGAATATCATTTCAGTACCAAATTATGTTCTATTAAGCCAGTCTCAAGCCCTCTCAGATCTCTTGCATTCTGACTGTGCAGAGATAATCCATTCTCATTTCTAAATTTCTCTCATATATTTGCCAAAATGTATGAAAAGATGAAACAGTCTAAAAACAAAACCAACATTCCAGAATTACCCTCTGGCTTCAATGCTCCTGCCTGCCTGTGAATTGGGGTTTTTATTCTGGTTTGTTGTTAGACTAAGGAAGCAGAGAGGAATTAGTAGGCACTGCAGGATCGTGTGCCAATTATCAAATAAGTCCAAGTAAGAGCAGATCTGTAGTGTCAGACTGAAAGCTGACAGGGCCAGCTGCATCTGTCTGACTTGTTCTTCACCTGTTGCCTTCCTTCCTTTCAATTATTTTTTTCATGCAAATCTCTCTTCCCCTGAAGTCTGATTTTCTCTCTTCTTTCTCATCCTCATCATGTCCTTTATTTCTGTATCCTTCCTATGTTAACAGTGCTTCACTTTGCCTTTTTTTTCTTAATTAGATATTGCATCTTTCCTTCCTTGTTTAAACAATTTTTCTTTGTTCTTTTGAGATATTCCTCCCAGGGAATTTTGGATTTTAGCAGAGGCAGGAAAAAAGTTTGTCCAGAAAATCAATTGAGGTTTTAGGTAGTGTGCGGAGAAACTTAGGATAGAACAGTGTGTGTTCAGTTGTGCTCATATGATGGAGTTTTTTAATTTGTACAAAAGGGTGGTGGTGAGAGTCTATCAGGTATTTCTTACTTAATCTTCCATTAAAAAAAAAAAAAACAAAACACTTCAGAGATGTAGGTTGTATGAACTGGAATTCATTTTGTTCTTGATATATTGATGATGGTGAAGAAGAACAAATATTGCAAAAGCTGTTGCCAAGTTTCCCCAATATATACAAAGAAATAGATCCCATATTTCTGTTTCACCTCTTCAAATACACTTACAAAACATTAATCAGGAATTATCACTGAGCTAGGAAGTTTCAAGTAAATATCACTGGTTGTTTACAGAAGCAGGGCCGTAATATTCAAATTCACCATTATTAAGTCAAATTATGAATGTTTTAACAGCCAGCAAAAAGATACGCAGTGTATTTTTTATACCTAGCTGAAACAATTTTAATTTTCAACAATTAAATCCTGGCATTCAGCAGCAGATTGAGGAATACGTGCAAACTGGGTGTTTGCTTCTCCATTTCTGTAAGCTCAGCATGTGCTGTGTGAGCCAGTTCAGGTTGGATGGACAGTGCTACAATGGGTGGGCTCTGGACAATTCCTGCTCAGAAGAGCCCATAAAACAATAGTGAATCCGACCTAATCACGGGATTGTGTTTTGATTTATCTTCTGGGAACAGAAGTGGAATTTGGAGGGGAGGAAATGGGGCAGGAGAAAGGAGTAGCACATATGTAGGAAACCTTTAACAAAAGGTACAAGGCAGCCAAGGAAACAAAACCCGTCAAATGTCCTGCCCATACTTGAGCTCATCACTTCCATCCCCGCTAAGACCGACCTTGTTGCGTTTGGTTATGGAATTCCCACTGAATTCCCAGCAGAACCAGGACTTCTGCTTTAGAAAGCATGAAATTCTCCTTGCTGTCACAGCCCAGAGAGAAATCCAGGCAGGATTTTAGTGATGTGGTTTAACTCGTGTTTCTCAGAATGGGAAAAAGATGGTGTGTGCATTTCCTGGGTTATTGCACAGCCCTAGTTTGGGTTCTACTGCAAAGGGAACCCAGTGCTTGGTTACTCGAGGCATTAACATTTCTGTATTCTGTATTTACCATACATTTATCTCCTCAGCAGCAGTCATAAATTCAAAGGAAAGCCTGGATGAGTGATCCATACTCTACCTGTCTCTCGGAAAGTCTTAGGTTTGCAGCAAGTTCAGACTTCCTCCTGATTGTAATGTATCTGTTGTAATGAAACTCCTTCTCTAATTCTAATCTCTGATGATCTGTGTAAACCACTCGGTACTTCTCTCTCGTTCTTGTTTTACCTGTTTTGAAAGAAGAACACATTGCTTCAAGCTAGAATTTTTTCACTTTAGTACCACAAAATATCTGGCTTTGCATTTGAAAATATCTGGGGGGATTTTAGGCCTGATTCTCTATGCACTTACCCAGAGTAACTCCCTTGACTCGCTCGTGATTTACAACACAAGAGGTTCATACCATCAGATACTAGGTTTGCTCCTTAGTAAATAGATAATAAACTGCTTCTCATGTTCTTTATCACCCCTGTGTTATCATCTGGGAAAGGGAAGGCATTCCTGGTGAGAATAAGGAGCCAGGAAACCTGGGTTCTGTTCCCAGCTCTGCTGCAAACATCCTGCCTGGTGTTGCACTGCTTTTGTCTCTGTCCCTAGAGCTGACACTCTTACCTGCCTGAGAGAAAACTGTCAAGGACATTTTACTGCACAGAAAATACTGAGAGCTTCCAAAGTTCCTCACTTCTTGTTGCTAGAAAAATCCCCACAACATTGTGATTGTTACTGCAATTTGGAGGTTGTGTTTTCCCATCAAGTCTGCCACAGTCTGCCCACAACCCAATAACAGCACAGGGAACAGTAATATAGATTTTCAGATGGCAGTTCATAAAAAAGAGAAAAGGGAAGCAATAATACTTCACAATGGGCAGGGAACTGCAGCATCTGCTGCTTTGGGAGCAGCATTGCTGCCTTCCTCCAGCTCTGGGTGCAGCTGAGTGGAGCAGACACGGCTCAGCAGCATCCAGGGCATTAAAAGGCAATGGCAGATGACAGGAGCCAGGGAACACAGATGCAAGGAGCTGAAATTTTATGGGTTCCATACGGGGTCATTTCTGAGGACAGAATGTGTGGCTGCTCTGAAAGAAAGCTGAGAGTGGAAAAGGCTGCTGCTGGCTCCCTTCCTCTGTGTTTTATGATTTAGGGAATCAATATATTGGAGATCAGCACCTGCTTAAAGCCAGACCCTGAGATCTTCCCACATTTTTAACAAATTAGATCATTGTTGTGTTAAAACCAGTGTTCTCATCTTTGCTGACCACTTTGTGCTTCCTTGTTTACCTGTATTTATATGGACATTCCTTCAGATCCAGTGAATTGTCTGGGACAGGGAATATATTTTCAGTAATTTTTTGCTCTGTATTCCATTGTGATGCTGGAGGTTGTGAAACTGTGTCCTCAGTGGTCACTGCAGCAGAAGAACCCCCTCAGGTTCAGGTTCTCTCAGGTGATGCACAGAACTCAGGTGTTTGTACCTGTACCCATCTGCTGTTGCTGCAGGTGCTGTGTGGCTTTGCACAGCAGCTCCTGTTTGCTTACACAGCTTTTTCTGACAAGGTTACAGGAATGCCTAACTCCTCAAAAAACAGGTGCCACAAGCTCCTAATAATTACACCCTAATAGCAGCAGTTAATTTGGAATGGGGTGAAATGGATTCCCAGGCATGGAGTTGGCAACATTTTAGTGTCTGAGTAGATCCCAATGGCACAGAGCCCCAGAGCCAGCAGCTTTCCCTGGCTGGAGAGAGGAGCTGGAGGGGCCATCTCTCAGTGCTGCCAAAGGCCTGTTCCTACCCAGCCCCTCCTTCCCACTCCCCTTCCAGCTCCCAAAGATCAGCATGCAGGGTACAGGACTACAGCAGAATCTTGGGTTAGTGTTTTCCCCCCATCTGTGGTGTTTCTTTGTTTTTTATGGAACATATTTAAAGTTAGCATTGCTTTCCACTTGCCATACACACTATATAGGGTCACTTTTGCCTATTCCAGTATTTGACAGTCAGGACTTTGCTATTTCTAAGAATGTTTGGCTCACCAACCTATTGCTTGCATTAGAGGTTTCTTCAGGTCCTGCTCCTCTTTGTACTATTTGTGTAGATCCCAGAGCCAGAGCTGGTGAGCACTGGAAGTCCTGGGCAGTGCAATGCTGTAAATAAATCCCTTTATAACCTGGATGGGGATGGTTCTGGTTCACCCTACAAGACAGGGGTTCTCTAGGACTCTCCCAGGCTTGTAGAACCAAATCTTCATCAGAATTTGGTCCTTCAGCTCCCATGTTCCAAGCCTGGGGGAGCATCAATAGTGCCTTTACAATGCTCTGGGCATCTTCCAACCCTTCTTAATCAGGCCATCAGCCTGATTACTTGGAATATTTCAATAGGGAAAATAGGTGTGGGATTGCTCCTTAGGCTGTGCGTTCTGCTCAGTCCTTTGTCTCAATCTGCTACCTGTCTGTGAAGGTGCTGCCTGCCTGGGGAAGATGTGCAGGACATTCTCATTCACTGGCATTTCCACCTCTGTGAAACTGCAGTGGGAGCAGAATTAGCCCAGTGATTTGCACTGATAATCCAGTGAAAAGTGCTGCTAATTTTAGAACATTAAGGTAAGAATTGTAGAGTCTCTAAGGAACAGCAGTGATTCAGTTCAGTCCACATAAATACCAGAACATTTGTTTTCCTTCACTGGAAGTGTAAATTGTTTGTTTAACATATGGGAACCTGTGGTGCTTTAATGCTTCGCTTGATATTTTTGAACTTTTGATCTCTTTAACTGGTAGTTTGGTTAAGGGTTTTTTCCTCTTCAAATGAGAATTTGGGGTCATTCTACGGGACAAAATGTTTAACATGTTTCCTTAGTGTCCTTTGTGTTGTTAAGATGGAGTACACAAAAGAGCAACAAGGTGATCTTATCTTGACCTCTATTCTCATTCAGAAGGCACAGACAAATATCAAATGTTCTTCTATTGCCAAAACAAGGTGGTAAACTTCAAGAAAAACCTTCCTGTTTCTGGTTTTAAGTTCTTAAACCCTTACTACCTGAATAGGAGAGGGTTGTGGTGTGTTGCTTTTTTGTTTGTTTGTTTTGGTAGGGTTTTTTGTTTGTTTTTGGTTTTTTTTCCTTTCTTTTTAGAAGAAGAAATTAAATGTACACGGAATACAGAATTTTCTCCCATAAGATCTTTTATTTCTGCACCAGTAGCTCTCAGGTTTTTTTTAGTGGAACTGATAATATCTAGATTCTTTTTGAAGGAAGATTGGGAGCTTTGACATCTAATTTCTTTCTTAAAGTTAATAAAATAATTTAGAAAGTAAAAAAGCAAAAGTAAGGAAATTCTGAGAATTGCTCTGAGAAAAGTTCTCTGATGTGTCAAATAAACCTTGTCTTTAATAATTTGATTTTTTTTTTAATGTGTGGAGTAATACTGTGTGTGAGAGACAAGAGACAATGGTAGCTGAGATCTGCCAGAGTCTTCTGAGAGGCACTTTTAGCTCTGGCAGAGCCATATTTTAGTTTGTTAGGCCTTTACTCTCCTTGGTGTCACTGAGAGTCTTCCTACTGCCTTTGTTGGATGCTGGGCTGGAATTAGTCTGCACATGGCATTTCCTTTCAAAGGCAAAGCACACTTTTCTTTGCCACAGTTAACAAACAGCAGCAACAGAACCCATCCCTAAACAGTCTGGGACTTCAGCTTCTGAATTCCCTCTGTTAGACAGAGCACATCCACTCCACTGTGTTCTGCAGAACTACTGGTTTTAATTTCAATTTAAATTCAATTTTAATTTTATTTCCAGGAGAAATATTACCTGAGTAAAATTTGAGGTGGGACTAGTGGATTCACCCCACAGATAGTGGGAGGATGTTCTTCACTTCTCAGGACATAATGGCAGAATTTAATAATGCAATGATGAAAGTCCTGGTATTAATGCAATTCTTTAATGGAATATTTTTCCTGCATATTTTCCTCACTTAGGTGAGTGAAATAGCCAACATTTGACTTTGTACCATCTTAATTAATCCATCTGTTGTTAGTGACAGGTTAAAATTACAATCAGCAGTACAGTGTCAGTTCTATAGGGAATATGTTCTGGCATGGACAGTTCCACCACGGAATTGTGGTTGCAGAGATTATTGGTGCTTGGGTGGAAGAGAAATGAAACAAAAGGGCTTTGAAGCAGCTACCTCTGCAGCCTGCCTGCCTTTGTGCTGGGGGAGTGGGTTTCCTGGGTTTAATGAGCTATATAAGAAGAGGGAGTTTTGTCAAAACCCTCTTTTGCTTCTCTAGTGGCTACTGAGGAGTGCCTTTGGACCAGCAAGGAATCAGACATTTCAGAGCTGAAGTCTTTTTGTGGGATATAGTTTAACAATGCTGCACTCTGGCAATTTTTGACTGGCCAAGTTTTGAGCTGGGGGAAGGGAACAGCTTTCCCATTGGTCATAAAATTCACAGAGTATTTCTTCTGAAGACAATAAAGCTGGGAGAAGGCCTCTTTATTTGCTGTGAAAATCATCACCCTTTCCGGCAATATAACTCCTGAAGAAAAGAGGGAGAAGGAAGAGACAAGACTGCATATCAAAGCAAAGTGAAGTGTTAAAAGGGTCTGTTGCCTCAATATGACAGATAGGCCTCAAAACCTCAGACAATGTAGGCCAGGAAAGGAAAAAAAACCCCACCATCGGACCTCACAACTTGTTTACAAAGCAAAATAAATTAGCATTAGAACCAGCCCTGGGCCCTCTTTCAGAGCCTCCTCTCTTCACTTTTCAGGAATATTCTGCAGGCACTGAAACCAGCATCTTTCATAAAATCAGAAGCTGCCTGAAGATGTTCTAGGGTAGGATAGAGTGGGATTCCTGTGGGATTGCTGACAATGCATTTGCAGCCCTGGATCCCAGGGTTTAGCAGCGTTTCAGAGGAAGTTCTGGCTGTCCTTGGTGACTGGATGTTACCTTAAATTATCCCAGAAATGTCAAACAGCTTCTGACCTGAGGATATGCTCTGTTCCCACCTGCATCTCTGTTACTTTAGTATTAAATACTGATGTTAATTTTTGAGTTTATAAAGATACAGACTGACAGAGATCAGGCCTCAGTTTTGTTTAAGACTCTGACTACCTATGTACTTTAAAAGCATAGGAAAAGTAAGGGACAAATTCTCCCGGACTTAAGTCAGTAATTTCACTGACTTAATTGAAATTGTGAAGCAAAAGTAATTTAAAATAAGTTTTGAAGACAAACATTGTGCTGCACATGATGTTCTGTAAAGCTAAATTTAAAAAACCCCAGCAGCCACTGTATTGAAAAATGTGACATAGATCCAATCTTGTATAATATTCTTGCCAGAAACCTTGGTGTGGTGAGTGGGTGTCCTGGTCCTGTGCATTAGTGCAAACTTAGGTGCTAAAGGTTTGTGAAACCCAGTGTAATTCTGTGTTTGTATATTCTGCTACATCTTGCTCGTCTCTTCTTTTATACATGCTCAGATTTTTCATGGTAAAAAACAGAATAAAATCATAGAACTGAAACCTTTCAACAGACTTGAATTTTCCTTTCTGTTTTCAATTTTGAATATGTTCTGCTATTCTGGAATAAAGCTTGTTGGCCAAATTCTGTTCTTCCCTTTGCTAGTGTAAACTTTTCTATTCATCTTCATCTAGAGAAGGAATTGGATCCAAAGCAGAGTCATTTTTATTCTCTTTAAGCAATGAGTGGACAGGCAGAAGCACTCAACCTGCAGAAAATGTCAGTGGATTTCTGAGTGGCAATCCAGGGGAAATCCCATTGCCAGTGACTATAGACTAAAAGTGATTAACTGAGATTTTTCCCAAGTGTTGCATGTTCTTTAGCACTGAGCATTTTACAGGAGTGGCCTCTAAAGAGGCTTATTCCTCTTCCATTTGAGGGACTATAACTCCTTCCTTCAAAGACTAAATGTGATACATTTACAGTGCCTTCAGTCATGATGCTCTCAGTTCTCCTGTCATCAGCGGCAGAAAACTGTCTTTTGTGTCTGAAGAGTAAATTTCTATTGAAGAAGAATGATAGGAGAGTTGTCATCTACAGGAAAAATCTCTCCTCTGAATCAGTTCACCTGTTTCAAAATATGTCCCCACCCTGTTTTATGATAACATAAGTGCAGATCTTAAAGTGCACTTTCAGCTTTGTGAGCAAATTCTCTTGGGAGTTCCCTGCTCAAACTCAGTGTTTTGGGCACACTTTTACGACAGGTGTGTGTTGTTTTCTCACACAGTCATAAAGTCAAGTCTACTCCTGTGCGAGTGATGACATAGCTCCATAAAAATCCCGAAATCAACAGGACGAGATTTGTAGCTTCTTCTAAGGTGGTTTTATTCTACTTTCCATCAAAGAATTTGCCTGTAATTATGTCTTGTGTGTGTGTGTGGAATTGAATTACACCTCACATTTCTGTGGCTTTGCTCTGTTCTGGGTTACAATTGCTCCTTGTCCTGGCTGTGCTCACCCTCTCTAAGGAGAGGTTGAGGAGAGAGGTGCAGTGCAAGGGTTGGAGCAGAGTCTTTTCTCTCAGTGTTTGTGGCTGAAAATCCTGAGTACTCAGTGATTCCCCTTCAAGTGTTCTCAGTCAAAACACATTGGCTTTTTCCTGAGGAGTGCAGAGACAAGGCTCTGGATTCTACGTGCTCTGCATCATGGATCCAATCCCTGCAGTGCCTCGGCAGGGACAGACAGCCATCCTTCAGTCAGAGAAAGAAGGATGCACGAAAGCCTCAGCAGGACTTTCCTGCAGGAAATGAATTCTAGTAGTATTAATCAGGATTATAATCTCACATTAAATAATGAGATCTTCCAGAGGTCTCAGGTAACCTCACAAATTTCACTTTACATCAGTTGAACACATGGTTCTACATCGATGTTGTTTTTAAAGGTACAGAGTAAAACTTGAAATAATTTGTTCCTTTGTTTCAGGTTAGCTGTGTAGATAACAGTATCAAAAGACCTGAAGGGCAGTGGGAGAAATTACAATAAAGTGTTTTGTTTGTCATCTGTCAGGACATGAGGCTGCAAAGCACCAGTTAGAGAAGATAACCATGAAATCTCTGGAGATGGGAATGCCACGGATTCAGGGCCTTGTTTCTGTAGCTGCTCCAAGTCAGACTACTCAAAGTGAGTGAACCTTTGGCAAGAACCTCTCCCAGCCTTAAAGGGATAAGATTACAGGAAAGTTTCTTGCATACTTCTGAGAATATCTTGCAAAAATTACTTGCTTTAAGAATTATTGTTTTCACGGTGAAATATTATTGGTAGTATTAGTATTGATAATTAGTGCTTTGCAGAATGTAATGAATAAATGGCAAAATTATTTTGTCTAAATGATTACTGTTGTGATCACCTCAGGTAAGTCTGAGCCTCATTTTTTTCATCATTAAGAACAGTGGTCTGTATCTATTCACAGGGAATAAGGAAAGCTAATAAATAATAAGTGTGATTCCTTCATTCTTGCAACACCAGACCTTTACTGAAATGCCCAAAGGTTTTGTGAAGAGACAGAAGGATAACGCTCAGTGAACAGAGACAGCTTTAAGGATGTAAAAAGAATTTGATTCCATCTAAGCAAATTCTGAGGGGTTTGATCATGATCCAGCAAACAACATTTGCAGTGAGCCTGCTCACACCCCTGAAATCACTGCAACACCTGCATGTACAGAACCAGAGTCACTCAGGTGCTTTCCTAGAGCTGACACTGCTGCAAGAAAGTACTTTATTTTATCTTTTGGGAAGCCATGAAGGATACCAGTGCCCTTGCTTTTAATCAGAAAAAGACAGAGGATAAGGAGTGAAGGGAGAGAAAGGAGCCAACTCCAGTGAAACAGATCTGCTGGCACTGAGCCTGCCTGGCCTAGCAGAAATACTAATATATATATAAGAGAGAAAGAAGCAGCAGGAGAATTCCTCCTCTGATTTTTTCCCTAAAGCAGCACTCAGTAGCTTTTAAATGTAGCCTTCCACTGGCCCATGGGCATTTGGGAGGGTCTGTTCCTATGGCATGCTGATTTCTCCAGTTCTGGACACAGATATGCTCAATATCTTGTTAGACCATGGCAGAAAGGAGACAGTCCCAGCTCTCCTGGGAATGCTCTGACCTTTGCAAGCTTGAAATTTGGAAAGTTAGAAATCTCTAAGTTCTTCTTGAGCAGCAGTTAGAATGTGATATTTTATATTATGTATATATATCTCTGTATGTGTGTGGGCTGTATCAATCTATCCATGTCCCACTATCAAAGGGACAGCACAGAACAAATCAGGTCTTGCTCCCTTGGTGTGACTGGGATCCACAGGAGCACAAAGCAGGTAAGGGAGGGATGAGTGGCAGTGGGTTTTTTTGAACAAGGTTCTGCCATCTGTAAATCCCACAATTAATGGGCAATTTTGTTGCCCTTGTAAGGATTCCTCAAAAGTAAGCTGCAAGTTTTTTCAAAACAGGCCCCGTTTTGTTCTTTCTTGGATAATATTCAGTGAAGAACAAATACGATTTTAAAAATACAAACTTTTTTATCCCTCCAAATTCTTATTCACATAGAGCAACAGCCTGTTCTGATTGCTCTATTGAATTCTGTGGACTCTCCATGAGCTACACTTGTGTTCAGCAGGAGTGAGGAGGACTCTGCCCATACAAATTAGATGCATTATTTTAATACAGACAACTTTTCTATGCAGTTGCTTTCAATTCTCTAATGTCTGTTTTAGTTAATTGCTTTTCCACCAGAGATTGATTCAGTCCCTGCTTTGAAGACTTTTATTTACAGGCAGGTGTGGAGGGAGGGAGGCAAAGGGAAGGAACCTTCCTGGGATGCAGCACTGAAATACTGGGATCATCTCTTTAGGGGAGGAATTGAGCATCCCTAATTTCTACTGGTCTCAGTGCATGTCAAAGCTGCTCAGCACCTCAGAAGATCAAGTACTTTCATACAGCAGATTATGCCTCTGGTTTTTTACAAGCAGTTTCCCCTCTTTTTCTTCTCCCCTTTCTTGTTTAATATTTTTTTCATATACAGGGTGCAGATTTTTGTTTTAGGGATGCTCAGTGTTTATATTTTTCTCTTGTTCCTTCTCCCAATCAAACAGAACCTTTCCCTCAAGCTTCATGGCTTATTTTTGCTGCTTA
Organism: Passer montanus; assembly: GCF_014805655.1. Taxonomy (NCBI): domain Eukaryota; kingdom Metazoa; phylum Chordata; class Aves; order Passeriformes; family Passeridae; genus Passer; species Passer montanus. The sequence goes on from NW_024372813.1 coordinate 1,945,378, forward strand.
AATACAATTGAAGAATTGTTTTGTACTCCTTGACTGTTGTGCAGCAGAGCCTAATCTGTGGCTGTGTGACCAGGCTGTGTTACCATGGATCTTTGTATTCCTGCATATTCTGAGAGCTGCTACTACAAAGTGAAGCAAGCCTTTCCTTATCATCCCTGTTTTTGAAGCATTGACTCATTGTTTGATCTTGCAGATCTTATTTCAGTGTTCTGAGGTTTGGAGGGGTTGTTTCTGGTAAAAAGCCTTACTGCCAACCCCCTGCTGTGCATATTTTCCTTGAACTTTTCCTAGGTACTCCAAAACTTGAGGAAAGTAAGCAAAGAATAGGTGGGGGTAAATACAATACTTCCTGTTCCCAGTCTATAGAACTCCTATTAAAAGCAGCTATTGGATATCACAAACTTTAAAAACATATCTGAAGTGAGGAATGAAAGGACACTGCTTTCCATCTCCCACAGGATTAAAGATCAATCAAGAAACCCAAAAAATAATCAACTGACCAAACCTAGCATCCAGTAATTAAACCAATATTTAACTGCTAGCAAGAGAATCCTTCAGAGCAAGCAGGATCTTTCTTTATTAACCTGAATCCTTCCTCTGAACAGGGAACCTGGCAAAACCCCCCCAATGACACAACAACAAATACAAATCCCTTCTCAGCACAAAACCTCCGTGCCCTCCTACCTGTGGAAGTGGATTGCACCGTTTTCCTCATCCACTCATAAGAGCTGTGCCTTTGGCTGTTGGGCGAGATCTGCTGGGCATTAATTGTATCTACAGGAGGTAAGGGCGCAGCAGCAGCGGGGTGCAGGGAGCTGTAATCAGCAGAGCTGTAGGAGCCCTGGCCAGGGGACGAGCCATGGATGTGGGCAGCGGGCCCGGCGCTGGAAGGGCCTGGGCCGTAGGCGCTCCAGTCCTCGCGCTGGGGGCCGTAGTGGGAGCCCCAGGCAGGCTGCCCGTGGCTGTCCAGGGCTGGCACGGGGTGGTATCCCATGTACTCGGAGTAGGCTGGAGCAGACACGAAGTTCTGCACGGGCAGGGCGTTGCTGGTGCACCTTGCGGATCCCGGATACATGCTGGTGTCTTTATCCAACAGATAGCTCACGTACATGATGCTCACAGCCTGCCTTTGTCTTGCTGGGACATCCTGCTCCTCGCAGGGTTTGTTTGATCTCCCTTCCCCTCCTCTTTCTTTCTCTCTTTTCTAGCCCAGCCTGGCTCTATAAATGACTCCTGCTAGCCCTGATGTCCCTTTACTACACATGATTAACAATGGTTTTACCAGGTGCTGGTGGTAACAGTTTACTAAGGTCCTGCCTGATGTCACAGATAACTGCCTGCCCCAAAATTACATTTGCATTCAAATGAAGGGCTGCCCATGCAGGCAACCCCACCTTGCTGCTAGTTCCAGTGCTTCCTTTCTCACAGATCTTTATGTATTGCCAGCCCCGTTCTTTACTTTGAGGATGTGGTTTGAAATCTCGTGGTCTTCCAGCAGAGCTGAGTAGGTATAACTGTTCAGGCAGTGGAAGTTGTATTTTTCTTGAGCATGCATGTCAGGATCTCACTTCAGGCACTCGGTTAGAGTTAGTCAAAGCCTGGTGTCTGCTGGTCCAGTAGTTCTGCTCCAATGTGCTCTATTTTTTTTAAGCTAAAACCAAAGGAGCAGTTCAGTGTTTATCAGCAGCCCTTACAGAGCTCCTCACATGAACACTCTTCTTGACTTCAGCTCTTCATCTGTGTGGGAGAGCACTTAGAAACCACAGTAATCCCGGTGATTTTACCATTACAAAGGATATACAAGAAGTCTCATAGTCATTTTGAGCATTTGTTCATACGAATAGTCTTGTTGATGTTAGCAAGCTATTCATGAGCTGGCTGCTTGCCACAGTGATTGAAGTTCCTCTATTCTAACCTCCAACGTTCACAGAAAGGGAATCTGTTATTGAGAGAATGCAGAATTTGTCACTTTCCCTGTGCTTATGTCTTGGTTGTGATATTGAAATGAGTGATAGTTTTCCCTGAAGGTTTTTTTTGTTCTCATTGCTGTGCTTCTTCACAATAAGTAACACCTTTTCTTGGAAATATGGGAACAAATTATAGCTTTTTAGCTCAGGAAAGCAGTTTCCTAACTTTTAGGAGCAATCTTATGTTTGTGAGTAACAAATCCCTACGAGATCATCTGGAACCAGGAGCAAGGAGAGAAAGTTTCTTTTTTTAAACGAGATGGATACCTTAGCATTGTCTCTTAATGGGAGTTCACCCTGTTTTCATTCCTGTTCCCTTAATGATGTGATACTTAATTGCACCTTTATTAATGATTCAACTTGTTAAAGGGAGTTTTTCCTTAAACAGGTGCAAAGTATAATGAGTTATTTCTTTGTTCAGAGGTGTATTTTTTCTCTGAGTCTTTTGCACTTTAACACCATTTAAACTTCCAGGTCCTCAAGAGGAAGGAATCACTTTGCACACCTGACAGCACCTTTGTTTCCTTCAGTGAGAGAATGGTGTCCTTAGGCTGCATTCACAGTGTGCCTCAGGGCTGGACTTGTGGAAAAACTTTTTTGACTGATAATCTCAGAAGCACAGCTACCTGCTCAGAGTATTTCAGATTTTCCTGCTGTGCACTTGGGTAAAACTTGTGCTCTTTTGCTTTGCTTGTTTTTGGGGGCTGATGTTTTGCCGGTGTAATTGCTGAAAGGTATTTTAAAAATCATTATGTGGTGGGAAGTTGCCAGAAGCTGTTTCTGCTGCTTGCATATGTGAGCTTATTCGCTTGCAATTTGCACATCTGTGATAGCTGGCCACTCAAAATTACCCAGCAGAGCTGCTGGGAAGGACTTCTAAAATCCAGGGAAGTCAGTGATCTGTGGGTCATGGATCTGAACTGCTTAATTCTGCTGCAGCAGCAAAATAAATCACAGTTGTCCAGTTTAGAATTAGGTGTCTCTGAACAGCCTGTCTGCAGTTAAAGTGTGATTTTAATGTAGTGGGATCTTCCTATTTTTTAACTCGAGTGTTTTTCTCCCTTCTCAAATTTAGAGCGCTGTGGTTGCTCAGTAGCTCTTGAGTGTTCAAATAGTTACAAAGATTTTTTTACATCTTTTTGTTGAAAGTTGATTTCATTTCCTTTCTTCCTCTTCAAAACTGTTGAAGCCTCATCCTTGTAGGCATTTCAGGGCCTCTCCTGAGTGCAGGTGTAGCAATAAATCAGCTGGAGGAAGAAGCAGCATTTGCTCCTTTACTGGAGCCCTCCAGCTGTCTGCAAAATGTTCTAATTATGTTCATTCAAGGAAACCTTTCCTGCAGGCTTTATGTACCTGGTAGACCCCAGCACAGAGCTCTGCAGAAGGGCTGAGTTGGATCTGCCCTTGTTCAGTGCTCAGGAATGTTGGATACACCAGGCTCCAGCCATGGATTCATTCTCTCCCACTGCAGCATTGTTCCATGAGGAACGTTTTGCTCTGTATTTCACAATGGTTCAATTTGTCTCATGGAGCTACTGAAAGCACTACAATGGTGATTAGTCCTTGTATTAGAACAATCACATAAAATACCTTTTGAGGCTTTCAATAATACACGGATATAATGACATGGAAGGAGAATTTTCCTCTTCCATACTGCCTAAAGAAAGGGCTTTACAATCTGGGATGGTTGAGCTGACAATGCTTTTGCTCCTCTGGCCTCATGCTGGGCCCACAAAGCAGGAAACTGTTTCCTTTGGATTCCTGAGTACCCTAAGTTGGTCTGGCTCCAGCAAGCTGTACTTTAGCTTTGGTTAGTCCAAACTTTTATAATTTATATAATTTCAGTCTTATCTATTAGTTAAACCACAGTCATTTGACTGTAATTGCTGGAGCTGTGTGAATAATCACATGTTAATATAGTTAATTTAAAACTAAATGTTTTCAAAAGTTCTCAAATGCAAAGTGAATGGAAATGAGAAATCACCCTGAGTTCTCAAGAGAGAAAAGCACTTTATTGAGATGGTCCTGAAACACCTTCACCCTCAGGCCTCTCTAAGATGCATTTTTCCAGTTCTAAATTTGAATAGTTTCCATCCTCTGAAGCTGGGAGCTGGTGTCCACCAGAGATCCTGGATGGGAAAACATCTCTGAAAGCTTTATCAGGTGATGGTGATGTGGGCAGAGACCAGCAGCAGCACTGGCATCCTCCACTTTGGTTATTCCTCTTCTGCTACACGAATGAGTCTCCAGAGCTTTCCTTTGTCATGTCACAAAGCCATGGATCTGCTAAGGCCCCTTCCTTGTGTTTCCAAGCTGATCTGTCTCACATTTTAACCACATCCCTGTCCTGGGGTACAGACCTTCTCCTACACATCCCATCTTCTTATCTAGGGACTGACTGAGCTCCAATAGCTCAGTTTTATTTTTCTGAGCTTTTATTTTTCTTTTTGGTCTCCAAAGAGTAGCAGCACCCATTTTTGGAGGCGTGTTGCTGTTCCAAGCCTGATCTCTGACTCCGGTGAAGCAATGGGGACAGCTGCTGGTCAGCTGCCTGCATGGCAGGGAGACCTTTCCGGGCTTGCAGGGACCGTGACCTTATTCAGATTTCAGAGCTCTCAGCCTGCTCAGGTCTGTTCGGAGCAGGACTCGTGTCTGTCACATGTCCAGCTGCAGGAAGCAGCAAAGCTCCTGAAGAATCCTGGCTTGGAATTCTGGATATATTGCAGGGATTTTCGCTCTGCTGTTTGATTAATGGTAACATCTCTCCTTTGAAACCTGAAGTGGACTGTTATGAATGTGCCAGGCTTTTAAAAATTAACTTTTACAAGGAATTTTCTGGGCTAAACAGGCCTGAAAGGTGCTGCAGTGCAGTGTGGATTGCTGAGCAGTGACAGAGCTGGGGTGTGACACTCCTGCCATCCAAGGTGGCACCGAGCCACAGGGCTGGAATGTCACATCCACTGCACACCAGGGAACAGCCCCAGGAGGTGATGGCAGTGAGGAGCCAAGAGCAGGACTGTGAGGTTTTCACCTTGTATTCTCTAAAAGCATAGCTGTGCTTCAAATGTATTGTCTTTGTTAATCAGTGTATATGCTCTCAAAATAATGCCCCCAACTTCCAGCTAACTGACATAAGTGTAGCCTTTAGGATGGCTACAGTAACCAGAACTCTGAGAATACTCCTAGTTCTGAAAAAAGAATCTCCTTTCCTCTCTGTTGTTCTCTGTGCTTTGGATTTTAACACCTTGCAGTGCTCTGGATCTCCTTGGGCTGTGTGAGTCAGGCCCTGCTGCAGTGGGATTGGAAGTGGTGACATTGTGGCAGCCTTAACCCGATAATTCACTGCTCCATGACCTTCCCAGAAGTGCAGACAGATCACAGCCTCTGTCCAGTGCCTGCTGCCCACAGGAACAGGAGAAAAACCCATCCACAAAGAGCTCCCTTTGCTCGCCTCACACCTGGTGCACAACACAAGGCTCCAGCCCCAGGCTGAGGGGAATTCCTGCTGAGCTCACTGAGCAGCTGAGTCCAGCAAAATGGGATCCAGCATTCCCTTCCTTGGGGCTTTGTGTTTGTGGTTAACTCTTCTCTGCTGCTGGAAACCCCTTCTTTTCATTTAGAAGGAAACTGTGTTATATTTTAATATTAGGAATTCTCTGGGGGAATTCCTTACCTTAGGTGATGTTTTTGAGAGCTCTGTGAACACCTGGCTCTAGGAGCACATTCTGGATTTGGGCACTTGGCTGCTGAGCACAGACTGTATGTAGATTATTTTCATCAATTTCTTAACTAACATCAAGATTTATTTTTTTTTCTTTTCAAAAGTGTGTTTCCCCCCCCTCCTTTAGTATGAAAAATATCCCCGGATACGAGAGTGTCTCAGCATGGGAGAGGGATCCACAGGTACATCTCCTACAGCTGTGCAGTCACTCCTGAATGCAAGTCACCGCAGTGGCCTCTCCGGAGTGACAATTCCCACTAGGTGGCACTTTGAATCCATGGCACGGGCAGAGCCCCGGCTGATGGAGTACCTGGGAGCTGCCACTCGCATTTGTACTTAGTGATTGACCAAGCTAAAAAAGGATCAATGTAGTGCTGCCTGCAGCAAGTTTCACAGCTCCGTTTAATACCAACATTGATTAAATCCCCACCCCCAGCTCCATGTGAAAGAGCATTAGCACAGAAATTATCCCCTCTCCGAAGCCCTGCATACAGCTTTCTCCACTGCCCCACTGATTTCCCACCTCCAAACCACCCCCTCAAACCCTCCAAAAACCCCAAAAAGACTAAACCCCCAAACCCAACAGAAACAAACAAAAAACCTCAAAACCCCCAAACAAAAATAACTCCTCCAACCAAGTAATTGTTTATATCCCTGGAAATTAAACTTCATGCTGTTGTTTAAAAACCCAAATTTTATGGTTTTATTTGAAGTGTCCAGATAAGTGTCAACTCCCCAAGCTCTGTTCTCATTGGTATTCAAGGCTCTCCTCAGAGTGCTGCAGGAATTTGGAGTTTGCACGAATAAAATAGGCCATAAACAAGGACAGAAGTGACTGCTGGAGTAACTGGCAGAGAAATAAATTACATGGGAGTTGCAAGGGGAGAAGTGCATTGGGAGTATTTGGTTCTGTATTGTCTGACATGGGCTCAGGGGGTATCACACAGCTCCTCATAACCAATTCCCTGCTCACTGCTGCTGCTGATGCTTCTCAGCCCAAACCTTTGAGTGTGCAGCTGTTTGAGAGCAGAAATAAAAGATACAGGACAGCAGCTGAGGAAACCTAGAGCCAGGTTTTAGCACAGCTCGAGTTCTGCTATTGCCACATTATTTAATCTTTAATTTTTGGCAATGGATCTTAAGCTGGTCAGGGGTACAGTGGCAAAATCCTGTTCCTCACCATGGTTTATGAACAGAGGAGCTCAAGTCAATGAGAGAGCTGGACTGAGTCTCTTCCAACATCCTGTTAAGGACACAAGTTCATGCTCAGCAGCTGAAATGTGGGTTTGTAAGCAGTAAGCTTGCATATGGCTCTCTGAGTGGTTTCTAGGGTTCAAAAATTACTCAGTAAGCTCAAAAAGAGCCTTTCATCTCTTTCTGTTGGCTGTGCCCTTTTGAGGGAAGCTACTCTAAGTAGTAGGCTTGCAATTGCCATTGTTAAAAATTCATTATGAACCAGATGAGATTATTAAAAATAAATCAAATACTTTGGGTTCACTTGTACTGGTTAGCTGAATGTATTTCTGCAAATCCTGGTATAAAAACTCATGAGTTGGAAACATTCAAGTTTGGTCTTAAAAGCAAAACTTCCAGCATCACCCTGAGAGAAGCTCTGAAGTCTCTTTGTGGGAGTACAGCTCCTTTGTGGCTGTACAGCTTTAAGTGCACAGCACCTGCAATGCTGCAGCAAGAGAGGGCCTCGAAATAGCAATGTGTGGGCATTTAATGTGTTTATTTGGGAAGTGACAATAGCTGTGAGTGCCCCTTCCATGTGCTGGTCTGTCCCTCAGAACCTGAGTGAAGGTACTCAAATCAAACAGATCCAGGGGCAGATTTCCAAAAGGGAGAAGGCAGAGATGCTCCTCTGTTTGCTCCTCTTGCCAGGGTGCTGAGGGGAGGGGCAGTTGTTTTTAGCCCAGAACAAACGGCATGTGCAATTCACTGCTGCAAAATACGATTCTGAGCAAAGAGCTCAGGAGGAGCTGCAGAAAGATGTGATACTTGCATGAGTCACAGGCAATACAATGTTTAAAGAATTTCAATCCTTGGGCTTCAAGCTACATTTTCCAGATGTAGTTTTCCAGGATTGTGCAGGTGTGATTTACTGAAGTTTTCTCTAAATTATCTGAGTTTAAATTCTGATTATTTGGAAGACAGTATGCTTGAATAAATGCATCATTGCATTCGTTTTGCATAACAATCCTTGTTTCCACTTTTACAGCTGTATAATGGTATTTCATACTTTTTACAGTGCCTGATATTCAAGGAGATCAAAGTATTTAGCAGATATTTTCTGTCTTTGTGCTTCTAGCAGTGGGATAAATATTTCTGCTCAAATCTAATCTGTTACACTGGGACTTCTATGGCTGCTCAACTGAGCATGAGATAGTCTGGGGGTAGATGATTATCTGCATAGATATTTCTAGGAAGTAATTAGAACTCACTTGGCATAATTATGTGGAGTTTGGACATTCTGAGAATAAAGAGTCGTGATGAAAAACGTTTATTTGAACGTTTGTTGAGCGTAGGATCCCACATTTAATGAAATATGTTATTAGAAGCTCCAGTTCATAGAATTCTCTAATAATGTTGGTTGTTTCAATGGCAGCAGTTCTCTGTGTGGATCTTTGCTGGGTGGCCATCCCTTCCCAATGTCCTGTCATGTCCCCTTCCCTTGCAGTTCCTGAATGGGACTGTGGGTGTACATGGAAAAAGAACCATTTATGTAATTCTAATTATTTCTGTACTATTTATTTCTCTAGGATTGCTCTGATTGTAACTCCCAAGTGTTTTTTCCTGCCATATTTCCTTTTCTTGACTAGAACTATTTCTTTATTTCTCTTAAGGCACCGGAAGGAATCCTTGAGGTCCCAGGCTCAGTATGTTCTTTTTTTTTCTCAAAGCCTTCCAACAGGATATCCCATTTTCAAAATAAATACAGCATTTTGTTTTTGGAAAACAGGAAGGGCAGGCCATGGAATAGATGGCAATAAAGATTGTTGCTGAGGTCCAAACTTGGAACTCAGATTTTAGCAGAAGGTGTACAGATCATGAACAGGAATCTTCCCTTTAAAAGGCTTCTAAGGAAAAGAAATTACAGCAGGAAATGCTAGATGGAATTTTCAGTCTTTCCTCTAAAGAGATGTCTTATCCACAAACAAAGGCACTTGAAATAGGGACTGGCTTGTAAACATGAAGAGAATTCACTTGTAAAGTAGGTTTAGATATTGTCTGCTGCTCAGTGCGTGAATAAAAGCTAAAAAAAGTTTTTATTGCACAGTAAGCAGCCAGTGCATCTTATTCCTGTGGTCATGGTGAGGAGGTTTGGTTTTGTTCTTTTGTGTTCCTTTTTTCTTTCTCCTGCTAAAGTCACAGTGCAAAAATTTAATGAGCCATCTGCTGAATCACAGTTTTACTCTGTAAATCAACAGGGGGAAATAGCAGCCTCTTCCTTAGCAGAGCTATTCCTTAAATATGTTCAAAGTGGGATCTTTTCTACCAAAGTGCTATCACTTTTCATAATACAGCAACGATTTTAACATTTGAAGCAATTGGAAATCTCAGCCGAGGTTTAGCTCTTGTTTGGTTGTTGGGAGTCACAGGATAGTGGATGTGGTGTTACAGGGACAGATTGTCCAGGTTTGTATTAAACCACAGAAATTCCTTCATGGTCAAATATTTCCAGGCTCATCAAATCAGAGGCAAAACATCACATTTGATATATTAGCTGCTTTTCCATTAGCACATTTATGTTGTACTCATGTCACACCTGCAGCCTGAGATGAAAACATCCTTCTCGTGCAGGCTGCACACAGATACATCTCAGCACAGCTCCATGGATCTCACTGAATCACACATTTGGGGGTTTCTTGCCTTGCTTCTCAGGAGTTTATGATGAGGATATTGCCACTTGCCTCTCACTGGGTTATGGTTTGTAATTGCAAACCTCATCTCCTAAACAAATCTCACATGTAGAAATTTTTCAAAAGGTTGCTGCAACACAGATTTTCTCCTCTCTCATCCAAAAAAGTTTCATTTAGTAAAATCCTGGCTTAAATATTACAAAAATTTCCCCACAAAACCAAACAAACAGACTGGTATAGAAATACCTCTGTAAGCCTGACTGAGCTTGTGATGATTACCCCTTTTTTGTTCTCTTGGGGGTTTTTGTTACTTTTAGATCCAAGTTGTTAAAATAAAAACTTGGGTTTGCTTGCTGGACAGAGCACAACACAAATCCAGTATGGTGAGATCTTCCTTGTTCCAGAAATTGTTGGGAAGGGAGCAGTAAAGGAGCTCTGAGAGGTTCAGCTAGCCCTGAGAAAGACCAGTGAAGAGCTGCAGCTTCTCCTTGTGGCTCAGTGGCATGAATATTCCTGAATATATTTCTAATATTGCTGCTGGAAACAAGAAGAGAGCTGCACCCTTCTCCTATTTGTGGCTGCTGGGTTGTGAGCATCAGCCACAGGGGATGAAATTGGGTTTCAAGGCATGTCCCAGTGATATTTCAGAGCCACATATGCATCTGACTTTGCCTCATGAATTAGCCACAACAAAAAGTGCTCCAGCTGGTGATCAGTGCTGCTTCCTCAGCAAATGATCCTGTTGCTATGAGACAACAGGGACTCTGGGCTGGCTGCAGTGGCTGGTTTGATCCAAACCCCATCCAGAAGGTTGCTCTTGCCAGATGATGCAGCCTCAGTGATTTCGGTATTTACAGGACCTGCTGGAGTCTTGTTAATAAAATATTTCTTCTATGGGGATGTCACCAGAAATAGAAAGAACCACATTTGTGATGTAGATTTCCAAAGAAAAATGGGAAATGAAGGGTTGGCTTTAAACTGAGATTCCAGGTGGGAGAGGATCCCTGAAGCTTTGCATGTCCTGCAGGCCTCAGGGGTCAGGGAAGAGACTGAGGCACAAAGAGCTGCAGGTCTGCTTGGAGACCTGGTGAAACATCAGAAAGAGAGGCTTACTTTGTAAATGATTCTGTAAAATGTCAATAGGAGAATGTAAAGCAGAGGAGGGGGTTAGACCAGAGGATTCTGTAAGGGGGGTGGGATTTTTGAACCCCATGTACTCTGTGAATCTGTGGTTAACACCAAATGCTTTGAAGGTAATTATAAAACCAGCAGTGAAGCCATGACGTGTTTAAATAAGGAAGTCAAGAATGAGCTGTGGGTTTGTTAGTGTCAGGAGAACAGAGTATTTCTTCCTGCTATTTCCAGGTCCATCAATTGAAGGTTTAAACAAACACTGTTTTGCAATAAGGACTTTGAACTTGTAAAGTGAATTTTAGAACTGTTACATCTTTGTTTGAGAATAATCAGCCTGAGCTGCTTCATGCACTTCTTTGGCCATGATTTTGGCTGCTGAAATCCTAAATAATGTTGTGTCTAAGTGCGAAGAGAAAGGTATTCTGCACAACCAGGTACTGGCTGGTTTCTTTGTCAAATCAAGGTACTGCATAGCTTTGAAACACAGCTGGGGTGCACAGCTCTGGAAATGGCTTCCCTGAGTTTCTCTGTTTAGAGGCAGTTTGGAATTCAACTTCAGAAAAGATTGACAGGTCTCTGACAAGGAGAGCTCCTTCAAAAGGTGAGTGTTGTCCTCTCTGGGGTACTACACCCAAACTCACCTGCACTGTGCAACTCCTCAGAAACACATTGAGAGGGCAAGAACTATTTCAATATATTCCTTTCTAATTTCAGCTGACACTAATGCTGCTTTAGGCAATAGGAGAGAGAAAATGAAACATTTGCAGACTGCTTTTTTCTTATTCTTCCACGCTGTCTTTTTTTCCCCTCACAGGGATGGTGTAAATATTAGCAAATTAAAAAAACACATTATTGTGAACTGATCCTCATTTCACAATAATTAGCAAACTCTAATGGCCTTTAGGAAAAAGCTTTTCCATCCCATTCTGTTTGATTAGAGGAGCCCAACAGGAGGATGAAGTGAGAACAGAACTGCCTTCCTTGCACATTTGCTGTGTGCAATGTGCTTCCTTGCACATTGCTCCCATCTCATAGAGGAGATGGGAGATATTTTTGCTCCCTTCTGATGATACTGTTGGGAAAGTAGCAGGAGCAGAGTGGCCCTTGCAGGCCTGTTCTTGCATCACAGTATTTAGAAAATAAACTTCTACTTCAGAGCTTGGTAATCCTTAAAAGTTTTGTCAAGATTGCTGGAGTCCACACCAAGTGCTCAAAATAGTTCTGCTGCACTGGCAAAAACCCATTTGCTATTATATTTGCTGTCATGCTGTGTTTGTGTGGGGGGTGGGTTTTTTTGGGTCACTCTCCTCACAATTAGGTAGTTCTGAGAAGTTTGAAGTGTCCGTGTAAGCCTCAGGTTGTTGTTGCAGCGCTGTTGGGTGCAGCTCCAGATCCGTGTGAGGGGAGGGAACAGGCTCATTCCTTGTTGGTGGAGGTGACAAGGACACTGGTACCTGTCCAGGGCACAGGAGGGCTTTGAGCCTTGACATCTGCAAGTGAATAATGAGGGCTGGAGGTCACAGCAGTGCTCAGGAGAACTCAAGTGAAAGAGGAACCAGCAAAGCCCAAGAAATGGGGCTGAGGGCTGATGTTACCTGTAACAAACACTGGCCAAAGCAGTTTCTTAGGCTCTATCTTCACATCATGGAAGAAGCCCTTTAAAAACCATAATGAGACTGCTCCAGGCCCAGTAGGATTTCATCTCAGCTGAGCTGCATGCTCCTCTGAGCTGAGTCAGCTCCATGCACCCCCTCGTGTCCCAGGCTGCTGGGATCGGGGAGGCACTGCTCCCCCTGCTGCAGGCTGCTGTGTGCTCCTGTCTGCTCAGCCAGGAGCCTCCTCTGCTGCTCTGTCCCTGAGGGGTGGATTCCCCACCCTGGGGTGATTCCCCTGCTGAGGAATGCCCTGGAAGAGAGGCAGCAGTGCTGGGCAGGGGCTGCCTTTAGCCCCAGCCTGGAACATTTCACAGCAGAATCCCACAGCAGTGCCAGGAATGGAAAATAAAATTGCTCCAGACACCCAGGCATTGCTGAATCAGATCAGATCCCTCTGCAGGCTCACCTTTGTTGGTTGCCAGGGGGAATTGCCAGAACTGGGCAAGTTTTTGTGCCTCCTTCCCCCATGGTCTCCCAGTCTTGTCCTTAAGGGTCAAGAGAAGCCAGCAGGGATCCTGCTGATCATCACAGAGCCAGAAGTGGCAGCAATACTTTAATACCATGTCACTGTAATCCTCATGGTATCAGATCCCCCTCTGCTAGGAAATAGGGATACCTGGAGCTGTCCTGATGAGTTAATGGATGCAGCAGGTTCTTGTGGCCTGGGACTGCCTGGTCTTTATTTACCAACTGTGTCTCCACAGCCATGTGCACAGGAAGTGTGTTCAGTTTAAAAGGAGAACCTGTGGTGTGATCTTTGACTTGCAGGAGCAGTTTTCAGACACTTGCCTAGAGAGCAAATCCATAAATCCAGCCTATTTTTTATGTCCTGAGGAGATGTTTTCCACTCTTTACAGCAAGTCAGCTTTTCCCATCTTCACATGTCCCTCATGAATTTGGTTTCATTCCCCTTCTTCAAGGAGCAGAAATTTAGAAAGCACAGAGAGGCTAATTGCCTCTTTCAGAATGCCAGGGCTCCAGTTTTGAGTCGCCAGGATCTCCCTGCCTGGTACACAGCTAGCTGGGATCAGTGCTAAGCTGGCTGAGGCTGCTGTGGAAGGAAGGATCAGGTGGTGCTGTTCCTTCTCTTTCTCCTTTCATATGTATGCACTTAGCTGAAGGGGATTGCTATTTTATCAAAACCTAGGGATTTACCTTTGAGCAACTGCCATTGTTATTTCAAAACCATCTTTTCTGTCTAACTGCAGATTGTTCAAGAATATTGTACAAACCATGTTGTGATGGCTCCCTGGCCTGAGCTCAGGAAAGAAGAGTTAATCTGTTATTATCATCATCTTTTGTTCCAAGGACTTGGCAGTTTGGGACATGCAGAAATGAAGAGAACTGATTGTGTGCAGCACTTGCAGGGGAGTCAGATGTCTCATTCTGTACCAAGGGTGTGCAGAAGTGCTCGTGACACCCTCTCACTGACAGACAGCAGGAGACACAGATTGTGTTATAGATTATAGCTTCTAATATTTTATCCAGTGCTCTTGTGTAACTGCAGCTTTTACTACCATGATTTGTGGCTTTGGAGTTGCAAATTTTATGGCTTAAGCTTGCTGTAGAGTGCTGAGAAGCATTTGTAGCTTTTGTTGTATGGAGCAGAGGTTCTGCTAAACATTTACCAGGTAACTTCTGAGGTAATTGGCTACAAAGATTTAAGGGATTTCTCAATTGTGGCATGGTGAGCCCCTCAGCCTTTCCACAGAGGAACCAGCTTCTCTCAGTGCTCAGCCTTTCCACAGAGAGCTTTACCAGATTTGCAGTTGCAGCTCAAACATTTGGCAGCTTCAAGAAGGGTCCCCAGTAATTCATAGGAGTTTTTGATAGTGTTTGTCTGATAAAAGTGGAATTCAAAACTGGGACAAGTTGGGAATTCCTGATTTCAGTGTTTTCTGCCTTAACATGAATTGATCTTTTGATGAGCTATCATAAGCATTTATCTTTTTTTGCATCTAAGAGTGCTCCTCACTGCACAGGCAGATGGTAACTCTCATTCCTCCTGCCAAAGAGCTCACAGTCTAATAGATGGTGGGAGGGAAAAAAGGGAGAGAACATAATTGATTATCACTTCTCACAGAACAGAAGCATCACCTAGGAGCTGGATGGGAAGGACATCACCAGCTTGAGGGGGTCCAGAGAAAGTGGCAGCCCAGGGCAGAGCTCAGGCTTTCAAAGCTTCCAAATCAAATCCTCTTATACCACCAAAGAAAATCAAACAGAAGGCAATTATTTGTTTAAGGTTAAGGATACTCAGCCTTTTCAACAGAAAGTCCAACAGCAGCAGCCTCCCTTCGGAGTGGGATGCACTGCTGGGTCTCTGAACTCCGGAGCTCAGAGAGGGATTTTATTCTGTGAGTGCAGCTTGTTATCCCAGTGCCATGGAAAGTCCTGGCCCAGGCTTTTATTCACCTGTATTCCATCTCCAGAGGGACAGTTATTCCCACATGGTCACTGAGTGCTGTGAGCTCCTTTACACTGTGCTACAAACCTTGGGAAATACTGGTACCACTCCTAGAAATGTTTATTCCTAACCTTCCTTTGGATTAAAAGGTTGTGTTTCCAGAGATTATAATTTCTAAATTTACACAGGATGAGCTGAATGTTCATCTACATGAGAAAGAGTAAGTTTTATTAGCAAGGGAGCAGCTGAATCTTCTTTCTATGTGTGGTCATGAAATACTTCTGGTTTATAAAAAAATCACATTTGGTCTCAGTGCAAACCAAGATTCCTGGTGTTCTGCACAGTCTGGTTCTTTCTGGGGTCTGGGCTGGGTGAACGTGAGCAAACACTGGCCCCAAAATTCTGTCACCAGGAGGAGTCACTGTCTGCACACTGTCCTTGGACTGATGCCTGCCTACACCAGGCTGTGCTGGGGGTCAGGTGAGGGGCAAACAGCACAAAGGACTGTCCCTGAACACTGACTGCAACTACTTAATAAATTTACCTGGAGATGTATAAGCTGAAGGCCTGGCTGGGTATTTTTTAATTCTACTTTTTGAACAACACTGAAATTGAGCTGATCTCTAACCAAGAAACAATGATTAAGCAAAGCCTGCTGCTTATTTTGATGATTTTTTTTTTCTAGAGCAAGATTCTTTCATACTGAAACACCTTCCCACTTTGCATCTGTTATTCTTAGCACCAGTCCTGTTGTTAGAAAAAATAATGTAAAAATAAACACAAGAGTAAAAAAGCCCCTCAACTTTCAGACTTGAAATGATTCAAAATTAATGTTTCAAAAATTTAAAGTATCTAATTAAACTGATAAAAAGTGAAATATAATCCATGAAAATCAAATTTTGATGCAAAATTGTTCTAATCAATTCTGAGTCTGAAGAGATCAAAGAACAGTAATGAAGTGGATGCTCTGTGTTTGCTACCTTTTGGCACAGTGGCCCACCAGAGCTCTGATGCCATTCCCTCAAATCCTCTCGTCTCCCACATCTCCTGGAAGGCTGCCCAGCTCTGCAGGGCCACTGTGCAGTGAGCTCTGTGCAAGCTGCTTTCTCCTCAGCTCAGACCCACTCTGGCTCCCCAGGCTGGAGATCTGCTCACACACAGGATCAGGGAACAGCACCTGCAGGGGTTTTTTCCCATTCAGGCAATTTTCTTGGAGGCAGCAGCGTTTCCCTGGCTGTTTCTGAGGATGCAGAACATCCTCAGTGTGCATCCCCTCAGCTCCACACCTCTCCTGTGAGCTCAGGAATGGGCTCCAGAACAGAATCCACAGGCAGACTCTGTACCCAGTCCTAAATTAAAGCTTGATTAACTCATTAGCAGGATTATGTGCAGGAGGCTGCACTCTGTGAACCAGTGATGTCCTTTTCAATCCCATGTCCCCAGACCATGGAGCATGTGTCACAGTAATTGCCAAGTGCTTACGGAGGGCACAGAAATGCTTGTAAAAATAAACTTGGGCTGGCACACAGATTACATAATGGCAATGTCCATGTCAGGGCCTGTAAGGACCTGTGTCACTCATGCCTCTGCTGCTTCAAAGTCAGATGTCACAGCACAGAGCAGCACTCAGAGAAGCTCTGGGAGACAGGAGGTGGGAACTGCCAGGAGCCTTGTGCCTGAGGAGCTCACCCTGTGTACTTTACACAGTCTGACCAGGCCCAGACTCCCTTTTTGGGGGTTTCCCAGGGGAGTTGTCTTTCTTCTCCCCTGGGTAGCTCTGGAAGTGAGGACCTGACTCCCACAACCACTCACAAAGTTCTTCATTCCAGCCCTGGGAAGGTTCTGAGAGGAGCCAGTGGGGAGGTTCTGGCTGTGCTGCAGCTCCTTCCTGCCACTGGAGCTGACCTGATGTGGCTGCTCAGGGGCTCCCAGGAGGAATTCTGTGCCTGGAGGGACATGGCAGTGGGTGTGTGACACACTGATACCTCATCCTGCAGGGCTGGGCATCCATGGAGGAGCAGAGCACCTGGATTGGTCCCAGCCCTGCAGAGCAGGAGTGCTCACACCTGGATTGGTCCCAGTCCCACAGAGCAGGAATGCCATACCTGGATTGGTCCCAGTCCCACAGAGCAGGAATGCCATACCTGGATTGATCCCAGTTCTGCACAGTGCCAGGGTCACTGCAGCTGGGGACACAGGAGAGCCTCTGGCTGCAGCTGGGACCTGCAGGAGGTGTCATTTTCCTCTGGTTGTTCCTCCAGGATGCAGATGGATGAGCCACAAACTCAGTGCTCCTCTGCCCAGAAGACTGCTCAGTGGGAAAGCTTGGTTCAGACAGCAATGTTTTGATTCCTCTGAAAGGAAAGGAAGGTTTTTAGGAAACAAAAGTAAAGTCTCCAACAAGGATTGAGTCTTCTTGAATCCACAAACTCTCCAGGAATGGCTGCATTTCCTCACACTTTGCAGGCAATCTGTAAATTGTGGTGCAATCTGTACAAGAGGTGCAAACCCACTTGACTCAGCTTCTCAAGATCGAGATTAGGAGAAGCAAATCAGAATACCTGCATTTAAATCAGGTACCTGTGCTGGTACCACTTACACCTGGCTGAGTAACTCAGCTGAGTGGAGAAGTCTGACTAACAAAATCTGTTTTCAGCTGGGGTACATAGAGGTACCCTCATAAAGCATTTATTTGGAGTCATGTTCACAGTGGATCTGTGTGATGTTACTGTGGGTTGTGAATGTCCAGGACAACTGGACTTCAGAAGAAACCCCAATATCTCTGTGGAAGAAACTTCTTTATAGTTCCTTAGTAAAAAATGCCTCAACAAACAACAACAAAAAAATAAAAAAAAAAACAAACACAAAAAACGCCCCTCAAACAAAACAAAATATCACCCCACAAACTACCCAAATAAAAAACACCCAAAAAAAGTAAAATCCACAAAGCCAACTAACTTCTGGGAACATGACAGTACATCAGAGTACATTTTGAGAAGATTAGCTCTATTTTAGCTCGATATTAAGGAAAAGGGAGAAAATAAATTACAGATTTTGAAAATTCCACTGCTTTTCATGATTCAGCTTCTGGCTTGCTTCACTCTGTCAGCACCCATTGGTGAAGGGAGACAGCACAGATTCAAATCACAGATTTTAGACCTTGTGTCTGCAGCTCATGGGCAGCCTGGCACAAGCACACAGTGAGCAGCATTCACTCACTTGTGTTTTGGGTTGAACCCCCTCCAAACAGTGAAGAAATTAAACTGTAGTGGAGAGAGACTTCTGATATTTTTACCTTTTTTTTGGTTCATTGTTTGCTTATTGTTTGACCTGAATGAGTGCTTGTTCAGATGACTCTGGTGTTCCCCTTCATCCTGATCACCCATTCCCAGTATCATTTTGTTCCACATAATCTTCCTTTCACGCTGTTCTCTGCAGAACCTGAGTCATATTCCTTCTGAACTTCTGCTTCCATGGAGTTTGCCAGCTCTAAGCCATCTTGGCCAACACCTTGTGCTTTTTGCAATCTGTAGCTGTGCTGCTGCAGGGCTGAGCAGCATCCTAGATTTGAGACACTGTGTTCCTCCTTTTTCATAGTCCTCATTTCACAGTTTTTCTTGACCATCCAAAAGAGAGCTGCTCTTCATGCACAGCACAGAAAACAGCCACCCACCTGTGCTCAGTGTTTGGTTTTGGCACACGAGGGACCCCAGTGACTGATGGTGACAAGTTCCTGCATTCAGAACACTTGATTTTCTGTCTCCTCTTCAAAGTCTGGCTGTAGAAATTCCAGTCACTAAATTGTCTGGGCATTACAGAGTTCAGAACTCACCCACAGCCTGAACCAGACTTAAACACTGAATTCTGAAGAGGTCCCAGAGAGCCACAACACTGAAAGTCACAACGTTGAGATAACAAGAAGGTATTTTATTGCACTACTTTCAATCAATTTTTAAAGCAAACCCCAAATTTCATCTTTGTTTTTAGCTGAAAACCAGCAGCACTTATGCCTGGAACACTGGGTACCTCTGAGACAGCTGAGATCTGGAGAAGTTTCTCTTACAGGGCCTAACAATTCAGTCAGCTCAGGTCTGTCTCTGCCTGTTTTCCTGAGCTGAATGCACCTGGCAGAGGGACACAATCACAGTGGGAGAAACAGCAGATCCACAGAGGGGAATGCAGGACAAAAATACTGCTGGATGTGTCTGTGCTACCCCACAAAAGCTCTCAGCTGGTTTGTTTGCCAGTGTTTACTTATCCCTATTAAATGAGTTGCTTAAGCTTAGTTGGAACTTGGCCCAGCCAAATGCTGACCCTGCCTGCAAGAAATATTTTTCTCTATCAGCTACGTGAGCTAATTTTGGCCACTAATTTATGCATCTCTATACATAATGATATCTACATAATGTCCTTTGGAGAAACATTTGTTAAGGCTGACAATAGCAACTGCCAGCTATGTTGTAGGTGGAGTTATTTGCAGTGTTTGCCATCCTTTCTAGAGAAAATAAGTTTTGTACTTCTCCAGAGTAAGAGCTGCAGTAGTGACCTTCATTTAGAAATTACAGAGCAAGAACAGGGATACAACAAAGAGCAGAATTCCCAAAGCACTAAATCCCAAGCCATTGGCCCAGCCAGTAAATCCCCTTAAAAGAGCAGAGATTCCAGAGGTTTGGAATAGTGCTTAGTCCTCTCAGTGGAAGAGTAAACATAAACACCAGGCAGTACATTGGATCACTTTATAGGCAAGAGGATTGAGCATTTGCATTATTTTTTATCTGCTTCCTGACTGTGTCTGAGTAAATTCTGTTAAATTCTGACATTTCTCCCTCTTTTCCATCCTCAATTCTCACATTTCATTCAACAACATTGCCTCAGTCAAATTTGTGCCTGCTGGTCTGACTCCCTCCCTCACGTGCCCCCACTTCCCCTTTAATTGCTGGAGAATGCCAACCTCTTTTTCTATATTAAAAAATAGGTTTTTCCTCTTGAGCAGTTGGCAGCCTGGTGCCTGGATGCTGCTTGGGTGCAAACCCACCCATTTTACTGTGCCAGTGCTCAGCCCTGGGTAGTTTGATGCTGGTTTCAGGGGGGAACAGGGTCAGGCAGGACTGCTCTGATTGAAGGAGCTCCAGGAAAACTCTAAATCAAGGGATTTGAACCAAGTGATCCCCACAGTGGGCACTGCAGCAAGCACAGACCTGGCACACCAGCTCAGGAGAGGAGGTTATTGGGAATGAGCATCACCTGCTTGTCACTTCTGTTGCAGTAAGAAATACAGCCCTGGGGTTAGAGGATCACAGCCAGCCTCTCCTGGGCCAGAGCACCTGGCAGAGGTGTGAAGGCCTAACTTCATGACCACTGGCTTATTTTACAGGCTAAACACAATTTGTGCTTTTGACTTAGTTACACTGGCCTGCAACTGCCCTGCTCCAGGGAAATGAGTCCCTGGCCAAACCCTGACCAAAGCTGCCAAAGGCATAGGGCTCCTGGATGAGGGAGGAAGAAATAAGGGGCTGCTGGCTTTTGTAAAGTCCTGTTTCACTGTCCAGCTTGAAATCCTCGAGCATTCCTCTGCTGCTGAATGAGGAATGCAGCTGAGCCCAGAGAACTATTCACAAACACAAAATGAGGGGTGTGGAGGCACAGCTTATCTGCCTCTCAAACACACCGTGGAGGTAAAGTGCATCCCCATGTGTGACAAGTGACGTCAGCTGGAGGTAAATATAGAGCTGCTGCTGCACACAGATGATATCTGCCAGGGTCAGCTGAGCTGCTCTGCCTGATTTTGGCCTCCTGGGTCTCTGGAGGTTGTTGTTAGCAAAAGGCAGCAGTGCTGTAGTGGGTGGAGCAGTTCCCTTCTTGGATGGTCAGCCAGAGGAGCTGTGTCCATCCTGTCCCACCTCCATTTCTGCAGTGTCCATCTTCTCCCACCTGCAGTTCTGCAGTGTCCATCCTCACCCACCTCCAGTTCTGCAGTGTCCATCTTCTCCCACCTGCAGTTCTGCAGTGTCCCTCCTGTCCCACCTCCAGGGCTGCAGTGTCCATCCTGTCCCACCTCCAGGGCTGCAGTGTCCATCCTGTCCCACCTCCAGGGCTGCAGTGTCCATCCTGTCCCACCTCCAGGGCTGCAGTGTCCATCCTGTCCCACCTCCAGGGCTGCAGTGTCCATCCTGTCCCACCTCCAGGGCTGCAGTGTCCATCCTGTCCCACCTCCAGGGCTGCAGTGTCCATCCTGTCCCACCTCCAGGGCTGCAGTGTCCATCCTGTCCCACCTCCAGGGCTGCAGTGTCCATCCTGTCCCACCTCCAGGGCTGCAGTGTCCATCCTGTCCCACCTCCAGGGCTGCAGTGTCCATCCTGTCCCACCTCCAGGGCTGCAGTGTCCATCCTGTCCCACCTCCAGGGCTGCAGTGTCCATCCTGTCCCACCTCCAGGGCTGCAGTGTCCATCCTGTCCCACCTCCAGGGCTGCAGTGTCCATCCTGTCCCACCTCCAGGGCTGCAGTGTCCATCCTGTCCCACCTCCAGGGCTGCAGTGTCCATCCTGTCCCACCTCCAGGGCTGCAGTGTCCATCCTGTCCCACCTCCAGGGCTGCAGTGTCCATCCTGTCCCACCTCCAGGGCTGCAGTGTCCATCCTGTCCCACCTCCAGGGCTGCAGTGTCCATCCTGTCCCACCTCCAGGGCTGCAGTGTCCATCCTGTCCCACCTCCAGGGCTGCAGTGTCCATCCTGTCCCACCTCCAGGGCTGCAGTGTCCATCCTGTCCCACCTCCAGGGCTGCAGTGTCCATCCTGTCCCACCTCCAGGGCTGCAGTGTCCATCCTGTCCCACCTCCAGGGCTGCAGTGTCCATCCTGTCCCACCTCCAGGGCTGCAGTGTCCATCCTGTCCCACCTCCAGGGCTGCAGTGTCCATCCTGTCCCACCTCCAGGGCTGCAGTGTCCATCCTGTCCCACCTCCAGGGCTGCAGTGTCCATCCTGTCCCACCTCCAGGGCTGCAGTGTCCATCCTGTCCCACCTCCAGTTCTGCAGTGTCCATCATGTCCCACCTCATAAGTTTAGGCTGATGCAGTTCATTCCATGGATAAATGTTTAAACCCACATTTTCCCTCACTTGAGGGGGAGTTGTCCCTTTCAGGAGACTGCATTTGGAGCAGTAGGAAGGTTAACACAATTACAGTCACAGAGTTTTTGCATCCCAATAGAAAACAAATATTATTTCCAAGCCTCAAAGTAATTTGTGAATGATGTGAATGTTCAAGCAGCTCTGTCATATCTTTTTGGCAGTGTTATCTACAAAGCCTCTTATTTTCATGGGGCATCCCTTCATCCTGTATTTCAAAACAAACCTTGGAGTATGGAGTAATTAGTGGGGCCAAATTGAAATGATTGAAATCTCTGTTTTGGATGAAATTACCCCTGTGTCCCCTGCTTTAGGGTCTCCTTCAACCTTTCTGTGTCTGCACTTGAGAAGATTGGTTTTCTCCTTGCCTCAGTGTCTGTGAGACTTGGATCCCAAACTCCTGCAGTGGCATTCAGAGGTGATAAAGTCACCCTGGTTTATCAGTTTAGTGATCAGCAGAGCACCCCAGAGAGGTTCTGGAGCCCAGCATGACTCAGTGCACTGCTAAAATCTCTACTACATCAGAGCCTCATCCTCACCATGGAAAATAAATTGCATCTTGGAATGAAGTTCATTCAGGAGCTGGAATCTGGAAGCACCTGGGAATTCTTTTAGTTTGCTTCTGGGAGGGTTGGAGTACCAGCAGCTAGGGAGTGATTCAGTGGCAGCAACAGCTTGTTCCTCAAAGATTTAACTCTGCTTGTGGTGCTTCCAGGGATAAGGAAATTGTTTCTCCTGATTACTTTGAATAAATGTTTGATGAACACACAAATAGCTAATGTAAAAGGAATTTAAATGTGTTATCCAGAAACAACTCCCTTCTCTCTCCCCATTCTTTCTCTGTGGACAGAACCAAGAGCAGAGCCTGTACCCAGCACAGAATCACTGCTTTGCACCTGGCTCAATTTGAGGCAAAAATGATCCAAAGGATGAAGTGGGAGGATGTGAAATCTGCCAGGTCACTTAGAATGTACATCTTTAAAACTGGAGAAGTAATTCAGATCATTAAGAAGAGTAACAGTAAAAAACCTGCAGATAAAGGAGCACATTTGTCTTGGACTAGGGAAGCTGCAGAACTGGCTGAGTTATCTCATTCTCAAAGACCTTGTTGAACTTGGTGCCCGGAACCATTCTGGAATTACAGAGTGACCTATTTTGATTCCACCAGGGGATGAAGGAGCTGCCCTGTCAGTCACCTTTGTGCAGGAGTTGCCCTGATTAAGAGGCTTCACAATGAGAACTCCTGCTAAACTTATGGCACTGCCATGGAGCCGCCTTTTCAGCGAGGGCATCTGCATTTAAATGGGAACTGGGAGAGCTGAAGTGCAGCCCTGGTGCCCAAGGACAAAGCATTAATCACTGGAAACTGCTCTGCCTCTGCAATCCTGCTGCCACACCTGGAATGTTCACCTGGAAGAGACAAGGCATCTTCACCTCTAATCCATAAATCTCAAATACCTTCAGTTCCTCACAGGACACCTTGTCTTTTATCCTCAACATATAAGCTTTAAGCTATCCTTACTTTTGTAACTTTTTAAATGACAGGAGGCCAATTTCAGACAGAAAATCCTCAACAGCTCCACGTTTTAATGAAATTTGTTCAGAGCCACTGTGTGTTTAAGCACAGGCAGTCATTTACTGCTGTCACCAAAAGGCATTGATGGACTCTGAGGGGCTGTGATGGTAGAAGGCATTTCTTATTTTCATGTCTGCTTTGTTGGAAGAATGTAATTACTGTAATATCAGAACAAACTATAGACAAAACACCTTCCAAACACTTCTAAAGTTACTCAGTACTGAAAGATGAAGTGAATAATCTTTCTTTTTTTTTTTTTTTTGCTAGCTAATGATACAATTGGGATTGTCACAGCCAAGTTAGAATTTTTCATGAGCCACCAGGTAGCAAAAAATGTTTTGTGGACTGGTTTGTGTGCATTTGTAAATGCACTTTGCTCTTCACCTGAAGAGTTCAGAAACAAGAATTTTTGTGAACTTATAGAATCTGAAAACTCTGATTACCTGAACTATTTGGAATAAGAGTGTATCAAGGCCTGTGAGAGTGCAGCATGAAGCAATGACAACCCTGACATCCCAATTAGGCAATGGGTTGCAATAAGGCTGGAAAGCAAAATTTCCCCTGTAAGGCAAATTAAAAACAAGATGATTAAAAAAATTTACATTGTATATTGTATTAATATATTAATTATTAATGATGTTGATTATATAATGTGTTATAAACCAGATTATTTTTTAAGAAATAAAGACACAAGTACTGAGAGGTAACAAAGTAATCAGTGCCCACTTAGACTGTGCAGAACAGAATATTTGTGAGTTTGGCATCTGACCTGGCAGGTGTGTTCATGTGCCTTCACCATGGGGGTTCTCTGGACCCAAAGCTGTCAGGGGACAGAAGCTCTGGGACAGCAGTGCCTTTGTCACCCCAAACCCTTTGGCTCCTCCTCAGGGACAGATGATGTGCACTATAATTGCATATTTGGAGATGAAAGGCTGACCAGGGTTTATTTAGCAGCCTGGGTAGCACAATGAACCCAAGTGGCTTTTGTTACCTCTGCTCAGATGTAGCTCCACATCACACTGATAAAAGTTCTCTGAGGTGGATATGGCAGCTTTTCTCAGGGGATTAGGCTCAGCTTGACAAGCACTCTCTGGTTTGTCAGCAGCACAGCTAAATGGCAGAGTCAGGAACATTTCCACCTGGCCAGATTAAAGTTCTTTGACTGCAGAGGGGTGGAGGCAAAGCTGAGCTGGCCCCTGTGCACTCCCCAGGAGCTCAGACAGGTGCCTTTAACAATTCCAGGTTCTCCTAAAGCTTTAAAGGTTCTTTTCCCAATGGTTTGTGGTGCTTTATAGAAATCTTGATTTGAGGAGCTCAGGTCTGGGTCACAAAGGTTCACTCAGTGCTGGAGCAGCTCCTGGTGCTGCTGCCAGGGCAGGGTTTGGGTGGAGCTGCAGTGCTCAGTCCTTCCCCAAATGAAGCCCGGCTCAGCAGCTGTGCCCAAAGGAACAGGATCAAACCGTGGGGATCAGCCTCCCCCAGGGGAGCAGATCCCATCAGCTGTCTGTGACATGTCACACACCGTCAGCTCCAGGGATCTGCATGGAAATGGCTCCAGGAAGGAAAGGGGAAGCCTGCTGCTGGCAGAGAGAGCTCACACAGCTCAGGCTGGGTTTGTCCCTGGGGTCAGGCAGGAGCCCCCACAGACCCCTTTAACATTCCAGCTGGGAGTGGATGGGGCCCCAGCACTGTCCTCTCCAGAGGCAGGAATTTCATTTCCAGCCTCTGAGGCCCATTCCAGCTCAAGATTCCAGACAGGCCATGTTTATCTGAGGGAACTTCAGTCTGTCTGCTCTGCTCAAGGTCTCTTTGAAGTCAGACCACCTTTGAGGAGAAATTTGGAGTTTCACAAAGAATAAACACAAAGAACTCCCATTAGAACAGCTCTACCCGTGGCATGAGTGAATTCCTTTGGGTTATAAAACCATTTAATTTATTATAAAGACCCAAAATACAAAGAGGTATCACACATCCCACCAGTGGAGGACCTATCTGAGCTAGATGATTATGATTGCAGTAAATATTAGAATAATTGCTAAAAGAAAGCCCCAGCTGTTATATAAAGAAAAACATTGACCATTAGCAATATTCTTCAGGCCATTTTACTTTAATTACATTTCATTTTACTCCATAACATTTTGATAAAGTAAATTTGGAGTCTTCTTTATTTTATTTTTTTTTTCAGTACCCCTAGAACTCAATTAACAGCCTTTGTCTTCAAAGGCCTGGACAGAAGAGTTTAGAAACTGAAATAAAAAGCCCATTGTAAAGCACAGAAGGTGCAGTTTCCACCTGAACTCTCCCCCAGCCAGTTTGGCAGTGTCGGACAGAAATTTCATTGCTTTCACTGTGCTTGTGTTACACTGAATTAGTTACAGTCCAGAGGGCACTTTTAAATCGCATCCCCAAACATGAAGATTAAATATTACTCAACAGTTTTCTGCAATTTAGAAGACAATTTTGAAAAAAAATCACCAACCCAAACCAAACAAATTAAAGTCCCCTGTGAATTCAGGGCCTCAGAAATGGATTTGTGCCATTCCATGTGAATTTTTGCATTCAGCCCATTCTGGACCTCACTGTTTACAGTGGTGATGCTGCTCCAAGAGCTTTCTCTTTGACTTCTCATTTCTCTTTGAAGCTACAAGTTTATTTTGAGCCAATGTTTTAAAATTAACTCAATTATTAGATATTGAGGTAGTCCCAGATCACAGTAGCCTGCTTTTCATTAAATATAATCACTGTTTTGAGAGTCTGGCATTTTAGAACACTTCATGACAAAAAAAAGAACCCAAAAAACAAAACCAAAACCAACAAAAAACCCCTCCCAGTCTCTTAAGCATAAAGATCTGAATGAAAAAATTAATTCCTACAAGCTCAAACCTTTCCTGCCTCTCTCCCCCTCCATAACTTCCCCTAGAGGTTAACAAAAGTTGAGGGATGAGGAAGAAAATTTTAAAATATCCAGTCCACAGTGACACAACCACCTGCAATCTTGAAGAAGGACATTTAATCATAGATACAAAGGGACTTTTAAAGCTGCTGACCTGGGTAATAGAACATTCCACCCACTCTGGCTCTGTAGGAGAAAGGCAAAGCAAAGCTGGGAAAACTGAGTTTTCCTGAAGGAAGAGAGCTGGACTTCCTAAATGATTCAACCAAAAAATGGCAAGTAAGGTATTGATAAACCTTTGAATTCATTCCCACTTATTTGCACAACATTTCTAAAAGAAGGAGGCCCAAAGCTCCTTTGGGAATGCAGTGTCCATCCCCGTGTGCCAGTGGGAGCTGAGGCTGCACAGCTGCAGCACCAGGGGTAGAATTTGTAGGGATGAGGAGCAGCAAGGACAGGGCTCGAGCTTGGGCTTCTTCATATCAGGCTAAAATTCTTAATTCTACCTTTAAAAAAAAAATTATTAATATTTAACTTTGACCTTTTCCATTTAGAAATAGTATCTTGAACAGGTCCATGCTGTCAGTGGAGGAGGGTGGATAACCTGTAGGTTTCCTGTCTTTCCCTGGTTTGCCATCCTTTTTTCTGTGCTTGTTTCAAACCTCCCCGTGTGTCAGGAGGGGCTCTCAGCTCCTGCCTTGGAACCCCAGACACCAATCTCCAGTCTGGGTCTCTGGCTCAGGGAGAGGCCACATTGTCACCTCTCATCTCTGCCCAGCAGGGACTGAGGAGGAGGAGCACAGCTTCAAGGGTCCCTAACACTCCTCAGGGAGCCTCCATGGGGTGATGCAAACAGCACAAATTAAATCAAACATGCAAATCTAGCCTGGAATTTGGGCAGCTTTCACTGTGCTGGGTGCTGGACATTCCTGGGTGTCAGAGCCTCTGGAAGCCTCTTCTCAAAGCTGCTCCTGGGCTTTTGACTTGGATTTATTTTTATTTTTATTTTTATTTTTATTTTTATTTTTGTTTTTGTTTTTGTTTTTATTTTTATTATTTTTGATCCATCCATGCTGTGGTTTGCAGAGCTCTGCCTGTGGCATGGCAATAGCCAAGGGAGCTCTCCTGGTTCTGTGTGGCACAATCTGTGTGCAGGGCCAGGGGTCCGGGGCCGCTCTGACTTCCCCAGAGCCACTGCTGGATGTCCCTGTCCTGCATTCCTGCATTCCTGCATCCCTGCATCTCTGCATTCCTGCATTCCTGCATCCCTGCATTCCTGCATCCCATGAACCTGCACCCAGCGTTCCTGCACCCAACCTCCCTGCATCAGTGTTCCTGCATCAGCATTCCTGCACCCAGCGTTCCTGCAGTGCACCCGCACAGCCCTGCAGCATTCCCGCATCCCATCCCATCCCATCCCATCCCGTATCCCATCCCGCATCCCAGCCCGCCGGGCCAGCCCCGGGAGCTCTGCTAAGAGGGGACAGGGACAAAGAGCATTCCTGAGTCAAACCCGTCCCAAGCCTTCCCAACATTCTGTCCCAGGTGTAGAGCATTTAATGAATGCTGCTTTGCTTCAAGTTAATGCACCTTTTTCTCCTCATTGCCCTAAAAATAACAAGTGCTAAGTGTAATTGTTCTGGAAGTAGTACCCAGGCACCTTTGGAGCAGGAGCTGGGGTTTGCCTGGATGCAGTTCCTGCACACAGGGATTGCCCCGGTGCAGGGAACAGCAGAATTTGCTCATTGTGCTGAAAAGAGGGCTCTGGACAGCACTGGGGGTTACATTTGGCAGAGATTTGCTTTGTTCTCTGGAGCTGGAGCTATTGCAGGGCTGCTCCTGAGCTCCCAGGGGCTGGGGACATCACTGGGGTGTCAGGGGACAAAGGCTGTGCTCGTTCCTGCCCCTGCTCATTCCTGCCTGTGCTCATTCCTGCCTCTGCTCATTCCTTCTTCTGCTCATTCCTGCCTGCTCATTCCTGATCCTGCTCATTCCTACCTCTGCTCATTCCTGCCCCTGCTCACTCCTGCCTGCTCATTCCTGCCTGCTCATTCCTGATCCTGCTCATTCCTGCCCCTGCTCATTCCTACCTCTGCTCATTTCTTCTTCTACTCATTCCTGTCCCTGCTCATTCCTGCCTGCTCATTCCTGCCCCTGCTCATTCCTGCCCCTGCTCACTGCTCATTCCTTCTTCTGCTCATTCCTGCCTGCTCATTCCTGATCCTGCTCATTCCTGCCCCTGCTCATCCCTACCTGCTCATTCCTCCCTGCTCATTCCTGCCCCTGCTCATCCCTACCTGGTCATTCCTCCCTGCTCATTCCTGCCTCTCCCCATTCCTGCTGTTTGCCTCTGACTGCACGAGTGCACCTGCCAGGGGTTTTGGGAGCAGAGAGCTTCCCTTTGGCCATGGAACCCCAGGAACTACTTCTGGGACTGAGTCAAAAGTACTCAGTCCCTCCCCCAGGCCTGCCAGTGCTCCTGCTGCAGTGACAGATTTGGGGGTACAGTTTCCCATGTCAGAACTGTCTTCTCACTGAAACAAATCTCTTTAATTGTTTAGATGGATATTCTGAATCTGGGTTTGTTTCTGTAATGATTTATTAGCTAGGTAGGGATAAATAAATTTTTTAAAAAAGAATTACTGGTTCCAGGTCAGCACTTGGTTCAGTAATGACTCCAGTTTTTCTCTTGAGGGGTAACAAAGTGAGTGACAATTCTGACAAACTTTTATTCTGTGAGCAAATACAGAGAGCAAATTTAAATTCAGCTTCTGAAATGAAAGCAAATGGGAGGAAATATCTATTAAAAAGAGTTAATATAAATGCACATTCCGAGTGAATGTTGCCCTTATGGTAATGTTGTTGTTTGCCTTTGTAATCAGGACTATTTTTACATAACCCACCTCGTTTTTTCTTTGCTCTTTGGGTCTTCAAATACTGTTCTCACTGTTTAAATTTGTATGTATGAGACTGTGTATGTGGCTACATCCACAATAACGTAGAATAAAGGCTACAGAGATTTGCCGTGCAGGAGATAAGAAATTTGCATTATTCGTCTGGTGAAGTAAGATGATAAAATAGTCCTAAAGAAGGCAAATTCATTTTATTCCATATGCCTTTGTGCCATTCACCTTGGGGAAAATGAAATAGAACACTCCTGTGATTATAAAAATAGCAGAGAAGTAGGATTACAGCAGTAGAACTTATGCACTGTAATTCAAACCTACCCTTTTCCTTTCTCATCTGATATTTGCAGGGTACAGTCCAGGCAGGCAATAAATACTTGGGATTGTTTATCAGTGAGGTCATCCCTGGAATGGCCAGCTCATGGAATTAGTTCCTAATGAGATTATTAGGCCAGTGTTTATTTTGTGGGCTCTGAACAGCCGACATAAACTTAGACATTGTTATTTTGCTGTCAAGATTGTGGCTGAAGCTCATTTTCTTTTCCAAGACTTTAAATCTAATCTTATCTAGCCCAGCTCCCAGAATTAACAGGACTGTTTGTGTTATAGAAATCTTCATTCTTCACTAGGGAAAAATGAGCTTGAGCAGGTTGCCAGCCAACTGCACGCTTTGTACTGATCAGGTAAATGAAACACACCACAAAAAGCAAGGAGAGAAGTGGGGGTTCTCTTTTTGGATGTGTTTTCATCCAGCCTCGTTGTAAATGTGGTGATTTTAGATGAATAAACTTCCTCCCCCAGTGAGGTGAAGTCAGGGTTATGCAAGAATTCTGCCTTTCAATGGTGTTGATAAAGTGGAGCACAGCAGTGTTTGAACAAATCCCAATATTGAGCAGCTGAGATGAGGAAGTGCTGAAAGATTCTGTCTCCATGTAAAACCACAGGGGAATTTGCAAAGGCAACATTCAGTTACACAAGGAGCAATTTCAATTTTCAGGGCCATTTCTCTTGAATCCATTTGACTCATCTGTGGAATTATTTAAATGCACAAAATCAGAATTGACCGGAGAAGTTGTTTAATGAAGTCAACCACTGTCTGTGATTGTGTTCCAGAGAATAAATATTAGTTATGTTTGATCTTTATCCTCACTAAGACAAGAGTTCTTGATTCCTGAGTTTGACCTTCAATATTGTTGAGAGGAGCCGAGTTCTGCAGGATTCTGCATGAAGCCTTTTCTCAGAGCTAAATTTACTTTGTGCTGCTCCACTGAATTGTGGAAGAGCAAGTGAATGTTGATAATGGCTCTTTTGCATATTCCCTCCCCTGTTCCTGTCTCAAACACCTCCTTCAGGCATGCAACAGAATGTGCTGGTAAAGAACCATCCCTTGGAATGCCCGTGCCAATTTTTGGAGTGTGGTCTCCAATAATTTTGGAGAGTCTCAGAAATATTTCAGTTTCTATCAGCAGCATTCTTGCTGGTCCACAGCACAGGATCCTTCCTGCAGCTTCAGCCAGGATTGATTTGGTCCAGCAGGGATTGATTTGTTTTGCAGAGCATTTCCTCAGCCACGAGCCTTTGAAGGTCTCAGGGCCAGTGCAGGATATGCAGAGATATTTATATGCACAGATATTTACCTACCCAAAAATTCCCTTGATTTTTTTATTCTGTTTCAAGGTGTGGAAGCTCTTTGAACTTGAACTTTTTCTCACTAGAGTTGAGTTACTGGAGAATCAAATTTATCTCCAGGAAAAGCCATGACTTACTTTAGTTCCAGTTTTTCCAGGATCTGCTCTGCTTACTTAGACCTTGGGTATTCAAGGAACAAAGTTAAAGGAACTCCTCAGTGTCATGGGGTGGTCAAGGCATTTATCCAAGGTGGGATTTAATCTCTTCCCAGTTACAGTCAATGTTCATACTGGTACAACATCATATCCTGGTATAAAATGAGCAGCTTGTTCTCCAACGTGTTCTCTCTCTTCCACTTTTTGTTGGTTTTGTAGCATTTTGGGTTCTTCTATCCCTTAAGAATGAACTTGGGAATAATTGTTGCCTTTTAGCATGGATTTTCCTAGAAGCTTTTTTCTTGAAGAAACATTTACTTTAATTGTTGTGAGATTAATAGGCAGGGAAAGGAGATACAATACGAGATAATGTGTTCATATTTATAAAATCTTTAGACAGGCTCCAGTGAGTTCTCTAATTAACCAAAGAAAGACTTTATGAGTGCTGAATAAATTAACATAAAAAATAAAAGCCTTGGTCGATTAGAATGCCTGAAACCAGGCTATGTATTGTTGGTCTTGAAAACAGGGGTCACAAATGGTCAGGAGAACCTAAAATGAGGGTCTGGTGCCCTTTTCTTGTGTGAGCAAATTCGCTGGTGGCTCATACTGATTCACAGTGGTGTAAGAGCAAATCAGGTTGCCACTTCTTACAGACTTAACAGAGGCCATAAAGTCTATTTTGGCTCAGTGAATTTGTTCTTTTCAAAGTCAGAAAAAACCTCAGGACCCACACTTTAATGAAGGCAGTGTGAGCAGTTTTGGAGACTGAATTACCACACAGTGCTGCCTAAAAGAACACTGAACCCCCCATGGGTGCTGTTCACAGCATTCCCTTACCAGGCTGGGTCAGGACAGGTTTGGGTTGGATTTTAGGGAAAGGTTCTTTCCCCAGAGGGTGCTGGCACTGCCCAGGCTCCCCAGGGAATGGGCATGGCCCCGAGGCTGCCAGAACTCCAGGAGAGTTTGGATAATGCTCCCAGGGATGCCCAGGGTGGGATTGTTGAGGGGTCTGGCCAGGGCCAGAGCTGAGCTGGATGATCCTGTGGGTGCCTTCCAACCCAGAATATTCTGTGATACCACAGGACAGAGATTTGTTGATGACATGTATTTAACCCTTCCTCAAAATGCTTTGTATAAAACATGAATCACAGCAATTTCCTTGATAGCTTCTTGTCCCCTGGAAAAGATGAAAACTCAAAAGCCATCAAGAAGCTGATTTGTGGAGCAGCTCTTGGGCACAGTACCTTGCAGTTGTGGTAGTTCCTGCATCAATATTCTTGGGAAGCTGCCAAATTAATTGTCAGCTTCTTGGGAGAATTAACAAAATGGCTGTGATAATGAAATGTCTCCAGAACTGCCTTCTGTACCAGCCTTTGGGTGTGGAAACCAGCAAATCCCTCAGGAGGAAGCTCAGGGTCCCAGGTGTCTTAGACTGGAAATGCAGGATGTTATTGGGGTGTGTGTTCTGTCCCCACCTGCCAGAGCTGGGCAGTTCTCTGCTGTCCATGGCCAGGGAGTGTCCCTGCAGGGCTGATCAAATTCCAGCATCCCATGGGGAGATGCTGTGCCCAGGGCAGGAGCCAAGCATTCCTACCTGGATACAATCTGAGCCTGGAGCAGCACAGCAGCCTCTGCCCCCTGCATTCCCAGAGGAGCAGCTTTCTCCTGCCCTGCATTCCCAGAGCAAGACCAGGCCCATCTCCAGCAGCCCTGGAGCTGCAGAGGAAAACTCCCCCCTTGTGCAGGATCCCTGCTCCAGCAGAAGCACAGCTGGCACTGCAGGAGGGCTGAGCCCCCATGGGATGGGACTGTGCCACCACCCTGACACACAGGGGCTCAGGGCCTGGTCTGACTCTGGCAGTGGGGGGTTTTTTTGTTCTGTTACATTTGTATATTAATTTTTCCTTGTAAAGAACTGTTATTCCTACTCCCATATCTTTGCCTGAGAGCCCCTTAATTTCAAAATTATAATAATTCGTAGGGAGGGGGTTTACATTTTCCATTTCAAGGGAGGCTCCTGCCTTCCTTAGTAGAAACCTGTATTTTCAAAGGGAAATCTTGGAACAGCAGGACTCTGTCTGGATTTGAGTGTCAGCTCTGCCCTTGGAACCAGATGATTTTTAGGGGCCCCTCAGACCCAAACCTGATTGCTTACCTGTATTTTGAGAGCAAATCTGAGCGGTGCCCCAGAGAAACAGTCCTGAGCTGGCACCATGCTCTAGGAATGCCAGAGCAGATGATATTTAAATAGCTTTGTGAGAGATTCCCTGTGCAGATGACATTCTCCCCAGAGCAGCTCTTCTGTTTGTCTGCTTGATTTCTACACGAGGGAAGAAAGAATTGAATCAGAGAAAGAGCCTTAGGGGTGGGATTCATGTCAGGAAAGATGCATTTCCAGCACTCCTGCCTCTGCTCTTTCAGGTGTTCTTCCATGAGCAAATGGTGGCCTCCAGTTTGAAGGAGTCAGCTTCTGAAAAGCTTGTGGGTATCCCTGTGGGAATACAGGGAAAAGGGAGTGCCTGGTGCTGGAGCTCTGCAGTGCTCCTTGAGTGCTCCAGACCAGGGCACTGCCATGGGGCTGGGTTATTCCGGTGGTGCAGACACTTCCCACTGTACACAGGGAAGCACTGATGCTCCTGGGAAAGTTATTTCTTCACTGGCAGCACATGTGGGTGAGAACTTTTAGTTCTGAGTTCACAATGAGGATTTTGAAGCTGCTTGTCACATGGGAACACAGGATTTGCACCTGTCCAAAAGAACTCCTTGTCCCAGCTGCTGCTACATTTAATACCCAGCATTTTCCAGGACCACAGGTTTCAGGAAAAGGTGCAAAAAGTTGCCAATAGGATAAAAATATAATAAGCAACTTCTGGGAAATTTTTCTCATGTTTTCTGACTTTGAATCCCAATGGATTTGTATTTCTCCTCTAATACTGTATTTCTTTGACCCTTTCTACATGTGGACGTTCTAATTACCCAGACAAATGCTCAGCTTTCTTTTGTCTCTTACTGAATTCCTGCAGGTCACCAGCCCTGGCTCATAATTTCATGAGTCACTGCTGAGCATGCACAAATGTTGGGAGTTAGGGCAGCCTGACCCTCAGCTCCAGCACGACAACGTTCCATGGCTCTTTGGAGAGGATATTTCACAGCAGCCATTCCCATCACAGCCCCCATGCAATTGTGCCATTATCTGGAATTATAAATGCATTTACTGGGCAGGAACAGCAACCAGAAATGTGTCTGGACCTCTTATGCCCTGCCAGCTTTCCTCTTCCCAGATTTGCTCCTGGAAAGCTGCAGGTGGAGCTGATGCAGAGTCAGAACCTCTGACAGGATCTGGGAAAAGGAGGGGTTAGCTTGAAATTACTCTTCAAACATGATCAAACTGTTCTGGAAGACTGTTCTGGTAAAAGTATTAACCTGCATTAGCATTAATGATATTGTTAATGAGGGGACAGCAAGAAGCTTATAACACTATCTCTACCATAGAGTCCTACAGATAAGAGGATGTAAACCTTGCTGAATGACCACTTATCCTCTTCCATAATTCATAGATTCCACTAGAAACCTCTCACTTCATTTCCAAACACTTGAAACACTGCTCCAGAGATGCTCCTGGTCATTTAGGGACATGGAGTTATTTTAGACACGTTTGAATCCTGTGCCCTGGTCAAAGGACTGCCTGACCTCAGACTGTTTCATTTATCTTTGGTTTGTTTATGGCAACCAATTCCCAAAGGCAAAGCCATTGTTTGGAGTGTTTTGCTGAGTAAGACCAGAGCCACGGAACCAAGCTGATAAATAGAAGCAGCTGTATATATTTAGTATATTCCTATAAGCTCCCAGTGCAATGGATTCACCTGCTGAGCAGCAGCTGAGAGAGTTTCCAGGCTGTGACCCTGGAGGGATGAGCAGTGTGTGCCCTGAGGGTGACAGTGAATTGGGTATTGCCCTTCAAGAGCAGTTGCAATTAAGTCTTTGAAAACAATCTATTTTTCCAGTGCTCTTCAGACTGGAGCATTCTTCTCTGCAAAATTCCTTACAGAAAACTGGGTATTTTTCTGTGCTCTGGAATGCAGCCTGTGCTGGAGAGCAGTGTGGTTTGAATTACTGAGTGGCACTTGGAGGAGAGCAGGTGAACAACATGGTTTTAACTCAAAATGCAGGAGGAGGAAAGGCAAAATTATCCCTTAGGATTTAATCTTGCAAGAGGCAGAAGAAAATTATTAGAAGTCAGCCAAGATTTATTTGCTTGTTTGTGACCTTCAAGGCCAGGAGGGATCTTTAGATCATGGGGAGTGTCTTGGTGTGTGACAGAGCTTGGGATGTGCCAGGTGGAGTTCCTTGGCCAAGCCTGGCTGCAAACAGGGAACATCCAGGCCCAGATGAGTTGGGATGTGTGGGTGGGTGTCTTGGTTTGAAAATACAGGTGTCTCAGAGATAAAGAAACTGCCCCATGGACAGAGAGAACTGCCCAGCTCTGGCAGATGAATCCACAGCCCAGGCACATCTGGTGACCCAGCTGGGGGGGAAGGAGCAAAGCCATCCCTGGGGCAGGGCTGGTGGCTGCCATTCCCCAGGGGAACATTTGCTGTGTGCAGCTGGGTCCCAGCTCTCCTGCTGTCCCCTGAGCAGTTTCTGGGATCACTCTGCCATTCCTTGGGAATCCTGGGAAAAGCCAGTGCCACCAGGGTGTGGAATGCTTGGGGGGCTTCTTAATCCCCTCCTGCACTGGGATGGGAGTGGAGCTTGGAGTGCTGTTGGGATTTAGCTGAGACCTCATTTTACTCTACATTTTATGAGCTTATAACTTTAACAAATCTGTAGGAGCCATTTACTCTCAGAAAGACAAAACTCCCTTTTGTAGAATTAATATTTCAAAATACTCCCCTTTTCTGGGCCCCTTTGCTACCTTTTTATAGCTCATAAAGAATAATTTGGTTTTCCTGCTTTGTTTCTGTTGTAGTTTATGAACCTGCCAGCTAATAAAATTCCAGGAAAATCTAATTCCTTTGAAAAGTTCAATTCAATTTTTTTAAATAGGAATTTTATTTGAACACCCTTGTTTTAACATAGCTGCCAGCCACATGAGCAGTTTTAGGATTTGTTGGAGAACACATTTAATTTCCCATTCCAAAGATGTCCTGGATTTTAATAATTTCCAAGGGCAGGACTGGATACTGAAATGACAAACTGCTGTTGCCTGCACAAAAGCCTCCAGGCACCCTCACAAAAGCAGACTGCAAGCAAGGACATTGTGGGAGTGAAGGAAAAGATTGGAATTCCCTTGCACCCATCCCTTCCTTGCTAAGTGGACATGAGGATCTGAGCTCATGAATTGAAGGGATTTTATCTGTGCACAAAAACTGGTGTAAAATCCAGGAGTCCCCTGACTCATCTCAACAGTGCTGGCATTTTGGGGATCCTGAGGAATCCCTGCCTGCCATTCCTGGGGTGTTCTGTTGCTGGCTTGTCCTCAGAGGGAGGATGGGACAGCCCAAGGCTGCTGGCTCAGGAGCAAAGCCAGGGCTCTGTGTGCCCTGCTGGACAGATTATTGCAGATATTCCTGCCCTCTCTCTCCCCAGTCCAACTCAGGCCCTGGCAGGTGCTTTTGCCAAAGTTTGTCAGAGGATGCTCAGCCACACAGTTCAGAAAAGTATTTTTGGTTTGGTATTTTGGTGCTGTGGGTGCCATCCTGACACACGTGGCAGAGGAATGCACATTTCAGCAGAAATGATCACATAATTAGCAAAATTAACAAAATAATGCAAGCCTCCAGTTCCTCCTGTTTCCAAAATCAATATTTTTAAGATACTTGGCACTTTTAGAGTAGTATAATTAGGGTTTTGTTCAGTCTTTTGCTCTCATCCAGTTTTACTTTCAGTTTCTGCTACACACCCCTCAGTTCTCAGGGCTCCCAGCCTTTCACTGTAATTTCTCAGCTGTTTAATGAATGGGCCCATCTCTTGTGGGGCAGGGTTTGAGTCTGTCCTGGCACAGTTCAGCTGCAGGGTGACAAAGGGACTCTCTCCCTTTAGCTGTGCATTCAAGGGGCTGGGGTGAAACCTTACACTTTTCCCTAAATAAGTCACTTATCCAGTTCTCTAGATGGGTTTTCAAGCCTGTAAACTTGAAGATTTGAATGTCTTCTTCTGGAAAAATCCAGCACATTCTTATTTGCCTTCTGCAAATCTTCCTGAAAGGAGTTTTCCTCTGCAGACATCACTTAACACAGACCAAACCTTTCCTCACAGACTCTTTCATCTAAAGAACTACTAAAGTTTGAGCAATTTCATAAATCTATGCCCATAGCCCATAACTTTTCCAGGAAAGATCTATGGTAATGTCTCTGTCCTGTGAAGATGAGTGCCTCACCTTACAAGCAGTGCCTGCTCTCAATTGATCAAAGTTGGTATTTTACTGATTTTTAAGTTTCTACACATTTCCTCAGCCCTGTAAGACACATGAAGCAATGATGATCCATTGAAATGATTTTGCAAATGTATACACATTCCTATCTGTGTGGCACACAAAAATATTGAAATATGAAGTGTCATTATAACATTTCCAGTCGTTCTGTGAGCAAATTATGTTCACCAGCAAATGTAAATATTGAAGCTGTGTTAAAGTTTCATCGAGTCTCTTTGCAATCCCTTTCATCCCTCATTAAAATGAAGTTCTAGCAAGCATTCTTTGCAGGCATATGTGACAAACTTCTGGGAAGTGGTTTTCTTTCAGTTTCACCCTAGAAATGTTTCATATGATGCTTCCTGTCACTTTTGAGGACGTAGATGTTAAAATAAAAGTACAATACTAGTTCTCCCTTTTATTTCGCTGCAGTATAGAATAATTTGGGGAAAAAACCAACTTTCCTTTATAGCAAAAATTCAAGTTTGGAGCTTTTACTTTCTATCAATAGGAGCTTGTTTTGCCAACTTGATTCCAATTGTCTCCTTGCAGGGTAATTTTCCTAATTTCCTCCTGGTATGACTTCACAATCACATTTGGTAATGGGGAAGAATTAACCAGCTGCAAAAGTTCTGGAATCTGGATTTGTACCTGTTCCAAAGTCCACCTGTGCCTGTCCTGGCTCTAGACCTGCCCTGATCTCCTGAAGTTTTCTGTGTCTGTTTTTTTTAGGAGAGAATCTTCTGCTATGAATAATAACCAGAGATGTTCCTGCTCCCTCCAGAGCAGCAGCAAAGACTGACCCACCCCAAAAGGAGGAACTGGGAATGGGGAGGGGGCTCTGAAATGTGGGAATGTAAACCCCACCAATGCAGCCTGTGCAGTGTTTCTTCCCAGATTTCAAGCTTACGTTGAAGAGTCTTCAAAAACAAAAGCAGGGTCATGAATCCATTTTGGGATTTATGCTGTGCTTTATTGGGATTTTTCATATTTAATGAGGTAACTCGTGCTGTGCTCACAGGCAGCCTTTGTCTGCCTTTGGAGAAGGTGGAATGTGCTTCCCTACATTGTTGTTTGGTTTGAATTTCCTAAATTTCCTAGCTCCCAAATGCTGTGGGGAACTAAAATAATGAAAATCTAGAACGCCAGGCTGGGTTCTGATGGTCTGCTTTGGTTTGCTGCTGTTGTGGGAGCTGTTTCTGGGTTTCCCTCCAGGTGATGACCCCTCTTCTGCAGCATGGAGGCAGGAAAGGAGGGAATTTTCTGCAGGACAAATTGTGCCCTGACTCTGAGGGAACTGAGTGCTGTGACTGTGCATTAATCCAGATACCAGTGCAGCTCTGCCTGCTGGTGCTCAGGGGGCTGAACTAAATCCTGGGTGTGACAAGACTTATCAATGTCACAGCACCCAGGTCCTGCTGCCCCTGCAGGGATTTCCCAGCTCCCAAGAGTTCTTACTTCCCCTTTTCAGGTCTTTCCCAGTGTATCAGGCAGCATGGACTGGTATTTACTCACAAATTACTCAGTGAGTAGTTGGTGTTTTAGCCCACTAAAATATTCCTCTTTACTGAATGGGGTTAAACCAGGAAAACAGAAGGGTGTTTGTCTTACTGAAATAAAAAAGTCCCTGGCACCTGTGTACTAAATGAACTCTTAATAAATACATTATTGTTAATTGTGCCACACTTGGGATAATGTTAGGACGAGGGAATTACTGACCATGATTTAGGGCAACATTACATTCCATTTTTTATTTAGAGAGCTGTGATCTGCTGAAGTCTGGAGAAAATTTCTGCCTGTATTTTGAATAGGTAAAATTTGTTCTTGAGTACATCTGCAGTCTGCTTTTCTCTTTGCCAGCTGGGAATTTTCTTCCTTCCCATGGCTGGGATGAATGTTGGCTCCCAGAGATGCAGAGCTGTGGGGTCAGTACTCCTCTGTGGCTCTTTGAGGAGGTTTGGTTTGATGCAGGACCTGGCCCCAGTAAGAATCAGGTCTGTGCTCCCAGAGCACCATGGCCATCTCCAGAAGATCACCTGAAGAGCAGCACCTCAAGAGCAGCACCTGAAGAGCAGCACCTGAAGAGCAGCACCTATGCTCTCCTCAGTTCCTGCCTTTTCCTTCCTGGCAGGAATAATGATCCAAATGCCAGGAGGAAGACAACCTCACTTTCCTTTGCAATCTGTTGGCACTTCCCATTTATTACAACATCCTGAAGGCATCTGGGATCTCACAGATCCAAAGATTAACATCAAGGCCAAAGAGTGTTTCGTCAGCACAGAGGAAAGTCTCATTCAGCAGAGGAGGATGCTGAGTCAATGGGTCTCAGTGTCTGAGCTGGCCGTGAGTCATCCTGACAGCAGAAGGAATTGCTGCTGTCACCCCCAGAGCAGTTTGGGCTCACAAACAATCCATCACCAGACCAGGAGTCCTTTGTGACAGCCAGGTGTGGATCCAGCTCTTCCAGTGCTTGGGGAGACGAGGCTTTGGCTCCCCTCCACCCTCCTGTCCTTCCTCACGGAGCTCTGAGCTCCTGCTGCACTTCCAGCTGGACCTTGTGGTGCTTCTTCCAGAGGCTGTGGGGAAAGGGAGGAATGAATCCTGTCCATCCCAGGTGCTTCAGCATCACGATTAAGGATCCCATCAGCTGAGTCCCCCACCCTGCTGCTCCTCATGCCCTTCCACCTGCTCTCCTTGCCTTACCCCGCCTGTCTCCGTGCTCTTCCCCCTGCTAAGATGGCTTGTGACATTCTAGCTTGGGGCATAAACAGTGCAGGGCTGGCTCTGAAAAATATACATGAATAAAAGGTCAAAACTCTCCCAGAAAATAATAAAGTTC
This sequence comes from Passer montanus, assembly GCF_014805655.1. Lineage (NCBI taxonomy): Eukaryota > Metazoa > Chordata > Aves > Passeriformes > Passeridae > Passer > Passer montanus. The sequence goes on from NW_024372813.1 coordinate 1,985,659, forward strand.
TTGGTTGCTTGTTGGGGTTTTTTTCCTGTTGTTTTGTTTTGGTTTTTTTTTAATGCATAGTTATGAAAAACAACTTAACCTTTGGGATTTTGAGGAATTCACTGTGACAATGGTCCAGTTTAAAAATAACAACTGCTGCTCCAAGATGAGTGTCCAGAGATGCCAGGTTTGCTCTGTTGGCCCTGAGGATCACTGAGTGTGTAGTTCTAGCTTTAAAAATCCTGCTAATATTGCTCCTCCTGGAAGGGCAGAAGACACAGCCCTACATGTGGGAGTTCCAGGAACGAGAACTGGAAAACAAGGGCTTCATTATGCTCCTGCTCCCTTTGATCCTGCCTGCTGTCAGGCTTGAATTTTTCTTCAACAATGTTACAGGGGAAGAAAGAAAGAAAGACAAGAGGGAAAAGCCAGAAATTACAAAGTTCTCCCTGTAACAACTATGAGCAGAAAAAGCCGTGGTAAGAGGAGGAACACTCATCATGTCTGACTCAGACAAGGATCAGTGCATTATTGACAAGTGCTTGGGCCTCTTTCCCCCACATGACATCAGAGAGAAAAGTTCCTGCTTTATCTGCAAAGGAGAAGACTCAGGTTTTTAAAAACTTTTAATAATGATTTCAGGAATTTGACTGGATTTTGGAGACTTGACTTTCCAGAGGATCCATAGCATTATGAATCTTTTCCCTGAAGGAGATCTGGGGAAGGGGACAGCTCACAATTAATAGGGTGGACATGAGCAGCTACTGTCTGATGTCACTATTTAGGTGTGATAAATGCATCAGTTCTGTCACGAGAGAACACTGAGTGCTGTTTGTGACTGACAGGTGAAGCAGAGGAGCAGCAGGAAAAAGCAAAAGGCACGACAATTATCTGTGAAGCTGGGAGGTAAAATTGCCTGGGAGTTTTCTTAGAGAAGCCAATTTAGGCTTGCCTTTACACAAGAATGTCATTTGTTTTGTTTCACTTTGCTATGTGAGATCAGTGTTGCCACACCTTTTGTTTGGATACAGACAAAAAAGTCATTAATTATTAGCAGACTCCACTTTCCAGGATTCCAAAGCTCTGCTGAGGCTCCAGGTGAGTCACCAGCCCCATCCCCACTGTTTGGAAAGGCCAGGCCTACGTGGCTTGGGGTTATCCTGGTGATTTACTGCCTGCTAGGATGAAACAATGACTCAGACTTGGCTGTTGGAATATTCAGGATGGAAGGGACTTCACAAGGTCCAAACTCGACCCTCCTGCTCAGAGCAGAGTCAGTCAGCCCCAAAATGTGTCACAGAGAGGGTTTAGTCCTTCTCAAGTGCAGGATTTGTCCTCAGTGAATGTCATAAGGCTCCTGATGTCACTCTTAATGTTTGAAAGAGTATTTTTTGCCTTTGTTTGGATGGGTCAGATGACTCTGAGTGACATCACCAAACTGACTACACCACCTGTGGAGTTGCAGTTTGCCCTAAAATGTGCAAGAGATGGACTTAATCCTGTAGCATCCATACCATAGATTTAGCCAAGAGCACCCTGGGGGTATCTGTTCCTACCCTTCCCTACACTGGGTTATAAGGATCACTCATTTTTCACAGAGTGCTGCAGGTTCTCATTTCAACCAAAGCTCCTTCCATGTGCTCACGGGCCTGGGGATGTCTGACAGGATAACTCCATCTATTAATCTCCTCTGTGCTCAGCTCACACTCTGAAGAAAAATCTCTGGCCCCAGAAGGTGAACAGCTTAAAGCTCTGAGGAAATATTTCTTCTTTACTGGGTGCTATTTCTGCTCCGTGAGGAAGAGGCTGGAATCAGCCCCAGGGGTTCTGTGTGGATCCCATCCTCAGGGTAAGCATCAGGAGGGACGCACAGCAAGAACATGGGAGGCTCTCCTGATTTATGTCATTTTCCTGACATTTGGTATTACAACAGCCTCAGTCCTGCTCCTGGGAGCCACAGCTCACTCTCTGAAGGGCTCCCTGAGGAAATCTGGACCAGGAGTATTTAGAAGCCACGTTACTCTGCCTTGTGGCTGGTGCACATGAGGAGTAAAGTCCTCCCTGCCTGCAGAGGAGCAGGCAGGTCTCACTCGGTGCCTGATGGAGGCAGGTGGAGCGAGCTGCCACAGCTGGGATTTCCTGGGATTCAGCTCTGATTCCTGAGCCCCTGGAGGAGTTTAGACAGAGCAGTTTCTCCTCTCAGAGTTTTAATGAGTCTCATCAGGCTGTAGGAACAGCTGCCACTCATCACTGATTGTGCTGATAGAAGAACAATTACTTTATGGTCCTTGCAGGGCTTCTTCCACCCTCCACACAGAGCCAGCTCATCCCAGTGCAGCCAGCAGTGGACATGCTCTGTGCCACCACAAACTGGCCATGGAGTGTGTGCTGGGAGCCTCTGGAAGGCTCTGACACAACATTATCATCCACTGCTCATGGCCTCGGTGTATCCAAAGCACTGAAAATGAACAGCATTTTCTACTCTTTCTAAACCTTTGCACTTTATAAACCCTCTCAAGTTAAGTCTGATTATGGGAGGAAGGAAAAAGGACTTGACTGGAAATCAGCTGGATTCTCTTCTCAGCTTTCTAATGTCACCACCACCAAATCTCTGTATCTTAATCCTAAATCTTTCTCTTGCTAGTCCTTATTTTCTCCTGGGATTCTTATCACCCAAAGCCACCAAGCTTCAATACTTTAGGCAGAGATTTTCTGACCTCTCTATGTGCTTCTGCTGTAAAATCAAAAATCTTTTCCATCCCATCCAGCAAAAGTAAGGGATGGAGAAGTTACATCCCCTGGCTGAGACCCAAGAGCAAAGCTTCCATTTCTGCATTCCCAACGTTGTCCTTTTCCCCCAAATTCCTTTCTGAGCCTTGCTGTAGCAAGGTCCCTTCCACAAGTGTAACTCAAGCTGGGTGTGATTAATAATTCACATTTGGTGCTAAAAGCAAATCAGAGTTAATTTTGTATATTTTGCTTCCCCTCGTTAGCGCGGAGCCGGCGCTGACTCACGCCTTACGTAAGGAGCTGAAACATCCTCCAGTTTACACAGAAGAATGTTCCTGCTCATTATGGGGATGAAAGGAGATTGCTGCATTTCAAATGACATGTATAATTTAGACACTTATTTCTAGGAGTGTTTGGAACAGGGAATGAAGAGAAACTAAAATGTTTGAAGTGACTTGAGTGCTTCATAGTTTTTAATGTGACTGGCAAAATACACAGCCCGATAACTTTTAAGGCTGCTAATGGAAGAATGGCTCTGAAACTCCAACACACTTCTTTTTTTTTGTTGTTTCCTAATACCAGTATTTATTTTAAGACGTGTAGAAACTGGCATTTGTCACTATGTAAAAAAAAAAATAAAAAAAATCTCTTTTTTCTTCTGCTGGGAGTTACCCGCTGTGCCACCAAAGTGGAAAGAGGAATGGGAATGGTATTCCAGAAAAACCAACTGGGAGATTTTCTCCCTTGGCATTCTGAATTTAAACCTTCACTACAAATGGAGAGCATGGAATAATCTGTATTTCAACAGTGCAGAGTTTATTCAAAAGAGAATTCAGTAACATATTGGGAAGCATTTATTTAATGGTGTTCTTTTTAGAATATTATGGCAAGCCAAATCCAACACAACCTCTGGAATTTTGGGGCTGAACAAGCCCCAGATGCCCCCATGTTCTGCAGGTTATCTTCACAGACTTCTGCTCTGACAGGCTTTGGTGAGCAAGGGCTGTCCTTAGCAGGCAGAATCGTGATCCTCTCTTCTCTCTCAGCCCCATTTATTGAGATGTCTTAGAAGTAATCAGACACAATGTCTGTGTTCCAGAGGCTGCTCTTGGCAGAGGCTGGTTTGGTGCATTTCTCCAGCAAATAGCCCATTTTTTCAGAGGTCTGTGAATCTTTAAAGCAAACACAGTGGGCAGTTCCCTCTGAGCAGTGTGGCAGCCTCTGTCCTAACTTTGGAACCCCCTGCAGAAATTTGGATGAGATCTATGCCTTGCAAAAGTCTCTCAAAACTGTTGCATTATTTATTTTTATTCTGCTTCAAGGACAACACTTTTCAAAGTAAGAGATGACACAAAGGAGCCCTGGGCTGTATAAATATAGAATCTTTTTATTTTTTTGGTTAATAGATACAGTACAATTTTTGACTACATAAGAAAGCGTTGTTTTCAGTGCATACATTCTTCAGGCAGACAGGAACATGGCAGACAAACATTCCTTGGTGGTTTGAACATGGCACTTGGTTTATTTCTGTAAGTCCCAAGTTCCTGGCTTTTCCCAGTTTTCCTTAGTTTATTTCTGTAGGTCCCAAGTTTCTGTTTTTTCCCCAGTTTTCAGTGGCTGCTTTGACAACTCAAGGTCTAAGGAAAAGTGAATTCAATGCTCCCAGGAGAACAGTGCTCAGTGCATCCCACATTGTTCTCCCTGTCACCCCTGTGGTCCCAACTGACCCAGGTCAGCAGGTTTTCCATTCTGTGTTCACAAAAATGGAAATAACAGTGTCAAACAAACCATCCGGTGCTTGGGCTCAACACCTCCACAGCCCCCTGTACTGCTTGACTCCTGAGAGGGCCAAATCTCAAACTCCTCCTGAATTTTAAATGTGTAAGATGGTGCTGGTGCTCTGACTTGGGCAAAATTCTTTCTGTTCTTTTGTGGTGTAGTAAAACCCAGGAAAATGGATCCCAGCGTTTGGCCATTACATTTTCAGGGAGGAAAAAAAGAATTATTGCTGCCTTTTGTGTTTTTCATTCACTGTATGATAAGAAAAAACCTCTAGGCTGATCTGTGAGTATGATACTGATCCCGAGCAGTTCCTGTGTTCAGGGAAACCTGATAATGCTTATCTTGCTCTGTAGCTATTTGCTTTCAAACAGCTCCTGGTGTGTCCCCTTGGTGCTGGTGGGATTTAGGGATCCTGAGCCCAGCCCACAGCCCCAGAGCTGGGATAGGCCAGATGGAATCTGCAGAGTGAGGCGGGACATGAAAGATAAGTGAGGGGAAAAATCAGGAAGCAGCCTGGCCAGCTGCAGGCTGACATGGCAGCTGACATTCCTGCAGGGAACAGCAGAGCAAATCCAGTGAGAGAACCCTGGATGCTCTGGGGTGTCCTGGCCTTTGCCAGGCAGGTGAGGGAGGGAGGTTTGTGTCACTGGGATGGCAAGAAGAGCAGCTGAGCCCTAAGTGTGTTCACCTGCAGCAATCAGGGGTTTGTCTGACACCATTACTCAGACTTTGAGTTTTAGCTGACTTCCTTGACAGCCCAAGCAGATACTTGGGATACATCTTGCTGGGGATCCCCTTCTTGTGGGGATAACCTGGGAGAACCTTACAGAAAGCCCATTGTTTGAGGAAAGGACTCTGGGAAAGATCACATTCACACAGTCACCAGCCTTCATTTTGCTCCATACACCAATATTGAAAAATCAGTAGATTAAAAAGCTTCTCCTATTCAGGGAAGGACACAAAGAGACTTCCAGACAAACTAATACAAACTAGTTTTCCTTGGCTATATATAGAGAGTTTAATGTGAAAATCTTGCTTTAGATTGTCTAGTTCAGCTTCTGCAAGCACAGGATAAACAGCAGTGAAACGATCCTACACCTGATCTTAGGGAAAGGCAGAGCAAAGCAATTCAAAGGGACTGGGAGAGCAAATAACAAGAAACAGATGAAAGGTAGAGCAAAGAGGAGACAGGAGATTGTTACAACACCAGCCTGAACAAGAACATGCAGATGAAGGCAGTTGGACACCTAAGTGGGAGGTGGTTTTTGGAGGAGAGACAACACAATTCCATGGAGAGCTCTGAGCTCCTTTGCCCTGATTCTCTGGGCCTCCAGGAGCACAAAGCCAGTAGGAGTGAGCACCATCAAAGGGAACAAAGGTACATGTTAATACAGATCCCACTGAGCTCAGGTTAGAGAAAGCAGCTGGCAGACAGGAGCTGAGTAAGAATCCCTGAGAAGTCTGAAAAAATAATAAACAACACATCATTTAAACAATTTACCCCTTCTGATCCTCTAGCCAATCCACCAGCTTCCAATTAAAACCCAGGCAGTGGAAATCCCTCACCCTTAACACGAGCTGCACATGGTGACACTTCCAGGAATGAGATAAACCTGCCAAATTCCTCCAGATTCCTGTTTCCTAACTGAAACTAAATAACATGGAGAAGAAGTGAGGGGCAGAGACACTCCCAGCCAAGAGAGCTGCTGTGCCATGGCACGAGTGGGGCACTGTAAACGGGAGCCTGGCCTGCAAGCATTAGTGAAATGTTTAGTACAATACTTAACTCTGTTACATCTGGCTATTTCTTTCTCTTTGGACTAAAATGTTACAAATTTTACCATATAAATGAAATATTATATTTGTTGCTACAGGGTACACTATATACATCGTTGGAAGAAGAGAACAATAATTAAATTAAGGGAGGCAAGAGAAGGACAAACAAAATATTAGTAAATAAAATAGAATATGTTCAATAATACTTTTCAGGCAATACTTTTGCTTGTTACATTTACTATAGGGAGGAAAAAATCTTCCATGAAATAAGACTGGAAACAGCTGCCCAAAGATCAGTCAGTCCCTTCCGTCGCTGGAGGTGCTCAGGACGTTCTCGATTCTGCCACTGCAGAGCAGCCCTCAGTTTGGGGCTGTCAGTGCAACCAGGGCTGTAACCACCTCGAGCACTGGAGCCTGTGCCTGTTCCACATCTCAGGTGGCACAGAAGGCTGATGTTTGTCACTGAGAGCCAGAAGGGCCCTGGCTCCCCACATCCGCTGGGCCCCGCTGCCCAGATGCGCTCCTGTCCCCTGCCCCTGGAGAACCCTGCAGCTCATCCTTCAGAGAAGGGGAGAGGGGAGGCCACGTGCTCAGCTCCCCCAGCAGAGCTCCCCAGGCTTCCTCAGATCCCAGAGCACACGTGCAGGTTTTGTTCCTACATTTCAAAGTTCCTCAGTGAAGGTTTTTCAACGCCATTTTCTCACCCTCCAGCTCAAGGTGCAGTAACAAACATCTCCAGGCCATCAACAGCAGAGCCACACACAGTCTGCACCTTCTTTTCCTTTGCCTCATCAGTCATTTATTTCCACAAGAACTGATTGATTGATCAATCAGTTGATAGATCAGAGCTATAGATAGCTAATAGTGTCTGATGAAAAACCAATCCAATGAGCTTCCAGAGGCTCATCAGAATTCTTTCCCAGTAGTTTCTTCTCTTCTGTGACCAGCTCTAGATAATACATAGGTACTAAAATACAAAGCAGTGCAAAATGACCATAAAGCAACTACAGCCCACACCTATCTAGCAGGTGCATTATGAGCAGGGGGCTCCGGAGGGACTGCAGGTGATTGATAAGGGACTCTGAAGTCAAGGAGAAGAAGCAGTGCATTTCCCCAGAGCCCATCCTTCAGATGCTTGAGAGTTCACAGTTAACATGGGATGGGTTTGGAGATTTGTTTTCCCCTTTGATAATACCTGAGGCTTGTTTGTGATTCCTTCAGCATAGCCCACTGCAAGCACTCATCCAGAAAACTTCCTTCGCTGCTGCGAGGGCGTGCAGCTGTCTTTGCCAAGGTAACAGCATCATTTTGCAAGGCTTGGATTTCATCACCCTCTAGTCTGAATCATGAAAAAACATTCTTTTTCCACTGAAGAAGTCAAATCAAGGGAGAAAAGGAAAGGGTTGTGCAGAGCTGGGAGGAAACTGCACAGGGAGCCATTTACAGATCAGTTTGTAACTCAGGAGGTTACAGCCCTCGCTGTCAGTGAACATCTTGCTCATCCTGGCTTTTTCTCCTTGCAACCTGGAGACCTTTCCCTTCCTAAATTTTAAAGCCAACTCTGATTGTTACAGAGGATATGAAAGGCTAGGGATTATTTGCTGTTTTTTAAGGCTGCTGTGATGATGCACAGGGCACACAGGGCACCTGGGCACACGTGTAACAGTCTCTGCCACCCACAGCTCTGGGGCAGGGGCAAACCCACTGTCCATGGGAGAATTTGTGCTCCTTTCAGTCCTGCTGCAACAAAAGCTTTGAATTACCCTGAACCCAGAAAGGGCTTTGCATTTGATACCAGTATTTACCTTGGCAAGACAGAGAGAATGGTGTGTCCCATGGGCTTGCAGCTTAACAGGGAGAGTATCCCCAGGGTCAAACCTTTGGGCACCCCCACAGAATCCAGAGGAAATGCTTTTTTTTTTTGTTTTGTGTGTTGTTTTAGTAAAGTAAATGTGTGCAGAAAGGAAACATAAAAATGCTGCTGCCCTGCTGGTGCCTCAAGGGTGTGTGTGAGTTTTTGTGTAACTCTCATGCTGGTAATGAGAGTTTTCTGCTCATTCACACAAAGGTGTGTGAGAGCTGGGAAGTTCTGTTTGAGTTGAGAAGGTTCTTACTTAAGACAGTGATTTTGCCTTGCAAGAATTACAGAGCATCTCCAGCCAGGTTCCCTATTGCATGTCTGCAGAACAAACTGCTGTTTGAACAAGGGGAAAGCCCAGGGCCTCAGATTTAACCACACTGGTGCCCTGCTGGCCCAAAGAGCAGGCACACCAGCACTGCCAGCTGGCTCTGGCCATGCCAGCTTTAGGAGTGTATCCTCTGGGCAGGGGAAATTATTAAATCCAAATTGCAACCAGAATATTCTGCATGGATTGCAGAATATTTCAGAAATATTTACAGGATGTGAAATCCCAAGTTAGGAAGGGTGTTTTAGCTTTTCTCCAAGCCCAAAACATTCACATGTGGCTGCTGTTTTCAACAGATGCCTTCCAGCACTGGCCTAACCAACCCCTGCAGGATGTGTCAGGGCCAGCAGCTTGAATCTTGTGTCCCAGCCAGCTTGGCATGACCCTCATGGGGTGAAGTGGGGATGCAGGAACCAGATGTGGATCTGGCAGTGCCAGTGAACAGCCCCAGCCAGGGGCAGGAGTGGCAGCAGTTCAGGGCTACAGCTCCTACTACAACTCTGACAATGTCATTAACTCACTGCAGATCTTGCAATAGGCCTTTAAAGAGAAGACAGAAGATGCTCTTAAATTGTTTCTAATCCCATCTGAGATGTGCCAGAAGAAACATGTGAAGCATTATCCCAGCAGAATTCCTGCTGTTTCAGCCAGGCTCCCTGGGGGCACAGCAGAGCCTGGCAAGCTGAGCTGCAGCCCTGAGAGGCACTGCTTACACTGGCGGGGCTGAGTAGTGGATGACAGAGTTGTAATCTGGGGGAGGGCTGTGGCACTCCAGGCTGGGATCCATGGGGAGCAGGACAGAGTCTTCCAGGGGGAAGTCCATGGTGTCCTCTTCCACCTGCACTGCTGGCTGGTACTTGACAGTCTCGTGGTCAGCCAGGATGGATTCCTTGCTCCTGCTGACAGCTCTCCTCCTGTTGGGAACAAACACGGGGATGTATCCACCCTGTCTCCATAACCAATAGTCAAAATGATTTCTTTAACAAGTAAATATATAAAAATATCAATTTACCTCTATGACACACTGTAAGACAGTTTTGCTGACTGGATGAGGGAACTGAGGTATTTAAAATAACTCTGTGTTTTAAAAGTAGATTTAGGAGTAATTCCAGCTCTGCTGCCCTGTCCTTTCAGCTCACCACATTTCAGTGCACTGCAGATCTCTTACTTGTAAAGGCACCTGTCCTGTACACACAGTAATATCCTCCCTCATTGTTCTGACACAGGTCAGTAAAAATTTGACTTTTCTGAAAGCAGAACTGAAGGCTATGACTTTTCTTGAAGCATAATAAGGGATGAAATACTGAATAATCTCTGGCAGACTCTAATTTAAACTGATACTGAAAGCAAGAGTGTGTGCTGAACACGCTCAGGCAGTGCAGGGCAAAATCCCTTTTATGTTCCCCAGCCCTTTAACGTTCCTGACCCAGGAGCTGCTGAAGGGCAGTGCTTTGCAGCATTCCAGCTGCTTTTGTTTCCTGTCTTCCCCTGTTCCAGGTGATGGAGGGTGGGGCAGAGCAACTTCCATCACAGGGAGCAGCCTCAGGGTTAAAAGCAGGAGAACCCTGAGATTGTGTCACAAGGTGACCTCGAGGAGCAGCAAGGGCTGTGGAGAACTCAGAAGGTTCTTTCTGTCACAGGCTGCCTTAAAAAGAATGTTCTGGCAACCTTGGTTTGCACTTCTGTGGTGCAAAACCAGGACACTGAGAAACTGCTTGGAAGGGGTGTGGATAATTGAGGGGTGCTCTGAAGGATTCCAGTGAGAGTGGCTTTTGAGCTGCTGCACTTTGCTCAGGACCCTGTAACTCTTGGGAAGGAACCTCAGCCACAGCCTCATCACAGCCCTGCTCAAGCCTCAGCTCAGAATGACTTGAGTGTGCTGGGAGAATTAAAAATCAGGCAGTGCACAAGCACTTTGTGTGTGTGCTTCATATGTGTTTAAAGTAGTATCAAGTTACATTTTAATGACTGTAAACCAAATCTGAATAGTCAACAGTTCATCAAATAATTGTAGAATTCATGACACTCATTTTATTGGCACTTCTGCAGTGCTTCCAGTCCCCAGCAGCTGCTCATTTTCTCACTGGGGTGCTTTAGGAAGAAAGCAGAGCCAGCTCCTGCTCCAGGGAACAAACCAAAGCCAGGAGCCAGACACAGCAACTGGAGGGAGGGCAGCAAGACCCCAAATAGGAAAACAGGAGATGCAGGACAGGAACTGTGTGTGTGATGTTTTTCGGATGGTACAGCAGAGAGAGCAGGTTGAATGGCCACACACAGCTCCTTTCAGCTGGACAGGGTCAATCTGCCCTGCTGGGTTCTGCTGCTGGGACTTTACAAGTTGTGTTCTCTTGCCTCTGAATCTGGAACCTGTCAAAAGTTTCAGGTTTCCCACAAGCTGCACATATTGCCACTGGCTGACAATACAGTGTCACTATATTTAAAAAACCAACCAACCAAACAAAAAAGAAAACCAAACCAAAATTAAAAATTTTGTTGGTTCTGGAAAGATCCCAGGTGTTCAGAGCACTGGCTGGAGTAGAACACTGGTTCCTGCTCTGTGCACAGGCACAGGAGCAGCCTGCAGGCTCCACCTGTGAATTACCCACAGAATGTTCTGTACATCACTCATGAAGCTCTTGTGCAGCCAGATTCAGACACAACACACAGCTGGGCTCTGATCAGCTGCAGTGGGACATGGCTGGTTAATTTTGGGTCTGATTTTAGTGTGCTGGGCTGGCTTTCCATGGCAGATTTGCATCTCCAGCTTTGGGAAGTGAGCCTGAGCTGCAAGAGCCAGCCCACCACATCTTGCATGCCCAGAATGAGCCTGGCTTCTAGGATTGCTGCAGAGTTTATAGAACAAAGCTGCTGTTTCTGTGCTCTCAGACCTGCACATGGCATTGAAAGCAAACCTGTGGAGTGGCAGAGCAGAAATTCTAAAATAAATAGTAACCCTGAGAACTTCAACAACAAAATGTTGCACCCTCTGCTTTCACAACTAAGCTTTTCCTCATTGTCCAGAGAGAAACATGAGTGGAAACTCCTTATGTATCCTACAGATTTGGCAGCTGTCCATTCTCTACACACACAGTTTGTCTGCAGATAAACCTCCCTGATGTGAGCCATGTAACCACAACTTTGCCTTGCTGTTTATTTATGGAATTCTCCTTTTGTTGCTCAGTTCCATCGACTCGTGTCAGAAAATTCCAGAGATGCTCTGGCTTCCAATTTGCCAGCTATTAAAGTTGGCACTGGAGACAGGGAGAAGCATGAGAGCATCAGTTTAATTTGGAAGCTTGAGAGTATCACCATACTGTAAGTGCCTTAAAGGTAATCATTTAAAACTACCCTTCATAAGTCTTACTGCAATACATCTTTCACAGTTCTATTTCTCTAAAGTGTCTAGTCTTAGTTACAAAACCATTCTTTAAAACTTAATTCTATTTCTCTCTCAACATCTGTCCTATTCCATAACATTTCTAAATCAACATTTCTACCTCAAAGTTTACATACAAATAAATACTATATAAACCTCTGTCAAACTTTAAAAATTCTTTACAAATTCATTTCCCACAAGTGTCACTTTAATTTGGCCCCCAACCTGCATATCTCTGAGTTATTAGGGTTAAAAGAGAAATTTTCAGCCCCCTGTAGACTCCCAGCAAGTTTTCCTGTTGGGTTCCTGCCCCTGTGGGTCAGGAGTTTGGATATCTGGGAATAAGTAACTCTGCCTGGTGCCGAGATCAGGCTGGGCTTTGGAGGGCTCCTGAATGCTGCCACCTCCTCCCTCTCCAGAGCCAGGAGCTGATGAGCTGGGTCAGAAGGAAGTTGTGTCATTTGCTATCTAATGGCAGACCAAAATGCAATTAACTTCCAATACTACTCCTTTCATCTCAATGCATTTCCTAATTAAAGCTCTCTGTGGGGCTCTGCATTTTCCCCTTTCATGCTGCTGTCAGACAGTGCCTGCTGTGCATGTACAGATGCTGCTGCTGCTGGGGATGAGGCTGCTCATCCCTTTCCATCTGCCCTTGGCAGCTCAGGACCTGCCCCAGCCCTCAGAGCCCAGCCCTGCCTGGCTGTGCTCAGTGCCTGGGGCTCCAGGTCCCCAAAATCCCCCTCAGAGCCCAGCCCTGCCTGGCTGAGCTCAGTGCCAAGAGCTCCAGGGTCCCCAAAGGTCCCTCCCTGGCCTGGCCTGGGTAAAGCAGGGACCTCCTCCCTGACCCCCAGCAAACACCCTCGGCCTGGGGGGCTGGATTGGGGTAATCACACAACGTGCAGCTCCAGAAGTCACTGATGGTTATGTAATGAGCTGATTGCATTAAAAGCTGCCCAGTCCTTGGCTCAGGGCCTCTCCTGGGCTGGCACTGCCCTGCCCACCAGGTGTTTCCTCACTGCTCTGCTCTGCCTGACCCCGCAGGGCTGTGGGAGCCCACCAGAGATAAAGGAGAAATCAGTTTGGATAGATCTGCTCAGGGCTGGATCTGTCCCAGCCCAGGCTCCCCTGTCAGTGTCCCCACCGTGGCCCAGCACTGAGGATCAGTGGGAACACCACAACATTCAGCTGCAGTTCAGCTGCCCACTGACCCAAACTTGTCACAAATTGCAGTGACCACCCTGAGAAATTACTTTCCATGCACAGGGTGTCCTGTCTGGGGACACAGCCTGAATATCAAATAATCTTCCACAAACTTTTTAGTTTTCTGAAGGCACCAAAGTTGTTTGGAAGATAGCACAGAGGATAATCCTGCAGTAACTTGCAGGCCTGAGTGACCTGCTGAGGCTTTTTCTTCCTTCTGAACAAAACCAGAGATTTTGGAGGTAGAAAAATACTGAAACCATCAAAGAGCTGGCAAACCATTAGTGGAGCTATTTATTTTATGTGAGAGGGAGGCAGTTTCTGTTAATCTACATTTTGGGGTCAATGACTTGAAGGGGACTGTGGAGAAAGAAGGATGGCTGCAGGAAAATCACCCTGGGCAGGGAGGCATTCCTGCCCCAAGTGCAGCAGCTCTACTGCTCTGCAGTAAAAAACCCAAGTATTTTGCTCTCAGTAGGAAAAACTAATGGGTTTTTCTGTCCAAGTAGGAAACCTGGCCATGTTCAGAGGCTGTGTTTAGAGAAAGATAAGAAATTGGGCTGACTGCTGCCAAGCAGAGCAGTTTGTCTCATGACTACCTCTCCTAATAACATGTAGGAGCTTCAGGGCTTTGTAGGAGCTTTCAAAGGTGTTTAATAAGGCTCAGAGTGGTTAGTTTTTATTTTAATTTTTTCTGCAATTAATTAAATAAAAGGGTTATTTTTTCCTTCTGGTAGCTATGACTGATTCACAGTTTGTTTTAATACATTTTCAACTGAGTGCTGTGCAGGAGGAATTTCATCCTCCTGATGAAAATGCATCTTCCTGATGCACCAGTGCCTCAGCATTCTGCTGGCAGGAGAACTCGAGGGGCTGGGCTCAGGAATTCATTTCTGGAAGCATTTCAAGAACCAAGTGCAGGTAATAAAGTTTTCCCAGGCCAAAGCCACCCTCGTGTCCCCTCACATGTGTGGCCAGGCTGCTCAGCTGTCCCTGTCCAAAAGCAGCGGGATGGAAAACACTGCAGGCAAGTCCAGAGCCTCTCACAAATCCCCTCCTAGTCCTTGCTACTGTAAGCACAGTGCATAATCCTTGGAAAAAAGAGGTTTACATCACTCCTGAGTAGTTATTCATTCCAAGTTCTAGTTTAGAGACCTCAGGTCAGGTAACAGTGCAAGGTGCTGCATGGCACAACAATAAATGTATTTATTATTTCTGAGCTCCATTCTGCCCTGGAGCAAACATGTTTCCATGCCTTGTTTCTCTGAGAAGGTGAGAAAGGATTCCAGCCCAATCCTGGCTGTATTTTTGTTGTGTTCTGTGTGTTTAGACAGGAATGGCTGCTGTTGCTGAGCAAAATCCCTCATTTCAGTGTTGCTGCCTTGCCTTAGGCCCAGCTTGTTTTGGCAAAGGCAGAGCCCAGTGCTGGGATGTGGGTGCAGCATCCAGAGCCCAGAGAGGATCAGCTGAGCCTCAGCTGATCTCGTGGGCCTGGGCCAGAACCAGGGCAGGGATTCTGAGCAACAGAGGGTGATTGGGTTTGGGGGGAGAGGGGGAAGAACTGGGGGAGGACAATTGAGCAGATACCAAAGCTTTTGTCATCTTCAACAATAACTTGATTATAGAGTCTCTGGGAGGGTTTCAGAGCAGTGTTTGGCAGTAGCCTGATAATATTATGAGATGGAAGCTGACACCAGAGTCAGCCCATCATTAAATCCCTCTGTGCTCCCTGTGCTTCCCTGAATGCTGATTCCAGTGTTGTTATCCCAGCCAATCTTTCCATCTCTCACTGCAGCTATTGCTGTGACTTTCTACTTCAGCAGCATAAAATACTCAGAACTTTCCTGCTCTATTTTAGCAGTAGGAAAAGCTCAGACTTGGTTAGTCCAGCCTAACAATAAGCCCAGGCCCAGAGTATCAGATTCATCCTCACTAAACTCTTGACACTGACACTCCATGGTGTGTGCTGTTGGCAAATTTTAAACTCAGCAGAGGAATGAATGCAGGATAAATAAACAGTGAGATTTTGGCAAAAATAATAAATGCAGCCACCCTGGTTTAGAAAACATGCTAAGCCTTTGAACAGTTTTGTTTTAGAAAAGAAAGACTTTGAAAAGGATCCAGGGTAAATGTTTTTGATAGAGAGAGATACACCATTAACAAGGGTGACTTTATCTCCCCTGTTAAACCCACACTCCCTTCTGACCTCTCTAGATTATTCCACAGGCTTTGAGCCTTGTTTGTCCACTTGTCAGTGCAGCAGCACCCAGGGGTGTCCTGTCCTCAAACCAGAGGGCTTTGGGGTGCTCTGCACTGTTGGAGCTGCTCTGTGTGTCAAGGAGGGTCTGCAAGATTCAAAAAAAAAAAAAAAAGGCAGCTGACAAAAAAGCCTTCTCATCTGGAGCTCAAACTCTCAGGGAAGGAGGCGGCCAGGGAGAACCACAGCTCTGTGGGTGCTGTGGCAGCAGGAGACCAGCACAGCGTGTGGCAGGCTCTGCTGGATGCTCTGCAGGGTCTGCTGGCACAGGCAGGCTCAGGAACCTCGTGCTGCTGGAATCCCCATGGAAGTGGGGAGTGGAAGTGGGGAGAGCCCCGGTGGTGGGGTCAGGCAGGGATTCACTGCCCCCACAGAGCCCCACATCCACTCCCTGCTGGCAGTTCAGAGGTTTTCCTGGAAGTCTCTAAAGAACAGGCTGTTATGGAGTTTTTGTGTTTCCACATCTGGCTGGGTGCTGACTTTTCAGATTTTCAGGAGAAAGCCTAGAAGGGGCAGAGAAGGAACCTTCCTCTGCCAGCTCTTTATCCAAACAGGAGAAATGCAACAGGGAAAAGCTGTCAGGGATGAGTGACAGCAATCCTCAGAGGGATAAATGCCACCAGGGAGGCTGCTGGATTTGTGTGACATCATGCAGGAAAGAGGTGAATCAGCCCAGGTGAAGCACCACAGTAATGCAGCTCCTGACATTTGAGCTCCTGTTTTCCAGCTGCTGCCATTTGGTCTCCATAGCAATGGATTATGCTGGCAGGAATGCTCTGGGTATGTGCAGGGGATAAAAACATGGAAATGGATCAGGATCTCTGCTAATCCCACCAGGTCCAGCCCTAGGACACTGCTACAGGGAAAATACTGCAGGGCAACAACATTCCTGAGGCCACACTGCTATCCAGCACAATCCATAGCATTCTAATGCTCCTGTTAGTGTTCTTCACCTTTCCTTAGGAAATCTTCTCCCTTTTCCTTCCCTTCTTCTCCCTTTTTCTTCTCTCCTGCCCTCAAACATCAGGGAATTGATGCTTCTAAAGCATCAAAAACCAAGGCAAGCCCTTTCCATCTGCTTTTCCCTCTGAGTGAGAGTCAACCCCTCCAGGACTGCCACACTCTGGCCATGCCCTCTCCTGGGAACTCTCCCAGAATGTCCAGAAGTGCACCAGGCTTCTTCTCATCCCTCACTTCCCTTTAATGCAGAAAAGAGGTGACTTGGTGTAGAACAAGCAACTGCTCTGCTGGGAAAGGTCATGGAGTTCCTGAGTACAGAGAAAACTCATACAAATCTCAGTAGATTTCAGAGAAAACTCCAGGCAAGTAGTAATTAGCTTAATTAACGGAAAAGACAAGGAATTCACTGCTACATAATAATATATTTTTTAATATTTTGGGCAGCTATTCTTTGAAATTCCACATGCTGACATTTGAATCAGTAAAATGGGTAACTGTTGTTAGGAAGGTGGAGAAGTTTTTCACTACTGGCTCACCTCTGCCTGTGTGGTTGTTACCGACATACAAAATCTGTGAGCAAACAGCTAAAAATCTGCTTTTAATCTTCTGTATTGTTCTATGAGTGGATAAACATAGAGCAAACCCTGTCCCAGCCTCTGTTTGTAAACCAGGTGTGAACAACACAACCCAGGGATCACGAGGGTGATGGGATTTAGGGAATTCTCTGCAGCTCTGTCTCAGAGTGATGATGAAGCAAGTGCAGCAATCAGGGCTCTGGTAAAGGCACTGTGTTGCAGTGCTTGGACTGCTCTTTGCTGTGCACAAGCATTTGAAGTTTACTCACATCCCACGAGCTGCAAAGATGCCACACCTTCTGTCTGACTTAAATATACACACTGGTATAATTACAAATGTCAGCTTTTGCATTAATGAATCAAATTCTTCAAACTTTGCTCCATCACTGAGAGAGAACACGGGGGAGGCAGTGAACAAACAGCTAAATTTGACCTCTACATTCTCATTTTTAACTCCTATCATCTCCTATTTGCAGAATCTGCTGCCCCTTGATCTTAAAACACATTACCAAGGTTTTCTGGTTATGGGGCTGAAATTCAGAGTTCATCTCCTCTTAGCTTGCCTGGATATCCAGAGGTTTCCTTTTGGCAGCAGAAACAAAAGTGCAAATTTCAAAAGCATTTCTCTGAAAGGAAGAACTGTCTGAAAAAGAAATCCCACAGAGTACTCACGCCAGAGCCATGATCCCATAGGGCCAGGAACGGATTTCCAACCTCTTGGGGCTTTTTATCTCATCCGAGGTCAGCACCATCCCACTGTCAGACTCCTGAGAAGCAGAAGGAAGGGAACATCAGGGGAGCCACCAATCCTTCAGGATGTTCTTTCATCAAGGCCTGTGTTATCAATTTCTATCCAAGCATTCCTGATAATGCTGCTCTGGAGCCTAGGAATGTTTCCCTTGTTTTTATGACATTAAAGTTTTTGATCTGCATTTCCAAAGAGCACCCTTAAAATGAACATATCAAAAAATAATTTGACATTTTCAGATTTGAAGCTGATATTAAGCATGACATATGGGCACCATGTACGTAGGATAGCTGAGATATGAATAGACTGAGATTCATAAAGAATATATCCAATAATTCTGGCTGGGCTCCTCCAAGGAAAAGCTCCTTAAATACCCACTGGAAATACACAATTAGAAACACTGACATCTGAAGGAAGTGGAAGTTCAGCAGCATTTTGTAACTGCAAGTGCTTTGTAAAGATAGATGGCCCTGGCCTTTATGGATTTTTTTATGAGCTGTCCAACAAAACTGTCTTGATTAAAGCTGGGGTTGTGCTTCTGCTGCACTTGAAGCTGAGTCTCAGGCTGCAGTTAAACTTTGTGCTAAGTTTATGCAAACACACAGACATCACAGTCCTTATTTTAAGTTATTTAATAATATTAAATGCTCTGGGTGTTTCTTTGCATTTGAAATATTTTGTGATGCTGGAAAGTTGCACATATGTGCATTTGTCAGAACCAAGACAGCAAAAGCCCTCAACATAGACGAGAAACTCTTAGTCTTATTTTGCCAGTGAAATGGATGAATATATAAAAAATAATCTCATCAAACAATAAATAACAAGAAAAAACTTTTTTATACATGCTCTGGTCATCTATCAGTTGTTAATAAGATCAGTTTATAAGTGATTTTATGAAGTATAAAGTGAAATCCTGAATTAATGAGGTCTGTCAAACCCTCAGTAAAACCCAGCTTGTCTCTGGATTTTATCTTGACGGTTTCCCCTTCAAACACGTGGTCTAGGAACAGTTTATCTGGGAGCTGCTCTGCATTTTGCTTACACCTCTCTGGTAAAAGAATCTCCAGAGATTGCAGATAATTGCACAATGGCAGGAAGGTGTGGTGGAGCACTTGGAGAGCTCAGGCAGCTCTTTGAAATAATGACCTAATGACTATTCAGGGTTGATAATTAAGAAAACTTCAATATCCAAAGTACACTTACTTTGTCCAAAAGCAGATCACACACAGAGTTTGATTTAAAAGACCCTTGTTGAAACATCACGTTCATTTCTGATCTCTTGATGTATTATCACCCTCTTTGGAAACTTTTCCCCCTCATGTAAAGGTTTATTAGAAAATGAACAGGGAGCTCTTAGGCAGGTAATGCTCCTGCTGGCAGCAATAATCTCTTAAGATTGCATTGATCTAGCAAATGTCTTTGTGTGATTCACAGGGACAGATTTTATCCTGCAAGAGGGAAGATGCAGGAGCCAGGAAATTTCTAAGCCTTCTAATCCCTGAGATGCATTGATAAAGAGGCAGAAATTCCATCTGGGGAAATACAAGGCAATAATGGGCCTCAGTTTGTGCTCAGCAGAGAACAAATGACAAATAGGCTGTGTTGGTCAAGGACATGAAATATTTCCAGGACAAGAGAAAGACTTGAGCCTTCCCAAGGGAGCTGCTCTGAGGAATGGCTCTGTCCAAGAGGGACTCTCAGCTAGAGCTTTCCTTTGCTGCTCCTCCTGTGTCAGGAGGATTCCTGAGGGATTCAGGCTTTCTCCCTAAACTTTGATCCCCCTGGAGCATCTGTGCACTGCAGAAGTCCCTCCTTAGGGACACAGAAGGTGCCATTGAGGCAGCAGGTGGGGACAGCACATGGCCACAGAGGGAATTCAGGAGTTGTTCTCAGGGATTTTTTAAAATAAGAAAATCCCACCCATAACTTCAGAGGAAGCCAACAAGCAGAACCCTCATTCTG
Organism: Passer montanus; assembly: GCF_014805655.1. Lineage (NCBI taxonomy): Eukaryota > Metazoa > Chordata > Aves > Passeriformes > Passeridae > Passer > Passer montanus. The sequence continues at coordinate 2,005,193 of NW_024372813.1, forward strand.
TAACAAAACAAGCCTTTGTTTTCCCCAGGACCAAATTAAACCCTTTAACGTTCTCCCACCCTGCAATGGAATTAAACTGGCAATAAATACATTCACTTGCAGTGAGGAAAATCCAGGGTTAAAGCCCTTTGTGTGACTCAAGACCTGGATCTTGAATCCTGTTCTTGTCTGCCCAGAACTGAACCTTCACCCCCACCAAGTGATTGGCTGTCTTGGCCAGCCAGAATGTGTTCTGGACACATTTCCCTCCAAGAGCTTCATTTCAACAAGCTGCCACTTTCTTATGGTGGAAAAACCTCTTGAAATATGTCATATAAAACCCCTCAGTCTGATCAAAGCCAGGGCAATCACATGTGAGCTTCTCTTTAAATTATTCCTTAAGAGAAATGCAGGTCCCTCTTTGTTGTCACAGAGCCCTGGGTGAGAGGTGCCAGAGCCAAAGCTTCTGCCTGATTTAAAGTTCTCTCCTACCAAATGATTCCAAAAGCTCTAATGAGTGTTTCTGGTGCTGCTGACGAGTGATCTGTGAACCTGCTGGGGAAGGATGCAGTCACCTCTCTTACCTCATGCATCACTTTCTCCGTTTCCACTGGCACCTCATCAAATGTCTTCACACTCAGGGGTCTCTTCTTGCTGTTGTTACTGAAAGCAGGAGAGTCAAGGGGTCAGCACAAAGCCCAGGCAGACTCTGCACCCCTTGTAGCTCAGTCACCTCCTCACACAGCCCAGTCTCCTGGACCACTTCTCTTTTGTCACCTCTTGTGTCTAATAACAAACACCCTGACAAATTTCTCTGGTTCTTTCACCAGCCATACTAAGGGAGGACACCAGACAGTGAAATGTTTCTTTCCCCCACCCTGTATCTGCTTTTCTCACCCAGTTTCCACTGCACTCCAGTGATTCACTCCATTGTTCAGGTTTTCTTCCACAGGGCAGGTTTTGGAGTTGGATTCTCCATCTGGACACAAGGTGATGTTCAGTGGAATGTAGTCTTTGCCATCCTATGAAATTAAAAATAGAAAAGAGCACAAAGCTGGTAAAGTTCATTTTGTGCTGCATCTCAGATGTGAGAGGTTATTGTATCCTACAGAGCTTTGAGATGAGAAAGGACAAAATTGTGTTTTAACTTAACTGGGATGTTTGTTCAAGGTGATTGTCATGTTCCTCACACCCTGTGGAAGTTATGGAAGCTAGAATGCACACTTCATCCAAAAATTACTGTGCAGAAGGCATTGTGAGGGAACTGGGGCACTTTGGGAACCCTGTGATGTGGGATTGCTGAACATGGGCTGGGATATTCCAGTCCAAGTCAAAAGCAATAGCCCATGTACTGCTTGCTTTTGTTCAACTTCAGGAGCTTGGGAAGAGTCAGGCCTTAAAATGGAGCCTGAAAGGATTTAATTTCTTGTCCTTCCCAGGAATTGCTGCTGCTCATGGTAATGAGCTCTGCATTGTCATTACCCCCCTGCAGCAATCCTCAGGAATGACTGCCTTTAGCTCCTGGAACTATTTGTCCAAATTTCCCTGTGCTGCTTCTTTTTGTTTTTAATTTTGAGAAGCAGTTAAGTGCCCTATTCCCTTATCATGATTTTTATGTCTCCTCAATTTACTTTGGTTATAGAATCAAACTCACAAGCTCTTCATATTGCAGACTGGGCCCTCTTCAACTCAGCTCCACTAAATTTGTTTACAAACAGGAAGGAGCTGGAGGAGAGTGTTTGATTTCTTCTTCAATTAAATTGACAATTGCATAACTGATCTGGTTGTTTTTACTGAAGAAGAAAACAACTGGTTTAACTATTATGAAATTAATCATGAGACACCTGACTTTCTGTGCTTTAAGCTGCATAATTGCAAAGCTCCCAAGAGCACTGGTGAACATAAACTTGGAAATGAGAGACAAAGTTCAGGAGGTGAAGAAAATCAGAAGTAAAGTTAACATTTGAGTAGTTAACATTGTCTTTATTCATCCCAGCAGGGATCTTCCTGCTGAGCTGTGCTAGGAAGTGAAATCTCATATTAATAAGTGTTTAATAACCCTGCCCATGCACACAGGTGTCCACTCCCAATCCACATTTCTTCAGGAGGGCTGGCCCTGCTGTACCTGCTGCACGTTGGCCTGAAGGAGATCCCCCAGGCGCTCCACCAGCTCGGTGAACGTTGGCCTCTCCGTGGGGACCCCGTGCCAGCAGTCCAGCATGGTCTGGTAGCTGCAGGAGAAACACAGGCATCAGGAATGGGAAACGATGGGAGCTTTTCCAAACTGTTTCATTCCACTGCTGCCTGGTTTGGTGGGTGTTTGAATTAAGAGAGGTTCAGATCTCCACATGCTGAAATTCTGGTTTAGTTTCCATGTGGGATCCTTTTTGCTTCCATACTCCTGCCTCAGCTGAGTCTACAGGATTTTAGTTTTCACCTAACTTAAATCTGGCTGCTGGGCCCTGCTGATACTGCTGAAGTAAGCCCTGGTCATGGATACTGGGTTTCTGTCACAGAATCTGAGGTCTGAGCTCCATGAACTACATGAGTAGTGTACATGAACACATGAGTAGCTCCATGTAGTACTACATAAGTAGCTCCATGAACTGCAGCTGACATGGGGCATCTGATCATCTTCTAGTTGGCAAAGGCCAGGCTGACTTGGGCTGTCCTCAGCATTAGTCTGTGCTGTCAGACACCCAAAATATACTCAAAGCTTTGCTGAACATAAAATACCCAGCTGTGGTCTGCTCCCCCTCCCCACTTCAACACAATCTCTTTTCTGAGGTGTACAGCTCCCAGCAGCTCCCAGCAGCTCTTACACTTCGGGAGTGGAATACTCTGGAGATCTCATCCGGGTCCCCTCCTTGAGCCGCCGGCAGAAATCCTCATCTATCTGCACCCCAGGGTATGGAGAGGCACCTGGTGGGAGAAATGACAGGGCTTCAGGATGGCACAGTCTGTGTCCCAGCCCAGGGGATCTCTGCTGAGCATTCAGTGTCACCCAGAGGCTGGCAGTAACAGGAGCTTGAGTGAAGAAGGAGTTGCAGTCACTCACAATCTACAGTTTTTGTTTGGAAACCTGTCACAGACTCACTCTGTCCCTTCAGAGATTTCAATCACACTGTCTCCTCTGCATCTGTGATACACTCAGGACCACTCCAAGGTAAAATAGAGCAGAGGAGAAATAAATTTTATTAGTTTAAGGTTTAAAAGTATCTCTTGGTCAGTGGTAGAAAAGTTTCAGCTCATTCAATGGGTTCCTTGGTGCTTTCCAAACTGTTACCCTGCAATATCCTGCACTGAGAGGATACACACAGTGAGTAATTCCTGCTCATCCTTCATTGCCTCAGAAGCCCTGTGAGCAGGTGCAGAGGGGCTGTGGGCACCTGGCTCCTGCCAAGGACCATGAGAACCGTGGCTCAATCCCATGAGTGGAATTGCTCCTCTCCTGGCTCACCAGCTACTGGATGTGCATTATGCTCCAGGGAAGCCTCCCTTGACAGTGACCTTCCAGCTTTTCAGCCTTGTTTTCTTTCCTGACTGTGTTCAATACCTTGAGTGCCACTCAAGTGTTGGCTGAACCCTGGCAGGACAGCTCATGGCAACTGGAATTGTTTTGTGGAGGCTGAATGCTGTGAAGGAGCTTTGTGTTAACTCCCACAAAAGTTTGGGAGAGTGCTCTGGCATCTGAGTAATCCAGAGCTCACAGGTAAAATTCAGAAGTCATCTAAGCTGAAATTTAAAATGTTACTGAACCTACAGTGGATAAAACGAAAAGATTTGTAACTTCCCTCCCTCCCTCTCCCCTAAGCCAATGCTTCCTGTGCAGCACAACCCTTGTCTTGGACATTTTGGCATCCTGGAAGCTGGATTATGAATTTGGAAACAATTTCATCAAGTCTTAACATGGGAGATTGAATGGAATCTGTATCCAGCCCTGGAGGAATCTGTGTATGATTTACTGGCTATAACATTCCTGCATATTTCCTGCAAACACCATCATGTGCTGTGCACTTGGGGGCACAACGAGAACAGCAGAAATCTTTTGGATAAAGCATTGAAGAAGGGGTCAAAATGTGGCTGCTTCCAGAATTGTTCTACTCTGTGAACCTGACTGCTCAGTGGGCAGGACCTGCACTGGGGAGCCAAGAGCCCAGCACTGCCTGAGAAGGAATCTCAGCTCAAAAGGGCTCCCAGGACATCCAGAGCCCAGGGATGCTTATCCACAGCACTTCTGAATTCCCTGGATGTGCAAGTACCAGAGCACAGGACTGAGAGTGTTTCCTGGAGTTATGTAAGCTGGAGAGAGGCAGCACCATCATTTCTGTTTTATACCCAGATTTGCCTTCCCAGTCGTGCCTTTGGCCTGTAATTATGTTCAGAATAACCAGGGAATTAACTGCTCATCTCAGGGATGCAGAATCCCACTTGCTCTCACAATCTGAGCTCTCTCTCTTTGGTTTCATCACAGATCAGATCAACTGCAAGATGTTGGTGAGAGCAAATACAGGGAAAGCAAAGATAACAGTGATAGGACAAGGAGTACTGGGACAAACTGAAAGAGGGGACATTTGGGTTAAATACTGAGATTAAATACTTTACTGGGGGTGGTGAGGCCCTGGCACAGGTTGCCCAGGGAGGCTGTGGATGCCCCAACCCTGGCAGTGTTCCAAACCAGGCTGGATAAAGCCTTGAGCAGCCTGGTTTAGCAGGAGGTGTCCTGCCCATGGCAGGAGGGGTTGGGACTAGATCATCTTGAAGGTCCATTCCAACATTCCTGAACATTCCAGGAGTCTATGATTCATTTTTGACTGCAGGATCTTTTGGTAATTTATATTTTGGCCAGTGCTGGCCTCCTACCAGCTGGAGGCAGTTCAGATCATAAAAGCAAGAAACTCTCCCTTTCCCACTTCCACTCAGCACTGTCTTTATCTGGACTATGGGATAAGTCTGATAACTTGGATTTGGAATGCTGAGACAGCTTGGGAGAAATGTAGGCTGGAACATATGGTGTAAGGCCTACACATGATGTTTTCCTTAGGGGAAATCTCCTTCAAAATGCTCAAAGATGTGGCATGCATTGGATATGGGAGCCCTCTTTTGATCTTGGTTTAATTTTAGTGGGATAATGAGATGCTGATGTTACTACCAGGCACTGCTTGTTTACATAATTATATCTGATTGCTTTTGGAACAGTGCACATTGAAATTCCAGGAGACACTGACATTCTGTACCATTAGTGATTTCAGGATGTGTTAAACACTGCTGGCACCACCTGACACGGGGTGTGCTGACCCCATTGGAATAATTTAAAGCTCATTGCAAACTCAGCCCCAGATGGAAATTAATATTCCCTCAAGTCCTGATTTCCCTGTGTACCACCAAAGCAGATCCAGGCTGCCAGCCTTTCTGCAGGCAGCCTATTGTCCTTCACAACACAAACTACACTCTGCATTTTCCCAATCAGTATTTTTCCCTTTTTTAGAAGGTGCTCAGCCTGTGGGACCCAGTGAGAGCAGCAGCTGTAAATGGGAGCCAAAACACACCCTGTGGCAACGATAAATAACTTCCATCTCGTGGCTCTCAATGATCTGTAAAACTTTTATATGACAGAATTCAATCAGTGACACAAATCCTTAATTAAATATTTATCGTTTGAGCTGCAGATGTGAGCAGTGCCAAACCACAGGCATGCCTGGATGAGCTGGATGAAAAACCCTCTCAGAGAAAATGACTGGTTCTGAGCCTGTGCCACCAACTGAAAAAGCAGTTTGTGATCTACGTCACAGGCAGGGCAGAGGCTGCTGCACGGGTGGCAGCCCCTGCAGCCATTTGGGAGATTCCAAATTCAGAAGGGGACAGTGCCAAGAAAGGGGCTAAAAGAACCCAGATTAAATGTTTTTTTAAAAACAGATTAAAATAGAGGTGAATTTCACTGACTGGATTTTAATTTCTATTAGTGTTCAGTATTAAAGGCCATCTGTTAAATTCTGTCAGGACCTTTGGGAGTGATACAAAGTTTGTTTCTGCAGTGCCCCTTGGATTCATCAGCATTCCATCCCTTTGGTTCCCAGTGGAGAGCCTGTCCCCTGAGTGTGTCTCTGGAGGCTGATGCTAAAGCATCTTCCTGAATAATCTGATAAAACCAGGCCATACCGGGTGCTTCTGGAGCTTTGCCTTTCTGTGCTGTTTCTAAACCTTCAGTAGGTGATGCTGTTACAGAGCCATGGAGAGCTCACCCCAAAATAACAACACCCTAAAAATCTGGGGCTGAGCCCCAGGGAAAGCAGCAGCTGCCACTTGTTTCAACCACTCCAGTGTGAACTTTGTGCTTGGTGTGCAGATGTGGAGCAGGGAAAAGTCCAAATCAAAGACTTGGACTGAGAGCAGGTTATGATTTTGCAGCCAGCCCTAAGTAAAGATTAGGATAGAAACAGCTCCAGACTTTGCATTTTCGCTTGGCATCTTGAGCCCAATCATTAATTTCAACTGATCCATGAACCAAAGATAGAAGGAGATTAGAGTTTGCTTTAAAATCCAGCAGCTTAAGTTGACAATGCTTCTTGTTTTCTTTTGTCTGCAAATGCTGATTAAAAAGCCAGAGCTGACATTCCTGAATTCTCTCAGGAAAACAAATCTTGCCCCTCTGCAAGGAGAATCTGAGAGCAGCACAGTCCAAGTGTCTGTAGGGCTGCTTGTGTAGGTCTCACAGCTTTATCTGCTGGACAGAAACCAGAGCTCAGAGAGGCTGAGATTTCTAACAGCATCCTGGGATGACATCTCCAGTACATAAAGAACATCATTATTATTCTTTTAGAAATGTTGTGGCTTGCAAATGATGCAGCCACAAGAGCCCATGTTCTACCCTTGGTCTACTGCCAAAAGGGTTGAGGCTGAGCCCAGCACTGCTCCTTGCACCAACCCAACAGCAGCTGTTGCCAGGAGATTTTTCTTACCTAGAAAATCTTAGATTTTGTGGTGTGGATGTTCAAGCTGGGATAAAATATCACGTGGGCTCATGCTGCATGGGCTGCCAGCAGCAGCCACTGTGCCCACAGCAGGGTGACCCTGCAGCTCTGGGGTTCCCTGAAGCAGGTGTGGTTTGATGAGAAACCTCTTCATTGTTCTCCAAGAAACCTCCCACTCCTACCAGCAGCAGAGGCTTGCATTTTATCTCTGGGCTCTGGTGCTTTCAGTGGGTACAAATGTTAGGTCCAGGGTTTTTGATTTTTGATGCCCCTCCCCAGTGTTTTCATGTCCTTTGTCAGGTGGAGTTCTCATTGAAATTGGCTTTATTGTACACCTGGTCTGCACTGTGCACTTGTCCTCAGTGAAACAGAAGCACTGCCCCATATTATCACCTTTTATTAAAAGCTTTTCTTAGCTAAGCAGCCATAAATTAGGAGAAAAAAAGGGTTTGAAGCCATTCTCGAAACAGAAGCACTGCCCCACATTATCACCTTTTATTAAAAGCTTCTTAGCTAAGCAGCCATAAATTAGGAGAAAAAAAGGGTTTGAAGCCATTCTTACCTAGAGAAAATATTTCCCACAGCAGCACTCCGAAAGACCACACATCACTCTGCGTGGTGTAAATTTTGTCAAAAATAGCTTCTGGAGCCATCCACTTGAGTGGAAGCCGTGCCTAAAAGCCAGAGACACAAGAGGTTGCCAGGTCTGCTGTTACTGATCTGCCCAAGCCCAACCTGAGGGTAACCACTGGAGGTTCTTGCACTCACATCTCCCTTCCGTACGTAGTCGGGGTCTTTGTAGATGTCCCTGGCGAGGCCGAAGTCACAGATCTTGACCACGTTGTTCTCGGACAGGAGGATGTTCCTGGCTGCCAAATCCCGATGGATGCACTGCCAGGGAAGGACATGGGGTCACAGGGGGCTGGGCAAGGAGCCCCTGCTCCAGCTGGAGGCAGGAGGGCTTCTTTGGGAATGGGGAAAGAAATGAACTGCGCTGGGAGCAGCTCAGAGAATGAGTGGGAATCTGCTCCAAATACACTGGGATATGCAAAAGGGGGAATACTCAGGGAACAAACCAACAGTAGAGTCAGTTTTCTGATTTTTCTGTCTTAAATAACTTTGCAGTTGCAACAAGGAAGGGAGCCCTATTTTCTCACTAGCTGATCCCTGAGAAATTTCAAAGAGGCCAAAAAGCAGCTGTAGGTACGTTTGCCAGTGCAGGTCCAGGAGGGTGTGAGGTGGGATAACCCTGCTCAGGGTTTCTGGGAGCTGCCCTGGTGTGGGAAGTGGATTTGTAAAGAATTCTAAAAACCTGACAGAAAGCTCACACAGTCTTATACATCTGTATGCAAACTCTGAGATGAGGTGCTGATTTAGGAAGGCCATAGAATAGAGATGACATTGTTGAGAGAGAGATTGAACTAGAAATAAGTCCCAACAAGTTTCACAATATGGCCTTCCAAAAAGATCAGACATTTTGGAGAATTAGAACTGTGAAAGATGCATTGTAGCAGGACTACATGGGGTAAAAATATAGGTGATTGGTGTTAGAAGTAATAGCAGCATTGTGTGGCAAAAGCTAGTGGGCTGAAAAAACAATTATAATGTATTGTCACCAGGAAATGGGTTAACTTCTAATGGGATGGCATTGAGTTTTACATCTCTTGTGTCTCACTATTCATCGAGACTGATAATGGAATAAAACCTTTTAAAATGCCTCTCAGTTGCCCCATCTCTGTAAAAGCTGGGAAAGCCAGCACCCTGGTGGCTGTGTGTGAGTGAGGCTCAGTTGTGTGCACACTTTGGCCTGTGAATTACATTGCATTTACCTAAAAAGCTGTTCCACAGGCTACAAACTCTTCCTGTTTATCCAAGCAGTGCTGACCTTGCTGACAGTCCCCAACACCTCTGACAAACTACAGGAATAACTGGATTCTCCCTCCTCACTTTTCAGTAGAGGTGTTGTTCATCACATTAAAAGGAGATTTCTCTACAAGCCTTTCTGTGTTTATTTACGAAGCAGTTCCACAAATTGTCTGACAGTTTCTGAGAACTTCACCCCCTCTATCTAAACCCTCCTGTTGCAGATGCCAGTCCCTGCAGCCAAGAACATGATGAATGTTCCTCTACAACCCCTTCAGTGCTAATTGCTGCTTAACCACCAGAGCTAACGTGATCTCCAACACTCTAGCAGAAGAGCAAAAAGCAGATTTCTGAGACTCAAGAGTGTGTTTGGGTTTCTTCACATCAGATACTCTGCAAGAAGTCTGAATGAGCTCACTTTTCGGGAGGCAAGGAACTCCATGCCTTTTGCCACCTGGAAGCTGTAGCAAATCAGATCCTCCAGAGTCAAGGGCCTCTTGTACAGATCCTCAGCATCTAGGAGAGATCAGAAACATGGCAAAAATGTGGCACAAATGTGGCAGAGACGTGGCAGAGCTCCAGAGCTGGGTGGCACTGGTGCCACTTGTGTGCTGATGGTCCCAGTCCCGCACACAGTGCTGGGTGTGAGATCTCTGCAGGGTTACAGCTCTGGTGAGCAACCACTGACCCCGAGGTAGAAATCAGATGATTAACAAAGTTCCCTCATCCGTTAGTCACTCATTTAGCTATGGGGAAACAACACCTCAGGCTGGGAGTGAGGGAAACTTTATAGACAAGAGCCCAGGGACAGAGTAACCTCACAAGTCTGGTAAAACATTCCTATTTCTCCTCTCACACAACAGGAGCAGCTTTTGTACATAATACAGAGCTCTCTTTTTGTGAGAAAGTTGGAGTGGGGAACAGGCAAGAGGGAGAATTTGGGATTTCAGGAACAAGCCAAGCCATGTAAGGGCTTGTAAAGTGTGTGCCAGTGTGTGTGGCACTAGCCAAGTGACAGAAGTCTTTCCAATAAAAGATTCGGGATGAGGTAGGGTTCTTTTACCTTCTTCATCATCTTCTGAGTCACTGTAACTCTTATCTTCAATGAATCCTGAGCTGGCAGAGCTGCCTGTGCTGGCCACACTCTCGAGGCGCCTCTTGATCAGTTCAGTCAAATCACTGTTGGACTCATCCAGACTCTTCTCTGCTTGGTCAGAGTTTTCCTGGGACTAGAAATGGCATAAACCAAATTTTTAACTTTGTATGATGCAATGCTTGAGGATTGGCATAAGGAGAAAGGTCCTCTGAAGATGGGCATGTTTGAACATTTTCCTGAAGTGGGAATAAATAGGAAACCAGGCTTTGTTAGTTCTAACTATAAATTATAAAGCCTGGTTTCCTACTTATTCTGACTTACTACTCCCCTTTCACTGATAGCAATATTCCACATCAGAGTTAGCTGAAAGCTGGCTGGGTGAGACTGAGAGGTGAGCAGAGTCAGGCTGTAATTCTCTCTCTGTCTTAGGATGCTAAAAATGCCCTCAAGGTGAGTGCATGATGGGCACTGTGCTGGGGAGTGAGGCACAACCAGCCCTCAACTCATGGCAACAATGGTGAGAAAGGAATTCCGAGTGAGTGCACCAGGAAAAGCTCCTTCACTCACACAAAGTCCCTCACGTACTTTGCTGCCTGCACACAATAGCTTACAAAAAAAGAATTATAATAATACTGCAGTCATCTGGGAAAACAGCCTTGGTGAGGCTGCAGTTTCTGGCAGGGCTGGGGTCACAGAGCCTGTTCCACACTGGATATTCACGAGGAGGAGTCAGTCCCATCCCTCCCCAGCCCTGATTTCTGCTCCTGTGCCCTGCTCCCATCCCAGCCCAGTCTGTGCTGGCACAGATGTTGTGTGCATGCAAAGAGCTGCTTGGGAACCAAACCATTGGTTGGTTTTGATGTAAAATATCCATGATCCAGGCTGTTGTTACAGCACAGACTTCAGGGCTGGCACAGGGGAAGAGACAGAGGATGGAATGAGCAGATGGGGGAAGGATGAACTGCTTTCACTTGGGGCCTAGAAACAAATATCCCCAAAACAGATTTGTGTTTTGGGAGGGTTCACTTTCTCCTAGTTCAGTTAATGCCAGTTTTTCACTGATATTTTGTTGCCCCCCTTGTGCTGGGAAGTAATTCCATCTCTTTCAAATGCTTGGAGTTTTTGGGTACTTGCAACTAATTCTTTAGGAGATGTTAGAAGAGGACAGCAGTGAGATCCTGCAGGGAAAATACATCCCTCTTCTTGCTTGTCCAAATTGAAATGTGGAGAGAAAATAAAGTGCTTGTAGAAATACCCAATTGCTTTGGTGCCAGTGCAGAGCAAATCCAGCTTTTGTCAGTGGTTGTTGATTCCCTGCCTTGTGACAGAAGAAGTCTCATTTTCTTACCTTGTATGCAATGAAATCTCCTCGTTTCCCTCTGAGATAGTTGGACAGATTTCCATATTTACAATATTCTACTATGACCATTAAAGGACCTAAAAAAGACAGTGAAAGTCAAATGAGTTTTGAAGCACTGCAAAGCACATAATTCTAATTTATCCCACCAAATCCTCTTCAAAATAAATGGCATTTCTATTATACAGATGAGGAAATGAGGAAACACAGGAGTGACACCACCACTAGGGATGTGGAGAGAAGGGAACACATTCTTAGTTTTCCCCATTGGATGGTAACAGTTGGTATTTCTTTCTCATTTATAAACAAGGAAAATTCAGGATGATCAACACAATCCCAGATGCTGTTAAGGTTGGTTTGCTCTGCACATGGAGCAGTTTTCATTTTCTCTGCTGGCTTCACAATTGTTTATTTTGGGTGGAGCTGATGCCACCAGAGGAAATCAAAGTATGCAGGGCCATAGACAGATCTAAATGAAAAGCTGCAAAAATACTCAGAAGTTTCTGAAAAGCCTGGAAAAACAGAAAAAGTTTCTGAAAAAACTGAAGTTTCTGAAAGCCTGAAAGCCTTTTTCTGAAAGCCTGGAAAGTGCTCTCACTTTCTTCTTATTCCTCTACAAACCACTGTAGAGTCAGTGCTGCTTTTACACAATTATGCAGGTTTTTAAGAGCTGCTTGAAATGCTTTTATATTGCTGTGTGAGATGTTAGGGAAGGGAAAAGCTGCATTCTTGACCTTTATTTTTTGCAATCATCAAATGTAAGATAGGGTGAATCCATGGGACTGGGATGTGGATAAATACGGACTATTATCAACCCCAAACACAGAGACTTTCATGTCCAGAACCTTTTTCTCTGGACAAGGTCTGTGGTTCAGACTGAGGAGTTTGCACTTCAAAGGGGAAGGGCTGAGAGCTGCACTTGGCCTTAGGGAAGGAGCTCAGCAGGGTTCCTGCTGGAATTCCTGCATCCTCCCAGGAGGAGCTGGGCTGCAGGAGCAGGGCTGCAGGAGCAGGGCTGCAGGAGCAGGGCAGGAGCAGCAGGGCTGCAGGAGCAGGGCTGCAGGAGCAGGGCTGCAGGAGCAGGGCTGCAGGAGCAGAGCAGCAGCAGGTCTGCAGTTGGCTCCAGGCCCAGCATGGCCTGGGAGAGCACCAGGAGGGAGCAGTGACCCCGGGACAGAGTGGGACAGGCAGAGGAGCAGCCTTTGGGAGCACAGAAAGGGAGATGCTGAATTCCTGCTGATGCCTTGTGCAGGCTGCCCTAGAACAGAGGCTGGACAGAGCTAAAGAATAAAGCGGGGATTTATTAAAGGCCTCAATGGATCCACCTTGGGCAGCACAAGAGCCCAGCCAGGTCTGCACCCAAGATGAACCAAAATGGTCACAAAAATCCCCAATCAGTCACGGGCTCTCTCACTTTGATCAGTTCTGCTCCATTTGTCCTGCTGATGCCTTGTGCAGGCTGCCCTAGAACAGAGGCTGGACAGAGCTAAAGAATAAAGCGGGGATTTATTAAAGGCCTCAATGGATCCACCTTGGGCAGCACAAGAGCCCAGCCAGGTCTGCACCCAAGATGAACCAAAATGGTCACAAAAATCCCCAGGAGTGCTCACGGGGTCTCACTTTTATCAGTTCTGCTCCATTTGCATATTGGGGTTAATTGTCCAATTACAGCTTTAGCGCATCAACTCCCATCCTTCTTGTTTTTCTCTCTTCAGCCCACGTTGTTTGTGTTCGTGGACCTGAATTTGGATCATCTGTCCTTGGTCCCCAGCTAGAGCAGGAATTGTTTTGTCTCCCTGCTCTGTGCAGAGAGCTCACTGTCCCCCTATGAAGCCCAGACCCTAAAGCAGCACAGAATCTGAAAAATAGAAAAGCTGAAACCTGAGGTATCACTGCAGGCAGAACTGAGCCATGGTGCTCCCTGTGGATTCCTGCAGGTTCTGCACTCACCCAGCCCTAGGGCACTGCTGCCTTGAGTGCACACCTTGGGGCTCTCCAGGACCCCCAGTCCCTCTGCTGCAGCTGAAACAAGCCTGAAAACCTTGCAGTGGCTGCAAAAACACCAAATCCCCAAATCCCAGTGGTTCCAGTGCTGACCCTAGAGCTCTGCTCAGTGCTGGCATCTGGCTGTGCTCAAGAGATTTGGCTCTGAAGAACCCAAAATCCAATGTCCCTCATGGATGCCCTGAGGAAATGCAGATTCCAGAACAGCTTTAAAGCTCTGCACAGTGATTTATTCATGGCTTTGAAACGCTTCCTAGACATGGCCTCCCCATATTTTGTTCCCTCATTGTAAAGCACACACTGCATTAGTTCTGACTGCTGAACATCAGACACTCCGGCAAAGTGTTAAATTCTGCTATTTGATACCTTGTTAAAATAATGTATGTGCATACTTAATACCAGTCTCCATCAGGAATACACGGTTACATAAAGCCTAACAGGGGAGGGAGAGCGCTGGAATTTCACAGGCGCTCGGATCTGTGTCTGCCTCTAGAGCTCCAGGCTGTTTTTCTTTAGTCTGCACTTGCACTGCTCAGAGGAGAACAAAGCAGTGCCTGCCTCGAGGCTGCTCCGTGCCCTGTCAGGTCCTGCTGCACCCCTCTGCCCCCCAAATGTTCGCCCAGGCACCTGGCAGGGAGGAGGGAGGGTCACCTCCCACCCAGGACAGGGCAGGATGGAGAATGGGAAATCAAGGAACTCCTGGGAGAAAAAGCTTCTCAGAAACTGGACAATCAGAGCCTCTGACCAGTCCTGAGGTGTGTTTTGAACAAGCAGAACTCTGGGGCTGCTTTGGTGAAGCACCACTGAGCCCTGGTCCTGCTGCTGGTTTGAGGCTCCTGCTTGTCCTGAGCCCCCTCAGGGACTTGTGAGCACAGGAGAGTCCCCAGCACTCCCAGAGTCCCGGCCCCTCTGCTCACAGGCCCCAGCAATGCTCCTGGCTGCTGCCTCTGACCCCAAACCCCTCAGCTGCAGCTGCTGCCCCTTCTCCCACACGAGCTTTGGGCTCTGCAGTGCTGCAGCTCCTGGAGCTCCCAGACCCCAGCAGTATCCATGGCTGCTGTTTCCTGAGGAACTGGAACCACCTTGCTGGAGGAAAGATTTCTTCCCTGGCACCCTCCCAAATCTCCCTCACTGAACTTTTCCCTTGTGACTGGACAACAGCTGTTGGAAACTGATGGGTTTGGGGTCTCAGATGATGAGAGATCTGTGCACCACCTCTCTTAATTTCCTCCTTCATTTCTTTCCCTCTGGGGTTTCCCTTGGCCTTGGGTCTCCTAAACCTGTTCAGTGAGGGTGATTTTGAGGATTTTGGAGGTCAGCAGTGAGGAGCCATCCTCAGGAGCTGCTCCCCTGAAGATGAAGCACAGTAAGAGGCATTGCTTTGGCAGTGTGGGAAGGGATGTTTTGTGACAAAGGTTTGACATTTATGGGACTTTGTATGATGCAGGTCAGTCCTGCCAGCTCAGCCCCATGCAAGTCCCTGCTCCTGCTGCACCCAGGGCTGTCCCAGGCTTTGGTACAGGAGCAGAAACTGCTGTGTGGGAAAGGGGAGGCTCAGGGAGCCAAGGGCTCAGCCTGCAAAGGCATGATCCTGATGAGGCAGGGGAGGAGAGGGAGAAGAAGCCTGGAAATGCCCACAGGCAGGAAGTGGTCATCTCATTGCAATGCAGTGTTCTCCTCCCTTCAGTGCCTCCAGAGAGAACAGAGGTGACACCACGGGTTCAGAGCCCTGGGTGGGATGAGGCCACATCCTGCAGGAGCAGCAGCAGCTCTCCTGTGAGCAGAGAGCTGGAAATGGCTGGACTTGCATTGACTGCACCACAGGCACTTCCAAACACCCAGAAATGTCTGAAAAGGGTTTTCTTTTTTGCTCCAAATTTAATGAGGACTCCTCACCTCCAGCTTTGGTGCAGGCTCCCAGCAGGTTGACCACATTCAGGTGATGTCCTATATGGATGAGGATCTTCAGCTCAGACATTAGAGCCTTGCATTCATTAGTAGTTGCACATTCTGCTTAAGATAAACAGGAAAAAAAATCATCTTTACACAACAGGATATTTTCAACAGGACACAGCAAGATCCTGTTTATCCTTTGAAACAAAACCCACCCAGGTTCCTTGCAGTATCTTGGCTTTTCAGACTCTCACACAGATAATAATTCATCCGTTTCGTTGTCTGCTGACCTTTATGAAGTGGATAACACTTTATCTGTTGGGTGACTCTTCCTTTCTCTAGTGTGGGTTATGGAGGGTTACAGTCCCTTCCCCCAAGCCTGATCCCACAGAGCCTTTGCCAGGACTCAGATTTGCAAGCTTAGCAAAGCCAACCTGTGCAAGCCCCCACGGAACAGAGAACATGTCCCTTCCTCTCTGCTGGGCTGTGCAGTTCAGCAGAACTCAGCTCCAATACCTCAGGACTCGCCACTGCAGGGGAGGAGGAATCCACAGATCTGGAAGCTGTGTCCCAAAATGTCCAGGGAACACACAGCGTGACTAAAGCTCAGACCTGTAAGAACATACTGACCCAAGAAATTCATTTTCTAAGATCTGTGTGTGAGCCATGAACCTGACAGGGGAGGCCCTGGCTGGCCAGTGACATTATTTTAAGGCAGGCACCCTCAGACCAGAAGGTTCAGGTGCTGCTTTATCTTCCCAGCCTTGTCTCCAAAACTCCCATGATGTATTTTAACAGGAGAGGCTTTGGCCTGCTTCCTTTGCCTTTGCAACATGTAAGAAGATTTAAATATGAAGAAACAGTTATGTAACAAATCATTTGGTGTGACAGGTGTAACCTTGTTTGTAGAATTCCCCAACATCTTTCTCCAAACATAAAGAAGGAGCTATTCCAAGATTCCTTCAGCCAGCAGTGTTTGGTGGGTCCATGGGTGGTATCACTCCTGATGTCCCCTGGCATGTGCTGGAACTCACAGCCAGCTCAGAAGTGTTTCAGATTATTCTGCACATTGAATTTTAGCCTTCAGTCCAGAACAGGGATGAGCATGCTGCATGGAGGTGGCAGAAATGCAGGCATCCCCAGAGCCTTTTTAATTCCCTGGATGGATTAACTGACACTAGAGAATCTGCTTTATTCATGAAAATGATGAATTATGGGCACGTTAGTTGGGGAGGGGCAGACCAGAGCAGGAGGCAGCTGCCTCCACCAGGGGAGGGAGGTGTAAAATGATGGAGAATCTGCCAAATATTGCTGAATATGTGCTGGCAGGGCAGAGCTGACATGAGGATCAGCTGGGAAGCACAGCATGGAAGGGATGAAACCCCAGAGCTGTCCAGGGCAGTATGTTTTGATGGAGATGGGAATATGTCTGGATCAGGGACTTCTAGGGGATTTCAGGGGTCTGATAATGGGCATGGAACAGAAGATACAACAGCAGGAGAGAAGATGATTGGAAGGAGGAAAATAGAGAGGGGAGACCAGAGCTGAAGGAGGTCCAGAGAGGTGATAAATGGGTGTTTTTGTGATTTCAGAGAGATGGGAGTAGCAGAGCACTAGGAGAGGCAGCTGGCAGCAGAAGCCAAGTCCCGTGGCAGCAGTCACTGGCTGGTGGCATGGCAGGGGTTAATGGTGTCATGCAGCAGGATGGAGCTGTGATGGCCATGGCAGCATGGGCTGAGCCTTTGGAATCCCCTCAGGGGCAGACCCAAGCCCTGCCCAAGCAGGCAGCCTGTGGCTCTGTGTGCAAACCCAGCAGGAATGGGCTCCAGGTTCCCTCCTTCCCCCGCCCAACAGGAAAGAGCTGCCCTTCATTTCAATAACTGCAAGCAAGATGTCTCTAATTTCCTCCCCTGGCACTGGGTTTTTTTCCAGCCCCTTGAACTGTTCTACATCTGGCTAGGCTGGGATGGAAGGCTCAGCTCCAATTTTGGGCTATCTCATGTAATTACCCTCCATAATCTGTTTCCCTCCTCACCCCACAGAGCTGGAAGCTGCTCTTTTCTTCCTTGAGGAATACAAGCCTCAATCAGCAGGGCAGCACGGAGCTGCTGTCATTTCCTCCCCTTCATCCATCCAGGATGGCTGATCCCACATGAAGCCCACTCCCTGCAGGGCACAGCGAGCTCAGCACTGTGCCCTGGCTGCCCCCAGCTCCCTGAGCAGTCTGGGGAGGATCTCAGAGGGATTTTTGTACCTTTCAGCATTTTTACGGCAACTGTTTTGCAGGTTGAAGATTTATCAATGCCAAAAGCAGACGCCTCCACCACCTTCCCAAAAGCACCATGACCCAGAGTTTTACCTAGAGAAGCAAGAGTTGAGAGTGAGCCCAGCTGCACCAGCCAGGAGGGGACATGCAACCTCAGCTGTGCAGGAGAACCAGGCACAGTGCACAGACACAGGCACAGCAGCCTGAATCACATCCTGCAGCATATGGATATGCAGGGGTTTCTATCCATATGGCCTGGATGCAACAGAGCACGGGAGAGAACAGAGGAGGGGAATCACTCACTGAGGGCAGGGCTGACACCTACACGGACTGAGGGGACAAACATTACCTGGTGCTGTCCTGGAGCCCAGGGAAGGCAGAGTTTGGGTTAATTGTGGCACCCTGATCTCTCATGAATCACGGAGAAAGCCAGAAAGGCACTCAGGGAGCCACAGCCCATTAACCCTTCAGTTATTGACATTGATTTGATGGAAAATGCACTAAAAGGAATTTAGGATGGTTTTCTTTCTTCTTTTTGTTTATTTTCCCTTTCATTTGGATTTTCCTGCCCGTGTTACCTGGTGTGCTCTGAGGGCTCTGACCCAGGGTCTGGCTTTTTGGTTCTGCCAGTTAGTTTCTGTGCCCCACCATCATCTCCGATTTTGGGATTTTTTTCTCTTCTCTCCTCCTTTCATGTTTTCCAGCTGCAGCACCAAGAGCACACAAATACAGATATTTTCCCTGCACTACTCAGTGCACACAGATGTTACAGTTTCACTGTACAGACACAGCCAGCTTGTTGCATTTTCTCACTCCATCAGCCAGTGAACTGAGCTGTTCAGTGAAATGTGGCTCATTTTTCCATGAGAGCTTCTTACAGCTCAAAGCTGATTTCTGATGGTTGATAAGGAAGTGATTATTTGATGAATTGATAGCTTTCTTCAAAAGAAAACTCACTTTCCTTTTTCCTCTATGGGAATGAGATCACACTTTTGGCAGGGACAGTACCTGGAGGTACCTTTCCTCCCTGTCAAGAGTTTGGCTTCCTTTGCCAAGGAAAAGAGGCAGCAGCTCTTTGGACAGAGTCTTTCCAAATCCCTCATTTCACCCTCCATTCAGGCTACCCTGAACTCTGGGATCCCAGATCCAAGGGTGGCACTGTGACAGATCCTGCTGGGTTATCCAACAGCTCCAGTGCACTGGGAAGCATTTGGGATCATCCTTCCCCTGCTGTGACCCCCCAGCACTCACCCAGGCGCAGCCTGTCCCTGGGGAACTCCCATTTACTGCTGTCGTAGGGCAGGCGGTCACACTGCTCGTCCAGGGGCATCTCCTCTGGGTCCATGATAATGGACAGGTATCCTGTTTTAATGTCTGTGGCGTCGGGCTGAAAACAGGGCGGGGAGAGATTATTCAGGGGATCTACGCTGCAATTCCAAAGGGAGGGAGCTGTCTGGCAGCCTGGGGACTTCCCTGCCTTCCAGGCACGTTTATTCTGAGCCAGGAATGCATCACTGCAGATTCCTGCTTCTGTTCTGCAGCTGAGACACAAATGTTTGTGTGTGGCTGCCACTCGTGGCTCCTGGGAGGAGGCACTGATCGATGCTGGGAAACACAAAATCTACCTGCATCAGCCAAAGGAAATCACTGATTTTCCATGGGAACTGCAGGAGCTGCACTTCCTCCTGCATGTTTTGGCATTGTCATTTGTTTTGTTCTGCAGTGCCGATTCTCCACAGTTCTCCACTTCATGGCTGCAACTTATTGCGATTTAAAATTGCTGGAAATTGGTATTTCTGATGCTGCTAAAGTGAGAAATTGTGTCTGTGAGCAGACTTGCACAGGAGTGACATGTTAAAGGAAATTCAGTGTTATGCACTGCTCTGTTAAACTGAGGTTAAGGATGAAAACATGAATTTAATCCCCGTGTTTTCAAGAGAGGGGAAATTTTACTCAAATATGAATATCAGCACTGGGACTGCAATTCGGTGAGAGCAGAGAGCTGTGATTGCCTTTCTGTTTGCTGTTTGTTTCAGGAAAACAGACCTAAATTCCTTGAAACTTTACTGCAAGTTTACTTTTTGAGTCACAAAAGGGAGGTGAAAAAACAGCAAGGAGATCAAATCAGCTGTGTGGTTTGAGCTCATTTCTAGAGCAGACAGCCTGGGATCTTTCTTTAATATCTTTTAGAGTCATGTGCTGAAATCAAGCCCTCATTTTAGAGGATTAAGGGTATTTTTTGTTATTCTCACAAGCCAGTTTGACTCATAAAGAGGGAGAAGCCTATTTTATGGTTCCACAGAAGTGGTTGGAAACCCCCCAAGTGCAAGGGTTCTCTGGAGAAGTCAACACAAACCAAGGCCTGAGTTTTACAGGGACATTTTACCCAGTTTTTCTACCACCTGCCCCAAACATTTGTCCCTAACTCTGCAGTTACTTGGGCAGAGCCCTTTGTGCAGGATGGGAGCTCTCTCACCTTTCTCAGTTTGCGAATGAAGAGGGTCAGGAGGAGCCAGAAGAGCGTGGCAGCCAGCCCTGTGCACACCAGAATGATCACCTCAATGTTGGATTTCTCCTCAGAACCTGCAGGTGAATGCACAGCCAGGTCAGAAAAGTGTCCAAGCCCCCTGAGTGAGCCCACTGGCATTCTGCATGCCCTCAGCCCGGGCTCACCTTGGATTCTGATGAAGGCTGAGGTGCTGTCCTGGCCCAGGTCGTTGGAGGCCCGGCACTCATAGAGTCCCTCATCATCTTTCTTCACTCTCTCAATCACCAGGGTGTTGTTTTCCATGGAAATTCCTGTTTTAATGCATTTTGGTTAATGCTGGCACAATAACCTGGCTGCCAAAAATGCTTTTAGGAGACAGAGCTGAAGGTGACCTCCCATCCATGCAGGCTCTGGTGTTAGGACACATTTTAATCCTGGGCTCCTCCTGGTCTGACAACCTTTCTCTGACTTTTTTTTCCTCTTCAACACCTGGATATAATATTTGGCATCATTTAAACAACAGCAAATGTGGCTGTTGATTTAGAGGGGGTAGAGCCTGGAAACTAATCCAGAAGTTAGCAAAGGGATGCAGGATTGGTGTCTGATAGCAGGAAGATACACTTGGAAAAACGGGAACTCAGTGGAATTACTGAAGGCTGTGGGAAGGGATGGGACTTCTGACATAATGAACATGGAACTCAACTTAGGACTTCTTGGAAAAATAATGGTGTGAAGAAATCCTGGATTCACAGGCAGCTAGGTGCTGTGGGAATAGATGTTTCCTAGGTATGACCTGTGAGACACTTCTCTGTGTTTAATTTTCCCAGTCTCATTTTTCCTGGTTGGTGGTACTGGGCTGAGAGTGATTCTGTTTCACTGAGGGATGATTGGGGTAGAAATAGGGAAATGGGTCAGGCTTGCAATCCAAAAGGGAAGGACATTTTGAATTTTGGGTGTTCTGCCTGTGAATCCCGTTGTTGTTAACAAGAGTACTGCACACAACTTGCCATGCACTGTGCTGAAATATTTACCCTGAGGTGTTTTTTCCAAATATTTTATTTATGTTTCCATTGGTTGGATGAGTTACATGCTTGTCCCTCTAGAATTATTTATAAAATTTCAGTAGCTATAAAGAGTTTCTCTCAGAACATTCTGATCTGAATTATGGATGATCCTGGATTTCCTACCTAGTCCAAGCTGCAAAATTAAAGTCATAGGACCAGCTACTGACATGGGATTCTCCATGATTTATGGGAGGACTCAGGCCATACTCAGGTCTGCACTGGGGCAGCCTCATCTCCAGTGCAGTTTCAAGCACCAGAATATAAAACAGACTTGAAGCCATTGGAGAGCATCCAAAGGAGGCCATGAGGATGGGGAAGGCTCTGCAGGGGTCTTATGAGGAGGGGCTGAGGGCATTTGGTTTGTTCAGCTGGAGGAGACTGAGGGGAGAACTCAGTGCACTCAACACTCTCCTGAAGGACAGCTCCAATCTCTGCTCCCTGTGACAGGGACAGGCTGGAGGTGGGCCAGGGGAGGGTCAGGCTGGAGATCAGGAAAGGTTCTGCCCCCAGAGGGTGCTGGCACTGCCCAGGCTCCCCAGGGAATGGGCACGGCCCCGAGGCTGCCAGAGCTGCAGGAGAGTTTGGATAATGCTGCCAGTAATGCCAGGGGATGTTGGGGGGTTGGGGGCAGGGCCAGGATTGGACTGGATGATCCTGTGGGTCCCTTCAAGCTCAGCACATCCCATGATTCTGTGGCACAGAGCTGGGAATGCACCTGGGCTCAGGTGAGGGGCTGCAGGCTCAGGTGAGGCTCCCTGTGCATGGTGAGCTACGAGCACATTCCCATCACTGTGCTGTGGGAAATAAAGGACATTTCATATGCCATGGAGTGCCCTGAACGCCTCTGCCAGGTGACTTTGCTGCAGTTTATGATGGCCAGGACAGCTGAGAGCTCAGGCCTGTGTTGCCAGACCCACCTGACCCAGGTGCACCCTGTGGCTCAGTTTTGTGCCCAAGCTCTGGTCCCACACAAGCAGCCTGAGCAGCACTCCCTGTTTTCCCAGTGCTATTCCAGTGTGTGCTGGGCTGGCTCTGCACACAGGAGCTTCCTCCCACCTCAAAGTCCAAGCTGGAGACCCCTGCAGTGCCCTGGCATCCTTGGATTTGTGTGTGTGTGTGCCTGTGTCATGGGCACAGTCATGGGTGCTGTGTTGCAGTGACCCTGCCAGTCCATTATCCCACATTCCAAACAATTCTGGGCAGCAGAACCTCACCTGATGCTGCAGAGATGGGGTAGCCATTCTTCCTCCAGGTGACCTGTGGCTCTGGAGTCCCATTGACCTTGCACTCCAGCAGGATCTTGCCACTGATGTTGACCTCCAGGTCCGTGAGGTTCTGGATCACGACCGGCGCCGCCTTCTCTGCAGCCACAAAGGGAACGAGCCCCAGTCAGGTCTGGGGGGCCCTTCCCTCACCCCCCCCTCCTTGCACAGCCTCTCTGGGCTGGATGTGGTAAAGGTTTGGTTGATCAGTTGATCAAAAATCCCCACAATTCTGGGGGGGGAGGTGTGAGGGATCTGGGAGGTGTGGGTGAGTTTGTTTGGTTTATTTTCACACTACCTAAGCTCAGGTTTGGCTGCAGCTCCAACTCCTCATCCTCTGAAGAAAACAAAGGACAGGGAGTGGGTGGTGCACATGCAGAGCGAAGACAGAAAGGAGAAAGGAGGGGGAAAAGAGGAAACAGTTCTAAAGGTTTTTTATCCTCCATCAGGAGTGCAGTTTTCTCCTTACTACAACCATGGTAACGCCCACTTTATGTTCATTTATAAAAGGTGCAGGACAGCAATGAATAAAATCACAAGCACAGCATAAAATGTACCCCAAACTTATGGTGAGGACAGAAGATGAGGGGCATTAGAACATATAAAATATTTGAATAGGGGAGGGAAGGCTGGTTTGGAGGGGAAATTCCATGTGTGTTCTCCACAAGTATTGCCTGACACGTGCCAGACAAATGACAGACCCCAGTCATCCTCACAAGAACGTGATCCTGATTCCAGTTCTCCATGGATGTATTCACAGTCTAGCTGTGTTTTTCCCATAGCTGTGCTGTGTAGGTGTGTGTGTAGGTGGAAATCTGACTGACTGAATAAAAATATCTGCCAGGGGAGAGGAAAGGGAAGTGCCTGAATGCAGAGAGCAGAGCAAGGCCAGTGCCTCACAGCAGGTGATGCTCTGGTGGCCCTGGTGCTGTGGGGAGCAGCCAAACCATGACACTGACCAATACCTGAGAGAGACTCCTTCCCTTCCCTCTGCCTCAGGAAAAGGGAGATGCTTGTGTGTGTCTGGAAATAAATCACCGGCCAGTCTGGAACCAGAGCTGTGGCTGAGGATCTGTGTGTGTGGAGGGAAGGGGCTGGGAGGCTGCACAGGGAATGTGCTCGTTCATCCAAGGCTGAAGGCAGCACCGGGCTGTGCTGAGGACCAGGTGCTCACAGCAGCACTGACCCTGCAGTGCCTCCTGAGCCAGAGGAGCCACTTTGAAAATCCCTGGCTAATTCAGCTTCCGAAGCACTCTGACTCCTGCTCCCTGACTTGCTGCTGGGTGTCTCAGTTCTACTCCAGTTCTGTGCTTTTGTTTTCTTCACCACTGGAAGGTGGTTAATGAATCTATCCATTCCCCATGCCAGCAGCCCTTTGTCTTCTGAGGAGGCTTAGAGATGATCACCCACCTCTGAAGCAGAAGAAACTTCACTTCTTTTCACTGACTTCCTACTGGCAAAAGTGCCCTGCCCTTTGTATTCCCACAGCCAACAGAACCATGCTGGAGGATCTCAGTGAAATGAAAGAGTTGGGGGCTTGGGTATAAGTTAGAAAATAATTGTTATAACAAAGTGCATCCCTCTCACCCAGAATAAATGGCACATGATTTTACACTTGCCCAGGGACATTTGGGATCTGCTGCGTCCAAATCTATTCAGGTATCTCATCCTGGCAGCTGAGAGTGGGTACCAAAGTCATACAGATCTGGGGTAAGCATCCCAAGTTACTGTTGTGCTGTCAGTAAATGGTGGGTGATGCTTTTTGTCCTCATCAACTCTAAATCTGCACCCAGCATGGAGCTGGGAAGAGAAACGCTGCTGAAATCACCTTTATGTAATCTCAAATATTTTATCCAAACCCGGCAGTGGCTGGGTGAGTGTTCTCCATGTCAGGCTGTCAATCCACACAGAGTGAATGACAAAAGCAAAGCAGAGCAGGACACAAGGTCTGTGTTAGGACACGCCCCAGTGCCACTGTCCCGTGGCACATACCTCTGACCAGGAGCTGGCTGTGCTGCTCCAGCGTGTCCGTGCTGTTCTGCTCGTTCTGGGCTCGGCACTTGTAGAGGCCACTCTGCTCCCTCGTGACATTGGGAATGAGCAGGGTCCAAGAGATGGAATATTTGTCCATTTTCCTGACCACAGAGTGGCTGGGAGCTGGCTCTGAGGAGGGGTAGTACCAGGCCAGGTGGGTGTAGATGTACTTGGAGGCCCGGCAGGTCAGCTGGACGTCATTCCCCACGATGGCTGTGACTTGGGAGGGTGTTTGCAACCCAGAGGGCACATCTAGGAGGAAGGGAAAACGTGTTTGGAATGAAATCCCTGCTGAGAAGATCTTTGGCTGCCTGGCTGCTACTTGGGAGGTCAAATTTCTAGCAGCAATGGAAGAAGCCAGGTTTAATGAGGCACATTCACAGAATTCACAGAATTTACAGAATTCACAGAATCACTGGGCTGGAAGAGACCTTTGAGATCATTGAGTCCAACTCAGCCCCAGCACCTCAACTCAACCCTGGCCCCCAGTGCCACATCCAGGCTTTGTTAAACACACCCAGGGATGGGGACTGCACCACCTCCCCGGGCAGCCAGTCCAGAACTTTATCACCCTTTATGTGAAAAACTTTTTCCTGATATCCAGCCCGTATTCCCCCTGGCACAGCTGCAGGCTGTGTGCTCTGGCTGTGTCAGTGCTGCTGCAGAGAGAGCCCAGCCCCAGCTGAGCACAGGCACCTTCCAGGAGCTGTGCACAGTGAGGAGGGCACCCCTGGGTCTCCTTTTCTCCAGGATAAACAACAAACTCCCTCAGTCATGGACATGTGGAAACAGGGAATTCGGGAAGTGAAAGTTCCTCTCACTGCCCAGTGCTAACCTGTGCTAGTCCAGCCCTCAGCATTCTAAAGTAATGAATTGAAAGCTTATAAATAGAAGGAGTTAATGGACTGAGAGAGTTTAATCAGGAGCTGTTTCTATCCAAGTAGATGAGTGTGTTTGTGAGCTCTTCCCTCTCCACAATCAGGGCTGGAAAGTATTAATTGCAGAGGAAATAAACCCTTTCCCATCCCTCAGGTGCAGCAATTTCTTCCCCTCTGAACACACTCCTCAACTCTCCCTTATTCCAATTGTGCCAATATTTATTGCCATCACATGTGGATGCTGGATATTTACTTGATCACTGATGGATTAACTGATCTAATGATGTCTAAGTCCTTGAGGCCTTATATTTAGCAGAGAAGTACTCTGAGTCATGACTCTGACCTAGCCATGAAAGAGTGAGCTGTTTCTTGCTACATTTTTAGTAATTTTTCACTCCAGAAAAAAAAAAAATAAAAAAAAAAATCTTTTTTTCTGAAGTGGCAAACTGAATCCATTTGAGAACAAGAAAAACTGAGTGGAAGGGCAAAGGCTGCCCTGCAGTAGCTGCCAGACACCTGCAAGTAAATTGGGCTGAAAGATACTTTATTTCCTTCAGATTTTGTTAATTTTAGGGATCTATC
Source organism: Passer montanus (assembly GCF_014805655.1). NCBI lineage: Eukaryota > Metazoa > Chordata > Aves > Passeriformes > Passeridae > Passer > Passer montanus. The sequence continues at coordinate 2,030,930 of NW_024372813.1, forward strand.
CACCTGAATGAAAGTCCATGGATTCCTGCAGTGATCTGGAATTAGTCTGCTGTCTGTTAAGTCAGGTTTTTCAAGCAACTGAGAGTTGTGAGGAACCTCTTATCAACACTACCAGGGATGGGACTCTCGGGAGGGCTCACTCTGGGCCACCTTCTGAACAGGACTTTGCCCTAAATCTGAGAGATGATTCAGTGCCAGGCTGTTGGTGAGATGCCTCCTCAAGCCAGGATGAGCTGGTGGGACTTTGAGAGGGCCAGGAGTTAAAGCAGAACAAGTGTGCACTGCACTTGCCATCTGCAAATTCCACCTGGAATTTGGCCAGGGGCTCTCACTGCAAACAGTTCTGCAGAAGCTACAGCTGAGCAGAAATGGTGAGGTTGCTGAAATAACCAATCTGCCTTATAAAAAAAGCACATATTCTATAAAATACAGAGCCCTGGAGGAGCTTTCAGATATGATTAAAAAGTCTCTCTTCTTCCCAAGTCATCTGGAGTAGAACCATGAGCTTTTGCTTCATGGTTTTTAAAGACTGGCCCCAAAAATATTTCACAAAAGATCCAAAAAGGGAAGAGACCCCCTCAGGCCACAGCTGTGGAAATTGTTATTTTTCTCTTCTTTCCTTGTGCTGGAGTGGCAGTTTGCTCTCTGCAGGGTGTTGTTAGGCTCAGTTGCTCTCTCTTGGTGCCAGCTGTGTGCTCAGGCTGCCCTGTGTGACACTGCTCACTCCTGATGTGCTGTGCTTCCAGCATGTCCAAATCCTGCTTACCAACATGGGGGAATGTCTGGGGCCATCCAGACCTCCCCAAGTGGGAAAACTGAGAGCCAGTGAGAACACTGGGCTGTGGCATGAGCAGCATTTCACATCTCCTGAATCTCTCCAGCCAAAACACGGAACAAGTGCAGCATCCCTTGGGAAAAGCCTGCCTCGGGCATGGCACAGCTTGGGCTGCAGCATTTTGGTGCAAATTCCCAGTGAATGGGATGTGTCCATTCCCAAGCCCTGAGTTTTGAAGGATGCTCCATAGTTTTGCTTTGTTGCTGGACTTGAAAGTTGCCAGGTTTTTTTTCTACCAACTTAACATTCTGGGAGCAGAGGCCTGGCTTGTTTTTCTTATCATTCCTTCTCCTGACATTTTTTATTTAGCATTTTGAATATTTTTGGCTGGAACCTGTGCTATTCTCTCCCATCTTGTTTGCCTTTCAAGCAGCTCTTTCAGCTCCAATAGAATATTCATTAATTTTCATTGCAGTGGAAGGAAAAAAGAGAGGAAAAAAGAAGTTGCTCTGCTCTATCTTTTCATGCTCTCCTCTCTCTTTTCTCCTCCTACCTGGATTATCAGGGGAGTGAGTGCAGCTTGGAGAGCACATTTCAAGTCAGTTCATCTCTCCGACAGCTTTGCTTACATAATCCTGAACCTGAGCAGTGATTAACTTCCTTTCTCTGAACAGATACTGTGTTTTAGAAGGCTCCTAATAAGTTGGCTGAAAGAATGCACCACGGGGCCTTTTCCCTTTTATCAGCAGTCACCAAACATTTGTCTCTGGTGTTGTGTTACAGTGTAGTAGCTGTGAATTTCCCTCTCCACCGTGTGGGATTCCATGGCAAAAGAGGGAAAGGAGCCATGGGGGGGAGGTAAAAAGGCAGCATAAATCAAAGGCAAGGCTGGCTCCATTTGTATTTACAAGGAATTAATTGTTTTTAATTTCCTGTGCTTTGCACAATAATCTGTGTAATTCAAAACTTCTGCTCTTGCCCAAATTCCCAAATTCCAGCCCTGGGCCTGGCAGGGGGGCTTGCCACCAGGAATAGGGATGGAGGGAAGGGGGAGCCCCTCTAGCTGGAGCAGTGGTGCTTGTCAGGAATCCTGTCAACACCTTGGGAATGAGCAGTTTGGAGTGGCACAAACTCCTAGAACAGCCCGGCTCATCCATTGTTCTGCTATCTGAGAGCAGATTTTTATCTCCTGCTGGAAATGCAATATTTTCTTTTGGGTAGAAATCTTTAACTCCATTTTTCTCAGTTGTTTTGGCAATCAGATAAACCCTTGGAAAAAGGGCTATGGTTATTATTTGTTATTCTTATCATAATTCATTTGTATTCCCAGAACATTCTGAGTTTTCAGATGGGTGGGATCCCACTTTGCTGAATGTAATGCAGTCAGACAAAGGCTGGAATTTGATTTATTCTGGACCTGCAGCTCTCTAGAGCTGCCCTTTCCAAGGTGCAGAGCAGAGATTAGCCGTTAAATGAAATGAAGTGACACTTGTCCATGGCAGAGAATCCCTGCAGGAGACACCAGGGCAGCTTTTCCTGGCACTGGGGAGTTTGCAGCCTGCTTGGAATGTCCTTTGGAGCTGGAGGTGGACAATGACATCTCTGAGCATCTGATGGCTCACCCAGGTTTAAATGGGATCTCTGGAGTCAGAGCAGGGGTCAGATCTTGATTGGATTGACACAAACTAGGCTTAAATGGGATCTCTGGAGTCAAAGCAGGGGTGGGAAAGGCAGGCAGGGGTCAGATCTTGATTGGATTGACACAAACCAAAAATCCTGGAGTAAGAGTTGGGCCAGGACACAATGGATAAATCCCTTTCGGAGAGACTGCAGAGGGCTGCAGAGGGACAGTGACAGTCAGGACATCAGCAGGAGGGGCTGTCACTGCATCATGAGATTTCTCATCACTCTGGACCCCTTATAAGGTTTGGATTCTGAGTGATCTCCAAACCCTGCTGACCCCTCATGAAATGAACTCTGCTGGCAGAGAAATGCAAATTTAAAAATAGAGCCCAGTGCTAATTCTGGTGTCCGTGGGAGTTTTTGTGGGGGTTCTGCAGTGGAAGAACAAAATGGTTGCTGACAATTACTCCACAGGGATAAATTAATTTTTCTGAAATGAAGGTGGTGGTGAAAACATCAGACTGAAGTGAGCACATCCCCAGAGAGCAGCCTGGACAACACCTGAGGAAGTGTCCCTGGAACACTCTGCCATGTCCTGGGAAAACATCTCAACCCTGCCCCAGTGGAACAGGGATTTGAGGGAGTTCAGCCTCTGTGTCATCTTCAGATTTCTTAGCAGGGAGAAGTGAGTTAAGCCCAATTCAGCCAGAAGGTCTGAAAGCAGCTCAGGGAGCAGCAGCTTGTTTGTTGGTAGGAGATAATGGGAGAGCAGGTCTTTAAAATCAGCAAATTTCTGAATGAATTGAGGGGTGCCACACTTGGAGCTGCTTTGCAGAGAGCTGTGAAATGCTACAGACATTTCCCAGATGTCCCAAAGTCCCACATGTTGCTCATGTGCTCTCAAGCTCTACCCCAGCCTTCACTCAGCCCTGAGGTTCAACCTGCACAGAATGAACCTCCTCAAAACCATAAAGTGACCGGCTTAGAGCTGTTGGGCCTCCTCTGCCTGGAACCTCTCAGGCCCTCCCTGGATGTCCCTCAACACTGAGACAGGAGAAAACTCCTGGGCAGAGAAACCTGGAGCTGCTCCAGCTGTTCCAGGTGAGAGGACAACCTGCAGAGCTCTGCCCATAGCCTGGCCCTGCTGGAGCAGCAGTCAGAGAGGAGCCTCCCACAGCAGGTCCCTGCTGCTGTTCGCTGCTGCAACATGACCTAGTTTAGCACCAGGACAGCCACATTTAGAAAGTTTTCATTCCTTTCTAATCCATAAACACCACTATTTTTAAATACAGCACTTCCAAAAGCCAGTCATGCTTGGTCAGCGTTTGCCTCTTCCCCAGAATGGTGCAGACTCCCAGTTTTCCTTCACAGGCTGGAATACATCTGTCTGCCAAGGCCAGCTCACCTCCAGCTCTGCTTGGGTGAGTGGAGACATTCCCACCATAACCACTGTCAGTAATTTCACCCAGTGATTCATTTCCTTCATCATTCAAACTGCATGATTAAACCACTTGTGTCTTAAAACATTGCTAGATGGATCTTCAAATAAAAAATTTGAAATATGAGCTCACCGTGGGTGGAAAAAAACCCCTACATAACTTTATAATTAAAATAAACCAGAGTTGTGCAAGGTGCATGGGATGATCTAAGCCTTTGGATCTGACCTTGTGCTCCTGGCTGATTTCTTTGAGTTTAGTCACCAAGTGTGGCAGTTCTGTGTTCAGCTGGATAACCCACCCAGACACAGCAGCTGGCAGAATTCCCAGCAGGACACTCAACACTTGGAAGGGGTGAGGTGCAAAATTAATAGCTGGTCTTCAGCTTGCCTTGGACATCTTGGGGACCTCTTATACCTGAGCTGTGTCTCCCAAAAATGCACCTTGAAGGGCATTGCCCTGAGGAAATAAGAGTTACAACTTTGGGAAATATCTTTTGGAGGCTGAAAGCCTCTCCTGTGTCCTGTCAGCTCTTATGGAGGTGAAGTCTTTTCCCTCCATGGCTCCTGCTTCATTATTGTTGGATGGCATTTTTCTGTTGGCACACCAATGGGAACAGTGTTTGGTGAGCCCTTTTTTGGCTGGAAGGATTCGAAAGGTGCTGAATTCCTTTGGAGCAATGGTGTCAAACAAGCCAGGAGGGAGGAGAGGCACAGGAGTGCAGATCCCTGCCACAAGCAGTCTCTGCCCTCCCAACTTGCTCATGGGCAAGGAACCAAGCAGTGAGAATCAGACATTTACTTTCCAGGACACTTCTGCACTCTTTGTTCTAAAAATCGATATTTTGATGCAAATCCTGCCAGCCAGCATCCACTCATCCAGAAAGTGAGCACAGAAATGTTTCAGTTTGTTCTGGGTGAGCACTTGAACAAGGCTGTCCCTGGACTCTCCTCTCTTTTTGAACTGCCATCTCTCCTGAAAGCATGATGTAGATCTTGATCTCACTCCTAAAGAATCTCTGTGCTGAAAGGTTAAGTGGATATTTGTTTGGATTTGTGTTCTTTGGAGAACCTCCTCCCTGCACAAAGGGCACTGCAAAGGCCCAGGCAGGGCTCCAATGTCACAGTGCCACCAGCCCTGGACTGGGCTGCATCCTGGCCTTGCTCACCTTCGTGTGGCTGCTGATTTCCTTGGGGACCAACCTTTCTCCTGGCTCAGGGAGAGGCTCCAGGCCTCTGAACACCACAAAGGCCTCGGCTTTGCCAGAGGTTTCCCAAGGACAGCGCTCAAATGTCACCAGTGCTGCTTTAAGGCACAGAGAGAGGGACTTGAGGCTGCAGCTGCAGCTGCAAAGGGCAGAGAGCCATTGGGGCTGGTGCTGGACATGCCCAACCTGCCTTGGGTGGGGTGAGCAGCCCGGGACTGCTGCATTGGGAGTGATCCTAAAAACAACACACAGGGATGGCCAGGAGGCTGAACCAGCACTCAGCAGCAGCGTGAGCCTCCCAGGGAGCTCAGAGCAGCAGCAGCTGCCTGTGCTGAGGTGTTTGGTTGCTCACCTGACACGTAGAAGGAGATGCTCCGCTCCTCCTCGCCCACCTTGTTGGCAGCCACGCAGTAATAGATTCCTGAGGCACTGCTGTCCTCCGTGGTGAGGGTGCTCACAATCTGCCCACAAAGAGAACACAAGGAATGGCTCTGAGGGTGTGTGAGGGTAGAAACGCTGTTAAGAAAGTTGTTTCTAGTTAATAGTGGGTGAAAGTCCCAGATGAGTGCTGCTACTTGGGTTTTGTCTCTCCTCATCTCAGCCCAGCTAATTATCTTCCCTCCTCGTTGCTAAACCTTACCCTTCCTTTTTTCCCTATCTTACCCATGAAAAACAGGGTCCTCTTTTGAGAAAGTGCCAAGGTCTTTGTGTGACAACATCAAGCAAAAGGCTGTTGGGAAGGGCCTGGAGGATCCATCCAAACACAGTCCCACAACCATCTATTCCCTTTGCTGCTTTTCAGCTCTTGGTTGTGTGGGGAATATCCACATTTGCATGGGAAGCAGCTAATTCCTATGGATGTGGTACAAAGAGTACTGCAGCATTTTGCTTTTCCCCTCAGAGAAGAGAAACAATGAGTGACCCTGGAAGCAATGAGCCCCTTGATTCCAAAACCCTTCCTTGGAGCTGCACAGGACTCGTTCAGGGGAAGGAAGCTCTGGAGAAGCTGCCAGTGCTGTAACACTTGGCAATTGCAGAAAGGGAAGAAGGAACACTTGTCCTGAGCTTCACCACACCAGCAAAGGAGGGGGCTCTGTCACTCCTGGGGCTGAGCTCAATCATGTCCTTAAGAACTTGTGCTCCTTTAACCTCCCAAGGCCCAGCCATGTGGCACTGCCCTGTCCCTGTCACAGTGCAGCCTCTCAGGCTCACACAGGAACATCCACAGACTATGCCTTTAATTATTCCTTGTGTTCCTTTGGAGTGTGAGCAGGGCCTGAGCCACTAGGATAGAGATGTTCTTGCAGGATTCCTCTGCTTCCCCTGCAGCCATTCACCTGAGGAGCTCTGAGCCCTCACATTTGGAACAAATATCACTTTCTTTGCCATCCTCTCTAAGGCCTTTGAGAATCAAAACTTTTAACACCCTCTGGCCCTTTGTCCTTATCTCCGGAGAGCTCTTTGAAGTGCACAGAAGCATCTCTGGACTTTCTTTTTAATATCCTAAACTAAACTCACACAAGACATTCCTTTACCCCTCCTAAAGCTGCCCTATGAGTGTGTCTAGAGCTGTGTGGGATGAATTTTCTGAGTTATTTAAGATTTGCTGAGATCTGGCACTTTAAATCCTGCAGGGAAATGAGTTCCAAAGGTTTTGATCCCATGTGCATTTGACATTCTAATGGTGAACATTTGCAGCAGGATAAGGGCCGAGTGGAAAAGTCTTTACTTTTCATGGTAAGAAAATTTGGGGATCCCCCAAATTAAGGGGTGAAAAAAGAGAGCAGCAAACCCAACTCCCTCTGGTGTCCAGCACAGAAAGAGCTGTGCAGTCCTGAGTGATTTATGATGTGAAAATAGCTCTGCCTTGGCTATAAAAGCAGCCTGGCCATGAAAGCAGCCTGCTCCTCCTCCTGGTGCTGGTCCTGGAGCAGTGGCCCAGTGCCATGGGCTGGGAAGGAGCACATGTTCAGAGCCCTGAGCAGCACTTTGGAATTCCTGCTGAATCAGGACCAACATCTTTCTCCTCATGGCTGCTGGATCTGAGGATTTCATGTCTGGGAAGAGCAGAAGCCAATATAAATGTACGTGCTGAGGACAGGAGGGGATACATTTGGACAGCTTTTTAACAGTAATTAGTCTTCCTAAGTGACAGCTCTAGCTGGGAAGTGGAGGATAACGCTGCAGAGCCAGGCAAAATCATAAAATATCCATTTTGGGACATGTCCAAAGTGTTAGGGGTGACACTGTGGCTCTTCTGAACACTGATGCAATGCCTCAAGCTGCTTGGTGGCCCAGAGGTAAATGCTCATGAGCACACACACAGACAGATGCTGATATCTCCAGCTCCATAACTCAGGAAAAGTCTGACAGGGCAGTGGGAAAACAGAAAAAGAAAAAAAAAAAAGGCAAATAGCTATAACCAGACCTCATTGGAGCTAATCTCAGTCATGTCTAGATATGAAGGTGAAAAAGATGGTAAATGACAGTGGGAAACAATCTGGGGACAAATTCTTGGGGGAAAAAAAAACTACTGAGGAATAGAGGAAAAAAAAAAAAACCAAACCACTGAGGAATAGAGAGAAATTAATTTTCTTGTTTGGATGCTCCAGTCGTTGTTGTGCACTTGGATCCCAAATCCTTACACACCTGGGCACCAGAGATCAGGCACTTCCCTGCCTGGGCCCACAACTGGCACCTCCCAGAACCCTCCAGACTGTGACTTTAAAACCAACAGCACCCAGTAGAGATCTACATGTGATCCCAGAGCTGGCAATTCAGGATTTTGAGCGATTTTCTTGTAAGATGAATCCCTTGAAGTCACTGTGTATCAACCTTTCACTCCAGCCGTGTGCTCCTTAGGGTAAATCCCTAAGCCTGGGAGCCCAGTTATCTTTCCAACATCTGAAATAAAGTTCTCAGTGGTCAAACTAACCTAATCCTGGTTGGTTTGGTAGCTGAAATTTGAAATCTGTGTGTGTTTGGTCACAGTGGCAGGTTGGGATAAGGATCTTCTTCTTCTAAATGCCATCCCTAATGAAAAAATGGTTTTAACATGAGCACCCAAACTCAGGGATCTTTTCCCATTATTAACAGTGCAAACTGTTGGACTCTGCAGGGGCACAATCCCAGAATCTGGGGACCTTTAGTAGACAGTGGAAAAATTCTGAGGGGATAATCCCTGTGTGTGCTTAATCCCTGCACCTGGAGAAGTATTTTCCACTCCTGGAATCATAGCCAGGGTAGAAAAGCTTGAGACATGTTGGAGTGAGTCCAGAGGAGGCCACGGAGCTGCTCCACGGCTGGAGCCCCTCTGGAGCCAGGCTGGGAGAGCTGGGGGGGCTCACCTGGAGAGGAGAAGGCTCCAGGGAGAGCTCAGAGCCCTGCCAGAGCCTGAAGGGGCTCCAGGAGAGCTGGAGAGGGACTGGGGACAAGGGATGGAGGGACAGGACACAGGGAATGGCTCCCACTGCCAGAGGGCAGGGATGGATGGGAGATTGGGCAGGAATTGTTCCCTGGCAGGGTGGGCAGGCCCTGGCACAGGTGCCCAGAGCAGCTGGGGCTGCCCCTGGATCCCTGGCAGTGCCCAAGGCCAGGCTGGGGCAGACTGGGATAGTGGAAGGGGTCCCTGCCCATGGCAGGGGTGGCACTGGAGGGTCTCTGAGTCCCTCAAACCCCAAACACCTCTGAGATTGATTCCATGATCAAGGCAGGGCTCACCCCAGAGCTGCTTCTCAGAAAACACAGAGTGCAGCACTCTGCTGAGCTGAATAATGATTGATGTGAAACCTGCAACTGCCTTAAAAATTTGTGCCTCTGCCCTGAAAATGCCATCAATGAACTGTTTACAGCCTGGAAATGTGCAGTTTCCAGCTTCCCTGTCCCTGTGAGCAGCAGTGCCATAGGGGCTGTCCCACCCTCAGCTCCTGTGCAGGCAGCACTGGCAGGAGGCTAATTAATAACAAATTATTGGCATGTCGTGTCTAGACATCTTCCTAGTGGGAGCTGGATGGGATCCTGGGAGTTCACTGCATAGCAAACACATCCCAGGCTGCATTGCCTGGGTTGGATTTGGAATTAAGGACTCCATTTCCTATTACTTAACCTAAAGGCCACCCAATACTGCGAGCCCAAGGAAGGGATTATTAGCTAATAAATAATTACTAGGAAAGAATAAACTAAGTTTAAAGCTCAATAAGCAAAGGAATAAAATGACTGATTTCTGAAGAACAACTCTGACAAGTAAATAGAGCTTGCTGCTGGGAAAACTCCTGGTGGAGTAGTTCAATAAAGTCCATATGTAATGTTCCTGAACTGATAAAAATAAGTTATTTTAGAAGCAGCCAAATAACATTCCCCAGCCGTGCACTGTGAGTGTTTTAAGACATCTTGTAGTAAGGACAGAGCAACGAGACCTTCCTTAAGCTGGAGCCAGCATGAATTAATATCTCTTGTTATTCCTTGCTTTCTCTTTCCTTTGTCTAATCCCTCCCCACCCGAGAGCTGTAGTTAACAATCCCTCTTCTTTCACTTCGTTAGCTCTCCGTGGGCGAGGATGAGGAGAGCAAAACGTGGGTGGAAAACTTCTCAGCTGTCTGACTCTGGCAGAGCTGGGCTGGAGGTGGCTACAGGGAGATGGAATTACAGAACTTCAGCAGGGACCTGCACAGAAAGCACTCAGCTCACTGCTAATCCATCCACTTGAGTGGCACAGCACGGCACTTGTTTGCACAGCCCGACAGTCCTGATCCAGGACTGGAGTTCATTCACTCAAAACATGCTAAAGGATGGACTGAGGATGAGTGAGGAGAGAAGCCTGGGAGCTGGCTGAGAACTTCCAGCTTTGCTCCCATCTCTGGCAGGGGATGTTCTGTCCCTGGGAAAGGGGAGCAGCCAGTGCCTTCCCCAGTGTGAGCAGAGCTGGTGGCAGCACTGGGAGGTCAGGAAAGCTGCTGGACTGGGCTGGGGACTGGGATAACTGGGGGTTAACTGTGGCATGGAGGGACTGATCACCCTCCAGCCCCTGGAGCAGGGGGGTAAATCCTGGCTGGTCCTGAGCAATCACCACCCCCTGCTCCCTTCTTGTGACTGCAGATTTTTTGTTCTTTTTGTTCCTTCAGGAGGTCTAAACTTGGCATTTTGGTCAGGAGTGGTTGTGAATTTAGGAGGTCAGGGAAGACAAAGTTTCTGCTGTCCCTGCTGCTGGTAAGGCCAGCAAGGACCCACCAAGGACAGTTCCCTGTGCTCCAGTGCCTGACACACCTGTGCTGATCCCCAGGGAGTGGCTGCTGTGTCCCACCCCCTCCCTGTGCCTGTCCCCTTCCCTGGCACAGCCTGGCGTGACAGGGCTGGAGAAGCTCCTGGAAGTGACAGATTTGAACAGCCTGGCTGAGCTGCTCACACACTTCTCACCACACACATCCCACTGCTCTAATGGAGACTTTTTGTTCCTTCAGGAGGTCTAAACTTGGCATTTTTGGGTCAGTTTTCTTGAGTGGTTGTGAATTTCACCAGCAGAAACACCCACGTGGCCTGGCCACTCTCATATAGACATGAAAGGGAGAAAAGAGATGAAAAGAACCCCCAGAGAGAGCTGAATTATGCATGAGTCTTGCTATTCCCTTCTGCTGGTCCCAAGCTCAGGCCAGTTTGTTATTTTGCTAACAGGAAAGAAAATAAAATAGCAACCTAGCTCCTTGTGACTTGAAAAGTCAGGCAATTCCTGCAGTCACGGGTGCTACACCTGGTGTAAAAAAGCAGATTCAGAGGAGCCATGCAGTGCTTTAACTCCCAAAGTGAGAAGTTCAGTGACGACTCCAAACCCCAGGGAAAATGAAACTATCACAGTGCAACTGCCTCAACTGTGTGACCATTTCATTGGTCACTGTTTGACCAAAATTTTACTGAAGTGCATCAAAACCTGAACCACAACCTTGTGCTTTTCCTCAGGAGTGAGACTCAGGCTTAGGAAGGCAGGAGGAGGTGAAATTCACTTCTCTGTCTGTGGAATACTCATGGAATAATCATGATGAGGATGATGACAAGAGAGCTCAATTTTACATGGCACTTCTGTCAGGAGATGTCTGAAGAGCTTCATGTGATCAAAGAGCACCAGGGGTTTGCTGGAAAAACCCATGCTTGCTACCCTGCCAGCTTGCTTTGGGCAAATTTCTGGATCTGGTGATTCCAGGGGAGTTATTCCATGCTTTTAGCATCTCTATCAGTTAATGCAAGTTTCCACGTGTGGCTGGACCAGCTTTTAGTGCCTCAGCTCCCAAGGGTGAACTCTTGGGTGCTGACAAATCCTAGAGCCCAGATGAATTCCACCTTCTGCCCAAGACTCCAGTGCTCATGGGACAGCTCAAATCCCACAGGAAAACCCCCAGCCTTAGCTAATCCCAGGTTCCTAACACAGTTCTTGAAAGCTCAGACTCCAGCATCTTTATTTTTTCATCTCCTTGGTCAGTGTAGGTGAATTACTTGCTGGGACATGCTGGGAAAGGATTGGCTGGTTCCTGTCTGTTCCATTCCTGGTGGGAATGGAACTGATAAAAGTCTAGGAAAAGTCTGAAGACTTTTTCCTCAGACACTTAAAAAAAAATTATATTCTATAATATAAAGACTCCAATTAACACAGAGCCTTGAACTTCAGAAAGGGGGAAGAGAGGAACTGTCTGCAATGTAAGCAGGGAGTGAAACCTGAGATTCCTATACTTTAGTTATATTAATTTGAATAAATCTTAATCAGGACATAAGAATTAATAGGAAGCACCTCTGACTGTGTTTTCAGCCAGACAGAAGAAGAATGAGTATACTATAAATTGTAAAATTATGTAGCTCCTAACTTTAATAATGAAATATGTAAAAGCTAATTATATATATATAATATATATGGAGACAAACAGTAGCTCTGGGAGTCTCAAAGCTCTTGTCAGCCTGTGCAGCAACCAAAAAGTCTTAGAAAAAGAAGAAACTTTGAAGGTAAATGTCACCAACCTCCATTTTTATAAATAATTAGCACTTTTAGGGGATTGGTTTTACCTAAGGTGTAAAATTCTTAAAGAATACATTAAAGCCAGAGCTTAAGGGGCACTATGCCATCTAAATAAACCCAATTTATAAATATCTCCCAGCAATGGAAAAACTCAGGAATGAGAGGCGGACACTGATTTTCTCCTTCCCAGCCCAAGCTCCATGTTTTCAGAGCTCTGGTTTGGATTATGTTTAGAACTGGAAAGTCTCCTGAGAAAGAGCAGATGGCTGAGGCACTGATCCTGCCAGATGCTGATTTAGTCTGGACCCAGTCCAGAAGAGCACTTTAGCTTTGTGCTTAACTTTAAGCACAGGACTAACTCAAGGATTCTCCCATGCTCAAAGGTGAACCAGGATTGGATCCAGCACCCTGCAGGATCAGACACTGAACCATCAGACACTGGAACATCCACCTCCAAACCTGGAGCTGCAAACCCACTCCTGCAGCCAGCAACGCTGCAAGTCCAGCAGGTAATCCCAGCCAGAGCCCAGCAGAGCCAGGAGCTCCACATCCACTGCACAATCCCAGCCTGGACACGTGGGACATCAGCCAGTGTCACCACAGGCACGTGGGGGACACTGGACAGGTGATCCTGCTGGGATCTCTGCAGCTCACACAGGCAGGCTGATCCCAGGGCTGCTGGAAGGGGGAGCAGGCAGGGAGTGCCCAAGGAAGGTTGTCCCTCCTTCATTGTTCCAGGGAAGTGGCTTCAACCTGAGACCTGCACGCTCTGGAAATCAGAGCAGGTACCTGTGGCACTGTGACCACACCTGGTCAGCTCCTGCTGCTGGGAGTGGAGGGAACAGGGCAGGACAAGGTAAGGGGGGAGAGGACAAAGGGGGCCAGGACACAGGGGGCAGGACAAAGTGGGGCAGGACAAAGAGGGCAGGACCAAGAGCTCTCCAAGTGTTTCATGAACTCAGAGTCCTTATCAGCGTTCACATCATGGCACCCCTCGAACTGAGCCATTCTCACACTTTCTCAAGGCTGCAGGAGACACAGAAGGTTTTGACCCAGAAGTCTTGGGAGAGTTTAAATAGGGTGGGTGACATCATTCCCAAACCCCAGCACTTGTAAACAGCAGAGATCTGGGATGATCCCAGTGCTGGGGAATTCCAAGCATGCAAAGAACCCTCAGCAGCTTGGGAACCACGAGCTGGGGGTGAACATCCCCTGACATCATCCCCAGACCATCCCACACATACCTTTGTTTTATCCCCCTGCCTCATGGGGGTGTTCTCAATGCTCCTGATCTTGTTTCCTATGACTGTGTTCTCTGAAACCACAACTTTTGGCCCCTCAGGATTGCACCTGGAGGTGGAAAAGCAGAGATGGTGTTCAAGGTAAGCAGGGAGGTGTATTGGACTGAGAAAATGTCAATTTTAGACAATAATCTTAGGTCTTAAATACTCCTAAGAACAGTTGCTGCTGGAGTCTGTTACATCTTTGTGAAATTCCTCCATTCCTTCTTTGCAACGTTTCCAAATTATTTACAAGGCACCTTGACAGAGGCAAACAAAATCAGTGCATGACCAGCAATGAACCCCCCAATCTTTGCAAAGATTAGAAATGGAAAATGCTGGCCAATTAATTAAATCATGTGAGTTTTATCTGGCTAATATAAGTTATATTTCCAAATTCAAAATGCCAGTCACTCCAAACTGTGGGGAGGTGGATGTTGCTGAGTGTCTTCTTGTGTTCAGCTTCCAACAGGAAGTGTGGGCTGAGGGAGTAGAATGGATAAATACTGGGATAGAACAGCAGAAGGCCCCTTTAATGCTGCACATTCCACAGAAGACATGTATCAATCTTCATTTTGGAAGATGGGCAAGGAGCAGAGTGTGGAACACGTCATGTGGGAAGGTCCAGCTGCACCATCCAGGGCAAAAAACTTTCCTGTTTTCCTCAGCTTGGTAAGACTAAGCAGACACACAGCTCTTCTCATTCCTAGAAATGCAAAGGCTTTGAGCCCACCACGGCGTCTCAGGAGGTAAAATGGACTTTTATAGGTGCTGATCAAGGGCTGATGCTGCAGAAAATCTCTCCATAAATCAGCTGTGCCTTTGCCAAAGCCACACAAAGCACAGGGGCAACACCCTGGGCCAGACAGGGGGTTGAGGCTCTCAGAAGGGTCTAATTAGAAGATCTTGAGGGACTTCCTGCAAGGCACAATCCTGTCCTGAGGATGAAGGGGAAAAGCTCAGAGGAAGTAAAATCACATCCCAGCTCTAAGGAACAATGCTGGTGCTCAGGGATTCAAAGGGCACTGCTGAGGCAGAGTGGGGGGAGAGAAAGAGAGAGAGAGAGGAAGTCAGACAACAGAAGGAAATGGGGGCTGTGTCATTTCCCACAGGAATCCTCCTCCAGCTTCTGCTGCAGCAAGATAAGGCTGCCCCTGGGGCCAGCAGAGGTAGAGCCACTCTGCAATTGTATTTAAATTGATAAGATCAGAGAGCCAGAAAGCTGCAACAAGGGTTATGTGAGGTCCTTTGCCACCAGGTCACTGGTTTGGATCTGGCTGAATTCAGCACTCATGGCCAATTCTCTCCCCCTAGACAGAAAGGTCTGGAAAAGATTTCGGGTCACCTCTGTGGTTTTCCTAAAGGATGCAGAACCTGTTTCCATGTGGTGATTCCACCCTGCTCTCGTTGAACCCCTCCCAAGCAGAGTCCTGTGCCTCCTGCTGTTCTGCAGTGCCCACAGTGCCATCAAATCCCTGAGGCTGTCCCCCAGGAGCAGTGTAACTGTGGATACCTCCCTGGGGCAGGCACACAGGGGCACTCCCAAGCCGAGGCTGCATCACCCAGCATCCCTGTGCTGTACAGAAAACCTGGGGAAGCATTCTCCCTGATTTCCCTGTCTCATGGCTTGCCATTCCCAGCAACAAATGAGTGAGAAAATAAGGCACTATCCAGCAACTTTCTCCCTTGCTTTCTAGATCTGTCTTCATTTTTATAATGGGTGGAAAAGTGATTTCATCCCTGTCACTGCAGTGAGGAGCTGAAGTGGTCAGAATTGTGCAGGACCTGGCTCCAGCACGTGCCCAGGGGCTCGGGAAGCAATGGGCATCAGCCCAGGCCTCTCTCTGCAGACCCCTCTGCTCAGGGAGCTGCAGGAGCAAAGGGAATGTCTCCTTAGGCAAATCTCCAAAGGCATCCTGGTTTTCCCTGGCTCCCTTCCTCTCTGGCAGCTTTGACCCAGTGACTGCTGCATGTTCACACCTCAGCCTGCAGCACAGAAGGGTCCCCAGCAAGACACAATTCCCTCTCCCAGCTTCAGGGACACCACAGAAGGCTGCCACAGGAGCCTGAGCCCAGTGTGCAGAGTGAAGACAAACCTTGGGAAGTGCCATGAATCGCATATGGATTTAAGGAAGTCAAGTCTTCAGCAGGTTTGTCTGGAAAAGCTCTTGTAGGGCAAAAAGTGTGTTAGCTCTGCCCACAAAACCTGCTGGCTTTCCTTTGTCAAACATTCACAGCATTCAACAGGGCTAAGGAAAGTCAGAGGGGCATTGCTGGTCATGATAAAGGAAAATTCAATGATCTTTAGTCACTTTAAACTTATTTAACACAATTCAGGCAATGCACGAGGTGCACAAACACAACCAGATGCCAGCTGGGCTCAGAATCCTGGAGATCTTCACTCTGCTTATGATTTTAGCTCAGATAATTAGGATGGAGTGGAAAGAAAACCTGTCTGGAAATACCCAACAATTGAGGACCATGTTCATCCATGGGGAAGTCACTTACAGGGTGTCTGTGAGGCTGCAGGGCTGCCACTTCCACTCGATCCTTGGCTCAGGATTCCCACTTGCTGTGCACTGGATTTCCTGTTTGCTTCTCAATTCCACCTTCACAACCTTATCAAAATCTGTTTCCTTTTCATAGATCTTGGGTCTCTCTAAAGACAAAAAATCCACAAAATTCAAATGAGCAAATTTACATCCATAAAAGGTTTTGTAACATTTTGTTGGGAGAAGTGATGATCCAGTGAGGCTCCTGATATTCTGGGGATTTCCCAGCAGCTCTGAAAGTATTCCTTCACAGAAACAAGGCTGTTTGTTGTGGTATTTCACAAAACACATTGCAATGCTACCACATTCATCCTAATCCCTTTCAAGTGTTGTTGGGGACCTGCTAAACTTCTGGAAAATTCATGCCATGGAACATCTCTTGGTCACATCTTGGCTTCAGGATCAGGATCAGTCCTGGACTGTGGACAAAATGGAATTGGAGGGGTGATGTCCCTTCCTGAGAGGAACCTTTTCAAGCAGCTGCAGTCACCAGGTCCTCAGGGATTTGGGAAAAAAACCATCTTTTTCACCTGAAGTCTTTCCTTTTCTGTGTGTGTGTAATGTGCGCTGGATGGAGGGGAGAAGAGAGTGAGGAAGGAGTGGTGTGGGGAAAACACTTGGGAGAGAAATGCCAAGAAATTCTCACCAACCACGGTGAATGCCATTAAAAATGTCACGGCATTACTCACATCTGGAGGGGCCGCAAGATCACACCCTCAGACTGGAAATCTCTCAAGAGCAAACTTTTTGTGACACTTTCAGGGCTGCTCGTTGCCAGCAGGAAAGAAATGCTTTGTCCTGTCTCCTTCCAGCTCCCACGGGAAGGCACGGAAAGGAGAAAGAACGGGAAAAAAGCCCCAAAGTGAACTGAACTTTCACTAACCTCGGACAGGGTGGGTTTGAGGCTGGGGTGAAAGCACAGGCTCTTCCCTTGTGCAGACAGCTCTGCCCATCCCTGGCCATATCTCTTTGTCTGCTTCTCATAACAGGAAATCAAACAGATTTATTGGTGGGGTCCCTCTGTGGGACACCCCTGTGCAGCCAAGAGGGGCTGCTCTGCACCGAGGCCTTCTGACAAGCTGGGAAGTGAATGTAGATTAGATTTCTATTTTTTGGGCTAACTTATTTTTTCTGCTGTCAGGGAGGCCCCAGATATGTAAATATGAGCTATTGCCCACCTCATCAATCTTGAGCCCTTTCCCTCTTTTTTTTAAATAGGTTTTTTTTCCTTCCAACCCTCTTAGGAGAGGACTGACCAGGCTGATCCCATGTCTTGTTGGGACTCTCACTTGGCATTTCTCATGGTCAGGCTCTGAAAGGTCTTCTGACCTCACCAGTGCCTGAAAACACATCAGTATTTCCTTCTCCACCCCATGGAAGCATTGACTGGAGTAGGTTCAGTCATATCCCATCCTGTCATAAAACACTGGCTGTTTAAAGGACCTTCAGTAGGTCCTGATTAACATTTCCCTTGAGAAAGCCAAATGCTGGCCTCTGCTTGGTGTGGTTCTTGTTGAGCTGAGCCATAGGATTCCATGTGCTTGGAGATTCCTGAGCAACTCACAGCACAGATTATTGGGACTAATGGTGAATTTTCTTACACAGCATCTCATTTCCTATCAATAAATGATTTCTGATCATCAAAATAATTCTGTACATTCTTCCTGGAGGGGGAAGCACATTTTTTATTACCTTGGACATTTTGTCTTTTCAGTCTCAAATCCCGTGCTTGACATGTCTGGCCTGACCTCACAAGTGTGATTGCACTTGGAGAGAGACTCCAAGTTCAGTGTGAAAGGTTACACAAGTGCTGTGTGAAATGTTACTCAAGTGTTGTTGTTTGGGCTGTAAAAGCAAAGCTTTACACGCTTGGGCAGGGGGACTGGTGTTTGTGTGTGAGAAAGAGCATGGGGAGACAGTGACTGATCACAGTCAGGACATTCTTCTGTATTCTTGGTTGACTGTCATTTAAATTGTCCTTCTAAAAAAGAAATAATCATTTAACTTGCTCCACTCTAAGAAGAACATACATGAGTGAGGAGTGAATTGTTCATGCCACAATTATAGCACTATTAAATATGACTTGGGACCTAAAATGAGTCCAAATGATTCATCAATTGAAATAATCATTATTTATGATCAAGCAATTATTTTTTTTAAGTGTGAGGGGAAATGCCTCTCCATCTGTTCTTTCACATAACACAGGTGGGGTGGTGGTTGATTGTGGGCACAAATTCAGAGAGTGAAGAGATTTTCCAAGTGTCTGTGCCCTTCCCCTGCAGAGTGTGGTGGAGGTGGTGTCACCCTGCAGGTGACCCTGCTCACCTGGACAGGACAGGGACAGGCCCTGCAGTGCCCCTGCTCACCTGGACAGGACAGGGACAGGTCCTGCAGTGACCCTGCCCACCTGTACAGAACAGAACAGGGCCCTGCAGTGACCCTGCTCACCTGGACAGGACAGGGACAGGCCCTGCAGGTGACCTTGCTCACCTGGACAGGACAGGGACAGGGCCCTGCAGTGACCCTGCTCACCTGGACAGGACAGGGACAGGGCCCTGCAGTGACCCTGCTCACCTGGACAGGACAGGGACAGGCCCTGCAGTGACCCTGCTCACCTGGACAGGACAGGGACAGGCCCTGCAGTGACCCTGCTCACCTGGACAGGACAGGACAGGGCCCTGCAGTGACCCTGCTCACCTGGACAGGACAGGGACAGGGCCCTGCAGTGACCCTGCTCACCTGGACAGGACAGGGACAGGGCCCTTCCCCACGCCCCAGTGCTCCCCTGTCCCTGCAGGGTGCTGGCCCTGGAGCACTGAGGGTTTAGGGGGTGAAAGTGGGGTCCTCCTATGGGGGATATTTCCTGGGATGAAACTTTTCCAGCCCCCTGCCCACTGCCAAGGCCATTTCACCTCTGACCGTGCCCCTGCAGGCACCTGAAGCTTTGCCCTTCCCCTTGCTGGGCCAAATCCTGTTTACAGCAGTTGCCTCCATGGGTGATGGAAACCTGATTTTAATAGTTTAGAAGTTCTTTAATGAAAATTTTCATTTTCTCTGGTGGTTTGTAGTAATGTAGATGTATAAAATCCCTGCTGTGGTGTACCTGCATTCTTGCCAGCCTCATACCATATTTTCAGAATTCTACAGTCATGCTCTAATCTGTGCTAACAGTTGTGAAGAGAACTGGTTTCTGTGGTGGGCCTGACCTTTTGGATTGGCTCAGACTGGCTGCTTCCTCAGGGCTGGCACCTGCACAGCGTGCCCTGTGGCCAGCTCTCACCTCAGCCTGCAGAGGGGCTTTGAGCCCAAAGCCTGGCATCACGGAGCTGCACCTGGCAGAGCTTCTCTCTCTCACATTTGCTCACTGGGCAGCACAGGGGCTATGCACAAACCCTCAGCCCTGCTCATGCCCAGTGTGGGCAAGGCTGGGGGTACCAATCCTTCTGCAGCACTGCCAGAGCAGCTTTTTCCATCCCTTCCTTCCCTCTCTATCCCCCTGTGGCTTCTCCCCTCTCCTCCCCAGGACCTGCTCCCCAGCCCCTCCCAGCCCTTGGCCACGGCCGTCCCCAGGCTGAGCTCTCTCAAGCAGAAGCCAAACAAACCTTAAAAGCTTTTTGTCCCTGGCTGTGTGGGGAAGGAGGGCTGTGCAGATGCCTTTAAATGCATCCACAGAAATGGCTTTTCGTCCTCTCTGGCTCCAAGTGTGGTTGTGTCCCCAGCTGGCCTTGCAGAGGTGCAATTGCTGCTGTGAGAGCTGACCTGAATAACTAAAGATTTGGCTGCTGCTGCACTGGGAAATGCAATCAAAAAGCACTTCTGCTTACTGCAGGTTTCAAACTGATCAGCATTATGCAAATCTCACCTTCCTCGCTGCTGTTATCCCCAGTTTGTGGCATTAGGAGCAGATCATATGTACAAGGATTAGGACATGAACCCCTCTGCAGGACTCTTCCTGAATACCTTGCAGGTGCCATGAGGGGTTCTACACTTGTCACCCAAAGGAGCATCCAAATATAGAGGACAGCACAGAGAAAGTTTATCTGCATTTTCTAGAGAAACTCTGCATCCCTTTCAGTGCCCTCTGACTGAACTGCTGTTTATGCACTTTCCCCACTACCATTTAAACTGCTTCAGAAAATCTTTTCACATTAAGCACATCATTAAAATAACATAGAGAGGCCAGTGAAGCATTAATCTCAACCTTAGATACTTTGCTGGACAGGGGGCTTCATTAGAACCCTTGATGGAGCTGCAACTTGTGTTCCATTCATTTTTTCTGTTTTCCAAAAAATATTTGCACTTGGGAGCCTTCTATCTGATGTTTGTACAGTACTTAATGGAAGTACAAGTGAATATTCTGTAAGGTAGAGAGGAAACTTGCTAGTGCAGGCTTGGACTGGGAAAGGGTGAAATTTCCCCTGAAGTAAAACCCAAAATGACAAAGTTGTCCAGGTTCATTTCACATTTCTTTTCTTTCCTTTTTATTAAAAGGAAAGGAAAGAAAGAAAAACACTGAGTGAAAATGACCTGAAAACACTTTGTTTTCAGACTGACCACTGCACTGTGTTTGAGCCTGGCTGATTTTCGCTGGGAGTTTTTCTGGGGTTGATTGTTGCTGGTTTGTTGTTTTCCCCATGCCCTGCACCCAGAGCTGCTCTCAGGTGGGTGCACAGCCTTGTCCCCACGGTACCTGAGAGGAAACAGCTGAAAACTGTGCCCAAAATCTCTCTGTGAGACATCACAGCCAGGAATAGAATTAGAGATGGGATTGTAGCCCTGCCTCATCTCCAGCTGCTCCCTTGTGACCCTCTGGAATGGGCTGGGAATGCCAGGGCTGGGAGAGAAGCAAGGCACTTGGATCCTGGAGGAACAGATATTAAGAAAAAATCCCAGGGAACTTGACCTGCCCCACAGGCAATTTTGGTGTTAAAATGGCAGTGCAGCTTGGTTTGCAGTGCCATATTATTTGAAATAAAATAGCACCTAGAGGTATGGAAACAAAAGGCATCCATACTCTGACTTTAGTTACAGACATTCCAAAAATGCCACTTAAAAAAAATAAATCGGGATTGACTGAGGAGGATCAGCCACTTTAATGTCTGGCCTAGAGCTAAGGCAGGGAGTAACTCAGGGAAGCTGGTCTTACTGGAAGAAGGGGGCATCTGAGTCTGGACAATTGAATGACACAAATGATATCAGAAATTCAGTGTTAGTAGGAATTGGGTAGCTGGTGACTTGTACTTAGAGTGGGTTTTTCTGACCTGTGTCACTTCTGGATGTCTCTCTTCCCAGAGCAGGAAGAAATCTCTTTTCCAGTGCTCTCCCAGAGCTGCCATTCACCCCCAGTGCAGCTCTGGGGCAAAAAAGGGGTTTCTTGCATCTGTCTCTCCCTATCTTATTTCTTACAGAGTTCAGAAGGAAATGGGTAATGAAGAACTGTTCATTTTAAGCACAGCAGGCAGTTTTCCAGGATTTTTCTCTCTGTCCCCTTTGCCTGCTTTCTAAAAATCAGTGAATGTACCTGCAGGTTGGCTGAGGGACAGCATGGGAAGCCCAAGCAGCCACTTCACCCCTCACTGTGGCTTTTAGGGGCTGTCAGACCAAGATTGCTGCTGCAAAAATGTGACTTGAATGCTTCAGATCCTTCTGGCAAGATCCAGCAGGCCCCCACCTACCTCTTCCTAAAATTGCTTTGGCCACTTCCAGAAAAATGAAAATAGCTCATCTGACTTTTTCATCAGGGGCTCTCCTGGGAGCTGCAAGTGTGCAGGGTTTGGATGATATCAGGGAGAAAACTTTTCAGGATTTGTTCATAAATGTGCAGGAAAGGGCTGCTGCAGCCTCCCTGTGCTCTGCATTTTTCTTTCATAAATCCCCCAGAAAAAGTTGTTTCTCTCCTCCTGTGCCTGATGAATGAGGCTGGAAGCATGGACTGGAGTACTGTGTCCTGCATCCTTGAGCTACAGACACTACTCCCAGAACCCAGGAGGAAAGCAAAGCCTTGGACTTGGAAACACGTTGGAACAGTGGCTGGATGGGTTTTATTTGGGAATTTCTAGTTTAGCTCAGCTGGCCCAGGAGATGGAAAATTCGATTTTCTGTTTTGACTTCTCCTGAGTGGCTCATCCTCTGAGGAGCTGGGCAGGAGCTGGATGTGCTCCACAAAGGAAACCCAACCCTGGCAGGACTCCTGGGGAAGGCCAGCATTTGTGTGGCTCAGTCCTTCAGCTGAACATCAGCAGGATTTCACTAAGAATCCAACAAAATTCTTTCTAAGTGTTCAGCTCAGGGATTTCAGTGACCCTCCCACACACAAGGGACTGTGGGATGTCCCCTGTGTCCTGCACTGGCTCTAGCTGAGATCCCCTACCCTAAAAGCAATTTTCCTCTGCCCTGGCATAGCCCAGATGCATTCACCTCATCCCCAAGGCTCCTTCCCCTCTCCCTGCTCTGGCTCTGGGGGAGGTGATGGGGTTTTGTTCTCCACCACATAGTTCTTGGCTTTTGTGGAGATCACTGGGGACTCCTTTCATGTCCACTCATCCCTTGCAAGCCAAGGAAGGTCAGGCACAGAATCGCCTTTGATTTTTAAACCAAAATATGAAGAGCTGGCCTGACTACAGAGTAGGGCAATGTGCATCATTCAGTGCTGTGGAGCTGCTCCTGCCTGCTAACAAATCGAGGTGTGACCAGTACCCTGCACCCCTTTTGTTCCAGCCCTTCCCTGGAGCGGGGAATTCACAGGAGCCTGAGTTTCTGCTGCCTGCTGTGGAGGTTATTTCCAGCCCTTAATCCTGCTTTTCTTACAGATACAACACAAGCTTGGGGGATCAAGGACTCTACGAGGGAATGCAACTTCAGTTGGCTGGAGCAGCTGGAACCCAAAGCAATATTTGCTGGAAGAGCCTTGAGGGAGCACAAGAGAGAAACTTTGGGACAAAGAAGAAAGACAAAGTGGTGAAGGAGCTTATTCATCCCACTTTTGAATTAGCCCGTGCTTCAGTACTCTCCTCACTCCCTAGGTGGTGGCCAGAGCACGCTGGCTGCTCCAGCAGAGCTCAGCAGGAGCCCTGATGGACGCAGATGAGTTGGACAAGGGTGAGGATGAAACACAGCCTGCTTGCCCAGAAATAGATTTGAGGGCGTTGTTTATGTTTTGTTCTGAGACTGCTTTGCACTCCAGCCCGGAATAACTCTTTTCTCCCACATTTCTCCTCCTTGGCTGGCTCAGATTTTCAGCCACCAGCTGTTTGCTAGGATTGTTCCTTCTCCTTGCTCCCTCCCTTCCAAATTCTTCAGGACATTATTTTCTTGAAGCTTTTCTCAGTAAGAATTTAATCAAACAAAACAAAACCACAGCAACCCACCGCTTCTTGGACAGTGTTTGATGTGTAAATATGTAAAGAAGGAGTGTTTTCAAAATGCAATCAGCTACCTCCTGGGGACCTGAGTCCTACAACGAGCCAAGGTGACTCCACACAGAGATATGTGCTCCTGCAAGAATAAATTCCAGCTGCAGTGGGAGCAGGGGTGACCAAGGCACAGCTAAGCCACTTCTTACAGAGGCATTTTTGGAATAGCAGCACGATTCTCCTCCAGGCCAGGCAGCTCCTTTCTGGACCTTTTTCTCTCAGTTCCCACCCTGCAGCTCTGGAGTTATTTGCCCATTTTGCTCCCTCTCCACTTGATCCCTCTGCAGGTACTCCTCAGTTTTGTGACCAAATCAAGCTTTGGGGGAAATGTTTGACTCATTCCCATGGAGTGAGACACCCTGTGCCCATAGTGGGGCAGAACTCTGGGGTTTCTCCCAATTAAATACCAGGAGGTGACTCCAAGGAAAGCTGCAGCAGTGCAGGTCAGGAGAGACACTGCCCACAGGGCTCAGGCAGGGCATTTCTGATCTCGTTCTCATCCTGCTTAAAGGGTTCTCCTCTGCTGCCATTATTAGCGAATAAAACACACTGCCAAAATTAATACAGAGCAATCTAAGGGTCAAGCCCTGCTGTTGTTTATACTTTGTTTGCGCAAAACAATTCACAACGATTTTAACTTCAAATTTCCTCTGCACCCAGCCCAAATCTGCAGCTGATGGCTTTGTCACAGCACGCTGAGTGCCAGCTGAGTACCTGGGGCACATTAACCATGGATTGTTGTGAAGAGACTTTCAGAAGAGGGGGCTGTGTGATTACTGATCATTTCTGCACTGCAGTGTCCCCGTGCAGCAACAGAAAACATTCAAATGGCATTTCTCTCCTCATTCCAAAGTCTGCTTATGTAATTTTCCCTCTTCTCTTCAATAGTGTGGATCAGAACTCACTCCCTTTCTTAGATTCACCTCTGAAGTGAAAGGCTTGGCCCTGGATTTGGGGAGCAACCAGAAATTGCTCTTCACTCTCAGGGTATGTGGTTATTACTCAGCAGGAGGTTTATCAGGTGCAGGCTCCACCTTTTAGACACGATGCAAAACTGATACTCCACCCACTGTGTCCACTTGAAGCCCAAGAGGATTTTTCCATCAACTCCACTAATCCCTGTGTTCAAATCCCAGTTTCAGTAATTACAGGCTGCCTCTGGTTCTGAGCAGAGACATCAATCACACCTCCAGCTCAGAGGTGGTTTCTTTCAGATAATCCCTGCAGAAAGGGGCTACAAAGTGTGTTTTGGTCTCCTTCTCTTGTCTCAGAGTCTGCTGAAACTCCAAGCAATTTAATCTATTCAGCTGTGATACCCAGGTATCAGTCATGATGGCTGGAGATAAAGTGCCAGATTATTTGTGGAGAGTTAAGGGAAAAATTCCAATCTGCTTTCAGTTTGGAGCTTCTGAGTGTACTTGAAAGGAAAGCCCAGATCTGAAAAAGCAGCTCCTGAAAAAGCTGTCCCTGCCCTCTGAGGGGAAGCACAAGAGAAAGGGCAGTTTGGAGCAGCTTCAAGAGCCCGTTTTGCCCTTTTTGGGCTCTACCCATATGAATCTCAGTAAAATGATTCTGTTCTGGTCTGAGTGCTTCACACAGAGCACATCAGGGTGGTGCTGCAGGGAAGAGCCTGGCAGGGATGGCAGGATTCCCTGGGTGCTGCAGGGAAGAGCCTGGCAGGGATGGCAGGATTCCCTGGGTGCTGCAGGGAAGAGCCTGGCAGGGATGGCAGGATTCCCTGGGTGCTGGATGCCAGTGCTGCTGCAGCCAAGCAAACCCTCCCTGTCTGCAGCCTCAGCTTTCACCCATGGCACCCCAGGCAGGTCTTTCCTTGTTCTGCTCTCATTCCCTGATTTCCTGTCACCAGAAAAGGGACACTTGCTCTGTGGTTTTCCTGTGCATCACCACAGGACAGTTGGGGACACGCCTGCAGCTGCTAGACTTTGAGAAATGGGGGAGTTGCAATTAAATAATTACTGCTGATGAAGCCTTTGCTGGGCTGACCCCTGGAAAGGCTGAGGATGAGCAGCACTGTGTGGGGGATGGGATGCCCCAAGCTTGGGCAAGCCATGGACATGAAAAGCTTGTGCTGGAGTGGTTTGATCCTGAAATAGCCTCTTGCTGACAGAAAAAGGCTCTGTTTGTTTTTGGTTGCCTGTTTGGGGAAGGAGGAAACGCTCCCTTCTGCACGCAAACACCAATATTTACCTTGACAAGATAGTTTATTATCATTCTTAATTTTCTCTTCCTTTGAACGTTTCCGTTCTCTGAAGAGGCAAAACCATTGTGTAGAAAAACAATCTCAAGTGGACAAATTATGCAGCTTAACACGTTCCTCCTGCTCAGCTGAGCTGCAGGACCTGACCATGAGCATGTTCTTGGCTCCCTCCTCTCCTAAATCACACATTAACTTATGTCTTATTTCAGGTTTGTAATCTATCATATCCTATTTAACATTTTTAATAGGTCAGATGTACCTAAGTGACAAGTTCTCTACTTTTCAGGCATTATTTCTTTCTGAAAGGTGAAATGAGAAAAACATAACTGCTGGAAGCAACAATACATAGGTATATAAAAATTTGACAATTGAGAATAGTTTTAGGTGTAAAAAGGGTAAGGACAGGAGAATTCACCCCAGAAAAGAGAACAAACCTGTCTCAGTAACTACTCACTGCCCAAGTGGAAAATACAAAGGGAAAGCAGAGCTAACTTTTGCTGAACTCCTACTTGGCCTCATAATTCAATCTCTGTTGCCAAATTCAATGGATTAAAAGAGGCAGTGGGTGTGCAAAGAGACAATGTGGCTCTGCCCTGCATTATCCACCCAGGGAGGCTAATAAATGGCATTCCAGTATCTATTTTCCCGCTATGGCAAGTGAACCTGCTTCAGTGTATACCATGGCTTTCTCCAACTTCCACTGAAAAAGAACCTGTCCCTCAAATGCTGCCAGCAGAGAAGTGACAGAACAGAAAATACAGATTTAGAAAATGAATCTGGAGCAGGATGATGGACAGACATAAAAGCCAGGGCAGCTCCTCCAGTTCCTTCCGTCAGCCCCACTGGGACCCTTCCTGTCCCAGCAGATGTTCTCCAGTGCTTTGCCCAAGCTGCTTTTAAATCTCAAGGGATAAAACTTCCAGCCCTTCTCTTGGGAAACTGTGCCCCCAGTTCTAAGACCTCTCTACTCAATATGCTCCCAAGCTCCTATAAAAATGTGATGTTTGTGCCCTTTCCAGCATTTCCACCTCCCTGTGTGGAGCCAGCACTCGGTGCTGTGGGAGGTGCAGTGTCCCAGGGGAAGGGACTTGCATGACCCAGGGTCACACCAACTCCTCAGAGCAGCTGAAATGAGGGGTTCAGTGGATCCTGAGGGAGGTGGTGATCTCTGGGCAGTGCTAAACCCTGGGAAGTGCCACCCATTCCTGCTGACTGGCACAGTAGGATCACACAAACTAGGATAACCAACCCAGCAGAAGGAATTACACACAAGTCCTTACCTGTCACCACCAGCTGCATGGTGAGGTTCTTGTAGAGGCCGTATTTGGGGTTGCTCAGGACCATGGTGTAGTTCCCAGCATGTTTTGGTCTCACATCTCGTATTCCCAGTCTGTATTTCAGTGGATCTGGCTCGTAGCAGGTGTGGTTGTCCTTGATCAGTTTGCCATCCTTGTACCTGTGTGGGAAGTTCCATCAAGGCTCATCATGTCCCTGTCAACCCTCAGAAACCCTGTCACCCACATTAGGGGGCTAAAGGGTCATCCCAGCAAGGGAAATGCAGGTCTAGAATCACTGCTTGGATTAGATATTTATTCCTGTTACCCTTCCACACCAGAACTGATTCTCATATCCAGTGCTGTGGGATGGATTCATTCCACACAGGAAAAAGGTGGTTTATTTTATCTGAATGAATAGTGCCTCTCACATGCTCAGCTATGATCTAAATGCCCCCAGATGAAGCTGGATGGGCAACAGCAAGTGTGGGAAATCATGGAATAGCAAAATGTGAGTTGCCAGTTTTAAAGGAAGAGATTAATTCAGCAGAATTGTCTCTCAGGATGTCTCTGTGAGCCTTTACTGCTTCTGAAAAAGTTAAAACTCTGTGACCTGGAGAAGGCTGGTCCATAGGGAGGTCAGTGGGGAATTCCCAGCCTGGAATACTCTCTCAGGCCAAGAGAGCAGCATCTGCAGGAGAGGCTCCTCTTCACTGCTCACTCCACACGCATGTTTATGGTTAGGAAATAGGCCAGGCTTTGCCACACATGGAGCTTTGGGCCTTGTGGAAGGATGCTGGGGCATCTCCCACTGCCTGAGGATGCTGGAAACTTCCTTTGCAGTCATAAAAACAACCATCCTGGGAGACCTCCAACATCAACAGCTGGGGCTCCAAGGGAAGGCAGCTCTGGTGGTCCCAGGCAGCCACCAAAGAGCTCCACACTGAGCCCAGGAACAAAGGCTTGGCAGGGAGAAGGGGTCAGTCCCCATTTCAGCTCCCAAAACATCCCCATCCCTAAATAAAAGCAGCAATCAAAAACACCTCCTGGCACTGTTTCCACTAAAATTAGAGGATTTCATGTTATTTCACTGCTAATAAAATGCAGCAAGGCCAGCCCTGAGCATCCTTTTGCTGCCTGCCAGGCTCTCAGCTGGCCCAGGGCAGGTGCTCCAGGGAAATGCCATTGTCTCTGCCAAGACACACCCCTGCCAGCTGTCCCATGGGATTTAATGCAGTTAAAGATGTAAAAGGCATTGGATGGGGTCATTAAAGATAGAGCAGAAGAGAGGACAAGTGACGAAAGGATAAAGAGAGACTCAAATATCTCCTGGAGTTGCTGTTGGTTGCCCCTCCTGTTTAGCAGATCCATTGCACTCCTGGTGGAGCCTTTAGCTTGCTCAGGAGGCTTCACTGCAAGGATTTGCTGGCATAGGATTGGAGGACATTATTTAAAAGTTCAGGAGAGAAAGAATTTCTTATGTTAAAAATATGTCCTTTTCCTGTTATCCTCTGCCCCCTTGCAGACTGACCACCTCTACTGGGGCTAAGCAGGAAACCCTTCCCCAAGAGCTTTCTCCTTGGATCTCCCAAATCATTCTGTGCCCAGGGAAAATGAAATACACTTTTTTTCCTGCAAGGACCTTTCTTGCATGGCTAGGAGAAGAACACAGCCCGGGTGTGGGAAATGGCAAGACAGAAACTTCCACGTACACTGAAGGGTTTGATGTGCAGCTTTGGAAGAAGCTTAGATTGATGTAAAAATAAAGTACACAGACATTAAGCAGAAAAACTGTAAACTTATGTTTCTATAGTTGTAAGTAAGAATATGCCTTAAGTAAGTGAGAAACTGTATTGGGTGAGATGGTGAAGGGTTTGTAGTGTAGTAATGTAATTGTATAGAGTAAGCTAAGAGTTTAGATGTTATCATAGAAGCATGTGTGTGTATGTGTGATAGGAGCCCATTGGATAAAAGTATCTACAGTGCAGCAGAAGTGAGTAAAGGTGATGGGTTAGGAAAGCAAAATAAACTTTGGGGCAACTGTCCATTGGATCAGAAAGTTCTATATTGTTTTTTAACAAAGAACTTGTGACTACTTTGAGCTATGGCCAACTGCTTGCTCCTTTAAAATCTCATGGCCTTTGAGACTGATGTTTATCTGAGCAATAAATCATTTTTAGCCCAACTGTGGTCCCATCCCTTCAATTAAAGCAGTGATAATAATACCTGGGAATGAGAGGTGGCTGGCCCAGCCTCCCAGAGCTCAGGAGCCCAGAGTAGAGCCACAGTTCCTCAGCTGAGCTCAGCCCACAGCTCGGAGCATTCCCAGCTCCCATCCCTGACCTGTGTGGTGAGGAACGGTGGTGATCTGTTCCAGACAGGATTCCTAAAGGAGCC
Source organism: Passer montanus (assembly GCF_014805655.1). Classification (NCBI taxonomy): domain Eukaryota; kingdom Metazoa; phylum Chordata; class Aves; order Passeriformes; family Passeridae; genus Passer; species Passer montanus. Next base: position 2,060,098 of record NW_024372813.1, read on the forward strand.
CAGGCATTCCTGCTGTTGCTGGGGCACTCACCAGGTGACAGTGGGCCGAGGAAAGGCGTCCACCTTGGCAGCCAGTTTCAGGGACTTGTGTCCTGAGGTAATCTCGTAGTAAGGCCCTTTCTTGTGTGAGACCGTGATGTAGGGTTTTTCTGGGAAGAGAAATGAGCAGGGAGATTGGAATGGCAGTTCTGCCACAGCACAGAGCTCACACCTGTGATTGCTCTGTTCCCACAGAGAGATTTTTTCCAATACAGACCTGCACAGAACCAACTGGATCAGGCTGTTCCCTCAGCTCCCCTGTGCAGCCCAGCCTCAGCCATGAAGGGCTGTTCCCACACGAAGGAATTCACATGGAAAGCAGAGGATATGGACTTGCATTGCCCCTGGGTTGGTGTGGGAAGTGCCTGGGGCATTTCTTGTCCATGTGGAGCCCACAGGATGGATTTTCCAGGGCCTCAGCAACCACACTTGGTGCCAGCTTTTTCAAACACTTCAGCTCTCTCAGACATGACAGAATCCCAGAATGGTTTGGGCTGGGAGTGACCTCAAAGCCCATCCATTCCCAGCCCTGCCATGGCAGGGACACCTCCCACTGTCCCAGGCTGCTCCAAGCCCTGTCCAACCTGGCCTTGAACACTTCCAGGGATCCAGGGGCAGCCACAGCTGCTCTGGGCATCCTGTGCCAGGGCTTGCCAGGGATTCCTTCCCAAGAGCCCATCTAAATGTACCTCTTGAATTTGCTTGAAGACATGAGAGCTGACTCCCATTGACTAATTAGAGGTTATAGATGATTAATGGTTGACTTTCTCCCTAGTGCCATTTCAATCAACAGCTTTTACAGCCTGGCATTATCCTCTAAGCTGAGCACTGTGGTTCCTGGTCCCTCCTGGTTTGGCTGCAGCACTCACCATACACAGTGACAGTGACATTGGCCTCCAGCCTGGTGGCATTGAATGTCCTGCAGATGTACAGGCCCCCATCTTCCATGGTGACATTTTCAATTATCAGGCTGCTGCCAGCTTTGTACACAACATCACTCTGGTCCATTGTTCTCCTGGGGTGAGGGTGCTGGGAGTCACAAAAAACAGGGTCAAAAAGCAGAGTAAACTGGATTATTGTGTTCACCCTTTCCAAGGCTGCCAGTAAAGGAAAGCAGTGATTCGTATCAAAATGATCACAAGTCCCTATCACTGAAATAAATAATATAAAAGGCAGATCAGCAGGAAGAGCTCTTGTGTGAAGTTTCATTATCAAGTCTAATAAGAGAGAGAAGCAGAGTGGAAATGTGGCACTTTGCACTGAATTCTGGGCAGTTAAACAAGGGGATGCATCCCAGCCCTTCTCCAGGACCAAATCCCAAGGATCTCAGGGTAAAACTGCTGCAGGGTCAGAGCTGTGCTCTGAGGGTTTGGTTTTGAGGGTTTTTAAATTTATTTTGGTCACAGTCAGTATTTTTTCTGTATTAAAAACCTCCTGCTTTCTAAAATAAATATATTATGACAGAAATGTAATATATTATGACAGCCAAGTGCCAATGCAAATTCCTGGAGAATTTTAGAAAGCATTGTAGCTTTCGATAGGCTTTTTGATCCCAGAGATTTGGTCAAGAAGTTTTAAATTTATAATGTTAGAAATATAAGGAGAGTTCATAAGAAAACTAATCTTTTCCACCATATCGGGTTCAAGAAACCAAATTCATTCAGTAACACTGTAGTGCTTGGACCTCTATGAATTCTATGATATATTTTCTGTAGTTTCCTCACTGGAACAAACTCAGATTTTTTTTTTTAAGGAAACAAATCAAAATTAATCTGTTTTTAGGAATCACATTTTACACCTTCCCAAAAGGCTTAGATGCTTCTTTACAATGTATATTTTGCTGAACTAAAAAGAAAAAAAAACCCCAATTATTTTAATTCTCAGCACCAAACAGACTCAAGAATAGAATCTCAGACAAATGAACTGATTTGGGAAATGATCCCCCTCAGTTTTGTTTTTTTTAGGAGAAGTGAGAGGGTTTGGTACCTCAAATGTTAAGTCTTACTTATTTCTACTTCAAATTTGGCACTTTTGTATTGTATCCACAAAAAGCGCATGACTCAGAATTTACATTTCATTCTTTGGGGACGATTTCCACAGGTTCAGCTCTGTTTTCCTTTGCTTTTTCCACTTCATAAATACCAAAATAGATGGGGAGATTGACAGCTTACAACCTGCATTTGAGACTTGTCACTGTGAGACAGCCAGGACAGAAGGAATGAAGGAGTTTTTCTTCCCAAAAAAAAAGGAAACACTCCTGGCTTTTCTTGCCAGGGTTTATTTAATGAGGTTTGCAGTTTAATCTGCAGGTTCAAGTAGGACAGAGAAGTTTTAGATTCATCCAAACACAAAGTTCAATCAGTGATAGGCTTATGAATTGTTGGATAATTTCAGAAGAAGTAATAATTAGGTTTTTCCAGCCCTGTGAATTTTGGGAAGAGGGGGAATACAGGGATTCCATGCACTCACTGTGCCACGGGGACATGTCCAGATGAACTCGATGCGCCCATTGATGAAGGTCTCTGCTTTGCACTCCAGCTTGAGGGTTTCTCCAACCAGCAGCTTTTTGGCACTTGCCTTCAGAGCCAGGTTCTGTATTCTGCCCTCTGTAATGGAAGAGGCAAAGCTGTGACCAGCAGCATCCCTGCATCAGTCTGGGATCCACCAGTGGATCCCTGCTCCCAAGCACACAGTCGGGAACAGCTGCTCTTCCATGTGCCGTGGCTCCAACCCTCTCATCAGCTCCCCAGAAAAGAGTTTCCAAAGGTGACTCCTCCTTTGGAGGGCCTCAAAATGAAAGGATCCACTTTTGCTGGACATGAGATGTGTTACTCCTGCCCAGCAACCTTTCCTTCCTGAATGGGATCCCCAAATCCCCCAATGGGATCCCCAAGTCTTGCTCTTACACCTTTGTCAATGCCTTAAATACATCAGCTCTGAACTTCCACCAGTTTTTGGTGCCCAATACCCAAACCACACCCAACCACTGACAGTAACACACGACAGAAAGGGATTTCCTGGGTCCTTTTGAGCTGCAGAGGGATGGTCTAAGAGGTTTTGCAGGTTTGCATTTATGATTTTAATAAAAAAAATTACTCCAACAAGAAAAAAAAGGGAGAAAGAGAGAGATTTGCAGGACTTTTATTTGGCTGTCATACAAATTTACAAGCCTGTTGTTCAAAGCTGGGTGCTGATTGTGTAGAAAGATGCCATGAGCTAATGGGAATGAAGTCCAAGTAAATAGAAGATATATGAGGAGACAAAGAACACACATGGAAAACAAAAGAAAAATAAATTCTAATTGGTTTCATATAAATGCCCAGCACTCAAAAATTTAATGTTCAGTTGCTTCAAATTCAGATTTTAATTATGAGCTGAAGCTCAGCTGTAAATCCAAAGGAAATGGTGTAGTAAATCAGCAAGAGAAAATCTATAAAAAGCAAAGATGTGAATTAGCAGTGTAGTGAGGTTTTTATATGATGATCACACGTGGTTAATGACCAGAAGCAAAAAGAAAGCTGCTGTTTGCTTTGTCCTGAACCAGCAGTTGTTTTAATGTAAACACAGCTCAATCCAAGCAAACAAAGCCTTGGTGGGGTTTGAATAAAACACTCCTGTTTTGTACCACCTCAGCGCTTGGTCATTTTTCAAAACCAGGAGTGGCTCCAATCCAAGTTCTATTGAATAGGGAGAAAGAAAGGAAGAATGAGTTTACTTTTAGCATTCCAGCTTGGACTTGCCACAGATGCAGCCCAGGGAGATCTATCAGACAGACCGGAGGCTGAGCAAGGAATGACACCCAGGAGCTGCCAGTGACAGGCTCTGTGCTGCTCCCTGGCACTCACCCAGTCTCTGGGCCATGTAGTAGGAGTTGAAGATGCTGCCGTTGACGTGGGCCGAGCACGTGAGGATCCCAGAGGGCACGAAGGAGTGGGAGGAGATGACAAAGCCTCTCTTGGGGTCCCACAGCACCTTCTTGGAGTTGATCTCTGCAGAAGAAGGGTACTGCAAGGGAACAGACAAGGAGTGAGAATCCTGTTCCCCTCAGATTGCTCTGCCTTAGGGGCAGGCAGGGCTTTGACCTTCCCCAGGGCTTTGGGGTCTCTGTCCACACAGATCTGCAGCAGCAGCAGCAGCCTGAGCAAACAGGTCAGCCCTCCCTAAGGCAGGAGTGTCTTTGAAACTCAAAGCACCAAACTTGGGCAGCCAGTTCAGGAGTCCCAGTCCTCTCAGATCTCATTTCCCTCATCCCTTCTTTGGTAATCATTATGCCAATCTTATATGAATTCTGTGGGGTGATCTTTTTGGAGGTGTTTCCTCCCAGTGCCACATGGAGCTACCACATATTTTCCTCACTGTACTTTAAAAACATGTGTGAAGTTAGACTCTCCCAAAAATCAGAATTGTTCATGAACTCACCTGACTGTGGTTATGTATGAGCTCTGCTCTGTGGGCACTCCCCAGATTGTCTCTATCCCACAGAAGGGGGGAGACACTCTCAGACCACCCCAAGGATTGCCATGGAAGCTGCCTGGGTGACTTAGGAGTGTAAACCACAGAAATAAAGAGACTAAAGCACTTTCTGGTCTAAATTTGTAAATACTTGTAATGTTGTGAGATTCTTGAAAAAAACCTCTCAATTCTGCTAATGAAAAAGTGAGAATAGAAAAGGCAAATGTAGAAAATAAACTAGAGCAAAAATTCATTTAATGAGAATGAACCCTCCTCTGTCTACCCTTGGACAATACCAGTGTTGAGCAGCTTGGCTTTTGTTGGGGGGAATAATCAGTTTATTGTTATTATTAGCACACAGGGAAATCCTCTATTTGCTAGAGGGAATGCAATTTACTTTCCAAAAATTTTGAAAATTCTGGATTATAATGTACAAAACAACTATGTGAAATTAAAAGAGCTCCCTGAAATGCTCAGGGAGTTTCAGGGTTTGCAGGTGGGGGAATGAAAGCACAGGTAGCTCTGGCTTTCTCAGCAGGACACAGGGAGGCTCTTTAGGACTGAGGATGCTCTTTGGGAGTGTTGAGATCACTTCTGCCCAAAAAATGAAAAGTTTGGGCAAACCTCAGCGTGCCTGCAGTTATCTCATGGTAATTAACTTTATTTGCTTCTCCCTCCTTCTCCTCATATCCTGGCTGCTCAAAGGTGAGGCAAGGGGAGGTTTTCCTTTTCAGAGAGACCCTGCTTCAGCTCTGGGAGCTAACCACTGGACAGAAAGCAGGAATTTCACCCCTGATGGGACAGTTTTGCTCCTGTTCCTCTTGTGTGCAGCTCCTGTTTGTCTCCCAGCAATCAGGACTCTGGTTTGGCAGGGCAGCTTAAATTGGATTCAGTTTAAAAATCCTCCTGCTCCACACAGTTTGCAGCCTGGGGCTCTGGACACACAAGTGACCAGGCTGGCCTTGGTTTGGGTCAATTGTTACAATTCCAGCATGGACCAAACCCAAAGGAATTCTGGCTGAGAAGCTGGTGATGCTGCACAGGGAAGGGGGGACAGCCAGACAGTCGCTGTCTTTTGGAGCAGCATTTGTTCTGACAGCAGTAGGAAAAAGGATCTCTTGTAAATGCTTTTGAAATAATCAAGCTGTGGCATCTCTGTTTAGAACCATGAAGAAAAATAGGAAAAATTACAGAAAGATATCTGAAACCTGAGGCATAATCATGCTTTAGCACTCATGAAGGTCAAAGCTGGAGGTGGCAAATGCACACTGAACCAGATCAGCGACTAAACAGATCTGACATGACTGAAAAAGCTCTTTTTGCCCCGAATTAAAATAATATTAAGTAAAATTAAAAGTCTGAGCTGTGTGTCTTAAGCACATCATCTTTAATAACAAAGATGATATATTGAGATAGCTGGGATCTGCTTAGCGTAAGCAAGAGGTACCTTTCTCTGAGCATGTTTAAAGAGAGTGCAATGATTTAAAAGTATAATGGTAACATAAGGAACTTAATTTACAGTGGCAAAGAGTCCATTTTCCACAAGAATAATAAAACGTGATAAAGCTGAACTTCAGGGTTTGGCAGCTCTGCTCCCCGATGCCTGGGGGAAGGGGGAAGGAAAAATAACCCTACTCAGGAGGCCCTTTTCAACACCACACAGAGATTAAACATCTTCATAAAATATTCACAAATACCTATTTAAACAATCAAACAAAAAAGCGTCAATGCTGCTCGAAGGAAATCACAGTGGCTTTCCTCCCTTTGAAGTCTTGTCCTCCCTCTCCAGTTGTCTCCTGGAGATTAAATTTGGAAGGAGAGGATGTTCTAAATTTGTCTGATGGCCTGGCTCACCTCTCCTCCCCCATGCTCACCTCCGCCCCTCTCCTGCCCCGCTTCCTCCCGGCGCAGGAGCCGCCACCTTGGCGCTGTGGTGCTGCCTGAGGACTTCAGCTTTTACACTTTTCAAACCCTGTACTGCACTAGTGTGTAACTCTGAACTCCATCTACAGTGTTAGTTAACTGTCTTCACATTTTGGTCCGACAAAACAATCCCTCTAGGCCTGAGATTCAAGGACACTCTACTGCCTCAGGCCCCAAAAATAACAACAGAAGTGATTTGGGGGGAGCAAACTGGGGGAGTACGACTCCACTGCCTGAAGCTGTAATTGGAGGATTAAGCCCTGATATGTAAATGGTCCAATTTTATAACTGTCTGAAAAACTTGTGACCATCGTCCATCTTGGGTGTGTCCTCAGAGGCTTCTGACTGCCCAAGGTGAACCCATTGAAGGCCTTTAATGAACACCCACTTTGTTCTCTTCATCTTGTTCAGCCTCTGTTCTAGCTAGGCACTGAAGGCATCACTGGGATTCCCAGCCAGGGCCAAGCCAGCGGTGCCATCCACAGCTGGATCCTGGAGCTTCCCAAGGTGCCACGTCCCAGCAGCTCCCAGCTCCTCTGGGAGCTGTGCCCAACCTCTGCCTCCCTGCCCTGAGCCCCAGCTGCTCAGCCTTGGAGGGGGAGGTCTTCTGGGGACAGCTTTTTGTGGGAGAGATTTCGGTGGAGATTTTGTTCCAGCAGCCAGGCTGCAGTTTGTGTTTGGAGAAATGACTGGGAATTTAGCTGGGAAGAAGGAAGAGCAGGGCTGCCCATCAATAATAAACATGGAAATGGGAATTCCAAGGCCACTCTGATGCTGCCAGGGTCTGCAGCACTGCTCCAGCCATGAATTTGGTGAAGCAGGCTCAGATCAGAGAGGGATGTTTCATTTTTATAGCCAAGGAGGAAGGTGGTAAGATTTATCCAGCCTAAAACGATAACTGGAGAGGAGCCTTTTCCCCCACTTTTTTAATCCCTGCTGATGAATTTTAAAATTAGAGATCTCCAAAGCAAAAAGGCCCCTGCTGTCCCTCTGCACCTGTACTGGGAACATGCCATGGGTCCCAGCAGGAGCTGGAGCCCATCCCAGTCCCCTGTGATTCCAGGTGCTGCCTCCCAGTAAAAGGGGACATCAAAGGCATGGAACTGCCACCAGGAGCAGAGGTGCTTAGACCATCTCTTCCATATCCAGAACAGCCTCATCCCTCACAGTCCCTCCAGAATGGGCTGAGAAAAGGGCACAGGATGAGATCCTGTTCCCTTCAGGATTTCCTGAGCTGTCAGACTGGCAGAGGAAGGGAAGGGCACAGAGTTCCTGACATAAAATGCAGGATTGGAGCCAGGAGACCTCTGTCCTGTTCCTCACTCCATGACAGGCTACTCTGGAGTGCAGTTCTGAAGCCCTTTAAATGTGTAACTCCATCAACTGATCAGGACCCAGACCTTAAATTTCCATTTTTATTATCCCAAACAGCCTTGGCATGCACAGACTGTGCTGTAACCTTGACATTCAGGTGTAACTCCAGCCAAAGGGATGGATGCTGGAGCCATCTATTCCCAAGGCTGAAACTTGGTTTGAATTGATGAAATGAAGCAAAAATGGGCAATTGTTCTAAGGAGGTTCAAGGTATAAAGAGAGAACCTTTCAGAGACAGCCAGGTGTTATGCAAAGAATTTTGAAGGAAAATAGTGCTTTGTCATCTACCTCTGCCAATTTATGGAGGAACACCAAGCCACAACATAAAAAAAATGTGCTAAACTCAGCCTAATCCCCAAAAAAATCCTTTTACCCAATTCAACAGTAACACATTGCAAGAAAAGGTTCACATTTCTGGATTTTCAGGGTCTTTGCTATTTTTTATGGAATTTACCCAGCTTTATACACCTAAATTTTTATTTTTCTGCACTTTATTGGCAGCCCAGATCTTGAACTGAGCTTCTCTGAAGCCACCTCTTACCTGGATGAGCTTGGGTGTGATGTCTGGTGAGGTGACCCGGCAGGGGATCACCACTGTTCTCTTATCATCCGTGATGTAGATGATGTCGGGGTGCTCCGGGTGCATCTCCACAAATGGATTCCTGTAGTCTGCAGGGAAGAGAACATGGATTAGGAAAACTGCTCAGTCACTGGGAAGGCTCAGCAGTGTGAGCACTGAGCTGCCCAGAAAGCTTCCCTGGGGTCAGGACATGCAGTGACATCCTGCCACTGCCACACAGGGCTTAGAGCCAATGACCAATTCCTTGCGTTCAGCCCCATGTTCATCCAGAAATTGCCCAGAACAGCACATTGCTGTGCAGACACATGAAAACTGCATGGATTACCAGCTCAGGATGCCAAGATACTTGTGGGCCTGGGGAGCCCCCCTGTCCTTCACCTGGGGATATCAACATGCATTTCTTGACTGATGACAACATTTGCTTAAGGAATGTCATGGAAATACCCATGTGCTGACAGCTGGAATTAACCCTCAGAGAATCAGCTTGGTGCAGAGCTGGAGCTCCTTTGCTCCACAACCCACCCCAGTTTCACTCCCAACCACAGCAAGGCAGGGATGGACACAGCAGAGTGGCCATGCCGCCTTTTGTGGGGTTTGGAGCTTCATTTTAGCCCTGAGAACTGGGAATTTTGTCCTTAGCAGACAAAAGGAACCATGGGCTTCATCAGGAGGAGAGCAAGGGGATTGGGGCTGTGTGTGTGACAGGCCACGTGTGAGGTGGTGGTGGTGGTGTTTTACAAAAGACACTCGGGGCACTGTGCAAGGACCAGAGACGTGGGATTTGTGTATGGACCTGGGACAAGGGGCTGAGCATGAGCACTGGACCTAAGGCAGATAAAGACCCAAAATCGGGATGATTTCTCTAATTTCTAGTGCTGGTTTTTATGCCAGCTTTTCTTCCACGCCACTGGTTAATTCTGGCTGTGCTTTGGTGTAAGGGCATTACAGGAAACGTTATGTGAGAGAGATTAATTAAAATTAAAACATTAGATCTGTAATCTCCACACATTTAGGAAGTTTCAGATACACATCTGAACCTTCTGGTCAGGCAGGCCCTGGTTCTAATCAAGCCCTGAGCTGAGAAACCTGATCTTTGAACCATAACTTTGTAGTTTGGTCCAAGCCCCAAAACAAATAGGAAATATTTATACTCAGTCCGGTGTCTCGTGCACTTTCCCAAAAATGCTAAATTCTCCTGTTGAGTCACATTATGAAAATGTGTTTAGTGTTTATCCCTGCAGCTTAATCCCTCTGCAGTCTTGCTCTCCAGTTGAGCCACACTGGGAGGTATCAAATGTGACAATATTTTTATTCTACTTAAAAGAAGACACCGGATAATTAAAAGAAGATCATTGGATTGTTTGTGATAGGAAAAAGCAGAGAAAGTAGATTTTTGTGTATTGGCAACAAAATGCAAAAAGGTGTCAGGGGAAATGTAATCACAATTATTTCTTGTCTTGCGGAGAAAAGGAAAGAACAAGGAATGTGCCACGTGACAGGGGACAGACAAGGGTGTAGAATGGATGGAAAAGGGTATAGGATGGATGCATAGAGGCCAAAAGGAAATTTGCTGGGGAAAAAAATTAGCTTCCTGATACCAAACTATTCACAATTCAGGATCAAATTTTGACTGCAAAGATGGAAGCACTGAATTTAAAACTATTTCTGCCAGTATTTTTAGAAAGAATTTCAGAATAGCACTGTTTGTTTAAGAAGTAACATAAATCAAAAGAAGGCAGCTAAGCAAATATGAAATAATCCTAAAAGACAGGAAAATATTGAACTGTGCAATGATTGATGCATCTTAGTCGAAACAGAATAAAAAGTCTTCAAAATATTTCCTGTTCAGAAAAAAAAATTATTTAACCCATTCTCTACCATCTTTCCAAAACCCCAAGACTCATCACTACCAAATTTTCCGATTCACAAGGGATCTAAAATTAATCTACCTTTTTCCAGCTGCAAATAGGACAGGTATGGTGCTACTGATCCACCTAATGGGAAGGGAAGCAGGGAGTGTGACAAAAAGCTGTATTTCAGTCCTAACTGATTTTTAATAGCAGCCTGCTCCTCAATTGCCACATGTCCAACCAGGGGCTGCAGATAAACTATCCCAGATAAGCTACAATCTGAATTGGAGGCAAACTAGATAAATACGGCTTTCTACCATCATTCTTTGAAATCTTGATGGTATCTTAAAATCACCATGCACTTAACAGTAGTAAGAGGCAGCTTCTGCATGATAAAGATTGGGAAAAGGAAAGCTGCAGTGATTGTTAATAACTCGTGGGTGTTGGGTGTTCTTGGCATTCTCACTGTGTTTAAAAATAAAAAGAGAAAATGGTTTTTTATTTTATGGGTTCTCCTCTTTCCTAAGCCAGTGGGGTGTCCTAGAGCACATGACTCTGACTTGTGTTATCTCAGTGACTTGTGTTCTCTCACTGCTTTATCCAGTTTATAACCAAGCCGGGAGAGTTCTCTGCCTCTGAAAGGACTTTTCCTTCTCTGTTTCCATCTGCAGTATCAGAGCTCTTAAACAGGTGGGAATACTTGTGGGAGGATACCTGTGGGTGGATACCTGTGCAGTACCACAATACCACTGGGATTGGCCCAGCTGGGCAGAGCAGGATGCTGATAAAGCCAAGGTTGTGGTTTCATTCTCACTGTGTTTAAAAATAGAAAGAGAAAATGTTTTTTTATTTTATGGGTTCTCCTGTTTCCTAAGCCAGTGGGGTGTCCTAGAGCACATGACTCTGACTTGTGTTATCTCAGTGACTTGTGTTCTCTCACTGCTTTATCCAGTTTATACCCAAGCCAGGAGAGTTCTCTGCCTCTGAAAGGACTTTTCCTTCTCTGTTTCCATCTGCAGTATCAGAGCTCTTAAACAGGTGGGAATACTTGTGGGAGGATACCTGTGGGTGGATACCTGTGCAGTACCACAATACCACTGGGATTGGCCCAGCTGGGCAGAGCAGGATGCTGATAAAGCCAAGGTTGTGGTTTTGATCCCTTTTTGGGCTGTTCACTTAAGATCTGGACTCCGTGATCCTTTGGGGTCCCTTCCAACCTGGAATACTCTGTGATTTCAGCTCCTGGAGTGGGGGTGCTGCACTTTGGCCATCAGGGGACAGTGACAGGGCCAGGCAGCTGCAGGGGAAAGTCAAGCACCTGGGTCTGTCCCTGAGGCCAGGGAAGCTTTGTTTCCCTCCCTAACTGTGGAACCCTGTGCAGAAGGAAAAAAACAATGTCACAGAATCCCAGAATGGTTTGGGTTGGAACCTTAAAGCCCATCCAGTTCCATCTCTGCTATGGGCAGGGACACCTCTCACCATCCCAGCTTGCTCCAGGCTCCATCCAACCTGGCCTTGGACAGTTCCAGGAATGGGACAGCCTCAGGTATCTCAGTCATCAAGCACTGAAGAGCCCCAGGACACAGAGAAGAGCTGAAACCTTGTGTGTCCTGCTCCAGCTACTCCAAACCCCTCCTAAGCAGGAGCAAGGCAATGCTATTGGGAAGGAGAGGCTTCCCAAGACTTTCCAGGCAGCTGGACTGCTCACTTCACAGATAAGCAAATATGAAGTGGCTCAGCTTTGGGGCTTAACAGAATGGCAAAGGATAAATTCTGAGCTAATCAACTGCCAGCTGATACCTTTGTTATGGTTTGTGCAGACAAAAAACCAGATCCTTCTTGAAACCCCTCAGTAGTTCAGACTGCCGGTGGCGTGGAAAAATGATCTGCTGGAACATCAGGAGTGTCACTGCCAGCTTTACAACCATGCTCACCACCTCCAGTCCACCAGCAATCAGTTAACTCCTTGTAAAAAAAGCCTCTCAGAGACAGAACTTCTTGAAACAAAAGGGACAGGGTCAGCTTTCTTTAAAAATGATAACCTCAGCCTGGAGGAAGATCTTCAGTTCCAGGTGGTGTAAATCAATTGCACTCAAGGGTTGCAATCTGGAGAGCTGTGGCATGGGAAATGCAGGTGTTGTCCTCTCCTCAGTCACCGGCACTGAACTCTGAGGGGAAATTCCTCAGCAAAGAAACCCTTTATGAAAACAGAGTATTTCCCTGTAGCTTGGCACATCTGTTCCTCCCGAGCTGGGAAGGTGAAATGCCCTGTGAATCTCACCCAGAAAGAAACACCCAGCAATTCCCAGAGGGTAATTAAAAGGAATGATTTACCGCGGGCTGCAAAGCTCGTTACACGTGAAGAAAGACAAGCGCTGAAACACGGTGGGGACTTAACAGCTGCAGCCGCAGCTCGGAGGCGAGGGGAAAGGCCCCTTCTGTGGGTCTCAGACTGGATGTCTGGCTCCCCAGGTCAGTGGAAGTTTGCAGGAAGCTCCGGCAGGCCAGGGTGTTGCTGTTTCCCCAGCAGGGCTCGGCAGGAACACAAACACACAGCCAAGGAAGCCGCGGCAGCGGGATGGGGCGGGGAGGGCCTGTCCAGCCCCGGGGACAGACAGACGGCGAGCACCGAACCCACAAAAGCAGCTCTAAGGTCAAATGCTTTCCTTCAGGCACTGAAGGCCTTCATGGTGAGATGCTCTTAGTGACCAGGAGATGAATTGCTGCTGGAGATGAGCTTTGTGAGCGTCTTTCCAGCTCAGCTGGGCAATCTCAGCTGTCCCCTCACACCTCCTCAGCCGGGAGCCGAGGGGTTTAAACCCCTCAGCGCTGCACTAGCAGGTTGTAGATTCAATCTCTTTATTTCCGTGTCTGTGCTTCTGAAACCTCCTCCTGACACACAGAGAGGATTTTATACAGGATTTAGTGGGTTTTGGTTTTTTTGGTTTTTTTTTTTTTCTCTGAAACCTCCTCCTGACACTCACAGAGAGGATTTTATATTTTATACAGGATTTAGTGGTGGTTGTTTTTTTTTTTTTTTTTTTTTTTTTTTTTGGTTTTTTTTTTTTTTTTTCATTCCTGCACCGTGACAGCGATTTGTCGGGTGCTGTTTGTCTCACAGCCCGAGCCCCGGAGCTGACATCGCCTCTCCCTTCAGGTGCTGCCAGCCCGGGGATGATGAGCACTAAATGGCCTCTGAGGACAGCCATTCACTGCTGCTCGTGTCCGTGAAATTCCTCAGCATTCTCATTTTGCCTCTCGCTTTGTTCCAGATAAAGATAATTCCCTCGCCTTCCCATTTATTTTCTTCACTCAGCCATACCTAAGCTGGGGAGCCTGGGCAGAGTTTCACAGGTTCTTTAAGTTCATGTTTTGACATAATCCCCATGAAGTTTGTCTTCATCAAGGTCAAACAGCATCGAGAGGAGGTTTATAACCTGTTCTTTACAGTAATAGCAGCATTAGCAGTGCGGTGACACTTTGGGCAGAGCATTTTGGAAACCTTCACAAGGAAACAGCCTGGCCTGCTGAATTCCCCCTGGTGACCCATCAAAGCTGCCTCTAGGTACAGGAGTAACTCCTATAAAGGCACTTGTTTTGAAACTGGATCTTTGAAAATAAAAGACCTTTCAGTTTGGCAGGCCAATGAAAAGAATTGTTGGTGGAATGTTTAGATTAAACAGAAAGCAGAATATTTTCTCTTTAGGCAAAACAAAAGTGACTGCAAAACCCCCAGAAGCCATTCTGAGTCAACATGAAGCATTCTGTTTTGGTCAAATGAAATGCATTCTTCCCCTGGAGATTACTGTTATGAACACAGGAATATTTGTAGAGAAAAAATATTACTCTAAAAAGTGTTAACTTCAAAAATTCTAGAAGCAAAATGCTTCTTGCTGCCAAACAAATAAAGGCAAAATGGAAAGATTTATTTTTTAAAAATCCCAGCAAAACACCACAGAAAATGAAGCCTCCATGCTTTGTCTGGAATTATGTTTCAAGGAGCAGAAGAATTTATAAATTCTGACTTCCCCCACCAGCCCCCACCAGATTTTAGGCAGGTGGAAAATACTCCCCAGCTTTACCTGAAGTCCCATTAAGAACAGGTCTCCCACCTTGGGGAAGGCTCAGCAATTAGCAGCTATTTAGTGGATAAAAACCAGGAAGGAAGCAGTGGAGGAAGTGTGTGTGACTCTGGCCTTTGGGCTCTCATTTAGAAATTCTTGATCCATGAGGAGGGATCCTCTCTCCCTGCTGGGCTGTCAGGAGCTGTCACTGCCAGTGCCAGGAACTGGCACTGCTCACTCATCACATCCTTCAAGTCTCCTCTGCTTTAAAGTGAGACCCTTCAGGATGTGATTTGAAGATACTGAATGCCTTGATTCAGAGCTAAAAGCATCTTGCCTTTCCCTTGGATGCAGCCCTCAGTCCTCGAGGGTCCTGCCCGGGGCACAGCCTATGTTCTGTGTGCTCTGACACAGAGCTGGGATCTGCAGCCAACCCTCCCAGCACTGCTGTGGGCAGGGACAGCCACTTTATCTGCAGGGCACACAGCTCATCAGCTGCCTATCTCAGCTGGCCCAGGTCTGGCAGCAAGTCTGCAGCCTCAAAGAAAGAAGAAATGCAGCTCCAGCTCTGTTCCCACTGGTAAAATCTTGAGAAAAGCGAGCCAAAGCCCAAAGCTGTCACCCCAGCCCTGCAGTTCTGCTTCTCACTTTCAGATTATCTCTGCGAACTGTCAGGAGGATTAAGGAGGCAGAAATCAGCTTCAAAGAACATCAGAAGCAAAATATGATCTCATCTGAGGGGCACTTCCCTGCACTTCCAGTCTCTTTAGATTTCTCATGGTGGGAAAGGGATGAGGCCAATGGGGCTGCTCATCCCTGGGATGTGGCTGATGTGAACTCCACCCTGGTGCAGCACTTGGACCACCTCTCTTGGACCACACTCTTCACTCCTGCCCTTCCATGGAACTGACCAGCAGGACAAGTTGTGCTTGGATACATCCCCCTTTTCACTCTGGAATGGCTTTAGCAGGACTCATGCTCCCACAAAAATGTCTGTCTAGCTTCAAATTTGATTTCCAGTTCTTGTGCTCTGGACTCCTGGCAGGGCTTCACTGTGGCTGGTGCCTTCATGGCTCCCACATGAGCTTTAAAAGGAGCCAGAACTCAAATTTTCTGTGGGGACATCTTCTGGATTTCCTGTGCTCTTGTGAACACCACTGCTGAGAACCAAACAGGTGGAAGCAAATGACTCCCTCAGTCCTGTGTTCCTCTCTCACACTACCACTGAGGTGGTGAAACACCAGCAGCTGATGGCTCTGGTGGGGACACACTGTCCAAATGTTCACTGTTTAATTGTTCACTGTTAAAATGTTTGTGTGTTCAAAGTGAGCCCCACTGGAGCGAGCAGGAATTGGGGAATCCACCCTGTTCTGCTCAGCCCCTGGTGGGCAGCCAGCACTGGGCTCACACACAGCATTTTGTGCCTGTTGCACTCAGAGGAGGGGGGACTGGTGCTTCTGAAGCAGTTATTTGAGAAGCAGCTCTATCATGGCCATAATTATTTCAAGAAATAGAATAACAGCCCTCCTTTGCATAAAAGAAGAAGGATGCCACTGGCCCCATGCATTGAGGAGCTGCCTCTTAGCCCTGCAGCTGTGGCAAAGCAAATGCCATTGCGAGTGGGCAGGAATCCCAGCTTGGAAACCTGGAGGAACTTTTCCAGACACTCTTTGGCAAGATGTGCCCAGCTCCAGTGACCTCAGCACTGGAGTCACACAAGGTGGAGGCAGCAGGGCTGGGTGGGCTTGTTCCTTGCTCTGATCACTGACTCAGGGGTACAAAATGTGCAGCAGATCCTCGACTGTGACACAGAGGCTGCTGGGGAAACATGGAGCTGAAGCAGGATTTGAGCCAGGAGCTCTTCCAGCTGACCCCCCCAGAACTCTGACTTTGCTGACACTGACAGTATTTCAAAGAGCTGAGAGCTGCAAGTCCTGACTCCTGTCTAGACTGGAGCCTGGGGTAGCCCTTTGGGAAGGTGGAATGAATTTTTGCTTGATTTGTCCTTTTTTCCTCCTTCTCTAAGCCATGTTACATTTTCTGTGTACTGGGAGTGATATGTGTGTGTATATGTGAGACAGGAAAGGCAGTGGGGTATTGGAAACTGTGGGATGTGGGACCTGGTATGATGGAAAAGATATGGAATAAGGGCTGGATGCTGACCTGGTTTTATCTAGAGATAGTTTTTTTTCCTAGCTGGAACAGTGCTGTGTATTGGATTCAATATAAGAATAAAGTGGATAAGACACTGAGGGGATCACTGTCAAGAGGACTGTCTGTATTTTCACACACCTGCCCTGTCTCCTGGCACAGGGATCCCAAAGGCTGCAATAAATGAGGATATTCCTCACAGGGAGGTGTCCCTGGTCTGGAGGGGTAACTGCAGAAGGCAGATGGAAGCAGATGCTGTCTGGGTGGCTATGGCAGCATTTTCCATGGAGCTGCCACTGCAGTGTGGGACCAGACCCTGCCTTTCCCTGCAGAGATTATCCCTCAGAGCTGAGATGGAATTAACTCAGTCAAAGATTCCCAACTATTTCTGTTCCAGCCCTGGGTTACTCTGTATTTCCAACAGGGAGATGGGCAACAGGAGAAGGGATTGTGTTCCTTTTTAATGATGATCCTTGGGACTTGCAGCTGCAGCTGGAGGCAGAAAAGGCCTCGGGAACAATTAATTCAAGATGAAACTCCTGAGCTGTGCCTCCCTCAGTGCCCAAGCACAGCTGAGGGGTGACAGCTTCCCCACCTGATCCCAGGGATGAGCAGGGTCACAGCTCCACCACGCCACAGGGAGAGCTGTGAGTGCCAGGTCCTGCCAGAGCTCCCCTCCAGGGAGGCTGGGAAAACAGGAGCCAGCACAGGAAATAATGGCCAATAACAGGGCTTCCGATACAATCATGTTCTCATTTTGGTGTCAAGCAGCCAGCCAGGAATGAAGGGAAAAATACCATTCCCCTTCCTTTTTTGGCAATAATTGCTTATACCTCAGAGGAATCTCCAGCCTTCAGAGGCTGCCTCCACATTTTCCGCCTCCACCTGGCTCAGCCTCACAAACACCCTGCTGAGCACTTGCTCTCTCCACAAAACATCCACAGAGATGAGCTTTGGGCCTCACCCCTGTCTGTCACTGCCAGGATCTGTGAGTTCCCTCACTTGGAAACAGCTGATGGGTTTCTCAGTGCTGCCCAGACATGGCCACAGCAATTTCCTCAAAAGGCACGTTTAAACACTGAAGAAAGGCATAGGTGTGCTCTGAACTCCTTGTTTAAGTCCAGAGCAGCTTCCTGGTCCCCAGGACAGCCTGCTGGCTCCCAACAAATATCCACAGGAACTGAATGGCAGGAAGAGCATGCCCTAAGGACAGATCCATGCTGAGGTATAAATAGCTCCATTTCACGGGGCCAAGCAGCTTCCTCAGCCTGGCAGGCCAGATCCCAGCAGGAACCTGCAGCTCCTGGGCTGAGCTGCTGGGCCAGAGCCCTGCTTAGGGGTGCACAGAACAAGCCACAGGATTTTCCACCCACTTTTCCTTCCATGACTTTTCAAGCACTGGAGTCTAAGAGCTTTTAGAGCAGGGAGGACGTGGGACACAATTAAAGTGCACCTGAGAGGGTGATGCTTTTCAAGCACAGGAGTCTGAGTAAGAGCTTTTAGAGCAGGGAGGACGTGGGACACAATTAAAGTGCACCTGAGAGGGTGATTTTGTGCTGTTTGTCAGGAGAACCTTGGCAAGCCGGAGGACATCCTGCCTTTTTTTTAGATCAGCTCTGTTCCAAGAGCATCCCTGGCGAGGCATTTCATAACTTGGGATATTTTCTTCAGGAAAGTGCTCAGGCAGTCCCAAAAGGTCCACAACGTTTCCTGCACGTGCTCCTGCCAGAGTAATGAAGGGCTGGGTAGGCAGCCAGGGCACTGAATCTGGACAGAGAATTGAGTTTCCTGGAGTGTGGGACAGGCTGGGTTAACAATGTTGGACCTGGGGCATCTGAGCTGGGTGTAATGGGAAAAGGAAACAGCTCAGCACAAGAAGCAGGGTGGATAAAGCAACCAGAGCACCAAGAAAAGAAAAAAACAGAGAAAGGAAATAGAAAGGGAGAAAAAAATTACTTCAGGAACTAAGAAGTAACGCCAAAAAACCACTTTCCAATTAGAGGAAAACTTGCTGGGAAAGCAGGATAAGGGTAAAAAGGGGCTGTTTTCAACAGGCAGGAAAATGTCACCCACATGAATCAAGCAGGTGTGTTCACCTGGGGGTGCAAAGGCTGAATTTAGCTGTGTGGGCATATCAGAGTCCCCTGGGAGATGGAAATCACTCTTTGTGTTGCTTCACCCTGGCAACACCCTGAGACCCTGAGTCAGAGCTGACTGCAAAGATTTGTGATTTCTGGAGGTGTAGGTTTGCAGCTCTCTTCAAATACCATCAGACAAACTCACTGCTCCTTCAGCATTTGTGTAAGAGGATTCAAAGAACCACATTTTAGCTTTTACTAGGAAAATGTAATTAATTCATTCACACGAGTATTTGTGGGGAAGCGAAGGCTGAACCTATCCAGCACCAGAGGAGTTCATGTCATCTCCTATTCAAGGCACTAAAAGTCAGCTCCTTCATCTGAGGAGTCACAATCTCATCATGGAAGATCCAAGATGATTCAGTGTTTAGTAATGCATTTGTCAAGTAGATTTGAAAAAACCTCATCATTTGGGGGGGAATATTCGAACAAAAATTCCCATTATTGGAATGGTTGTTCAATATGTTGCATTCACTTAATCACAGAGGACCATGCTCCTCTGAAGTTCCTGCTTCCATTTGTTCCTGGATCTCAACTCAATAATTCTAAAATGTGGGGGACAGGCAGCTCAAAGGGAACAAAAATGAGCAATGGGACATTTTTACAGTAAAATATATTCAATGCAGTCACCCAGCTCTGCTAGGAATGTCTCACAGATGTAAGGACAAATGTGTAGGAGGGGAGGAATTACAAAGCATCCTGCTGGGAAGGTCCATGACTGAGGAGGAAGGGAAAGAGAGAGGGCTTCCAGGATGAATCTTTGGAAAAGGACCCTTTAGGACTGAAGAATTTAGTCTTAAAAGGAAAGGATGTTTAAGGAAGTATCTGTTACTTGGGACACTAAACTGCTGGGACAATCCAGCTTTCAAGTCCTGGAACTGAACAAGATGGGTAATCCCTGGTTCTCACGTCCATGAGAATTCAGCTGCCATGAAAACCCAGATGTCTTTGGTTTGTTCAGAGTGTCAGAGTTGCTGCTTCCTCCTGGGCCAGCAGAGAGGTGGAAGCCCCTACACTTCTGGTTCTGCCTCACGCAGCTCCCAGAGCCCACCACCATTTAAAAAGCAGAATTCTTACCTTGGACAAAGACATAGATCCTGGCCACGAGCCCCTGGTGCTCGGGGGTGCTGTTGAGGGCACAGCTGAGGTAGCCGGTGTCGTTGGCCGTGGCTCTCCTGAGGACGAGCTGGCTGCAGCTCAGCCCGGGGACATCGCGGCAGCCGCTCACGTGCACCCGCGGGTTGTCCTCCCTCAGCTGCCAGCTCACAGACGGGGCTCCCCTGCCGGCACAACACATCCAAATCACACAGCATTCGGGCAAAACTGGGGCTTCTTTCTGGCCAGTTGGTCCCTGTGCTCCTACCCTTGTCATTCCCCAAAAAAATTGTAAAGGTCGCTGAGTGTTTGCACTTCCACCCATCAGAAATTGAGTTGGATCACCCCACACTGGTCCCCAGACATTCCTGAAATACTCTGTGGGAACTGCAGCAAACTCCCAGAGAAAAGTTTAGTTTCTTTTCTAACATACTGCCTGAACACAAGTTTGTTTTTATAACACTGTATTTTAGCCACTTCAAACATTACAAAGCATCAGATAAAATTATATGTTTGTTCGAGGAGGAGGATTTTGCATATTTTAATGGCTAAATTAATGTATATTTTCCTGCACTGAGGCTGCATGGAGAGAGGAGGATATTTATGTAATTTTTCATCACCTTTCTTGCTTAATCAGCAATGACTCAGTCTTGATTTTTGTGAAAGGCCTGAAACTAATCAGGTTACAAATCTGGGAATATCTGCTCAGGACACATTTTTTCCAATTCCCCTTGTGACAGCAGCCAGAACAGCAAGCCAGGATGGCAGAGGATGAGACATTCGCCCCATGTGACCCCTCTGCTGCCAGATCTCTGGGCACAGCTCATGAAAAATGCAATTCCATGGAGTTCAGGACAAAAAGCAGGGCCTGGGTGTCACCAGCCCAGAGCTCCCAGCTGATCTAAGTCACAGCTGGATGTGCTGGAAGCATCAGGCCATGGCAGCAGGAGCTCCTGGACCTCCCTCTGAGGACTCTGGGGATGGACCAGAGCTACCACACAGGCCTAGGAGATGAAGATGATGGTGTTTTTTGTAACAAACTGGTTTTTAGTGTGGAAACTGGCGGGTTGGAGGTTAATTTCCTGTGGATTTTCCTGGGGAAGAAGTTGGTTTTGGAGAGAGGGAATTATGTGTGTGTTTGCAGCCGAGCCACTCTTCCCGAGAATGGGGGCTTGGCTCTCCCTTCTCACTCAGAGAATTCCCACTGGCACTTTCTGGGCTAAGGAAGGAGTGAGAAGTGAGAACCCCTGGACTTCCCCAGGTCGGTGCTGCCAGGGAGAAATCCAGTCCAGACACGCTGACCCGGGACTGAGATGGCAATGCCCAAATGTGTATCTGTATGAAATTCCCAGTTAGCCAAGAACTCGGAGTTCCAGTGGCCTGCAGGGGTGCATTAGGTGCAGTCAGAGCACGTTTGCCAGGACATCCAGTGACATTTCCACAAACATCCTCTTGGCCCTCGTTCCTGCCCGTCCCTCTGTCGCCTTCCTGGAGAGGAGGCGGACATGGAGCTGGGCTCTTGAGGTTATTCCCAGCACCAGGCTGACAGGGAGCACTGGGAAAAGGGGGAATATCCTCTCTGCTGAGCAGCCTCGCCCTGTTCTTGGATGCTCTGGTGGCTTGGACAGCCCCACCCCACGTCAGAGCAGCTTCCCATTGTCCTTCCGAACACCCAGAGCTCTGGCCCACCCTACCAACGTCACTGGTGACTCCAGGACTGGGACTGCTGGCCCGGAATAGAGAACAGAGCCAGTTCACACGGAGACACATCTCCCTGCACGTCACCATGTCCCTGCCCCTTGTCACCCACACCCCTCTGGTGTCCATGCAATTCTGCTCTGGTGGCTCTGCAGGGCAGCACTGTGATTTCACACCTGAGCTTCCTTAAATCTTTCTCCCCCTACATATATTATCCTGGTGGAAGGTGGAGCCTTTGGCTGTTGCTTTGGGATTTTCACACGTCTGCCAGAGAGGAGTGGCAGCAGCAGCTTTGGCCCCACTACCACAAGCCAGGAAATCTTGGCTAAGAAGCTCAAAAGCCCAGAGCTGAAGGGAGGATGGACATTCCCAGAGACCTGCTGGGGCTGCTGCCCAGTTCTGTGCCCCACACAGCCCAAATGCCCCAGGCAGCACAAAGTATTCCAGAGCTAACCTGTGAGTGTGGCAGAGGAGGCAGGAGGGCAGACAGCCTCAGAGGGGCTGATCCAGGCAATCTTGCATTCAGAAACCACACTTTCCTTCACTTCCCAGGTTTTGAATCATGTGAGCCAAGGAGCTGAAGTGCTGCAGGCCCTGGTCCCACATTATACCCCATGCTTTTGTGTTTCCCAGCCCTGTCGTGGGGATTTCTTGCTTTGCATCCATAAGGCAATGTGGGACTGAAGTGCTCGTAACACCTTCAATTATTTATTGATTTGGTGATATGAGAAAAGTAGGGTGCTCCTCCAGATTAAAAAGGTGGGGGATGGAGAACTGCTGGGAAATGCTGATTTAATTGGTCTGGGGCACCCCAGGGACTTCGAGTCCACACAGGTTTTATGGAGAGCACCACTGAGATGTTAAAGGACTCCTTAGACTTTATTGCCATCATGTTTGCTGTTTGCCAAGCTAAAAATACCACTGGAAGGTTATTCTGACCTCGTAAGCCACATGGCAAGCTGAAGGGATTTGGAAAAAAGCTGCCTCACACTCCAGAAGACATCCCAAATTTACACAGTCTGAGCCCGTTCACCTTTTACTACAACAAAGAATTAAATAGTCTGGGACAAAAATCAGAGGGGCTGTGTCAGCGAAACCTAAAGCTTAGATTAATCTTCTCACTGCTTTTTTTTCCTGTTTTCAGTAACTTCTGTTGCAGGAAACCATCCAGGTAGTGGCACCAGCCAAGAGAACTTGCAAGAAGGTGTAAAATCCATGTGTGTGTGAGAGAGAGAAATTGTGAGAGTTTGTGTTACCTTGAGCCTTTTTTCCTACAACACTCTCTGAGAAAAACCTGAGAAACATCCTCTGGCAGTAGTGAAGTGTAAAAATCCCACTCAGAACAAGTAACACCTCCATCCCTCTCAGTCTGAGGCCTTTTGTGGGACCCAGCAGCTGCTGCATGTTCTGGCACAGCAGAGTGCTCTGGGTTTGCTCCTTCCTTGCGTGTCAGATGTGTCCCTGTTCCCAGAGCATCCCCTCCCTGTCAGCACCAAAATCCTGCTGGTCCTTGCATGGCTGGTGGCGCACATTGTGCCAGGACTGAGGCACTGTTGTGATTTACAGCAGAGCACTTTGGTTTTTCACAAGTCCTGATTAAATTTGATTTAAAGAACATGTTATGTTTAAACAGGCTGGGTCTTTGAATGTACACACTGCTGCTTATTTAAGTGTCTGTGATGGGCTAGGTGGCAGTTCCTGGTGATCCTGTTTGTTGTTTCCTTATGGACAGAGAGCAAAGGAGTGGTTTTAGCTTCAGAGGAGCTGAATCTGCCCCTATTTCAGGGAGGATTTCCAGCCACGTCCTCAAGCACGGCGCATCCCACTCCCATGAGCTCTCCCTTGTGCTGACTCAGGGCTTTGCTTGGGCCCCTGAACAATACAAAACAACACAACACAAAGAACTTGGCCAAGCTGACCCCAGACTCTCCTCCCTGCTCTGTCACAGCCCCAGCTCCCAGCTGGCCGAGCATCAGGCTCTGCTCTGTCCTGGAGCTGTGCTGGGCCAAACCAATCAACACAAGGACAAAAATCCAGCATTTTTTTGAGCAATCCTTACCAGCATTTTATTTTTAGGGTGTCTCCTGGTGAGATGACAACTTGGTCCTTGGAAATGCTCAGCTTTGGTTTCCGAAGGAGCTCTTCCTCAGCGAGACCTGACCCAAAAAAAAGAAGAAACCATCATTAGTTTAGACGGGCTATTCAGTGGTGTCAAAGCAGCACAATGCAAACTCTTTGTTTTGTAAATAGTTCCTAATTTGGGGGCCCACAAAGTGCTGCATTTATCCTTGGCCAGGAGATGCCCTCAGTTTGTTTTTGTTTCCTTTATTCCTCTCTTTCTTTTCTGACACAAGACACCTGCAATCGTGCCAGTAGTGTTTTGAGCCAGCTTTATTACTGAATTATTACAGATTTAGGAGAACAGATCTGTGTCAAAAGGATTTTGCACACATATAAAAGTGGAAGGAGTCAGGTCTTTGGGAAATAATTTGATGGGTGAGCTCATACATTACATTTTAATTAATGGGAGAAGAGAAAAAATAATTCTGGGGAGCAGCTCTGTGAAGCACCTGTGATATTAAAGGCAAATTGAAGACCTAGTGTTTCCCAAATCACCATTCCCAAATCCTGCATCTGAGCTGAACCCCAGGCTCAGTGGGCACCGTGGTTGGGGTAATGCTCCCAGGGGAATCTGTGATTTTGTCAGGTCTCTGATGACCAGGGGCTTTAATGACAGCAGTGACAAAGGTCTCTCTCATCATCTCCTGGCCCAGGAAATGTCTCCTGCCTGTGGAACTGTCCCCAGGGACAATCTGAGTGTTCATCTACAATGAGACAATGTTCAGAAAGTGAAACTGAGAATAACCAGAAGTGGAGGTTGGCCAGGCTGGTTGCTTTGTCCAAATTCAAAGTAACATAATCAAGGAGAGGAGAAACCAGGCTCTGATAAGGATCTCCACTTCCAAAGCTCTGACATTAAAGCCGTGTTTTCTTTCCCCTCCTGCTCTTCAAATTTCTCTCTTCTCCTGTGCCTCAAACTCGATAAGGCAGAAATCCTCCCTGGGCTCCCAGCACGGGCATTATTTGCAGCAGCCAGGGAGATAACATATCTGGCAGAAAGAGAAACACTAGGCTTTGACTTTTCAACTGCACGAAGCAGTGATTTTCCTGCCCCCACCTCTCTACTCTCATCTCTGAGCTGCTTGATTTCAGTAAATTGCTCTCTGCCTGGCATCAGTGTGGGGAGTGACTCACTCCCACTTTGGAGTCTCTGGCTTCTTCCAGGAGCTCTTGGACTCAGCAGAGGCCAGGTAATCCCATGGCACCAGAGTCCTTCCAGAGGGGATCCTGCCCAGACACCACTGCCCTTGGAGCCCCTGACCCTTCCTACAGACTCTGGTTGAGGCTTTGAACCAGTGCTGGCCACCAGAGACAAATCCAGCCCACTTTCCCTGCTCTGGCACTGCTGCTCCACCTCCAAAGTCCTTTGCAGAACAAGAAGTTGGGGTCTGGCCAACCCCAACTCTCTGCAGTGGCTCTGTGTGACATTATTTAGCACCTCCAGACTGCCATTCCATGGCATGCTGGGGAAGCAGAGCAGCTGGGGGCTCCAGCCCTGCAGTTCCCATTTATTTGGGAAGCACTGCTATTCCTCAACATCCTCAGGATGGCACACACAGGGAGCAGCATCACACTGAGCTGAGAACCAACAGAAAAAGCCCCAAACTCTGCAGGAAGAGCCACTGCCAGGCAAGCCCATCCTTGCTCTTGGCTTCGAGGCCCCTCTGGTTTCCAGGCAGAGCCAGTTCCCACCGGGAATGGGCTGAGCTTGGCACAGGTTCTTTCGTGGTGCTGAGGCATTTCACAGCCCCCCTCAGACTGACTGTGCTGAGCTTTGCAAAAATGCTCCAGGATATGGCCAACAGCTTCCAATTTGTCTGTCAAATGCCATTAATTTGCCAGCTGAGGGGGTTGGGGTCCCTGTAGCTCTCCCAGGACACTGCTCCTCCCAGGATCTGCTCTGGGCTGTTGATGCTGTGGCTTCAGCCAGGACTTAGAAAACCCTGGGGTTTGGAACAAGATTATTTCTCTCCTCTTGTGCCTTCAGTTGTTCTTAGGGGGGGCTCAGCTGGTGCCTCTGGATTGTAGCTCTCATGAGCAAGTGTGGCACTGTCAGAGGGTCTGGGGTCAGAGCCTGAGCTCTGCTCTGACTGCAGAGTCTTCAGGCTTTCACAACATTTGACACCGTTCTTGCTAAGAGAAAGAAAAGTATTTTTCAATTATTCTGGTTTTGCTTCTGAGTTACTTCTTGCCCAAAGTTTATTTTGGCTTCGGGAGCTGAAGAACAGAATAAGCAAAGTGGAATTTCAGTGTTTTTCTCCTCCACAGAGGACAGGAGGAGAATTCCTGTGCCACACACATCTGGTCTCTGCTGGCAGGTGACAGAGGGTTTATATAAACACAGCCTGTGCCCCTTCGGCCACACCACAGCTGACTGGGCTGAGAAAAGACAGAGAGAGGCATGGGGGCCGGGTCAGGCTGTGCCAGGACAGGACATCTAATGCCAAACTGGCAGAGTGAGACCTCACAGTATTCCTAACCTCCCCTGGCCCCTTTAGAGCTAGATGTGACTTTTAGAAGGCAAAGCTGGGGACAGCCCCAGGGTGTGTTGGATGGGGAGGAAGGATCTGCTCTACTTTCAATTTGGTGTCTGTGTTTGAGGAGATTCATGCCTTTATGAAGGTGTTAGGATGCTACAAGGGAGAATCAAGCACATTCGTGGCAGTGCACCCCCTCTTTTCCACAGCCCTGCTCCCCAGCCTTTGTCGCTAAAGCCAGGACCCACAGCCTGCCCAGGGTGGGATGGAGACCTGCTGGGCTGGGTCCTGCTGAAGCTGAAGTGCTCTGATTCCACTGCTCAAATTCCAGTGCCCAGGCCTAAGGGAACATTGTCCTCTCCTCCCTGTTAAATAATTTTGATCCTGCTCTAGGGCTACAAGGGACATAAAATTAAAAGCAGGCCATCATTACTGTGTCATGACCATGGCAAAGCTCCTTGTGAAGCCACAAGAAGAGTCGTTGGTGCCACAGCTGTCCCTGCCATCCCCTGTGGAGCTGACCCTGCCCTGGGTGTGCTCCTGGTGCAGCATCCTTCCCTAGATGCCCTGGCATGCTTTGGGATGAGGTGCTGGAGTGACAATCCTGCAGGTGTGGCAGAGGCTCTGCCTCCTGCAGAGCCACAAAGGGGTCTCAGCAGCACATGCCCTGTGTGAGCCAGGGGGAAGGACAGACTCCCCTGGGGAGGGACACCTCTGCTCAGGCTCCCCACTCCCTGCCCTGCCTTGGCTGTTGCCAACACAAGTTGGCTCCAGCAAGACAAGAGCAGCACCTCCAGCCTGGAGGTGCCTCTGGAAAGAGCCCAGGTGAGGACAGAAGCTCTGCCCAGAGCCTCACGGCACCATTTCTGACTCGGGTTGTTCATTCCCACCTCCAGTTCAGGCTTTAGCATTCTGCTCCAGGCGGCGAAAACCGCAAACACAGCACAACCACAAATCCTCGGGAGCCAAATGTGAAAGGTTGACTGATACATTATCCAGGGGAGAAAAATATATTGAAAACTGCTTTTCCTGGGATAATCTGATTTTGCAGCACGGCCAACATTAAACACGGGAGGCTCCCCAGGCAGGGGGTAATGGGTGACCTCCGTCACCTCTCTGTCAGATGGTTTCCAACTCCATCTCACTTGGCACAGGGAGATCCCTCCCACGCACAGCCTGATGCTCCGTACCGGGCCCAGCAGTGAGCGTGGATAAGAAGTATTTTTAATCTCTGTTCCTGATTGTAACAGCCTTCCTGCAGGCATGCTGTGGGCACTGCAGCTCTCCCTAGCAGAGCCCTCACAGATGGCTGCGAGCCTGGCTGTGCCCGGGTGTGGCTCAGTGACAGCTCAGGCGATGTGATCCCTGATTAAGGATCCCGGATCCCTTCTGGCCGCAGGGAGAGCGGGGGGAACAGAGCCCACCCAGCCTCTGCTTCAGCTGACAAGGAAATCACTGCCAGGCAGAACAGAGAGTGCTGTGCTGGCAGCTAAACGAGGCAGGGTAGAGCAGGGATGGCACGAGGGTTGGGCACACACAGCTTTGTGCACGCAGGTGAGCTCCATGGACTGTTCACGTGTGTAAAGGCACTCCTGTGCAGAGAGCTGGGCCCAGGGCACCCCAGGGCCCCTTGGAAGGGACTGGAAGTCAGAGTTTGGAGCTGATTTGAGTCAGGGAAGGAGGGTGACAGATACACAGCATTTAAAATCTGTTTTGTCACTGCTGACGGTGCTCCTGTGAGCTGTGCTTGCCTGGCAGAACCTGGACCAGAAGCTCCAGGAAGCCTCTGGAGCACTGGGGGCTGTCCAGACACCACACCCTGCCCTGGTGACCAGGGAGAGGGGACCAGCAGTGACTGGGGTGGTGCAGAGGCAGAGCTATCCCCTGCCCTCCTCCCAGGAAAACCTGGGCAAGGCAGACCCTCCAAACAACTCAGTCCCTGCTGCAGAAATGACACCAGGAAAGGACAATGTTCTCCCCTCCGAGCTGCCAGGGCACCTCATCACCAGCACAGCGTGAGCACACCTCAAAACGAGCAGGTGTCCCTTTCAAAGGGCATTTCCATGCTTCTATCCCCAAGGAAATCTATTTTTGCTGGTATTGGAGAGCTCAGGGATTCACTGAAAAGCCATGTGTGTTTAAACCAATGGCCTGTAATCATCTTAGGATTTATTTCAAGGTTACCCCCATGAAAAGAGAAGGCACCACAGCACTGCCAGCATTATTGGATCACAAGCCTTGCAATATTTGGTGTTTTTATTAAGTCTTCAGCTCCTGGAATCAGCTTTCACTTGTTACACTCAAGTGGTTTTCAATTATTTTTAAAGGTTTAAAAAGACAGTAGCAAATAACTAAAGAGACCCATCTCACCCCTCTTTTTGTTGTGAATCTGGACATAGGATTTTTGATTCTCCTAGACATTAATGAAATGTTTTGTGGTCTCTATGCACAATGCAAGATCTTCTAAATGAAATGTTATTGCTACCATTGACTTTCCCAGCAGAGGGGAAGGGAAGTTCTTGTGGGGAAGGTCTTGGCTGTAAGTCAGAGAAAAAACTCCCAATTTTTGTCTTTTCTGCTGTCTGCTGAGTTCTGTATCAAGGCACTGATGGGAACTGAGTCAGTACAGAGGGCAAAGGCCCCCATGATGGGCTGCAGGTGGGGAATGTGTGGGTCAGAGCTGCTTGGGGAAAACTTCCCCTCTAGACCTAATGTGGTCTGAATGCCTCTCTCCCATTTCCTGTGCTAGGGGGCTGCTTTGGGTCAGGTTATTTGCTCTCTCAATTCTCCATGTGTCTTTTGAGGATAATAATTTGTCGGTGAAGTTTTAAACCCTTCATCTTTTCCTGTGCATCTCCACTGTGCTAAACCACTTTTGCTAGAGGAGGAGGTGAGAAGGTGTTCAGCCTCTCACCACCTCTGGCCAGCACTCTCTCCCTTGCCTGCTATTCCAGCTGAACTATTTTTAAGGAAAACGGTTCATCAGCTTTTAAAGATTTTCTATTTCCTTTGTTTGTTTGAGGGGAATGGTTACTAGAAGCCTCTCTTCCTGTGGTTTTCCAGTCAAAATAACCAGGAGTCCCCCCAGGGTGGCTGTGCCGTGGGTGGGCACAGAGCTGAGAACCTCCAGGCCAGAGCCAAAGCTTCCCTTCCTACCAAAGCTGAAGAAGTTCATCCAAAATTAAATTAGCAATCACAAACTCATCAGGAGACACGACAAAGGTTCCTTCAGGATATTCAAATGCAAGTGTTAACCCAGGAGTACCTCTGGCAAAGCAACAGGATTCCTGTTTCCATTGATTTTCCCAGCCAGGGAAGGCAGGATTTGCTCAGCTGAGTCACGAGAGAGGGGAGCAGTTCCCACCCGTTCCTCTGTGCCTGCTGCAATGAAAGTTGTGTGTGGCTCAGGGCAGTTGGGGTGTAAATGATCCAAAGTGACAACAACGAAAAATTAAATCATTAGTCTGGAGCGGGGAGACGTCAACAACAGCACAGTAAAAACAACTGCTAAGTGGAGAAAGTGTTTGGAGATAAGATAAGGCTTTGGCCCAGCTTTTGGGATTTGTTCCTGCAAGGCTTTTCCTCAGCCACAGATGCATCAGCATTTCCTGCTGAGGTGGCACAGGGTCACCCTGGTTTCCTCCTGCAATCAGCAAAACCCCTCAGCAAGGCCACCTGATTGCTCTGGGTGCTGACACACAAACCCTGTGACCTTCCCTTGGCTTTTCTGCAATCCAAACATCACCTTTGGGGCTCACCTGCACCTGCTGCAAGGCAGCCCCTGGAATTACAGTGCCATGGCCTTTCCTGGCTCTCTGTGATCTGGATTGCTGGATCAGCTGCAGATTTATGGGAAGGGGTCACAGAAAGCAGCTCCAGGTCAAAATTGTTTGGTCTTGGGCAGTGGCAGCTCATTAATCAGGGCCATTGTTTTCCCTCTGACACCACAGAGTCCCAGGGAGTGCCAGGGATGTCACCAGCCCATGCTGCTGGTGAGCTGGGGACTGAGGGGACATGTCCTCACTTTGGGACTGGCTGATAAACCAGGAACTCGGATCTACAGGGAAAATAAACATGAAATCTGGGAAAGGAGGTGGCAACATCTGCAATCATCTGCCAGGCACTCAAGCACAATTTGAAGTATTTAGGAAATGTGGTAATCTCATGTTGATGGAAAAAAGGCTGGGAATGTTGTTATTTCTTGATCCAAATTATGGCAATTCCTCTGGGAAAGAGGAGACCTGGCACATTTCCATGATTAGGAAATATGCAGACCCAGTGGGAACAAGATGCACAAAAAAGGAGCCCTAAAGACTCTAGGGGGAAAAAAAAAATCCAAAAATGTGAGGTATGAAGCTGTCTTTGCCTCTCCCCCCAGCATGGTCTCCTGAGAAAAGCTGGAGAGCTGCAGATCAGTGTTTCCAATGATTCCCAGACAGGATTACTTCATCAGCGCTCCAGACATAGCTTTCCTTCCTCCTCGCTGGCCATCCCCAGGACAGGGCACATTCCTCAGGCAAAGCTGGGACTCAGGAGGAGTGAGGGCACCCAGGGGGCTGAGGGATGACCCCTCCTGGGGAGCAGCCCCAGCCAGAGCTGGACACAGCTCTCTGTGCTGCCTTTGGGTCACCCTGCCCACCCCAGCCCTTCACCTCCTCCCAGGGCACTCAGGGAGCACTTCCTGCACCCTGGAGCTATTCCAGCATTTCTCTGGAAGTGAACCTAGCCAGGATTTCTTCCCTGTCTCCAGAGCACTGGGCAGGAAAATGGGAAGGTGGAAGGCTTGCTCAGAAGGGGGAGTGGAGGGACAGCATCAACTTCTGCTCCCTATGAGAGGGGCAGGACCTAGGGAACAGCTGGAGCTGTGCCAGGGCAGGTTTAGGTTGGAGATCAGGAAAGGCTCTTCCCCCAGAGGGTGCTGGGCACTGCCCAGGGGATGGGCAGGGTCCTGAGGCTGCCAGAGCTCCAGGAGCATTTGGTCAATCAGGGTGGGATTGTTGGGGGGTCTGTGGCTTGGACTGGGGGATCCTTGTGGGTCCCTTCCATCTCAGGATGTTCTGTGATCTATCTGTGCCTGCTCTGGGCTCTTTCCAGGCTTCTCTGTGTCCCTGTGCCAACTTGGAGTTGTCCCCCCAGGTGAACTCCTGGTGGTTTATGTGGGTATGGATGGACAGAGCTGGAGATTTTTATGGCTTGTCAGCCCAGCTGTTCCTCACAGCTACAGACACCAGACCTGGGCCAAGCTGTGGTTCCAGCTTGTCCAAACCCTGCACTGAGCTGCCTTTAATCTAATCAGAGCCCCTCTCTGCAGGTAATTTGTATGTGGTGAGTAGTTACTGTGGATGCTAAGGAAGGAATGCTTTAAAACACTTCTAGTTTAATTACTTTATTATTTTGAGGAGTATCATCAGATCTGCTCATTTAGCAAAGGTGACAGGTGAGGCTGAGGAGTCATCAGCAGTAATTCATGGGCTTCATGTGTGCAGCACTAAACACTGTGCTCACTCACATCAATGGGATTGGATTTGGCACCTCTCGAAATTTCTCTCAAACTTATTTGTTTTGTACAGCTGCAAATAATGAAAGCAATTGTTGGGCTGACTCAGTTCCAAGAACTATTCCCCAACCTACTCATGTACACAGAGAGGATCAGTCACTCTTGAAATCCATCCTGAGATGAGCCAGCTCCTCCCATGCAAAAACAAGCAGTAAATCTCTATTGATTCACCAGTGGTTTCCCTCCTGGTCCTACCCAGTTTCACTCTTTACACTGGACTTTTTAACCTGGAATAAAGGGCTTGCCTACACTTGGGTAGATACCTACACTCCAGGGTGGATTTTTTGTTGTGGAGAGTAGACTTTAAAATTAGAGCAGTAGTAGAGAAGTTTTCAACAGGTTTTCTATACACTTTTATACCTTCTTCATAATTTCCTTTTGAAGTGACAAGAAATCAGATTTTAAAAACCACCAACCCTTTCCTTTTCTGTGTGTCTGTGATAAGTTAATATTAATTTTTTCCTGATTAATCACATCACTGCCCAGGTATTGGCAGGCTGGAAATGTCCGTGATGGTTTCTTTACTGTGGTGGCATTTCCCAGAGAAGGGACAAGGTGCACCAGGAGTGATGAACTGCAGATGGGACAGAGAGAGATTTGAGGCAGGTTTTATCTCTCTGTGGATAAGAAACTGCCTTATTTCAGTGTTTAGGGGCAATGCAATAACCCAGGCAGGCATCAGCTCCTGACTGAGCCCGGCTGCCAGCAGAGGTCAGGATTGAAACTGGCACCAGAAGATGTTAAGGAAGGATTTCCTTGAGGTTTCCATGCAAAATGCTGTCAGTGGGAAAACGAAATTTTTGCCAGAGTTCAATGCAACAGTTGGTTTCCCACGTGTGGAAAATCTGCCCTGGTTGTACAGAGCTGACCAAGTCCCTGACATCTTCAACCAGGACACAACTTCCAACAGTAATTTAGGGCAGCCAGGCTCGGTTTAGAACCACAGCTTTGGGGCTTGAGAAGTAACACTCCTGTAAATTCACAGCAAACAGATGCAAATGAACTTTTCTCAGGTTAAAGAGGTTGTAAATGAAGTTTCACTGGGCCACAGCACACAAATTAAAGCACTGCCCAGCATGAACTCCAAATGAAGTCCCACTTAAGGGGTGCTAACTTTGAACTTCACCTGGCCTGGCTATTTCAGTTCTTAGGACATTCATTTCCAGAGCAATTTTCCATGCAGCATGAGGCAATAGCAGCAAGTGAAACAGTGTTTCCAAATACCCAGTCAACTAAATCGTTGTCCTGTGTGTCAGTTCTCCTTTGATAATAAAATATGATGGTAATTCATCCTAAGACAAAGGCTTTGGAAAACTGTAACATGGATCCCCTGGAGAGACATTAAAATGGCCAGAGAAGAAAAGAGAGAAGTTACAAAATCCCTGACACCGTGGTTTAGCAAAATGTGTGTTTCTTTGAAAGCATTTTTGGGTCTTTTTTGCCAGCACTCAGCCTCTGTCTGGATGTATCAGATCAGAAGGATGCTCACTCACATCCCTCCTCCACCATCTGCAGACTAAATCCATTCTTCCCAAATTTTCTTCTTGTTCCGTCAGCCACTTGCACATGAGAGTGTTGGAAACTCTGTAACTACCTGTACCTTATCCTCAAACCTTCTACAGAATAAGCTTCATAAGATCCGGAAAAGAACATTTAAGCCCAACAGATGGGAATCAACAGGAATGGCTCATAAATGGGCCTTTAGGTGCTACAATAATAAAGCTGTTGGAAATGGGAGTGGTTATCAGGAGAGGCTGGAATCATGGCAGGTCGGATACCAAGGGCAATCATTTATGTGCTCCTTCTGTTGGCCAGAGTCTGGGGAGAGGAAAGAAAACCTTCCCAAGGTTGTTCCATCAGCCTGTGTAATTCACCTCCCAAAGGAAGCAGAGAGGCCAGCCCTATCTTTAGGAATATTTAGAATCAGAGGAGATAAAGTGCTGGGAGATGTCCTTCAGAAAACATTTGCTGGTGCTCCACAAACAATCCCTGAGAGCTCCAGCTGCCACATTTGGGAATTCTCTGATATCCTGCTGAGTGGCCAAGCAGAGCCTGCCTTGAGGTACAGGACCCTTCCCTTTCCAAACTCCTTTGGTGCTCCCTCAAAGGCAGAGTGGATATCTGAGCTGTGGGCTCTGAAGTGTCCCTAGAGCTCAGAGAGGACTGGGGATGTTTTCCAAGAAAGGCAAGAGCTGACAGAGGAATTTGGGTGAGGTTCTGCTGAATGACAAGTGGATTACAAAGCAACCTCTGACCATGCTCCAGGGCTAAATTCAACTTGCCATCAAGGAACATGACTGTCCAGGGAACACCAAATAATTATGGGAAAGCTTCTCAGAGAGACTCCAGGCCACATTCCCCAAGGTTTCCTGCTTGGAGCCTTGCTGGTGTGAGTCCAGCAGTGATCTCTGCTCCCTGGAGATCCTGCTGTGTCACATAGGCAGCACCACACAAACCCTGGTGGAAGCTGGGCAATCCCCATTCTCAGGCCTTTATTCCTGCTCTCCATCTCTTTCCTCATCCCCTCTTTTCTAAGAAAAAAAATGAGCCTGCATGGAAAGGCTTCTTTGTAAAGAACATCTGTGTCCTCCTGTGTGATGAATCACTGACCTGCAGAAGGAGCAGGCCAGGGGAAGGCCACGAGAGGGATGGAGCTAAAATCAGAGCGGGGAAGGTGGATGGGCAGGGTGAAGCAGAACAAAAGCCCACCCCTGTTAGCATTGTTGGACCATTTCTCCTTGGGCTATAAATCCAGAAGCAAATGAGCCAGAGCCTCCTGAGGTCAAGTCAATTGATGTGCCACACTAAACAGAGATGGATTTGAACAAATACAGGGGTTGGACGTGTCAGGAACATGTGAATGCTCAGTGTCAGTAAAATCTGCTCAGTGGGTAATTACTTTGTTTTCTTAGTTTCTGAGCTCTACCCATTAAGAAGCAATGGGCTGAAGCTGACTTTGGACTTGACGCCGGAATCTGTTTTCGATCAGCTCCGTGCTCTACTTCTGTCGGCTTTGTGTGCCTGTCTCAGGAGGTTTTCCCTTTTTTTCTGGTTTGTTTTGAAGGATAGCAGGTTGCTATTTTGGGAGACAAGATAAAAGCTGTTTGCTGAGATGGGGAGAGGGAACCTAACCATCTCCTTAAAACCGAGCCCAGTTTCAGTTACATTTCCACAGCCCCAGGCGAGGTTTTGTTACCCTGTGCCTGCAGCCTCCCTGGCCAGCCTGGCCTAACTAGGTTTGGTTTCCTCACTGGTTTGCATTAAGCTGGAAAGTACCAATCAGGCCCAGGAACTGGCTGCAAATCATTTGGTGAAATCCTTCTTAATGACAAACTCCATCAGGCCGTGGAGCAGGGCTTCAATCGCTTCCTCAGCCTCCACCGCACTCTTACCCTGACGTGACCCCAACTTCTGCCCTGTTTGTGAGGCTTCTCCACAGCTGTGACATAATGTTTTTGATGGCAGGCTTTGGAGGAATTCTGCTTGTGGCAAAGGAGGAATCTGCTTCGAATTAGCACTGCACATATTTATCAAGTCTGCATAGCATGGCTGCCTGTTGACAAAAATCCCTTCTCCTGTCCCCCACAGGTTCCCACATGAGCTCACTTGACTTGCAAAGGTTTGGAGCTGAAGCAGTTTTTGGTGCCTGGGAGCAGCCCAGAGAAGGGGCAGCAGGTGGGTGATAGTCCAGGTGTGATACCCAGAGCCAGGCTGTGTTGTTAGTGCCAGATCCTGCCTTTTGGGTGGATTTGGGGGTGCCCAGGCACTTCCAGGACTCCTCTGCCGTGCCTGGAGCCGCTCCCTCTCTAACAGGTTGGTTGAGTCGCAGCACATCAGTTCCTCATCTGGAAAAACTGTGGCTCGGGGAAGGGGGTTGCACAGTGACCTGGAAACAGCAGATTTGCTTTGTGGGATCCTGATTTTAAAGGTGCTTTACTGCAGCTGCTTCCAAGAAAAGCAAACATTGCCAGGTACCGGGAGCAGCCCCGGGTCACATTAAAGCCACCTACGCCACTCGGCCAAAGCTGGGCAGGAAATTCTTCTCTCTTCATGTCTAAATATTTAAGGCCTATTTATTTATTTTAATTCCTCTTGTGCATAGGGATAAAAACACAAATCCTTCAAAGGTTTTTCTTATTATGGAAAGCAGCTACAGAAAAAGACTCATCTAAAAATAGCCAGATATTTAGGGCAGCCCCCGGTAGTGGGAGACAGATCCAGAGGCCAGATTCCACCAAGGAACGTGGTGTCCCCAGCATCCTACACTTCCATCCCAACAACAAGGTCATGGCATCGTTGGGATGGGACCGGAAACGCCATCCTGGCTGGAGAAGCTTTCCTGGAAAACTGCTCCTAATCCAGCCACTTTCCATGTAGGATTTTGCCACAGCATAATTTCCTAATGAAAGCTTTTTTTTCTTTTTTTTTTCTTATGAAACCCCAAACTGGTTCTGTTCTTAATATTGACTTCAGAGCAGAAACAACCACGCCACTGTTTGCTTTTCCTAAAAATCTCGCCTCTTTATCCCAAAAGTTTCTTGCAGTTCCTATAGACAGCCAAAATACGCAGTTGCCCTTTGAACAGTAAAATTTGGGTGCTGGGTAGTTAACAAAATCAACAAATATGACTCTAAAAGTAATTAAATGAGGAGGGTTTGGAGCTCTGTCCTGCCTCTCTCTTGCAGAGGATCCAAAGCTGGTAAGGAATACAGATCTATATGGAAATGACTAAGAAGAAAGGGAATTATGAAAGTTCAGTGAGCACTGAATGAAAGCAAAATGAAAACTGGATGTCACCAAGAAAGAAAAATGTCACCATTTGAATTCAGGAGGAGAAAAGCACCAAGGTGAGAGATGAAAGAATAATGCAAATCCATGCAGGCAATTAAATTAAAAAGGTTCCTTCCATCCTGATTCCACACATACAGCCTTGATTTGCTGCACTAAGAATTCAGAGAACTAATCCCAGAAATGAAATCCAGATCTGAGACCCTGCAGAATAAACAAACAGATTATCAAGCTAGAGCCAGCCTTTGCTGGGGTTCCTCTTGCAGAGTTCTGCTCCCTCTTGTCTTGATTAATCACTAAAACTTTTGGTGCTGCACATGAATTTTGGCCTGGCAGAGGTGAACTGTGGCTCTCAGGGGTTTCTGCATGTGCTGATGGAAACCAGCAGGTTCCTGGTGCCCCTTGCTGAGCAGGGGGGTGTTTGTGAGGTGTGGCAGGGCAGGAGGGGGAAGAACACTCACTGCAGGCAGACAGAATTGCTAGAAAAGCACATAGGAATGGGTTTGAACTTTCCCTGGATGTGCAGGACGTTCCAGAGGTGCCTGGATCTGCATGGCCAGGCCGAGCCAAGCCCAGTCACTGGCACAGCCAACAACAAGCAACACTTGGAGTCACAGGAACACTCTTGGGTTCCAGCTGGAAAGGGAGGCTCAGCATTTTGTTGCACTCTTAAGCTATCAAAATGTTTATATCAATTGAAAACAGGCTCTTGGGGGAGAGTATAAAAACAGGGATGAATTTTGAGGTTGAAACCTCAGCTGCCAAATTGTAAAACCCTTGGCTGGAAGGTCTCAGGGTAGAAAGCACTGTGCAGGATTAACTGCATAGCAGTGGTTCAAACAGGAGCCATCAGAATAAAGAGAGCCTTCAGGAGGCATTTCTTTTGGGCTCTAGAGCAAGGCCAAAGCATGGAAGCAGCTCTGGGAGGAGAAAAACACTGCTGGAGAGTAAAAAAAGCTGTAGGTCAAGCCCCAATCCTGCAAAACTTGTTCACAGGTGCTGCTGTGCTGACATGAACATCTGTGCAGTGGGAAGAGCCCTCTGAGGCCAGGCAGAGGCAGCAGGAAGAGATCCTGATGTGGGGCAATGGCTCTGAATGTAAGGGAGGTTTCCCCCACAATGCACTGAAATTAAGGAAAGTTTCCCTTGCAATGGCTCTGAAATTAAGGGACAGTTTGCTCTGTGGTGGCACTGGAATTTAGGGATGTTCCCCCCACAGTGGCACTGAAATTAAGGGATGTTGCCCCCACAATGGCACTGAAGTTAAGGGACAATTTCCCCTGTGATGAAACAGAAACTCTTTGTGCTCACATCACCATGGGAGGAAGCACAGCAGATCACTTTTTGTAATCTTAATTCAGTTGAGCTATTTTAAAACAATGAGTCCCTAACCTCAGTATTAGACCTGTTTAGCTTCTTATAAATCTTTCTAAAAAGGGTTCTGTTTGTTCATTTTTCAGTGTTGTTTGGCCTTTGGCCATCAAATACAGTTGATCTGGTGAGATTTAATGGATTGAGGATATCAGAAAAGCAGGAATTCATAGTGATGCTGAAGTGTGAGTGCCCCTCACCCCGTGGCAGAAGTGCCAATGTTTGGGTGCAATTCCAGCCTGATTCCCATCATTTCACTCCTGAGCAAGGACAGATTTGCCCCTGCTCTCCCCAAACTCCCACAGCAGTGACAACCCCGAGTTAACAATGCTGAGCATGACCTGTTTACTGTTTGGAAATGAGTAATTCTCTGCATGATTCATCTCTCACTGTCTTTGTTGTTCCTCAGAGCAGCCATGGAGGAATTTTAGCGGTGGTATTTTATTCCTGCAGCCAACAGGGCAACTTTCTCTTTTCCCCGGTTTCCAGAAAAATGTGGGTGGTTGGTAAGGAGACACAGAGAAAGAAGGAAAAATTGGCACATTTCCTTGGAATTCTCCAGTTCTGAGCTGGATTAGAGCCCTCCTTGTGTTCTGTAGGGACTTTATCCCTCTTGACACAACCTCTTAAGCCAGGGAGGTGCAGTGGGGGCAGAACACAGCCACAATCTCAACCTGTCCAGCCTCCCCTGGGGTTTTATTCACCAGTGGAACCAGATCCTTCACAGTTCATCCAAACTGGCTCTTGAGCTGGAAGCAGCAGTTTGACCTCATCAACATCCCATTTTCCAGGTGGCATTCTCCAGCCTGACCACGTGCCTCCCTGGACTGACACAAGGTCCCATTGTAGTTGAAAGGGAAAATAATTCAGATATCTACACTCAAGCAGAAGGCAATGCAAAGCTCATGTAGGACCCTGCCATTTGCAAACTCCTGCAAAATGCTAATTTCTCTGTTCCACTGCTGATTCCCTAAATGAATGTTTATTGTTGAAGACCTGAATCCTGAGGATTTGGAGAGCTCTAATGTGCAAATCTTTCCCTTTCTCATTAAGCCTGGTTGTAGCTGGGAGGTTTGGGATCTGCAAGCTCTGCTGACCCTCCAGGACAGCCACAAGAATAGGGAGGAAAGGAAATCCAAATATAAAATCAGCTCAATGTTCTTGTCTCCCTCACCATGGGAGTTATGTTCCTCTCCCTCTGTCTTCACCCAACTCAGGGCACTTTGGTGAGCCCTCCATGCAAAGGATTAATCCAAAGTTGAATGGTTTTTGATTTAAAATGGGAAGACGATAAAATCTGCAGCTGCAGCTCTTGTGTTTTCTTACAGAAATGCTCACCCCACTCCTGGGCATGACTCAGCACAAGACAGAAAGGTACCTCCAGGTACAGAATCCTTGAGTGGCTCATTTGGGTTCCAAATCCCAGTGGGGCTCCTGGAGGGGCTCACAGCTGAGGGATCCCACCCTCACTGCCCTCTCTGATCCCGTTCCAGCCCAGGACAGGCACTCAGTGTCCCACAGCGTGCAGGGGGAGCTTTCAGGGGAGGCAGGAAGGATCCAGAGTCATCCCAAATCAAACCCATTCCCCATGGATTCCACCCATCTCCCACAGATCCAGGGAGAGCATGCCACCTGCTGAGATTTGGGGCCACTCCTTGGAGTTAGCTCTATTTTGCTGTGCCATGAGCTGTTCTTCCCAAAGCAGAGCCCAGCTGGCACCTCAAACCCCTGGGGAGTTTTTGGGGGCAAAGCTTGGAGCAGGTGGATTCCCCCCAGCCATTCCTGGGGATTCATTGTGCACATGCACCCAGCCCCTCTTTCTTCTCCTGAAGTGCTTTCATCTCTCCTGGTTTTAAAGAAACCAGGGCTGGCCCCACCCTGCTGTACAACTGCAGGGCTATTTACCACTTGGAGAGGAAATCCCATGTCACAACCCCTTGGAGCACAAGGAATAATGTCCGGAATTCCTTTATCTGTGACCAGGCCTGCCTCACAGGCTCTTTCCTGTCACTTAAGTGTACACAAATATATTCTTTTCTTTTGTCAAGGCAAAGGGCCCAGATTTTAATGATGGTTTATTAAAAAAGAAAAGGTTTTGGCAAGACTCAAGAACAAACGTTCTCTGACTTTGGGACCTTTTGTTCTTCAAGGTGAAAAGTGACTATAAAGAATAAGGAAAATTGAGTCACTGGTCCTTGCCCTCCATAGTAAATTTGACCTCCACTGTTTTTACAGCGCCTAAAATTGGTGTCCTGGGCTAATCAGGGAAGTTAAAGTGAAA
The DNA here is from genome assembly GCF_014805655.1 of Passer montanus. Lineage (NCBI taxonomy): Eukaryota > Metazoa > Chordata > Aves > Passeriformes > Passeridae > Passer > Passer montanus. The sequence continues at coordinate 2,100,057 of NW_024372813.1, forward strand.
AGCCTCTCTCCAGGGCTGCTCTGCAAGGTGATATTTTCTGAAGTGATCAAAATGACCCTTTGAGCACTGCGGATTTGTACCCTCAGCTCCAAGGTTTCTGTCCTTGCCTTTGTGCCAGACTCTGCCTGGCTGGAGGTTGTGCTTGTCCGTTTGTCTGTCAGAGGCATGGAGTGAGAGGTGCTGATTGGACACAATCTGGGGGCAGGGCTCCCTTCCTGAGAGGAGGGGAAGGAGTGGGATGCAGCATGTGCTGAAATGTCTCCTTGCACATGGGTGCAGCCATTCCCTGCACCTGCCAGGCTCACACTTTGGAAAAGAGGATCAGAGACTCCCAGGAATGGCTGAGCCATCCTCCCAGAGCCCCTTTGTGCTGGCAGGACCAGCTGGAACCCCTCAGGGATACCTGCCAGCATCCCAAGCACTGCTGGGGCCACTCCCACCTTCCACAGAACAGTGCAGAGACCACCAGCTCCAGGCCAGAGGAGAGGGAAATCTCCAGCAGGAAACCCCTGGGAGCAAGGAAGTCACAGCAGAAATATTGGCACCAGTGTTCTGAGGGAGGCGGGGAAGCAGGCAGGGGAGGAATCTTTCCAGGAAAAGAACATTTGCATCAGATACTTCCAGAAATAAAATATCAGAGAAATGTTCTGAATACTGGCAGCTCTGCCCTGCTTTGCCCCACCACTCTTTTAAGTCCTTCTCAGAAAAGTGCTGATCCTTCAGTGTGGAGCCCCTCATGCAAAAAGAAGTGCAAGTGCCAACAGGGACCACAGAGCAGCCCCAGCTGATCCCTGGCACCCTCCTGGCACTGCTGGCGATGGCAGGAAGCTGCAGCCTTGTTGCAGGACAAAGAACCCAGCAGCTGGAGTTTGCTGGCTCTTTATGGATATTCCTCCAGCACACAGGCAGTGCCAGATGTGCTGTCCTTGATTCATGTGCTCTGTGTTTGATGTCTCCCATCAGAACCAGCCTTGGACTGCATCCAGCAGCTAAACTGGTTTTAAATATTTTTAAATGTTTGGGCAAGTCTGTGATTGGCAAGAAGCTGTCCCTCCCTCAGCATCCTTCCCAGCTGAGGTGCAGCAGCAGCTCGGAGCAGGCACAGATGTTTTCTGCACAGGAGGAACGTCCCGTGCTCTCACTGAGCTGCTGCTGCTGAAACAAACCTCCCAAGGAGGGGGATTTTGGCAGGAGGGGACCTTGCAGGGGCTGAGAGCTGAGTGTTCACCCAGGGATGTGTCTGTGTGCTGGAGCACAGCAGGAATTACAGCTGCTCTTATCTGGGTGCTGTCAGTGCCCGGGGCACCAGGCAGGCACAGCGAACCCACCACCCTGCCTGCAGGGGATAAATCCCACTGCTCCCGGCCTCCTGGCAGGGGGATGCTGAGGAATAGCTCATTTGGAAGCCTGGCAGTTGTAAGGCTTGATTTTCCTTTGCCCTCTGTGTTGTGGGGCACAAAGTGTGCGTGGAGCAGAAAGGACCCGTGGTCAGGCAGGGCTGGAGAGGCTGGATCCATGGGGTTTTCCTTGCTGTTGGACAAGCTCACTCGTTTCTTTCTCTGCTTCCTGAGTGACCCACGCTCCCTGAACAGGCCCAGCAGGCCCCTGGCTTTGTGCAGGGTGTCCTGAGCAGGGCTCTGTGTGCTGTGGTGGGATGTCCCCAGTGTCACAGCCCTGTCCTGCCCACCTGGCCAAGGAGCTGTGCCAGGGCAGGGAAAGAAATCCTGGCTCAGAAATCCTCCTAATCCTGTGAGAGCCCAATTCATGCAAATCAAGGTGGCTTAGTCCATTCCATTCCCTACTCTGTCACTTTGCAGTTGGTGGCAGTGATTTAAGGCCACTTTACTCAGAATTTGGGCTTTCCCCCCCCAGCTTTATTTGCCTGACCTTGGCGTTCCAGTCTGCTGCAAGGAGGAGATGAAGCCATGTGTGACAAACCATCCAGGCTGATGTTTGCTGGGATGGGTCACAGATTTTCCTGCCCTGTGTCAAAGGCACCCCAGCAGGGACAATGCCAGCACTGTCCCAGAAGGAGACACCCCTCCTGTGCAGACATTTCCCTGGAAATTGCCGTAAATTCACAGTGTTTTGGAGAGCTGGGACTGCTGTGCCACTCAAGGAGTTCTCAGTGTCACCAGCCCCGTGGCTCTGACAGCACAGTCCTGATTTTGGGTGCACGTCCCACAGGAGCTCACAACCTGACAGTGCTCGGATCACTCCTAAAGGCAGGCAAGCACCATAAACTCAGCCCAAAATCCCCAAATTTGGGGCAGGGGTGTCAGAAACACCTCCCTGTTTTATATCCTGCCCGATATCTGCTTTTGAACCAGGTCATGAGAGATTGTTATTCCCAGCAGAGGGTTGCCTTGTTGAAATGTGGAATTTTTCAGGAATTTTTCATTAACATTGGCTCTGGCAGATAAAATACTGGCCATGCCAAAGACAACATGCTTGGGAATATGCTGCTCCTGAGCACAAAGATACTGTCCCTCAGCACTGCAGCCCACCCAGCACATGGGCTGCCCCAGTGACAAAGACAATAACAGCCTGGAAGCTGATAATGCCCAGGAATTTTGCTTTTCCTATGTATTTTCATCTTCATTAGAAGACCAGAGTGGCATAGTCCAGTGAACACTCATTTTTGGTGCTCCCTTTTCAGTGAGAGAATTTGCTTGGTAGGAGATGAAGCAGTTGCAATTCTATCAATGGATGCACAGATCAGCTTTGTGACTCTGCATTAGTTTGGTTGTTTTCACATGAAAAAAGAAAAGAGAGAGAATATTGGTCATGCATAAGCAAAGCAGGGGCTGAAGGGGTGCTGAGGGTTCAGGAGCTTTGCTGGGCTGGTTTCACAAACTTTGCCACAGGATGGGTGAGGAGTTCTGACAGCGAAGGTGGATAAACCCATCCGTGCCTGGCCTGCCCCTAATCCCAGTCCTGCCCCCCTCAGGGCCCAGCTCCAGCACCCCTCCTGGCCTCCCTTTGTCCTGTCCTCCCAAGATATTTCATATCTACTGGACACAGAAATGTGTTCTTAAAGCAAATACCTATAGTTCTGCTGCTTGGGAAAAACAAAACACATCCAAGGAGGAACAATGTCTCTTTTTTTCTTTCTTCCCACCCTTCCTCATGACACAATATTAACAAATATTAATACAAGCACTGAAGCTTTCATACTGAGCTTTCAGATTATCTGTAAATGGGTGTCTTGTTTGTATCTGTGTGTTATTAATCTTTTGTTTTCTGCATGGCTGTGCCCACCCAAATCCAAAAATGAGCTGGTACTTAAGGTACTCAAGCCTTAACTTGGGTAGAGGCAGCTTTTGTAAGGAAACATCCATGGCTGGGAAAGGACAGCATCAAAATGGCAATAATTACAATAGTAATAATAGTAATAGTAATAGTAATAATAATAATAATAACAACAACAATAATAATAATAACAACAATAATAATAATAGTAATAGTAGTAGTAGTAGTAGTAGTAGTAGTAGTAGTAACAACAGACTGCAAGGGGCAAGGAGGAACTCAGGCTGGATTTTGAGCCCTGGCTGGATGCTGCTCAGCTGCAATGTTCTGCTTTTCCACAAAAGCGTGCAGATTCCAGAACAAGTGAGCTCCTAGAAGGGGAATTTCTCCTTTGGATTCTAAAGTCCAATAAGCCAATATTCCCTTGAGCAGTGTGATGCCTGCAATCACCTTATTTCTACTGCTGAAAGCAGCAAGGGGCTGTTTGAGGGCTCCAAGGAGGAGGGAAAACTCCTCCTGACCAGCCCAGGTGGCACTCCAGGCTCATTAAACAGCTCTCCAAGAGGCACCTCCAGTGTGGGGGGATGAGAACAACCCCTCAGCCCTGAATCCTCTCACTCTGAGAGCCTCTCAGTGAGGGAATCCATCAGATCAGGGCTGGAAATCAGCTTTGCAAATTCCTCCATGCCAGAAGAATGAAAACCAAGAACCATTTTGATGTTGTCCTTTCTCAGCCATGGATGTTTCCTTACAAAAACAACCACATCTTGGGACGTGGTTGCAGCTGGAGTGCCTCTGCACCATGCAGGTGTGGGTGTGGATGCCGTGGATATTTCACCATTCAGGAGGCTGAGGAGGCACCACAGTAGGAGAAATTCCAGGAAAAAATGTAGCTTTGCAAGCCCCGAGCATCCCTGCCAGGGATTTCTGCCAGTTCAGGCCAGGCCCAGCACAGTCCTGGTCCTCACAGCCTGAAATGCCTCCCTGTCCCTGCAGCTGCAGGTGGGTTTGTCTCTGGTGGTGGCAGTGAAAGATGAAGAAAATCTCCTGCAGCTCCTGAGCTGCTTTTTCTGTTCCAAACATTGATCGCTCCATCCCTCCAGGGAGGAAGGGAAGGACCAACCTCCCTGATTTACAGAGGGGCAGAGGCACAAAGGCAGGAAAAACCTGTGCTGCAGGGAGGAATGCAAGGCCAAAATGCACTGGAGACTGAGGGGGGCACCTGCAAACCTCAGTGCAGGGCCTGAGCAAAGCACCCACACTGCAGGGAGCAGGGCTGGGGTCACACAGACTTTTTATGGCAGATTCTGGGTGTTCCTCCATCCCACCCTGCTGCAGCCCCCCAGCTGGAGTCAGTGCTGCCCTGGGGTGTTTGCCAAAGGGCAGGGACAGAGCTGAGTCACTTCAGCCTCACCTGAGCTCCCTGCTGCTTTGGAGCACAGCCCCAGCAGAGCCAAACCCCACAGACCTGGCCTGGCCCCTCTGTTCCCAGTGCTCCCAGTCCAGAGCATCCCTCAGTGCTCCAGCACAGCTGCCCTGAGCATTTCCACTCCAGGTCTCTGCCTCTCTTCAAGAGCTGTTTGGGCAAAGCTCTCAGGCACAGGCTGGGATTGGTGGGGTGTCCTGTGCAGGGACAGGAGCTGGACTGGATGATCCCTGTGGGACCCTTCCAACCCAGGATATTCTCTGATTCTGTGTTTCTGTGATTCTGTGACTGATTTTGTGGTTCTGCAGTTCTGTGATTCTGTGATTCTGCAATTCTGTGATTCTGCAATTCTGTGATTCTGTGGTTCTGTGATTCTGCAGTTCTGCAGTTCTGTGGTTCTGTGACTCTGTGGTTCTGTGATTCTGCAATTCTGTGATTCTGCAGTTCTATGATTCTGTGGTTCTGTGATTCTACAGTTCTGTGATTCTGTGATTCTGTGGTTCTGTGATTCTGCAATTCTGCAGTTCTGTGGTTCTGCAGTTCTATGATTCTGCACTTCTGCAGTTCTGTGATTCTGTAATTCTGTGATTCTGCAGTTCTGTGGTTCTGTGATTGTGTGTTCTGTGGTTCAGAGGGGCTGCCTGTCACCCAGAATGTTTAACAAGGCAGCAGCTCAAGGCAGAGGAAGACATCAAACCAATTGATGCCTGAATTTGTGCTCCTGAGAATGCAGAGGAAATGCAGCCCCAGTGAGCTGTACAAGCACAGAAAGTTAATGTATGCTCGTTTGTATATCTGCCCATTGTCCAGGGGAACTCTCCACTTCCTCTGGGGATCAATAATGAATAGACCTATAAGGGAATGTTGTGGTGGCAGCAATTTCTCTTTTCCTACCATTTAACTCAGAACAATATGGAACCAAAACAACAAGGCAGCCTTTCAAAGGCTGGCAGTACAATGCACCCTATAGGACACCAACCATTAAACTGAAGAGCACGAGGGAGACCTTTGCCCTGTGGATGCTGAGAATTCCTCTCAGTTCCTTTATCCTGAGAATTCCTTTATCATCCCCAGTGCAGAAGATCAGAGTTTGAGATACTCTCCTTACATCCCACCACGCCCAAGTGTCACTACCCCGCTTTCACTACCAGCAGATGGCAAGGGCAGAACTGAGATAAGCAAAAGAATTTAAAACAGGAAAGATGACTGAGTTGGGCTGCTCTGAGCTCTCCTCTCTCTCTTTAAGTCTGGCTAGCTTAGCTCTGAATTGAAGGAGACTTCTGGTGACACCAGATGTATTGGTCAGCCTGGGAATTCAAGAATCAGCAGCCCCCCCAAAAAAAAGACTCTGCAAGGCTTTAGTCTCATGATTGATTCAGGTGAAATGTTTGTCCTGAACCACACGTATCAATATTGTCTATCATTGCTATTCCAGGGATGCAAAATGAAGGAGTTGGCACTCTATCAGAAATGTCCAGACCCTGCAACAGCAGTCCCAGAGTCACTGGACAAAGGCTTTGGTGTTTGCCTCATGCAGAGTGTGCAGTGCTGGACCCTGGATTAAAGATTACACTTGGCACAGGTAGGCAGAGAGGGAGAAGCTCAGAGTTGCACTGCTCAGTGCCAGAGCACAAATCCAGGTAGTATTTCAAAGCCTACATTAATTTTAAAGTACAAAGATATTGCAGAGTGGAAGGGCAAATGGCCTTGAACAGCGGCTGTGCCAGCAATCCTCCATGGAAATCAAAACCAGCTCAGCTTTAGCTTCGCCACTAATCTCACTCTGAGCACAGAATTTTCATCTCTACTGCCCTGATTTTCTCCTGAGTGCTAGACAGGTTTGGCAAATGAAAAGTGAGATTTATACCCAGGCAAAACTCCTGTCCTCTTTTTTTGTCCTTCTGCTACAAACCCACCAGAAAACCAAAGGTTCTGTCCTGGAGAAGGTTAAAATAAATTGGGCACATATTCCTGGGATGGGAGAAGGAAAACCTTTCACTAGGGAGCATCAGCCTGTGCTTGTAGACCTGTGGGACGTCGTGGTGCCTGCCTGGGGAGCCTGCCCTGCCTGATATCGTGCACCAGCTCTGACACCCACACACAGCATTAGGGAATAAGGCTGGTAGTTTATTTTTAATAGCAATATAACCACAAGAGTTGTGCACAAAGCTCCAGAGAGAGCAACCTCTGTAACCAGTGATGCCTTGTGGAGGCTGCCCTAGAACAGAGGCTGGACAGAGCTAAGAATAAAGCAGGGATTTATTAAAAGGATCTCCTCCATGGATCCACCTTGGGCAGCACAAGAGCCCAGCCAGGGCTGCACCCAAGATGAACCAAAATGGGCACAAAAATCCCTGACTGGTCATGGGGTCTGTCACTTTTATCAGTTCTGCTCCATTTGCATATTGGAGTTAATTGTCCAATTACAGCTCCAGCCCATGCAGTCCCATCCTTCTTGTTTTTCTCTCTCCAGCCCACATTGTTTGTGCTCTTGGGCCTGAATTTGGATCATTTGTCCTTGGTCCCCAGCTAGAGCAGGAATTGTTTTGTCTCCCTGCTCTCCCTGCAGAGCTCACCATCCCATAATATGAAGCCCAGAGCCACACAGTAAAGCAGCTCAGAATCTGAAAAACATAAAAGCTAAAACCTGAAGCATCATTAGAAGAAGGCTTCATTACTTAATGACTTATCAAATTAAATTTATAATGGCATTTCACAAAGTGGGTCTGAGTATTACTTTTCAGATACAAAGTTGACAACAATTAAAAAGGCAAAATGGCTGATTTATACAAGAGATCAGAATAGATAAAAGAGATCAGAACAATCCCATAGGAATAATAAGGAGAAATCAGCCTTGTAAAAACAATGGCAGAATTCCTGATGGGAACTGTTTGGAGCAGGATGGGAGAACCTTTGACAAGCCCTGCTGATCAGCCTCCTGTTTTCCTGAGTTCCCCTTCCCAGGGAGTCCCTCCATCCCAGGAACTGTCCCAGATGGGTTGTTCATTTCACCCTGCACATCTCCCATCAGAGCAGGGCTGATCCTGCCCAAGCTGACCCAGAGAACTGAGCTCATGTCTGTTTGCCTGCTTGGGAAAGCCGGGAGAAAACATTCCAAAGGTGAGAACACCACAGCCATTCCAAAGCTGTAAATCCATCACTCTGCTGGCTTGGTTCATCTCCTTGCTGATGGATCAGGGGATGAAGCAATAAAACTGTTCACAGAACCATCAGTGCCTTCATGCTAACACCTGGCCTTGCCTTCCCATTATCCTTGGAAAAGGCCCCACTGGGTGGGATGAGCTGGGACAAACCCAAAATGAGATGGGCCAAGAGCAGGGAGCTGCCCCAGGCAGTCCCTCCTGCCACACTCTGCTCCCTTCGTGCTGACACAGGATTCTAGGGATTCATCACTCTCCCTGGGAATTCCTCTTGAGCCAAACCCTTCTGCTCTGTCCTTACTCAACAGAAAATCTGCCCAGACTAAAGGGAAGTTGTTCAAAGCATGGGAGTCTCCAGGACTGAGCAGAAGAGGATCTGTGCAGCCAAAATAAATGTGAGGAATAGCAGCAAGGTTCCTGTGCTGCCTCACACAACTGGCTCAGCTACACTCTGGCTTTCCTTCACCACTGGAAAAGAAGCAGGTTATTTTGCTTTCTCACAGTGAAGCAAATCAAGACTTTTCCAGAAAGATCAGTAAGATCTCTACCTTTATAAAACATGCAGTGTGGGAGCAGCTTTCAGTCTGCCTTTTTTCCCCCCAGATTCCATCACAAAATGTGTAAACAGCCAGAAGAAAATAAATGTTCTGAGCCATACAATGGACAATTCAAAGACAGGCTATTGTCTTCAGCCAAGCACAGCCTTAAACCTGTGTGAGCAAGAGGCAAAGCTTGTCCCGAGTGTGTAAACATGAAAATAACTCAGACATGATCCATTTCCAGAGAAAAAATGTGGCAGGCCAAAAGGTTACCTGATTCTCTCTGCTTTACACTGTGTAATAGCTTAAATTGTGTTTTAAAGGTCCTCAGGCTGACATCATTGTTTACATTGACTTGAATCATTCTTTAATTGTAACAAACCCCTTCCAAGCAGCCCAGCTCGGTGCTGCTGTGTCATGCAGAGAGCTGACACCACTGCCTTGCCTCATCCACATCCAGAAAGAGCTGGGGAGAGAGGTCTTGTGTCAGAAACAGAGCTGGGAAAAGAGACCTTGCCTCAGAAAGAGATGGGAAAAGAGACCTTGCCTCAGAAAAAAGTTGGGAAAAAAGACCTTGCCTCAGAAAGAGCTGGGAAAATCATTTCTCCCCACACCTGTGTTCTGCATTATTCTTTCTCCTGATGCTCCTCCTGGGTGAGGAAGCACAGCAGTGGAAGCTCCTGAAGTCCCTTCCTTTCCCTCTGTAAATCATTATGAACTGAGGAGTGAAGCAGCAGTGGGTGCCCTTCCAAGGGAGGGGGTGTCCCAGTGGCCCAGTGGGCACCTGTGGGATTTATTGTTCTGCCAGGAAAGGCAGAGAGACCCGGAGCTTTGCAGGAGGAGCTCCCCAGAGCTTCACTTGCCTCCTCCCAGCACCTCCCTGCTCTGAAGGGCTCTGGGCGAGCTCTTCCAAGGCTTTCCCTGCTCCTGGAGAGAGGATTGCCCACACCAAGGGCTTCCAAGTGCTACTGTGGGAGGTGTGTGACGGCTCCTGCGGGAGCTGCTCCTGGCAGCTGCATCAGCGAGTGGAGAAGCAGAGGGAAAATCACATTTTACAGCTCTTGGGGGACACTGTGTAGGAGGTGTCTGCACATTAAAGGTCTGGAATGCTGACCTATGCACTACCCAGCTCTAAAGTCAGGGAAATGCAGGCTCGGGAGCAGCTTTCAGGGTGATCCCTATTGCTACAGAGCCTGTTCAGTGGCTGTGAGGGAATTGAGGAGGAGATTCTGGGCAGCCCCACTGCAGCTCCTGGGCACTGGGAGGAAATTGCTCTGAGTCCTAAACGAGTTTCTTCAGCCCTGATTTCATTTAATGAGCTCTGCACGGAGAGCAAACAGGATGAACACCTCCCAGCTCGGCTGATTGTGTGTGTGTGTGTGTGGAGCAGCCCTGGGAGCAATCCCGTTTTCCTCAGGGCTGTAGGGGAATGGCCACAGCAGCCCCGCGGTGCTCGGTGCTTTTCCTGCGAGCTGACCCCGCTGTATCCGTGAGGAAGAATTCCAGGTGAGCCATTGCTGAGCTGGGGGCTCGAAGGAAGCAAACATTTTGGCTGAGGTGCTTTAGGTTCGTGGTGATTTTGTAAAAATGGAACAGGTAATGACAGGGTCAGGCTTCCTTGACCCTCAAATCAAGAACAATCCCGGCAGGGCTGAAAACTCCCCTCTCCACTTCCTTGGCAATCACGTTCCCACAGTTCAGAAAAACACAGGAAGATCTAAGGAAACCTATGTGGAAATCAAGAAGACAAAGGCAAGTGATCTGAAAATAGAAGGCTGGTCCATATATTTCCTTTACATTCTGGGCCTCGGCTTGGGTTTTGGCTGAATTTTGAAACTTTGAGGGCCACGTGCTTGTGCCATTCCCTGCAGGGCACAAAGGAAAAGTGAGTTTTTCAGACTTCCATAATTTGCAGGGTTAGATGAGGTTCTGTCCTTGTTACTCATTAAAAAACTTTCCTGCTCAGAGACAAAACAAGAGCCCTGGTCACACACACCCTGTATTTGAGATGTGACCCCTGCTGCTTTTCCAGATACTGGGGGGACTTGCAAAAATTATTGTAAAAATGTAGTGCAGCAGGAACACAAAAATCTGGCAGAAAACAAGAGCTTCAACTGTGGGTCTCAAGCAGTCCCACTTTGTTTTGTTCAGAAATCTCTGCACCAGGAAGAATTATAAAGGCAAAATTAATTTTGGGACAGAGAAGAGAGACTGTGCAGACCACTGGTGTGGAAGGGCTGGGAAATTCCTCTTGGCTTCTCCTAATGTAAAAATTCAAGGAATCCTGAGCCCTGAGGGGAGTTTAGGAGACATCCAGGAAAGGGGGGGGAGCAGGAGAGGGATGTAGGATGTAGTGGGGACATAAAGTATGTGCTGCAAAGTCAGACTAATCCAAGGGCTTGGGGACAGGGTATTGCAGTGACTCATGAGGATGTCCACGGACTACTCACTCTCCATCACAAAACAGTTGCTGGATTGCTCCCTGTCCATCAGAGAGCAAAGCTGTGTTCCACTGCTGGTAAGGGACAGAAGTTAGCAGTGGCACAGGGCAGCAGCTCAGCTCCCTCGTGCCAATCCCTGCTCCCATTCCCACAGCCTTTGGAAGCGTGTTCAGCGCTGGCAGGGAGGAATTTCCACAGAATTCCTGGGATTGACACATCAATTTGGCACAGCCAAATTGATTGGGATGGGCATCCATCAGTTGATCATTGCAGCCTCAGGAGATCAGGCTGATCCTGATCCTTCCTCCGTCCCCACTGGAGGAAGCAGCTCCTGGCTGAGCCTCTGAGGTCACAGCTCGTGCAGAAACCTTGATTCCTCTGATTTGTGCTGATCCTGCCTTGCTCCTGATGAGTGCCAGCTCTGCTCCTGGACTCCTGCTCCCTGGGGAAAGCCTTCTATTAAATGCCATTTCCAGATAAAAACCTTGACTGGTGGATTTCGGCAACTTCTACTCACTCTATGTGGCCTTAAAAAGAAAAACTAAAGAGGTGCCTAACAGGGAGCTCAGTTCTCTGTTACACACATCTTACCCAGCTTTTTTTGGGCAGCCAGTTGTCCTGGGGGCTGTGACTGGGGACAGCTGGATGGAAATGTCCTGGTGGGCACTCAGAGCCCTCGTGCCCTGCCAGCCACCAGAGCTGCCTTCTGAAGGAAAGCACCAGGACACATTTATTTCAATCCTCGCTGTTCTTTAGATACTCCAGTATCCCGTAATTACTCCCACTCCTAATTCCCATTCCAGTGCCATCAGGCTGGTTTGGAGGAAAAAGGAAAGGTGGATCAGAGGCAGCTCCAGAGGGAGCAGTGGAGCTCAGGGGGCTGTGTGTGCTCCAGGGGCTCCTCGTGCTCCCTCTCGAAGTCCAGCTGCCTCTGGAAACCTCCTGGGCACCTCTGCCAAGTGCAGCTGGCTGCTGCTGCCCCCAGAACTCTGCAGTGAGAACTGAGAGCATCTTCTTCGTGCCCCCTGTCCTTTTTAGGGTGCCCAAGTGACCCTTCCTGCATCACACCCTGCAGATGTCTCGGGAAGGACCAGATGTGAATCATCCCCCAACAGATGTGCGACAGACCAGGTTTTCACCCTCTCCAAACTGCACGGCTGATCTGGGAGAAAAACCCCCAAAAAGCTCAGATCACCTTCCCCTGCTCTACCTGAGGAATCTCCTGTGGGGCTTGGAAACCTTCTGTTTGTGTGCATAAACTATTATTATTAATAATAATAATAATAATTTTATTAATAATAATTGTTGTTATTATTATTGTTGTTTTGTTGTTGTTATTGTTATTATTATTACTATTATTTCTATTATTATTATCATTATTTTATAGATTAATTAATATAATAGCATATTATATATTATAAATTATATATAATGTATAATATAATATATTATAATATATGCTATATACTATATTATATATAATATATATTAGGTATTATATATTATACAGTAGATATTATATAGTAGATATAATATATTATATAGAATATATATTATTATTACTATTCTATTATATTATTAACAACATAAGTACTCAGCCCAATCTGAGATATTAATTCAAAGTGCAGTAGATTGAGCTATCACTTTATACAAATAATTTGTCATAAAATGAACAATCCAGGGAATGTGTGAAAGGGCAGAAATGACCCAAATGGACCCCATTGCTCTTACTCAAATCAGACCAATGCCCACAGATAAATATTTTGTACAAGTTTTAAAGACAATAATGCAAGTTCTTACAGCAGAAACCTTTGACAAACAATCTGATTGGTTTCCTCAGTGTTCTTTTGGGTACAATACAGTTTTTTAGAAGTTCAGGGAGTATTCAGAAATACTTGACATTTTTTTTCCTTGCCTTAAATGGCTGAATTGGAATAAAGAGATTTCCAGTTGGTTTCGAATGTGGCAGCTTCAGCAGGAGGCTCATATATCACCAGCCTAAAAAAGGCTCCTCTGCTTTTTATAACATTTTCCCACAGTAAAGCAAATGCTTAGGAATAACACCAGTTAGGACACACATTTTTTGGGAAAACAACCCCTCGGTGCCTCTGCCCTGGCACAGCCACACTCATCCTGCTGCACTCTGTGACCATCCTGGCTGGAAAACCAGGAGGAATCTGAGCTCCAGAAGCTTTTATCTCCTGATCCATGGCTTAATTGAAATCTCTGTGTTAACAAGCTTCATTGCCCATCCAGTATAATCAATTTGTAGAAGACATTGCAAAGTTAAACAACAACAGAAAAATCAATTTCAAACGTGCTTTCATTTCAAAGCCATCAGGCAGAACCTGATTTTATTCTTCAATCGTTAATAATTTCCAGTTAAATAATCTTTAAATATAAAATCTTTAAAAATAAAACAATCTTTAATAATTTCCAGTTAAATGACTGAAATGGCTGAGTTTATTCCAATACCCAAAAGGTGCCTTGGACTGCTCAGATATTAAAAACCTTCTGGTGATCATGTCAGTGGGTAAAAGAGACTGATTTTTTCATGCACAATTTAAGGGGTAAGAATTTCTTTGCAGATTGTTTTTGCAAGGGCAGATTGTGAACCACCCCACTCCATAGCTCAAACCTGTGGCAGCTGTTGGCATCTGCACCTTCATTAAATCAGGGTCACTTCTGAGCAGCAAGACCCCAACCAGCTCTGAGGAGTTGAAAGAAGCTGAGCAATGAGCAAAAGGAAAGTGGAAATGTAATGATACTCAGGGAACTAAATGAGGACATTTAAGGTGTATTTAGAGCTGTATTTTAGAGTAAGGTGGGAAATCACTGGGATGATGCTTGTATGGTCTCTTTCCCCTACTGAAAGCAACAAATCAGTCAGGAATTCCCCAAAGGAAACCTGGATAAATGTAGTGGCCAGAATTTCATCAGTTTCATTACTGGGGATGAACTTGGAGGGAAAAGTGGCTGAGGAGTCGATGCCTTGGCACTGAGCAGCTTTCACAGTTGTAGGACATTCCTTCTCTCTGCATTGCTGATGGAATTGTTTGGGAATCAGAGTCATCCTCCCCAGCACAGCCCTGCCTGACTTTGGCCACAGAGATCCCAGGCAAGGTGTAACTACAGCTGAGGGGTAAATCCAGGCTTTGGGAGGTGGAGCAGAGCTGCACTGAGCTCGGGGAGCAAGGTGGTGAGGAGCTGACTCCTCAGCAACACCAGCGCCATCCCAAATCCTCCTGGCCCTGTCTCCCCCTGGCTTCCAGCCCAATGAGGGCACCCAGAGGCTGTACTGATGTTTTATCTTCCTAAAGATGAGCCAAGCTCCTGACATCCCCAGGGCTGCTCCAGCGGCACCTCTGGGCACAGGGATGCTCCTGCCTCCCTCCCTCTGCCACAGGATGCAGACTTTGCCTTCTCTGTGCCTGGCACTGATGGCAAAAGGAATCTGGACCAAATTCCAAGGTTATCAGGGCTGAAATGATTAGGAAAGGAACCTGGTGAGGAAGGACCTGAGCAGTCCTGAAATGTGGGCAGCATCTCCAGCCAGGATTTTCCCCCTGAACTCCCTGTGCTCCACTTCACCCCGAGCCTCAGGAGCACTTGGGCACTCCACGTTTTCTCCCATCTCCCACTCCCTCGTTATTATCCCTCTGATCCACCAAATCCTGTGGTGATTTATGCCTCTGAAATCCACACTGGATTTTGGACAACTTTTCCAGACTGTGCAGAGGTTAGAGCTCCCAAAGCGTGCAGCTGGCTGCTGCAGCACGTGTCAGGCAGCTGGAGCACACCTCAGGAACCCTCCCAGTGCCCCCAAGGTGTGGGCACTGCTGGCTGACCGGGCAGGGACACATTCCCCGGGGACACCATGGATCCTGAGGATTCCTGCTGCAGGGGCTCCTTGCCACCTGCCAGGTTTGCTGCTTCAGCTTCTCCTGGAAAAGCTGGACAAGCCCTTTGGAGCACAACCTCAGGCTTAGTTATTTATTCTGCAGGTGACTGTGGGGAAGATGTGAAATTCCCCAGGGTTTGTGCCTGCCAATCATTCCCTTTCTGCAGAAGGAATACATTAAATCCCTAAACGAATCCAAAAAAATCAAGGACAGTGATGCTTCACAGTGTTTCCAGAAGCTATCCACTTAACTGTGAAAATATAATATGCTGAAGAACAACAGCCTCGTGCTGTGCAATACATCCACTACCCAAGAACATGAAAAAGTCCTTTCTGTCAGAAGGAATTCCCCAATAAACAAGAGCCCATCTCCCTTACACAATTTGCAGCGTCATGAATGAATAGCTCAGTAATCCAGCAAAATCCTCATGCTTAATGAGATAATGAAAAGTCATACGGCAGATGGAAAAGCTCTCCCAAATCTCATTAACCTGCCTCTTGGCTTTTCTGATAGCAGCAAAAATTGGGAATAAATCTGGGGGAACAGGGAGTTTGCTGCAAAGGAAAATGAGTTTTGGAAAGCAGGGGATCTAACCTGGCACCTGGGCTGAGAAGGGGAAGGAAGTGAAGAAGCACCACGTGTACAAAAATTGAAATATCAAAGAACCAATATTCAAAAACTGAAATATCAAAGAATCAGAACTGGAATATCAGAGAGAATGCCCGTGATGTCTGTGCCCACAGCTCCAGGATAAGCCCCAGGATAACGGGATAGCCCAGGTGCTCCCAGACAGCTCCTCCTTTGAGAGCCTCAGCTCTGCTCGAGTGATCAAACACAACCAAAACCCTCCCACATCGGGGGGAAAAAGCCACAAATTGGTGAACACTCACAAGCTGTTATTTCTAACCAAGAGGCCAAACCTCGAGGGGGAACACCCATCAAAATCTGACCTTTGCGTGCGACACCTTCAAGGAGGTTTAGGTTTTTTACCTCAATTTCCCCAGATCACTTTTAACGGAGGCGTGAACCCCGAGCCTTTGGGGACGGAGCGGTGGCACCTGCCCTCTCAGGTGGGTGACACCTCCCGGGGCCGCCGGAGGAGCACGAAAAGCGGGGGAAAGCGGGGAAAAGCGGGGAAAAGCGGGGAAAAGCGGGGAAAAGCATCACGGAGCGCTCCCTGAGGCCCCGAGGGGCGGCCCCGGGGCAGCCCCGCCGTGCCCCTGCCCTGGCACCGGGACGCGGGCGGCTCTTACCGTGCAGCAGCAGCAGCCCCTGGAGGGCACAGACGGCCAGGAGGGCGCTGGCCCGGGGCAGCATCCCGGGGCCGGTCCTGCTGCGCCTCCCGAGCCCGCTGGAGGAGTTCAGAAGTTTTCCTTCGCAGCCACAAGTTTGGGGAAGCCGGAGCGGGGAGGGACGAGGCGCGCAGCTCCCACTTGTTGATCCCAGTTAAATTGTTCTTGCCATTCACCGCTCCATCCCGGGGCTGCGGGCTGTGTTTGCCGTCCCTTCTTCCCGACGTTCTCAGTTTTTTTCCTTCACCCCCTTTCCGCAATCACCTTTTTCCTTCTTTCCCCCCGTTTCTCCAATCCCTGCGGTGTCCTTGCTGTGCCTCAGGAGCCTCCCCAGCCCTCCCGGCTGGCGCGGAGTCACTCGAGGGGTGAAAAAGCAAAGCAGAAACACCAGAAAAAGTTTGGCAAAAACTTTCCTGCGCTCGCTGCTGGCGGCTGTTTGGACAAGGTGGCAGAGCCTCCCCTGAGATGGGCTCCTCCAGGGCGGTGCAGGTGGCGGCGGGAAGGACAGACAGAGGTCTGTCAGGAGCAGGGGGAGCTGCCCGAGCCCAGCTGGCTCTACCTGCCCGGGGGCACCTGCCCGGGGCGGGCAGCGGGGCAGCGGGGCCGGGGCATGGCCGGAGCCCTGGCTCTGTCTCTGCCTGTCCCCCTCCCCTCGCCTCGCCGGGGCTTTCGCAGGGAAGTTTGATGCGAGCCCGAGATTCTTTATAGGGACAGGAAAAAAAAAAAAAAAAAAGGAGGAAGGAGAGACGTCACCAGCCGAGGCGAGGGGACTTCACTCTCTCTCTCTCCCTCCCTGTCATTTCACAGAGCTCCTGGGCTTCCTGTGGCTGCTGCCCAGATGGGGCAGAGAGGGAATTCCAGCAAAGCCCTGCAAAGCCGGAGCTGGGGGATCAGGTGGCACCACCGTCCCCCGGGGGCACGGAGGTGGCAGCTGCCCCGGGCTCGGGGACAGCGGGAAGGGGACACCTGAGGGACAGCTGTGTCCTGCCAGAGCCGCTCTCTGTGCCCCCGCACCCGCCGTTCAGCAGCTCCTGGTGCTGCTCACCGTGCCCTGCTGGGATGTCCTGCTCACCTCCGTCCTCCCTGCCCTGCTGTGCCCCCCTTGCTCTCCGGGCACAGGGAAAATCCCTTGTTTGCATCGGGTATTTCAGGGAATCCTTGAAATCTTGGTGCTGTTATTTTATCACCCGGCTGCCACCTGACCCCTCATGGGTTTCTCACCTGGTCATTGCCTCCAGCTCCACCACACACCAGGCTCCAGCCTGCCCCTGTGCCTTTGCCCGTGCCATGCCAGGCAGGATGGGCACTCCAGCCACAGGGATGTCCCTCCTTTTCCCTCCACCCTGGAAATCACAGTCCAGTCCTGTTCAAGGCTGCTCCTGCATCCACTGGTGTCCCCCAGGCCAGCACAGCCTCAGCTCTGAAGGTCACAAACCTTCAGGAGATGTCCCAGGGCATGCAAGGGACACTTCTGGAAGTGCAGCCAGCACTGAGGCGAGCAGGAGGGAGCCCTTCTGTGCTATTTGAGTGCACATATCAGATGGGTGGCTTTTAATGTAAAAGCACTGATAATGAGAGTGTGCTGGAAGCTCCACAGCTGCCCCTCCTTCCCAATAATCCCAATAACCCCAATAACCCAAATAACCCCAAGAATCCCAACAATCCCAATAGCCCCAGTGACCCCAGTAATCCCAGTCCCAGCAGGTGAGCCCCTGGGGACACTGGTGTTCCAGGAGCTGCAGAGCCTCACAGGAGAGCACTGCCAGTCCCTGTGGCTCAGTGATGGGGTTGGTTTGCAGTTTTTGTTCCTCTTGCTCACTTTGTTTGCAAAAGGAAAGCCAGAGCCAGCAGGTGCTCCAGACTTTGACTGGATGGAGTTCATGGGGTTTAGTGACAGGGCCTTTTCACACCTCAGTTTAATCCAAAATGTAAATCCTTAATGCCCATAACAGCTCTGAGCTCTTCACTGCCATGCACTGGAGCAAAGGGAGTCACAGGTCTGGTTCTGAGAGTTGCAAATCCAAAGGCAAGTGGCCACTTCAGAAGGTCAGGATTGGTGTAGAAGTGTCCCAAATTCAACAAGAAATTGAACACAGGCCTCGGATATTCCCAGGTTTATGAACAAGAAGCCTCATTTCTCATGCACAGTGTTAAATTGTGAATGCTTTTCTCATATAAATGCCCAGATCATTGTCAAGATGAAAAATTGCATTTTCTATGCCTAAAATTAATTTTTAGAACATGCAACTTTCCCCAGATATGGGTTACAGTAAAGGAATCCTAAATAACTATAGATAATGGTAAAGATCAATCCCATAGGAGCTTAACTGGAGAATCAAAACTCTAACATAATTATGGGACTGTAGTTTATTTGTAATTTATGGGGAAGCGTTTAAAAATTCATTAGAGGTTACTTACCAGCTGGTAATAAATTGTGTTGTATTTGTGTAATGCCCCAGATAATCTTTTATCTGTTGATAAATGTAATTGATCTTTTAATTGAGATTAAATGCCTCTTGTGTGTTGTTTCACAAGGAATTCAGTATTAGAACCTGGTCAAGCAGTCCTGAGTTTAAAATACTTTATTTTCCCCTCATAATACGCAAACTAAATGTTATAAGATGGGCACAATGTGTTCCTGAGCACCTTCCTGTGCCTGCAGCAACCTGTTAGAGCTTTTCAAAGAAAAGCAGACTTCCCTGGCACAGCAGCCTGTTCTGCTGACAGAGATGGGAAAAGCCATTTGCTAACTGGGCTAGAACCCTTCATAATAACCCAGCTCATTTTCCATGACAGATATTCCATCCCAGGAGCTCAGAGCTCTTTACCAATATTAACAAAGACCAGCCTTGCCATGCTCAGGGGAGCAGAAGCAGGGCTAGGAAAGGTCATTTCCCTTCTCATGAGGGGCTTTGAGCTCTGCAAGGCACCCAGCAGCTGCAGCAGTGTGACCATAACTAAATAAAAACAATCCCAGCATGGGGGAGTGAAGGTTGCTGTGTCAGTGTCCCAGACAGCTGGGGTGGGAATTCCTGCAGGAGTTTGGCAGGAATTCCAGGACATGGAAGGTGCTCTTTGTAGGACCAAGGCAGGGCAGTCTGTGGGACCTGGCTGACCCCAGGAGATGCCTGGTCACCCTTTGTGGGATCTCCCATCCTTCCTGGCACAGGATTACCTGTGTCGTGTTAATCCCTTCTGCCAGCTTGGCATGGAACAGTTCCAGAGCTGGAACCCTTCCCTTCACCTCACTCCTCTCTTGGTGCTCATCCACGGGAGGGGACAGAGGGAATGGTATGGAATTGCAGCCTGTGCTGCTTTTAGCTTTAAGGTAAAATGTCTCCATCCCAAATGGAGTGGTCCAGCCCTGGGCTGGTTCCAGGCCCAGCTCCAGCAGGCAGAGCCAGGCTCTCCTGACTCAGCCCCTGTTTCACAAACGCTGCCAGGTGCCTGCTTGCCTCCCTCAGCCGCAGAGGGAGGAGATGAGTTTAGCCCCTAACCCTGGGCTTTAGCTGGGTAACTCTGCCCTGTGTGGTGGGGTGGGGGCACTGGGGTGCCTTTGCTGTCAGCTGCACACAGGGAACCCTGGCAGATTCTGTTCTGCAGGGTGCAATTGTTCTCCAAAGGGGCTCCAAAGCAGCTGGAGAGAGCTGGGCCCCCCCAGCCATGGCTGAGCTGGGGTGGCCTCCCAGAGCTGAGCTCTGCCTACAGAGCCAGAAGCAAAGAGGACAAAACAGGGGGTTGCAGGTCATTTCTCCATGCTGGTGATCTTGGTTCCAGTGCCTGTGACAGCCTTTGGGGCCAGGCAGGTGGCACACCCCCAGGCTGCCACTGTGGCCTTCTGCCTGCACATCTTGTCCCCTTCCTGGAGGGACAGTGTCCCACGTCCCGCAGACTCGAGCCCCTGGCAGAGGTGTGGAAGCAGAGAGGACATTGCCAAGGCGCCTTGCAGTTCTCTGTGACAAAACCCTGCCTGCCCCTGAACTCAGCTGTCGTTATTTGATGCCCAGGCTGCCTTGGAGCATTCCTGACCTCCAGGACAGGCAAGGTGCTGGCTACACACATGTGGAAACCCAGGGCACTGGGAATATTTCTCTGTCTGCTCTGGGGTGCCCTGACCCCCATGGGAACCCTGACTTTGACCCTCATTCATGGAGAAAGTTTCCAAGACTTCAAGATAGACCAGAATAAACTGGTACCCCCCACACGGGATGTGCTCCCTGAGCCATAAACAGGAGCAAAGCCATCAGCAGCCAGGGCAGAGCCCAGCCCAGCCCCACATCCCTCCCCGGGCCAGCAGCAGTGCCAGCATTGCTGCCCTAATTCCCAGGAAAGCTGCAGGGCTGGGTGTGCCTCTCCCACAGCCAGGCAGGCTGAGTGCCCTGCACACACTCCTCCAGTCCCTGGGGATGGAAATCCGAGTTCACATCGTCACTCTGTGGGCAAACAGGGTGGAGAGCTTTCAGATAAAAATATTTTTCCCTGGAAAATGGCATGCTATCAAAACAGAAACTTTCTGTGGGAGTGCTCTGGCTGGAGTGACTTCTGCTGGGGATGGACTTTCCAGGGAAAGAAAGCACCATCCCAGCCTTGCCTGCAGCTTGGTGATGTCCGGGTGCAAGGCCGGTTTTGAGTCATGAGCCTGGTTTGGGACAGAAAACTGTATTTTCAGCTCTTGCCAAACTCCTCAACAAGTCCACTGGCTGAGCTTTGGCCATTGCAATCAGCTCCTTGCAGACGTGTTTGCTTACTTATTCCTTTGTTTAGAAAAAGAAAAAAAGCCCTCAAGAAAACCCCATTTGGCTCAAGCACAGAATGGGAACAAAATGTTTCCCTAGCTGGGAAAAACACTTCCTGGCCAGCTTTGTTCAGGCACTCAGGGCCTGGGACCACGGGAGCTGTGGGACCAGCAGGGCCATGGGCACGTCCTGGTGTCCCCTGTGGGGTGGCAGTGTCACAGGAGGGGACAGGGAGCACACACAGCCACTGACAGAGCCTCCCTGCAACCTTCTGCTTTCTGCAAGAAGGGAAAACAACAACAACAAAAAGGTTTTTATCAATAATTCAAAGCTGGAAGAGGCCTGCCAGTCACTTCTAACAACAGCAAACTACAGATAAAGTATTATATGGCAATACATTTTATTTTTGCATGAAAACTGTGGAGAATGAGGAGTTTTCCTCTGGTGTCACCTTTTCTCCATCCCTGACAGGTCCCTCCCTCCCTGTCCAGCTGAGGTTTGTCCTGATCCATGGCCATCCAGCCCCAGCCTGTCCTGCTGCCCTTCCCTCCATCAGCCTGACTGAAAGGCTCCTCCAGCACACCTTCAGAGGGCAGAGGAAAGCAGGACATTTCCTCCTCGTGCTGCAAACATGGGAGATGAAAGGATGAAGAACACCCACCTCCCCTCCCATGCTGCAGGAGCTGGAGTGCTCCTTTAAAATCAGCACAGGGGAATGGCTGATGTTCCACCTCTTGTGTTCCCTCTCTGAGGTTGTTTTGGAGCATCTCCTTGTAGCTGTTTGACTCGAATCCTTTATTTCTGAGTCTGCCTGGGGAGATCCTTACAGCTTATAAATATAATGTAGGCCTTGGGCCCATCCAGCTCTTACAGAGAATTAACTGGTTTGGAGCAGCAGCCAGACTGCTGAGCCAAGAGAACAAAACAAGAGCAATGGTAAGGAAAATAAATAGCCATCAACAAAAGGAGACAGGCACAGGGTTTGATCTGCTTTGTTCTGCCAGAGTCTGTGGCAGGAAGACAAAGATATCCACCTAATGGGGAAGAAATTCCTGAGCCAGGTTTCATTCACACACAGCATTTCAGGTAAGGAAAATATTCCAGCTCTTTGAGGTACCTTCATGCAGACCTTCTCCCAGCACTGACCTCAGCCAGAGGCCAGATTTTGTGTGCAGGGTTTTCCTTTGCCAGAGTCTGAACTTCAAAGTGTGAGAAAAAATGGGTTGCAGCCAGCGACCAAGAATGCTTGTTTTATTTGTTTTAGTTTGGATTCTAATTCCCTTCTTACTCTTTCTCTGTCTGTGGGGATAAAGCAGGATTTTCTTACCACTCAGACTGGGAATGAGAAGCATGGTTTGTGTCCTGGTGCTCCGCAGACATTCCCTTCCCACTGGAGTTCCTGCTCACGTCTCCAGTGAGATGATTCACATGATTCAAGTAATCAAACAACAGCAGTGCAGGGAGGAAGCCTTAGAGGCAGGAACAGCACAGGTGGGCCTGGACAGTGGCAAGGCAGGAAAACCACGAGTGGCTTGCATTAATCCAAGCCCATCCATGGCAATCCCAGAAGTGTTGGGGTTAATTCAGCCAACAGCACAAGGCTGTTGAACTCTTTAATTGTGTGCTGTGAACTCTTTGATTTGGCACCAGAGTGGCACCAGTTTATCACTCAGCTCTTACCAGGTAGCAGTGCTTGCTCTGAAGGGTTTAAAAGCCAATGTTAGAAATGCTGCCCCTCCTCCTGCTGCCTAATCCAAACTGGGGGAGGTTTGGATCAGCCTTCCTGGCTGTTTCCTCAGCCTTGGTGACTGCAGGAGCCACAGAGAGCATCTGGAGCAGGGTGAGATGTGCCAGCACTGCCCTGCCAGGCCACTGGGGAGAGGCCAGCTCAGCCCCAGGGCTCCCAGTCCCCATCCTGCCCCAAATGTCTCAGTCCCCACTCAGCCCCAGCTGTCCCAGTTCAGCCCCAGAGCTCCCAGTCCCCATCCTCCCCCAGCTGTCCCAGTTCAGCCCCACATATCCCAGTCCCCATTAGGCCCCAAATGCCCCAGTTCAACCCCAAATGTCTCAGTCCCCACTCAGCCCCAGCTGCCCCAGCCCCATCCAGCAGTGGTGGCAGTGTCATTAATCATGGCACTGCTCTTTCTCCCTGCTGAAGATGCCCCAGGAACTTGCCCAGCACTCCCTGGCTGGGCTGGCACGGCTCTGTCAGATTCCACAAGTAAATGCTCCTTGTCTCCATGGGGTGAGCACTGGGATCATCCCTGCTTTCTGCACTGCCTCCAAAGTAAACCAGCCCGAGCTCCATGACTCAGTGCAGCCATGAGGCAAAAATAGCAGGTTGGTGTGCTGAGATGATGGGGAGAATCAAAGGGACACTGTCTCCCAAAACTAAAATGTCTGCAAATGAGCTCTCAGCCAGCACAGGGCCAAAAGAAATGTTTCTTCCATGGACTTATTTATTTTTGAGATCTGAAAGGAAGCAGTTGCTGAGGACAAGTGGACATTGTGCTGAAGGTTTGAGAAATGAGACATGGTGGCACAAAGACCCTGATAGTGGAGCTGCCATCACTGATCTGCATTGTCCACGCCAAGAGGGACTGAATAAAAGCTTGAACTGGAGCCAGTGGGAGTGAATAGAAGGGAATGGGGAGATTCCCACTGCCCTTAATGAGTTTTGGCTCTGAACCTACATGAAGAAACATCACTAGCAGTGAATAAACTGGATTCTAAAAATCCTTTCACCTTTGACAGGACAGGCTGGAACAGTGAAGTGCCAGAGGGAATCTGTTTACCAGGCAGTTTTTTCCCAAAGGTGGCTGTGTCCCACTGCAGGACAAAGGCTGAGCTGTGAGTGTTGTCCTTGCATGGGTCAGCAGCTGCAGCCACAGGCTGGAACCTCAAAGCAGAAGTCCCAAACGTGTCCTGGCTCCTCCTTTGTCCCCCTCCCAGCAAGGCCAGCCCTATTACCTGGAGTGCAGGTGGCACATTGAGAAGAGCAGCTGTGAACAGCTCTGGATGTAAACAGAGAGTTCTTCAGGAAAATGGGCACCTGTCTCCAGGCTGTGGTGTTTCCTCTTAATGGAAGGACTTGGTGCAGCCCTGGGGCACAGCAAAACCAAGACATTGACACAGTTCATTGGAAAATTAAGAAGGAAATGCAAAGAGAGCTTATAGGAGGACAGCAGGGTTCATTTGTCTGTCCAGCTCCTGCCCACCCCAGGCTTTGGGCGTTGAAGGAAAGCAGAAGTATTCCATATTTGCACATCATCCATGCTTTGAGTGGAATCCAGTCTGAGGAGACCATGCTGGCTTTTGCAGGCAGCAGGGCTGGATGTGAGAGCCTTTCTCAGCAAGGTCAGCAATGAGTCAGTGCAGGGCCAGGAATAGCGCTCAGGAGCAGCTGATGTGGAGCTGGAGACAACAGGCCCTCCTTTGTCCCCAGGAGTCCCCAGCCCTGCCCAGGCCCTTGCTTCAGCACTTTCTGCCCATGAATTCCAGAGATAAAGCACACATTTCTTGGATGCTCTTTCCCAAGAAAAAAGCTGGTGAGACCTTGCTGCTCTCAGTGAGTGCGTTCTGCTGCTCGGCTGTGAATAAATCAGACGTGTTCTTCCCATCTCTCCCCCTTCCCCACATTTCTCCCTCAGCAGACTCAGACTCAGTGGGATATCAGAGGTGGGATGGGAGGAACCATCTCCCTGTCAGGGCATTCTGATTCAGTGGTGGGATCCAAACTGCTCCTGCCCCAAAGCTCACCTGTGTGCTCCTGGGAAAGCCACTGGCTCTCCGTGTGCTGCTCCTCATCTGGAGCACAGCTGGGCTGGGGATTTACCCACGTTCCCATCAGAGCTGTGCTCCAGACCTGCAGTGACACAGCCACTGGGGCTGAGGTTATCCTGAGCAAGGAGCCTCAGCCTGGCAGCATCCCAGGTTTGCCAGCAAGGAGGGAATGTGCTTTGGGATTAAACAGGAGAAGGGTGGCACTGCAGCCTGCCATGGCACCCTGGCATGGGGCTGAGCCCAACAGGCCCTGGCAAGCTGAACTGGAGCTGCAGTCCAGTAAAACCTGTATCCCTTGGCTGGGAATCCTGCTTCTTCCTGCCCATGGTGTTCACTAACAGGTGAAGCTCACAGGTACAAAACCTGCTGCTCCTCTCTTCTCAAAGCCCCCAAACCCTGTGTTCTCTGCAGGCCAGGCACCTGCCATCTCCCAGCCTTTAAAGAACAAACAGTGATTTTATAAAAGCCTGGGTATTCCTTACAATGCCACAAGGCTCTTCTGTACAGAGGTTCTTTGTCTTCTGGCCATCAGGAGGAATGAAAATACTGCAGGGATTTCCTACTCTAAATGACAGAGGTGGAATAAGAAGGGCTTTCAGAAGGAAAACAAGGATTGAAAAATCAGCAAGGTGGGCTCCGAGGACTGGCTTGTGCATTTCTCATCTCTGCTTCCTTCTTTCATCCTCTCCTTGTCCAAGCATTTGTCTCAGTCTCTGCTGCTGTGTTTGGCAGGGAGGATTGAGATCCACCTTTTTAGCTTGTACTTTTTTCAGATGAGGTTTACATTCACAGCCTGGATTAAAAATGAAACCACACCACGAAACTGCTGCTTCATCTTTTTTTCTCTGAGCTTTAGCTCCTTGAGCCAGACTTGCTGCATTTCTCCAGGCAGTGCTGAGCCCACCCTGGCTCCTGGAGGGATTTTCTGGAGGAATTTTCTGCAGCTAAAGGCACATTTGCTCGGCTGCTGTGTGTTACTCAGAGGTTTGTGGCAGAAATTAGTAGGTCACAGAAAGCTTTCTGATTTTCTCCAGAATCCAGAGATGTCCTCAGATTTACTGCCCCTTGCTCTGCCTTCATCCAAGGTGGGAGTGCTTGGTGGAAGTGCAGCCTCAGCCTTTCCTCAGGAGGGGCCCAAAGGGGATCTCCACTGGGACTGCTCTGGGTTTGCCTCAGTCCTCACTTAGATTTCGATAAAAAGGACCAAACCTCTGAAAAAAAGTTGGGCAGGAGGGGAGGACTTGCACTTCTCTGTGTCCACACAGTGTGTCACCCTTACTCTATGCCGCAGTGCTCCCCTTCACCATCCCCACAGGATCAGGAGTGGCTTTTAGAGGAGCAAACTGCCCTGGTTTGCTCTCAGTCCACGAACTGGCACTGGGCAGGTGAGATTTCCCTGGGGACACCCTCAGCCTGCAGAAGGATGGAGCTGGGGCAGCCCTGGCCACAGAGGCACCGAGCATTGCACCGAGATCTGCCTCTTCCTTCCCAGCATTATCCCAGAGCTCTGAGGAAATCAGCTGTCCTTTGAGCCCTTCCTTCAGGAAAGTTTCCCATTTCCACTTGCTGGAGCCAACAGTTGGCAAGACCAGCACTGCCAGAGCCTCTGCAGGAAGATTGGACTGGTCTGTTCTGACAGCAACATCCCTCCCCTTCCTGGATGAAGGTGGTGATAATTCCTGCGGAAAAGGCAAGGTGCAGGAGCTGAAAATTGCCACGAGACAGATGATTGTTGGAGGTGTGCAATGGTGGGGTGCAGTTTAGCACATCTCTGTTCCCCACCTGGGCTGGATTCATTGCTCCAGCTCTGCAGGGATTGGTGCTCTGTTAGAGGCACACTGAAGTGCTCCCACCACTTTCATGAGACTATTTCAGGAGTAAGGGACTCTTCAAAATGCATCAAGGTAGCAGAATCTGGCAGACAGATCCTGACAGAGAGATGTAATAAGGTGCATTTCACAAGGTAATTTCTGCCAATTTTATCTGCTGCATTAAAATTTAATAGGCATGAAAGCACACAGGTGCTGTAGGAAAATCTAACACTGTCCTACAAAAATTGCCTTAAAAATCAAGCATTTTCTGTGTTTTCTATTAGTGCAGATTGGCACAAGCAGAAGTTGTTCTGCTGTACATGTCTGTGCCATAAAATTGAGTGACAGAGGGGTTGTCTGTCATGGGCTGCTGGTCCCAAATTGTGGACTGAAATTATTAGCCTGTGCTAAAACACTGACAATTCTCCTAGAAGAGTTTTTCTGTTTGCTCCAGGAACATCAAAGTGGTAGAACTTGATGGCTGAATAATCACAGAACAGAGATTCACTGGATGATTGTGGTTGGGAAAGCCCTCAGAAACCAGAGTCCAACATTCCCAGCACTGCCAGGCCACCCCTGCCCCTGTCCCCAGGTGCCAACATCCCTGTGACTCTAAATCCCTCCAGGGATGAGCCCTCCACCACTGCTCTGGGCTGTTGTGCCAGGGCTGGACAGCCCATTCGAGGAAGGAATTTCCCCAAATATCCAACCTGAGCCTCTTCCGGCCCAGCCTGGGGCCGTTCCCTCTCCTCCTGCCCCTGTTCTCTGGAATAAGATCCCAAATCCCCCCGGCTGTCCCCTTCTGTCAGGAGCTGTGCAGAGCCACAAGGGCCCCTGAGCCTCCTTTGCTCCAGGCTGAGCCCCTTCCCAGCTCCTCTCCAGGCTCAGCCCCTTCCCAGCTCCCTCAGCCTCTCCTGGGGCTCCAGCCCCTTCCCAGCTCTGTTCCCTTCCCTGGACACGCTCCATCCCCAAAATGCCAATCCTGAACTGCCCCCAGGACTGGATGTGTGGCATTGATCACTTCCCTGCTGGCCACGCTGTTGCTGAGACAAAATCATGTAATACAATAACAGCATCCTTAACAAAATAATAGCATCCTTCAGACCCCTTCTCCTTGCCCCGGAAAGCCAGGCTGGATTTTAGAAGTCTCTTTGACAAGTAACATCATGGCATCCTCACAGCTCTGGTATCAGCTCAGTTCTGGGTGATTTCACTGCTCTCTGTCCTCTTCCTTGAATCAAGAAAGCAGTGCCTCTGGATGACAAGGAAATATTCCAGGGTCAGCTGCTAATTTTTGCTTTTTGCCATCCAGTTTGGCAGTAGCTTATTACAAGTGTTGGCCTGCACAGCAATTGCAGAGATTTTGCAATGGTCTGCAATGTTGTGGTGATAAAGAATTATTTGTTGCTTCAATCTCACAGCAGTGCTGATGTCACTCCTCCACCCCCACCAAACACAGAACAAGGTAGGGAAAATGGTTTGGAGAAGGAGGGAAAGCGTGGCTCTCACTTTAATAGTGACTGAACACTTCCCTAGCCTGGACGAGGCTCCTTTCCAAGGGCCACATCCCTCTGGCAGTCACTCAAGCCCTGTTATTCAGTTGCACTCCTACCTTTTTCTAATGCAGTTTAGCAGCTGGAAATCAGGAGGAGAGCCAGGAGCACGGAGCAGCCAGCTCCCAGTGTGCCTGCAGAGCCCTGGCTGCAGGGACAGAGCTGCTCCCAGCACAAGGCACCAATTCTCCCTTTGGCTCCCACATCCCTCCTGCTTTCTGCACAGGCAGGTTAAAAACTTTGCCTGTGGATGCTTGTGGAGAAGCAGGAAATATCTAAGGAAAGCTGGAAATATCTAAGGAGAGCAAGGGATATCTAAGGATAGCAGGAAATATCTAAGGACAGCAGGAAATAAAGGCTCGGCTGGGAAAGGAACCAGGAATGGGAGAGGGAGAGGCAGCTTCCAGTGATGTCCCCTTTCAGCACAAAACCATTTCAGAACATAAGATCAGCCACAGTGGATCCTGTCAGAGATCCATCCACTCCACCACCCTGCTGCCAGGGGCTCACACTGGAGCCTTTAAGAGGGCAGTGATGAAATTGTCTTTTCCAGGGTTGGTTTCCCAGCCTGGGACCATCTGGCACAAGCTCCAGAGAGCTGCTGTCTTTTGGCTTAATAATTCTGATTTCTTTGCTGTGACCTTCCCCATGCTCCTCTTGAGGGCACGTGATGCTTTTAACACCCACAGCAAGGTTTTCCAGAGCAAGGTGCACACAGGAACCTCTCCTTTGCCTTCTTTCCAGCACATCACCTGCTGCTTTCATCTGCTGCTCCTCAGGGCTCTCAGTGCAGCTCTTGCCGCCTCTTCACCTCCTTGAACTTAAAGACCTACATCATTCCCATCCTCGGACTGGAAACTCACAGTTTCCTTAGCCATTGCTGGTATTGAAGCTGTTCCATCTCACCTTATTACTTTTTTTTTTTTTTTTTTTTTTTTTTTACTTTTTCCAATGGAGTTTCTAACTTGATGCTGATAAAATGAGCAATTCCTTCCTTTGCACCTGTGGAACAAAAAGCCCAAGGAGTGGTGGAGCTGGCCAGGATGTGAAGTGGAGAAGGTTTTAGCCCCCATAAACCCATAATATATTCTAAGAGAATTGCAGGGAGCTGCATCAGCCAAGAAAATGAGAAGCAGAGCAGAAAGCACTCTTGAAGCTATCTGGGAGAGGTTCTGAGACAAATTTCCCAAGTGCCTGGGTTTGTTTATTCCCATGCTGAGCTCAGGTTTCATTTTCACCCAGGCTCACACTTTGTGCAGGGTGCTTGAGGAAGCCACCTGTGCAGGGCAGCCCCAGGCAGAGACCTGAACCCCTCAAACAGAAACTCCATCTCCCCAGCCACAGCCCTGCAGGACTCCATCCTCTCTCCTTTGCCTTCCATCAACTGAGCTGTGCAACTTCTCACCCCAGTGGCAGCAATTTTAGGGTCCCTCCACGCTCTGAAGCTCAGCCCAAGGTGCCTCAGAGATAAGTTAAAGAGAAAACTTGTTTATCTCTTTCTCTTTCTTTTAAACACTCCCAAGATGAGCATGTAAATTCTCAGAGGAGAATCCCAGGCACAGGGATGAGCCCACGATTCTGCCATGGACACCTGATAGTGCACCTGGCTGGGTTTTCACTCTCATCAGAGTGGAAAAACCCCTCAGGTTTTATCCCGGCCACTGTTACCACGGGCTGTCTCTGTTCCTGCATGCTATGACAGTTAAAGCAATGCTACAGATGATTAGATCATTTCTCTCCTCAGCTGCCTGTGGTCTTTGGCCACGTGTTGTCCCCAAGAGCCATTATATAGGAAACTCCAGGGAAAATGGGAAAGCTGCTTATTTTTCTTGGCATCTGAATGATTGTTCTGGCCAGGCTGAGTCCAGTTTTGTGTGTGTTTATGTCACACTTTATTATTTGCATGGCCAGCCCTGGTAAGGGTTTCAGGGCTGGTGGTTTTGTAATTTGTACAGCCCTTGCTCTCTCTGCCTTTGCTGCTCTCCGCTGGAGTTGTGGCTGTTTCCTTTTTTATGGCCACTTCCTCCTGAGGGAGCAGTAATTTATGGTCAGAGGTTAACCTCATTTGCTGAAGTATCCAGCTCCTATGCCAATAGATCTATAAAAATGGAGAGCAGGGATGAAAAGATGGGAAATAAATAAACCAGATCTTCTTCAAATGACACACAGAGCCCTTCTTGTGGAGACACAGAAACAAAGGAATTCTTGCAGGGGCTGAGATCAGGATCAAACCCAGTGTTCTGCCTTTGCTGGTGCATCTGCTCCCTGAGCCAAATGTGCAGTGAAGGACATCTTGGGGCAGAACATTCCCAGGTTTTCATGGAGTTCCGTGCAGCCCCTGGTGTGAGCAAGCTCCTGACTGGGATGAGATTTTGGGATAACATTGTTCCACAGATCAGCTGGGCATAAAGGTGTTTTTCCTTTTTCCTTTTTCCTTTCCTTTCCTTTCCTTTCCTTTCCTTTCCTTTCCTTTCCTTTCCTTTCCTTTCCTTTCCTTTCCTTTCCTTTCCTTTCCTTCCCTTTCCTTTCCTTTCCTTTCCTTTCCTTTCCTTTCCTTTCCTTTCCCTCTGTGCTGTCCCACAGGATGAGGGAAGGACAGGGCTGGGTTTGTGCTCCCAGAGCTGGAGCCTCCCACATTTTTGTGGGGAGCTCCCACCAGAGTGTGAGAGCTGAGCTGACTCCCTGCTGGTGACTCTGGCCCTTGGAATCACATGGAGGTGCCAGGTGCTGGTGTCAGGCTTTTGGCTTTGTTTCCAGGCAGATTCCAGCTTTTGTATGTCTGTGTGTCTGGGGCAGCTGGGAAATGGGATCACTTTTCTTCCCAGATGTACCAGAATTTTATCACTGATGTGGAAGAAGGAAACTGAATAAACACTGAATTCTTCAAGCTGGGACAGCAGCCACAGACCTTCTGGCCTTCCTCACGGTGAGGTTTTGGGCTGTTGTGCACAGTGCTCTGGCTCCTGGTTACAAGAGGGGCTTCTCCAAAGCCCGGCCTCTGTGCAGGGTCTGGAGGTGGCTGAGACCCCTTAGGGCTGTACTAGCCTTAGGGCTGGGCCTGTAAAACTCCAGAACATCTCTCAAGGCCTGGGATGTACTTTATCTACTTAATATTTAATATTTTTATATATTTCTGTATCATGTTTCCA
Source organism: Passer montanus (assembly GCF_014805655.1). Taxonomy (NCBI): domain Eukaryota; kingdom Metazoa; phylum Chordata; class Aves; order Passeriformes; family Passeridae; genus Passer; species Passer montanus. The sequence continues at coordinate 2,131,099 of NW_024372813.1, forward strand.
TGACATTTCTGTAGTACATCCTTTTTGTTTGCTTGCTTCCAGACACGGAATGTGTCTGTAATGCTCACAGGACTTCCAAGGCCTGTATGTATGGAGCTGAATGTAGATTTATTTCTACGTTCCATCCTCCCCTTCCTGCCCCACGGTGACTTCTCCTGGCATTCCACATTAACCATAAAGCAATTATCCAAGAACTCATCACTGCTGCTAGGGCAGGATCTGCAGGTCTGACAGCTGTCAGGAATGGCCTGTTCTGGGGGATCCCCTACATCACACCTCACCCACCAACCTCTGCTGCTGTCTGATCCCTCACGGAGAGCTGTGTGATCCTCATGGAGCTCTCCCTCATGGAGAGCTGGTTTATCCCTCATGGAGATATCTTCAATCCCTCATGGAGAGCTGTCTGATCCTCACAGAGAGCTGCTGATCCCTCATGGAGAGCTCTTTGATCCCTTATGGAGATCTCTTTAATCCTTCATGAAGATCTCATTAATCCCTCATAGAGAACTGTTTGATCCCTCATGGAGACCATCTGATCCCTCATGGAGATCTCTTTAACCCCTCATGGAGACTGTTTAACCCCTCATGGAGATTCTTTAATCCCTCATGGAGAGATGTCTGATCCTCACAGAGAGCTGCTGATCCCTCATGGAGATCTCTTTAATCCTTCATGAAGATCTCATTAATCCCTCCTGGAGACTGACTGATCCCTCCTGGAGAGCTGTGTGATCCTCATGGAGATCTCTTTAACCCTCATGGAGATCTCATTAATCCCTCCTGGAGACTGATCCCTCCTGGAGACTGATCCCTCATGGAGAGCTGTCTGATCCCTCATGGAGAGCTGTTTCCTCCCATCCACTGGCACTGTCTCTCCCCCAGTGTCTTCTGGTGGTTCCCCAGCAGCCCCAAGAGCACGTGTTCACCATCCCTGGTGCTGTTTATTGATTAGTAGATCAATTCCTGGAATTAATGACAGCTCAGGTGCACTAAACCAGCAGAAGGCTGTTCAGACAGGAGAGCAGAGCTGGAATAACCCAGCTCCTCTGCAGGACTGTGGGGCTTGGATCTCTCCCTTCCTTTTCCCTGGGCTCCTGGGACAAGCTCCCTGGAACTTGGATGGGTGTCCCCTGTGTGCCAGCCAGGCCAGTCCTCACCTCCCACGGGGCTGATGAAGCCACTGCTGCTCCCTGGATGCCTGATTTTGGCTTTGGAACAGATGATCCTGTTAGCACCTGCTGCCCTGAGCAGCTCTCAGCCTTGGCTGGCTCTGCGGTGCAGAAATCACTCAGGGGGCTCCTCATTCTGCCCCAGAAATGGGCTCCGTGTGGCCAGGCAATCACTCCAGGCTGCAGCAGTCACGTTTGGCTAAGATGAGCTGGCAGCTTCCCTGAGATGGAAAGAAAATATTTGAATGTAATAACGAGCACTATAAAGCCTGGCATTAAATAAATATTAGGCTTTGACACCAACTGGAAGAAGCCAAATTTCCAGCTGCCCAGGAATGTCATCTGAGGTATTTGGCTCACTTCAGCTCAACAATTTAAAAATCATTTGGGCTGAAAACGCCCCAGAGTGTTGTCCATCAAAGTGATTTTGAAGATGGGTTAAGATGGTGCAGAACAATCCTCCAAGGCTGCAGCCCAGCCTGGGCTCTGTTCCTTGCTGCTGGGACCCCTCACCCCACCAGCTTCTCCATCCTGCTCCAAACACTGCCCTGCCTCTGGAGGCTCTGCAGAACTTGTAACAGAGGGGTGACAGCAGAGCCTGACCCCCTGCCCTGTGCAGAATTCCATGAAAAGCCTGCTTGAGGTCACTCCTGGCTGTGGCTGCTTTTTGGCAGGCCCTGCTTGGTGAACTGCCCCTGTCCTTGTTTACTGATGGGAAGAGGGTGGAGATGCTGCTGCACGCAGTGATTATAAATACATTCCACATCCTTCCAGCAACGGATAAAGCAACTCCCCTGCTCTGAACCAAGTGGCTCCAGGTCAGCTTTCAGAGCACCCAAGCTGTGTGATCCATGGGCTGCAAGATTCCCTGATGGCAGACAGAACATCCTGGAAAAAACCCCAAAGCCTAAACAAAGCAGCCTCCAGCCAGCTAAATACAGGGATACACAGGAAAAGCTTTTAATCTTGGAGGGACAGTCATAATTGTCCTCCTCCCTCTGAGGAAAAACGAGAATCCTATAAAACATTTTCCTGCCCAAGATGCTGTCTGATAATGGGAGAGGGGAAGTGAGACAGGAGGGAGCACCTTGTGGAAGAATGAAATCCTGGGCTTGGATGGAGGATATTAATACAGAGCACACCTCCTGCTCACAGAAAAATAGCCACAATCCCTCCAGGAGGATTGTAGATGAGCAGCATCGATGCTGCATTTAATTTTCTTTCCTCTGTCATGGCCAGTTGTTTTCCTTGGGATCAATAAACACTTTAACACTGGAAATCCCACCAGGAGAACAATGAACTGTATTAAAAATGTAAACCTCACCAAAATAAATGCACTGAGAAACAGATAGATCAGCTCTACAGAGACCAGAGGGGGACATCAGGGTCTTGTGTCCATTGGAAATTCTGCTCAGGTTACCTCTGGGGCATTCAGAAGAGCTTGGGTTCCTTTTCCATATCTTAGGATTATATTTTCCCTCTGCCAAATGCCTCCAGAGCAGCTTCACCAAGTCTCTGTGCTGTCTTAGGGCTTTCAGTGAATATCTGTGTGGCTCCTGCACTTGAATTTCAGGGTCTTGATTTGATCATACAAGATTTTATTTCATTTCATACTCAGGCTAAAATCTGGATTTTGTGGTTGCTTCTCCAGTTCCTACCAGCTCTTCCATCTTCCTCCAGTTAGAAATTCTGACCAGCTCTTCCAAGGGTGTTCTGTACACACAATCAAGCTCTCATACCCAGATCCTGACCTCAACAGCACCCACACATCCCTAAATGAATTTCTAGTGCCAGCAGCAATGCCTTGTTCTAAGACACATGCAGGCAGATGTGGCTGAGGCTGAAGGGGAGCATTAAATGTTCATTTTCCAGCAAGGCTGGGCAGGATGGAGCAGCCAAGCACTCTGTAAAAGCTGTTCATTGAGCTCTGCTCTGGTTTCCAAGAGCTGAATTCCACCCCCTGTACCTCGAGATTGCTTTCTCAGCACCACCCTTCCCTCCTGAACAGCTTTGTAGTGGAATAATTTCAGCTGTACAAGGAAAAAGAAAAAGCAAAACAAAACCTTGAGTCAGATCCTCACCTGAGGCAGCCTTCAGAGAGGAGCCAAAGCTCCCCCAGACCTGTGTCTGTGCATCACCAAGGCAAGAGCTGCTTCAAGGTGTGAAAGCCTCTCCAAGCAGGGACAGGCAGCTGCTTTTTTGTCAGCTCGATTACTTCTTCATCCTAAATACGTGTGGCATGTTCAGGACACTCCTCACGCTGCAATCTGAAGGCAGAACTTGAACCTTTAAAAGCTTCAGGAGGGATTTCAGCTTTCCCTTGCTTTCCTATTTTACCTCTTGTTATGTGTTCCAGCAGGAACAACGCATCGTCCTTCTGCAAGGCCTTTTATTTAATGACTTCAAAATGCTTTGAAACCATTTGACTTTATAATAAGAACTGGGTCAGTTCTGCCTTCCTCGTTTTGGAGATGAGGACAAACAGGTAAAGAGGTTAAATGGTTTGCCCTGCAAAAAGGAAATGTATGTGTAGCACAGTTTGGAGGAGGGCTTAAAACTTTTGGCTCTGTTACCTCTGTACTCACCACAGGAATGAATTTCCTCCTTCTGTGACCATTCTTTCCTCTGTGATTATTGGCAGGGAGGCTGCCAGCCAGAAAATTGCAATCAAAGGGATCCCAAAGAAGATCAAGATTGCAAAGCTCTATCTCTGCAACACATGGGAAGGATGATTTAGGGGAGCTTTTGGAAGAGAATGGGTTCACTGAAGCAACTACAAAAAGTTTCAGGGCCTCCCAGAGCAGCCTTGGCCCTGCTGCCAACAGCCCAGCCCAGGGCAGAGCTGCAGCAAGACACCAAATTAGAGGGGATTTACCCCATCCCTACAAATGCTTGTAGGAAACTGCAGAGCCAGTGATGAAGCTGGCTGCCCACCACACCTCACAGGGGTCTCTCCTCTCCATTTCTGCTTTTTTTCATGGCTGTCCTGGGTTGTCAGATATGGTTTGGGGGTGTGTGTACAATCCCACCTGCCAGAGCTGGGCGGTTCTCTGCTGTCCATGGCCAGGGAGTGTCCCTGCAGGGCTGATCAAATTCCAGCATCCCATGGGGAGATGCTGTGCCCAGGGCAGGAGCCAAGCATTCCTACCTGGATACAATCTGAGCCTGGGACAGCACAGCAGCCTTTGCCCCCTGCATTCCCAGAGGAACACCAGGCCCATCTCCAGCAGCCCTGGAGCTGCAGAGGAAAACTCCCCCCTTGTGCAGGATCCCTGCTCCAGCAGAAGCACAGCTGGCACTGCAGGAGGGCTGAGCCCCCATGGGATGGGGCTGTGCCACCACCCTGACACACAGGGGGCCAGGGCCTACTGTTGATTTTTTTTTTCCCCTAATAAAGGACTTGTTCCTACTCCTATATCTTTACCCGAGAGCCCCTTAATTTCAAAATTATAATAATTCAGAGGGAGGGATTTTACATTTTCCATTTCAGGAGAAGCTGCTGCCTTCCTCGGCAGACCCCTGGCTTTTCAAAGCAAGACAATGGCTCATCACACCCTGAGTGTGGCACTCTCTGGGAAGAGCATTGCTTTGAGCATCTCTTAGTGCAAGGTCTCATGATCATCCGTGTCTGCCTGGGGGTGTGTCCTGCAGAGAGGAGGGTGTGCCAGAAGCTCACTTTTCATGGGGCAGGGAAGTCTGCAGCCATCACAGCTGAGCGGGAAAGCCCAGGCGAGGGCTCCCAAATTCCCTGTGTTGGTTTTCCCTTGCAAAGGAATCACAGGCTCAGGAAGCAGAAGCAGCTCTGCAGCGCTGTGTGTCAGATTCACCCCCAGTTCCTGTGGCAGTACAGTGACAGCAGGTCAGATGTAACCCAACAACATTTCAATAAAGCCTCAACAAATCTCTCAGGAAGCTTAAAACAGAGAAAAACAAATGTGTGATTTTGCTAAAAGATCTTAGAATGAAAAAAGAATAATCTGTATTTATTTACCTCCCGTCCAAGGCTGATGCAAACTGAGATGCCCTTCACAACCCCAGTGGTCAGTCACAGAATGCCTGAGGAGTTCCTGAGTGGAAAAGTTAAGAAGAACCCCATGACAGCTCCTTGGGCTTGAAATCTACCTGTACTTGGCCTTCACCTTGGGCTTGACTTCTGCTTCTGTTTACTTGCAGTTGTGTCTGCATCACATCTGCTCTCAACGATCAGGTCTTGAATTATGAAAAATTCCCCAATCCAGTGATTCCTGTGGGATCATCCCAGCGCCACTCCCAGCAGCATCGAGTGCTCCTCACAGCAGCACAAAGCAATACCTGGAGGAGAGTCCTCTGGCAGAAAAGCGCTCTCAGGCTGAGGATGAGCAAATCCACACCCCAAATTTTGGTTTGGATTGTTCCTGCAGGTTTTCTGCTTGCATACATGAGCAGTGGGGTGACACAGGCTGGGCAGCTGGGTGGTGTAAAGGGGGCAGGAGCAGGAACAAAGGGTCCTGGGGACCCCAAACCTGGCCCAGGTGGGACCTGCAGTGAGGGGCTGTCCCTGCTGTGACTGCATCCCCACATCCCTGTGCAACCCTGTGGGAAATGAGTTTGTAGAAAAAGTTTAGAAAAGTTTTTTATATATTTATATCTTTTGGTTTTTAAGTAAATTTTTTAGTATTTGTTTAGGGATTGGTTAACTGTAAGGTACTAAGCTGTTTTTTTAATATTTAATTTTTATAGATGATTAGCTTCAAGGCATTTGCAGTAAAGTATAGTAAAAGCTGGTAGGCCAAGAAATGCTTATAGTTTATTGTAATTAAGAAATAGCTAACTTCTAATTGTAATAACATAAATTATAATATCTGTAGTGTCTCACCCTTCACATGAGACTAAAGATAAAATAAAAGTTTTTAAAACACCTCTCATTGCCCCATCTCTAAGTCAGAAAAGGATTTAATCCAACAGAGCCCAGCTGGGCTGAGTGCCCCTGGTGCTGCTCAAAGTGCAGCCACTGCTCCTTCTGGGGGGAACATCCACCAGAGGATTGTCTGTGCTCTCTAGCAGGGCACAAAAACCTCTGCAGAACCAGCTCAAGGCTCTTAAATGAAATTTAAAGAGTAACACTCACGTGAGCAAACCCCAGTTTTATTATCCTAACAATTTTCCTGCCCTCTGGGTGGGTCCTGGCAGAATAAGGAAGCAGATGAGGTCTCCAAAGACATGACAGGTTTTCCTTCCTTTGGAAAAATCCATCTTTCCCAGCCAGGAGCCCAGAGCCAAAAGTGGGAATTCTCATCCTAAAAGTAAGAATGCCCAATCCCAAAAGAGGGATTTCTCATCCTAAAATTGAGAGTGTCCAAGGAAGGATGTTCCATCCAGCAGGAGCAGGAGCATGTTCTTATCTAGACACTGGAAGAGGAATGGTGGCAAATTCATCTTGGACTATTGTGGAACAAATATTTAACAAATGTAACCATTTGCATGTTGTTCATAAATAATATGGTATTTTTAAATATCTCACCAATATTTCAGGAAGCTTAAAAAGAGAAAAACAAATGTGTGACTTTGCTACAAGATCTTTGAATTAAAATAAAAATAATCTGCATTTATTTATTCTTGTCCAAGGCTGGTGCAAACTGGGATGCCCTTCACAGCCCCAGTGATCAGTCACAGAATCAGCTGGGAATCCCTGGTGTGATCCTGGTCAGTCTGGAGGCAATGTGTAAAAACCAGCACCTTTTTTTAGTTCTTTCCAGAAATCCAGAGGGTGTGAGAGTCCCTGGAGCCCAAGAGATGAGGGATCAGGGGGTTTTTTAGAGAAGTTCCTGTTTGAGCAGGGCCACGAGGTGCACAGAGCTGGGAACACATGGAGAGCCCCCTCTGATCCACCTGGAATATGGCAGGAGCTGATGGCAGCTGCAGGAACGATCCTTCCAGACAGAAATTGATTTTTCCAGGATTGCCAGAAGAGAAGAGGAGTGCCTGGGATTAACAGAGCACAGACAAAACCCAGGGTTTGCTTCCCTCTATCCAAACATGGAGAATTTCAATGCTGACAGACCTGACTGCCTGAAAAGTAATTTTCAGTGAACCTGCAGGAGTCTTCCTGCGGGCTGAAGGACAAAAATAAAACTTAAAAAAAGGATTAAAAGGATTCTTTCCCCTGTCACAGTTTACCTGGTGTCCCGGCTGTGGTACCAGCACACCTGGGCTGGGCCAGGACAGGATCAGGGCCTGCCCAGCAGCTCCAGGTGGATTCATTTCCCAATTTTCACTCCCTAAATGCCTCCTGCACTCTTCTGGAGATTTGTCTTGTGCCAGATAATGAGAATTTAAGGGCAATAACAGTGTTTATTTCAAACTACTGCATTTCAAACAGCAGCAAAAAAGAAAATAGATGATATCTTTATATTCCAACCTGGACAAAATTATTGAATTTGAATTAGCTCAATATGTGTTCAACAAGACAGAGCTCATTACTTCTTCCATGCTTTTCCTGTGCCCAGGCACAAGACAGAGGAGACAGAGGGGATTTTTGGGGTGGGATGGTCAATGAGCAGCAATTTGGGCTGTGAGGGAGCTCTGGCCTGGAAGGTTCAACCTCCCCTCAGGACCAGCCCAGCTCCAGCTGAAAAATCATTGCTTTTATAGAAATTTGGCAATTAGTCAACATCTGTCCCTGCACATCACCTGTTGAATATTTTCTCCCTCCTATTTATGATTAACAAAAACATTTTTCCTGGTTCAAAATGTGGAGGGAGAGGTGGGCAGAGGAGCATGGAGAGGAGGAGGAAAGCAGGAAATCTGTGCAGAGCAGAGAGAGAAGGGGGAAGGCCACCAACATCCAAGTTATTACCAGGGCTCAGGATGTGTTATTTTACTTGCAATAACCAAAGAAACCAGCTAATAAAGGGAAATTATGTTTTTAAAGGCAGATGAAAGGTAGTCAAGGAAACACAATATCTTCCCTTCTCTCCTGTCTAGCCTCAGGAAAAACACATCTCTGATACTGATGCCATCATGATAAAATCAGAGTTTAGGAATATCTCTACCTGTGCTGCTCGTGGATTATTAAAAAGATGAGAGCTGCTCCCACTTGTGTAGCAATTTCCACCCCTGTGCCTCTATTAGCAGAGCATCCCTGCCCACCAGGGCCAGCCTTGTCTGAGGGAATTGGCTGCTCAAGGACCACAGCTTTCATTTACAGGGCAGAAAATCACCTGAACAATGAGCTGGGGATAAATTGCCACGTCTGTGCTGCTTTCAGAGGGGAAAACTGCTTTAGAGCTGGGATTTGGCTGCAGCTGAGAGAGGGGAGGGGTGAGGGCAGGAACAGGAGCCTGGTGTGGGCTTTGTGCAAACTTGGTGCTCCTGTTCCTGGCAGGGGTGAGGGATGGACCTGGAATTCCACGTGGGGATGTGGTGGGGGGACAGCCAAGAGCTGCCAGCAAGGCACTGCCCTCCCCGCTGTGCACAGGATCTGGGCAGGGATTTAGGATCTAGGGATGAATTTAGGATCTAGGGATGTGTGGCAGCAGCTCCCTGGCCACAGAGAGCAATGCATAACTTTCCCAGGCAGTGTCCACTCCTGTACACAGGATTGGGGCAGGGATTTAGGATCTAGGGCTGGATTTAGGATCTAGGGATGTGTGGCAGCAGCTCCCTGGCCACAGAGAGCAATGCATAACTTTCCCAGGCAGTGTCCTGGGGAAGGCTGTGAGAAGATGAAAGAAAAGAATGATAAACAATTCTTACCTTCACTTGCTGCACCTGTTGTTGTGAGCATGTGGAGTGTCTTATGGAGATTTGTCTGCCAAAGGGTGGTTTCTTAATTGGCCAGTGGTGATGGTGTTTGGATTCAAGCACCAATGGGATCCACCTGTGTCCTGACTGTCTGGAAGCAGTGGGTTTCTTAATAAGTATAGAATAATAAAATAAAGTGATTGATCAGCCTTCTGAGAAGCATGGAGTCAAGGCTAATTATTACCCAGCTGGGAGCCTGTGGAGACAGGGATAAATTTAGGACCTAGGGATTTAGGATCTAGGGATAAATTTAGGATCTAGGGGTGAATTGAAGACCTAGGGATGAATTTAGGACCTAGGGGTGAATTTAGGACTTAGGGGTGAATTAAAGATCTAGGGATTAATTTAGGATCTAGGGATGAATTGAAGATCTATCTCACCTTGGTTTCACCACCCAACATTCCCCTGTTCCTTCCTTGCCGGATAAGTCCCTGGGCAGTGATTTTTTGTTAGGCTTGTGCTTTTCACTCAGCTTTGCCTTGTTAGGGAAAATGCCCCTTTTTGGTGGCTCTCAGCCCCAAAACACCTCGGGACTGACTTGGAGGAGGAGCGGGCGGTCCCGAGCAGCCTGGTGTGGGAACTGCCCTGGGGTCACGTTTAAAGGAAATATTTCCAGGTTTGGGGCTGATAAAGCTCCATTGTGACGCTGCCAGTTTCCTTCCAGGGCTGCCAGCACGGCTCCAGCGGGGCTCGGAAGGAAACGGGGACAGCGTGAGGACTGGTCCAAAAAATCCATGGAATATTTGACAGATGAACTGAGGAGAATCCACGGGGAAGCGGGGTGGGAAGGGCAGTGCTGGCACGGCTGGGGTAACGGCTCACACTGCAAATGGAGTTTAGAGTTATACATTAAAGAACTGCAGGATTACAAATATGTGAAAAATACAAAAGTGAAAATCCTGAGGCATCAGTCATGGTGCCAGGGATTCATGACTTCCCTGTACCTGACACAGAAATTCTCTGCTGGGGAGGACACACATCATTGGCAAACTGCTCTGAGCTCTTCTTTTACTCCTCACAGGCTGGAGAGGGGCTGGGAACACAAACCTGAGAGGAGCCCCTGAGGGAGCTGGGGGTGCTCCCCTGGAGAAAAGGAGACCCAGGGGTGCCCTCCTCACTGTGCACAGCTCCTGGAAGGTGCCTGTGCTCAGCTGGGGCTGGGCTCTGTCTGCAGCAGCACTGACACAGCCAGAGCACACAGCCTGCAGCTGTTTCCCTGCTTTCTCCTGAGTGGTGCTGGGATTGAGAGTCCATCCCGATGCCCCAGAAGTGTCCCAGCCAGCAGGACAAGGTGCATCACAGCTCGCCCCAGTCAGCTGTGAGACCCCACAGGACTGGAGCCTTCCGTGCCCAGAACTGCCAGAACTCCCCAGGGCAGAACCCCTGGAAGTGCTGCAGGGAAGCCGAGGTTTGCTGAGCACCTGGAGCAGCTGGTGAATAAACGCCAGGAGCTGCCTGTGCCGTGTGGGTCCCCACAGCACCTGGTGCCACCTGCAGAGCTCAGGAGGAGCACAGCAGGCTGGGGAATGGCTCTCTCAGGGTGAGAAATGAGCACTGCTGGCCCGTCCCCCTGGCACTGCAGGCAAATGATCCCTCCCGAGGAGCAGAGGGAGACGGGGAGGGAAAATTGCACTCTAAAAATGAGTTGCTGCAGGCAAGTCCCCAGAATTCTTCTTGGGTTCATTTTTCTGACTTAAACAAACATGTAAAAAATGAGGTAAATAGGGAAAATGTTTGGGTTTTTTTAAATTTTGAGTGCTTACACGATTAATCAAATCAAGCTTGATCATGAGCCATGTGACACTGAACAAATGACACAGAAATATCCCCAGTAATCGGGTGGGCAGTTTACAGTGAGGGTTTTAAATAACATAAGGATTTTAATATATAATATACATATTCATATACATAGTTAAGATATATTTCTGTATATTAATATATATAGACTACATTAGTTATTATTTAATTATTTTAATTAATATAATTATATTAAATTATGTATAATTAATATTTAAACATTTATATGTAATATTTAATATTATATTTAATATTTGCCATTTTATAGATATATGTTTAATATTAATATAAAATAGAATATAAAATACATTAGATAATTAATTTTATTTAATATATTGAATATTTTTTAATGTTTAATATTTGCCCATCCCTGGACATGTTGCAGAGCAGGGTGGGGCTCTGAGCAGCTCAGTCCAGTGGAAGGTGCCGTGCCCTTGGCAGTTTCCAGGAGGATCTGCTCTGTGCTCTTGCCAGGCACAGGTGAGCCTGACTGGCCTGGAGTCCCCAGCTCCTCCTCTTCTCCCCTCTTTAAGTGGGCTCCTGTTCCCCTTTTCCAGGCAGTGGGACTTCACTGGATTGCCAAAATTCCTGGATGGGATGGGAAGTGGCTGGGCTGCTCCAGCTCCCTCAGGAGCCATGGGAACATCTCACCAGCCCCATGGATTTGTGACCTTCAGCTTCCTTGGACATTCCAACCTCAGATTCTCCCTCCTGTCCCCAACCCCTGATGCCTTTGGGTGTGCCTGGGGCACTGTGTGTCCCTCTGCTGGGATGTGCCACTCCTGAGCCTGGAGAAGCTGATCCTTGGAGATCATCCCAGCCCCTCTTCCCCCGGGCTCTGTCCCATGGGACTGTGCCAGATCTGCTCTCCTGAAGTGCAGGAGAAACAGCTCACTGCCCTGAGGATCTCAGCTCCACCATTTCCTGGTCATTTCAAAGCAGAGTGGGAATGGAAAACTGATGTGATAAAAGATTGGTGAGATGGACATTTCTGATGTGCCATGCAGAAATACTCTGCACTTCATTAAATTATTCCTTCACTTCAAGGAACAACATTTAAACTCAGTAAGATTAGGAATTTAAATGACTTCAAGAGAGCTTCATTTCTCAGAAAGCACATTCAGGCACACGGTGACATTTAATTTCTTAGCAAGCCGCAGAGCGAAGCTACAAAATTGGCCACAATTAACATTTCCTTAAAACCTGGCTCCACTGTTGCAGGGATTCAAACAATGAAACCTCAGTCAAAGGAATAATTTGCTCGGTGACTTTGCCTCTTCATTTCTGCTCACAAAAGTTTTCTGAGCAGCTCCTAAACAGCTGCCAATTTTGTGCAACACCCCCATTCTTCGCTGGGAGGTACCAGGTATGCATCAGATAAGTTTCATGAGTGATTCTCAGCCTTTCCTTGCTCAGTTCTATATTTAGAGTTTCTGCTGCAGTGGCTAATCTTGAGGGGAGGCTTAGGTCACCCATTACTATTTCCATTCTCTGGCTGAGTGCAAATACACAACTGTGAGCTCAGACTCCACTTCAAATGCCCTCTAATTCCTGCTCATCTCCTCGTCCTCTTCAGCACTGGGCAGAAATTAATTGAAAAGGAAAGTGTACAAATATTAATTGACCTCAGCACCATTCGGGCTGCTGGGGCAGATATTTGATGTACTACACTCCCAGTGCTAATTTTAAAACCAGAGGATACAAAAAGCTGAAGTGACATTTAGAGGGGGTAGTTGGAAACTGGTCTCAACTTAGAACTTTGCTTTTCTTTTGGAGAGCAAGCTTAGATGTTGGACTTAGATTGAAAATTTTTTTTTTTAGACATCCATATCTGTGTGAAATGAGTCCTGTTTGAAATAGAAAAAAATCCCCCAAAAATCTCAGACAGCATTTTGTTGAAGGAAGTTTCCTATAAGAAAAAAATACAATTTTAGCAGACACATTTAAGCCTCTGGAATATATTTTTGCATCGCTGCAAATACATCCTAACCCTCTATATTTTGTCTGGGCTCAGCTCTACAATTTTGCTTAGATTTGCTGCCATTCCTTCTCTTTCAGCACAGATCACACTGCCAGGCACAAAAATCCATTTACATCCCAATGATCCCAGACCCCAGACCCTCTGTGGCTCCTGAAGAGTCCCACCGCTGGATCAGCCAGATTTTAGGGGATAAACTCCACCTGAAATAGAGACATTGCAGCTCAGGAGGTTTCCCTCCTGTTATTCTGGGCTCCTTGTGGAATGCCAGCTGCATTCCACTGCCTGGAAATGTCAGGGGCCATGTGTCTCCACAGGGGCTCCCCAAATCCTCACTCTCTGTACCCCAAATCCTCACTCCCTATACCCCAAATCCTCACTCCCTGAACCCCAATTCCTCACTCTCTGCTCCCCAAATCCTCACTCTCTGCTCTCCAATTTAGATGCTGAACATTTCAGCCTGCAGCGTTTGACTCAAAAGTCAACAAATAACCAGCACTCAGGGTGCTGCTCCAGACTGCTTTAGGAGAGAAATTCTCCTTTGGGCTGTGAAAAACAAAGTGTTGGACAATTTTAGCTTGAATTCCCCCCCGAGGGGAGGCTTGGGAAGGAGCTGGGCTGGGGTGGAGCTGCAGGAGCTGCTGAGCAGCACCAGGAGCTGGGACCTGCCCTGAGGGTCAGAGCAGACACCTTGGAGGGGACCTGTGGGCCACTGATGCCTTGGGAGGCTCCTGGAACAGAGGCTGGACAGAGTTAAAGGAATAAAGTGGGGATTTATTGAAAGGCCTTCACAGGATTCACCTTGGGCAGTGCAAGAACCCAGCCAGGGCTACACCCAAGCTGGATGAAGGTCACGAGTTTTCACACTTTTATAAGTTTTGGTCCATTTCCATTTTGGGGTTAATTGTCCAATTCCAGCTCCAGGTGATGCAGTCCCATCCTCTCAGATTTCTCTCCTCAGTTCCCTGCTGTTTGCACTTTTTGGGCTGAAGCTGCAATGGTGTCCTTGGTTCTGGGGCTGGGAAAGGATTGTTTTGTCTGACTGAACAGTGAGGAGAACTTGCTGACACTTCATATGAAATTCAGAGTTATACACTAACATACAGTACAGAGTCCAGAAGACATGAAAACTGAAACTTCAGGCTCAAGAGGATGTGGGTTTGGAGGCCCATGGGAAGAACCACAGCCAGTCTGGGGGACCCAAGGGTTCTCCTTCCAAGCCTCACCCCCAGAACAGCTCCAGCAGCCCCTTGGGGGTGATCGACTGGGGGATGTGTGTGACAGTGGGGTGGACACAAATCCAGCCTGGGAATGCAAACAGCTCCAGTGCTGGTGGATACCTGTGCACTGCCACGGGCCAGACCGGTGCAGGAATGCTGCAATTCCTGCAGGAATGCAGCTCCCAGAACCTTTGGCTGTTTTTCTGCACTGGCTGTGAGCAGACACGTGGTTCTGGTTGTTTTACTGAGGGACACATCCTCCCACCTGCTCAGATGAGGCACCTGAGGGAGCTGTGCACATCAAATCACCCTGAAATTCCTTGAGGGACCACGGCTGTGCTTGCTGAGCCCCTCCTCACTGGCAGCTCAGGGTGCATTCATCCTTCACTGAGGGTTTTACTAACCTGCAGTAGGTGTTTTTGTCTGGGCTCTGCCACATTTTTCTAAAAACTTAAAAGATTTGAGACTTGTGGTCACCTCTGGCTGGGGCAGTTTGCTCAAGACCCTGCTGGAGGTCTTCAGCTGCACTGCACTTGCTGTCCTCCTGTTTGTCTGTCTTTCCTCTTTTTTCCTGTGGTTTCCTCTAGCAGACAAAATCAGATTTATGCAAAAACTGTTAAGAGATGGCTCAGCTGTGTCTGTGTAAAGAAACCTGTGCAGGTGTCCCTGCAAAACAGTGGGTTCAGCTTTAGGGGCTGCCTGGCTGCTCGCTTTGGGCTTTAGGTTGTTTGCTGTGTTCAAGGAAGTTTCTGGAGTCCCTGCTAGAAAAAGACATGGAATTGTTAACAAATATCAGAGTGTAGTGCTCTGTAGGTTGAAATGCTCTGAACCATCTATTTTTATTGTGCTTATATGCTGGAAATTGCAGACCAAACCATGGTGATGTGCTGGAGAATTTTTTCCAAGAAATCTCCTTTAGTAAAGATGGGGTGAGATGAGTTCAGCACAGAACCAGCAGCTCTCAGATTAATGGATTTGCTTAGAGGGTGAGGAGGAGAATTGGTGGCTGTGACTCACTGGCCAGGCCTGTTTTCAGAGAACTTCCAAAGTCAAGATGTGCAAAAGGAAGGGGGTTGATACCCAGCCGTGCCCTCTGCCCAGGGCAGGCAGGTCAGGATCCACAGGGAGCTCAGCACAGAGCTGAACCTGCTGCTGCTGCTCCCACCTTCTGCACAGCCCAGGGGCAAACCCAGAGCCTGGCCCAAGCTTTTTCCAAGCTTTTTAGAAAAAGAAAAATGGATGGTGAGAAATTCAGCAGCACAGAGCGGGGTGCTGCTTCTCAGGGCTGGATCAGAGCAGAGGGCAAGGAGACAAGATCCCAAATCCTTTTTTCCCTCTGTCCTCAAACAGCAGAGCCAGGGCAGGTGGGGAGGCTGTGGTGGTTGGGAGGAGGGGGCTGCAGGCCTGCCCTGGAGTGGCCATTGCCAGGCAGTGTCACCGTGGTGCCTCCTGGAGCAGGGCCTGGCGTGGGTGCAGCCACCTCTGCAGGTGACTGCCACCCACCTGAGCCAAACAGCCCAGCCTCTCCCACAGCTCTCAGGCCAGCTCTGTCCCTGTTTTACAGAGAAAGTTGACAGGGAGGGTGAGGCCATGGTGAAAATGGAAAGACCTGCTGTGATTCTGAGTTATATTTTAAGCTAATCTACATAAAAGGGAAATATTTTTAAAAAATGTGGACAATGGTAAAAAAATTCAATCTGTTGCTCTAAATAAAGTGCAGAGTGGACCATGGATAAACACAGATAAGCAGCTTGTGACCCAAGAATATTATTAATTAAAGAGACTTCTTCACCTAGATGTTCCTGGAGGAATGCAGCATTGCCATTTTAAATCCACCAGTTTCTGCTTTAATTAAAATGCTGTAAATCAGAAATCACCTTGCAGCACAATGGGTGCTCTTTGCTTGCTTGGCTCAGAATTTCATGGAGGGACAGGAGGGAGCCCAGCTTTTATCCTGCAAAATACCAATGGCAGACAAAATTCCAAGAGTTGCTTTCAGCCAGCAATGGTTTCAGATTTTCAGATCAGAGTTAAGAAATTCTTCCAGCAAACTGGATGTTTATCAGTCACTTTGGAAATAAAAGTTATTCTGTTTACCAGCCTATGAGTGAATTTCCCAAAGTCCTCATGCCCTGTTCTGGGAAATAAAGTGTGCTGAGAGCTCAAGAATTCCCAAGGCACCAGGCAACACATGCCTATGGAAAGGAAGGAATTGGAATAAGCTGAGTAAACCTTTGTAAACTGAGAGTGGATGTGGATAGAACAAAAATGTTTAAGTGGAAAGAAAGGGTTTGTTAGGAGCACAATTATATATTTCTCTTTGGGGCTGTTCCCTTTAGGAACTGTAGGGAAAACTGACCTTAGAACTTTGCAGAGGATGTATGTAAAGAGCTTTGATTTTTCTTTTTTCCCCTCTCACTGCTTTTGAGCCCTACATTTGTGTTTGCTGCAGGAGGTTCATTGTTTCCAGGGCTGATTTATATAATCAGCTGTTCTGGAAGGCAGCCAAGGATGAAGGAAATAGTTAAAAGTGCTCATTTTAATGGAGAGTGGAGTTTGGTGGTGTGTGGCAGAGCCTGAGGATTTTGGGTTTTAATGCAGTATTGTCCACCCAGAGCTTTCCCAGCCCAGCTGTTCACTGCTTGCTCCTCTCCAAAACAATGCTAAAAATGGATTTAAAAAAGGATTTAAGAAACCACAGAGCTCCTCACTGACAGGGCAATGAGTGAAGGGCTGCCCCAAAACCTGGCTCCACAGCCTTGCTCCCACAGAACACATCCCTGCAGGGCAGGAGAGGGGGGCACGAGAAGGGACCCAGCAGGGCTGGCTCTTTGCAGGCACTGCCAGCTGGCTTTAGAAAACTTCATGCCTGGCCCTCAGATTGGGCTGTGCCCAGGTGCAGCTTGCTGGGTAAATCCTGCCAGGTGGATTGAGGCTGCTCAGGGATGCTGTGGTCCAGAAGTTACTTCAGCTTCCCTCAGAAACTCTCTGGGGCCAGTCTCCAGGCAAGGCTCAGCATTTCAGTCTAATTCAGAACCCTTTTTTCCCTTTCCCCTCCCTCTTTATTTCCTTTTTTCCCCCATCTTTTTATTTTTTCCCTTTTACTCCCTGTGGAAGTGATTTAATCTGGTTATGGCGGGTGGTGGAGAGCCAACCAAACTGCAGCCCTGGTCATTTTTTTTTTTTCCTTTCCCCTCCCTCTTTATTTCCTTTTCCCCCCATCTTTTTATTTTTTCCCTTTTCCTCCCTGTGGAAGTGATTTAATCTGGTTATGGCGGGTGGTGGAGAGCCAACCAAACTGCAGCCCTGGTCATTTTCCTCCTTTGCCACGTGGGCTTTTCAGTGCTTTGCACAAGTGATCAAACTCTTGTCACCTGCTGCTTCCTTGGGTGTGATTCCTCTTGCAATCCCTGTGTTGTTCTCCACTCTGGCATAAACTGTGTGGCACAGTTCTCCTTTCAAGGTTTGGAAGCTTTTTGGGATGATTAGGGAGGATTGGAGCATCCTCAGAGCACCTGGACAGGCGGGTGGGGAACCTCCTGGCAGGGATTTTCCCAAAGAGGGGCACAGGGGGGGCTGTCAGGTGCCACCTGCTGTCCCCAAAGGAGGCTGAGGATGCCCTGTGTGATCCCAGCCCTGGGAGGGGCAGATCCCTGCAGTTCCCACCCTCAGGGATCCCGTGGGATCACACACTGCTCCTCTCCCAGCAGTGCCAGACACTTTTGGGAGCCACCGGGCCACTTCCATGGGTCAGGGCAGCAGTGGCCACAAATCCTTTCAGGCACATCTCTAACTGTTCATTGTGCTGAGGGAAAAGTGAGCAAACTCTGCAATGCATTAACCTTTGTCCTAATAGTGGGGATCTCTTGAGCTGTCCCTGATTCCTGGAAAGCAGCACTGGTACATTACAGAATTAATTCAGCATCTTCTGTTTTCATCATCGAGTGTCTTTTCCTTGTATTATGTTCTGCTTCTTTTCTCTAGTGGATACATTGCCTGGTTTTATATTTTCTCAGTACTTAAGAGTGGAAAAAATTGAAGATCTTTCTTCAGAGAAGTTCTGCTAGAGATGCTCTTGAGATCCATCCTGCTCTGTCTGATGCCTGACATGAGCCAGGAGTAATTGAGGAAATTTTTCTGCGTCAATGACAGTAAATAATCAGTGTCTGTTTTCTCCCACAGAAAATTATTCCTGGGCTTGTTTCAGAAACTGAAGTGACTCTCATTTCCTTGAAAGGAATTATATTAAATGGCTGATAAATTTCCACCACTGCTGTTGTCAGAATCACATTCAAGGACAGGATATGGGGATTTAAAAAAATAATTTAATAACACAGAATTGTTTGGCTTTGACCTGCAATAAGAATTGTGTGAACTGCTCTGCTGCACACTCGATCCCACATAAGATGGCTCAGGGAAACTCAACAGTCTGCAGCAAATTTAGTTCATTTGCAGCCACTCCTAATCCTTCTCCCAGTCATTCCCACTTCCTTTGACTCACAGGCTCATCCTGTGCTCAGGATGTTGTGTGGGCTGTCTCCATCCCAGCTCCCCACTGCCCTGCCCGGGGGACCCTTCCCTTAATTCTTTATTTGTACCCCAGACCCAGGGCTGAGAGCAGCCTCGAGCAGCTGGGGACACTGGAGGTGCTGCTGGGGCTGGGTGGGACAGGGGGGTCAGCTGCTCTGCCAGGAGCCCTGGCTCTGGGGCTGCATCCCTCATTTCCCAGGAATTTGGTTACAACCCCTCCAAAAGACAGGGATGCAGCCTTTGCAAGCTTGGTTCTGGGGCTGCATCCCTCATTTCCCAGGAATTTGGTTACTACATCTCCTAAGGACAGGGATGCAGGCCTTCCATCTCCCTCTGATGGTGGGAACATCTCAGCCCACAGAGGGCAGGAGGAGCAGACAAACTGACTGGAAACAGCATTCCAGAATCCCTGCTGTGACCATTAGGGCAGAGCAGAAAAATCAGAAGAAAGTGGGGCAAGAACAGCATTCTGATGTCAGATTAAGCCCTTTTCTGATGGAGCAACTAAGAGGAATTTTAAAAAAATTTATTCTATTTTCAGTCTCCTGTGAAGGGTGAGACAATACAGATGTTATAATTCACATCATCACAATCAGAAGCCAATTATTTCTTAATTACAATACACTGTAAGTGTTTCTTGGCCCTTTGCCACACCATACTGTAAATGCCTTAAAACCAAAAATCTAAAATACCCCTCATGGGTCCTACTACAGTGCATAGTTCTATTTCTATTTCTCTGAAGTATCCAGTCTTATTGACAAGGCCATCCTTTGAAACTTGTTTCTGGGTCCATTTTTCTCTCAACAATATCTGTCTTATTCTTTGGCATTTCCAAGTCAGAATTTCTTGTCTCAAAGTTTGCATACAGATCCATACTGTGTGGATCTGTATGCAAACTTCTGTCAGGCTTTGAGAATTCCCTACAAACTCATTTCCCACATTCTGAAATAGCAAAAGATGGAGTTTCTAAGAGCCTCCCCAGGTAACTGAGGGCTCTCAGGTTGGAAGGGGCCTCTGCAGCTTCACCTGCTCAAAGCAGGACCAACTTCAGCCATGGATTGGGGCACGAAGCCACCACTTGTCATGGTCCCTGCTGCTCCCAACTGCTTGGAGAAGATCCAGCCTGGTGGGAAATTGTAGGTGGATGAGTTGAAGATGACTTGCATTTTTTGCTCTCATAAATACTTCTCTCACTTGGGTTCTTTGAGGAAATTCTTCCTACGGACACATTTTAAAGTGACAAAATTAAGGCATCTGCTATTTCCTGCACTGTCTGTTATGCTTTTGTATTTTGACTTTCACTCCCTGTGGTCAGTAAAAATACCAGATTATTAGATTTTGGTTCAATTTCTTCCTGCCCATGTTCCTTATCAGACTCCTCAGTGGCTCCCTGCAAAGTGTGAGGCTTTTCCTGCCTGAGGGATAACTCACCTGGTTTTGGTGCTGCCATCAAAAGTTTGGGGTTTGCTTATGAAATCTGATCTGCTGCAGTGCTCCTTTTTGGCCAAACCTTAAATATTCCCAACCTGCATAAAGGAATATCCTCTGCATGGCAGCTCACCCCTTAAAGGCCTGAAAATTCCCAGTGGGGAAGGTTGAGGGGTGGATGTTGGGTGAGTATGGAGTGTGAGTTGCTCCAACACAATAATCCTTCCTCAGCTTATCCCTCAGGGAGCTGCAAGGATGTGTGGAAATTCCGCATTTCAGAGGGTGCAAAGTCAAGTTTCTAAGAAGAAAGTGGGAGCCAGATTCAGCCTGAGGTGTGCACAGGGACAACAGGGTGCTGTGCCCAGACCTGTGCGTGCTGGAAGTGCCAGAGGAGGATTTCCCTGGGGCTGCATGGTTTGGTATCTCCAAATCTCTCTGAGCTCCCTGGTGCTGCCCAGCAGGGCTGGTGCTGAGGAAAAACATCAGGAGCTGGGAGAGGAGATGGGGGGAGCAGGGAGCAGCTCCTCTAAATGTTAAGGGGCGCGTTACGGGAGAGGCTGGGCACACACAAAAGGTCACCACTGCCCGAGCTGGCAGCAAAACAAAGGCCAACTATTTTTAACTTCAAGTGGGAAGCCTAAAGCCATAAGCTGGCCTGATTGCAGAAGGCCTTGGCTGTGGTGCTAATCAGAGCTGTTCACATAATGAGAGCCTGGCTGCTGATCCCCAGGCTGCATCCCAGGTCTGCCCGGCCCCAGGAATGCCTCACTCCTGGGGATGCAGGTGGGGCCCGACCTCCTGGAGTCCTGCAAGCCCTGCACCAAAATTCCCTTCTTGTCTTGGAGAGTGACTGTGAGAGACAGTGAGTTTGTGAGCCAAAGGTGGGGTTAACAGGAACACAGATAATTTGCATTAGTTGGCAGTGCCCCCATCTGCAGCTGTGAGTCAAAATCCAAGAGGGATTGCTGGGCAAATGGGACAGGTGCCATAAGATCCACAGAAAAGGGATCTCCTGTTCTGCTTGGAGAATCCAGGGCTCCTTAGATGTGTCCTCTGCAGGGCACAAAGCTTTGACTCCAAGGCTCTTTTCAAAAATCAAAGTAGGTATTTTCTTGTGAAGGCAGATTTGCAGGGACCCTCTCATGCCCCTGGCAGCAGCAGTATCAGGACAAGGTCTGCACCTCTGGTTTTTGGCTTTCTTCACCCTGGTGATAGAGCCAAGGGAAGTCAAATTCTGGTCTGGGATAATTTCCTAACTTTTCTTGATGCTGCTTTAGAAAGTGGGGCTGCACTTGCAGGTCTCTGTTCATAACTTGTTTCCGGTATTAACAAAATCTCCTGAGACTTTCTGGTGAGCCACCAGGGTCTGAACAGCCTCTTGGGTGGGTAAGCAGGGCCAAAGTTGCACCACACTTCTGACAGTTCAACTTTTCTGGTCTTGTGTCAAGAGGAAAAAAGAAAAGACAAGTCTGGACCAGCCTTATTCCCCCTGATCAGTACTTGCATCAGGGCTTTTCTCAATTTGATGGTGGAAATATGGATTATTTGCCTGCTTTCTGAGCTGTCTGGCAGTGCAGGCCCAGTGCTCAGCAAGGTTTCCCACTGCAGCAATAAGAGCCCACAGCTGATTTTCTGTGCAGCTGTGGAATGGGATCACTTCCTGATTTTGTCACTCCAGAGGAATGAGAAGACTTTTCCTAAGAATAAGCTTGTAAAGCTCTGTTTGTTTCCCTGAGGTCGCTGAGGGCTGGGGACACAGGGTGGCTCCTGGAGCTCCCAGCCCATCCTTCCCCCGGGATTCACCCTTTCCCTGGAGGTGTCACCAGCTGAGCTGTGGGGTTGGAGTGTGCTGGGAGGTCCCTGCCTGCAGCAGTGCTGGAGCTGGGAAGGGATTGTGGCCAAATTAATCAGTGCCCTCAGAGCAGCCTGGCCTGGCTGCGTCCCCACAGCCCTGGTGGGAGGGGTGGTGGCACAGCCAGGGGTGACAGCCACCCAAAGTGACCCCAGGGGATCCTGCAGCTCCCAGCCTCAGTGCTGACCCAGCCCCTGCCTCCTGCCATGCAGGCGATCCTATAGCCCAGGTGATCTCATAGCTCAGGTGATCCTATAGCCCAGGTGACCCCATGGCTCAGATGATCCCATGGCTCAGATGATCCCATAGCTCAGGTGACCCCACAGCTCAGCTCCAGGCCAGGCCATTCCAAGGGGAATTCTGCTGCTGCTGTGGTGGCTGCGTTCAGATTTGTCCTGCAGGGAGCCTGCACAGCTGCTGCTGCTGTGTCCAGATGTTGTGATACCCCCAGCTGTTCCCTTTTTACAAAATGGTTTCCAAAGCCCTGGGACAGCTTTGGGCTGAGCTCAGTGTGAAGCCCAGCCACCCCAATCCCTTGGGATCTGATCAGTGTCCCCGAGCTCCTGAACACCTCCAGCACAGCTCTCTCTCTGATTCTCTGCACTGCCATGTGTTTGTGAGGAAGTCAGCGTGTTCCCAGGTTGTCAGAGTGCACTGAGAGCATGGACACGTCTTATTTGTGGGATTTCTCTGGCCCCAGCCATCCCACACCCTCTGAAGGCCAACGAGCAGCTGCCAGGGTCAGCAGTTTGGGATCCCAAAGTGCATCCCAATGGAGGTGTTGCCCTCATTTTTCCATCGGGGCAGAGCTGTTCTGTGGTTTGTTGGAGTCATGGAATGACAGAGTGTGCTGTGTTGGAAGGGACCCATCAGCATCACCCAGTCCAGCTCCTGGCCCTGCAATGGATTTGTAGGGAATTCTCAAAGCCTGGAAGAAAGCTCACACAGTGTGCACCTGTATGCAAACCTTGAGATAAGAAATGCTGACTTAGAAATGCCATGGAATAGAACAGACGTTGTTGATAGAAACAAGTTTCAAGTGTCTTGGTTTGAGAAGACAGGTGTCTGCTAAGGAAGGCAGCAGCTTCTCCTGAAATGGAAAATGTAAACTGTAAAACTCCTCCCTCTGAATTATTTTAACTTTGAAATTAAGGGGTTTTCAGGCAAAGATATGGGAGCGGGAATAACAGTTCTTTATTAGGAAAAATAAAAAATACAAATGTAATAGTAAAAAAAAAAAAAAAAGTTAAAAAACCAAACCAACCAACCAACCAAAAAATAAAAGCCAAAAACCAACCAAAAAAAAAAGCCAAGAAAAACAAAACAAAAAACCAAAAACAAAAAACTAAAAAACAAACAGAACACAAAAACACACAACCAAAAAACAACAAAACACTGCCAGAGTCAGACCAGGCCCTGACCCCCTGTGTGTCAGGGTGGTGGCACAGTCCCATCCCATGGGGGCTCAGCCTCCTGCAGTGCCAGCTGTGCCTCTGCTGGAGCAGGGATCCTGCACAAGGCTGGAGTTTTCCTCTGGAGCTCCAGGGCTGCTGGAGATGGGCCTGGTGCTCCTGTGGGAATGCAGGGCAGGAGAAAGCTGCTCCTGTGGGAATGCAGGGCAGGAGAAAGCTGCTCCTGTGGGAATGCAGGGCAGGAGAAAGCTGCTCCTGTGGGAATGCAGGGCAGGAGAAAGCTGCTCCTGTGGGAATGCAGGGCAGGAGAAAGCTGCTCCTGTGGGAATGCAGGGCAGGAGAAAGCTGCTCCTGTGGGAATGCAGGGCAGGAGAAAGCTGCTCCTGTGGGAATGCAGGGCAGGAGAAAGCTGCTCCTGTGGGAATGCAGGGCAGGAGAAAGCTGCTCCTGTGGGAATGCAGGGCAGGAGAAAGCTGCTCCTCTGGGAATGCAGGGCAGGAGAAAGCTGCTCCTCTGGGAATGCAGGGCAGGAGAAAGCTGCTCCTCTGGGAGTGCAGGGCAGGAGAAAGCTGCTCCTCTGGGAATGCAGGGCAGGGGAAAGCTGCTCCTCTGGGAATGCAGGGCAGGAGAAAGCTGCTCCTCTGGGAATGCAGGGGGCAAAGGCTGCTGTGCTGTTCCAGGCTCAGATTGTATCCAGGTAGGAATGCTTGGCTCCTGCCCTGGGCACAGCATCTCCCCATGGGATGCTGGAATTTGATCAGCCCTGCAGGGACACTCCCTGGCCATGGACAGCAGAGATCTCCTGGAGGGAGGATTGGCTGTGGAGAGAGAAAGAAAACTGCCCCATGGACAGCAGAGAACTGCCCAGCTCTGACAAACTGATTATTTTACAGTCCAGGACACAAAGGATGGCCTTACTAATAAGACTGGATACTTCAGAGAAATAGAACTATGAAAGATGCACTGTAGTAGGACCCACATGGGGTAATTTTAGATGATTGGCTTTAAAGTATTTACAGCATGGTGTGGCAAAAGCTGATAGGCCAAGAAACACTTACAGTGTATTGTAATTAGGAAATAATTGGCTTCTGATTGTGATGGTGTGAATTATAACATCTGTATTGTCTCACCCTTCTCCTGAGACTGAAAATGGAATAAAAGTTTTTAAAAGGCCTCTCAGTTTCCCCATCCCTGGGTCAGAAAAGGGCTTAAATCTGACACTGCACAAAGACCCCAAAAATCCCACCCTGTGCATCCCTCAGATATCTCAGCCTGGGATGTTCCTGATTTTACTCTTTCAGATCTTACCCATGGCTCTGCCCTTCTGTGAAGTTTTCCTGTCCCTCAGAAATCTCTCCCGTGGTGGCTGTACCTGAACCCTCCCTGTGCTCTTGGGGAAAGCAGCCTCCACACCCAGTCCAAGCTGCATCTCCGTGTCCTGCAGTGTCCCCTCACTCGGGGCACTCCCAGTGCTGGCCACTGCAATTAACAGCAATTAAGAGCAGCAGGGGAGAGGTGCCTGTCTGGCTTTCACTGCAAGGCCTTGCAGATTGCACGCTCCAGATCCCAGCAGGGAGTGGATGCCATGGGGAAGGAGCACTGGTTAAAAAAGCCCTGGCTGCTTCCCAGAGAGCTGAAGGATTAATTAGGGCCATGGACTGTCTAATTCAGCCCTTAATGAGCCCTGAGGGAGTGTGAGATAACAAAAGCTGGGAAGGAGCAGCCCTGGAGCAGTGCTGGCTCAGGACTGAGAGCCCGGACAGGAGATGTGGCACCCTACAGAGGAAATTCTGGAGCAGGAGCCTGTGGAGTCTGGGCTGTGGAGGCAGAGCCTTCCTCCTCCAAAGGCACATTTCACCTGCTAAAAAGCAGGATTTGAGGTGTCTGTAGTGAAAGCTGCAAAACCAGGTTGGTGGTCTGGGGTTGGAAAGAGAAATTAAACCTCTCCAAAGGTGAGATCAAAGTGTTCATCGCCAGGTTGGTGGTTTGGGGTTGGAAAGAAATTAAACCTCTCCAAAGGTGAGATCAAAGTGTTCATCTTGTTTGGAGAACTCTGGATTGGAGCTTAAATTTCTTCTCTGGGCAATAATTTTGGGGCTGTGATCTGCCCTTGTTCCCCTGTGTGGGAGCTGGGCTGACCCAACACGGGACCCTCTGAGAGATAAAGGCAAAAAAAAAAGAGAAAAAAAGAAAAACCCTCAGAGCTGACCCTGCAGCCTCCTCCCAGAGAATCCCTGCACCTTTTTGTCTCTTCAGTGGGCAGTGCCTGGGGCACCTGGAGCCTTTGTGGCCCTTCCCAGCAGAGCCTTCCTCTCTGGGAGATTTGCTAAATATTTAACTGAATGATTCTGAGCTCCAGATGAGATTTCCTTTTTGGGGGTGTCCTGGCAGAGCTGGGGCTGCCCATGTGTCCCTGCTCAGCCCAAGGGAACAATCCCAGCTGCTCCTGCTTCCTGCCAGGGCTGGGGACCCCAAACCCTGCTGGGGTTTGCATTGCTGCTCCCACTCCTGAATTCCTGGCAGGAATTCCTGCCCCATTTTCCTCCTGGGAGTGAGGGGCAGGATCTGGCCTTGACTCACAGGCTGCAGCATCAAGGGTCTCATTTGAGCCTGCTGGAAAATTTGGGTTCTTCTGTTGGTTTGGGTGAAAGATATGATGTCATGCAGATTTTTCAATCCAAATTCCCCCGTGGCAGTTCTTCTGAGCCAGCAATTTTTAGGAAGCAGCTCCTGGAAGTCTCATCTCTCCCAAACCATTTCAAAGAAGTGCAGCCGAAACTGGGAGAGTCCAAATCAGAGCTGAAGGAATGAAGCACCACTGAACTCCACTCACCCCACACATTTTCCTGCTCCACCTCCCACCTCAGCTCCTGGCTCCCTCTGAGCCTGGCACTTGGCAGAGGGGGAATCCTGGATGGAGAAGGGAATTCAGACACTTCTCTGCTTGTGTCTGCTCTGGTCCTCCACCCTGGGCTGGCAGAGGTGTGCTGGTGTTGCTGTGCAGGTGTTTATCCTGGACCATGGACTCTTGGAGTTGTCTCCCTGCCAGCCAGGAGAGGATGATCCCTCTGTGTGTGATGGATGTGATGTGTGTGTCCACTGAAAGGAAAGTAATGCTGCCCTGTGAATTCCCTCTGGATTCTTTGCATCTTCCTTCCAGCTGAGTGACATTTGTGGATGCTCTGCTGGGTGTGCTTGATTGGGGTAGCAGGATGGAAACAACTCTTTTCTAAGCTCTGAAAGAGTTTTTATTCAATTATTTCAAATTAGAAATATGGGAAGGCAAATCCCCCTTCTTCCTTGGCAACCTCAAGGCCCCAGGTCTGTAAGAAGCACAAATAAATAATTTTGTGTGTGAATCTGGCTGCCTGCTCCCCCCAGACAGGGAAACACCTGCAGAGAGGCAGGTGGGAAGTGAAGGGAAATAAAATTCACTTGCAGGTTTGTCATGAGAAAGCTGAGGAGGGGGAGGAGCTGGGTTTGGGTCAGGAATTCCTCAGCCCTCGCTGTGCTGAGCTCCCTTCTCCCCTCTGACTGACCAGAGGAGGTTCACCAGCATGGCAGTGATGTATTGGGGGATATTTTCCTTTCCTCCCCTCCTGCTCCTCGGCTGCTTTCCCCAGCACCATCTCTGCTCTCACATTTTGGGAGTAACAAGGCCCTGAAGGGTTGTGGTTTATTGATTTCCCTCTGGAATAACTTTTCCCTGAGCTTTCTCAAGTGTTTTTCACATGGGGAATAAACCCTGCCTGGTACTTTCCCCATGGTTTGATGGCATTTCCTGGGACAGAAATGCAGGAAAAAAATAATTAGCAAAGCTCCCAGCAATAACAAACTGTGCAAATCTTTGTCCTCCAATTCCACTGTTTGGCATTATCAAGAAAAAGAAATGTGGAAATGGTAACACTCTTTAATTCATTAACGTGCTAATTGATTTCACAAAATTAGTTTGCAGGCACTAAAAGCAGTTTCTCTTATCTGCTTTTTCTGAACTGCCAGTACAAAGCAGAAGCAGAAGTAGGGAAGACACTTGCACAAATAAATGGAAATAGTGATACAGCAAACGTTGCCTGAAAGCAAAAATCAAATTCTTCCCTGTTCTGCTGAATTTGGCATGCATCAAAAATACAAATTTTCTGCATTTCCAGCACTCTGGAGAAGAAAAGGGCTGATCTTTCCCCCCATTACCAACAAGCACTTAGGGGGCAGTCAGAACCCAGGGACAGGGAGCAGCCCAACTCCCTGGATTTATTTTATTGTCAGAAACCCCCTCATCACTGTTTTGTCAGAGATCAGAGCTACAGAGAGAATGGGGACAAAGAAGTGAAACGGAGTTGTTGTCTCCTCTCAGAAGCACTTGCAGTGGTGTTTGGTTTTTGTATTGATTTCAAGCACAGGTCCTCTCTGGCGTGGATGCTTCCATGGGGAACTTTTTCCAGGTGTTTTTTTGAGCACAGATGGACAGTGGAGAAATCAAACCAGCAATGCAGGAGGCAAAGGGAATGGTTTCAAAGGCTACCCCTGGAATTGTTGGTGTTTCTCAGTAGCTTTGCCTGGATTTCTAAAACCAAAGACTCTGCTGCTCTCAGGGAGAAGAGCCTTCCTCCCCTGCTCTCCCCCTGACCCACAGCCTGAGGGTAAAAAATGGTGCCCTTAGAAAGAGGAAAATAAAAGTGCAGAGTGCTCATTTGGAAAGAAAGCATTTTATTTTTTCTCCTGTTTTAAGTGAAGATGGGCTTTAGTAAAAAAGAAGGGAAGGGATTTGTCCTCCTTTATTTCTGATGGAAGCAGAGGTGGCTGGGCAGGCACTGCCAGGCAATGGGTGTTGCCCTCACTGAATTAAATCTAAATTTGCCTTCCATGGCTCTTCTCAGGTATTTTTTGCTGGACATTTTTAAACTATCCAACCAGTCTGGGTCATCTCCATGTCAGCTTTGATTTTGGGCAGTAGCTTGGGGCTGACATGGGGCTGCATTCAGGGTCTCTGTAGCTGAGCACAGAGGAAAGGGCAGCCCTAGCCCTTGGACCAGGGAGAGTTTGTTCCCATGGTTTTCCAGCCTGAGAACAACCTGCCCTGGTGGGGATGGAAGGAATGTCGAGCTGAACCTTGGGACTGTGGAGCTACCGTGGAGCTTCCAACTGTTTGGGGTTTAGGAGAGGTTCAACCATCTGAAAGTGCATCATCTGAACATTTGGCAAGATGAAAATCTGGAGGAGAGAGTATTCAAAATTTACTTTTCATTAACACAAGCTCATTAAACCATCCAGCCAGCACTCTCCGTACCCAGAGCAGGCAGCCACATCTATTTTGAGCTTTCCCTTCTCCTGCCAAGTCCAAGTCTCCAGACCAGCTTTATTTTTCAGTGGGAACTGAGGACTTTGGGGCAATGTCAAGCATCACGCTCTGGATCTGCTAATTTGTGGCTGGGTTGTGCAATTCTTGCCCAGCTAATTTTAGCTGTGCCTTGCAGGGCAAGAGTGGGACAGCTTTGGTAAAGAACAGGCCACAGGAGCAGCCCCAAGCTCCGAGTTTAATTGTGTAAGAAGCCAGCAGAACCATGGGCAAGGCTCATATGATGGAGCCTTTCTTTAATTCTGCCTTGTTAATGTGAGCTCTGCTGCACTCCAGCTTTCCTGAGGATATCATTTATAACACACTTGCTTCCCAACAACCTTTACTTTCTCAGCAGCAGAATCTCACCCCTCCTGTGGTTTCAGCACAAAGTCTGGGAAAAGGGAAAAGGGACTTTCTCCTGGCTTGTTGTGCCATCATCTCTTTGCCATCATCCCCTCGCATCTTTGTTGGATGTGGGCTTTGTTTTCCTTGAATAAACTTATTTTTAGCTCAATAAAGTGCACTTGAGATCCCACTTGAGGGGAGGGTGGGATTTGAAGTGGCAAAGCTGCACTGAAAACCTCTTGGTGCTTGGACTGGAGCTTTATTTCCTGGGAAAGGCTGAAATCCTGGAAGCCCAGAGTAAAACCCTGAGTGACTCTGGAGAAGTGAGGATAAAGGGGGAGTAGCCAACATAACCACGATTAAAACTGGGGATCTGTGGGTGTCCATCAAGAGCAAGCCCTGACCCAGCTCCTCAGCTCTCAACCTCCTTCCCTGGCAGCCTTGTTCTTCCTGGAGCATTGAGGGGAGGGTGGGATTTGAAGTGGCAAAGCTGCACTGAAAACCTCTTGGTGCTTGGACTGGAGCTTTATTTCCTGGGAAAGGCTGAAATCCTGGAAGCCCAGAGTAAAACCCTGAGTGACTCTGGAGAAGTGAGGATAAAGGGGGAGTAGCCAACATAACCACGATTAAAACTGGGGATCTGTGGGTGTCCATCAAGAGCAAGCCCTGACCCAGCTCCTCAGCTCTCAGGAGCCCAAGCAAAGCACCCCCTGCTCTGCCCCACTGCTCAGCTGTGGATGAAGCCTGAACCCAGAGGTGGGAGCTGCTCCAGCCCTGCATGCCCAGGGTGCCTTCCCAGGGTGTGGGAAAGGCTGCAGAGAGCCTGTGCAGCCAGCTCTGTGTCCATCTGTGCCTCTGTGGCCAGAAATGCCTCAGAGGGGCTGTGCTGTCACAAATGCCCAGTTGGGGTGGTCCTTGGAGACACCCAGCCAGGTGGGAAGGAGGCACCAAGGGGCTTTCAGCTGTGCTGTGTCCCCAGGTGTCCCCTGCAGTGGCACTGGGATCTCTGCACACGCTGCCTTTGATCACAGCTGGTTTTGGGAGCCCTCAGCCCTCTGCTGATGTCCCTAAGGCCACCTCAGCCTGGCAGCCCAGCCCAGCTCTCCCCAGCTCCAGCACTAGAGCCAAACAGAAATGAGGATTTCCCGGAGCAGCTTTAATTCATTACGAGCTACAAGTCAAGAGGAACCATTTTTTTAAAATTCCGTCTATTTTACCTAGACAAGTGTTCCCGTGTCATTAATTCTGCCTTGGCTGCTAAGGCTTTTTCCAGCCCCTCAGCCTGGATCCTCCTCGCTCCAAGCACAGCTGGACAGAGCTGCTGGTGGCTCTGCTGGCAGGTTCTCCATGCTCAGTTCCACCTGAAGGATCCCCTCCACACGGTTTGGATGGAAACCCTCCCAGCCACAGTTATTCATTGGAACCATCTGTTTGCACTGGCACTCAGGGAACCCAGCACAACATTTCTGCTGGTTTCCAGATTCTTTGCACCCCTGGCAGATCCCAGTGAACAGCCCCTGGTGTTAACAGGATGTGGTTTGGTGCAGGGATGAATAATCCTGGCACTGAAGGCAGTGCCCTTTTTCTGGAATTCCTCTTGGAATTTCTCCTGAGAATGGCAGAGATATTATAACTGGGGTGGGGGATGGAATTCAAACATCCAAACTGGCATTCCTACAGCAGTTTGGATCAGCCTTTGTTTGTGTTTGCTGCAGGAGGAGTGTGGCCTTCACCCCCCTTTACCTGTCACCAATGTGCCTTTTTATTAAAAGCCAGGAGAATCACAGAGTCAGGACAAAGCCCAGTGCTGAGCAGGTTTTTTCCCCCTCTCAGAGCTGTTATGTCTGGATTTTTGGGCACTGGTCATTCCCTGAGTGCCAGCCACCCCCACTGACCCTGCTTCCACCCCTCACTCCCAGGGGCTCTGTGTGGGGAGTGGGATGAGCTCTGGGGTGAAGGTGGGCTTTGCTGGAGCAGCCTCTGGGAAGAGTCTCTGATTTCTTCTGCACCCTGCAGGAGATGACAGAACTCAGCCTGCTTTCCCTGTGCTGGAAACCAGCAGTCAGCACGTCCCAGCTGCAGGGCTGGCAGAATCCAAGCGCCCATTTCCCTTTGCCAGGGAAGTGTCGTTACCCCCCTGCTCCACAAACCCACCTGGAACCCCCACACAGCCAGGGATGTCTTTAATGGAGCCCTGTGGAGGCTGAAACCACTCAGCTGTAAGCAGGCAGCAAAATCAAACTCTTTAATGGAGTTAAAGACAGGAGGAACAGGGCAGGCCCCTGGCAGCACGGGAACGCCAGCAGGACGTGCCCGGCCTGGGCCAGCCAACATTTCTGCTTCTGTCCATCCTTCTCCTTGTGCCCAGCTGCCCAGCAGGCTGGGAATGGCGCAGCCACGGCACGGCAGCCGGGGCAGGGCTGGGATACAAACCTGGAGTGCCACAGTCACCTGTCCCAGCAGCAGCAGGTGCCTCCAGCAGGAGATGCAGCAGGAGCGGCCACGCTGGGGCTGTGGGGAGCTGCCCAGGCCTTGGGCAAGGGCAGCAGTCCCTGCTGGGCAGAGCCAGAGGCCACGGCCCCCGGGCTGCCAGCAGTTATGGGTATTTATTGTATGTGCTCCTATTCTCCTTTCCTGGTCCAAAGAGTCGGGATTTCCTCTGAATTGCGTGAAACCACCGCAGCAGCAGGGCTGGCCAGGCACTCCTCTCGTGCTGCCCTGGATCTGTGGGGGAGTGAAACTTTGAGGAAAGCAGAGAGATGGTCACATATTCCCTGAAGAAGCTGTGGGACAAGGCTTTGTTAAGGTGGGTGGGGACAGCTCCCTTGGTGGGATCAGGGAAGAACCCTCCCTGTTCCCTGTGCACACAGCCCCACCCCAGCAATGAACACCTCTGGGGGTGGGAGGGCTCCTGGCGACTGTCCCAGGCGTTTCTGTCACCTGGGTGTCCCCTGGGAGTGCCAGAGCCCCCTGTAACTGGCCATGGACACCAACACAGCAGAGCTGGGCTCCAGCCAGGCCAAAAAATAAATCACAAATCGACTAAAATAAATCACAGAATACAAACAGTCTGGTTTAGGACAGATAAGGCAGCAAGTGACAGAGATTTTGACAATTGCACTATCAGTGCAATTTGCTTGTCTTGTCCTTTGCTGATTTAGGGCCCTGTAAAAACCAGGCTCTGTAAAAAGCATCCACTTTCTGTTGCCTGAGCTTTGGTGCTGTCAGGCTGTTCTTTTTTTGGCACAGAAAAAGCACAGTTTGGCTGCTGAGGAGTTAAACCAAGGCAAATGGCACTTTGCTTTATCCAGCTCCCAAACAGAGGGCAGAGGACTCGTGTGATGGCTCAAATGTGTGGAAAGCAATTCCACTCCAAGACGTGCTACCATCCCTCAGACTCAAATCTCCCTGCACAGGAGCGACTGATGAAGGAAAAGCTATCAAATGTCCAGGTCAGCAGCACCAGATTGATATTAAACCAGCCTGGGCAGTGCAGCTCAGCAGAGCTCTGCCCAGCCCATTCATCTGGAGAGGCCAGGCTGGAGGAACGGCAGTGACAAAGGACTTTGTGACACAGCAGCAGTGACTGACTCCTAAAATTACTTCTTTGTTCAAACCTGCTGCTCCCCTCACATTTCTGCAGTGCTCAGGGTATCAGCCCAGCCTCTGTAAAACCAGACTCAAAGGCTGCTGTCTTTGGGACGAGGCACCTCTTAAGTCCTAAACCATTTCCACCCAGGCAGACCACACTGTGGGCAAGGGCCAGCTGCTTTTTGATTTCCTCTGACCTTGCAGAGGTTTGAATGCACATCCACACCCTCTGAGGATTTACTGAATAAAAGCTGTACAGCTTTTGTAAAGGTGAGCTAAGAAGAGAAGCAAATACACCAATAGATCCCATAATTGCTTCTCCAGATGAAAAACAGAGAAGGAAATTTCTCTTCTGAAGTTAACTCCAGGGCTGGCCACGAAGGCAGCCCTGAGTGTCTTTGAGATGATTCTCAGAGGTTATTTATAAGTGAATTTATAAGTGAATGTAGTGCCAGGATTTGTTGTGGAAAAACCAGATCCTGGCAAAAATGTGTCGCTGTTCCCATCCAGCTGTGAAACAGGAATAAGACCTGAGAGGCTCTAGGTGTGTGCTATGGGTCTGTGTGTGCAGAGCTCTGTGTGTGTGAACAGGACCTGCTTCTTTGCAGAGCTCTGGGTGTGCAGAGTTCTGTGTGACCCCAGCTCTGTTTGTCCAGGACCTGTGTCCAGCCCTGTGTGTCCCCAGCTCTGACCAGCCCTGTGTCCCCAGCTCTGTGTCCATCCCTGTGTCCCCAGCTCTGTGTCCAGCCCTGTGTCCCCAGCTCTGTGTCCATCCCTGTGTCCCCAGCTCTGTCCAGCCCTGTGTGTGTCCCCAGCTGTGTCCAGCCCTGTGTCCCCAGCTGTGTCCAGCCCTATGTTGTCCCCAGCTCTGTGTCCAGCCCTTTGTCCCCAGCTGTGTCCAGCCCTGTGTCCCCAGCTCTGTCCAGCCCTGTGTTGTCCCCAGCTCTGTCCAGCCCTGTGTCCCCAGCTCTGTGTCCAGCCCTGTGTCCCCAGCTCTGTTCCCCCCTCCTCTCCCCCCCCAGTGTCATTCCCAGCTCCGCCCCAGCTGGGAGCTGTGACAGCCAGCAGTGTCACATGTGACAGGGTGCCCCAGACCAGGCGCTGCTTGCAGCACTGATGATTTCTTTATGAGACACGTGTTCCTGCAAGGGTAGCATCTTTAACACGCTCTCCTGAATGGAAAATAAATCCTCCCCAGAGTTCCCTGTCTCGTTTTGTTGGTATCAGAAGAGGAAGTGCTCTGTGTCCCTCAGACAACACACAGGCCACCCTAGTTTTGGACAGGGAGGGGCTGGAGGGAAATTTGGGGATGTGCCCTGAGGGGCTCTTGAAACAGGGTAAACTTGGGAGCCATTTCCAGCCCGGGAAAGGCTGAGCACAGACATCTGTCAAACCTCCAAGAGGTGACAAACTCCTGTGGCTCTGACAGGAAAAGGTGCAAATCTTCACCAGGATGAATTTGGCCTGGAGAGAGCTGGAAGAAAAAAGGATGTGAACATTAAAAGCATTTCAGAAATACTTTCTGTCTCTTTCCCGTAGCAAAGGTGGGAGGTGCAGACAAATGAAAAGTTTTACAATTTGTACCTGCAGCTTTGGGGATTATATTTGTAGTTTAACAGCTCCTGTCCTTCCTTAGCAGCTGACTGTGGAACCCTTGGTGGTCAGGGCTTGGAAACACTCTGAAAATGCCACTTATTCCCCATTCCATCTCCCCAGCACATGCAATTTCAGTCATTCCTTATAAACCAGCACAGATGGTGCATTACATGCTTTGGGATGCTGCCCTGCTGCTGCACTTAGTGCAGAACCTGGTGCTGCTTCTTAACTCCAGAGTAAGAAGAAAATGGATTGTTTGGGGTGGATTGGGATGTGTCATCCCTGCAGCATCACTCAGACTGAAAATCTCATTCGTTAAAAAGCAAAAGCTGCTCTGTAACACCACGGATACACACAGGGATAGCCCAGAGGTGGGTTTTCCGTAGAGCCCTTCCCAAACACTGCTGGCCATGCTCCCAAGGGGAGCCAGGCCAGCCTGCTCCTGGATGCTCCCAGCTCCACACAATGCTCCTGTGCTCCAGGTGGGCACAGCCACACCCGGGGCTGTCACCCTGCAACACTCCCCCGCCTCCCCGCACGAGAAGGGGGTTGAAATGGGTTTCTTTGGTTTTGGTTTTTGTTTTATGCAAGCAAAGTTCGCTGTAGCTGAATGCTGGCTGGCTGGAAAAGCTGAAACCAAACGGATCAGACGGAAGGCAGAATTTGGCCATCAGCTACAGGCGGCAGCAGCGCTCCCGGCCACGGAGGGCTCTTCCCTCTGCGGGAGAAGCAAGCCGGGCCGGGGGCAGGCTCGGGGCAGGGCCGGGGCTCCTCTGAAGCTGAGGAGGCCTCGGCGGTGCTGCCGCTCCCGGAGCACACCCGGAGCCGGGTGCCTGCGCTCCTGCCTGGGGGGCACTGCCCGTCCCAGCGGATCCTGCGCTCCCGGCCCTTCCCCGCAGCTCCTCCGGCAAACCCGGGAGTGCAAAACGCTGGGAGGCTCTGCTGGCCGGCACAGGCAGCGGGAGAGGGGCTCTGCAAGGCAGGGCTGGGCACGGGGCCGCGGCGCGGGTGTGCCGGCCCGGCCGCTCCCCTCAGGCACAGCCTGAGGGAACAGCATCGCCTGAGGGGTGACCCCAGCACAGCCCCAGCGTCCTCTCCACTGCAAGCAAGGCAAGCAAGAGAAAAAAGCTCGGCTGGGGGCGTTGCTGAAGCAGGAGGCAAATGTGAAGCTGCGATGTTTGAGGTCCGGGCGAGTCTGCTCCTGAAGCTGCTCCAAGTGCGGCCCTGCAGGAGCCTTCCTTCGTGCATCTTTGCCTCCCTCCTCTCCCCTCTCAGAGCAGAGTTCCTTGGGTTTGTGGGGTTTTACTGCCCTGTCTGGCTCCCTCACCTGTGCGGGATGTGTGACAGAACCCATGTCACTCCTCACCCCAACAGGGAGCTCGGGGCAGAGAGGGATGAGAGGAAAGCCCTCCCTGAAGAAGGAGCAATCTGGCCGGGATTATTTCCAGCACCACAGCCCGTGTCTGTGGGACAACAAGCACCGCTCCCAACCCCCTTCTCCTGGTTATAATTGCATTTTTAGGCTGTCTAGAAACACACAGCTCACCTGCCTTACCTGGGAAATGCCACTGGAGCTGGAGAGAACACCTGGCTTTTCAGGGATAACCCCCCTTCCTTGTCCCGGGACAGGACCCTCTGCAGCAGGGCCAGGTGTGGCTGGGCTCCCTCCCCTCAGAACCCACCCTGCTCTATTCCACAGGCTGTGAGCTGCTCCTGGGATGGCCACAGCACACCTGGGATGCTGAGAGCACACCTGGGATGCTGACAGCACACCTGGGATGGCCACAGCACACCTGGGATGCTGCAGCACACCTGGGATGGTCAGAGCACACCTGGGATGCTGACAGCACACCTGGGATGGCCACAGCACACCTGGGATGCTGAGAGCACACCTGGGATGGTCAGAGCACACCTGAGATGCTGACAGAACACCTGGGATGCTGAGAGCACACCTGGGATGGCCACAGCACACCTGGGATGGTCACAGCACACCTGGGATGTCTGTCCAGCTGTCCCCCAGGGGCTGGGAGCTGGGCAAAGCAGGGACAGAACAGATTTAAATCTGTGTTGGATCCGAGCTGCACTCGGAGCAGCCCCTGCCAGGGATTCTGTCCTCATCAACTTGCTCGGTTCAGAGGGAGGGCACAAAGCAAGGGCAGGGGGATTCTTCCAGGACAATCCTACTTTTTGGTGGCACACGGCTGTTTTGGTGGCCACTGGAGCTCAGCCCACCCGTGCTCAGCCTTGGGAGAAGGGTGACCCCGCTCTGAGGAAAATGATTTAAAATGCCTTCAGATGCCTTTTCACTTCTTTTTATTTAATTCCATAAATATTTTCATAAGGCTCAGTGTCTTTACAACACTTTTTTAAACACTTTTTTGTTTTATACACACAACTTTGACACTTGTTTGACAGGGTCAAACAGTCCAATATAAACAAAATAATAAAACTGGCAAGTGCGGATCAGCTGGGTTACCAAAATCCTTTTTTTCTTTTTTTTTTTTTTTTCTTTTTTTGCTCTTACTGTTAAAACCCCAAAAGCACTAAAATATCTGTATTTGGCTTCAAACTAGAATTTTAAAAACCTTTTTTTTTTTTTTAATTCTCTGCTACAAGTCCCTGTCGTCATAGTGCCTTTAAGCTCCTACAGACTCTTCTCTCCTTCTTAAGGAAAAATAAGCTTGGTGATGCCATGCAGAACTTACAATAGCTACTAAATATACATGTTCCCTGAAATGTAGCTGCAATGAAAAGATGACAGAGCATAAAGAGAACAAAACCAGAAACCCAAAGCACCACAGTGTACTATCAATAACATTGCAATGGACGGCTGGTGCCCATCCAGAAACTGAAACAAATTTCAAATATATTTCTCTATGTAGTATTTTCTATTTACAACTGTTAGATGCACCTAGGTTGGTTCTTGTTTGACTTTTTGGAGAGGGTGGGGAGGCGAAAGTCTTGAATTTAGATCCTCTGTTCTAGTGTCTAGGTTAAGGGTAATGCATGTCATTTACCTAGGGAAGAGGGTTTCTTTTTATTTTATATATATATATATATATAGCTTCAGCCACAGAAATACCGTAAACATGTAAGTTTGTTACAACTCTCTTGTTTCTGCATATGGAATGGGAAGTGGGTTCCTCCTGTCTGGCATTGGAATGAAAAGTCTGTACCAGATGCTCAGTCAAGTCACCCCCGTCTGCGCGGGCGCTGCTCCCAGCGCTGTCACACACACGCTCCAGCCCTGCTCCCTGCTGGGACAGCCACAGCAGGTGCTCAAGTGGGACCCAGTGCTGGTTCTTCTTTGTGCCAATGCTCCATCTCCTGCAGCACCTTGGCAATTTATGGAGGGGAAGAGCTTTCTTGAAGGCCCGAGAGCCAAGCCCCTCGTCCCTGCGGCCGCTGTGCCAGCGCCAGCGCGAGCGGCGCTGCCCGGGCGGGCTGCCCACTTAACAAAGAAGCTGCGAGTCCAACAAGTGGCCTTGTCAGATCTTGATTTATGATGCAAATAATGGTGTGGCGGTGGTGTTTCTTTTTTCCTAGTGCTGAATATTTAGGAAGCATCTTCTCATAAAAATTATGGATGTCTCATTCTCACTCTCTGAGGCACAAAACAGTAAATGAACAGGCTTAACTAATGTGATTGTTACTTGGTTGTTGTTTTTTTTTTTTTCCCAAGCAATTAAAAAGGCAAAAGGAGTAAGTGAAATTTTCATCATGTTGACAACATTTTGGAATCTCTCTCTTTCTCTCTCTCTCTCTCTGCCTCTCTCCAGCCATTCAGAAAGAGTAAAACATTTCAGTTAACTGATGAGAACCCATCTCATGCACTGCTTTAAATACCCACTCTGTTAAAGAAACAAAACAGTATTTGCTACGTATCCCACATTAAAATCTATTAATGAAAATGCAAAGATACAAAAGAGCATAAAAATAATTTCAAATATAAAATTGGGTTGCTTCCTATTTGGGATTCCTGGTGTTTGCCTGCTGCCTGTCACAGAGGGGCCACTCCTCCTCTTCCAAACACTAATCTGGCTTTGCTGGTTATTGATAGTTTCTAGATTATTCTAAAGTATAAGAGAGATTATTTTTGGATTTAAATAAAAATAATGCCGCCCTTGTGACATGCCCTGAAATAAAACAGGCTCCATGGAAACAATGAAATCACACTCTCTGCTTTTCCCATTCACTTGGATTTCTGGGGGCAAAAAAAAAAACCACCAAAAAAACAAAAAGACCCACATCTCCACGCTCTTTGTCCTGGGGTGCTGATGTGAATCAGATTCTAAAGAAAATGACAAATACCCTGATCAATCACTTCATGTCATATTTTCAAAGGAGCTTGCAGAATCGCTCTGCAAAGATTTCCAGTTCATCTTCTAAATCTGGTTAAACAGTCTCATTTGCCCTAGGAAAAAAAAAAATCCTTCTCCTGACAATGGTCTGTTTTACAAGCTTAACCATAAGCTCCTGCACTTGCAAATAAATGTACTTAAGGCTGAAATTGTAGGAAGGGTCTTTAAAAATAGAGCTGTGAATCTCCAGAGGGAGAAAAAGAGAGAGAAAGAGACCTGGAGAGTTGGGCTGGTCCATCACCCCAGGCTGACTGCGCTGACCCCTCCTGGGACACCGAGGGGCCTGGACTGGACCAGCACCAGCTGGGACTGGCACAGAACCAGGGCCACACTGCCCAGTCACAGCCAGAGCTGCTGCAAGGAGCTCTCGGCTCCTCTGCAGCTCGGGTTCAACCTCAGGTGGGCACTCCCAGGGCTGGGGCGAGGATCCTTCTGCTAACGGGGCAGAGCTGGGGGACCTGGTGTGGAGTGGGCACTGAGAGCAGCCACGGGCCTCTCTTTTGGGGTCACTGCTCCTGCAATGGCAATTAGTGCTTCGTTAGGTGCTGCTGTGCAGGCTGAGTGTGGCCAAAGGATGGGACCTTAGTTCCTGAAGACAGAAAACTGGCCGCTTGTCGGAGTCTCAGAGCCAATTTTCCTCTCTGCAATGGAGGCATGAAGCCATCGGTTTTTAAGCTTTTATCTTTGCATGGAAAACAAAGATAGGAGTGGGCTTTTCAAGTATCTCAGCTTGAAAAGAAAATAAATCAAAGTTAAGCCCACAGAAACAAAGCAAAAAGAAGAAAAGCCCCTGATTCTCTTTTCTCCGTCTTACTCCGTGTGTGAACAAATCACACCGAACTGAGAAAAAGACAAGTGCTTAAAAAAACGCAAAAGATGAACTGAGGAAAA
This sequence comes from Passer montanus, assembly GCF_014805655.1. Taxonomy (NCBI): domain Eukaryota; kingdom Metazoa; phylum Chordata; class Aves; order Passeriformes; family Passeridae; genus Passer; species Passer montanus. Next base: position 2,170,383 of record NW_024372813.1, read on the forward strand.
CCCATCCCTCACTTCCTATATAGCTGCTTGCCCTTCTGCTGGGTTTCACCTGCCCACGAGAGAACAGTTAAAGCCAGAGAAATACTGCGCAGCAGAGCGGGAGCACAGGGAGCACATCCAGACAGGCACGAGTCAGACCGGGGATGCAGGACAGGGACAGCGCCGGGCCCGCCCCGGGCTGGGGACTGGGGACAGCCAGGGAGGGACAGAGAGGGAGGGACAGGGAGCAGAGACCTCCCAGCACTCCAAAAAACAAACAACACCCCCCATAAATAAAATCAAACAAAATTTACACCAATGTAGTCCATGAGGAAGTTCCATGACGGAGTCACACAAGCGAGAAAGCATTCTGGGATGCCAATGACGACTCGGATGGAAATGAAGGAAAACAGGAAAAATAAAATCCAACAAAAAGAGATGTCCAACCAATGGAGTAAAATAAAATAAAACAGGTCACATGGTTAGAAATCATTGGTGCTTCCTAGTATCTAGTAGCAGATTACTTCCCAAAAACAACAAAAAAAGTTTTTGGTCCTTCTATATATATACATATATGTATATATATTATTATTTTTTAAATGTGTGTATACATATATATATGTATATATATTTAGTTGCAACAGTGCTTCTCCGAAAAAAGGTCCATCTATAAATATAATTTTATTTATTTTTATTTTTTAAATTTTAGTTCTTTTAAGTTAAAATTCTCCATCTCTCTAGGTATTATTTTTTGAATGGTGTTAACCTGCTGAAGTTTTGCCAGAATGGTGCCTGGCTGCGTCTGGGTTCGGTGAACTCGAAGACCTGGGACTGGGATATGCCATCTGTCACCATGTATTGTCCCTGATTTAATGGATCCTGGGGTGGTGGGTAGGCTGGAGGAACCGACTTGGAGTAGCTCACACCTGCATCGATGATTGGGGGGAAAAAGAAACAGATCAGTCAAAGAGCAATCGGGTCAATAGTCGTTCTTCGTCATGCTACCGCTCCTTATCCTCCTTATCACTCCTTATCGCTCCTTATCACTCCTTAACCAGTCCCACATGCCAGGACATGCCAGGCCTGGCCAGTCTCCAATCTCAGCGCCTGCCTGACCTCTCGGCTCCGAGGCTGCCTCCCTATGCCAAAGCTCCAAGGCTGGGACAGGATCCCTTACGTCTGTTGGGCAGAGCTCTGCCCGCCCTCATGGAAAAGTCCTGTGTGAGGCAGGAGAGCCAGACAGGCCCTGCCCCGCGAGGCCAACTCATCCCGCTCCGATTTCACAACTCCTGTTCCAAGCTCCTGCTCACCCTCCCTCCCGGCTCTCCCTGCAGAACAGCCTTGCCCCAACATGCCCCGCTGACCAGCCCCGGCACGACCCCGAGCACCACCCCGCTCCGGTTCCCGCACAGAACGGAGCAGAGCTGCTGTGGAAGAAGCCCTGCCCTGCAGGGATGCACCTACACAGAGGGAAACTCGTTCTTTAGAACAGTTTAGGACTTTTCCATAGGGTTTGTTCTCAATTCACCAGTCTGGTTTCAGCCCAAAATCGGCTGCACACAACGCAGAAAAGGCTGATTCTGCTCAATCCAAACTGGGAGCAATGGATGGACTGGCAAGGCTATGCTTTTAGGGTTGAGATGTTCAATTCCTACACAGGTGAGGCACAGCTCCTGTGCAGGAATGGGGAGAGGGGATGCTGCCCTTACAGCTTTCCCATGGAATGAGGGGGCTTCAGCATCCTGTTGTAAAGGATGGTGTGTAAAGGGTGACTGAAGTGGAACAGAAGGGAGGTGTGTCACCACCAAAGCGCAGCCTACGGGGCACAGTGACACATCTGGATGTCCTTCCCCACAAAGACAACCCCTCCTTCAGCCTCGGGGCAGCGGGGCCAGCTGGAAACCATGACTCCAGGAAGGAGAGAGGAGCAGGGCTGTGGAGCAGCTTGCTGTAAGCTCTGGCCATCTCTGGATCATGCAGAACTGCTCTTCCTTCTGCAGGAGGGGGCCGTTGCCTCCCCAGGCTTTAACCACAGCAGCGAGGCCACTGTCCCCAAGCAGCTCAGTGTCCTCATCTGGACAGCGGGATGGCATCCCCCACCTACCTCACAGGAGGGTTGTGAAGCTAAATTAATAAATGTTTGTAAAACACTTTGAGATCCTCGGCTGGGAAGGTGCTGGAGAAGGCAAAATACGGTGATTAGCACCCAGTACCAGAGCAAGGTGTGCACAGCAATGCGGCTCCTACCACACACAGACACACCAGCGCTGGCCGGGCACGGACGGCGGCACACGACGGGCACTGACACACAGGGAAAGCCTCACAGGGCACCCACAGAGCTCACCACACAGCTGGGCCAGGTGCTGCTTGGGATGGCAGGGCCTCTTTGGATAGGAGCTAAGGCATGTCTTTAGGGAAGAGAATTGATTCGCTTCTCCCTGCTATGGAATTGGAGGGTGAAAATGCTCAAAAGGTTCAGACCAAAGAGAGATGTCTTGAGTACATCTAACTGATTTCTCCTTTACTGTGTTTTGTGCAGCTCTCTGTCCACTGTAGAGAATAACCAAGATCATTCCTCACAGTGGGCAAAAACCACTCTGTGATTCACACTCATTAACCTTTAATGAATTCATCACAATTAGCAGTTCAAACTTACTCGGAAAGACTGACCTGGAGATGTTCTGCATCTGTACCTGTGTGCTGGAATAGTTACTCATCAAGGACTTTTCTACTCTGTCTTCCCAAGCTCCTGTCTCCCACCTGCAGACCCAAGGGCAGCCCCAGAGCTGTGCTGGGGTCACACCTGGGCAGGGGCAGGTGCAGGAAACCTGACACAAATTCTGCACCACCCTCCTTGGTACAGAACTCCAAGGAACAGTTTGAATTTCAATCACTGTGTGACTGAAACCCACAAGGGGAGGGCACTGAGCTCCTCTCTGCCCACCTCTCCCATCCCTTCTCCTGGCACTGTCCTGCTCTGAGCTGCCCATCTCCAGGCTGGCCAATGTGTGGCCAGAGAGACCAACTGCAGAGGACAAACTCCAGCCCTGAGCCCATCCGGGAGTGTCAACCTTCTCCTGGAGACCACTTTTCCCAGCAGAGACTGGTGAGTGATTTTAGGATCTGTGGGAATGTTAGGATCTGTTACAGGTCCCTTACATGGCTACAGTTGGGAAATAAATCTGCTTTGCCTCTCAGACTGACCACAAATTACCTCAAACAGTCCTCATGCCACTAAAATTACTCATGTTCTACAACAGCAGAGTGTGAATCTAAAGCTGCTACTGGGGAGGAAACACAGAAATTGTTTTTAGCTTTGGTAGTCCTTAAAGCTACTTTGCTTTAGTGACATGGTCCCCTGGCTTTGGCATCCTGTGGCTGGGCTCTTTACTGCCTCTAAACCAATTTGAGGATGTTGAACTAATGTATCTTAATGATGATACAAAATGCTAGGAATTCTCCTGGATCAGCAAAATGCTGTGCACTTGGAAAGCTGAAGCAGAGAAAGGATGGTCTGACTGATGTCCACTGACAGTGATGGAGTTACTGCAAGGAATGGAACCCATAGTCTGTCTTCTCCAAAAGGGAAAAGGGCAGACTCCCCTGGCCAGATTGCTACCAAACCCCATTCAGTTATTTCCCAAAACTCCTGAAAAGTGTCTGTCCTTGTCTGAAACACACCCATGCACAGCCTGCTGCCTCCCTCAGTAAAGCAGCCCTGCCCACAGGTGCATGTGTGGCCCTGTGATCTGGGCTACTGGCATCAACATCTGGGCTGGATGAATGCCAGAAGGTCCTGGCTGGCTCTACTGGCATAAGCAGCTGAAGGTTTCACATTTCTCTTGTTCATCCCGAAGGATCAAACCTGTGGATCTCAAGGACATGCACCATCGCCGTGTGTGGGACATGCAGATACAACCACTGTGCTCTGGGCGTTCCAGAACGCATTTCCTTGTGGAACTGTGAGACAGCACTTTGCCATAGCCTGAGCTGCCCCAGGAATGACTTCTCCATTTTCTTTGGACACACCCATGTTCTGGAAAACGGAAACTGGGAGGGCAAGATTCACCTAATCTGCACATCTTCGAATCCTAAGAAAGAGCAATTCTGGGAAAGGTCTGGCAGGCAGGTGTTTTTCTGTTCTACTCTGAAGTGGTTTGTTCCCTCATCAGAACTTGGGGCCATCGCGCAAAATTGTCTCTTGAAGGATATTTTTTTAATATGCAAGGCCAAAACTCCGCTGCAATTCACCAGAAAAAATGAACAAAGCTCTTTTCCAAGACAATTTTGGGCAGCGTGGCGAGCAGAATTCAAAGCACAAAGGGAAGAATCAATGGATAAGGAACGACTTCCAGGCACAGCAGCCAACTCCACCCCACGGGCAGAGCTGGAGCTCCTTCTGCTGGTTTGTGGCTCATTCTGCAGCGCGGCTGCAGCTGCACGGAGGGATCGCTCAAAGGGCGGGGCTGGGAGAGCTGCTCACGAGGAGAACAAGAAAATTCCCAGATTCATAATTTGGCTAGACAAAACTGGTGAGAGATGCTGCGCTGTCACTTGAAATCATGTCTTTTTATAGCACCAGGCAACGTCACTTGGAGCCTTTTGGATTTCTCAGCTCAGAAGGAAACAATTAAAAAGATTTAAAACTGTCTCGTTTTTTCCTTCTAGGTTGAGGCGGGGGGTTTTTTTGTGGTTTGTTTTATTTTTTTTTCAAAGTATCTCTTCTCTTTGAGGTTACAACACGATTTCAGCAGCACGTGAAGCATGCTGGTAACCCACAGGCAATCCACAGGGACTCGTGCAGACAGATCACCCAGCAGGACACGGCCCCTCCCCGGGCTCACACGACACAGAAACGGAGAACACGCACATCTCCTCCACACAACCATGGAAACTGGCCGTACAAGCTGTTTACTCCATCCTCCACATCCTCCACCTAGCAGATTTTAGCTTCTCCTTTGATTAGCAGGCTTTGCCCCCACCCTGCTGTCCATCCCATGCTGCTCATCAGCCAGAGCTGGGGAGGGGACAGTGACATCGCCACCCCTGCTGGCAGTTCTGCCCTGGCCAGTGCTGCCTAAGGAACCTTCCAGCTCCCTCAGAGCTCAACAGCAGCTCAGCCAACTTGCCTATTTCAGGAAATGCTCAAAACCCCTCAAATTCAGTTTCCTCCTGAATGCCGTACCCCACACGCGGGGAAGCCATGGACACACCGCCAGAGCACTAATTGCTCTATGGTTAATTACTCCTGTCGCAGCAATGAGTTTAAGTTAAAGAAAAGAGCAGAACTGGCTGGTGAGTCCAGCCCTTTGCCCTCTTCAGCACATTTCAACAGAGGATCTCAAAGCACTGCCCCACCACTGCCTGGGCCAGTGCAGGGCTGGCGGAGGACGATGTGTCTGGAGCTGGCTGTCCCCGAGGTGAGGATGGAGCTGGGAACAGGAACCCTCTGCCTCTGCAGGCAGTCCTGACCAGCTGGATTTCCTCCCTTTACACCTCCCTGCTGAATCACCCAACTCTCACTTTGCTGTACTTGCCCAAGTCCAGAGGAATTTCAGTGGTGCCCCAGCCACAGCTTTTCACACAGCCAGGATTTCTCTCCAGGCCCTGCTATTCCTAGGGATGGTGAACATGCCTTAGCTCCCTTTTCTAACCATGAATCTCCCTTCTCTGTTCAGGAGGGAGGTGGCTGGCTGCAGTTTGAGAAATGCAGGAGGAAACAGTCATCTCATGTCCTGGTGTTCCCCAGACAACCACAACATCTACCTACACACACTGAGCTAACCCGACCTTCTGGAGTCTATTTATCAAGTCTGCTCCTGCAGCCTGATGTCATTATAGCAGCCATTGAGATAATGATTCCTCGTGTGATAAGAAAAGCTAATCGAGGCAAGATGGAATAAATGATACTGGGGCTTTATCCATCAGAGCTGGGTGAAAACCAATTCCTGCCATTCCTGCCATACAGCCTGCCTGTTCTCCAGCACCCTGCAGGCTGATCACACAGCTCACTCCCTGGATTCCACTGATAGGAAAGGATCAGCTCACACCTGGAATGCTGCTGCAGCTTCTGGGGAGCAGCTCCTTCCTAAAACCCCTCACCAAACTCAAGGTGCAGGAGTATCTGGGCTCACAGTCTTATTTCAGTGGGAATTTCAACATGTCATTGATGTCAACACCTTGGCTCTTCTCACGAGGGCCATTAACATCTCACCAAAAACTGCCTTGGGGGACTTGCTCAGCAAGTGTCACCAGTACCATCCTCAGAGGCCCCCCAGACAAGGATTTATTCCTGATTTGCCTTAGCTTATAGATCTGACTGGTTCCTGGGGGAGGCTGAGGATCCCAGCTGAATTCCAGATGCCATCAGTGGGGTGATGCTTGTGGACCCACAGCACTGGTAGGGTCTGGACTTTACAAGAAATGGGCTAAGCTCTGAGACTGCCCTAAATCTGTGGGGAAATACCACTGACAACATGATCAGCTCCATTCCCTCACCTCCTGCGCTTCGAAAATAGGGAAGTGACCCTGATTATCCGAAAATGCAAATGCCCCTCTTTGTTTTCAAGCAGTTGGGCTGGGTTGCTCAGACTCCTGCAATCCCCCGAGGCTGTGCCTACACGTGTGAATCGATGGGGAAACAAGGCAGGGCCACGTCAATCTCCTCAGCAAGGAAGATGCAATAAAATGGGATTAAACAGCCAAGAGAAGCACGGGAGGGCCCCTGGTCAGCCCTGCCCGTCCCAGCTCTGCTGTGCAGGGCTGCTGGGGGAGCAGAAGTGTGGAAAGTCAGAAGCTGCTGCATGTCTGGGTCAGGGTTTTTATGACATAGTTGGCTGTGAGCTCTAGTGATCAGAAAGGAATAAATTAACAGGAAAATCCAGTGATTCAGAGGGTGTTTGGTGACAGGCCAAGGCAGTTCTTGCTGGCTGATGATTTAACCCCTCCTGGGTTTGCATGGCTGAGTGTTCATGGGCAGGTTTAGGGGCAGCATCTTGGGTGATGCTGACTGAATCTCTGCTCATCTCACCCCAAAGGCCTGTCAGGGCTGAAGGCATCTTCTGGGAGAAGGGTGCACAGGGCAGGGAGAGGAGCTGGGGGTAGCGTGGGGCTCAAGAGCTCTGTGGGACACACCCCCAGCTCTCATTAAGGTCACTTATTTAAATCTCAACAGACATTTCCTTTTCCAGAAGTGGGAAATGGTGCTTTAAGAATGAAGTCTCCTTCCTGGAAGGACCTCTAATTCCCTGACACCACTGGCTGGCAGCTGCTAGGATAGCATCATCCCTTCTGTGGACAGGCTGTCCTGAAAGGAGCCAGATGTGGACAGAGCTGGGGATCAGAGAGGGAACTGAGTGTTCCTGCAGGCTGCAAACACCAACCCTTGGAGGGGGGATCACAAGTGGCCAGGGAACAGAGGCCCCTCATGGAGGGAGGCACTGCACGAGCTTCTGTTTTCAAATGTTCAGAAATGGAAAAATTAGCCTTTGTCTACATTAAGAATGGACTGGAGAGCCACAAGGGATCATTCTCCAGCCAGTTTCCACACCTTTAGTCAGTGCCAAGCATGGTGCTGGCAGAAGAGGCCAGTGCCACCCTTGTGGTGCCCTGTCCCTCAGTGGGAGCCAGGCTCTGCACAGAACCTCCCTCCTGCCTGGCTGCCAGGAGGGGCTTGGGTTGTTTTTCTAAGATAAGACAAATCAATTTCTCAGTTACTTCACTATTTCTAGGAGACACCAGCCTGAATTCTGTTCCCAGTTCCCACACTGCCACTGAAGGGCAGAACCAAGAGGCAAAACCCTGAACAATCAATGCCAAAGGCAAACAGCAGCAACCAGCCCTTTTCTCTGCCACTGAGGTGCAGAGCCAGCACCACCCATCCACTGATGTCTAATGGACTTCAGGAAGGCCAAAAATTGGTTTAATTCTGTCTTAAGGCACCTGGTCTAATATGGTTATGTTCTGCCCAATCCAATAAGGAGTGCAAATCCTGGGATACTGCCCATCATTAAGTGGGTCTGGCAGGGAGCCTGGCCCTGCACACATTGCTGGGCACACCTGGGAGCCACAGGGGGCTGCTGGCCCACACAGCACCCTCAGCTGGGCATCAAACACTTCTCAAAACACTTAATCACCTGGATAAAGGTCCTGTTAGTCTAAAAAGCAGAGTTTTAAGGTTTCTGCTGCTGCTCTCAGCTGCTCTCCCCCTCTCCTGCTGCAGCCAGCAGAGGTTTAAATGCCTCCTTCTCAAACACATGCCAGCCATCTCCAGAGCAATACTTCTGGGAGGTGTGGTACAACAGTGCATGAAATAAGCAGCAGTTTATACTATTTGAAAAATGTTTTTCTGCTTCACCTCTAACAAAGTTGATTGCATTTTCCATTTCACCTCCTTCACGGCTTTTCTCTCTTCCTTAAGTGTTCTGTAACAGGGGAATTACCACGGTTTCCCATTTAAGAGGTGCAGGGAACAAGTGAGATAATCTAGGAACAAGTCTGTAATAGGCATCCTGTGACACAGGAGCCGGGCTGGCGGCACCTCGAGCTGTCAAACCCTGCTGGAGGCACTGAGACCATCCTGCATTTAAATAAATAACTACTTCTATTGAATACAGTGACCTATTCCTCCTGCTGAAGGGTTTCCCTGCTTTTCAGGTATAACTGATGCTCCAAAAGCAGCTCCAAGCCCCTTCCCAAGGCTCTGGTGGTGCTGTGGGAGGGCAGAGGCAGCAGCAGCAGCCCCCGGCACAGGCACACCTTCAGCCCCAAGTGCTGCCAAGGTCTTGGCACAATAAAATGCTGTCAATATCTGTAAAATGGATAGGGCAAGATTTTAAAAATCAGTCACCAAAAGCCAGCTCTCAGGAGTTTCCTCCTACCTCTCTCTTCTGAGCAGTGCCAGCAGCTCCCTGCTCTGGCAGCCTCGTGCCTCTCGTTGGGTCTTGGGCACAGGACAAACCACAGAGTAACAAAACTAAGAGTTCTCAGTGTCAATATTTAATTTAATCAACCTGAGACTGGGTTATGATCACCACAGTGTAGGGCAAAGCATACAGAACTACCCTTCTAATGACCCCTATTTGTTGTTTTTCAGATTTCACATCCTAAAACCAACCAGCTGTGCTTAACTCAGGGCTGGGGTGTGACTGAACTTCTGTCTGGCTCGAGGACTTAATCCCATAAAAAGAACTGCCAGTGCCACAGCCTAAGCTCGTTCTTCACTACAGAAATGCTGACTGCTGTTTTAGGAGCTAATGAATTTCATAGTCCGAGAAGCCCAAGATAACAACCCCTCCTTTTTCATCTCAGAGAGAAAGAGAGAGAAAGACAAAGAGAGCAGACAGAGAGCAATTGCTGTGTAAGACACAAGTCCTGTCAGGCAGATTGTATTTGTCAGGATGCAAGTCCAGTAATTTACGTGGGAATACTGGCAGGCATGCTCAGGCACCTCCCAACTGTTTCACTTACTGGCTGAACAGTACAATTATTAATTAATACCTCTATTAATTAATAATATAATGAACTGAACAGCAGCAATAATTGAACCTCGTTTTGTCACGGCAGTCATGCAAGTCAGGCTCTCTCATGGTGCAGCTCCACGAGCCCTGGGGATGCTCAGGGCTGAGGGACAGACATGCAGGTGCTGAGGGGCTGTGGCAGGGCACGGGGACAGTGTGAGGCACCTGGGCCTGCTCTGGGTGTGCACACTCTGAGCTTAGAACATCTGGCCAGGAGAGTTTTTAGAGAACATCTCAGGAGACAACAGAAGAAATTAGTAGAGAGGAGAAGACTGATGACAATGGAGAGACACAGCAAACCAAGGAGTTCACAGCTGGCCTGGCAAACCACTCCTGGACCAGCAAAGCCAGTAGACAACACACAGGTGAGGCAGAAAGCAAAGAGCTCCTTCAGCTTCTGCAAAACCCCCCAAAACACCTGCACAGAGCGGGGACCAACCTGCCTGCACCTGACCTGAGCCAAGCCTTGAGGAGCTCTCTCAAAACCCACTTGTAGGCCTACTTGTGCTATGGTACTTTGGTAATAAATCAATACATCCAAGACTGTGTGAAGCTTTGGAGAACTTGAGGAATGAGCTCTCAGACCTTCCCTCTGTGTTGAGTATTTCAAAACCTGTAGCTGCAACAGTTATTGCAAGAGAGAATTAACGCTGGCTTTGGCCAGTTGAGGCTCTGCCTAACACCAGGCAGGGCACTGCTCAGCTGGCTGCAGCCTGCTTGGCTGGGGAAATGAATCTGACATTCCAGAGGTACAAAGTCTTCACTAAAATTCTTTATTTCCTAGAGTTGATGCTACTGTGTTGCCTTAAAAAAGTTACAGGCAGCCCCAGGAAACAAGAGTGTCCCTTTCCTTTCCAGCAGCAGGAAAGGGGTACTCCCTCCCCAGTTCCAGCATTTTAGCAATTTTTTTTTTTTTTTTTTTTGCTAATGGGAGACTTTGGGAATTAGCAGAACCTCTACACACCTCCGCACTCACTCCCATTTCAGCCTGAGATAAACAACTGAGATAGATTTCTGCCCCCAGGGACAGCTTCTGGACATCAGACTGGAGACACGAGATCAAATTCATCTCTGGTGCAGTTCCACTGGCTTTCAACCACCTTCGACCAGAGATTAATTTGGCCCACAGATACATTAAGGAAGGATACAAAGCACAAACGGTATTTGATATAAAAAGAGAAGGGAGGGGAAGTTGAGGGGATGCTGGATCCCAGCCCAGCAGGATTCAGCCCAGCCCGCTCCACCCTCACATCACCAGGCACAGAGCGTGTTGCCGGTTACCTTTTTGCTTACTGACTTTCTTTACTGTCATTGCCGCTTGCCGCTTTTGATTCTCAGAAATTTCAAAGCCTGGAAAAGGGAACACGGCAAACACAATTCAGAAGGTTGCTCACAAAGCCTCATTTCCTTTTGAGGAGGGGGATGCTCTGCACTGTTTGCAAACATGGAATGCTCTGGGTGTTCTACTGAAAATCAACTCTTCCTTGGCCTCCTTCTAATCTCACTTGTGCAGGGGCCGGATGAAAAGTAAGATTAGAGACATTTTTATTTGTACAGTGTCATAAATATGCCCGGTGCTTTAGAGCTGAGCAACAAACCAAGGCTGGACTGACACTGGTCACAGTCAGTGTAGGGGCTGGTGCAAGGGAAGGGCTGCCACTGACTTTGCTGCCTCCCTTTGAGTGAAACATCCCTAAGCTGAGCAGGAGGATGCAGCCAGGAGGCCCTGAAGGTGGATGGCCAAAGACTTCCCTCTCCCACACACCCACAGAGCTCCAGGCTTAAGCTATGGGCAGAATTTGTTTATTGAGGGCCAAAAAGAACAGTAACTGAGCTGGAAAGAGACCTACTTATGACTAGGAGAGCAACCAAGGACATCTCAACAAGGTTAAACTGTAATTCTACCACAAAGAAAATATGAGGTCCTCCACACATTGGGGCTAAATTAAAAACTACCAACAACCTCCTTTCAGATTCATTTCCACATTCCTCACCTATCTTTTCATCTTCTTTTACCATCTTCCTTTCTTCTCTGAAAGCTCTAAGCCATCGTAACTTCTCCTCCAGTTTCTTGGCAAAGAATAAGTGCATTTCCTCAGTCTCCTTGTTATGCAGTTTGAAGGCATTCTTCATGCTGACATTGAAGTCATCATCTCTCCCATCTTCTATATCCACCACTTCATATTTATCCATGTCTATGCGCCCTTTGTAATACAGGATATCCCTTCGGATCAGATCCTGCACAGGGAAAAGGAGACAGGGATCGTGGTGAGATCTCATGGAGAGCCTGAGCTCAGCAGGGACAGCTGAGGGAGAGAGAGAAGGGATGGTGAAACCTGGTCAGATCCTTCAGTTCCTGGGAGAGCTGAGGGAGAGAGAGAAGGGATGGTGAAACCTGGTCAGGTCCTTCCAGCCTCACCTCTGTGAACACACCTCTTGTTGGCCAAAGGGGGAAGACCACAGGCAAAGAGGAACAAAACACATCCCTGAGCTGCAAAATTCAGTCTGTGGGCACAAAAAAATGCCTCTGAGTGGGTGCCATGTTCCAGCATTTCCATATGGGAGGTTCTGCTCCACAGGGGGAGAAATGTGAGGCCCAGCAGGCTGTGCACACACCTGGAGCCTCACTGCTCTGGCAGCACAGTCCAGATGTGTTTTCCACACACATCCCCACTGCCATCGGGACTGCTCCCTGCCCCTTCTCCTTGGGGCCCATCTCCCATTCACACACAGCTCACTGGTGAGAAGCCACCCTCATTCCCAGCTCAGAGCACTCCCAGCCCACCACTGGTCTCATCCCACCCTGGATTCAACCTCTTGATCCAGCTTAGTTTTTTTTTCTTTTTCTCTCCTTGGTAATTATAACCTTTTCAACCAAACCTGTTCACGTTCACCTCCTTTCTCAGTTGGGTATTCCCTGTTTTTTCAGCAACAGCTTATTTTTCTGTGTTAGGAAGGGAAAAGTAAATTCCCCACTGGCCCCACAGCCCTGTGCCTGTTATCTCTGATAACAGAGGATGGTCATCAGAAAACAGAATGTTAATTCTCTAGTCATGGCCACACAAGGTGATTCAATTTATTTTAAACCAAATTCAGCAACACACAATTAAGATTTCCTTTCTCTAACCACTCTCAAAAGTCTCTTAATATTTAGGTATATTAAATCAATTTAACCTAAATACCTTTGGATTTTTCAGTGTCCTAAAGATAAATGCTATGTCAAAGGATTCATTTGAGAGGAAAAATGAAGGCAATATACAACATTTATTTATTGAAATAATATTTAGCAGTGAGGCTTTTTCAAGATAAGCAGTAGGTATTATTTTAAACAAATTAATCTTGGAAAATAAACTCCACATCATAATGATTTAGCAAACTTGCTCATGAATCTGCCAGACAGTATTAACTATCACAAGACTGGCCAGAAGCTCACAGGCTTTAAATCCTGACTCCTTCCTCTGGAATGCTCCGGGCAGGGGGAGGAATTCCATTAACAAATATCTTGTACAAAAACCTTCCTCTGGTGTAGACCTGAAATAGTGATAGTCCAGAACATAAGAAAAAAGGTATTTCAGGCTGAATAGGCAACAGAAAATATTTTCAGTCTTGTTCTAACTCAGGCAATTGTTTCTTTCCCTCAGTGCTGTGGAAGGGCTGCAAGGGCCACACGGAGCCTGATCAATCAGTCAGTGCCACACACGGTGTTTAATGGGAGGCTGGGGCTTGTTCTCACAGAGAACATTCATCTGCACCACGTTCTCAAGAACACCTCACAGCAAACCTCTCAGCAGCAAGGATGTGCTCCTCACATCAGCTGCTCCCCTTCCCACTGCTGCTGAGAACCTCCAGCACCAGCCCCTGTGAGCATGGATCCAGTCAACCTTTCCAGGCAACTGTCATGATTGTGGAGAGATCTGTTCATAAGGTATGCAAGAATCAACAATCACAAGCTCTGAATGTTATGAATATAAAGCTATCTATATTTTTTTTAGGTTGCAGAGTTAAAAACAAGTCAGACCAGTTGTTGTAAGTTAGTTTCACTGCCAAAGAAGAGTTCTTCAATTACCTGTTAATGGCTGGTGATTAACCATTGTCCCCCTGATGCTGGCCGCTTGCCAGGGAGGGACACGGGGACAGACCCTCCAAGTGAAGAGAAGAGCAGTGCCATCAGAGCCAGTGTGCAGATGAGAAATGCATTGCGCCCCGAATTTTTACAGTTTTCCCCAGGAAAACCCCTAAAATTACGAGCCAACAAGTGACCTAAGTGACGTCTAAGGATGGGAGCGCAGTCCCGTACCTGCTTGGATCCTTTTTGCTTCTCACCCTAACCTGAAAAGATGCTGATTAAAGAGACACCCCGGGGTGTTACACAAACAAGCCAGGAATGTGCTACTCTCCCGTGAGGAGGAATCCCCAGCTCTGCCTGCAGACCAGGGGACAAAACTGCACCATCATCCTCCTCCTCCGTGCCACGCCTGGGAGCAGCGGCGGCGTGGGCGCGACCCATCCATTTCTCCCCACCTGAGCTGATTCTTCTTAATAAAGGCATTAAAAAGGAGAAAGATCTCCTGCCCATTTATTTCTTGAACATCCCAGGCTCTGTGCACTGACTGGGCAGGATAATACACAGGACCAAAGGAACAGAGCCAGCCTGTGAACAAACCTGTGAACACACCTCTAATCCTACAGATTAATAATTTCTCTCATTCTAATTATCTCATTTATCCCTGGATAAATTGGAACTGCTGGAACCCTGGAAGCTGAGAATTTTAAACTTTCTGTACTGAAAGGCACAGACCCCCAAGAGAACACTGCATTGACCTGAGGCTGTGGAGAAGACTTCCAAAATTGATTGATAGAACTGGGATTGTGGAAAGTTCTACAAACTACATGTGCAGTTGGAATAGAAGTTTGTAATATCACAGCATGGAAAACTTAGAGTTTAAGGTTTTCAAATATAAACAATAAATAAATAAATAAATAATGTGTATTCTTTCCTTACACACACCAAATACATTTCTCCCCTCTTATCTCCCCAATTTTGGCTCAGAAAACATTATGAGCTATTTTTAATAGCTACTGCCAAGGGAATGCTGTACCAGCTTTGTGCTTCCAGAGGACAATCCATGGGTTTGGACATTTCTGTCTGAGCTGGTCCACACATTTCTCCTGGGATGCAGCAGGAGCTGTCCCTGTCTCCAGGGAGGTTCCTGTGTTGCTGAGTACTGGATGTGAAGATAAAGGTGCTGCCCAGGAGTTCCTGAAGGAGCAGCAGGGAGATAATGCAATCCTACAAGTGCCTCTGGAGCTGAAATGGCCCCACAGGTCATTGCTGGGGAAATGCAGGAGGGAGGAAGCAGCAGCTCAGCTGCAGAGGAGGAAACGCCGTGCTTTGGCCTTGAGCTGAGCAAGGGAAAGGCAACAGCACAAAGCTCCTGTCTGACTTCCACTGTCACTGGGAGGAGGAATTCAATAATGACTCCAGAAGAAATGGATCATCTTTTCTCCCAACGCTTTCCTTCAAAAGAAGGACCAATCCTCACTTGTTGGCCATGAACTCCACACTGGTACACTGAATTTATAAGAGACTTTATTCCCCACACAAACATCTCATGAGCAGCACGTGCCTGGACATGCAGGACTTTGTCCACAGCTGGTTCCAGAAGTTCAGTCCACAGATTAACAACTGTAACTGGATATTTTCATTTTTAATGGGCTCAGCATTTCCTATTATCATTCTCCCTTCTTCTTGCCAACACTCAGTGAATGGATATTATTTCCCAACTGACTAAATTTTAACACCCATAATATGGGAAGCACAGTAATTATTTGATCCGTGGCTATTTTATCACAGCTTTTAAACAATAAAAGACACTACTCAGCCTCTTAGTGAAGCATGGCCCTCTTCAAACACCTTGCAGTGCAACTGAGCTCAGGAAAATGCAGGTACTCATCAGGCCTACAGCAGCCAGCAAACAAGGCCAAACCCTTGTTTTAAGGAGCTTTTTACGCACATGGACAAGAGGAAACTGAGAGAGCACAGAGGCCACGAAGGGATGCTGCTGGTGTGCTCTGCCAGGTGCAGACAGGAACCTGCTGCTCCTCACACCACTTTGTCCAGCACAGTTCTGTCCTTTTCCCAGCATATCCATGGAGCCAAAGAAAATATGAGATTAAGGAAAGCACTGTGAGGCTGAAGAGGGAAATGGATTGTTCCACCAGCCTGGTGTAAGCACTGCGTGGCAGGAGGACAAAGCAGATCTGTGCACAAAAATGGAGATTTATCTGCTGCAGAAGCTGAGAGGAGCTCTGGCTTTGTGAGGACAGGAATGCTGCTCCTGCTCCTGGTTATCTCTGAAGGTCATCAGTTCAATCCTCACACAGGCCACCACCAAATGTCAATTCTTTAACTTCTTTTCCACCTCTGTCAAGGCCAGGATTGAAGCGCTCGAGACGGTGTTTGGTGTTCAGACTCAGATGGTTTTGTGTATTACAATCCTACAAGTTGAGTCCTACAGCATTCTACTAACAAGCTACAAAACAGCTCACTATCTTTCTCTACAAGGTCTTTTAAGGCTAAACAGTCCAATTAAGAAATGACACTTAAATTATTTTCACTTTTAACCCAATAACCAATCACTCATGTCCCACAATGCAGACTTTTCTGTCTAATTGCACAAAACCACCCAAACCCATGGAGAAAGGTGAAGAAGAACAGCCTGCCTCTGCCCTAAAACCTCCATCTTGCATTATATATTGCTATATTCTAAATCCTTAAACTCTAAGTTTTCCACCCTGTGATATCACACACTTCTATTCAAACTCCACACCCACAATCCCAGTTCTATCAATCAATTTTGGAAACCTTCTCCACAGCCTCAGGTCAATAGTATTCTCTTGGGGGTCTGTGCCTTTCAGCACAGAAAGTTTAAAATTCTCAGCATCCAGGGTTCCAACAGTTCCAATTTATCCAGGGATAAATGAGAGAATTAGAATGAGGGAAATGAAGAAATTCTTAATCTCTAGGATATAGCTTTGTTCGCAGGCTGGCTCTGTTCCTTTGGTCCTGTGTATTATCCTGCCCATGGCTCAGCCAGGGTGGCCATGGGCTGCTCTGCACTGGCCACTTCTGAATATCACACAAGATTACTTCTTGTAGTTAAATCAGGCAAGACCAAGAAAATATAAAAAACACAAAAAAGACTCTCAAAACCTTATCAGTGGGGAAAGGCCAAAGAAATTGAGCTGTTTAATCTAGAAAGGCCACAACTAAAATGAAACGTGCTGTTGGTGTTCCAGTATGTGAAAGCTGCTCCTCTTTAAGGAGGCTGGTGATCAGTTATTCTCCATTTTGACTGTGGCTTGTCTTAATTTACCACAAGGGAGAACAGGATTAGAAACTTGGGAAAAAATGTTTCTATCTAGAAGAGTAGTTAAACCCTAGAAGAGACAAAAGAGGGAAGTGTTGGGACGGCATTCCTGGGGGATTTTCAGAAGAAGGTTAGACACACATCCATCAGAGATGATGTGAGTGTGCTCAGTCCTGCAGAGGGAACAGCTGCTCTCCCGGGCTCCTCCCCAGCGCTGCAGCTGGATGGTGTGAGAGGAGGTGCCAGGTGGAGCAGGGCTGGAGCAGGTAGGATGAGCAGGACCTGGGGCAGTGTGGGGCCAGCAGCAGGAGAGCAGTGGCACAGACCTGCAGCCTCTGCACAGCATCCAGCCTGCCTGCCTGCCTCTAAAGGAAATTGATGCATCTGGGTCATTTGCACTTATTTGTCTAAATATGATCTTTTTTTACCCTACAGCTTCTCCCATTTCCTTTTCTTCCCCTCACTGAGGTTAATTAAGCTCTTCTGAATAATGCTCTGCAGTCTGTTCACGTAATCTGTACTGAGGATTCACAGGGAAAAGATGAAGCCAAAAAAAGTGGTTTGACGGGAGCACAAAGCGAAGTTCTGACAGGTTACATAAGCCCCCCACAGCTCTGCTCTCCCGGTGCTGGGCTGGGCTTTGTGGCCATGCCTGGGGCTGGCCCTGCCCTGGGACCTGCCTGGGCCACCCCCTCTGCCCCCACCCCCATCACTGTCCCCTCCTGGAAGGGGGAAGGTCACTTCATGTAACTGGGCTTGGAAGGAAAGAAATCTTGGTGGCCATCATGAGGAAAGCAAGGCTGAGCTTTATTGCAAAACCTGGACACTGGGATGGGCTCCCACAATGAATTATGCTCCTGTTGGAGTGGATTTAGACACCTCAGGAAGGATTGCACCTGTAAATCACTGTTCAGTAGCTCTTTGAGTCCTACTTGTCTTCTGTACTGCTTCTCCTGCTCTCTAATTTTCATCTCTAACTTTTGTCTGCCCCACTAGTCCAGAGCACAGCTCCTTGTGCCTGGCACTGCCTGTGGGAGAGGAAAGGTAAAATCCCTCTGGGTCAATTCCCACTGCCTGTGGGAGAGGAAAGGTCAGTTCTCTCTTTTTTCCAGGGGAAAAAGAACAGTAATGACAAAGAGGGCAATCTGCAGTCACCAGTGCAAAATGGCATCAGCAAAAGCCATTCAGGGGTTCAGCAGCACAGGGCACCCAAGGAGGAAACGAGCAACTGAGAGGACCTGGGCTGGTCCCAGAGCTTCATCCCATGTGTGCAGCACTCCAGAGCTCCATATTCCCCCACTGACTCCTGGGTGTGTGCTGTGCAGGGGTGGATGGGGAGGCCTCAGGCAAGGGTTTGGATTTGGGATGGTGCCTTTTCTCAGGAGCTGTGGTTTATCTGTGCTAGGTCACACTCGACTTCTCATGCGTAGAACAAATCATCCGTGAAGCACAAACGGGGAAAGAGCCATTTCCAGCCTGAGTCATTAGATCCCTCTCAGGAGCTGCCAGGACAGGAGATGCCAGCCACAGAATCATCCATTACAAGTTCCTCACTGCATATGTAGGTTATTGGTGCTCCCGTTTATCAAACCCTGCATATTCCAGTGCCAAAGGAGGCTCAGAATGACTCGGGGAGGAATTATGTGCTCTGAGGGCATGGATGCAGCCAGGCCCTGTGAGGGCAGCTCCTGGGGCTCCAGGTGAAATGACATTTGTGCCTCAGCCCTTCCCCATCTCTACCATGGGATAATGACATTTATTTATTGTACAGATAATGGGGAGCTCTCAGTGAGACACACACTGGAGGGCTCTCATGGTGGATCTCCAACAGCTCAAAGCTGTGTGGGAACAGCTCAGCATTTCCCATGCCTTGGGATCAGAGCTGACAGAGCCCAGGGAAGCAGAGGAGGCCTGTGGGCAGCACAGCACAGCCCTCCAGCCCTGAGAGGCACAGGGAGGAGGAGGTACAGGCAACTCTGTGGCTCTTCCAACAGGGATCATCACTCCATCCCCACCAGCTTTCCAGAGCATCAGCAGTGCCCTGGAGCCATGAGGAACGACATCCCTGTCCTGGGCCAGGGAGGGCACTGTCCTGCTCTGCCCTGGGCTGGGGTGGCCTCACCTCCAGTGCTGGGGCAGTTTTGGGCACCACAATATAAAAAAGACATTTAGCCATTGGAGAGCATCCAAAGGAGGCCACGAGGATGGGGAAGGCCCTGAGGGGCCTGGAGGAGCAGCTGAGGGCACTTGGTTTGTTCACTGAAGGAGACTGAGGGGAGACCTCAGTGAGGCCTTTGACATCGTCCCAAGGGGCAGCACAGGGCCAGCTCTGATCTCTTCACTTGTGACCAGTGACAGCACCCAGGGATGGCCTGGAGCTGTGCCAGGGCAGGTTTAGGCTGGATCTCAGGAAAGGTTCTGCCCCCAGAGGGTGCTGGCACTGCCCAGGCTCCCCAGGGAATGGGCACAGCCCTGAGGCTGCCAGAGCTCCAGGAGAGTTTGGACAGCGCTGCCAGGGCTGCCCAGGGATTGCTGGGGGGTCTGGGCAGGGATGAAAAGCAGCAATCCCTGCAGATCACCTCAGCAGAGGTGAGTGTCCCCAGTGTCCAGGGGAGAACAGGCAGCCAAGGATGAGGACACAGACCCACCCTGGCCAGCCCTGCCCCTGGGGAGCAGCTGCATGGAAAGGGTGATGGCCAGTGAACAGCTGGAATTAGGCAAAGACTAAGCCAGGGCTCACAGCAACTGCACCCAAACACCAGCTCATGCTTTGGGAAAGGCAGAGGTTGGGAAGAGGCTGAGCTGCCTTTTGCACTGAGTTGTGGCTGGGTCTCAGACCCCTCTGTGATTTCCCACCTGGGCACTGACTGCAGAGCAGAGGAGCACAGTTTCCCAGCGTACTCCTGAAATTTGTCCTGATTTTCCTGCTAGCCTGCTCTGTCTCTTCCCTCTGCCCAGCCTGCCGTGAGCAATGAGAGCATGGCACGCTGCCACTTTGCCATGTCTTTGGGTATCTTTAGTCATGAAGGCTTTCAACGTTCTTTGACTTTTAAAAAAAAGATTCCAAGCTTACATTTTTAAAGTCTAATTTACCTTACAGAGACCTTCTGACAAAAGCAGCCTAGCCTGCTTTCATGAACACCAAGGGGACAGTTTTCTGTAGCATTTGTACATTTAATTTAACCCTGCAGAGGCTGAGTGCTCAGATGGGACAGTAACAGTGACACATGGTGGAGCTCAGTGCAGACACCACAACAGGCCTCAGTCCAAACGAGGCCTAAAGCTCAATGAACCCTTTGGAGTGTTTTTGTCCTCAATATTCTTGATATCAGAAAATAAGTCCAAGCTCTGCTAAGAGTTTGGATGCCAGAGCCTGTGAGCTTTGCTCTGAGCCCTCAGACACAGCAGCAGGGCTGAGGGAAATGGGGTCTGCTCAGCCCAGCCAGGAATGAGCTGAAGGATGGATCCTATCAGGGACAGGGGGAAGCCACCACCACCTCCCCAAAACCCTCTCAGCCACTCCTTTCCCACCCCAAGCCTGCCAGGAGTGTCCCTGGGGAGCAGAGCTGCTGCTCTAGGTTTATGTAACTCCTCCTGCACGAGGGTAGCTGTGCAGGGAGGCCGGCACATCCCTGCCCAATTCTTCAGCACACCCCTGCCCAATTCTTCAGCACATCCCTGCCCAATTCCTCAGCACATCCCTGCCCAATTCTTCAGCACATCCCTGCCCAATTCTTCAGCACACCCCTGCCCAATTCTTCAGCACATCCCTGCCCAATTCCTCAGCACTGTCTGGCTCCTGAGAGGGGAGGAGACGTTGGACTCACCCTGGGCAGCTCTGTGGAGCTGCACTGTGCGATCCAAGGGGGGAGGGCTGGGGCTGAGGGAGTTTCTGTGGCAGTGCTATTCTCACTCCATGGATTCAGTGGAACAGCACTGCCATTCTGATGCCCTCTTCCCTCCTTGTTCCATCCCTTTGGCTGAAAAGCAGCCTGGCGAGGGCCTTTCCAAAGGACTGATGGCAGGAGGAGATGTGTAGGAATGGGCCCCTTGTTGACTGAGTGACCAAACTATACTTTGTCTCCTTAAAAAGGTAAAAAGCCCAGATCTTTCTCTCCTCAATTAGGTGAAAAGACACCTCATAGGAACTTGGGGACTTTACCTCAAACTTAAGGATAGCCAATTGGATAGGAGCCAAAAAGTCCTGCTTAAGCAATTTACTAGAAAAAGAAGAGAACAAAAGAACTAATTGCTTTTGTGAGGTGCTTTACCAGGAGCAAGAACCTCTTGCCCCTGGCTCAGCCTTTCTCTGTAAAGAGCTTTGTTATTTCGCCTTTTATTAAAACTTTTCTGTTTCTAATACTACCACAGGAGCCAACCTGGTGATTTTATGCCATCTGAGGTAGCTGAGCTATCTCAGGTGTGATACAGATCTCCAAGAGCTCCTAAGACCTGGCAGGAGGAGACCCCTGCATCAGAGATGGGAAACCTTGTGCAGCCACGTCACTGCTCTGCTGGCCTCCCCAGCTGCTCCCAGGGGCTTCACAAGGTGCTGATGAAAGGCTACAGCAGCAGGGGCAAGTTTTCAGCCCTGCAGGTTTGCCTGTGGGCCAAACTTACACCCACTGCAATTCCAGGAGGGGTAAGTGTGGCACAGAGTGTTTTGCAGTGTCCTGCAAATCTGTATGGTCACAGGAGGCTAAAAACAAAGCCTGGATGTGGCACTCGGTGCCAGGGTTTAGTGGAGGTGTTAGGGCATGGGCTGGACTAGATGATCTTTAAGGTCTCTTCCAGCACAGCCATTCTGTGAGTTCTGTCAATTCTGTAAACCTGATCCCTGCCCAGACAACCACACAGAGGTGGGGAACTCCAAATTCAGCCCTTTCTGGATTTTAGCACTCCTCCTGCTGGCTCCTCCAGTCCCTCTCTGGGGGAGCAGGGACCAGAGCCTGCTCTTCCCTCTCTGCTCCCCCAAGGCAGAGGAAGGGCAGCAGGTCCAGGTCAGCATGAGCCCCCTGTGGCACTGTGACATGAGGCCCTGTGGCACTGTGACATGAGGCCCTGGGACACCGTGTCATGGGCCCCTGTGACACTGCTCAGGGCATGTCACCTGCACAGCCCTGCAAAGGCTCACTGAACATTCCATGCTGTGGGACCATTCACAGGAATGTTTTCTTCCCTGGAGTACCCCTGCCTGAAAGCTGCAGTGCTGTTTCATAATTGGTTTTAACTGCTGGACTTGCCTTCCTTGGCTGTCTGCTGGCCAAGGGACTGCTGAAGCATCTCCAAATTCCCTTCCATGCCCTGTGGTCCCACAGAAACCTCCTGCCTGCAGACAGCACCAGCTGGGCAAGAGCACAGGGGTCTGCCAGCAGGGCTGGGGCAACCCTGCTCTCTAAAAACGTCATTTCACACTTTGTGACCAAGGCACTGTGCTCTCTTTGGTCATCTCCCTGCCCACCTCATGGAATCGTGGAATGTCCTGGGTTGGAAGGGACCCACAAGGATCCTCAGAGCCCAACTCCGGGCCCTGCACAGGACACCCCAGGAATCACCCCAGCTCCAGCAGCAGGCTCTGCCTGTCAGGGCAGCACTGAGTCTCTCCTGAGCTGCTGCAGCCCAGCCTGACCCATTTCCCCACCTGCTGCAGGCTGGGCCCAGGCCTGACCCAAAACATGGCATTTTGTGGAGATCTGTATTACTGGGAGACAAAGAGTAGAGCTGGGAGGTGCTGATGAAGTAAAAAACCCACTTAAAGTAATAAGAACTGTCCCAGGGCTGCTGTGTGTTTGCAAACAAGATTTTTGGCTGCTCCCACAGGCCCTCTTTAGCCTGAAATAAAAGCAGGGCCATTGTTTTGGTACAAAGATCACCTCGGTGCTTCCAACAGAAGCTACATGGGAGCTAAACCTTCCTCTGAAAGGACTCAGAAATGTCTCTTTTATCTTCCCATTTGGAAACCTGGACTGCAATGGAGTCTGACAGGATTATTTTATTTACTCCATCTCCTGTAGCACCGCTATTTCTGGCTGGCTGTCTGGCTACTGCTATTAAACTGGTCTCATTTTGCTTCCCATCCAACCTGCTTTGCTCAGGCAGCTCAAGGGAAGACAGCAACAGCAATAAACCACAAGCTGGAGCTTGCATTGCCTCCTGATTACAAGAGACACATAAAAAGCACAAATGAAAACTAAATGTGTTTCATGCAGTCACTGATCTTTCTGCGCTGTCAGAAAACACTAAACACGGGGCCCCATCAAGGACTGCTCAGCTATTGGTGAAAGAAAAGTGGAATTTAGAGCAGTAACTCTGTTAACCCTTCCTACTTCACACTGTCATCCCCAGCCTCATGCCATAGTGCCCTGGAGCCCATTGGGGGAATTCAAATTATTACCCAGAACAGAAAAAAGAAGATCCTCATCTGCTAAGAACCTCGAGCATCCCCAAAGTGACCATAATTAATGCTGTGTGTCACAGGCCTGGATATTAAGTACCATGATTTGCAAATCTAAAGCATCTCGTTGTCAAACTCTCTCAACTTCAGGGTGATAAGGAAAGTGGACCCTGTGCCTTTAAGGCAATATCTTTTAGTGTTACCATCATCCAGGATTGCCTTCATTCCTTGGTAATTATGGCCAGCATCCCAAAATAGGCATTTTGTCCTGATTATACACATATGGCAAGGCACACTGAGGCACTGCTTGTTCCTGCCCAGCCTATTCCCTTCTGCCTTCCCATCAGGGGTTCTGAAGTAGGGTCTCCAAGCAGCTCTTTGGAAAAGGCACCACCTTGTCCTCATGCCCACGGCAGTGCCCCAGCCTGTGCTTCAGGAAACCTTCACTGGGAGAGCTTCACATCGATCCAACAGCTGAAAGTTACCTGGCTTTGCAAGGAAAACCTGGATCCTGAGCTCTCCCAGTGGCTCTGGATCAGGAACAGCTACATCCAAACTGGTGTTTCAGCATTCAGTTTGTGGAACCCTGGAATAGCTGACAAGGCCATTTCACCTGATCAAACTCCTCACAGCCTGGCACCAGGAAAGCATTCAGTGGTGGTGTTAGGAAGTGACCACTACTGGCTCTGGTGGCAAAACCTAAGCCAAAGAGACTTATCTGTAAAGCTTGGGAACTATTTTTGTGAAAATTATCCCACACAAGTTGCTCTGCAAGGTGTTTGCCAGCAGGAAGAGGTGCCTGCCACAGCGTCAGCTTCTCCACTTGCTGCAGCCCTTGGAAACCTCAGTGCAGCTTTCCTGCTTGGAAGGAAGGCTTCAGTACACCCACAGCGGTGGAAATAACATCTGCCAAGCACATCTGAGTGCAGCCTGGGTGATCACTCACTTCCCAAGCCAGGTCTCTGTCTGAAGGCTGCTCATGGAAATGCATTCAGGAATTCCCAGTCTTGCAGCAGGTGTCAAAAGCAGGCAACAGCCAGGTGATAATGTCAGGAATGACCTCCCTGAGAGTTATTCTCCCTCACAGAAATGCCCTGGCCAGGCGTCCAACAAAAAAAAGCCCTGAAACCTTGCAACGTTTTCAGACACCAAGAGAAAGGGGTGGCAAAGCCTCTGGAGAGGAGGACCTGAGCAGAGCAGATGGGCTTTGTCTGGAAATGTGTTACCTGCTGCTGAAAGCAGGCAGCTGGACACTGGAAATACCTGCACAGCCAACAGTGTTCCTCACCCAGGGAACACTGGATGGGCCAGCAGGGAGAACCCTCATCTCCCACTGCATGGACTGTGAGCAGGAACCTGCAGGGTGAGCCCACAGGGGAAAAGGTTTGGAGACAATGGAGCTCACAATGGAACTCCTGTATCACCTCTCCAACCACAGGACACACCTGAGTTACCAGGGGATGCAAACACCTTCACAGGTCAGGAGGAGAGGAGGATGTGCAGGTAACTGCAGTGAAGATCTGGAGAGAGGGATCCTGTCTGAAATGTGTGGTTGCCTTCTAAACCACTCAGAATACCTCCCATGCCTTCATCAAACTGAAGCAGCTGTGATATATCTAAATAAGGAATTAGCTCCTTATTTCTATTAAAAATCTCTTTAGGCCAACACAATATAAAAAACACCATAATAATTTTTTAAAAGTATTTTCTTATAGACTGTGTCATGATGAGGGATGTATGATACCTATTAATTTATTACACCTGAAGAAAACCCACAAATGCAGATTTTCTGAAGATTCACTGAGATGTGCCATCCTAAGTAGTTCCAAAGCTGCTCTCAGCAGTGTGTGGATCATATTCCATCAATTTTAGAGCAGGGGGTAAGGAAGGCTGGCCCCAGCTTCCCAAACCTCGAGGTAAATGGTGCCTCCCTGAGGGCCCCCAGCCCTGAAGCAGAGCTGATCCTGTCTCTTGGGATCTGTCAGGGGGGTCAAGACAGCACAGACTACACACCACCCACATTTATTTTATACATGGGTTGTGTGGTCCCAAAATGGAGCTAAAACTCCTCTGAACTCCAAACTTGGACACTCATTCTGAATAAAGTGTAATCAGGATGGGAGAGCCCAGCTGGAGCCTCACCTCCCCTCCTACCCCAAGGCTGAAAAGCAGCAGCTGCAGTTTGATGCAGAACTGCAGTGGGGCGAGCCCTGTGCCCACAGGCCACCAGAGGGGTGTCCCCTGTGCCCTGTCACCCCAGGGCTGGGTGGGCACACACTGCCACAAGGCCCTGGCAGGTCCTGACACGGAGCCAGTGGTGCTGCCAGGAAGGCCCAGACCCCCTCACAACCCCCAGGGGCTTCCATGCAGCACCTCACACCCCCCGAAATGCCTTTTCCATGCAGGAGGGAGGAGGACAGTGGAACACTGGCACTGGCTGAACTCGGGTGAGCCCTGCAGGCCCCAGCTGTGAACTGCTGACCACTCTCCACTCGTGCTGATGACCACAGCAATCCCAGCCGGATTTTCCCAGAGTTAAGGGAATGCTCAATACTTCTCTGGACCAGACCCAGTGCAAGCCAGGCTGGGCGCTGCCTTCTGAACTGGAAATTCAGGGTCACAGTCAAAGAGCAGGAGGTCAGCACTAAGGAAATCAGCTCTCCAGGCTCACTGCAGCTCTCACTGCTGCTCTGGCTGCTCCTGCACGGGGCTGGGCCAGGAGGGAAAGGCACAGAACGAGGGGGGAAAGCAAGCACAGGCATTCCAGAAGGCAGAACTTCAGTCAGCCATGACTCAGGAGGAGAGAGTGCCACCCACTGCAGTGCCCGGGCCGCGGAGGGGGCAGTGATGCCACGCTGAGTCAGGAGCCACCCACGCCCTTCCCATGGTGCCAGGGCCTCCTCAGGGTGCCAGGCTCAGCCTGTCCTGAGCCCAGAAGCTGTGACAGGAACAGCCCTGTGCTGTCCCAGGGACAGCTCCCTGCACAGTTCCGTGTGGCTGCAGGGAGTGACAGCAAATCCTGACCTGTCACAGCCAGCACTGAGGAGCTCTGTCCCTTCCTGTCACACAGGCATGGTGGCAGTGAGCTGGGGTCACCTCAGTGGGACAGCAGAGCTGCTGCTGGACAGAGTTTCTGTGGATCACAGCTCACCTGCTGCTGTGAACACCACAGCACACCAGCACCAGCATCCTGCACTGCCCTCCCTCCTTCCCCACGGGCTCCTCCAGGGAGGGGCTCTGTAAAAACCCTGCACAGCAGAGACAGGAGGATGAGGCTTGAAAAGCCTCTCCCCGAGCACCAGCACAGACACCCAGCACAGCCTGGCTGCTGCTCATCACCATCTCAATGCAGCAATTGGGCTGTCAGCCCCAGTGCCAGGTTTTGTAGTTCATACAGGAATTGCAGGGCTATCTAATCCCAGATCATACACTGCAGCCAAAACCTAAAACGAGAAGGGAGGCAACGAGCCAAACCAGGGGCACATGAGATAAAGGCATGAAAAGAGCAAGTGGAGGCTGGATTTGCTATGAGCACAAAAATCCCTCTATCAGAGAGCTCCCCACCCCGAGCATGTGGATTGTCCTTCCTCAGGGCTCTCCACATCCTCTTCTGCACGTGCAGCCAACAGCCACCGTGCCCTGAAAACCACTTTGGACTGGCAAGCCTGCCCACAGCATGCCCTTAGCTGTGTCCTTACCTTCTTGCAGAGAACCATCTGGTGATCAAAGAGAAAGAAAACTCGCTGCTGGTTCCGTCCATAAGGCTGGTAAATCCAGGACATCTCTCCCGTGTAGATCAGCTCCGAGCTGCGGTCCAAGATATCATCTCCCTGGAGGGCACAGGGAACCAGCCTGAGTCAACTGCACTGACAAGCTTTTTGCATGACGGGCAGAGTAAGATTTTGGCCCTTCTGCAGCTCTCCAAGCCACCCCATCTGAGCTCAGACCAGAAACTGGGACAAGGGATAATTCTGAAGGAAGGGGAATAAATGAATGAGGTGTGGATGCTTGAAACATGGTTACCACAGCTCACACTGCAATGGGAAAAGAGCTGGCCCAGACACTGCCCCCACTCCCCTCTCCAGGTAGTCCTAGACCCT
This sequence comes from Passer montanus, assembly GCF_014805655.1. NCBI lineage: Eukaryota > Metazoa > Chordata > Aves > Passeriformes > Passeridae > Passer > Passer montanus. The sequence continues at coordinate 2,197,744 of NW_024372813.1, forward strand.
TGGATCTTGCTGCAGCTGCTGGTGGCACCAGGAAAACAAAGCCCCTTCCTCCTGCTCACCCCAGAGGCACTTTGAATTCAGGGCACCAAACTCCCTGCATGCCTTCTCTAGGAGAGAATCCTAAAGCACTTTTCCTGAAATCTCCAGCCAGCTACAAAAGCCTGGGACACACTGGGGCAGCAGTTCCCCATCTCTGAGGCTGCCAGAACTCAGCCCTCTGGATTGCTGCCTCTCTTCTCACTCATCCAGGCACTGCCAGTCCCTTCTCCCACAGCTCATTAGAGCTCCCCACTTCCAAAATCCTGTCAGGACCACCCTGCCTCCTGTGGCAGCCCTGGCCCCCCCCGGCTGGCCAGGCCTCCCTGCAGGCTGCCAGAGTGCCCTCACCCTTCCCTGCCTCCGGCTAACGCTTGTTTTCCTCTCCCGAGTTTTTTTTAAGGATTCATGAGCAGATGGTCTTGAAAACACAGTGCTCTCTCTCCCACTCTCTGAGAGAACAAATGCAGTCACCCTCCACTAATTGGAATGAGCTGGACTTTTTAAAAAGTTAATTAAAATCTATTTATTAAAAATGGGTGAATTCACCACCACCTGCCCTGTGGGCATCTCGGTGGAGCACGGCGGAAGGAGGCGGGATGGCTCCAGCTGAAAGGTAAGGCAGCATTCAGGAGCAGCACTCAGGAGCAGCACTCAGGAGCAAGACAGAGAAGAGGTTTTTTTTCTTTTTGGCTGTGAACTTCTGCAGTTCTGGCTTTGATGCCAAGCTGGAACTGATTTCTGGGACGAGAGCATCCCAAAAATCCCAGCAAACAGCTTGTCGAGGTTCAGCCAGCTATGGGGGGCATCTAGCTAGACACACACTTCTGGTGCTGCTCGCACTTGCAGGTGCCAAGGCAGCCAGGAGTTCCCCCCCTTCCTGGTTCCGTGGTGAGGATTTCAAACTGCTGCTCAGGTAAATGTGTAATTAACCTCTCAGCATTGATTGGGAGCGACCGCCTGTGTCCCCGGGCCCTGTGACAGCAGCAGCTTCATTAAGTCACTGCATCACCAAGCTGCAGCACAGACTTCCAAATGGCCTTAGCCAGGGCTTTATCCACCTCCCTGCCTCCCTCCCGTGCCTCTGCTGTCCCAGGGGCTAACGAGGGATGACTTCCCAGGGACACAGAGGGTCAGTGCCCACAGGGATGGGCTGTGATCCCCCAGCGCTCAGCAGGCTCCCACTTCAGCCTGGCCAGAGCCCAGGGAGCCAGCGCTGCTGCCACAGCTCAGGGGACACGAGCCCCAGAAGAAGAAGCCTCTGAAGAAAACACACCAGCCCCAGAAACTGTGAGATTTCCTGGCTACACATGAGCTCACATGAAGAAAATTCCCACAAGCCTATGGATGGGAGCTTTAGGAGAGGGGGCGAGCTTAGGAGAGGCTGGCTGCTAAAAATAGAAAGTCAGCTTTGTCTTTTACTCCTGTGGTAGCATCTGAAGCCTGAGGACACACAGAGGGCTCTGTAAACACTTCTACTTGATTAGCTGAATCCAAACTGTGTAGTCCCTGCAAGCAACATAACCCAAAGACATCCAGATCTGAAATGATGGGATTTGTATTGCATTTCTTATGTGGGGAAAACAATTTCTATATCCAGTGTCTAGGCCAGAAATAGCTGATTTCCCACTTGGGGTGAGCAAATTGGGAAATACAGATTGCAAAGAGCTTGGGACTGGCACGTGGCTGTCAGGAGCAGTGTGCCCATGGTCCTGCCCTGCTCCTCCAGCCTGGGCTGCTGTGCCAGTTCCCACAGTAGAGCCTCAGGGCACAACCTCTGAACCTCCAAAGGCTTTTCTTGTCCTGACACAGTTGTACCTCTCTGAAGAGCACAAATTGTCTTCTCCTGGTCCCCACTGAGGGGCTCAGGGGGCAGTTGCAGGGTGGGGGCAAAGAAGGACATTGGCACCCCCAGCACACCTCGATCCCTGCTCCAGGCAGACTTCCCCAAATGTCTGTCCCAGTCCCATGCCTCCAAATCTGTACCAGGAAAAAATTTCCTTTTTCTTCTCCATTTTTTCCAACTCCCACAGAGGCTGGATCATCTGTATCCTTCTGTAAGTTAAGGCAAACCCTGCTGAAAAAGGAAGAGGCTGAACTTCTAGTTGCTCTGAACTGACAGACGTTCAGCAGAGCACAGCAGCAGAGTGGCCAAGAGAAGCCCTGACTCCTGATGCCTTTTCCAACCTGACTTTTGTCCCATAAGCCTCCAAGAAACCCCTCAGCCCTCCCCAGATGCATCCAGGGTTTTCAGTGCTCATCCTGCAGCACCCAGAGGGCAGCCAAGGAAAGCTGACTCCTCTCTCCATGCCAGGCACAGCCCCAGTCCCTGTGGGCAGCAATGGGAGCAGAAGGCCCCAGCTCTGGGCTGGATGTGAGCTCCCTCGAGCCCTCAGTGACACACTGAGTCTCCAGGCCACTCCTGCCTGTGACAGCTCAGGGTCAGCTCTGCTGCTGCTGCTGCCTGGGAGGATGTGGATGCCCAGCTCCCCACTGACCCTGCTCTGTGATGGGCAGCTGGCAGGAACCACAGAGCTTTAAAAGTGTCATGAAATAAATGGGAGCACCAGGGTAGCAAGGCAGGGCTGGCACTGAGAGCTGCTGCCCCTCCCAGACACCTCCCTGGGCTTGGGAATGCCCAGAGCCCACCGGAGCTGCCCCTGCCCCCAGCCCAGCCCTGTGCTGGCCCTGCTGGGCACCAGGAGGGCATTTGTGCCCTTTCCAGCTCCCAGGGAGCCAGCAGGGCTCTCTCGTGCCTGACACTGCTGTTCTGCAATTAGAGACTGACAGGCTGATTAGCACCCGGGGCTACGCTGAGATCACAAAAAGGAACGCCAGCGAAATGCTGTCCTTTTCACCAAGCTCATTTTGATACCTTCTGTTGCTGGGGGGAACAAAACAAAAGAAGGAGGAAAAAGAAGGCTCCAGTTCAGTCCCTGTTGTGGTTTTTTTCCAGGAGAATTTCTCATCAGGCTGTCCTCACTTTGGTGGTTCCAGGCAGCTTTCTTTCGTGGCACTCTGGGATTCACTAACGCAGTATCAGGCTGAGGCCAGTGATTATAGATTACATAATTAAGGGCAGCAAGTCTTGATTTAAAGGACCCGTAAATAACAGGAATGAGAAAAAATTTAAAAGGACAATGCTCATTAAATTTCTCAAATTTATATATATTTCTCTCTTCAAGGAAATTTAATATCCTTGAAAGCTGCCATAGTGGCAACCCATGGGAATCTTTGGTAGAAATATCTAAATATCTACACAAACCAAAGTAATCTGTTTAAATAGCAAGTTCAAATCCATCCAGGCTGATGAGCAAGGCTCTGTCCTCTGCCAAACCTGGTTAACTGTCCCCTGTTGGACCAGGAACCTCCACAGACCTCCTCCCTCCTCTGAGAAAAACCTGGGCTGAAAGGGAGGAAAGTGCTGCTGGAGAGCTGGAGAGGGAGCCTGAACTGCTGCAGTGATTGCTGCTTCATTTTGTTTTGATGCAGTTCAAGAGCTGTGTGAAAAGGCATAAAATTGAGCAATTCCAGGTGTGCTGAGGCACAGACCTGCTCTCCATCCCCACATCATCCATACAGGGCACTCAGGGAGGCTGTGCTGAGCCCTGCCCATGGGAACACAGCCCAGATCCTGCCCAGGAGCAGAGCCCAGCAAGCTGGGCACAGTGGCACAGGTGGCACAGGGCTCCTCAGGCTCACAGGATCCATCTGTGGGGCAGGAGAGAGGGACCAGGAGCAGAGGGGAAGGCAGGGATGTGCCTCTGAGGGGTGTAAACACAGCCCTGGGGCTGGCAAGGACTTGGAAATGATGATGGGCTTTGTGGCAAACTCTTTAAATTCTGCTCTCTGTGTGTGTGGAGCTATTCCCACCAAGCTTTGAGGGCTGGAGCTCCCTCAGAGGGCAGGAACAGGGAAGGGAGAGAGCAGCAAAGGCTGCCCAGGACGCTCTGGCTGCCCCCTTTGAAGGCAGCTCTGTGTGGTGGCTTGCCTTGCTGCCTTTAAATGTCACTGCTCTGATCTGAGGGTGTGTCACTGAGCAAGGGGACGATGCTGAGCAGGGGAAATGGAGCTGGAACATCAGGGAACCCTTCAGAACTGAAAGGCACTGAAAGGGCACGCTGGGAGGTGGTGGAAGCCCCAAATTCTGAGCCATTACCAACTGAAAGGACTGGAGGACTGGTGTGGGCAGCACCTCTCTGGGTCTGTTTATATGCTGGGAATTCAGGTTACAAAATAAATAAGTGAGTCACACGTGGCAGCAGACCAAGGCAGGCTTCTCAGTCAAGCCCACATTGCCACAAATTACACAGGAACTCATCTCAGAGTCACTGGGATTATTCCTGATTTACAGCAGCCAGTGAGATCAGAATCTTCCCTTACAATTCTGCTCAGTCATTACTTGTCTGAAGATGCCAAAGCTGCCAAGAATTCCTTAAGGCTTCAGGCCTGGCTGTCCCCCGTGCCAGGTCACCCTTTCCTGGTCCCACTGGCAATTTTAACAATCAGATCCTGCTTGCAGGATTTCTTGGAGAGAACCTCTGGCTTTGCTTAACTCAAGGATATTTGCAGTTTTCAAATACTCACCCTGAAATTCACCACTATGGGCCACACATGTGACAGATTTTTATCCCATGGAGGGATAAAAATTATTCCTAAAAAATAAGATTCAGTAAAACCCCTCTGCTTAAAGCAGCTTGGACACACCCTTACTTTTCCTATTTGTTTTAGGATCAGCATTCCCAACAACACCTCTCCTTGCAAGAAACTGTGCACCCATTTTATATATAAAGAACATTTCAGATATTCCCTCACTAGGTATTTTTTATTTGGTTGGAAATTTTTCCTTCTTCTTTAAAAAATCTTTTCCCACCATCTCCTGACAAAACATGGGTAAATTTAGAAATGAAAACACAACTTCAGAGCACAGAATCAGCATCATCAGTCTCAAGATGCTAAGGAAAACCAGACATTCTTCCAAATGAAATATCTCCACGTGCTGCAACATTCAGCCACTGAAATCATTCCTGAAGTGCCGACGCAGGGGGAATTTGGGATTAGCTCTATCTTGTGCCCTGCCTGCATTTTGGGTGGAAAAAGACTGAACTGGTAATTTTTTACACCTGGTTTCTGTTTTCCTGGGGTCAGTGCTGTTTCCAGGGGGTCTCAGGAAGGCTGTGCCTGTGCTCTGGAGCCACTGGGATGGACAGAACAGGTACAGAAAGATTAGAGCAGGAGCAGGGCCAGGAAAGCTGGGAATTACAGCTGGGGGCTCCTCTCTCTGCTCAGGGAACTTCACACAGGCTGGACAGGCCTTGTGGCAGCACAGCACTGACAGCATCTCCTCAAAGCAGAACTGTCCTTCCCCACAGTCTGGAGAGGCTGGGGACACACCAGGAGGTCCCTGCTGTACCCCAAAACTGCACAGGAGACAAAGCTCTGAGCCCTCCATGTCCTGGGGACATCCCTGCAGCCTCCCAGTGGGATTTGGGGTCTGCAGTGCCTAAGGAACACCTGCACACATCTCAGCACATCCAAGCACTTCCCAAAGATCCAATCTTTTCATTTCTCCCACTCTCTTCCTGCATTACACTGTGCCTCACTCCTGGGTATTTTGGGTTTCTGTGCATCCTTCTGGCTGTTCCATGGACAGCTGTGCAGTGGGGGCTGGATCTGGTGATTCAGAACTGCTTTAGAGGGAAGAATCAAGCAGTGAAATCCTCTGCTGGGTCCACCTCTCACACTCTACTTTCTCATCAAAACTCTGTGACTCTTCTTGATCTGAAATCCAGAATAAAAAGGGCAAGGAAGGCGTTTTCCTTTGACCAGGAGCTGTGTTCCCATGGGATTTCTGAGTGCACCAGCAGCAGGCTTTGCTATGTTATGAGAAGCTGAAGAATGTTGCTGCAATAATGTGCTCAAAATCTGGAATAGCTGAAAAAAGCCTGGAAGAATAATTTGGCAAGTGCCTGAGGATGGGATGGAGATAAAGAATGGGTACTGCTAAGCAGGAATGAATTATCAAGGACAGGGCTAAATAAAAATGAATTATCAACTGAGCTAATGGAAGAGAAAAAGCAACTGCTATTCCATAGATCCTGTGTGGAGGTCACCTTGGCTTCCCTCTCACACATGAATATTCACTGGCTTGGAATGGATCTGTCCTTAATCAAGATTTATTTACAGTGAGGGTCTGGGAGCTCCTCACAAATGACCCCCATTAGCTCATCCCATGGCACACTCCAGGGCTGAGCAGGGAGCTGATGGTCCTGTGCCTCCTGCAGAGCAGTTTCCTCATTCTGGAAATGAGTCTGCGTGGCAGTGAGAGATGTTCCTGAGCAGTAAAACAATCAGACACATTGTCTGTGCTCTCTGCTCTCCCAGCCAGCCACAATCCCAGCTCTGATTGCTGCATTTATGGGTTTTATTGTGTGTTTTATCACCAGATGCAGGGTGATAAACCTCCATCCTCCATCACAGCAATGAAACTAGTTCAGCCAAGGAGGACACAGGTGATGCACCTGTATTTCTCTCTCTCTCCTCCCAGCCTTCGCAGATCTTTGCCAGAAATAAAATAATTAAAGGATGAACGCCTCTTTCCCATACACTCATTTCCACAGTATGATCCCCATGACTGGAATGTGGAGTTATTTCAGACTTCACAAGTGAGGAAGCAGAAAGGCTGCTCCATCACTCTGATTATCTCCTTGCTGAACACATGGGCTGATGACAACAGCGAGAGGATTTACAAAAACGTTTGTCCTCAATCTGCTGCAAAACCCTATTTATGGATTACTTCCATACAATGATTTTTAAAAAATCAGGGACGAAAAGAAAGGGAGAACATAATTTTAGTATGGCTTTTCTTCCAAACACATGGCAGAAATGTAGAGACTGAAGGCCTGCTGGTGAGGAATCCTTCTGCTGACTCTGCCTTCCCTGTGCCTCTCAGCTCCTTAATTACACCATCACTACACACAGGGCTGGTTCAGAAATATCTTTAAGTGGGATGTCATTTATAAAATGCAAATAACATCTCTAACTCCAGTTTAACAGTTTGGCTTCCAGTCATAAAGCAATCACCAGAAGGATTTTCTCCATTTTCTTAACCTCTTGCAATTTCCAGGGCTTTTTCCTACGTCTTTCCCTCCCTCCTCCCCAGTGACACAGCACAGAGGCAGAATGCACGTGGGGTTTGCTCCAAGTCTCACCTACTACCAGCACTGCAACCACAGAAGTCACTCCAGGTTGCTAGTGATGAAATTGGAACTGGGTTTTCTTTAGCACACCATTAATGTTTAAGCACCACCCTGAAGTCACAACTGTGCCTTCACCACCCCAGGCTTCATCCTGAACTGTGGGAAACGAACTACAGGGTCTTAGATAAGCCAAGAACAGCGTGGACTTTGCCAGGCCAGGCTCACTGTACCTCCCAGTCCAGGACAGAGGCCTGCCACTGAGCGATCTTGTCGATGTTCTCCAGCCTCCGCTTGCGCTCGTTGATCTGGAGCGTGACGTTCCTCATGACGGCGAGGGCAGCGGCCACGTACCTGTAGTCACTGCACACAGAGGGAGGGAAAGGCCATCAAAGGCAGCACGACATGCCCAGGAGTCTGTCACAACCTCTCCAGCCCACAGGGACGCGGGCAGGGGTGACCCCTCAGTGCTACAATGGGATTTTTCATCTGGATTGTCTGGAGCAGCGCGATGGAAACTGGAGCTGGGAGCCCAGTCTGGCCTCTACCAGCCCAGCACTGGTGAGCCCTTTACAGCCTCAAGGAGCCCAGCTGAAGAGCATTCTAAAGAAAGGCTGAGCACTTTTACAGCCTTTGGACCTGGATTTTTGTGGTTTTAAAATGAACATTTAGTAAACGGTTCACTTAGACAAAGGCCAGAGCACCTTCCAAGCCACTCCCAGAGCAGTCACCCCATGGAATTCACTCTCACTGCAGATTTCAGGTGAGCAAATCAAGCAACTCTTTTTTTTTACCCTGCATGGCCCTGTGAGTGCAGTAACACAGAGTGAGAACAGGCTCCTGCCAGGGCCACTGAGGATGATGATCAGTCTTTTCAAAAAGTGATGCTGAAATCAATGCCATTGATTCCTTGCCCTGTGCCTGCTTTTCCATTCCAAGGAGCTGTACCGTTCATTTCCATTGGGAAGACAGGCAAGGCCAGCTGCCACAACACCACCACAATGTATTATTAACTTAAGGGCTGCTATTGATTGCTGACTAATGAGAAAAACTGCCATCTTGGGCAGCTGCAGGGGGAATGGCTTTATTGATTATTGCTAAGGATTGTGCTGGTGACAGCTAAAAGAGGGGTGAATACTGGGAATTAGATCTCCTCTCCATGTGTTCCCAACAGGATAAATACTAAGAAACACACTGTGATATACAAAAAATAGTATTTGCTCTTTTGGCATCCTTGCTCAGATGAAATCTTGAGCTGAGTTTTCATTTTTTCTTAAATTCTTATGTCAAAATTCTAGGTGTGGTTAAAAGCAATGCCACAAATTCCAAGAGAGCAGGACTGGGCCTTCAGCAAAATAAAGGAAAATAGAGGATGGGCTGCCTGATATAACCATCACAGGGAGGTCTGGGTGGGGAGGGACCTTAAAGCCCATCCAGCTCCACTGCCTGCCATGGGCAGGAACACCTTCCAATGTCCCAGGCTGCTCCAAGTCCCATCCAACCCCACCTTGGACACTTCCAGGGATGGAAGGGATCGTGCTACACAATGAAGAAATTCGTGTGCCTCCCTTTGTGTGAGCATCTGTGTGAAGGAGTGTTGGTTGTGTCAGGCAGGAAAGGAGAGGTGCCAGGGGGACATCAGGATGACCTGGTGACCTGGGGAACATCCATGAGGGAAACAGGGAAGTCCCTACAGCCAGGAAGGATCTGGAGAGGCAGGGAGAGGTCACCAATGATCTCCCAGCAGTGATGCTCATGCTCAGCAGGGAGGGCACTCCCTGGCAGAGTCTCCTCATGTAAAACTGTTCTACATTCCCAACTCCAGCTCTCTTCTGCTCTGGGAATGCTCAGGATTCCAGCAAGCTGCACTTAGGACCTTCCTATATTTAATTAATATTAAGCTGGAGTAGATCTTTGAGGTGAACAGATGTGGCTTTGTGAAAAATTCAAAGGAACCAGGCTGCAGACAGGCAGGGAGGGAGTGAGGCAGGCTCTGAGCTCACCTCCATTCTGCCTCCATGCAGAGTGGGACGGTGCCAGCCCTTCATCTTGGGAATGCTAATTCCCTAATTCCAGGGAGAAAACCCCAGCAATGTTTTCCTGTCACGCTGTAATGAAGAAAAGGCTCAGGACTAAACTTTTTGGGCTCCCAGCCCATGTCTGTGGCAGAGCTGGCAAAAACTTAGAAGGAAAAAACAACAGGAGCAGAGCATTTGGCCAGGAGGTAATAACAGGATCCCATTAACCATGAGATGAAGGTAAATAAATGGTTTGTCAATTCTATTGAGGCTACAGTGGCCACTTCCCAGTGCTCCATCAGAATCCAAGTCTAGATCCTTGCCAAGCATCACGTGCTACCTCTGGGGAGTGTGGTCTGGATTCTGGTTTCAGCATTGTCCTGACCTGGTGCAGGGAAAATCCACAGCTCTGCAGGGGTGGTGGCAGTGAAAAGGAAGGAAAAAAGAAAAAGAGGATTGTGTTCCTCTGTCAGATGAAGCTCACATCCCTGCTTTCCCTGGCAGTCCTGTGTTTTCCCATGTTTTGCCTCACTCCAGGGCTGGCATGTGGCACCACTGTGCAGTCACAGGTTTCCTCCCTGTGCTATCAGAGCTTTAGGGTTACTCCTCCTAATGCAAGGTGAGCAAACCTCACCCTGCCTTCCCTTCCCAGAGCATGGAGGAATAGGAGAAATGAGTGTCCATGGCAATCCAGTGCCACAGAGCCCTCAGGCTGAGTCATCCAAGTGCTGCTGACCACGGGAGAGCTCCCAAGGCTCCTCAGAACACAACTCCGTGTGATTCCTTACCAACATGGTGAGTTTAGAACATCCCAAAGGGAACAGGAATGTGCTCCCAAAATAACCCAACCCTGGTGTTATCACACTGCCCACATCCCCTTTGCTGTGGCTCCCAAATAACTCACAGAGGGTCATTTTAAACACCCTCCTGTTGGGAAGCCACATCTGAGCTCCCAGCCAGTGCTGTGGGTCCTCCTGTGGCTGCTGAAGGGAAAACCCACAGCCTGTGGGATCCCAGAGCTGCTTTCTGATTCCCCGAGGTTCCCATGAGTCCATTCCAAGTTTGATTTGCTTTTTGGAAAAGCAGGAACTGGATCTGAAGCCAAAGGCTCGTCCAAATTGGTGATTTGGGACATTTGGCTACCCTGAGTCACTCAGACTTGTGGGTCAGGTCGAAGCAGATCAATGCATCTCTGCTTCCACCACACTTCTGCTCTGGGCCTGGGAAAAACAAGGCATCAAACACTTGCAGAAGTTTCTGAAACATCACTGGTCTTTTGTGTTCTCACTTGTTTTAGAAAAAGCAAGAAAATTGGCAGGGCAGGAACAAATCTGCTCTTACAGGGCCTGATTTTTCTTTCACCTTATTTTCACAGCAGTAAATCCCAAGTGGTATCACAGGCACTGCTCCTGATTCACACTGTCAGGCAGCCAGGCTGATTGTCCTCAGCAGCAGCAAAAGAGATCCTGGAAATTTTGGGAAGCAATCAAGCTGCAGGGGCTCCTCTGAACCTGAACTCCATGGCAAAACCAGAGATGGGACTGGGCTGAAAAGCTGAGCAGGTTTGGAGCCCTCCCCACATCAGGCTCCAGCTGCAGACCCCGGCCCTGTACTCACTGTGTGCCCAGGGTCTCCCCAGGAGCAGGGAAGGAGCCTCTCAGACCACTGAATGCTAATTAGGTAATTCTTCCAGTGTAACTGGTAGCATCAGAAAGTACATCCAAGGGTAATTAGTTCACATGTCTGATTAGAACAGAGTTGAGTGTGTCTCCATCGAGAATTGCTGCTTTGAGGAGACTCAGCTGTCTGCTAACCCTTTGTCCTGCTCCTGTTTATGCAGGATGTCACAGGGACAAGAGCTGGACAAAACCCCCAAGCCGTGGGGGGGATGGAGCAGTGGACAGAAAACCCCAAGCCCTGGGAAGGAAGGAGCCCTGAGCAGGAAACCCCAAGCTCTCTTGGGAAGGAGCACTGGACAGAAACCCCCAACCCTTGTGTAGGGAAGGAGCCCTGGAGAGAAAACCCAAACCCTTGGGCGGGAAGGAGCACTGGGTAGAAAACTCCAACCCCTGTGTAGGGAAGGAGCCCTGGGCAGAAACCCCAAACCCCGTTTAGAGAAGCAGCACCGGACAGAAAACCCCAAGCTCTGTAGGGAAGGAGCACTGGACAGAAACCCCCAAGGCCTGGTGGGAAGCAGCCCTGCCCCCGTGCCTGCTGAGTACCTGTGCTCCTGGGCCGTGTACTTGAGCAGCTCTGCCAGCTGCAGGGGGTACTTGCAGATCTTCTGCACGGGCGTCAGCAGGAAGCCGTCGATGGCGATGTCGATCATCTGCTGCAGCAGGCGGCACGCCTCGAAGAAGTGCTGGTACCTGCTGTCCTTCATCAGCTTGGAGAGCTCCATGCACGCATCCAGGTGGTTGTTACAGTACTCAGAATAGATCCAGAAGCCGTCTTGCTGTGAGGGCAGAAAGGAGGAGGATGGGTCAGGCAGAGACCTGGCTGATCAACACCAGGGCTGGGAAGGGCAGGGTTCTGTGGGGTCTGTTCCATGGTGGGCCAACAGGGACTGGGCCAACAACTCTCCCCTGGAGGGACAATCCTGCAGGAGACAGCCTCTCAACAGGGTGAGAAAAAGGCTTCTCCCAGCATGCCTTGCTGTGACATGCAGATTCAATGGATCCCACTGGCCCCAGTGTTCTGTCCTGCCCCTCAAGATCCCTACACAAACCCCTGCTTTCCCTGCCTGAGTGGCTCCTTCATCACTGAACCCTTCAAGGAAGGAGAACAATAAAGCTCTCCTTGGAACCCCACACAAAGACCCCATCTCTCCTTCTGCATTGCCCAGATCCCAGAAGAGCTGAAATCACCTGGCCTGAGCACAGATGTGCCTGTGCCCCCCAGGTGTCTTTTGCAGGATGCTTCGTTAGGAAGGTCACAGCACCCTGAACAATGCCCACCACAATGGGGATACTGGGAGAAACTCCTCCTGGGAGGGAGGGGACGCCCTGGGACAGAATTCCCAGAGAACCTGTGGCTGCCCCATCCCTGGAAGTGTTCAAGGATGAGCGTGGAGTCTCGTAAGTCTATAAAGGTGTCCTGCCCACAGCAGGGTCTGGAACAAAATGATCGTCCCAACCCAGCCTTCCAACCCAAACCAGTCTGATTTCCAAGAAAGCACAGACCAAGCAGGAGGAAGGACAGATCCTACCGTGCTCCTCCTGTTTGGAAGAGGTGCTGGGCAAGGAGGGACTGCAGAGAGGGACCTGCACTCTGACACAAGGCCGAGGTCTCTGCAGGTACAGGTGTGTTACTGTGAGCCCTGCACAGAGCTGTGCTTGCTCTCACTTAAATCGTGCAGGGAAGGTTTGAAAGGCACAACCCAGCAGAGCTCTGGCTTTTGGCAAGACAAGTGGACAACCTTGTCATTTCTAGAAGTCTTTCCTGAAAGAACCTGAAGCACCTGGCAAGTGTTTGGGGGCTGGGTATGTTTGAAATTCCCTTTAACAGTGGGGAACCCAAGGTACTGCATGGATTTCCCTGGGAACAGAGCCCCAGAAAACACTAAAAACTAACAAAAAACCCACTCACACATGCTCCTCCACCTTTTGAACTGGTCTAACAAGTTTTCTGGTGTCTATTTTGTTGGAATGTCCTTTTTCTGCCTTCACTGACCACAGACTGTCACCTTTAACTTGGGCTTGATTCGTCTGGGCCATGCAGACAAAGCAATGAAAGGGCAGAGAAGATTTCACTGGGAAGGAGATGGGCACAGCCCAGCACCACAAATTAACTGTGGGACAGCCCAGGTCAAAGTCAGGTGTTGCAAACCAGCCAGTTCCACCAAGCTGTGGTCAATGACTTCTGAAAAAAGGACAGATTCTATTTAGCCAAGACGTGCCTGCCCAGCAATTACTTCTGAATCCCTGAGGGTGCAAACAAGCTGCTTCTCTGGGAACAGAGATCCAGTGTCCTTCCCATCCCACAGCTGACCAAGCCACGCACTGACAGCTCTCTCTTCCTGAAGAAAATGAGGAACAAGATGCTTCGGAGATCTCTAAACAGGATCTAAACATCCTCACCCCTCACTTTCCCAAATGGCTAAGCAGGGACAATTTATCAGGAGTTTATCAGCCAGCTCTCAGCCCTGTCTGGTGACAGGCAAGTGTCAGATCTTCCTTCGAATCGCAGCAGCAATTCTTGCTATTGTCACTATCAATGAATTGACAGCACAGCCTCAAGTCATGACATCTGAGTTACTGATTCTCAGCAAGATTTCCTACATTTTCCCAGCACAGAGGTGGAATGTGATGCTGCTTTTTGCAGGCTCTGATAAGAACCAGCCATGTTAACACCTCATGCACCTTCCCAGAGGAAACCCCAATGAGAGACACAGGGATGTTTAAAAGATGCTGTGAAACTCTTTAGGGATGTCCTGCTGAAGTTTCAGGAATGTTTAGCAGGAGTTTCCCTGATAAGCAGTGAACTGTTGCCCTGACACAGCACAGGAGCTCTGATACCCTGCTCCACTCTCCCTCCAGGAAAGCCTCCAGCTCCAGGGCTGGCATTTGTTTGACATTTCCTGCCACATTTACAACACTGGCCAATTTATCAGCTCCTGCAGGAGGTGGTTTATGGGACAGTAGGATGGGTTAGGGAAAATCCTCCACCTCCAGTATCTTGTCATCCATGTGACTAGATGTGCCGGGGGTTATCCGACTGCATATGCAAGTTCTCCCTCTCCACGGAGACCCCTGGAGCAGACCCTGAGCTGTTGCACAAGAGGCTGCTGCCTTTGGAGTTTCCCTGTCCCTCCCCAGGCCTGAGGGGCAGTGGCCCTGGACTCGTGCAAGTTCTCCCTCCTCTGCATCTTCCAAAGCACACGGAGACCCCTGGAGCAGTCCCTGAGCTGTTGCAGAGGAGGCTGCTGCCTTTGGAGTTTCCCTGTCCCTCCCCAGGCCTGAGGGGCAGTGGCCCTGGACTCACGTGTTCCAGGAAGCACGGTCCGATCTCGCTGAGATGGGGGTCCTCGTTGTTGTACTGCTTCTCCAGGTCCCGCACAAACCCCATCTGAAACCTGTAGATGTCTTCAATGTTCCCAAAGATGATTTTCAGCTGCTCGTCACTGAACATGTCCCTCCTCTTCCGGCACTGCTTTAAGTAACCCTGTGAGAGCGAGAAAGAAGGGTTTGCAGAGAGCAGCGACACCAGGGGTGCTCAGTGCTGGGTGCCTGCTCCTGCTCACCCCACTGCCCCCAACACCTCAAACCCCTCTCCTACAAGCACTGCTGCTTCCCTGTCCTTCCAGTGGCACAGCTTCCACAGAAAGGTGTGAGGGGCTGTTGGAGCCTGCTCTGATTTCTCCTTTCAGCCCAGTAATCAGGAGAAGGAAGCTGCTTAATACCAATATCAAGTTCTGTTTAATATCTTTATCAACCACCTGGATGAGGGGATGGAGTGTACCCCCGACAAGTCTGCAGCTGATGTGCTGGAGGGTGGGAAGGTTCTGAGCAAATCCTCTCATCCTCCCACACTTCACCTGTCAGGATGATCATCACTGAATCACAGAATTGTAAATGCTGGAAAAGACCTTTGGGATCACCAAGTCCAACCAGAATGATTTAGACTAGAAACTTTGCAAGGCCAAATCTCAGATGTTGCAACTGGCCTGGTCCATTTTGCAGCGTCCTGACTGGAAGGGAACAACACAGGGGTCATCAGGAGATGACTCTGCTTACTTTGCTTGCCTTTATTATATAGGAAGGGGAAAAAATGAAGGGAAGAAAATGCCAGCAGCTCCAGTGGAATGGCTAAATTTGGGAACTCAGGATGCTTAGTCACACTGCCAGCTGGTGACATGCAGCTGCTGGGCCACAATGAACATTGGAATCCTGCAATGAACTGTCCTTCAGCCTCACCATGTGGTTCCTGGCAGGGAGAACTTCAGACATGAATGAGAAATGCAACTTTGGCCGACCTGGCCTGGACCCAACCTCTGCCACGTGCAGCTCAGCTCGGGAGATGCCATCACCCTGAATTTCCTGGCTTTTTCAGCTGAGAACTTTGGGTTATGGAACACCTTCTACACTTCCTAATCTAGGTCTCTCTTCCCCCAGGAGCTCCTTGATGACTCATTTCCCTGGGTTTCCCCCTCTGATTTTCCAAGGCCACGAGGAATGGGAGCAGGCTGCTTCCCACACTGTGGGATGGTCACAGGGCAAACTGAAATCCAAACTGGGGAGAAATGACACAGAGCATCTCTCCATGCAGATTTTCCTGTTTACCTGATGATCTCAGAACAGCCTGGGGAAAAAAAATCAAGGAAAAAGCCAAGGAAAAAGCCAGGACAAAGCCCTCCCTGTGCCCACAGGGCAGTGTCCCCTCACTGTGCTCTGTGACATCCCTCCCTCCCGAACACAGGAATGTCTCCCAGCCCCAGGGCTGCCATTGGCTGTGATTCCCATCCTCAGTATTCCCACCCTCCCTGTGCTGCTTCATCATTTCGCTGGAATCACGTGTCTGGAGGAGCTGAAGTAGCACATTTCTGTGCAGGCACCTCTGAAAGCACAGGGAGAATAAAGGAATGTGAGGAGTTCCCAAGCCTCATCCTCTCTGTGTGTTTGAAGGTGGTTTCCAGCACAAGGCAGGAAAAGGAGACTGAAGATTCATCCATAACACGCAGCAGAGGAGGCTGCTGCAGAGTTTTTCCAGTAAATTTAGTTCTGTTACATAAAACAATGTCATCTCCCTTCTGCTCATCCCGTCAGGTTTGCTCAGAGAAGGGATAGCTGACTGATGAGCAGATGTTGGAGAGTGTTTTGCTCAATGAATACCTAAAAATAGCTGCCAAACTGTCTGTCTTTAAAGTACTTTTCCATGTAGTCCCTGAAGAATAGGCCAAAGTTGGGCAGTATTTGCAGGAGGTTATGTGCTAAGTTTTCTTCACCCCACAGTGGGCTTAGAGACAGCCAGGAGAGGTGGTCAGTCCATCCATCCATCCATCCATCCATCCATCCATCCATCCATCCATCCATCCTGTCTGGCTGACATCAGGGTGAAGGAGAGAAGAAGGTGGCTGCAGGCTGGAACTTCAAAGGCAGCTGTGAGGATATTCCAGAGTTTTTCCTCTCTGAGCCAGCTGGGCTGTCCCAGCCCCTGGAACCATGCCCAAGGCATGCCCAGCACCAGCTGGGCTGTCACCCAGTGCTCTCTGTGCAGGGCTCCCAGCACACAGGTGAGGGTGGTGCTGAAGGGCACACAGCCAGAACCAGCACAAGAGCAAAGCTCAGACTGTTTGAACTGGAAAGGCAAACCAGAGCCAGAGCTGGTCACAGGCAGCCAGGGCTGGGATCCTGGTTCACAGCAAGCCAGGGGAGCAGTGGGGCTTTGCTGTGGTAAGGAATTCCCTCCAACCCAGCTGCTTCCCACAGGCCTTGGCTGGCACAGGGGATTTTCATCCTGGTGCTGGCCAGCTCCTGAGCTCCCTGCCTGGCCAGACTCGTGCCATGGGTGTTGGGAGTCATAACAGGGTGTGCAATGACACTGGAAAATCCTGAAGCAGAGGGGAGCAGTGGGGAGCACCACTCTCCAGGAACAACCTCCCATCCTCAGGTGCCTCACTGGCATCTGGATTTGTTATTCACTGCAGCTCAGAAACAATAACCACACACTGCTAAACTCAGCACTAAACCAGGCTCAGCCCAGCCACAGATGCTCTGCCATCCCCTCTCACACCAAATAAAGAGCCCTGGGAAGAGGGGAATGTGCCAGTGTCAGAGCAGTTCATCAGGGGCTGTCTGCTCATGCTGTGGCACAAACAACAGCCCTGCCACCCCACCAGGGGAACGGGGAGCCCAGTCCAGCCCCAGCTCCCCCAGTCCAGCCCATCTCCCCCAGTCCAGCCCAGCTCCCCCAGTCCAGTCCTAGCTCCCCCAGTCCAGCCCCAGCTCTCCCAGTCCAGCCCCAGCTCCCCCAGTCCAGCCCAGCTCCCCCAGTCCAGCCCCACTCACATCCCACTGTGCCAGCCCCCGGCTGACAGAGCTCTGGGAGCCTTCCCCAGCAAAGGGATTGCTGGGATTAAACTGAGCATAATGAGCCTCTCCAGCAAGGCACAGCCCATGCTGCACCGATGAGAATGCCCGTTTCAGTCCTCCTCCCTGCTTAGCTGAATCATTTCCTGGTGCTCTACCTGCAGGTAAGATTTATCCCCTCAATCCCAGCCTGCATCACACAGAGCAAAGAGAGAGCTTTCTGGATCTCTCCTGTCTGGGATACATCATTAGGGGCAGTAAATCAGTGTTCTCCCACTGCAGCTGAACCTGTCTGCACCTCCTGAGAATCCCAATTGGCAGAAACATGGTGACATGGCTGGAGATGTAAGTTAAGGTTTATTTTCACTTCTTTTATTTTCGTTTCCAACAGAAAAGCACAAATGCAGGAAAAGAAACAATATGTGGAGAAGTGTCTGCAGTCTTCCCTTCTCCAATGCAAAGCTCTCTGACCAAAATAGCACATTGAAATTAAGCTCATTTGTTTCCAAATTGAAATCCCAAGGCTCTTCCATATTTGAAAAGTGTCATAGATGCTTTTTGGATGGCTGCTCTGCCTTGCTGGGAGAAAAGCAGCAAGGATGAAGGGAGGAAGACATTACTCTAAGCACAGTTCCCAAGGGACTTCACCACATTGACTGGGCACAGGCTCACTAAATCCTAAACATTGCGAGGGATGAGCTGAAAGCCATCCCCAGACTTTGATTTCAGGGCTAACAAACTTCTGCCTCTCAGTGATAAGGACATCTCCACACACAGTGCCCAACCTCTCTGGCACAGCCACGTGCTCTCTTCCCTAACACCAGCACCACAGGCTCTGCACTCTGGGCTCAGCTCAGGGCACTAATCCTGAACTTAAGGGGTTGTAGAGGTTAACTGTAACCTGATGAACAAGAACCAAGCTGGGGATTTGTGGGGTCAGTCACTAAAGTCCATTGCTTGCTGGGTCCCTTCCTCCTTTCCCATGGTGGAAACATTTTGCCCTCAGTCTTGCCATAAAAAAGGCAAATGGGGCCCATCCTGAGCCAGGGGAAATTGTGAACCCGACATGAAAGGCACAGATGACATGGGTAACTGATTGGTTTAATTACAACCTAATTTCCTCAATCACAAGTTCAAAAGTAGATGGCATTGGGTTTTAATTAAGAGGGCTGCTTGGAGGATCTCAACCTCATCATGTTTTAGTCAAAGAGCTATGGAATAAAGGTCAGGAAATTGCACTTTTGGTTAATACAAACTAAAGGAATTATCAGATCCAGCAGGAAATTCTCAGAACTGTCAATACTTATTGACAGATGCTGCTCCTCCATTAGACACAGTCCTCACACACTTCAGCTTGTTCCCAAATCACCCAGGGACAAACCCAGGCTCAGCCCTTGCCAGTCCCCCACCATGGGCAGGTGTGCCAGCCCCAGGTACCCCACAGATGTCCTGAGGTGTTTGATGTAGTGGGGACAGAGACAGGCCAGCCCCCAGGTGTGCCAGCCCCAGGTACCCCACAGATGTCCTGAGGTGTTTGATGTAGTGGGGACAGAGACAGGCCAGCCCCCAGGTGTGCCAGCCCCAGGTTCCCCACAGATGTCCTGAGGTGTTTGATGTAGTGGGGACAGAGACAGGCCAGCCCCAAGGGGTGCCCCAGACCCAGGCACCTCACAGATGTCTTTGAGGTGTTTGATGCAGTAGTTACAGACCCAGGCCAGCCCCCATGCCCTGCTCCCAGCCCAGGTACCTCACAGATGTCCTTGAGGTGTTTGATGTAGTGGCGCTCGGTGCTCATGATCTCGTTGATGACGTTGGCTCTCATCTGGTCGCGGTTCTGCACGGTCCTGCCCAGGCACAGGCAGTCGGCGCTGGGGTCCAGGTGGCCGTTCTGAAGGTGTTTGATGCAGTAGGAACAGGCCACCCCCAAAGGGTGCCCCAGCCCAGGTACCTCATAGATGTCTTTGAGGTGTTTGATGCAGTAGTTACAGACCCAGGCCAGCCCCCATGTCCTGTTTCCAGCCCCAGGTACCTCACAGATATCCTGGAGGTGTTTGATGCAGTAGTTACAGACCCAGGCCAGCCCCCATGCCCTGCTCCCAGCCCAGGTACCTCACAGATGTCCTTGAGGTGTTTGATGTAGTGGCGCTCGGTGCTCATGATCTCGTTGATGACGTTGGCTCTCATCTGGTCGCGGTTCTGCACGGTCCTGCCCAGGCACAGGCAGTCGGCGCTGGGGTCCAGGTGGCCGTTCTGCACCTCGCTGGTTCCCTCCTCCACGCCATCCTCCTGGTTCACCCATAGCTGCAGGACAGAGCACGGCACGGGGTTACTCCAGCAGCAGGGCTGGCTCAGGGCTCACGGCTCTGGGAGATGTTGGATCCACCCCTCCTCAGCCCGTGGGCTGTGCACAGAGCTCCCAGCCCACACTGCCCAGTTCCATACTGGTGCAGCCAGCCCCAAATGCCCCACACACACTCCCCATCTCCTGGGGATTGCCAGGGCTGGCTGCTTTGGCCCCAAATGTAAAATCCCCCCGAATGAATGAATGAATGCTGCCAAGAGCTCCCGACTGAGACAGACACGAGTGAGACAGAGCAGCCTGAGGAAAACTGCAGTGCTGGTGGCAGGCACACTGTCCCAGCTCCTGCCACCCCCAGCTGGGGTCCCTCTGAACACAGGACCCTCTGGGAGCAGGGGAAGCCCTTCCCAGGGGACTGATTCCAGGTGGAGATGTGGCTGGTTCAGAATCTCTGAAGTGCACATCAGCTCTGGGCTGTGTTTCTGGAGCTCTGTAGCCTCCCAGGCCAGGGGTCTGAAGGAGCCCTGATTCCATTTCTCAGCAGCTTTCCTCATCAGCTCACAGGGACAGCCTTCCTGGCTCAGGCAAATCCCCCATCTCAGCACTGGCATCCCCAAAGCACACACAATAGACACCCCTGAGCAAGTCTCCTAAACCTGGGGGTGAGGGCAGCTTTGGACAGGTGCACTGGGCACTGAAAATTACCAAAAGCAGTGAGAAAGTGTGCTCTCAGCACACTGAAGCTTCTTTCCAATATCAAATAAAAAACATCCACAGAAATTGCAAATTCCACCTCTCCCCTGTGTGTCTGAACCAGCCTGTGCTCTGCGCACACCAGACGGATCAAGGGCTCCTTCTGTTACCTTTTCCCACAAAACCTGCTTAAAATAACTCTGATTGACTCAAATTGGGCTAAAGGTAGTTTGTAAACAAACATTAAATAAAGCTTAGAGCTGACAGAAATACCCCTGTCTTTCACAGACCACCTCAGCTGTGATGGAAATGAAGCAACTTCTCTCCTCAGTGTTTGAAGTTCCCAAATCCTGGGGACTTTCAAACTAAAAATAGATTTTCCTGTGAGCAGTGGAACTGTCCACACACAGAGTACAAGCAAACCAGGCAGCATCATTAACCTGATCTTCAGGCTTCCTTTCAATGTTAATAGTGTTTCCTGCTTCCCCATTATTCGGTTTAAACTGGGCTTTGCACAGATTGTAAAGGGCAGCGTTCCTGTAAATTAGGAAAGTAAAAAACCTCCAAACCTGCCCCTGCTCCCTCCCTGCATTCCCAACCAGCAGCTGTTCTGCTAAATCACCTCTTGCAGCTCCCACGTTCTGCCCTCCCACAGGGAGTTGTAAAGGCCAAGAAAAAACCCAAAAAACAAAAAAACCCAAAACAAACACCAAAAAACCCAAACCCATCTCTTCTTTAGCAGGATGTTCACAATGCTGCAAATCTGGGGGATCAAAAAGGGGTTTTGTAGGATTTCTATCAGCACTGGGAGGCCTGGCTGAGCCCTGGGTCACTGTGAGGGAAAAGTAGGGAGCTGGTGATCCAAGCCCACCAAATAGAGTGGAATCCAGCATGGAACAGCTCTCCTGGCACTCTGAAACAGATGTTTTTTGTTCAGAAAAACAACCCAAAAGCTGGCTAGCAAAGTCTCTCTTTCAGCAAACCCACCCTCCTCTGGAAGAGGTTTGGGGTCCACTGAGGCAGAGCCACACCCCATGAACATGAGCAGTGGTTTATGACGAAAAATAAATTAAAAATAAATAAAAATTAAATAAACAAAAGAAGTGCTGCTGCTGAGCAATGTCCCTGTTGGGGTAAGGGACCTCGGGGTCAACTACTGACACCAGTGCCACCAATTTCAGTGCTGGGAAAACCTGGGGGCACCCTGAGAAGGGAAAATGGGTCCTGGGAAGGACAGGATGGCCCAGGGAGTCCTGCAAGGGACACGTCCTGGTGGCAGCTTCACTGGCATTCCAACAAACAGATGTGGAAAATCCAGCAGCACCAGTGTGGGGATTAAACCCTGCTGGCTGAAGTTTAAAATAACTTTCCACCCTGCTTTTCTTCTCCTACAGAAAGGGATTTTGCAGCCTTCCCAAACCCAACGGGAACAGCCTGTTACCAAGTTTGCTGACATCCCTGCCAGTTTGGCAGCAGAGCACATTTTCAAAGCTCTACCTCCTGGAGTCAGGTGATCAGGAGAAAAAATTTGATTTTCACTTGAAAAAAAGCCAGAAAGATCTAATCATTACAAGGCATGTGTGTGTAAGCCTGAGTCATGAATCCTAAAGGCTTTGAAACTCCAAGGCAGATAGCAAACTAACAAACTTCCATGATTCCTCAAATTCAGGCTGCCTTTTGTGCACAGCAGGAACACTCCCTCCTTCCTCATCTGCGAATCTCAGGAGTCCTGCTTTCCTGCTTAATGAAATTTTTGCTCCTTCCTGCTAGGATTCATGTTCCCAAAGGGAAAAAAAAATACAGTTCTAGTCTAGATGACTTCTGCTTAGATTAAAAACAAATGCAACAATTTTATCAGCTCCAGAGGAAGCTGGAGGTGTTTCCACCCTGTGCTCTCCAGCCTCTGCTGCTGGAAGGATAAATCCCACTGTGTTGTTCAAACACTCCTGTTTCCATCTAAACCTCTGAAGTTCTCTGAAATTCCAGCAAGGATCCTTCTTCCAGGGCATCTTTTGAAGTTGGGACCATGACTAATAAAAGCTGAGGTGCAGTGGCAGCTCTGGCACTGACCTTGGGCCAGTCCCTGCAGCTGGAGGAGCTTTCCTCACCCAAACCCAGGGATAATCATGAAAAAACTGTTGAAATATGGGCTGAAATGCATCACCAGACTCTTGGTCCCACCCGTGAGCAGCACTCTGGTGACACAGGCCTAGGGTTAGGTTTGCATCTCCAACTCTCAGGACTGGAGAGGAGCTGGGCCAAGGGAAGGTGGCACTTGAAGGGTTAACTGTGCCCTCCGTCCCAGTGCCACCAGCCCAGGCTGGATCCTTGTGCCTCACTGACAGTGATGGAGCTGCAGGTGACAGCGAGGTGGCACAGCCACACTGGGGAAATGCTGGCCTTGCCCAAAACTTCTGAAATGCCAAACTGAGTGATTGGGACAAAGCTGCAAACGCTCCTGTTTCAACCCAGCACCTCTAACAGGGTGATCCCTCTGTTTCACACACATGGGCACCCAAAAGTACCTGAACTTTCCTCCTTGCTGTGGGGAGCTGAGCTCACACTCCTGGAGAAAGGTCTGTCTGCTCCCCACCTCTCCAAAGGGACACAAAGGCACAGCTGCCCCTCCCTCTCAGACCAAGTATCTCCATTTTAGAAAAGAAACTTCACAACTCTTGTTTTCTCCCAGTTTCATCCCACCTCTCCAGCACTCCCAGCTCAGGATGGGTGGCTGCCATCCCTGTGGGGATTTCTAGGGAACCCTACAATAATAAATCCAGGGTCTCCTTAAACACCGCTGCAATGGAAAACATCAGGGGCTGTAAAATAAGCACTGGGAGGGCTTCCCCCAGGCCATGAAAAACACCCAGCAACCAAACCACCAAGCCCTTTTGAGCACTTTGTATCAAGACATAATTAAAAGAAATCAGTAAAAACTACAGGGAAAAAAAGCAAGTTGTATAATGCTGGTCCTACACGATGTTTCCCATTGAAAGGCCCCTCCATGTGGAGAGGAACAGACTTATGGTGAGGCTCCCAGTCCTGTTCCAAAATCCACCCCTAACTGGGAAGTCATGACCAGCTCTTGTGTAATGCAAGAACTTGCAGAGGCTGATAAAAGTAAAATAATCACACAAAAAAAGGCCCTTTTCCCTAAGGACCACTTCTGGGAGCCATGGAGAGCTGATGGCTGCATAGTGCTAATTCATGTTCTCCATGGCTGATATCCTTTTAGAAAGGGAAAAAAGGAAGAGCCAGGGAAGCACAGGCCAGGCAGGCTCACCTCAGTGCCCAGCACGGAGCAGATTCCTGGAAAATATCTTCAGGCACATGGAAGACAAGGAGGGGACTGGGGAGAGCCACCAGAGCTTCCCTGAGGGCAGAGCGTGCCTGGCACATTCAGGGACCTGTGCCAGGTGCTTCCAGAGCCCTGGCAGGGCCTGAAGGGCTCCAGGAGAGCTGGAGAGGGACTGGGGACAAGGATGGAGGGACAGGACACAGGGAATGGCTCCCAGTGCCAGAGGGCAGGGCTGGATGGGAGATTGGGAATTAGGAATTGTTCCCTGGGAGGGTGGGCAGGGCTGGCACAGGTGCCCAGAGCAGCAGGGGCTGCCCCTGGCTCCCTGGCAGTGCCCAAGGCCAGGCTGGACACTGGGGCTGGAGCAGCCTGGGACAGTGGGAGGTGTCCCTGCCAGGG
The DNA here is from genome assembly GCF_014805655.1 of Passer montanus. Lineage (NCBI taxonomy): Eukaryota > Metazoa > Chordata > Aves > Passeriformes > Passeridae > Passer > Passer montanus. The sequence goes on from NW_024372813.1 coordinate 2,221,710, forward strand.
CAGGGGTGGCACTGGGTGGGCTTCAAGGTCCTTTCAGCCCAAACCAGTCTGTGATTCTATGATATACAATTTCTATCAATACAATTTATCAGCTTGCAGCTCTACCCAAATGGTGCACAAACCCACCAATGGCACTGGGCCAGCAGCACTGACCTGGAATTATTGCAGATTTACCTGCCCAGGGCAGGCATTGGATGGAGAGGCACCAAGGCCTGATCACCTCATAATGATCAGAAACCACAACAAAGCAAACACTTTACCAGCCAGCTGGATGATGAACCTGCTTCCAGTGGACACTCACAAGGACAGAGCTCACTGCAGAGCCCTGCAGGCTGAGGAAGGGCAGGCCCAGGAAGGGGCTCTGCAGGTTTGTGCCTGAAGGGGCTGTGGAGATTCCTGCCTGTTTGCCTGACTCAAAGAAAGGCCTCCAAACTCTGTTTTTGGCCCTCCAGACCAGCTTGTCCAAGGAAGGGCACAGTGGCAGTGTGTGACCCTTTGGGGGACCTGTCTGGCTGCAGGTGGCACAGGGAGCCCTGGGGTGCTGAAATGCTCCTTGCCTTGGAACCCCCAAACTGCAGCTCAGCCCGAGCCCAGCAGTGCTGCCCGTGCTGGGCCCTACCTCCAGCACAGCTATTTGTAAGCTGGATTTGCCACAGCAGAATCAAATCTCCTTTAGAAGGCTCTGACTGCAGCTCCATCCTCTTTCTGTGGAAATCTGATGCCCCTGGCTCAGGGAATGCTAATGCAAGGGCTGCAGTGGGGGAAAGCAGGTGAGTGATGAGCTCAACAAGATACAATCAGATTTCACAGGCAAAAAGAAGCAGATGGGGCAGCAAAACGGGGAATTACACCTGCAATACAGAGCAGGCAGAGCTGAAAATGAAACCCACCTGCCCAGCAAAGGCACGAGTTGCCAGGCACTGGGACCAGGCTCTGGGTTCACTCTCCTTCTCCACAGTGCCTTAAAAGCTCACTCCAATTTATCCAGCACTTCTCCTTCAGCAGCAGAAAATAAAGTGGGTCAAAGGCAGCTTTTCAGCAGGAAAATCAATCTAAAATTACAACACTTGGGGGAACCAAGGCAGTGGTGAGAGAGAACATGGAGCACTGCCACCCCTGCACTTCTCCACCCCTGCACCTTCTCCTGGAAGAGGAGACCATGAGGATTTTACAGCCCCTCCTTGCTCCTTGGCAGGACCATTTCTTCCCTTCTCCAGTCACCAGGCACTACAAGAAGCTGCAGTAAAAGCTCCTCAGCCCCAGTTCTGCTCTTTACCTTGGCTTAGTAACATAAGGAAGGGAGACTCAGCACTGCTGAGGTGAGAAGAAATATATTCTGCAAGCTCAGTCTGGTATCCAAAGAGACTAAAGAGAGCTTTACACAGGAATAAATCCCCCTCTCTGCCCAGGACAGGGGCAGTCTGCCATGTCCCTGAGGAGAGATTCCACTGCACAGCATCCATAAGCTTTACTCTTTTTATTTCTCTTGCAGTGGAAATATGTCAGAGCCCAAACATTAAGCCATTTGATTTCCTGTGTTTGGAGCGTCTCACCTGGGCTATTTTGGAGCCTTGATGAGGAGCTCTGCAATCAAACTTTCTTTTGAGGCTTGCTGTGCTTTCTGAAGGAGAGCTCAAGGTACAACAATGGGTCCATGGGCAGCCCTGGACTGTTATTGTGTGCTGTAAATCCCTCCCTACCAACGCTGAGCCTGTTTTTCTGAGCCAGTGTCAATGTGCTGGTTATGCACAAACTCATCTGTAGCCCACAATGTACAGACAGCCCAAGGCTCTGTCATCCACAGAGGAGAAAAAAGTCGCATTTCCACCACAGGAATGTGAATTCTTTTTTGAAATTCCTGCTGGTTTTTCTCAGCTGTACCTCCCAACCTGTCAGACCACTGGAAGCTGACAGGATGTTCAAAGACACCATGCAGCCACCAGAGCTGCGCCCTGTGGGTGCCCAGTGTGCTCAGAACAGGCTAAAATACACCACAGACACCTTCACCTGTCTAAACCCAGCTTGTTGCGGGGTCTTAAATTTAATTCTGGAGTTCTTATTCACCTTTCTGACTTGGGGGTTTTCATGACCTCTCTGAGTGCAGCAGCCCCTGCTGATTCACCATTCCCTGCTGGCTCCAAATTTTACTTCTCCTACACTGTGCTTTCTCTTCTCTTTCCCCCAAAAAACATTGCTTTATCCATCCAGTTTCTCCTTGAAAGGTTGTGAGCTCCCAAACCTCTGTGGTTTCCTCTCCCCACATTCCTTCTACCCACGTCCCAAGCTGCTAAGAGGATTAGTGCAGGTGTGAGCAGGGAGACAACAATTGCTATGTGTGCAGGGAATTCAGGAGCCTTTCTGTTTGCCCCCCCTGGCTGTCATGTAAAGGAGGCCAAGGGAATCAGCAGGTTCCTGTTTTCCTCTCCACTTGCAAATGTGAAGTTCCCTGCTATGAGATTTTGTGAGTGCCAAATGCTTTGCCAAAGGTTTTCAGATGATCTGGCTGGAGAGCAAGAAGCGTCAGACATCTCATTGCAAACTGGGTTCCCAGCCCAGTTTTGTCCTCAGAAGTGATTCAAAGGACTTTGAGAGGAACCCAACTGTGCAGTGATCTTCTCCTGCACTGCTGTTACTACTTACAAGAGGCCTGAAGTCTGAAATACCCTGAAATTAATCCTATTTGGCTTTATACCTGTCTGGTCTGTCTGACATCCCTCACTTGAATACTATTCATATTCTATGCAACACATTGTTCTCTTTTCCTTCTGTGCTTGCAGAAGAGAAATACAGATATAAAGAAAAGCAATTATTTTGCAAGTAAAACTAGAACCACCCAGGCTAAATCAGGCAGTTTTCTGGCATCATCTTAAAAAAGCAGGGCTCAAAGTACAACAGAGAAAAACGCAGCCTGCTCATGATGTGAGTGATCATCTGCTCTTCTCGCAGTTCTTTCATTCCTTATTCAGCTGCTTTGGAAACCTGAGGGGCAAATCCTTCCCTCCAGCCTCCCTTCAAGACCTGCAGACAAAATGGGCCAGAACTGTCGTTTTTAAATATGAATTCCCACTAAGGCAGCAGAGCCAGGCAGTGCTCCCCTCTGGAAGGGGAAAGGGCAGGTGTCTGGTTCCTGCCTGCCCTCAACAAGTGATTCCCAGATGGAACAGCCAAGCCAGCCTCTTGCAGAGCTGAGGGAAGGACTGCTCTCACTGGGACACTGCACAGAACAGGCAAGAAACCTGCCTGGTCAGGCTGTTGTGACCCCCAGCACAAAGGATGGGGATCCAGGATGTGTTCCAGACATTTGTCTGAGATTCACTGATTCCACTCTCCTTTGTTCCCCAGTTTCTAAAACCATCCTCCCAGCCTTTGAAAAGTGAAGGGAGAAATGGGGAGTTCAGCAAGACCATGATCCGTGTGCTGGGGCCCCAAACACACTGGTTCATTTGGTTTTTTGGCGTGTTTTCAAATAAACAGAACAGTGCTTTCCAGATTATTCTTAAGCCTCCTGTAGACAATTCCTTTGTGACACCACACCAAAGGGCTGTTAAATCTTTTCCCCAGAACCACAAAGAAATCAGCACTGGTCAGTGCACTGAGAGGTTCAACTGGCCCAGAATATTTCAGTGTTTAAATTAAGCAAACAAAATGAGATTGTTCTATTCAGCCTTTCCAGCTGCAGCCCAGAGGAGAGGTGTTAGTGACACAGGTGAGAGAGTTTCTGCAAAAAGGTTTTCACCTCAATCACACCTGACACAAATCCATTCTCCAGACTTGTTGCCACCATTGGCTGCAGGGTCAGATTCAAAATACAAACACAATTTGTTATCCCAAAATCCCAAACACAATTTGTTATCCCAAAATACCAAACACAATTTGTTATCCCAAAATACTAAAATCCCAAAATACCAAACACAATTTATTATCCCAGGCCAGAGTAACAGCATGAACTTTTTTTGGGCTGCCCAGCTCCAGTTCCAGTCATGGATCTCTCCCTCTTGGCACTGGCCACACCTGGGGGAGACACAAGAGCTGCACCAGAGAGGAATTGTGTGCTGGGGAGGCAGCAGCAAGCAGAAACCTTCTTTGCTGCCCATTTTTTGGACAGAAAACAGGCAAAGAAGAGGGAATCAGCATCAGTGAGAACAAACACAGTAAAAACTGAGCAAGAGCTTAGTTCTTGATGTCCTGAGCATGGGCAGTGATTCCCCAGGGCAGTAAAAAGCAGAAAGTCACTCACCCTCACGAAGCTGGCGGGAAACCATCCTTCCTCATCGTCGATCTGACCCCACCACCAGTCCTTGTTGGAAGCATCCAGGACCTTGATGACGTCTCCTGCTTTAAACGCCAACTCCCGGTTGGCCATGGTGACGTGATCCCATACTGCCTCAGCACTGACAATGGAACCACCACTGATCAGCTTGGGGAGAGAAAGGCACAGTCAGGGAATGCCTGCAGCCCCAGCCCCTCGCATGCACAGCAGCACAGCTCGCAGCCAAACCACATCTCCATTTCAGCTCCACCCTGCCCTCCCACTGTCCCCATCCTGCTCCCAGCCGTGCCAGGCAAGCTCCAGGTGCTGTGTCCCCTGTCCCCCCCGCCCTGGCACCTCCCCTGGCACTCCATACAGGCACATCTGTCAGGGACAATTCCACTGACACACTGTGAACTTCCCAAAACCAGCAAAAACAAGTGATGGTGTCCCGCAGAGGAATTTTCACTTTGGTTGAAATGTCAGAAGCTTGGGGAAGCTTTCCATGCAGATCCAAGCAAAGTTAGTGCATGTATTTAAAAGGCTTTTTTTGAAACTGGAGGCTGCCTGTTTCAGTGCTGGTGATGTACTGACACCCCTCACTTGTGACACGCTGCTGACCTGCCCCAGCCCTGGCCTGCAGCACAGCCCAGGGCAATCCTGCTGCTCCTGGCCGGGGGGACAGGCTGCATGGAGCAGGTCCTGGACCCTGGACACTGGATGAGGCCAGCCTGGTGTGTGACAGGCCCTCAGGAACACCTCTGCCTGAGGAGCTCATGCAGCCTCAGAGTGCACCAGCACAGCCAGGTCTCCTCTGTGACAGCCATGAAACTCCTGCTCCGTGCTGGCAGGAGGGAGCACCCCAGCCCTGGTGCCTTCCACACCACCAGCCATCCAGCCATGCCCAGCACACCCCTGCCCTCTGACGGGCAGCTGTGTGTTTTTGACAGAGCAATAAATTGTGTTTATGTGTTGCCCAGCGCAGGAATTCTGTGCTGAGCACTGAGGCTGCCCCAGCAAACACAGATTTTCCCCATGTGCTAATCAGCCTGTCAGAGCCATCCTGGGCTCATTAGTTCTGCCACTGAGACACCCTGAGCACGCTCTTGGGCTCCCTCCAAGCCCCAGTTTGAGCTCACAGGGATGGAGCTCAAGCCTGTGGCCATTCCAGACCTTGTTGTGGCGAGGCTCTGAGAGCCACAGTGTCCCCTCAGCTGCGGGAGGAACACAAGGCACAGACAATAACCCCTCGCTGTGGGTGTGCAAGTGTGGAAGCTCTTAATGCAAGTCTGGCATCCCCAAACCCTGTTAATCACTGCCTGCACAGGGAGAGCTTGAAGGAGACCTTCCAGCACAGCTCCAGGTCCCCAGCATCAACAGAGAACACCAAAGTCATCCAGACAATCCAGACAACAGATTAAAGGGCCTGATTTACCATTTGCCTTGGACTGGCTCTCCTTTACAAATCTGATCTCCTTGGGTTTGGGACAGCCAGAGCTGCAGTCCCAGCCCTGCAGTTGTGGAGTCAGTCGCACAAAGCAGCAAGACCTACAAGGCTTAACCTGGCAGTGCCTTTCATCCTCAAAACCCAGACAGATCCAGTCAGTGGGCAGCAAAGTAAAGCTGTGCTCCTCCCGCTTCTACTCTGACAAATTGTCCCTTCTAATTCAAAATCAGCTGTAGAAGAAACCTGTCCCCTTGGTGTGTCCTACAGGGGACTGTCCACATGAGCCTCACACGGTCCTGGACACCAGGCAGAAAACCAAGGCACACAACAAGCCCTCAGGGGATGGCTGAACTCGTGGCTGAGGGCACCTCCTGCTTCACTGAGGGGTCATCCCACATCTGGGCTTTTGAGACACAGCTGGAGGGAGCTGGGCACCAGAGGGTCCCACCCAAACCAGCAGCACCTGCAGTCAGATGGAGGTGACCCCCAGCTCGCACCAGAGCTGGGCTCAGCAAAGCAGTGAAGCCACATCTGGAGAAGTATCAATTATAGAGACTGATTTCTGATCCCAGTACAGCAGCTGGATGCTCAGAGGGGTTTCAGTGGCTCCTCACAACCCCTTGCTCTGCTCCCAGGCAGGGTTCCTGGATGCTCCCATAAACAGAGACCCCCCAGGACAGATCTGGAGGGGATGAGACTTCAGAGCTGAAGAAACCCCAGGTACCACTTATCTGTTCTTCTGCCAGGACTGAGCTCTTCTCCTTCACCAGGGCTTCCCCTCTGCCATATTTATGGATGCTGTCCAGGTGTGGTCTCCTGTAAGGACGTACCTTCCTCCAGGTAAGGAAGTTCTGCCCTTGCAGCCCCCAGCTTTTCCTTCCCCCAGGCACTTCCCCAGCCCTTTCAGGCTTCCACGTACCCTGCCTGCATTCTTCTGGAACACAGATGACCAGAATTGCAAATACTATTCCCAAAGGGACCTTACCAGAGATTTGTGGAACAGCATGAAATATTTATTGCAGTGTCACCAAGATCTCCCAGTAATAGCTCACACGTCCCCCTTTCCCCACGGCCACCTCCCAGCCGTGGCTCACAGAGATCCAGCACTCAGCTCCTCTCAGTAAATGCTGTAGAGTACGTTCTCTTTGGCTGGAAAATCAGTTTTCTTGTCAAAAAATGAATCGGGTTGGCCTGACACTTGTTCCTTTTGTTAATGCCATTGGGTATTTTAGTCCCTTTTGCACTGATGAGGAACCAGGAACAGAGCTATTACGCAGGAGCCGTGTTCCTGCTGCTTCTGCTTCAGCTGACAGAGACTCTGCTGTCACTTCACACACAGCCAGTTCTGGGCACAAACTGCCACAGAAACGTCACTGAGCCCAAACTTCAGAGGGACTGTGCTTCAAACCCTCCCAGCCTACTTTGCAAAAATCCATCCCCGAGCCCGAGGCACAAATCCCAGCTCTGAGGAGCAGGCAGGGACTGCCAAGGGACACAGAGGGACAGACAGAGGGACACCTTGGCCTTTTTGTGCTGTTAACACACACACACAGGTCTGGAAGGTGCTTTCAGGGGATGTCAGGAGCTGGGGGGGCTTTGCAAGGTGCTTCTTGATCTCAAGGAGACAGAGTCCAAGCCCTTGGCTCTCACTGATCAGTGCCAGCAGCAGCTGGTCCTGCACAGCCCTGGCCCTTGCTCTCAGCTCAAGGAAGGGATCCACATCCCAGGAATCCTGCAAGCAAGCCTTGCCCTTTTGGAACACAAATCCAGCTCAGCCTGTACCAAAAGGACGTTGAGAACTGGAGCTCCAGCCATCCCACGTGCTGAGCCCATTGAGAGAATGTCAGGGCCTAAAATGAAAAGATGCAGTTTAATTTATCTTGCAAGACATCTTGCTGCATCCATGGAGCCGTCCAGCTCTCTCAGGGCAGGGTTATGGAGACAGAACCTGACATCTGCAGCAGCAGGAGATGACAAACTGCAGAAAGGTCAGCATGAAATATTATTTTCTCAGAAAATTCAACACAGGAGCTCTTCACTCCAGAAAGTTCACGTCTCTCAGCTTCAAGGCTAAGCTTAGTGCTTTGGTAAGAGATATTCAGCCAAAGACCTTGGAAAGAACTTCTCTGCCATAAAGTCAGATTCTCCCACACTGCAGCTGAGGGAGTCATCTGGACTTCCTGATAGCCAGTGAAGAGAAAGAGACACATCTGGAGTGTGATTCATCCTGGCTATTTCAGCAATTTACCTTCCAGCCAGGTGAATCATGCCCTAGAATTCACTCTGTGTTTAACTGGCTGAGGCAGAAGTTTGCATTTCCCACATCTTAATGTTCATCCCATCAACAATTTGGCCATTACCAAAACCAAAGAATGGAATTTAAGAATAATAATCACTATAGTAATAGTGAAATATTAAAGCACACTCTCCAAGACACAGCCATTTCTGTAGGGTGAAGGTTGATGGAAATAAAGTTATGTTCCCTGTGCCCACCAGAGGAATTCACAAAATCTTAGCCTTGTAAATTTACAAAAACAAGAACTTAGATATTTGGGAAAGTGTCCTACCCTTAGGAAAGGAGAAGCAGTGAGAGATGCAGCAGGTGACAAGGACATTCAGTGTGACATCCCCTGAACACTGCCTGTCTGCCAGGTGCAAGTCCTACTTCCTCTTAAAGTCAATTATTCCTGTCAGTTGCTTGTTCAAAGTAAAGAGCCCAAAGAGGAAATTCCTCATTGCTTTCACCCGGTGACATGAGTGCAGCAATGCCCAGGAGCATTTGGGAGCTACAGACCTGAGAATAATGATTGCTGCTTTACAGGAGCCTGCAGAGCACTTTGTGGGGTGGAGGAAAAACTTCCTCAGTGGGCAGAAGAGAAGATGAACTCTTGGGCTGTTGTGTGGGCACTGGCCCAACAAACACCATGGGCCAAGGGAAATTCCAGGGCACAGAGAGGAGGGGCCACTTCCACATCCCAGCAGCACAAACCAATGGATTTAACGAGGAGAAGAAAAAGGGCAAAGAGACAAGGCTCTGTCTAACTCCATGCACAGCTTGAGCACCCTAAGAACAGGGGTTATGATCCCTGAACCACCAGGACCAGCTCAGCCTTCCCAGAGATTTCCCCCACAGGTTTCCACAGCAAACCTCCAAGAATTCAGTCACAAACCTCCCTCTAGAGATGCTCCTACAAGACACTTCCAGCACCCCAGCACAACAGGTGAGTGCTTTACAACAGTGAGCAAAGCCAGAGGAAAGGAGTGAAACCATTCCTGCTGAAGGGCTGGGAGGATTTTGCTTTCTCTTCCTGTCTGGTGGCATTTCCAGGATGGAATGTGGCCACTGGAAATACAGAATTACATCAGAGATGCTGCCAAAATAAAATGACAACAACAACAAACTGTAAAAAAGGGTTTCAGGGGACTCTGCAAGGCCCCACCTCTGACAGCACGTGCCAAGGATGCTGAACTCTGTCCTCACCAGTGCTGGGAAAGCTCAGAAAAGTCCCTTTGGCCAAAGATCCCCACTGCCCCCCTCTCCCCTTGCACTTTCCAAAGCCAAAGGGCTTTAAGGTGTCATTAATGGAGCTTCCAAGGAATAAAAAGGAGGTGCTGGTCATTAATGCCACACAGGAGCTTCCAAGGAATAAAAAGGAGGTGCTCAAAAGCAGGAGTTTGACTCCAGATTTTACAACTTTCTTTTCCAGCCATGCCTTTGTGGCACCTTTAGCAAGATTAAACAAATGTCCCCATCAAAGTAAGCAGGAAAATAAAGAATAAAAGGAGTAACAGGAACAGCTCCCTGTCACAGGAGCTGGTGGGATCTGTCTGACCCTGTTACTGGAGCAGCTCTGGAGCAAATCCACACAAGCCAAAGAAGAGGAAGGGAAGGGGAATGCCTCTCACAGCCTGTATCCACAGCACATCCTGAGGAAAAAAGCCCAGGAACACCACCTAGGATGGCTTCCCAAAGCACATTTACAGAGTGACCTCTGAGCCAGGGGTTACAGCTCCTCCCAGGCCACTGCAGGGTTTAAATCTCTGAGCCATGATCCTGCTGTGTCCCTGCACAGGGACTTTGCTCCAGCTCCACATGACAGCACCAACTGGAAAATTATTCTGGGGAATGGGTGAGCCCCTGCCTCCAATCTGGTGCATTTTCCCTGGCTCTGCTCACTTCCCAAGCCAGGATGCACAATTGGACAAGACATCTGCTCCACCTCAGCCCCTGCCTGCAGTGAGGCAGTCGAGGATTAAACATCTTTGAGTGAAATCAGCCACTACTGCAACATTTTGCTAAATATTCCCAACACTTACTGCCTTCTTATGGGCCAACCTGAAGAAGAAGTCAGGGGCTTAGTGGTCCATGGAGACTGAAATGTGCACAAAAGGGCCATTCAAACCACTCTCACCTGTCCACTCCTCTTTCAGGGATAAATAATCACTGCAAGCCCACAAGATTCCAAGATCCTTTTCAGCACAGAGCTTCTCACGAATCCAAAAAGCACTTTGTGAAGAGCCACATTCACAAAAAACCCTAAATATCATCATTCACCATCTCCTTAGAAAACTTCAAGGACCTCAAAGTTTCCAGCACCATGGTCTCTGGGAATATGAATAATCTTTAAGGCAGGAAAGTGTTTCTCTATTAGATCATTTATTACTGCATCAGTAGAGTTGTAACAGTAAAAAAATGAGAGCTCTGGGTAGTTCCCTTTCAAATCTGTGTTACATAAACTCTGTCCTCCTCCACAGGAGCAGGATGCAGGAATAGGAGCAGGCTGTGAGGGGAGGAGGGAGAAGTGTGGTGAGTGGATGCCATTTGCTCAAATTGTTCTTGTACAGAGCTGCCCTTTGTTCAGACAACATAAAAGCCCTGTAAAACCACAATAGCATTTCCCACACTGTGTTCACCGGCCCTTCCACAATGGAGGCAGCCAAAACAGCTTCAAAGAAGGATACACAGAGCTGGTGTTCAAAGCAGTCACTGCTGGGGGGAAGGACAGGACCCAGCAGAGCTGCACAGAGCCCAGGCAAGGGAGAGCACGGCTCTGCTCGCGGGGATCCCGGAGGGGAGGCACTCACACTGCCTCAGTGCACCTCCCAGAGCCCCCCAGCTCTGCTGGGACTCACTGCCATCAATTCCCAGCACAGCCGAGCCCAGGAGTGAGGAGGGGAGCAGTGCATCCCATGTTTCAGCCCCACATCCTGCTGCTCCTCCAGCCAGGACAGCTCAGCTGATGGAGCAGAGCACAGAGAGCATCACCCAGCACTCCTGCTCTTGCATAATCTCCCCAGAGTCCCTTTGGTGCTGTGTTTATTTTTAAACCTCTCGTCAGGAATTATACAAAGTGAATAATGCCCAATCTCAGTGAATGGCCCCACGGCTCATTCACCAAACACAGGGGAGGGCAGCTCCACTTGATTTGCTCATTCTCTCAAGAGGTGCAATCACCCAAAGGTTAAGCACAAGTCAAAGAATTTCCCTTTCTGCTTTCAAGCCCCTTGATGAATTTAACTAATGACTGGATTTCAGCTGAAAGAGGCTGATTGGAGTGAGAGTCTCCCACATCCCAGATTCTGGGAAGGCTGCCACACTCGGTTGGAAGCTTTATCTATCTTTCATTTATCTATATGTTATGTGGAGAGTCAGTACAGACAGAAAGGTTCCTTAGGACTGGGTTGTTCTGTTTTTCATTGATTTCCACTTTCTTGAGAAGATCTCACCTGGCAGATAGGAAATCACCTGGCCTCAGCCAGGCTGCAGCAGCAGAGCCCAGGGGATGGAATTAGTCTCATTTTCCACCTTATTTTGATTATTGCCCGTGTCATTCCTATTAATAACAGCAGCCACAAGGCAGGGCCATGGATGGAGAGCTGAGTAAAACCCTGGCAGCAGTGAGGAGAATGGAAGGTGGCAATGAGGCAGAGGGACCCCAGTGAAGCAGAGCCCACGCAGTGTGAGGTGTTTGGATGGAGCATATGTCCCCCTAATTGCTCCCCAGCCCCTCCTTGGATGGGGCACACCAAGCCTCCCTTTGCCTCATGACATATCTTTCACGTAGAGTAATTACAAATAACCACTTGCCATCATCTTTTAACTCAGATAAATGATGAGACTGGGGCTGGAAGTCCAAGTTTGAACTGCTCCAGGGCAAAGCAGCACCTTCAGCAAGCAGAGCCAGGGCAGCTGCCAGGGCTGTGGGCTCGGGGCTGGAAGGGGCTGTCAGTGCAGATCCCTCACTGCAGCACTCAGTGACAAACAATAAACACCCTCCAAGAGCCAAACCTAAGATACTCACACAAATCCCAGCCTCCTGCCCCCAGAAGGGACTCCTGACATTCCCAAGGCAAGGCCACAGCAGCCTCAAAGACCTGGAGTTGTACTGCAACCAAAGCTGGGGCTTTGATTTACACGCAGCCCAGCCCCAGTGGCTGAGCCTGCAGGCTGCTGCCTGGATGGGGAGCACTCAGGATTCCCAGGGTGTGCTCCCAGTTCCTAAAAGCCCCAGCCCAGCAAGCACTGGGCCCAGTAACATTGAGGCATCATGAACATCATGAACAGCCCACGGCTGAACCAGGAGGGACCTGGTGCTCTCTCAGTCACCCAAGGGGCAGAGTAAGGCAGATAAGCAATCAGATCATTGCTAAATAAATAGAAATATTACTAAATAGCTATAAATTCAGCTCTGGGAATGTACAGAGAAGGACAAGATGCTTCTGGGAAATGCTGAGCCCAGGGCTAAGGGACACAGCACGGACCAACAGCATCAACAGCATCCTGAGCACCCCTGTGCCTGTGGTGCAGCCAATCCACAGCCTCAAAACCCCTCCAGGGATGACCAAGACTTGACTGGAAATGTCAGCAATGCCAAATCCAGGCTCACTTTATACCAAAAGCCTGTCCTTATTCACACTGGAAAGCAAACAACTTCCCTGCCATGGAGCAGACTGTGGGAAAACAGTTCATCTGAGCGACCAAATGGTTTTTGCAAGGAGAGGAGATAAAATTGTCATTGCTTTGAGGAAAGCAAGAGTAACCCTCCTTTTAAAGGATATTTATGTTAAAATGTACATCACCTGTTACTCTGGACGTGGAAGTTTCCAAAGCAGAAAGGAATTAAGGAGAAAATCACACAAACGACTCCCAGTGGATTGAATTATTGAACACAATTCCTTACAAACAGATCTGCTCATCCCAGACGTGGGATCTGTGTCCCTGCAGCTGCAGCAGTGCCAGCAGCCAGCCCAAAGCTGGTCACACACAGCTAAGCCGTGCAGCTGTCCCCAGCAGGAGTGATGGCACAGAGACACACACCAGGGGCACCCAGAGCAGCCACTTCCCTCACCCAGACCCAGGAACTCCAGGGAAATGAAGAAAGAGAAAGGAGCAGAACTCACAAAACTCTGTGTGGATATTTTGGCCTCTTTAGAGCCGACACAGTTGGCCAGGTTTAAAAATCATGGAAGGAAATGAATTCAAATGCAGGGCTAGGAATACAAACCAGGAACATCACTCCTGGATGGCCAGGAACAGGGAAGCAGCAGGAAGAGCCCCCTCGTGACTGAGTCACTGCCATGTGCTCTAAAACCCCATTTAGTAATGAAGCAGAGCCTGGATTGTGTCATGTTGGACCACAATGTATTAAACACATCCCCAGGAATCCTCAGTAATGCATATATTGGTATTGTAGTAAGAGGCCAACACAGTAATATTAAAAAAATGGTATTTTTAGTACTGAGAACTTGGAACTTAAAAAGTGATGGCTCTTATTAGTGCAAATCAATGGCTAGGCTGGATTAAAGTCCAGATGAATGTATTACACTGATTAAATTCACCACCTGGGCTCCTTATTTGCTGTTCTCATCTCCTGGTTTCTCAGGGTAAGTCCCTGCAGCTCCCATCTAACACAGTCTAGGAGGGATTTGTTGGCAGAGGAGGGGAATGACATCTACAAACTGTTTCACAGACCCTGAGCTCACAGAAATTTAATTAAAGGAAGCACAAAAGGAGCAATGGCTGGAGAAGCAACACCTGCCCAGGAACCAGCCTGGGCTTTGGGTGACTGCAGGGGCACTGAAAGCCTTTTCTCCCAAGCCAGGGGGAAGCAGAGCCCATCCAGCTGCTCTTGTGCAAACCAAGAGCCACCCAATGAAAAATCCCACTGCTTCCACTTCCACCAGCAAAAGGAAAAACCAGGATGAGCACCCAGAATAAGAAACGGCCAGACAAAGCTTTTTGCCACCAAAATGATGATATTCATGAGAATTACTCCAGCAAAACCACAAGTCTTCCTCAGGTTTTCCAGGATTCCAGCACCTAAAAGCAGCCATGGGCATCCTGAGGGAACACAGGGATGAGCAGTCCCTGCCATCCAGCACCCCCGTGCTGGCAGCACGAGCACAGCAAACCCAGCCAGGCACAGCTCAGGTGCTCACAGCACCCACGTCTCACACCCACCATTCCCCAGCTCCTGAGAGGGCAAACAGGCAGGACTTCAAAGGGATGAAGCCAGGAGACGAGAGCAAAGCAGCTTCTCCCCTTGAGACTGTTGTTGAACCAAAGCCTGTGGCGTCCTCTGGCTCCCCCAGCTCCTGCACGGGCCCAGAACACTCTGCCCCACTCCCTGCCTCACCCAGAGCTGGACAGCACTGAACACTCCAGAGCAAACCCTGCCTTCCTGCTGCTTCTGGGCAGCAGCACCTGGGGCAGTGGAGAGCACGGGGGTGGCACTGCAGGGCTGTGTCACACCCCACCTTTGTCCCTGGGTTCCATCAGTGACAATCCAGCTGGGATCTGACATCATGTTCTTATTCCCATCTCTTCTGCCTCCTAAAAGCCGAGGGGCAGCGCTGGCTGGGAAGGCTGTCTCGTCAGGGAGGCAGTGACTGGGTGCTCGTTAGAGGCACGGGATTGTCCTGCAGATTCCATGGGATCCTGGAGCCCGTCACAGGGATTGGCCAGATCAGCTCAGGGATGTGCAGCCTTCCACCTCTAAGCTGCTCTGCTCTGCTCAGCCTAGCCATGAATGGAAGTCCCTGGCTGGTGGCTTCTCAGTTTTCATGGACAGCTGCCAGAGCCACGATGTCCCTTCAACAGGAGTAACTCAAGGCAGCCACTGGCTACAGCCTACCTCGGCTGGGCCACGGCCTGGATGGCACTGCCACAGATGGAAAGGTAAGATCGGGTGTTTTTCCAAGCCATCACCACATTCTGACTCAGGAGTTCCCCCCTGCCCCCTGAGCTGCCCAGGGAGCCAGCAGCAATCCAGGCACGGTGAGAACAGCCATGAGCATCCCCATCTTCCTGCTCCCATCTCCCAGCCCCACACCCTGGGAGCTCAGAGCTCTGGCAGGAACCCTGAAAACCCTGAAAGAGGGGTGGGATGGGCAGGGACTCCACCAGGGCACATCAGTGTCACCTCATCCATTGTGTAATTGTCCCTTTCCCCTCTCTCGAGGTTATGCTACACAGGACACGAGCAAGTGCTGTCCCTTCCTGTCCCACAGGAGGCCACATTTGCTGCCTGGTGCACGGAAAGAGCACCTGGATGGTGCTGGAGAGATCAGCTCTGTACCAAGATAATTCTATTCAAAGTCTAGAGGGCAAAGCTGTCACAGATGAAGTATGTCTGTGTATTATCTGTTGGCAAACACGGGACGTAATGGCAGCCACTCAACTTAATGGCTCGAATTCCAGCTCCTCCAAACGAGCCCATCGCCCTGCATGTAATCACAGAATGTATTTAAAAGTATAATTTCCATCCAAAAGGACCAGAGCTGGAGCAATATGACTCATGCAGCTCCCTGTGCACTGGGAAACATGTCAGGAAGCCTGGGAATTTGTGAGCCCATTGCCATCTGTGTAGAAACTGGGCCGTGGACATGATTCCTATGATTCCTCAAACCACTCCTCTGGCATCCACGGGAGCCTGGAGGCTGCTGAGCCCCCACAGTTGGGCCTTTGCCTCTGCACCCAGGGGAGCAGAAAGACTCTGTGAAGCACAGGGAGACAAATACTAAAGAGAAAGGCAATGGAATTAAAAGGCATCTCTCCCCATGTACCTATTCCAGCACTCCAGAGCTCCACAGTTACAGCTGCAAACTCAGCTCCATTTCTGCCATAACAAAATCATCTCCACAGCATAATTAGTGTGCTCGTGTTAAAATGGGTACAAATGCAGGGGAAGAGGCATCCAAATATGATTTGTTTTTCAAGACAACGTGATGTTTTCCCTGGCTAATAGATTCGATTCATTAAGGAGTAACAAGAGCCAAGCACCACTTGCAGCAAACCTTGCTGCTTTTACAGTGAATTATCCATTCCCAGACTGGTTTGCACACTGTTCTTTTTTACCTGCTATGACTTGACAACCTTTTTTAGTCTAACCTGCCTACACATGGCTTACAAAATATCTCTGCTGTAACTACTGCTTAAAATCCTGCTTATTCCTAATTTCCTTAATGGCTCAATTAAGTCCCCGGCGCTGTTCTGCTCTGGGACTGGATGACTCCCACATTCACAAGCAATTTTCAAGGTACTTGGATAGTTTGTGTGAGCAGGTATTTGCACTAGGATTTGCAACACTCTCTCGGGGCAAACATCTGAGTTGTCTGAAGGGGTTTTGAATGAATAATTTCCTGTGTTATCCACCTTCCTCTAGAAATAACGCTCCATCTGTTCATGGAACAGTTCCCTTCTCTTACCAAGGCAGGATGAAGGTCACGCAAGGGAAAGAAAAATTTGCACATCCCCAACGCCCTCCAACAAAACACAAGGCACGTACCTGGCCAAGGTCATTAAGCAGTCAGGGGAAGAAATACAGCTGTCAGGTTAAGGGGAGTGAGTAATCACCCAGTGCATCATTGCTGCGACAAGCACCCCGGGACACGGGCTGGAGTCACAACATGTCCTGTGCAATTAATCACTAATCACAACGTGCTACACAGAAGTCAAATGGCAACTCCAAAGGTGAACCAAAATGTTGCCTTCAAAACACCTAAGCTTAAAAAACCCCTAAACGTGAAAAAAAACTCAACTGTGCAAGCTGAGGAGAAAGGCAAATGGAGTGTGTATAAAATCCCCAGCAGCCTCGGGTGGAAAGCAGCTCCTCTGGGACGTGATTCACCCCAGGAGAACTGGCAGCAGCAGAGCCCATGTGAAGCTAACCCATGGCTGTGCTGACATGGAAGATGTGTCCTTTCCCTGGCCTGTCCCACTGCCTGCTCTACAGAACCCTGCAGTGGTTTCCATGAGAACAGCAGGGCTCTGCTCATCCTCCCTGGCGCCCTGTGCCGAGCTCCTGCCTGGCCTGGGCTCTCTCCTCCTGCATGTTTGGGATAACCACTGGCAGTAAATAGCTGGACAGCCCTCGACCCAGGAGCACGCCCAGTCACAGAGTTACCAAATCATTAAGGAAAACAACTGGAAAACAACTCCAAGGTCATCAAACCCAACCTTTGACCAGACGCCACCACACCATGGAGTGCCAGGAAGGAGCAGGGTAAATGCAAGTGCTGCTCTGGCTTCAGTTCAGAAATGATCCAGGAGCCTCACAGACAGTTGGGCTCCTACTCTGAAGAAAAGCAACCAAGTTCTCTCTCAGTCAAACCTCCAAAACATTTCGGCTTTGCCTCTGGTGGAAGGGAGCCTCCAGGAGCAGCTCTTGGATGGAGGTGCTGCATTCCTGGGCTGGAGCAGTGGGCATCTGATCCACCCCCACACTGCCCAAATTGCAAGAGGTTCTTGCTGTTCCCTGCTTGGACAGGGCTGGGAGAGGATGGGATTTCCCTGCAATCCTCCTGCACCCAGCTGAGCACAGCCAGCCTCATGTGAGGCTTTGTCCTTACTGAGGAGTGACACCAAAGTCCATGGGAACGCCTGGGAGCCCACGTGCATCAAACACCTCAGGTTCTTCCTTCAAGGAACACACAACCCTGGTGGCTGATGGACAATTCCAGTGCTGCTTTCCACTTCTAGAGCAGAACTGGAGTAAAGCATGAATGGCAGCCCAGGAGGTTGGCACACACAGGTACAGAGAGATTTAAGAGCACACAGAGCTTGGATCTGGATTGAAACACACCCAAATGGAGCTGTCAAGGCTGAGTCCAAGGAATTCCCATCCAAGGACCCACTCAGGCTCAGCCTCAGCTGTTCCATATATTATTTGCCTGGCAAGCAGTCTACACTCAATTATATCCAGTACATAATTATTATTCCTTTCAGACACAGGTTTTCTCAACGCAGAACATGGAAAGGATGCCTTAAAGGATTGGTAATTCTAGGACAGGAATATCCAGAGAAGAGACCAAATAACAAAGGTGGGAGATTCTGACCTAATGGGAAATCTCCAGCTCTTCTCAGGGTGATTTTTTTTTCCAGTTAAAAGCAGAAGTTGAGTATGTGAGCTTCCCTCAGATGTTCCATGTGGTGGGCAGGTCATACCAACCACACTTTGGAAGGGACAAGCATGGCAAAGGGATCCACCCAGGGAATTCACCAGGATTTTGCAATGCAGTACCACAGATTACATTCATTGGTAGTGAAATATGCCCAGATCTCTGAAATGAAACTTTAGCTACAGTTATTTTGACTAATTGCTGAAAATCAGAGCATGTACCCTCACTGCTCTGCAGCCCATTTCATTCCTCTCTCTATCACTGGAGCAATTTCCAAACATTCCCAAGGCTATGCCAAGTCCTGCCCCACGATCAAATGTACCATCATTAAGAACTGATTCTGCTCTTTAAAGGCATCCAAGATGTTCTCTTCAGGAAAGTGCTTGCTAAGTACCCTCCTGAAGACATCTGTAAGGAATTTTTACTACTGGCCTAGATATTTACTTCACCTGGAAGAATTAAGTGGCTCTAAGGAGCTTTTAGTTGAAGTAAATCCTCATTTAAACAAGCCCCAGGAAAGTGGACAGGGAGTTCCAATTGCCTCATTTGCTTTTGTTTTATGACCCACTCAGAAAAAAAGAAACAGGGAAGATGGAATGTGATCTGTGTCTCCCAGGTTTCTGTTGCTATTCCATACCTCACTCCTCAGTGCTCTTCTCTCCTCCAGCACTGCCATGGAAACGATAAATTACCCTACTCTCACAAATTTGCACAATCATTTTTATGGGCAGTGCTGCTCAAGAAAGGAGCTGCCTTCCTGGAACTGCACAGCTGGGGCAGCCAGGGTGTGCACCCAAAGGAAGAACTACGGAAAAGAGAAATTGGAGACATGTGGCCAGTGGCAATAGACATGGCCAAGGGGTGGGGTGAGCAGCTGGGCCAGTGCCTCCACGGAAAAACCCCTTCTCCTTCCTATTTCATCTGTAATAGCTGGAGTCAGGGAGACCCTGGACATCTCAAAAGCATGCAGAGGTTGTTCTTCCTTGGATTTGTGTTTGCTGGGCTGGTTTCCTGGCTCAGATCCTGTGCTTCCCAGAGCTGGCACAGGTGGGAGAGGCTGTCCCAAGTCTGCTGCTACCCCACAAGAGATGGCATCGTTTCCACATTGACATGATGGAAAAAAGGATAATTTCCCGTCCAGTTCAGCTGCAGTCTTTGATAACATGGATCACAGCCTGAGTCTGCTGTCACACAGGTTTAGGATCCTCTGATGCAGCACAAAGCAATAAAAAACAAGTGCAGAAAACCAAAGCCGACATTTGTTGTGGTCTTTGATAGCTTTCCATCTCCACGGCAGTGTGGAAGAGGTGATTCTCTTCCCTGACATCCTCTGCTGATATCAAACAGGCAAACCTTGGGAATGCATCTGAGAACTGAGAAACATCTGATAAACAGGAAGCTAACTCATTCCAACCCCATATTTAATGGGAGAGATGCTCCCAGGGCCAGGAATCACAGGAGCAGCGGTGGCAGGGAGTCAGAGAGGAGCTGGGAATGCACTGAAATGAGAGCAAGATCCATGGGAGGCTGTAACATTCCCTCCTCCATGGCTTGTTCTGCACCAAGCAACTCATTCCAGACAGATATCGACAGCGTGGGAGGCATTCAGAGAAAAAGCAACAAATTTTATCAGAGGTTCTGGAAGGATTAATACCCAGGAAAAGATTAAACCCTTTAAAAGCTCAGCTAAACTCCCATTTCAGAGCCTGCTAACACTGCTTCAATAGTTCCAGAGAGGTATTAGTTATGTATAATGGGGAGAGCTGGGAGTCTGAAATGGAGAAAGGCTCCATTTTAACCATCTGAAAGGAAAACACCAACAAAGGATTTCAAACAGAGGATCTGCAAGGTGAGAAATATAAAATCAATTAAGGAATTTTCCCAAGGCAGTCCAGGAAGGCTGGAGGGAGCAGAGCCAGGGGAAAGCTCCTCTCTGCACCAGGAACCAGAACTCTCCAAACCATGAGAGCTTTGGATCCACCTACCCCCAGCAGCCCCAGCCTCCCTCCTGGAAGGAACACAGTGCTGCCAAAAACTTGAGGCAATTCCTTCAAATCCTTCCATGCCAACAGTCTGTAGCTGTTTGGTGTTCAGCCTCACCTTTTCCACCCTTCTGGGAATTCACTTGCCCTGAAAGGTATCTAAGTACCTGGACACATCCTCTTTCTCTCCTTAAAAAGGCAAAAATAATCCCATCTCTGTTATTTATTACACTCCTTGGAAATGTAGCTCCTCAGACAACTTTTAACAACTCAGATCACCAGCCAGTAAATTCAGAGGACATTTGTCTATGTTTCAAAGCACTTGAGTGCCCAAAATAATCTTAATTAAGTAAGAACAGATATATAAATACCACAGAATATTGCAATAAAGATGTCTGCATTATCACGAGTGCCACCTTAGAGCACTGTTGCACTGGACAAAGCCCCTGGGGTCACTCAGAGGAAGAGCTGGGAATATTTTTTGCACTTAGAGCTGGAGGAATTGAAATCAGATCAGGTGCTGAATCAGGCTTTGGCACAGGTGTATTCAGGGAGCAGCAGCTATCCAGGGGAAAGGAAGGTTTTCCTGGATGCAGCATTCCTGCTTCACAGGGGCAACCGTGGAAAGAGAAAATAAAAGCACCTACTTTTCTGTGAGCTCTGGACACTGGGAACACATTTCCCAGGGGCTCCTGCCTCCATCCACAGGCTGGGGCACCTGTGGCTAGCAAAGGGGACCTGTGCACGCTGTCACCTGGCACAGGGACCTAAGGACAGACTTCCCAGGGGAGCACAGATCTGGCACAAGGAAAGGCACCTTGATCAGGAGAGGCTGAAGTCTCATGGGGGAGCCTCCTTCAGTCCTTATCCTGTTAGTCCTGCTGCACACGTGGGGAAAGGAAAGGTGGATCCTCAGAGCTGCTCGGGGTGGCAGCACTGTCCCCACTCAGCCCCTGCTCTCCAGCCAGGGACATGCACCAGAGCAGCCACATCCATAACCAAGCAGCCAAAACCAAAGCTCTTCCTGCTGATGACACCCCAAACTCTCCTGCAGCAGCCCCAGTGTAACAACCACTCCATCCTGGAGCCACAGCCCCAGGGAAAGCCCCTCGGTTCCCTGCCTGCAAACGTCTGACCCCCCAAGTGCCAACAGCTGAGACTCCAGGAGCTCTCGGTGCTGAAGGCAGCAGAGAGTCTGGAAATCTCATTAAGAGCCCTGAAGTGCAGTCATTATTTCCCAAGGCTCCTTTTGGCTGCTGGTAATTGCTGCAGGCACAACAGGACCGAGGCAGGCAGCCGTGGATCACAAGTCTCCACCAAGGTTTGTGAGGTCGTGGCCATCACCACGCAGGAGCTGGTGAGCCACAGCTCCAGCTAATTAAAACTGCAGGAGCAGAGCATTCAGCAGGTCTGAGCACAATTACCCAAGGAAGAATTTTGCCAGGACACTGTGACTTAGCCCAGTGCTTTGTGCACAAAGTGCTGAAGGAGTTTAATTGTCACCACTGATGGGAGCCCACTCAGTGACTCATCCCAGCACACAGGGGCTGCTTTTCCCACTCCTGATTTACTCCCAAGGCCACCACTCCACCAGCAGGACCACACTGGGAAGGGCCAATGTCCTCTGCATTTCAGGACACCAGGCTGGATCCATGGTTTCCCTTTGGGCCCATCTCTAACAGCCAGAGCCAGCAGAGGGGCTGGAATTTGGGAGGAGTCCTCAGGAACCAGAGGTTTTGTCCTGCCATAAAATAATGTAGTCTTTAAATCTGCATTTGTTGATTCTTTCGAGCATTTAACTTCTAAAATTGACTTGGGTTTCATTTAATCTTTTAAACACAAAAAAAAAAAACAAACCCTGAGTTAAAATGTCGTAACAAGGAAAAAAAAGGAACAAGAAAGCGTAACTGCTTGAGTTATGCTCTCAGACATTTGTCAGGATAATTTTATTCCTTCCAAAACACAAACCCTTTCCAAATGGTGAGCAAGGTTTCAGTCTGAAAGCTGCAAGGTCAGGGTAACACAGGTTTGTGTGATTTGAAGCAGTGAGAGCTCCATCCCCACACACACCTTTGGAGTGGCCATTCCCAACTCTTCCTCCCAGATCAATCCTGTCAAATTAATTCATCAGTAAGGACAGATTTTTTTTTTTCCCTGGCTACTGTGCGTTAATTAGCGCAAGGGTTGCCATGGGAACCCAGCAACACTCGTTAGCACCACAGAACTCACCATGCTGGAAGTGAACGTGGGCAAGAGCCCCGCACCAGCAGCAACAGTGCCAGAGCTGGGGACGTGCTGCAGCCAGATTGGCTCTCTGATGGAGGCTCTGACGTCTCTCTGCTCAGTGTAACTTGGAAAAACTTCCAAAAACCTGGATATTGCAAGGATCTGTGGTGATGGGACAAGGGGGAATGGCTTTAAGCTGAAGGGAAGTGGATTTAAAGGGAATATTGAGAAGAAATTCTTTCCTGTGAGGGTGGTGGGGCACAGGTGCCCAGAGCAGCTGTGGCTGCCCCTGGGTCCCTGGCAGTGCCCAAGGCCAGGCTGCACAGGGCTGGGAGCAGCCTGGGATGGTGGAAGGTGTCCCTGCCCATGGCAAGGGGTGACACTGCATGGGCTTTAACGTCCCTTCCCATCCAAATCCTTCTGGGACTCTGTGACATCAGGACCAGTTACTGTGAGAGTCAGGCTCCATTTTCCTGATGTTTTAACAAATACAATTTAGGACCCTGGCAGGAATCAAAGTGAAGCAAAACAGGTTAAGCTGAGAGTGTATGGAAAAAGCTCAGGCATGTGCCCAGCCTCAGGCACTCACTGCAAATAGTTATCAATAATTACCAATAAACCTTTTTCCAGCTCAAAGCCTGTGGCACAAACTGCTGCTGGCAGCAGGGTGAGCCACAGCAGTGACCAGGCTGCTCTGGAGAGTCCCAAGCACTCCTTGCCTGGAGGGATCTCCACTCCCAAGCCTCTGCCCTTCTTGATTTGCAGCCCTGTGGTACCCCAAGGGAGGTTTGTCCATCATCACATTCCTGCCTGGTGGTCAGACGCTCCTCCTAAGAATCTGGATTTTGCTGGTTCCTTCCCCTGAAGCAGCTCTGCCCTCAGAGCGCTCCCAGAGCAGCTCCTGCTCCTCAAGGCTCTCTGTGCTCACCTGCACAGACACATCCTTCAGTGCCCTGTCCTTGTCCCCGTGGAATTCCACTCCTGTGCAATGCTGCCCATCAGCCTGCCCAGTCTGAGCAAGGCTGCACCCCCGGCTGGCACAGGGCATTCATCTCTCCTGGAAATCCATTTCCTAATCCATCCTTGAATCATACCTTGCTTTTTCCTGGCCATGTCACACTGTCAGCTCCCTGTGAGCCTTTGATCCCCTGCTGGAGGCCAAGGTTTTGTCCTGGGCACGGGCTGGAAGCTGCAGCAGGCACGGCTGTCCCTGGGAGCCTCACGCTGCTGCCCTGTGCTGCCTGCTGAGCTGGAACCCTGGGAATATTCCACATCCTCCTCTGCAGGAACATTTAAGGCTTCAACCAGCTCTCTAAATAGTCCACTTTCACTATCTGGGTAAAATTAAACCCAAATCTCAGCACTGTAATAAGGAAGGTATTTCAGAAGATCCCAGCATCCTCCACCCAACAAAACCTGAAATAAAGCAGGGATTTGCCTGCACTTTGCTGAGCCAGCTCCTGAGGAAGGCAAGGCCAGGTGCTCACTGGGTCAAGGCAGATTCTCCTCTCCTCCACTTACAGGAAGAGAAAGAATTTTGGCTTTTCCATCATGTGAAACAGCAGAGACCCCGGGCAGAGCCCTCCCTGCTGAGGGCAACCACCTTCCCCCTGCACCTACAAACACTTCACTAGGAAGGAGGAGCCAGATGTGACATTTTTAACCCTTTTCCCTTTCTTTCTCTGCAGAAGGATGCACATGGCTTGTGCTAAATCTTGAAGAAGGACCAGGGGGCCAGCCCTGAACATGTCCCTGCAGAAGGTGTGGTGGATTCCCACATAACCCCACCTCCAAACACCTCCTCCCACTCCAGGACTGCTTCCCACTCAGCAGATCCTCCTCCCTCACACCGCAGCACCAGGCATGCCACAGCTCAGCACAGCTGTGTAATGAGAACCAGCCCACACACCTCTGGATTTTAAGGGAAAGAAAGGGATGCTCAGGTTCACCAGAGCAAGTTATGTGGGCAAGCTCAGCTTCTCCAGGAGAATCCACATTAAGAAAATTTAATTTCATCAAGCCATTAAAGAAATCAAGCTGAGAAAGATCCCCACTGCCAAGTCTCTCCAGCCCTTCATATAATTTTCTAGCAATCCACCCGCAGGAGTTTTTCTCATCTTGAATAAATAGTCATTTTTGCACCTAAGGGAAGATGAAAACATTTTCTATGCTTTCAAACCTTCTCTGGCATCTCCATCAAGCTCAAATCCCTCCTCAAAATACCCTCCAAACTCTGAAGAAAAACATTTGTGCCTTGTGCTAAAAGCTCCAGAAACTTTCCTTCACAGGCTGGTGTTTCTGCAGTGACTCGCTTTCCTCTTACATAAATCAAGGGCCCAAAAAAGACACAAACAGTGAGGAACAGAAAAGCTAAACCAAGGCTGGTCTCCAAAGCCCAGCTGAATGGGAAACCTAAAACAAGAGAGACTCAGCTTCTGGAAAAACAACTTTTTGACAGCACAGAGCATCTGCCACGCCCCCGTGCCTGCTGCTCCACCTCGGGTCAGAGGGACTCAGAGCTTTCATGTCACACAGTCCAAGAGGAGAGAGCCCTCCTCAAACCAAGGGCACTAATTGTATTAATGAAGGCTTAAGGTCAGTACATCCCCATCAAGCCCAAATTGCTGTTGCCTGAATTAACAGTTCTCCGTCCAGTTTCAAGCAGATGGGAATCCAGAAAGCACCAGCAGGGCTGGGAAATCAATGTCAATATGCTAAATCCAGTAGATTTAATTTTTGGGTTTTAGGAGAGTGAACGAGATCAGGACTGGGTCTTCTTGTGCCAGGGTAGGATTGGGTTACCTACTCCTGCAGGATTCCTGGTAAAGGGAAGAATAACAAGGGAGATCAAGAATTAAGGGGAAAGAAGAAAGTAGACAGGTCATCCAAATTTGCAACAAGATATGACTATACTTGGATAATTCCCAGGCATTTTGTGAGTATCCAAGCCAAAAAAATCCAGGAAAAATAGTAAACATGCACACAGCCCCAAGGGCCACAGCCATGCACTACCAGCCCTGTACATGCAGAGGTGCAGGTACAGCCCACACACAGTAATGCCATGATCTGATTCCAGCTGCTTCAGGCCATAATTCCTTGTACAAAGTGGGGC
Organism: Passer montanus; assembly: GCF_014805655.1. Taxonomy (NCBI): domain Eukaryota; kingdom Metazoa; phylum Chordata; class Aves; order Passeriformes; family Passeridae; genus Passer; species Passer montanus. The sequence goes on from NW_024372813.1 coordinate 2,247,125, forward strand.
TTATGGACTTTCTATGCCTTTATTACAGAGAGAACCCAAAAACCCTGTGAACTGCCCAGTGGGTGTGGGTGTGCAGTTCTGCCTGTCAGAGCCAACCCTGGACGAGCACAGGGCCCTGCTCTGGACGCTTCCCTGCCACCCTTGGAGCCAGAGCCGTGTCTCACCCGTGGGGCTCTCACCCCAGATGGAGCTGCTGTCACTGAGGCCAGGACCTGCCCCAGGGAAGGGCTGGGGACAGGCAGGCAGAGGTTAAAGCAGAGGGACACGATGTGAGGAGCTGGAGGCGCCGTCACTGGCGGCTCACCAGCGCTCAGATCCAGTGACCTGACACAGCACAGCTGCTCTGGGTCCTCAGCACACATCCAAGGATCTGCCTCCCGAGAGAAGCCTCTTCCCTCCTGTAAGCCACTGAACAGCTGAGGAGTGATGCTGTGCCCGGGCTCCTGCAGCTCTGGAACACGTGGAAATGTGGGAAGCTCTTGGCCTGCCAATCTCCAGGAGTGATTCTTGCTCTGGTGTCTAACCTGGGAACACTGGATGCCACCAAAAGCAGCTCAAGGAGACAAAGGACATGCTTGGGGAGGGAGCACCAAGAAGCAGCACAGCAGAACCAGCCACATGCCCACAACCCTTCCCTGCAGCTCCTCAGCTCTGCCTCCACCATTACTGCTGCTTCAGTGCCTCTCAGAGCTACCGAACGTGGCTGTCAACCTCCACTGCAAACCTCCTGGGTAAGAGATGGAACACCCCCTGATCCTTCCCTCCAGGAGTTAATGCCTTTTATTTGGCCAGATTGGGTGCTCTGCCAGTCAGTGCCCCCCTCCAAGCCCCCCATGTTGGGCGGGCACAGCTGTGAGCCCCCCAAGGTGGGGCTGTGTGCTGCCAGCTCAGGCTCCCCCCTCATCTCCCCTCACTGCTCTTCCCACATCTTCTCTCCAGCAGCTTTCATCTGAGCATTGCCCTGCACTGGGAGCTGCAGTGCACTTGTTTTCAGAGCTTTCCTGGCCAAGGCAGATTTATCCTGATGCATGCAAATGATGCCAGCGTGCAGGAACTTGCTTCGGACAGAGCCGGGAGTTTGCAGTGCGAGGCTGCTCTGGAAATGTCACTGTGCAGGATCCGAAGGGGCCTCCACCACCTCCTCATTCCCAAGGCCATCAAGGTATGTGCAATGCTTCCTCCACCTGGGTGAAAACACTCACAGAGTCATCCATCCGTCATCCATCCATCCATCCATACATCCACGGATGCCTTTGTCCATCCATCCATCATCCATCCATCCATCATCCATCCATACATCCATGGATGCCTTTGTCCATCCATCCATCCATCCATCCATCCATCCGTCCATCATCCATCCATCCATCCATCATCCCTCCATCCATCATCCATCCATCATCCATCATCCATCCATCCATCCATCCATCCATCCGTCCATCATCCATCCATCCATCCATCATCCCTCCATCCATCATCCATCCATCATCCATCATCCATCCATCCATCCATCCATCCATCCGTCCATCATCCATCCATCCATCCATCATCCCTCCATCCATCATCCATCCATCATCCATCATCCATCCATCCATCCATCCATCCATCCGTCCATCATCCATCCATCCATCCATCATCCCTCCATCCATCATCCATCCATCATCCATCATCCATCCATCCATCCATCCATCCATCCGTCCATCATCCATCCATCCATCCATCATCCATCCATCCATCCATCCCTCCATCATCCCTCCCTCCATCCCTCCCCCAGATCTTCCAGGCTCCCAGAGAACATCCCAGCCACGAGGCAGCAGCACTGTGCCTGTGTCTGGCCTGCCTCAGGGCTGCAAAGCATCACATGGCATTATTTATCCATAGTTCCAACCCCAAAATCCACCAAATTTCTCCTCAAAGGTGCTGCAGGTACACAGCTGAGCACGTCACAGATACACGAGCATCTACCAGCCCTGCATTTTCAGCTTCTGAGCACTTCACAGCATCTCATCCCAAATTCCTTGCTTCAACCAGCACAGAAAGTCCTCTTCTCCAGCACCTTGGATTTTTAACAGAAATTAAGCTCAACACAGTACACCTTCTCCCACACCCTCCTAAACTTGTTTTTCCCCACTGCAAACTCGGTGCAGCGGGGCTGACAACCACAGAGTGAGCCTAAGAATTCTAAAGAAAAATACAGAAACTGAAGAAAACCTGAAGAAAAATGAAACTGAAAACTGGGTTCCCCCAGCTGGACAACAAGGAAAGCACCTGGTGTCCATGGGAAAAGCTGTCATGGCCCTGCAATTCCCTCCCTGCAGTGCCCCAGGCAGTACCAGGAGGTTTTAAATCACTGTTACCTCAACCATCCTCTTTTTGTTTGGGCCTTGCAGAAGGGAGATTTCTCTTTGTTATTTTTAAACTGGAGACCTTACAGATGCCAACCTTTGCAGACCAGCTGGCAGCTGGGATGGTGCCCGTGGGAAGGCACCAGAGCCATGCCTGGAGCCGTGGGGATGCTCAGCCTCCTGTGGCACAGCTTGGGATGAAAAGGAGCTTTCCTTGCTTTCCTCCACTCCCCATCCTCAGTGCTGGAAAGAATTCCAGACTCAGAGGGACCCAAGGGACATTCTGCAGAGAAAACTGTGGGCAGCTGGTACATCAGGGTAATTCTGGAACTGAAAGCTGGAGGGACTTTCCTTTATTTTGGCTTTTTTGAGTGTTTTTTTAGTGTCCTGCATGAAATTCTCTTTCTTTCAGTGGTGCCTCTGGAAAATCAGCAACAGAAATTTGCTTGAGCTTGTAAGCTCCTGTCTGCTGAAATTTGAAAACACTGATAGAAGACTTTGTGTCCGTGTGTGCCTTGGTTCTGAAGGACCACAAGTGGGATGAAGGTCCCACAACAGCAATTCCCACTCAGCTTCCATTCACTGCTTGAGAGTTTGGCACAGAATACACTGAGAGCCCAAAGAAAGGGTGCACACACCTCCAAAACCTCTGTGCCACCAGGATCTACCCTCTCAGAGCTGTGCTGCTGCCACAGGAAGGACACTGCCTTTCCCTGCAGCAGCCACACACATCAGCCACAAGCCTGGTGAGGGGAGCAGAGCTGCCTCACCCATCACTAAACTCAGAGGAAACCACACTCAGATCCAGCTGCGAGACACAAGGACAAGGAGATGTGCAGGTGGATGGAAAACCAGCCAAAAATGTTGGAGTTCTGGTGGTTGTGGTGAGCACCAGGCCAGGCTGAGAGGGCACATCCTACACCAGGGATGCACAGCAGCCTGGCCAGGGCTCCCTGCAGTCTTGGACTGATCCTTCCCATTTTCCACCAGCATGGGATCTCACAGGGTGCAGCACCCACGCAGTGGAAGAGCAATTCACCTCAGAGCAGCTCACCATGCTCAGGCCCCTCTCCCCCAAACAACCTGGCCAGCAGGTTTTCCTTGGCTGGTCAAGTGTTAATAGACACCATTCAATCCCTGCTTGCAAAGCAAAGCTCAGCTCCCTGGGCCAAGCTGGGACTGCCACCCTGACTCCAGAGCACGTGGATGATTCCACAGCCCGTGCAGGTGAGTTAACAACTGGAAAGGAAGACACTGGGGTGTGCAGCAGCACCAGCATCCATCCCTTCCCAGGCTGGCAGATCCACTCCTCCCAGAAAAGCCTCTCTGCTCCAGCAGCCTTCAGCCCAAGGCACTCCTCTGATCCTTTCTTCCAAACCTTGACACCCAGGATCGTTGATGTCAGGAGAGGATGGGATCTAAACTAAGAGATAAGGTGAGCAGTTTCTGCATTTGCATTTCATTTTCCGTTGCATTTCCTACCCATGTCCTTCTGTGGGCAGCCCTGTGGCATTCCTGGGAACAGCTCTGGGGTAACACAGGCAGACCTGAGTGAAATCACTCTCCCTTCTCACATATTCCTACTGATTTCTATGCTCTAAACACACACCAGCCCTGAGGAGCTACTACTAGAGGGTGAAGGCTGCTCACTCTCTGCCTTTGCAAGGGACCAGCCTCAGGGATGGAGGGTTTGGAGCAAGAAAGTCTTGGAGCAAAGAATTCTCAGCTCAGTCTCCTCATTAGCCAATACCGAAAAAAGGGAGGCGCTATGAGATCCCTAAAAAACCTCACATCTGCATGGAAGAGCAACAAGTTATTCATCAATTAGAGGAAGGTTAAAGACCAAAAGCTGCTGTGGCACAGTGTCCTGCAGCCTCTGAGAGCTCATGTGAGCTTCCTGCAGGAGAAATGCAGCCACATGCTCACGATAACCACCTCAGGGAATTTGGTGTGTGAAGGAAATACAAGAATATTTATTCTGCCTGCTCTTCCCAAGCGCCAGGGACAGGTACAGAGAAGGGATGCTGCTCACCCTGTAAGAACACAGAGATTTGGGAGCAGAATTCCAGAGAAGACTGCAGGGCACAGAGCATCCCACCTGCAGAGAGCACAGCACCCACATCCTCTGCCTGGCGCAGCCAGCTGGGCACAGTTCATTCAGGAATGAGGAGAAAAGGAGATAAAAGACAAGCCTGGCATCCCAGAGGAGGAAACATCACAGTGCCACAGAATTCTGATCTGCACCAGCTCTCAGTTTAAACCATCAGGAGCTTTGGATTTTCAGACACAGAGTAAAATTCCAGCTACAGAAAAACATCCCTGCTGCTGCATTTTGGGACTTCTCTCTAGGTCTGCTACAAACACTCTGCCACCCCCCAGACATCAGGAAACATCAGCTGTAAACAACTGCCAGGTCTCCTCTTTATCCACAGAAGTTTATATTCCCTCAAACTCCCAAATAACAGTATATTTTGTTACAATGGCCAAAAATAACCTTGAAAATATGCAAAGAGTTATGATTCCTGACCTTCAAAATATTGTACTTGAGACATTTCACTTTGTTATTCCAGCCATGGACAAATGGTTCTGCTAAAATATCTGTCACAAAGCAGTCCCCTATGCCCAGACCACAATAATCTTTTTAGCAACTTAAAAGGTTCTGCTAAACCATTATGAACTTAACTCCAGGCAGGAAAGAAATGGAAGAGCTGGAGCACCAAAGCAGCAGCTATTCTTGTTAAATTGGTCTCAATTTTTCAAGGATCCTGTTGAACATTAGAGAGGTCACAGCCTGCACCACTGTGAAAACCTAAGAAGTCTCTAAAACCCACGGAGTTTAATAAGGAATGCCATATTCCCAAATTGCCTCAAATGTTTTACAGGGTATTATGACTTCCAGTTTTATAGGTCCAAACCACTAACCAGATAAAAAGTCTATTTCCTCCAGATTTTCAAGGTTCAATTTTTAAAAGGCCAGAGGCACAAACTGTTCCTGTGAGCCAGGGCAGCCTCAGCCATCAGCTTCCATCACAGACCCAGCTGCCCTTCCCAGCTCCCAGGGTTTGTCCTCCAGTGCACAGGAGTTGGTTCCCATGTTAACCTGCTGCCATTTACTTTTCCCAGCTTTCCTCAGCACAGAATCATGGAATGGTGTGGCAGCACCCAGCTGGTCTGCTGTGTCATCAAAGGAAGGAGGGCTGCAAAGAATGGTTTGGGTTGGAAGGGACCTTAATGCTCATTTTGCTCAGGCCATGGGCAGGGACACTTTCCACCACCCCAGAGTGCTCCAGCCTGGCCTTGGACACCTCCAGGGATCCAGGGGCAGCCACAGCTGCTCTTAAACCTAGTGCTCCAAATGTCTGAAGCTCTTTTTGTATTTTTGAGATAGAACTTAATAAAAATCTGAAATCACCTGTCATGGGACCTTCAGGCTGAACAGCATCAGATGATGAACCTCAGCATCCTAGGGAACCATGGTGCCCACCTTCCTTGGCTGTACAGTTTCCCTAAATCTCCTCCATGTAGGTCCCTATTTCCCATGAATGGATTAAAATGGTTTATTTTCTTCTCCCTCCTCCTGCCCTCATGGCCTCACTGTTCTCCCCTGGCAGCCTGAAGCCCAGCCCAAGGCTGTGCCACCAATGTGCTGATGGACACCAAAGGCAATCCCTGGGCTCAAGGCAGCTCCATCCCTGGCCTTGACAAAGATCTGCACACAGGGACACAGTTATGGCAGTGATGGTGCTGCTGGCACTTGTCCAGAAGGAATGAAGCTGTGACATTCCCTGGGGTCAAACAGTGCCTTTCCAGGCACCACCACTGCATTTACACTTTTCATCTACTCAATGCTGGGGCTGTAAAACTTCATCTTTCTTTCTGTGCTGCCCTTCCCTCCCAGATTAATTACATTAACAGCTCTTTTTATGGGCACTATAAAGCAGGGACCTTCTGGGATCTGAGGGTGACTCTTCAAGCCCATTCCTGGTTTTCCTCACTGGATCACATCCTCTTTGTCCCCTTCAAGGAAGTCTGACCTGTGACACACCCAGTCAGTAAAGAAATACTGCAGCTGCTTTCTCTAGGGTGCAGATATTGAACATTACCACCCCCAAAATGCACACAAGGGTGCTCAGGAGCCGTGGCCTTCAGGTCCTCCAGGTCAGATCAAATCCGCTGCTGGTAAACCTATGTAAATGCTGTTTCTTTGGGATTTCTACTTGACTTTCCCCCCTCAGGTTTCCCAAATAAAACCCAATGTCTCATTTCCCACTGACTGACACCGCTGCGGTTCAGCAAATTACCAAACCCATGCACAACTGTGCCTTGATTACTCCTTCTCTTTTTTTATGAAAGAAAATGTCAAATCCTTTCATTTGACTCTTTCAGGAGCCTTTGAGCAGTTCAGGAGCAGTTTCTCACCTCGGAAAGGGGCTCACAAGGGCTGCTTCACACAGCCCCAGATGCCACTGCTGATCCCAGCAGAGCTGCAATCCAAATCCTGCCAGCAGCGAGGCCAAATCTCTGCTGCCTGGCACTGAAATTCTTATCAGATATGGAGACTTTAGGCTGGATTTTCATCTTGATGCTGAGCTGCACACACCAGCTCTGGGTAAGCCGAGCTCTCCAGAGACAGCCGTCCAGCTCAGGGGCCATGGGTCACAGCCATCGTGCCACCTCAGATGAACGTGTCACCACAGGCCAGCCCCAAGCACCTGCCTCCCACTGATGTTACAGCCCCCGCACATTTTTCACTCTCTCTGATGTAGCCTGCTCCACCCTGTCCCAGTGCTGGTGCTCCCAGCAGGCAGCACACAGCCGTGTGGCTCCAACCCAACATATTCATGAACTTCTGATGGAGCACCCGGCTCCTGCCAAGTCCCAGGGGATGTTTTCCAGGGAGCAAGTGAGCCCAGGCTGGGGGCTGGGGGAAGGGGGGCAGCCCAGCCCTGGTGCTCAGCCCTGCCAAGAAAGCAGAGCCAGCAGCGCTGTCCTGGAGTGTCACTGCCTCCATCCATCCCTCACCACGGAGAAGCATCCTCTGTGATCCTTGCAGAGGGATAAAATGCTGCTCTCCTCACTTCCCAGCGCTGTTTGGAGTGCTGCAGGTTTGCTCCAACCACAGCCATGCTCGCTGCTAAATGCTGAGCGTCTCGCTCCCTCCTCCTCTCCCTCGGAATTTTTCCTCTCCCGTTCCAGCCAATCGTGCAGGGGAAAATTCCAGCCTGAGCTTCATTAGTGTAAGATGTAAAAATAGAAGTGCATTATCTTTTGTAGTTCTCTCAGTTGATTCAGCGGCAGTGTGAAGGTAAAATAATTAAATGTTTGTCTGGTGATAAAAACAAGCCCAACAGGAGGGACTGGGCTGGGCTTTTCTGGAAGCTGAGCGTGGAGATCTGGGGGCTCTTGTGCTCCAAGATTTTGCCCTCCCCACTCTCCATAGCTACCAAAAGGATGATGATGCCTCCCTCCCTCCTTCCCTCCTCCTCAGCTCCAAAATAAACACAGGATGGAGGCTTCGGGAGAAGCTGGCAAATGCCTCTGCTGCAAAGCAAGAACTTTTCCTGCCATCTCCCCAAGCCCTGCCTGGCAATTCCTCAGCACCTCCAGAAGCTCTCCCAGAGCCAGGAGAGCTGCAGGAGCGGGCGGGTGTCTGTGCGGACCAAGGTCAACACAGGAGATGTTCAAAAAACATTAGTGAGCTGACTTGATCCTTCATCAAAATACTTTCTGCTCTTCCTTCCTAACACTTCACTGCCCACGACGTGGCAGGCTGAGCCGATGTGACAAACTGTCGAAACACATTTTTTTTAACAGAAAAAAAAATTAAACCTAGACTTTAAAGGTAAAACTGGCCCCTTTGAGTCCCTCTATCATATGTGACATTCCTGATGGAAAAAAAGGGAGGGCAACTTGCTGGGAAAAGGCCCCAATGAGCTGGTAAGAGTTCCAGTCTGCAGAGAGCTCCTGGGCTTCAACTTTTTTTTTAAGCTCCCATTAGTTAATAACAGCAACCACAGAGGTGCAAAAGCACCTGAGCATTTGTCAATCCCCAGAAACAAACCTACGATAAGATGCTGTTCATTGATTCCATAAACTGCAAAAATTCCCTAAATTATTCTGCTGGCACCAGCAAAAAATACCTGCTACCAAAGGGAAAGGACCATCATTTCTCCCTCTCCAAATTGCTCCTCTGTGCTTTATTCCTGCTGTTGTGTTGGTAATGACCTATTTACCACCAGGCTGTGGAGGGTGGCAAATCCCACCCACCTCCGAGTTCCCTGCTGGAGCCTGGGATTGCTATTGATGAGCTCCGTGGTTTGATGGAAAGGAAATGAGTTGAGTTTAAGGGCTGCTGGCACTCTCTCTGGAGAAATGCCAGGGAATTTTTAGACAGTCTTCAACCCAACAATAAAATGCCATGGATGTGAGTCAGAGTGGATGCGAGCATCTCCGTGGGAATCTGGGAGCAGCCAGCTCCGTCTGGACGTGCAACAAACCTGCCCAAAGGAGCCACCCGAGAGCCCAGGTGTCCAAACCACTGATTTGGGGTCCAAACCCACTGCCTGCATGCGCAGAGGGTCACCTTTACTGCCCTGGGACCCCCAATGTTGTGCTCACACTGTGTGTGTTTGCAACACGTAACAGCCTGTAGAATTTTTATACTTTTAGCTTATAAATACATCAGGTAGTAAAAACCAGCCTTTTCTTGGGGTGGATGGATAGCAAGTGTGTGTAGAAAGCAGCTTACAAATGCCTGGCCATATTCATTAATACAGACTCCAAAGAAACTAAACCTTTATGTTTGTCTCCACAAGCTGGCTACATATTTAATTTTATTTCAAAAGGATTCTCCTGAAAGTGGAGTAATTGACATTATTTGTATATCTTATGTCAATGCAGGACAGTGTAGGACTGTTAATTTTAATTTTTAAAAAAATTAAAACCTGATGGCTGAAAAAATCTTGTGACTTCCTAACACATTGGAAAGCACTGAAGTCTTAGTTAACCAAGAATCTGGTTCATGATTTTAAAGGTCTTGGGCTCATGGCCAAACTCCCAGAATGTCCCTTGTGTGCTCCACTTTTAGGTCCATCAGGATGAGCAAGATCCCTGGAGTTCCAGCTCACAGATTTAAAATGGCTGGAGCTACTGCAGGGAGAGAAAATGGGGGGGAAGTCTGTTCTGTATTTATGCACCAACACCAGGTGGGGAGAGGCTCTGAATAAGTAGCACAGGATGCAACAGAATTATCTAAGAATTAAGGCCTATTTTATGTCAGAAGAAGAATTCAGTGCTCTTGGTAATAAATTCAGGAGCCTTTTAAAAAATCAGACCTTGAAGCTGCTGGACACAGATAAGACTCTGTGGCCTTGTCTCTGCAGCACCCCAGCTTCCCCAGCGCTGCCTGTGCTTCCTAAGGTCATCCATAAATCCGGAGCACTTCTGGCCACACCACACACACCAGGAGGGCTTGGGGCAGCCGCTGACTGCCAAGACAAACCCTGCTCCTGCAGCCAATCCACCTCTGTCCATCTTCTCAAAGGAATAATCCACACACTCATCTGCAGGATCTCACTCGTTTCTCCTTCTCTAGGACCAGTGCCAAACCCAAGACTTATGTGCAGGTCCTGGCACCTCTAACCACAGTCTGCACCAAAGCACCAGCAAAGCAAACCCTGACCTGCAGTCCAGCAGGTCCCCAAAGCACTGCTGGCCACGGGACACTGCAGCCAGGATGGATGGATGGATGATGGATGGAGGATGGATGGATGGATGATGCATGGATGGATGATGGATGGGTGGATGGATCGATGGATGGATGGATGGATGGAAGGATGATGGATGGATGGATGATGCATGGATGGATGATGGATGGGTGGATGGATCGATGGATGGATGGATGGATGGAAGGATGATGGATGGATGGATGATGCATGGATGGATGATGGATGGGTGGATGGATCGATGGATGGATGGATGGATGGAAGGATGATGGATGGATGGATGATGCATGGATGGATGATGGATGGGTGGATGGATCGATGGATGGATGGATGGATGGAAGGATGATGGATGGATGGATGATGCATGGATGGATGATGGATGGGTGGATGGATCGATGGATGGATGGATGGATGGAAGGATGATGGATGGATGGATGATGCATGGATGGATGATGGATGGGTGGATGGATCGATGGATGGATGGATGGATGGAAGGATGATGGATGGATGGATGATGCATGGATGGATGATGGATGGGTGGATGGATCGATGGATGGATGGATGGATGGAAGGATGATGGATGGATGGATGATGCATGGATGGATGATGGATGGGTGGATGGATCGATGGATGGATGGATGGATGGAAGGATGATGGATGGATGGATGATGCATGGATGGATGATGGATGGGTGGATGGATCGATGGATGGATGGATGGATGGAAGGATGATGGATGGATGGATGATGCATGGATGGATGATGGATGGGTGGATGGATCGATGGATGGATGGATGGATGGAAGGATGATGGATGGATGGATGATGCATGGATGGATGATGGATGGGTGGATGGATCGATGGATGGATGGATGGATGGAAGGATGATGGATGGATGGATGATGCATGGATGGATGATGGATGGGTGGATGGATCGATGGATGGATGGATGGATGGCTCCACTGCCCAGTTTTCCAGCACAGCCAAACTGACAAATCCCCCCATCTGTTAAAGGCTTAGATCCACTCCAGGTAATAACAACAAAACACTGCCTTCCCCTGCTAGAGCTCACCCACAGCCCATTCCCAGAGCCCTTCTACTCCTGACTCCATCTGTCCTGGGGAGATTTGCTGCCCCTCTCTGCAATTATCATCAGAATAAACTCTATTTTGGGCATATCCTGCTGGTGCTGCCCCTCCATCAAGCTGTGCTGCCAGAGGTGCCTGCAGAAAAGCTGTGCCTCTCAGAATTCAAGGGGCTCTGGGCTGCAAAAAACAGATCTGAACCCTCTGTTCCGCTCACAGGCCAAAGAAAGACTGTCTCTTTGAAAACCTGTTCTGATATTTTCTCTCATCCCATGAGAACTGTCCCACGTGAAGATACTTCAGTTATTTTCCAGAAATACAAATTCATGGCCTAGTGGAGTACATTTTCTGCATGTTCTAATTTGTCCTGACCTCCAGCCCCAGATTTCCCTTTATAACACACTCCTCTATTCTTAGTTTTACCTCCTGCATTGTATCCTTTGCCCTCTTCCAGCTGCACTCTCGATTTGGAAAATCTGTATCTTCCCTTTCCCTGCCTTCCTCCCAGACTGAGGATGGTTCCTTTGGATGCAATCCCCTCAGATTCATCCCAACTCATCCTAACCTGCTCCAAACTCTGTTCCCATTTCTCTCTGCTGCTCCAAGCCAGTATTCTAAACACAAACACATTTAACACCCTGCAGTGACAGCCTGGGAGTGGCACGGTGAGGGGGACACGCTTGGAAGCCAGGAGGGAGGTGAAGATGAATTCCACACCTGGACTCCACTGCTTTTGGGCCATCCTGTGGGGAATGCGAGTGTCTGGCTGTCAGGAAGCTCAGCTGCTCCCTGGATTGCTGTCTCACCTGGCTGTGAAGCTGCTGTGTGATCTTTGAGGAGCCTGGCTGCCTCCTGGGGAACTCTGTCCTTGCCTCACTGCCCGACTCCATCTCCAGGCAGGACAAGAGGCAGGAGCAGAGCAAAGGGACACTCCAAAGGCCATGGCAGCACAGCCTCCCTCCCTCCAGGAGCACAGGGATCCTCCTGCAGCCCCATCTCTGCCCAGACACATCCCTGGGCAGTCTCCACAAGGCCCTAGCAAAACTGGATTCAAAGCAAGGCATCCTCAGCAGCCCCCAACGCTGAGGATGGACCAGAGACAAGGTACAACACCCCTCACAAATGCCACCAAATCCAAGAGAAATGTCATGCTGGCCTTTCAGGAGACTGCTGGGAATGACATGGATGACATCTGTGAAAGTCAGGACTTAATTCTGCCGAATTAGCAGAAGCCTTGAGTGCTGATGGACTTTCACCAGTCTCTTAAACTGGGAAAATCCGTTCAGTGAAAGGAACTTCCAGAAGATGAGGCAGCTCCCATGCCTGTGTTACAGGACCTCATCCTGTGCAGTTAAAGGAGCTGGTCAGAGAGAAAAGCACAGCATGGCCCCAGCTCCACCACTCACACAGAATTCCTGCCCAGGGAAACTCCCTGTGAGGGGACAACAGCCTGCCCTGACCCCTCAGGCATGCCTGGGAGATTTGGGGTGATCCTACAGACACCTGGGGCTTCCACATTCCAACACCCTGTTCCCAGCACCAAAACCACTCCAGAGTGTTCCTCAAGACACAACAAGAGGCAAACTCAGAGCAGGAAGCCCCAGGACAGCCCTCACTGCCCACCTGCCACACAACAGGAGACATCTTCCCCTGGCCACTGCCAGGAAGGAGGGACTCAAATAAACTGTGGGAGGAAGCTGAAAATAACAATCCAGAAAGCTGCAAACATCTGGAAGGCCAATGCTTTGCTCTACAATTCTGCATTGATTTCTTGCCTCAAATAGATTTCTAGATGGATTGCAATTAAAATGAGTTACACAATACTGGAAAAACATCATTCATTTCCGCTTCTGATTTCATTTTTGCATCTTTGCTTTCTAGATCCTTTTGCATTTCAACAGCCACTCCTTGGATCTTAACTTTTTTTTCTTTCCACTCTTCTTCTGGCCAAATTGCTCTGCATCCATTTTTACCTTTTATTCCAGCAAGGATGCTGCTGCTGGTGGCTCACACAGCCCTGGAACAATTCCCTGGGCAGTGGTAAAAATCCCCACTGTGAGCCCCGACTGCAGCTGCTGAGCAAACCCACAGAAATCTCGGAGCATTTATCAGAGGCAATTCTTTTGTAAGCTGCCCTGAGCCCACAGGATCCCCTTGTCACATGCCTCCAGGACACCAATTTCCATCTATTGTCCTGATTCCTGCTCAGAAGCCACAGGGAGGGAGGAAAACGGTGAGGAAGGCTGGGCTGCAGGAAAAGAGATTTACTTTGCTGAAAACCTTGTAAAGCCAGGCCAGCTGCCCTGAAAAGGGCAGAGCTGCCATTATCCCTGCTCCAGCCCTTTGCTGGCCATTCCTGCACTGGCATGGACGAGGTGCAGAGCCCTCCTCTAGGTCTCTCTAGATTTCTCTAGTTTTCAAACAAGATGACAGAACATGGGATTTCCATCCAGGCAGCAGCAGCAATGTCAGACACCAAGCCCAGCTCTCCTGAACACCAAGGCTGAGTTCTACAGAGTAGGTGGGACAGATTAACTAGAGACCAATGAAAGAGAGCAGGTTTAGATGGGATATTGGGAAGAAATCCTAAATCTTTCCCTGCAAGGTGGGCAGGCTCTGGCACAGGGTGCCCAAAGAAGCTGTGGCTGCCCCTGGATCCCTAGAAATGCTCACTGGGATGGGGCTTAGAGCAACCTGGGATAGCAGGAGGTGTCCCTGCCCGGGCAGGGGCTGGAATGGGATGAGCTTTAAGGTCCATTCCACCCCAAACCATTCCATAATTCCATGATTGCATCATTATGAGCACGGCAGTCCCTTTGCACTTAGCCAACACAACCTCAGTCCTGAGCTGCTGTGAATAATACAGAGAGCTGCTGGTATTCCCAAGCCTTTGATCTTCATTTGACTTTTGAGGGTTTTCAGGCACCATTTTCATTTAAAAATAGAAGAAGTACTCAAGTATTTATACAGCACAAAGGCTTTAAAGGCTTTAAAACTTCAGAAAAGATTTTTAAGATGCCGGGATGAAGAATGTCAAGTGTTATTATCGCTTGAGTTTCAACCTGAGTTGGAAAAACCCTGCAAAGGTAAAACTGTCTGCAGGAGAAACAAAGAGGCAGAAAGGGCAGCAAAACCCACTGCAGGGATGGGGAGATGTTTCCAGCTGTGGGATACCTGTTCAAAGGAGAAGCAGAAGTCTTCCCTGACCAGCTGAGACAATCACTACAGACATGTCCTGCCTGTCCTGACAGAACAGGAGGGAAAATGCCCCAGGGAACAATCCTCCTTTTGGGAGAGGATGGCCAAACCCAGAAGCTCAAAGAGATTTGGGAATTAAGATGTGAGCTCGTGTCACTCAGTCAGAGACAGCACTTCCAGGCCATGCCAGCATCCAGAGCATGGCTGGGCTGCCTTGGGTGCCTTTTGTGCCATTCTTTTGTGCACCATGAGCCTCTCCTGGCTCCTCTTGCTGGCTTTGGGGTGGGAATTGTGGATACCCCAAGTGGTTCTGCCCCAGAGCTTAGCCACAAGAGGCTGAACAGCTACTCCAAAGCTCCTGGTTTTACTGAGGTATTTCTGCTTAATGCAGATTAATTTCTTGACAGCACAGAAATACCACAAAAGGCTTAGAGAAACAAAAAAGCCTCATTTAGATGAATTAATAACAGAGAGCAAGTGTATTATTATTGAAGGCTCTAACGAGGTGCAGAGCTCTTCTCTAGCTGCAAAAACAGAAGGCTGAGCTCTGACGCTGCACATGCAAAATATTTGAGGCCAAATGAATCTTTGGTGGAGCCCTGCTGACATCACTGTTGGGATCTCGGGTGGAATTCAAGATGTTGCTTTAAATTAAAGCAGGGAGCTCCTGGATGGGAGCTCTGCTCTGCCAGGGGCCCCCGCAAAGCCCCAGAGGGTGAGAGGCATTTTTCATCCATCTGCTCCAATCCCACCTGCCTCCAACACAGCACTTTTCATCCTCACTTGCCAAACCCTTGAACAGGAAAGGGCAATTTCCTTCTGTGCATTTTACAGAAAGAGAAACAAAGACGTAGAAAGATGAAACAGCCCCTGCAGCATCACCCTGGCAGCAAGAGGTGGGGAATGGGGGGCAGTTCCCCCAGACCCCAGCCCTTGGAGGGCCCCATCATTCCCCAGTTGCTCCAAACACCAGGCAGACACAGCTCAAACCAGGCTTTTCAATAAAATATGGTCCACCACCTGATGGATGGTGGACAGAAAAGCCCATCCCCTCTGCTAAGCTCGTTAGAATTTCTGATTGTAACACAGACTTTTGTGGTTTTAAAAATACAGAAGATTTACATACTTTTGTCTCCAAACACCAGAAACTCAAGAGCTAATGGGGGTGAAGACAGAGTGCTCTGGATAAACAGATTATTCTGTCACACCAACTGCTGTGCCTCTCGAGGTGCTCTGCAGCCAGTGGCTCACACACTGTCCCAGCCAGGGCACGGAGCTGCCTGCACTCCTGCTCCCAGCCAGCACGGCAATTTTCAGCCTCCTTGGGAAGGCTTTGATATCAGAAAACCACAACTGAGCTTTCTCTTTGCTTGAAAGGCACCCACTGGCTCAGCCACTGCAAAAGCGTTTGCACTGCCCTGAGAGATCAAAGTGGCTCAAAACCTATTGCTTTCATCGGGCAAATTAAAAACAAACAAGGCCTTTCCTTCCTTTCCTTTCACTCTGCTAACGCCCATTCCCCTCCCAGGCTTCCCAGGCATCCTGCAGGAATACAGGGATTCCATGAGCAGCCTGGAATTAAGGCTGGCATTAGAGATGGAGGAGCAAGGATGCAGCACCGTGGAGAGCTGAGAGCACCCGCCCGCCGTGCAGGGCTCCATGCCTGCTGCTCCCATCCCTGCCCGTGCCAAGGCTCACACGGGTGTGCCCAGGATTCAAACCCCTGACATTCCTGCTGTCTGACTTCCTTGGATTTTCCTTTGTGCTCCCCTGCGTGTCCATACCTCCTCCTGCTCCCCCTCCCTGCCCGGCCAGCACGGAGCAAACTGCACATCCCTGTCATCCTTGATGCTCCAGCACAGATCCCCCCGTGCCAACGGGACCAGACAAGTGCTCATCCAGCTGCAGGAGCCTTCAAACGGTGACGAAGCCCTTCTGAATCCTGTGTGGGCAGGGCACGCAGGGCGAGGGAGAGGAGGAGAGCCGAGGAGCAGCAGCCCGGGGCTAAAAGTGGCTGTTGACTTCACTCTCCCATTTGGGAGTAGGTGGAGGAGGTGGGTGGCCGTGAGCAGAGGGGAGGTGGAGGGGGCAGCAGCTATTTCCAGCTGCACTCATGTGCCATTTCTCTCAGTGCTGAGATTTGAGAGAAAACAGCAGGAGGTGGGGAGTGGGGGGAACCAAAAAGGAAAATCACAGACTCTGTGCAGGAGAACATGTTAAGGAACGAGAAGTCGTTACCAACAGCACAGCCCTGAGATTCTACCAGTACTGGGGGGTTTAAAAATATAACAAAACCCAAGGCTGCTTGGATTGCTTCCTTGCATTGCACACAAGAGGATACTATAGAAATGAGGCCACTGACCGAGGGGCCCGGGCCAATGTGTGGCCCCAAAATGATGGTGAAAGCTGCTGCTTGCAGAAAGCCTCCCTCCTAATAAACTGCAAGGCTTTCTTGGCTCCCAGAGATTATGTAATATGTTCTTGCCGGCTGCTGCTGCTGCTGCTGCTGCTGCTGACTCATATTTTCCAAAATATATCTGGGAAGGAAAACATATGCACATGTGTTTTAATCCATAGGTTTCCCTGCCCATGTCCAGAGTGACCCACAGGGAGGTGCAGCACTGCCTGCACATGCGTGTTCACATGTGTGTGCCCCGACATGTGTGGGGAGGAGGGACAGGGACAGCCTGGCAGCTGCTGGAAAACACAGATTAAAGCAGCACTGCTTTCTGGGGCAAAGCACAGCAACTCTACCACAGAGCAGGAGGGACCAGGGACAGGGAAGCCAGGGAGGGAGACAGCAAAGGGAGAAGCACCGAGCACGCGCTGCCGACAACCTCCAGCCAAACCTGGGCTCTGGGGACCAGACACAGACTCGTACTGAGCTGCAAATCAGCTGGGAACATGGGCTCTGTGGCAGCTGGGGCACGGTGACAATCTGCAAATGGCAGTGGGCTGCGAGGGACAGCAGGGCTGGCCTCAGCACGCGGCTCAGCAGCACCCACCCCTGCAGAGGGGTGCTGGGGGCAGCAGGGCCAGTGCTCCTGGATTCCATAAATCTACAGCCTGGCTCCTGTTAGTGCCTGGGAACACACTTTCCAGGCTCTGTGTGTGCACTGAAGAAGCCAGGCTTCTCCTGCCTGAATATTTCTAAATCTAAGGCAGCCCGTTAGTCTTAAGCAAATTTGTTGCCAGCCTGCAGGTTTGGGAGGTTTAGCTCCTCTGCTTCATGCCTGGGTGCACTTTTAATTCCTTAGGAAAGACTTTTTGACAATTCTGCAAAACTCTCAGTATCCAGGAGATTGGATCGATCTGCTGCTGGGCATTGGAACAGAAATCCATCTCCCCTGGACCAGAGGAGACTGAAAATCTATGCAGGTGTCAGCCCCTGATCACCACATCACGGCAGAAGCTCTGCACCGATGACAGCCCCGTTTCATGCACTGCCTGCGCCTCGTGCCTGTGTGCTCAGGGGCAATTCCCCACACAGGGACAGGGGACAGTGCCCCAGTCCCTCCTCACCTTACACACACCTCTGGAGAGGGTACAGGCCGTCTCCTTCAGGCCTGCATCATCCTCATCCCCATACAAGGGCTCTGTTGATATTCCCTGCCTTACGCAGCCAGCACCAGCATTAAAACAATTCTATTTTAACACCCGAAACTTCATCACAGCCAACTGCTCTTTCTTGTTTTAGAGCAACTTTAAAATGTTTCATCTGCATTCAAAACTGGTTTTATAATTGTTACTTTTTAACTTAATTCTCGTACAACTTCACAAAAGAACGAACATCCAGCACGCCTAAAAGGCTTTGGAATAAACCTTAAAAACAAACATTAAAGATTGATCACGCTTTTTCAAGATTATACTAAAACTGACTGAAGCTCAACTAGATAAGGAAAGAGAGTTGCATTAAATTAATCAGCACCTTATCAAGCCAGGAAAAAAGAACTGTAGATAACAAGCCTTCCCTAAATTTGGTATCAGAACAGAAACTTCAGTGCACGACGTACTGAGAGAACCTTGTCAGATTTACTGAACACAATACAGGGGAGTGGGGCTGCAGAAATAGCAGGGGAATGAGGTCCACAGAAATGCTTTGAAAAAACCTTGTTTTCTGGTAAAGCCAGCAAGAGCTGATGCTTTTGTCAAATGGAACAATTTAATCTGGCAAAACTTTTCCCCAGAAATGCCCAGCAAATTAACCCGCTCCTATTGGGATAGAAGACGGATCCTTAGGGGTTTGCTGTGCACTCCTGCTCGTGTAGCTGAGGCCAGACTGCATTTGCTCGGTGACAAGGGAACAGTTCCATCCACAATTCCTTCCTTCCTGCTTTCCAAGCCCTCGGAGCTGGGCTGATTCCTTTTCCCGCATCTCAGCGTGAGCTGCAGCCACTCTCACAGCTCTGAGCTCCCGTGCAGGGGCTCAGAACCCCCAAAACCGGCACCAGCAGCAGCTTAACATTTCGGAAACTTTGGGGCAGACATCCCGAGTAGCGGGAGTGAACAAACCCAGCCAGTAGCACCCAGGGGTTTGCGGGATACCCGGCGAGGCTGCGGGCTCTCTACATCCCTGCAAAGCAGACACTGTCCCCAGCACTCCCGGCGGGACAGAGGGGAGCAGGGCTGGGGACAGAGCCCTGGCAGACAACAGGACAGCCAGGCTCGCTGCTTGCCCAAGCAGGAGCAGCGGGAAGGACATTCCAGCCTCAGTCCCCCCGGCACGGCACAGAGCCCCGGGCGGTGACAGCCCCGCTCCAGAAGGACAGGAGGACACTGGAGCACACACGGCTCATCTCACCACAGAGCCCAGCCTAGAAATCCACCTTTATCCAGGGACAAAAAGGGAGAACAAAGAGCCGGGCTGCTTTAACCGGGGTGATGCTACTTATTGAGCCTGCTCTGCCTCCCTGGCACCCAGGGCACGCTGCCGGCTGTCCCCAGCGCCCACAAGGCTCAGTGCCTGCCCTGCACAGCCCGGACAGGTCCTGCAGGAGGGGAAGGGCCAGGGGAACAGCTCGTCCCTGGAGACTGAGCGCGGCCCCGGCCCCGCCGAGGCGCGGATGCAGCCGAAAATAGCCGCACGCCGGCTGCCAGCAGCCCATACGTTGTGTTATATATGTCTCAGCTGATGCAAAGGAAGGGGCAGGCGCTGAGCCACATGGCCCTTCACATGGGCACGGCCACTCTCGGCTGCTCCCGGCTCCAAAAGCCCCCAAACGCAGCCTCAGCCCACAGCGCCCGGCACCAGCCTGGCCCCGACACTGCCCCACGGCAAGGTCTGCAGAAAAACGAACAAGGCAGACCCAAACACGGTGCCCAACACCCTCCCCCACTGACAGCCCTGCATCCTGCTCCAGATCCCAGCCCCACTAACCCCCATCCCAAAATGTGCCATTCTGCAATCACTGTGTGCCTCAGTTTCCCCAGCTCTGTGATAGCACGAGGGGGAGCTCCCCAAAGCAGCACACTCCTATGAAATTATATCCCTGCGGATAAACTAGAGTCAATTGAGATCCAGACCTAATTCTTTAAATCCTTGCATGCGTGCACTCCCTTCATCCCCCAAAATTCTCTTTAATTCAGGTGGTGAAGCTCTCAGGCTGCCCAGCAGAGTCCCCACCAGCACAGCTCTGGGGGCTTCCTGCCCATTATCAAGGTGGGGTTTCTGACAATGCCAGAGTAACTCCCAGGAAAACCAGGAATAAGGAGCAGAGGCCACAGGGCCCTTTGCTGGTTAAAACCACCCCAGCCGTCTGTCGGTGCTTGCAGATTAAGACTCATTTCCACTCAGGAAAGAAATTCAACCACAACTAATAAAATAAAGACAATAAATCACGGTTCCTCCAGCAGCTCTTCCTCCAGGAGCATCTATTTTTAGTGGGAAGCATCAATCACCACAGCTCCTGCTGTCTACAACAGCTCCAACAGGGAAAAGCCAGGTAGGCAGAGCTGGGCTGACATGGGCACACACACACGTCCCCTACCTGCACTGCACTGTCCCCCAGCCAGAATGGGGACACACAGGAGAGCATCAGGCATGGCTACACCTCAGTGCTGTGTGATATTCCTCTATCCCAGATGGAAAAGAGAAGCCACAAGGCAACAAAGGAACAAAGGAACGCGCCCAAGGCCATACAGTAAATCAGTGGCAAAGCCAGGAGCCGGCAGAACTATCCTCTGCCAGCCCTGGAACCCCTGCACAAGCATCCTCCTCAAACAGGACAATTCTTACACAATTATTAACATTTGGGAGTTTTCCTCAAGCTTCCCAACTTCTCCTCATTGGAGACTCCGCAGCTCCGAGACAAATCCTTGCGTTTTACCAGAATATCTCTCCCAACATTTCACTGGGAGAGACATACTGAGCACACACCCAGCAGAGAAAATGCACAGAGGAAATGTAACACACAGGAGAGAGATCATCATTCCAACACGGAGCACACGGACACACATGCAGGCAGGCACGGCACACGGAGCACTCCAGCTGAACACACAAACCAACAGCAAAATGAAATGACAACACAGAACAGGGGTTCTAGTCACAAATTGAAACTAAAGCAACCAAAAAAAAACCCCCCAAAAAAACCAAAACTAAACAACTACAAAAAAAAAAAAAAAAGCCAACCAAAAAACTTACATGGATTTTTGGCAATTTTCCTTCAGACATTATACACAGCAGCTGGGCTGTGTACTGAATACCTGATCCAAAAAGAAATATAACCACATTATGCAAACAGATGGGGGCAGGAGTCAGGTGAACATGCAGCTCTTAATAACAGTCATCTAGGGCTGAGAAAGCACCTCTGCATTCCCACAGAAGGGCTGGCATCGGGGCAGATCTTCACTCCCTACCCAGCCAGAGCCGGGGCTGCGCTGCTGCCATCCCGGGGGAAAAGCCAAATGGCAGGACAGGGCAGAGCCACCGCGTCACGGACCTCGGAGCTGTCCCATCCCCTCCAACTTGTCATGTGAGGTTTTAAACAGAGGTGGGTTAGCCAGGGTGGGGGAGGAAGCCTTTAGAAACCCCAAAGGAAAGCACTTTATCTGCCTTAAAGCAAGAGCATTAAAGAGCCGCGCAGGCAGGACAAGCCGGGATCATCCCCACACTTAAGCTCTCAGGGAAGCACCCGGAGAGGGGCACATCGCCCTTTCCCCATGCCGAGGAGGGTGCCTGAATCTTTAACACGGCGGATTGCTGCTCGGGAGGAATGGACTTTTTATGGACTGTGGGAAACGGGGTTGCTATGATACAGGCAGAGGCATTTTCATGAATCCTGTGGCAAATAACATTGAATCCTGCTTAAGCAGACAACAGCAAGGCAGGTCTCCCATCACCCAGCCTCAGCAAACACGCAGCAGAAGCACTGAAACAGATTATATGCATCACAAATAAGCTTTCTGCAGACAAATTTGTATTTTTTTCCTTTGGGGCTGTATTTTCCAGAGCGTCAGCACTTTGATTCCTCTAAAGGAATGATCCCTCTGCCTCATCCCTGGGTCTGAGCATCCCCAGGAAGGTGAAGAAACCCGGGGTAGCCAGGGGGCTGAAGCACCCCCTGAGACCCGAGCGTGACCCCGATGGTCCCACGGAGCTCCGGGACATGGAAAGCTCCAATCCCAGGGAATTTCACAGCAGGCAAATGCCACCCAGAACGCTGCAGGCACTGTCCCTTAGGGGCACAGGGATCCAGCAGGGACTGGCAGTGCTCCGGTGCCCACCGTGGGCTGAGCCGCTGTGCCCAGCTCGGCAGGACAGAGGGGCTCCTGCACGCCTGGAAATGCCAAACTGCAGCTGCCAAAATACACAGCTGGGGCTGGGGCAGGGCTGGAGAGGTGGCCACTGAGGCCTGGGGTGGGAGACAGAGACCAAGCGAAACAAGCAGCCCGCGCTCACTATTTCACCTCTCATTTCCTCTCTTTTCCCCCAAAATTCCAGGAGGAAGCCCGAGATAACGAGAACGGAGCTGCTACAATAACAAAGTTTGCTGCTGCCAACTTTCCTATTGCTCTGCATTAACTTTCCTGCTTTAACTCCACCAGCCTTCAGGAGGATAAAAGGCAAAAAGTTGTAATAAAATCACAGGAATTCTCCCAAGCACGTTCCGTGCCGGGAAGAACTCGGCTCCCGGCGCTCCCTCCCAGCTGAGCGTGCACAATCCCCGTCCTCCCCATGCAGCCCCAGCAGAGCCCCCCAGGGATGGAAGCACAGGGGCACTGCAGAAGGAGCCGGGGGGCACAGCAGGAACATCCAGCACCCAACATGCACAATTCCCAAATATCTCCACAGGAGTACGAGCTCTGGATCAAGGAATGCGCCCAGGAAACTGCGGCAGGCACTGGGCATTCCTCGTAGAAATCATATTGAAAGGTAAACCTTAGTGCCAGAGAGCCCTGAGAAAATAAACATTCAGGCACAGCCATGGCCCACTGTAACTCGCTGGTCAGTTTTGGGGTTGGGTTTTTGCTCATTTTTCCACCCTTTCTCCTCCAAATCCCTTTGTTGCTCACGGCTGTTCCCCTGAAAGGATGATTTTGGCTGCTGTTTGATCAATCCCCTCTCCATGGTGATCTCAGCTCATTTATTACCTTTCCAGGAGATTCTGCAACCTATAAAACTAATGATACAGGATGGCCAACAGGCAAATAGAGCAAATTGGAGCTGTTTAACAACCCAAACCATCGTCAGCATCAATTTAATTCACCAGTTATTTTAGGGAAGAAGATTGACTCAGTCTCCTGCGAAGTGAAGCAGGTACCTCTTGCAGATAGCTACAAGTGAAGGGAGCGAACGGAGCCAGCAGGCACAGGAGCATCTTCCTGGGCTTGGATCCCTGGCTCCTGCCCTTCCTCTCCACTAAAACAGGCTCCTGCCCCCTAACACTTTTGGGGACGATTGTTCCCACCCTGGAACGCAGGGGAAATCCTTTTTCTCTTTTATTTAGAGCTAAAAGCTCTTTGAAAGTGCCAAATTTGCAGGATTTAATTCCGTTTCCAGTCACGGCACCATGGAAAAGCCATTGGCTCCCGAGCCCTGCTCAGCATTTAACTCCCAGCACACAAACCCCCTCTGGGAAATAACTCCATGTCTCCATCTGTAACCTCCAGCTTTGTCTTTATCTACCAGTTACATTATTATTTTTTTTTCAGAGGACATCAAATAAATAATAGACAGCTGGAATAAGCATCAACTAATCACATTATCAAGGCAATAAAATTCCAGTGACCATCAGCAAAGATTAAAACATTTTCAAACTGATATTTTTCTTTGTTTTAAGCTATTCTGATTTTTATGGAGGGTGAAATAATATATTTAAAAAATCCCTAAGACCTCTAACAGAAGCACAAAACAGAGACATATTTTCCAGAGGCAAAGGCATTACTCTTTCCAGACATTCCCTTCGTATTCTCTCCAAACTTCTCGTGCTGCCACTGGAGCCCCCAGCCAGCCCTGCTTCCAAGCTGTAAACATTGCATTTTCGGGCTAGAAGCACCTCTAACTGCTGGACACCTTTCCAGCAAGCCCATAATACACAACTTAGCACTTCATTTTCCAGAAAATCAATGTAAATAAAGTCACCCGAAGCAACCCATCTCAAAAGCTCGTTATCCTTGAGGTGGGCAGAGATTTTTCTTAGATACATTCCCCAAAATTTTATAAATACACACACACATGAAAAAAAGAAAAGCAAGCAAAAATCAGATCTCTAGAAAATCAAAGCAAAACCCAACCCCTCCGTATCTGTTGCTTTAGCAAAGAAAAACAAAGCTTGCATTGCCCTTTCTCCCTTTGATCTTTCCTTCCCAATTTGCAGAGACAGAAACCACGTACAACCAGGATAAAAACCCAGCAGGTTATGTTTTGGTGCCTCTCACATCTCTAAAGAAAGGAGCTGGGTTACATCAGTGTGGACATAGAATTTGGAGGCTTTGGAGATGAATCTTCAGAAATCAAATCAGATCATCAAGGCAACACAGATAAATACAGTAAGTAGAATTAAGTAGAATTTTTCTTTTTTCTTTTTTTTTTTTTTTTTTTTTTTGTGGCTGAATGTTATTTTAGCAAAGATTTAATCCTTTAATAGGATTTCTCAAACACCACCCTCCCCCCCCCAAAAAATGCCCACAGCTCGATTCCATTGCACACAGCAGCACCTCTCACCTGGCACCTACATGGTTACTCTCACAGACATTGCACATTAACTGCTTGCTAGAAATCGCACACAAAATGACTTATTATTAACTTGAGCCTCTATTTCAAAGGAAAGCAAAACAACACAGCCAGTGCTCACCACAGACAGATCATTTTCACTTTGCTGCTGCCTAAAGAAGCACAGCTCTGTCTCGCTAGCACAGAACCACGGAGCGCTGGATCATCGCTATTATTATTTATCACATTTAAAACCCCGGCAAAAGCAGCTACACTTACAGGCATACTTAAAAGACAAGACATGACAAAAGATTTAGGGAGAGATAATAATACCAACGTCATACATATCACAGCGAGGCCATGTTGAAGCTCAACGCGATTCCCCCCTCAGTAAGAAATTCTCTCTCTCTCTTTCTCTCTCTCTCTCGCCTTTCTCTCTCTCTCTCTCCCGCTCGTGCTCTCTTGTTGAATTGCTAGTGGTAGTAGTAGCCCCCAACAGCTCAGGAGAAAAAATCCATTTAACGAGTGCCCAGGAAGAACATGAGTATGACATTCACAAGCAATAGCACCACAATCACTGCAAAAACGACCACCGTTTGAACATCCAAGGTCATGGTGCAATGCAGAACACTGTAGTGTTCGAGGTGTGGGGCTGGCAGATTTGGAGAAGTCAACCTCTGCTCTGTAAGACTGTCCATACATCCACCATGCTAGAATAGAGGAGAAAACTGTTCCTGGTTTTGGGTTGGTTCGTAATGCTTTGTGCTCTGCCTTTAGTTTCTCCCCTATCTGCTGTCTCTAGCTCATTCTGAGCCCGCTAAGTGAAGCATCATCACAACCAGTGAGCACTCGGGATGCAAAATCCTTCCTTTAGGAAAAGAGCGAGCGCTGTCTGCAAGCTTCTCTCTCTGTCTCGTCCCCCCTCTCTCTCCGGGTCTCTCTCTCGCTGGCTGGCTCGCTTTTTAATTCGTCAAGCCAGTGCAGATACGGAGCCCGTGTGAGTGTGACAGCTCTGCAAGCTGCTGCGGCTGCATCCCTCGGAGCGAGGCGGACCCTGGCGCATACTAATCAGCTCCGGTGACCAGGCAGCGACGGCATCCTGGCTGTCACTCAAACGCAGAAGGAAGCGCTGGCTCCATAAATACGCGAGGCTTCCGCCCGCCGTGACAGCGAGCGCCACGCAGCCGCGGCTCTGCCCGCAATCCCGAGCCGGCGCGGATGCTCCGGCTCCGAGGCGGCTCCGAGGCGGCTCCGAGGCGGCTCCGAGGCGGCTCCCAGGCGGCTCCGAGGCGGCTCCGAGCGCTCCGAGCCGCGCACATCCCGCTCCGCTCCGCACCGCACCGCCCCGGGATGCGGCTGCCCTGGAAGCGCCCAGCTTCCCTGGAAAACACAGCCCGAGAGCCGCTGCTGCTGGGAGCCGCTCGGAGAGGGGAAGGGAGCAGGAGCAAAGCGGCCAAAAGAACAAAAAGGCAACTCGTGGTAACCTGGGAATTCGCTGTGAGCCTGAAATGTGGGAGTTGGGCAGGGGGAATCACGGTTTAGGTCTGTGCAATCGTTCTGCCATCACGAATCCTGTAAGCTCTCCCCTCAGCACTGTCTCCAGCTAAGAGTTAAACTGAATTCTGACTCTACAGACAGAGATCTATAAAAGGGGGGGACGACAGATGGAGGACCTTTATTCCTTCTGCAGCAGGCAGAAATGCTTATTCCTACATTAAAATCACACACACACACACTCAGGGTTTATGGTCCAGGTGCCAGGTGCTATCCCAAACCCCAATCTTAGCTCCCAGAACCAGCAGGTACCTCAGAGAGCCATCACAATGCACACAGACCAGATACACTCAGCTGGAAAAAGCAAATGATTTTCCAGACAAAGACAAATATAGAAATGCTGCCAATGCATATGCATAATGCACTAAAATGTGCATCCGGGGGCTGAGCACAGCACCTTCCAGGAAAGCTGCGCCTCCGAACGCTCCCACACAGACATGAGGCCAACAGGCACCACACAGCACCTGGTTTGTTCTCCTGCAGCACACGGGGAGAGCTGGGGAGCACTTTCATGTCCAAACCTGGCCAGCTTCATGCTTGAAGCTCAGCCCCACCACCAAGGGGCAGCCTGTCCTGCAGGGTCCTCCCTGGGAAGGGCAGGGGGTGATGCTGCTGCCCCAGCTCAGCACTCGCACCAACACCAAACCCAGCTGTTTCATGCAAGGCTTGGTTTCATTTCCTTTCTTTGCCAAGAGGGCTCCCTCAAAAACAGCAGGGTCCTGTATCCACCCCAACCACCATCAAAGAAGACACCATCCACTCAGACCCAGTGGTTTGTGCCAGACCAACACTCAGGCAGCACCATCCTGCTCACTTCTGACCAGCTCTGAGCACACGCAGGCTGTGATGCATTTGCAGACGCAGAGGCTGGGTTGTGTTGAGCAGCATAAGCAACAAGAACAGTTTGGGTTCCTTAGGTGCTTTATTTTGGGTGGTAAGTCCCAGCCAGAGGCTCCGTCCAGCATCTGAGGCCACTGCTCCATCCAGGAAGGGAGTTTCTCATTCAGGAGGGCAGTGAAAAGCCCTTTTTCACCTCTAAAATCACAGGAAGCTGCTTTAAAGCTGCCCCAGGCTGCCCTGTTAGCACACATGCCTGGATCCAGGTGATGGATCTGCCTCATCCCCAGCTTCCAAACCTGCATTTTCTATCAAGGATCCATTTTTAGGATAGCCAGTCTGTCTGATGTAATTTTAGACTAATCAGAATAGCAAACATAGAATGAGTGATGCGGGTTGGAAGGGACCTTGGAGATCGTTTAGTTCCAACACGTAATAGATGTGGAATATTTATTATTATTGCTACCATCCTTTCCCAAAACAACACAGGCAATTTTCCAAAACATAAACCTGAACTTACAAAAACAGCCAGGAAATTCCAGTTTCAATCTCAGAAGCAGCAACGACTTCCCCAAAACACACAACCAGCCTGAATTCAGAGGGATTTTATGGCCAGTTTATCTTTTCCTCTAAACTGCAGTGAGCACAGAGGGAGCACGGGTGTGGAGCCCAGAGGAAATGTTAGAAGCAGCCCAGTGGAGATGTTCTGCTGCTCCACACCCGCCCAGAGCCTGGGGACCCTCAGCAGGCACAGCCCATCCCTGGCTCTGTCTCCTGGAAGTGCCAGCGAGGTTTCAAGGCAGAAGCCCGGGGGCTTTGCACGGAGCCAGGGGAGCCAAAGCTGGGCAGGGGGAGCAGCAGAGGCTGGGAAACCTCCAGAACAAAGGTGCACACCTCACACATGCTCACTAACCACTTCCGGAGCCCAACGGGAGCGTTTCACCGCCAGCACCAAGCCTGGCAGCGCTGGGGCTGGCATTCTGCAAGAGCCGAGCCACTCAGAGCGCGGGGGAGGGCACGGATTGCAAACAGAGCCACACAGCCACGCAGCCAGCCCCTCCTGAGCTGCCGGCCCCGAAACCCACCAGGGGAGCCACGGGGGGCTGTGGGGACCCCACTGCTGTGCTGCCTGCCCTGGGGAACCCGGGGGATGCTGCACCTCGGGGATGCTGCACCCCGGGAATGCTGCACCCAGGGGATGCTGCACCCCGGGAATACTGCACCTCGGGGATGCTGCACCCCGGGAATGCTGCACCCCGGGAATGATGCACCCCGGGAATGCTGCACCCAGGGGATGCTGCACCCCGGGAATTATGCACCCCGGGAATGCTGCACCCAGGGGATGCTGCACCCCGGGAATACTGCACCTCGGGGATGCTGCACCCCGGGAATGCTGCACCCCGGGAATGCTGCACCCAGGGGATGCTGCACCCCGGGAATACTGCACCTCGGGGATGCTGCACGGGAACCCGGGGGATGCTGCACCTCGGGGATGCTGCACCCCGGGAATGCTGCACCCCGGGAGGCTCAGCCGCAGCATCCCCTCCCCAGGTCCAACGCCCCCTAAACGACCAGGCAGCAAAGCCCCGGGTGCCTCACCTCACCCAAAGACAGATTTGGGGCTCCAGAGGAGGCTCTCTGTGTGTAACAGCAGCACACATTTACTGCAGAGAAGCTTCTATTTAAATCATATTCGCAGTATTCCCAACAGTACTTGCTGCTTTATATAATTTCCCATGCCTTCTGCGTGCACTAAATGTTAATTTTACTACGAAAATGGATGGTACCTTCTCTCAGAAGCCTTCCTGATAAAGCACACCTACACAGCAGGGTTTTACATAAAACCACGGGGAAGTTGAACTTCATGGAATTCTTCCTGGAAGTTTGGTGTAAGGTTCTGCACAGAGCGAAACGAGGAAGGGGGAGATTTGTACCAGTTACATAAAACACGCATCCCTCGGTGCACAGGGAGGGCTTCGGGAGCTCTGGGGAGCACGGTTGGCGATGCAGAACAGCGAGGACGAGGAGGGAGGCTGGAATTTCAGCACCGCTGCCGAGGGACAGCAGCCGGGGAGGAGCCGGGGCTCCGCTCCCATCCCGCCTCGCACCCGCACCCCTCCGATGGACACGGCCACGGGACAGGGGATTCTGGACACCCGAACAGCAAACAGAGCGGCCCTACACTGGCATTAATCACAGGACAGCAATTTCGGAGCGAGCCAAGGCAACGGATGATGCCGAACGCTCCCGTGCGGAACGCACCGCGCTCAGCCTCGGGAGCACGTCTCCCTCCAATGGATGGCTCCAGTAATTAGCACATCCCACTCCTCGCAGCTCGGCAAACACGGCTCGCACTCGGCAGCCAGGATTAGGGGCTGGAATGTTTACAGCTCCCCCGTGAAGGGACACGGCCCGGGTGCCCCCATCATGAGGTGCCAGGACAGCGCAGGGGCGAGGGGCTGTGCACGGTGTCAGCTCCAACTCCCTGTCCTGCTGTCGATCCCTGTGCAGTAACGGCCTCCAATCCTGGACAGGCAGAGTGGAGTATCTTATTTTAGATGCCTAACCTTGGAAGAGGAAACTCAGACTAAAGATTGTGTCATAATTAAAAAGGAAGATCATGTTTTCACTGTGTTGTGTTTCCTACTGTTAAAACTAACTGAAGCTTGACAGGAAGAAATGTAAAATCACACACACGATGTAAATCAGACAGACTCCTGAGAGGCACTCAGATGCTCCTGTAGCAAGGACTTGTACCCTGCTGGGTTTGCTTTAGACTGGTCAGGGCTCTAGTCCATCACAAACAATTCCAATTGACTGTGAGAAGCAGGGTCCTGTCCCAACACACCAGCTCCACTTTCTATTAACTGGGAAAACAAGCCACAAAACTCTTAACCTTAACTAACCAGAAAATTCTGGCCATGCCACTGTAGGAAACGGTGTGGCAGGGCTCTGGGATGGAACAAGAGGAGCCCAAATCTGCTACCATTTGGCCAAAGGAGATAGGTTTCAGTGAACTGGGGGAAATTTCACACAAAGCAGTGTGGCTCATGATTCTGAGCAGGAATAAAATTGGTCTGGATGGATGAAATCCATGGCCAAGGGGAAAACACTGCTGGTGACTGTCAGCCCCAAACTGCTTCAGCTCCTTTGTGCTCCCACCTAGAGGACAGGCCCCACCCCAGAGCTCTGTGGCACCAGGAGGGAAATTTAAACTTTCCATCTGAATTAATCCTGCCCCCAAGAAAGAACAGGCAGCCGTGGTACCCAGGGATGTGTGAGCACCTGCTCCTCCATTCCCAGGGATGGTTCCCAGAAATGGCACCCAGGGATGGCACACAGGGATGGCACCCAGGGATGGCACCCAGGGATGGTTCCCAGGGATGTGGGGGCTCCTGCTCCTCCATTCCCAGGGATGGGTCCCAGGGATGTGGGGGCTCCTGCTCCTCCATTCCCAGGGATGGTTCCCAGAGATGGCACCCAGGGATGGCACCCAGGGATGGCACCCAGGGATGGCACCCAGGGATGGTACCCAGGGATGGCACACAGGGATGGCACCCAGGGATGGTACCCAGGGATGGTACCCAGGGATGGCACACAGGGATGGCACCCAGGGATGGTTCCCAGGGATGTGGGGGCTCCTGCTCCTCCATTCCCAGTGTCCCACACTGGGTGCTCACAAACGCTGCTGTGGCACTGGATACCATGGGGGTGACTCACAGACTCCAGCAGAGATTATAAGAAAACCATTAAATTATTTTTTTTTTCTAAATCTAGGCAGGAATTAAGCTTGGGGTTTCAGAGATTAAAGGCCAGTGAGATTATGATTTGCTGTTCCAAAAAGGAGGATTTCCTTAATCTGGGAGTTGCCTCTTTTTCCTTTCTCTTCACGGACTGCCTGACAGAGCCCTCTTTTCCATCCTAGGCCAGATGGGAGGCACCAGCCTGTGAGCTGCAGAGCTGCTGCAAAGGGCAGATTTTTCCCTCAGGAATCTCCACAATCTTGTATGTTTACGGAATGGCTTCATGGGAAGCTTTAAAAATCCCCAAACACTTAAAATTCCTTACTCAAACCACAAAATGGAGCAATACTTGTAAAGACTTGGACTTGGGCCTGATTTTGACTGTGAAAAATCAACTTTCCAGTCACCCTCAGTTCCTTGCCTGTCCACTCCATCCCTCAAATGGAAAGCTTCCTCACTGTCCACATGAACTTGGGACTTTTTTCCAGTAATTTCCTCTCTCTAAAGGACTGCATAAGCTGAGAGCCAGCAAAGCAACAAAGTGGGAGAGAAGGTGGATGTGGGAGAGAGCAGGGAAGATGCCCTCGTGGCAAGGCTGGGAGTGCTGGAAATAGAAGGAATTAAGTTTCTAAACCCCCTTCTGCAATGTTTAGAGCACACAGAGCACTGCTGGAGGTTGAATTCAGCTGCACCTGCATGACCACCTGGCCAAGAGCTGCACAAAGCTCAGAGACCATGGGGAAGGACCTGAGCATCTCCAGGTCACTGCTCCAAGCATTCCATGAAAAAAAACCCACAAGAATTTCACCCAGAGACAGGCAGCAGCTGAGCCACAGCAGCGATGTCCCCATGGAACCAGTGCCACAGCTCCTGGGACACTACACAGACCATGCTGAAATGGCACAGAGAGCCTGGCTGGGGGGGCTGACTCCATTGTGCTCCTCTGGATTGCACTGACAACAACAAATCTTCTATTTTTAAGTTGACTTGAACTTAAAGCATTAAGGCAGACTAAAATCTCCTGCCCCTGGCAATGGTGTTGCGAGTGCTTTCTGCTCTCTTTGCATCTACTGCACACTCCAGAAGCATCTTCAGATTCCCAATGGTGAAAAGGAAAATAAACCCCCCTCAAATTCTGCAGAAATCAGATGTGGTAACACCAATTACCCTGGTCACAGAGAAAGACTTCAGGGGCCGAGCAAGTTCTGTTGAAAAGGACCCATCCAATTCAGATGCTCAACCTTATGTAAGCTCTCTGAAAAAACCTCAGCCCCTGGCCTAAAGGAACACAGAGACCTTTACTCCTTAATTTTGTTTCTCAGCTTTTGGGCTCACTGTTGAGCCTGGAAAAAGGCAAAGAAAGCAAAGCCCAAACTGCAGAAAAATGCAAGCCAGGTCCATTTCTTGGGGGAAGACAAGTGCTCCCTCCAGGCACTCTGACATTAAACTGCAGAATCTTCACATCAGCACATGTCTGAGCAAAGTGCTGTGTGAAAAAAAAAATATTACATGCTAGAAAGTAAATTCTGAATTCAGGGTCAGTGTCACCCAGAGAAATTCAGCTGCACAGGCACAGGGAATCTCTTTGGCATGAAAATCAAAGGTGCATTTCAGCACCTGCAAGGGAATGAGGACAAAAAGCAATCGGCCAGAGCTCCCTGCAGCCTCCTCACCCCCCTCTGGTGACACCTGCCTCTGGCTTCCCTGGGTTTCTCCTTGTCAAGCCACTGAGAAAAGGAAAAACCATCTCATTAAGAAGCTGACCCATGGGTCTCATGTTCTTCACACAAATTAACCCAGAGAATTGGATGTGTTTCATATAAATCGTTTTCTCCCCCTCGCTCTGCCTCCCAAAAAAAGGAGAGGGAACAGCCTATTGAATCTGGCACTCCTTTAATGAAGCAAACAGTGCAAGCCAACCTAATGAAGTAGGAATTCCAGATGGATAGCAGTAGGTGTATGAATAGAACATAGCGCACTCGTTTTTATCAGCAATATCAGCATTAAAATGAACTTTAGAGCCTTTCTGTACTTTTTTTTTCCTTTCTCCAAGTGAGGCAGGTGGATGCCAGTAGGCTCCATTCCCTCTCCCAGCTCAGTGGGATTCTTTGCAGTGAGAGTGAGCACAGGCTGCTGCCTTCCAGGAACGGGCAGCGCTGCCCTCCTGCAGCTCGTGACAATGTGTGACAGCCACGGGGACACTGGCTGGGCCAGAGGGACCCCGGCTGTGAGGGATCACAGGGACAATCCCCCCTGTGTGGGACACAGCTGCACACAACAGGCACAAGAAGGTGCCTGGTACTTTGCTGGCTGCTCCAAGCAGCACTCGGGCAGTTCTGTGCTGGGGATCAGCAGCACCAAGGGGAAAATCCAGTGGGATGGAGCTGAGGTTTGCTGTGCTGCCTGGAACACGGCCCTGCAGGAGTGCTGAGTGCTTCAGGTGCTGTCTGAAACAACCTGGCAGAGAAGGTGTGGTGCAATTCACTGCGTGCCCAGCATTATCCTGGGTCACATCCAAGGAATTCTGCAGCGTGGCAGAACGGGGAGGAAGGGTTTGGGATAACACTGAACACATTTCTGTGCAAGAGCACAACTCCTTGGCTTCAGTGGGAGTCACCAGAGCTCCAGTCAAGGAGTTCTTTACTTCTCATCCAGGTTAAGCTGGAGATGCCACAGCCTGAGCCTGCACTCCTGCCTTTCCCAAACACGGCACTTGGGCCAGTCCCTACCAACACTCGCCTTTCCTCTCCCTGCCCATATTACATAATAAGCATCTTTATTTTTTTTTTCATAAGTTGTCTTTTCATAACAATAGAATCTATTGGAGCCCGAGATAACTTGATGAATTTTTCCTATTATCTAAGAGCTTAGTCACTCAGGGAATTAGTCATGTTCAAAATAACAGCCAGGCTCAAAGAGATTCAGAGCAACCATTCCAGAGCAGAAGCAGCTAATGTCATAAATACATTAAGATGTCAGCTTGAAGCATTTCAGAGATTTTTCAAGAAGTGTTCAAAAAAAGAAAAACCCTTTGATGAGATACAAGGAAATCAGGTTCTCAGCAGTTAAAAACCGTTGTGGTTTGCAAAGGCTGCGGTGCTCAAACACAAACCCTGAGCAGGAGGGACAGATGGACATGGTGACCACATGGGGTGTGTGGCTTCCCAGCAAGCACAGCCTGCTCAGAGCTCCACGAAATCCTGCTTCCTATGCCTATGGCACCCTCCCAGGGTTTTCCAGACATCCCTGATGTATGTCAAGAGACAGAGCAGTTATCGGTGTGTCCCTTATCCAGCAGGTGGGAACTCCATGGAAATGGAGCCAGGCCTCCTCCCAGCCCCTCCTGGGACTGACACAAGGACAATCATCAGCATGGAGCACGGATTTATCAAACATTTTTATTTACCACAACATCAGCTCCTTCTTAACCTGGACATTTGGTATAGCAGCACTAGCAGGAGCTGCAACTGAAAGGTTAAAGCAGCCCCAGAGTGGGAGAGAAATGGAAAAGTGAACAGCAACTATGTAAGAAAAATGCCACAAAGAATTGCATTTGGTGGGATGGACCTGGGGCTTTGAGGGCTCCATGGCCGTGCAGCACCCACAGAATTCTCCACTGCATGCAGAGCTCAGGCAAGCCAAGCACCAACTTCCAGTGACAGGAGACCTGCATGAACAGGAACAAACTTCCAAACTTCCCAGTCTGCTGGAAAAGCCCTCCGTGCTGAGGCCACAGGGCATGGAGAGCAGGCAGCATCCTCTGCAGGACACCCACAGCACTCAGGAGCTTGCCTGGGACTGCTCCAGCAGCAGCCAGCACTCCCTGTTCCCTTTGATCTCTGCTGGAAAACTGCTCTGGGCCTCTTCACTCCCGTTTTTCCCTAAGGCCTGGATACCACAAGCTCTTCTTTCCATCCTGCCCCAGCCTGGCTGATCTCCAGCAGCTGCTTTTGCTTATCCAAACTTTCAAAAACGAAAGTCAAACCCAAACTGTTTTTTTCCTACTTCTCTTTTCCAGACTTCGCATTGAGATTTTTAGTATTACAGAGTGCAAAGAGTACTTTGTGCCTCCAATACCCTGTGATTCTCAGACTGACAAGTGGAAAAGAATCCACTTTTTCCTCACAATCAGTGAGGAAAAATGCTGCTGACCTCCCCACTCAGGGCATCTCCACCACTTGCAGCATTTGGCCCTTTGATTCACTGAATTCATTTTCACCATATTTTAGGTTATGATGATTTACAAGAGTTTACTTTTTGCTTACAAGAGAAATTGAAAATAAATATCAACAGCGGTTTGATTTTAAGTATTTCAACAACAGGCAGTGTAAAAATATCACTATTATGGCTGTAAAAGAAAAAAGCTGGGACTGCACCTATTGAAGGTGATGGCTGCACTCACCTGGACTGTCACAGGCACAACATTAAACCAAAAAGAGACCCTTTGTGAGGAAATACCATGGAAGATTCACACTTGTGTTACTTGCAATACAGTAAAAGACTTGGGGAAAAAAACTCTGCCCTTGTCAGATAAAAAACTGTTCCAGAAGAGGCTGTATTTTGTCCTGATTTAATCCAACTCATTTGATTACCATGCAGGATCAATACCCTCTGAAGAATGCCAGACCAAATAATCATTGCACTCACACACTGCTCAGATGTGCAGATTGATTCTCATCACTACCAATGACAATTAGTTGAATTTTTCTAGGTTAGGAACAGATACTAGAGAGTTTAGCAACGTGGTACCAGTGAAGCATGGAAAACACCCCCGTGGGATGCCAGCATAATTGGCAAAAGATTAATTGTTTAAAAAATGGGAAGCAGCACATGCAAAGCGGGGAAAAAAGAAGCTCCGACAGCTTAATATTATGGAATAGTAGCTTGGGTTTAGGGGCTGATTTGGGGAAAAAAACACCTGCCACAAGAACAAAAGGTACTATCACTTGTAAAGCATTAGTGACACGCTTCTTAAAGATGAGTAACTCTGAAATGGAGCAGATCTGAGTCTTGAAGCCAAGCTGAGAACAACAGAAAACAGCATTTGGAATAAATCAGTGCTGTGCAGAATTTGGGAGAAACCAGGATAAATCCAGGTTTGACCAATGTGCCTGAGCAGAACAAAGTCCAGGGATGCTGCCAGAATAGATGTATGTTGCTGGAATTTAGCAGCACAGAGAAAATAATATTGGAGTAAAAAAAGAGGGGTGAAAAACCGTAACAGAGACTCAGTGCCCATGGAAATGGGTCCAGTGATGCTCTGGATGAAAGGCTGAGGTTGTGCAGGGCACGGGAGGCTGTGTGAACACAGCAGCCAACCTTCACTCAGGAGCAGAGCTGGTTCCACGGTACGTTTTAGCCAGCAGACTGAGGTGATGATATTCCCACTGAATTACTTAAATTCAGCTACTCCTGGTGTGGAATAACTCACTTGTTTAGCACAGTCCACCAAATGATCAACATCTGAAGTACTAGAATTTCAAATAACTTACCAGTGGGGACAGCAAGAAAAATCTGCATTGGAGGGAATACTGCTATCCACACTGGCACTTGGCCAGCACATCTGGACCACCACATCTTGTCTTGCTAAAGGAGCAGAACTTGTAGGGACCAAGCATTGGCAGGACCTTGGCTTTAGGTGCTCCCAATACCCCTGTGCTCCAAGGGCAGGAGCCCCTGAACCCTCGGGCCACCCATGCCCAGGGAAACAGACTCCTCACCACCAGGGACTGCAAACATCTCTGCTGGATTTCTCTTATTTGGTTCAGCTTCACTTTGCTGCTTTGAAATAATTTTTTATTTTCAGGTATCTGGAGATATGTGGAGTATCTCCAAACACTGCTGAGGCTGCTGAACTGCTGTATGAAATACAGAAAGCACAGCTCTTTTATTTTTCCCTTGTTAGAAGGAGCAATATTGGGAAATTCCTGCTTCAAAATCAACTAATGGAGTTTTACTTTCCCCAAAAAATATCTTCTATTACATCCTACAGTAACCACTGTAATTTCTCTCAAAGAGAAAGCAAAGATTAGACTAATGAGAAGAGAGTAACACAGCCGGCAGCAAGGAAGGGATCTGGGAAGACGAGGGCAAGAAAGTGTCAAGTCCTGTGCTGTATCAATTAAAAAACACTTCGTCCTGCAGCATGCCCAGCCCCTGCCCGGCGGGGCTCAGCGGCCCCCTGGGAAAAGAGGGAAAGGGAGGCAGGAGCCTCACCCGGCTCCCCGACACCACTTTTTATCCCTGACACGGGGGGCGGAGAGGGGCACAGTGCGGGACAAGGAGGACAGAGGAAGGACTCCCATCCCTCCGGATGCAAAGCCCCCGAGGTGCTGCTGGGTGGCAGACAAGCCTTAAACAGGACCCCAAACAAACACAGCACATGGCACTGCCAGCACCGCGGAGCCCCGGGAGCACAAAGCCCCGGGCCGGTGTGTGTGAGGAGCGGGGAGGGGATGGAGGGAGGGCAGCAGGAGAGCGGGCAGCGATCCCTCCCAAAGGCTCCCCGCTGCCAGCAGCATCTGCCGGTGCCCCCGGAGCCGGAACGCGGGGGCTGAGCCGGGTGACGCCAGCTCGGCCCGAGCCCGAGCGGAGCCGGGGCGGGAGCACCCGCAGGGATGCCCGAGCCTCCCGCAGCACGGGGAGCGCCGGCAAGGGCAAATCCAACAGCGCCTGCAGAGCCCAGCCCCGCTCGGTGCGTGCGGGAAATGCCAGTGCAAGGCGGGCTGGGCAAGGGGGAGAGCTGGGGCGGGAGGAGCGGCTCAGAACACCCGCAGCGCTTCCCGGGCAAGTTTCTCAATGAGACGGGGGGGCCCTGCTGCGCTGGGGAACTTCCCCGCTTCCCCCGGCACCCGCAGCGCTCCGAGCCGGCTCGGCTCGGCTCGGCTCGCAGGGCGGCAGGAGCTGCCCTGGCGGGGCTGGCGGTGCTCGGTGGCTCTGCCGAGCCCGAGGAGTGTCTGCCAGGCTGCTGCAGGCGCGGCCAGGGCTCGGCACACCGGGCTCCCCCCGCACCGCAACTCATCATCCGGCGGGGGCACGGCTGACAGGTGCCGGCTGCCCCGGCAGCAGCCAGCCCTGGGCCGGCACTCCTCTCCTCCAGGGCTCTCCCACCGCACACCCCACAGCCGGGCAACCGGGCAAACCCTCTGCTTCCCCCCCCGAACCCACCGGCTCGCCCTGCGGAGCCCCCTCCCACGCCCCGAGGCATGCCCACCCTCCTTCCTTCCTTCCCTTTAATTCCTTCTTTTGCTCAGCAGTTTGGGAATGCGGAGTCTATAAAATGGCTACAGAGTGATCAATGGTTTCAAGGACAGGGAGTAAAGGAGGAGTCAGGAGATAGGACGGAGGATCATTTCCCTGCCAAAGTACTGCAATAAGAGGAAAAGAGAAAGACATAGCTACCTGAACTCACCATTCCTGTTCCATCCCTTAGCCACTGCATCTTGCTTCTGATGATGTCCTTATTATCAGGGAGGGGAAGAAAAAAAATCCCTACTGCCTGGCGAGAGCTGGCAGGAAAAAAAAGAAGCCCCCCACCCCCACCCTAGCCTGGAGCTTTCAGTCAGCCATCCCTCAGCCCGGCAATCCCGTGCCTGTCAGGAGCACGTTATTAGCAGCCTCCTCACTACCTGGGATTGTGCTTATTTATTTCAGTCACGGACCGAGGGATTTGAGGGGAGGGGGATGTCCTTTTTCTTTTTTTTTTCCTGCCGTGCTTTGAAACTCTGCAGGAGGGGAGGGGAGTGGAAGGGAGGGGAGGGAGGGGGGAGCCATGCGAACTTGGGGAGGGTCCCCGCAGGCACCCAGCGCCCCGGGCACCCCGTGCCCTCCTGCCGGTGGCCGGTCACCCTCGGCCCCAGCGCTGCAGGACGCCAGCTCTGCAGAGCCAGCACATGCTCCACGCTCAGCAAGGGCTGGGGATTTTGCTGACGTTCAAAGGGCAGCAGGTTCTCATTCTGCTCTGCACACGAAGAAGGATGAGTCCCCTTCCCACTGAAAGCAAAGCTCCCGGCCCAGCCCAGCCCAACGCAGCGCTGCACCTGCCCGGGGTGATCCTCCCCCAGCACCCGCACCCTGCTCCCCTCTCCGCCTGCTCATCCCCTGCCTGCTGCCCCGGATTTCCCCCACTTTCTGGCCACAGCTGCACAGTTAGGAAAGCAAACACACTCGTTAAGCGTTGCTCATCGATCCGGCCACCCACCACGTCGAGGGAGAGGAGCTCGCGGTGTCTGGCGCTGGTTAGAAGAGGCGGCGGCAGCATATGGGATGTGTAGAGCCAACTGGGAACGGGGCTGAATCCTGGCGGATCCTCCAGCTGGGACACGCACGTCGACATGGTTCTGCCCATGGTGGGACAGACACGGCGCTGCCAGCGCCCGGCCGAGGCCGCTCACGGCGCCCGTGGCGCAGCCCCTGCCGCCATCCCGGGGCTCGGTGCCCACAGGAAGGGGCAGCCCGCAGAAGGACTGACACACCCCTGAGTACAGGAAAATGCCCCGCCAATATTCCCAAAATCCCCTCTTTGGCAGCTGAGTGTGCAGCTGGCTTCAGGGACAGGAGAGGGCAGGTAGGAACAGTGGAGACAACGTGGGGAATGGCTGGCAGCGTGCTCTGGGCACGGGCAGGACACTGGGGACACTGGACATGCTGGATCCACACACAGGATGCTGCAGAATCTGTGCACGAGCTCCAATCTCCTTAGTTACATCTGCAGAGGATTTAGGGTTGTGTTTGCAAGGGTTTTTTCTCCACGCCTCAAGGGCAGAAGGGCATTTGGATCTCCCGCTCCTGGCCTCTGGAGGAGTCAACATTTTTCCTGCAGCTGGAGATTTTGAGTCAGGGAACAACACGCAGCTCCTCGTGACTGCCACTTTCTGCTGGTCCTGTGCCACTCAGCAGGATCAGAGCTTAGGTGTCTTCACTTATTTATTGAAATAGGACAGACCAGAAGTGCAGGCAGGACTGAAGGGATGCTGCCCAGCATCTCTGCACTGCTGGGGCCCCACCCAGCCTGCTCCAGTTCCATCAAGCCATATCCCATCACCTTTTGCACAGGCACTGACAGCCATCATTATTCCCAGAGATGGCTGACAAAAGAAGGAGTCAGGAGGCAAATGCTTATAGCTGTCCAAACTTTGGAATTCTGCCTAAGTTTCGAGTGACAGAAACACCAGAAAAGTTATTTACATCCACAGGAGGGCTCTGGTTGGAAAATCCCACCTCTGACAGCCACTCTGGAGTGTGTTGTCAATCAGGGACCTCTCTGGGGAGAGCCCCATCTCCTGCAGCAGGTGATGGCCATGGCTTTGTGCAGCCTGGAATTCAGATCTCACAGGCACCTCACCTGTTTGGGATGTCAGACACAGCCAGCACAGCCTCACCAACCGATTCAAAACCTGCAGGGCCTGGGAGAGCTGGGACAGCAGAACTGACTGACAGACAGACAGACAGACAGACATCCTGTGTGGACATTGCTTCCCTCAGAAACTTGCACTGAAAACAAAGCAATGATCAGGCTTTCTCTAACTGAAGGGTAAATATTTTTCTACCAGGAAATACCAAATGAGATCTGCCCTGTTGTCACCACACACACAGAGAATACAACAAGGACCCTCTGAAGCACAAGATCAGCTTTAAACCATGCTCTGCATCCTCCCAGTAACTCCACTGACTTAGGTCAAAGTTACACCGGCAGTGCCAAGGGAAAGGGATTTGTCTGGCACATCCCACCCTGTTGCTCTAACTGGGAGTGTGGATCTGGAGGAGGAGGAGGACAATTTCTGTGGAGGACTGTTACACACGAGCAGAATGATCCCAGTTTCTCTCCTGCTGGTCAGCCCTGTCAGTAAGGCTCATATTCCACTGTTTCCTTGTTTACACCAAGCTGATTTGAGAAGCAAACCAAGAGCTGCCAGGTTGGTTCTTTCTCCCTGCAAAGGTGCTGAAAGGCAAGAATGCCCCAAGATCAGCCAAATCTCTGAATGGGCAGCAGGCTGCACACAGTCCCCATCCTGCCCAGAGCACTGGGGCAGCCGTTCTCTCTGGCACAGGGAACCTCAGAGAGAACCCAGCTGCATTTCCCTGCCAAGAAAATGCACCTCTGCTGCCTCATTGTCAATGCAAAGTGCTCTGCAGGCAGCCAGCGGGCAGGGGACCAAGCCCAGAGTCCCTGCCAGAGCAGGGGGAGCAGGGAAAAGCCACCTGTGAGCTTCTTCTGGGTCCTGTGCAGGGCCAGGAGCTGGGCTCTGGTGATCCCTGTGGGCTCCTTCCAGCTCAGGATATTCAGTGACTCTCTGATTCTCCACTTCCCCACAGTGGAAGAAAGCATCTTCCAGGGAAGGGCACCATGTGGTGGCTCCTGTGCCAGGTGTGCCAGGGGATGCCGCAGCCCAGCACAACTGAGGGCACAGTGGGCTGTGTGCCCACCCAGCACACACCAGCCATGGAATAGTGCCAGGAACACCCCCGAGCTGGGTGTGAGTCACAGAGCACTGTGGGATTGTGCCACGGGCACTGCTCTGGTAGGAAAACCCACACTGCCCACAGGGAAACAGAGGCAGCTTTCAGTGTGTGGTGCTTGGGCACAGAGCTTGCACTGCAGGCTCCTGACCTGAGATTTAGGCTGCAAACAAATGGGATTTCTGCCACGTGTGTGAGCACATCCCACTGGGCTGGCAGGGATGAGGCTTTGCTCAGGTGGTTTGTCCGGGGGATCACTCAGGAGGAAATCCCTGGGAAGAACTCCAGGATTGTTCATCAATAACACAATGTCCCAGTCAGTCTCAGCAGAGCAGTGGGCTGGTCATATTTGACCTGTCACAGCCTCCAAAAATTTCTCTCTCCAGAATAAGGACCAAAATCAGCTGGTGTGCTCCACCCTAAGACTGCCCAGTCCAGTCTGGAGTCTCCCTGTGACTGCCAGTGACACCAAAAATGGAGCAAGAACCTCCCAGGGGAGCAGAGAAGTGAAGGGGCAGTGAATATCTCTGCAGTAGCAGTGACTGCCTAAATTATCAGATTCATGCCACTTTTCCACGTGGGCCTTATTTTCTCCTCATTCCCTGCAGCTGGAGAGCCACTCAAAAGCCAAGCAACTGGGTATGAGCAGGAGGACACTCAGTATCACATCCCAGTGAAACAGCAAAAATAACCTCCATCCTTGTGCCTCATGCAACACATCTGGAGTCATGGCAATGCCGCACAGGAGACTTTACCAACATTCCCACTGCAATCCAATCTCCAGTCCAATCCTCCCAGAACCCGCCCTGCTCTCCCACCACTATTCTCAGTATTGCAGGGCAGCTTTAGGGAGCAGAGCCCTGCTTTGAGACACCCACAACACAGCCCTGGGATCCCAAACATGAAGGTTCCTTTTCCTGCAGTCTGAGAGCAGCACTGCAGGATTTCACCTGCCTCTCCTTTTCTCTTCCTGCTATTGTGTTACCACATCACCACTGAAATCTCCTTTAGATCTTCAAGGCCTCCCTTCCTTAATCCCACTGGAGGAGTTTTGCTCTAAAGCACTCTCTGGATGTGGGAACTTTTG
Organism: Passer montanus; assembly: GCF_014805655.1. Lineage (NCBI taxonomy): Eukaryota > Metazoa > Chordata > Aves > Passeriformes > Passeridae > Passer > Passer montanus. The sequence goes on from NW_024372813.1 coordinate 2,289,300, forward strand.
CCAAAATGCTTTTTCCTCCACCCTGCTGCTGTTTTCATGAGGGGATTTCCCTTCTTTTGCGTTTCACCCTCTGCCTTCCCTCCCCAGCTACGATGCTGCACTGGACAACATCCCCCAGCCAGCACCTCCCCACTGAAATTTCAGCTCAGGAATTTCCTCGCTGAGGCAGGAGAGGCTGGCAGTGCCCTTTGGAGAGCCCTGCCACACGCTGGTATTTCACTGCTGCACAAGGCAGATGTTCTTCATTCCATATCAGAGAGCACAAATATGTTCCTGCAGTCATTGTCTCTATTGAACTGCAAAGAACAGGCACCAAATCCTACAGGTTAATTAATGAGAAAGGAGGGGAATTTGTCTAACCTCTACTAGGAATTATCCAGCCTGGCTTTATAAACCAATCAGCCACGCTACACAGCTATGAAACACGTACCTTCCTGCAGGAAAAAAAGCCCAAACCCCATGGAATGCTCTCCTAATGGCCCAGTGCCTCCCTGATTAGCACAGCAATAACACAGCGCTTCGGGCTCTTGCAAAGTATTATTATTATTTATGGTACATTACAAGGGAGTTTGTTTGTTCTTTAATAGGAGATGACATATTCAGAAGCCCAGATACGAGTGTCCTCCTGAACTAACTCTGACACAAAGATAGTTTCAGTCATAAATTATAGAATCATGGAACCACAGGACTGGAACAAGTGCCTGGAATGCTTTGCTCTGATGGATGTGACTGGGACCTGGCTGTTTACCACGGCAAGGGAGAGACATCACTACCTGAGAGCCAGGGGCTTCCCCTGACCTCCCAAGGGGACTCAGTGGCCACTGGCAGGGACAGGCAGGGCGGCCCAAAGCTGTCTCCCCCTGCTCCAAACCCCTCTCCAGTCTGATCAGTTGTATGCACACTCTGTATTCTGGTACAAACTCGAGTTATTTCTAATTTAATGATGTGCATCGGGCATTATTAATTAATTGCAATATTTATATTTAGCAGTCACAGTGCAAACAGCCCCCATCTGGCTCCAGGCAGAGGTGTGTGGCACACAAAGCCTGCTCCACGGGGAAGGAGGGAGGGCATGGATTGGGCATGGATTGGGCATGGCCACGCTCCCACAGACTCCCCTCAAAGGGCTTCTTGTGGGATTTTACCAACAAAATGCCAGCTTCAGTTTTGGAGAGGATCAAAACAAACTGGAACTTTTATAAAAGCCCTTTCCAACTGGGAAACCACAGTTTGGAAACCTGTTTGTAAAAAGCAATTTTTTAATGAAGGAACCTCTTCAGTTCACTGCCCACAGTCTGCCAGACACACAGAGGTTCCTCCCAGCCCTCTCCAGTCCATCCTGCCCTTGGGAAGGCTGGAAAACAGGCAAATCCTGGATCTGCCTCCTTCCAAAATACCTCCTTCAAGATGGTTTGCATGTTGTTTACTATTCCTTCTCCTGTCACCCCCGCCTGACTGACAAGACTCCTCATGCCTCAACCCATTTGATTTGCTAATATCCTTCAACTTTTTCCATTTGCAAACCTCCCACCTCTGCTTTAATGAACCCGAGGAGTCTGTTGCCAAGGAACACTCTCTGTTGCCATGCCCTCTGCTTTAGAGGTGAAAATTAACAGCCTGCAGACAAATTAAACTGCTTGGGTGATGAGGAAAGCACCCCAGTTCAGATCCCCAAGCCCAGTACAGTCTCTCCAGCATCCAAGTCTTCTTTATATCCATCTGTCACTAGCACTGCCCTAGTTCTGCTTATTTAGGGAAAATCCTATGGAGATTAAAAAAGGAATAAAACTAAATTTGAAACTGAAAGGGCTTTACAAGCAGCACAATGCTCATATATAAATTCATTTCATTTGTCTACTAAGAGATCTGCAGCCAAAAAAGATACATATTTTTAAAGAAAACTAGAGCTTAGCATTGCTGTTTGTGAGAAGATTGACGGGAAACAATAAATGCTGCCCTGGGTCATGCATTTTGAGGTCACAAGGGACTGGCAAATCCATAAACCCTGAGGCTGTGCTCCTCCCTGGTGCCTAGAGGGACACTCCATGCAGGAGCCCAGGGTGGAGCCTGCAGGGCCCTCAGCACGGCCCTGTCTCATGGCCTGGGGGCTCTCAGAGCCCTGCCCTCTTCCAAAACCAACAGCCAGACCCACACCTGAGCTCCTGCCCTCTTCCAAAACCAACAGCCAGACCCACACCTGAGCTCCTGCCGGTCCCAAACCAACAGCCAGACCCACACCTGAGCTCCAGCTGGTCCCAAACCAACAGCCAGACCCACACCTGAGCTCCTGCCCTCTTCCAAAACCAACAGCCAGACCCACAGCTGAGCTCCTGCCTGTCCCAAACCAACAGCCAGACCCACACCTGAGCTCCTGCCCTCTTCCCAAACCAACAGCCAGACCCACACCTGAGCTCCTGCCGGTCCCAAACCAACAGCCAGACCCACACCTGAGCTCCTGCCGGTCCCAAACCAACAGCCAGACCCACACCTGAGCTGCCTGGTCCTACACCCACACATCCACACAAAGCCCTGGACAGAAGAGGTTTTCCTGCCATGGAAAGCACAGCAGTGAACTGGCACAGCCTGATCCAGGCACGGCACAGCTCCCACTCAAACTCACAAGATTCCTGCCTCAAAACCAACCTTACAGCTTGGCTCTCCAGCAGCAAAGCACAAGGCAAGGAGGCTGGTCCCCCACGACCTCCCATCTCCACCAGGCAGGTGAGGGCTTAACAAGCAGCTGGTATTTATGGCCACAGTGGATTGGAATGCAGGGAGCCATCGAGGAGCCTTTCACATTCACTCAGCACTCCTCTCGCTCTGTTATTTAATTCAAGCTGTGACCCCTGGCCCTGGATGCTGCGCTGAAGCAGCTCAGCTCGCAGCCCTGTTTTCATGGCCTCAGTCAGTCTGAGTTACCAGGATGTGTGGGAGCCCCAGGGGGGCAGGGAGGAGCACAGAGTAGAGCAGGGAGGGCTCCTGGAGCAGCCCAACCTCAGCTCCAAGTGGGGGCTGGCCAGGGATGGACACCCAGGACAATGAGGAGTGTTTTCACCAGGGTGATGTACATTTAGTCCCTACGTGCCCATTTTTCCAGTGTGCCTGGGTCAGGTCAATCTCAAGGTTTCTAGTGCCCTCCTGTGCATTTCCCTCCCTGCTCCGCTGTGCCTGCCCTCAGCTGTGCCAGCCAGGGCACATCTGCCCAAGACAAACAGGAGGGGAAAGGAGCAGCTGAGACCAGCCCCAACCTCACCAGGAGAGCTTCTTGAGCCGGGGCATCATCTGCATGGATGCTCCATCAGCCTAAGGAAACCTCTTTGCTGAGCCTCTCTATTAACTGGAACTATTCACTTTAGGGCCAGGAACATTTCCCAAAGAAATGCTCTCTTTCAGTACTTCAGGCTGCTAAAGCATCGTGAGGCTTCCCTTCTGAGAGAGCCTTGCCTTGAGTCACCCTGTGGAATCAAAAGCAAAGCAAAGAGATTTTCTCTTTCCCACGCACCATGTGCAGAGGGATGTGAATTCCCCTGACACACAGCACTGCAGACCCAGGGCTGTGGCTCTCCAAACCACTCAATGTGCTGCTTTCACTCCCAGCTACTTTTCCAGACCCCTCCAAATCCCACTGTCCCCTCCTCAGACTTCCACAGGTCCTCCCCACTGGGCTCAATCTACAAAGGAAAGTTTCAATCTTGCCTCTCTTTTAAAGAGTATAAAATTCACTTTCTGACACTGCCTTCTTAAAGCTCCCAGCCCTGCTCCCTCCGCTCAGCCCACAGCTCCTTGCTGGTGTCCTTTCAAATTGGTACAACTCATCTGCCTACAACAATTACTGCCTGGATGCTTTCATTCCAAATGAAGGCAGATGCCCCTTGGGCCTGCTGGATTCCAGCAGAGGAAGAGGCCATGGGCTGAGGTCTGCTGGGTGAAGGGAAGGGATTTGTGTGCTGGGGAACACGGGCAGGCAGCACACCCAGCACAGCCACAGGTGTCCCCACCAAGCCATCTCACAGCAGGTGTGCTCGACACAAATATAGGGCGTAGAACACAAATACAGGGTGTAAAACACAAATACAGGGTGCAAAACACAAATATACGGTGTAAAACACAAATACAGGGTGTAAAACACAAATACACGGTGTAAAACACAAATACAGGGCGTAAAACACAAATACACGGTGTAAAACACAAACACAGGGTGTAAAACACAAATACACGGCGTAAAACACAAATACACGGTGTAAAACACAAATACACGGTGTAAAACACGGCCAGGGAATCACCCAACAGCTCCCAGAGTGTATCAGCCTGAGGTCGTGCACCAGCCGAGGTCTCAGGAGCAGTTATAAAACTACCCCGGGGAAATGAAGGGGTTAAACCCAGCTTTGGGGTGCCTGGCAAGCCGTGGTGAATTCCTTCATCAAACACATCCTTAGGCTCAAACGAAGCCATAAATATGTGGCATTCTCTCCCTCTAGTGGCTGGCGGCTTGGAAATGAAGGGGACGGAACATGACCCTGCAATCTGTGGGAACAAGGGGGTTGTGCTGGGCTGCCTGTCCCCCAGAGCCCCAGGGAGCCAGCCCAGAAAAGGGACAAGCCCTGTGCCGTGGTGACTGCCCTGAGCACTGTGAGGGGCCGGGGTTGCCCCGCTTCCAGCAGGCTCCTGTGGGTTACTGCACCACTCCCTGCCCGTCTGCATCCCCGGCGGTGTCCCCGCTTCACCAGGCTGCTCCTCGTTCCTGCCCCACTGCCAGGAACACCCGAGAGCTACTCGGAATTACTGTCACCGTGCCACCCCAAGCAGCCAGGCTGCCAGCTCTGCTCATTCCTTACAACGCTCCGAGCTTGTGGGGAAGCACGAGACACAAAAAGGCACCCAGAGAGGCACGGAGACACCAGTGAGACAAACCAAGGCGTAACTCAGTTTGACACAGGACGAAAAGCTCCCCAATAAATGGTTTGTGAAGGATTTTAAAGAAACACCAAGCTCTGCACCACACCTGAGCTTCCCAGATTTGGTGCTGTGGTTACCCCAGCTATGGTAATGGTGGGACTTGTTCCCACATAAGCTTTCTTCTAAGGACAGCTAGCAGGGTCCAGGACCTTAATCTGCAATAACAAGTGCTGGTTTTAGGAGAACAGCATCCCTGGAAGGAAGACAGCAACATCAAAACGAGTTCAACACAGCTCCTTTCCACTACCTGCAATACAGCTCTGCCATTTCATGTATTTTAGCTAAAAATCCCAAGGCTCTCTGTCAATAATGCACCATTACATCACCACAGAATTTGTGTGTGGGTATGAACGTGGATGAATATCCTCAACAACAACAGAAACCTTCTTACAAAAGGCCAGGAAGAAGGGAAGAAAGAGGAGATGGATGCTATCCAAGCGAGGTGGTGGGTTTGATTCAAAGATAACACTTGCAAATATTCTCTGCAGTTTTTTCCAGGCTGGCATGGCAGACAGAAACACACCTGAATCTTTTCAACAGCCTCAGGAAAAGAGGGGGAGTTTGAAGTGGGAAGGCCTCAAACTTGACACAAACAGGAAAAAAATTCCATAAGGAAAATACATTCAGAAGAAAAAAAAAAAACATCCAGAAGGAAAACCTGGTTCTGAATTCACGTGGGAAAGGTTACCAGAGCCTCCCACAACCCCTGTGGCTCTCCGGCCATGGTTTCAGGCACTGCTCTCCCACTACCCCAGGGGGATGTGCTGTGACAAGCCTGGCAGGGGCCTCTGTGAAATCAGATCCCCAGTTTGACCACAGGCACTCCAGTGTGATTTTTGAAGTGGATGCAAATCAGGATACATCCACCCAAGCAGTGCCTGCATGAACCAGAGAGGCAGGCAGGGATTCAAACCCACAATTACACCCAAATCCCATTAAACCACATTTAATCCAAATCCCATTAAACCGTGTCGGCCTTTTCCTGTCTCTCCTTCCCTGCTACTCATGATCCATGAGTCAGGATGCCTCTGGTTTTTCCTTCCAAAACTGTCCTTCACCATTTGGTACTTGGATTGGCAGTGGAGCTTGTAATTAGGTCCCAAATGTACCACCACATCAGTGCTGACTACAAGGGATTACAAAGAGGTAAAGTCTTTAAGAGCCCGTGTGTGATGTGAAGCCTGAACACCATCCATCGCCTTCTGGAGTGCTAAATATACCCATATTTTACTATTTACTTGTCTGCTTAGCTATCTCAGGAGCCGTCTGTGGCAGTCCCTGAAGAAGGCACTTTTCTATCTATATATAACATGCTTAGCAATTTTTGCCACTGAAGTTGCACAGATATATTCCACACGGAGCTTTTCATCCTTATAAACTTCAACATGGGAAAAATCCACGCTGCACTAATCTTCCCAGGCTCTTAGAAAGGGATGCTGGCAGGCAGGATGAGTGTCCTCACGCCCCTGAGCCTGCAATTCCTGTAAACTGCCAATCTGAACCACGTTAAGAATGTGGCATGAAAAATAAGTGATACAGGCAGCCACTGGAAATTTCCCTGCCTTCCACCTACAAGAACAGATTTTGTGGTTTACCCTCAATTTGCACAAAATACAGATGGACGTACAGTCCCTCAACAAAGAAATCAAGGTTTTTTGTGTAAGCCAGGTAAGGCTACAAGATCAGGTGCTGAGATTCTCCCCCAAAGCTCAAGCTGATGGAAACACAAGCAGCTCACATGGCTAAAGACAATCCCCGAGACTCCTTCAAGTCTCAGCTGTGAAAAAACCAAGCCAGAATTCAAGAGATGCTGAGATAAATGATGGGAGTGTGGCCCTTGCCTGCTTGCACTCTGCCAGATGGGCCCTATAATGGCATTTGAAATCCATGAAAAGCACAACACGGCTCAGCTGAGCTGTGCCCGAGGCTGGAAATGCAGCCAGAAAATTCCCCTGCCTGGTGCTGATCCAAGCACTCCACTGCCATTTCCCACCTGCATCTGCTGGGGTGGGGTTATTTTGGAAAGGAGTGGGTTGGAAATGTACAGAATTGTTGCTAAAACACCATTTTTCTTAACTAAGCCATGTTGTGAGGAGATAAAAATAGCCTGTTGGGGAGAGCAGACTAACTGTGGAGGCATCCCAAAAATATCCTGTGTGAAGGGAAAGGTGTGAATGCATGTTCTTAAAAAGGGATGTGTGGCTTATGCTATACTCTGCTTCCACTACACAGCCATATGTTGGCTGCTGGGTTCTATTAATAACCTCAGTTATTTATATTAATGTCCCACTTGGTGTCTGGCTGAGCACAACTTTGGGATCAGGAATCCTTGATGCTGGTACCTCCGATTTATAGGAATGCCTCAGGTGTCAGCTCTGCCAGAAAGGGAATTTGATGGAGTCTCCTGCATTAAGAACACACTGATCCTGATGCCTCAGGGTTTAGTTTGTATATTTTTCAGATTCTGTGCTGCTTAAGGGTCTGGGCTTCATATTATGGGATGGTGAGCTCTCTGCACAGAGCAGGGAGACAAAACAATTCCTGCTCCAGCTGGGGACCAAGGACAAATGATCCAAATTCAGGCCCAAGAGCACAAACAATGTGGACTGAAGAGAGAAAAACAAGAAGGATGGGACTGCAGGGGCTGGAGCTGGAATTGGACAATTAACCCCAATCTGCAAATGGAGCAGAACTGATCAAAGTGAGAGACCCCATGAACGGTCGAGGATTTTGGGACCATTTTGGTTCACCTTGGGTGCAGCCCTGGCTGGGCTCTTGTGCTGCCCAAGGTGCATCCATGGAGGAGATCCTTTTAATAAATCCTTGCTTTATTCTTTAGCTCTGTCCAGCCTCTGCTCCAGGGCAGCCTGCAGCCATCACTCCCATGCAGTCCATGGAGAGGAAGGAGGGTGGAGCTTCCTCTGTGCCTCTGAATTACTCTAATCCCTCACTAATGCACGGGCATTTCTGTCATAAAGGCACAGAAAACTCCTCCAGCTTTCCCTGTACACCTCACAATCAGAACAGCAAGCCTGGATTTGATATTTAGGCTCAGTCCTCGTGGCCTGCCAGTTGTTGTTCCATTCACAGCCACATTCTTTCATTCTTTACTGGATGCTCAGCCTCTGTTTCCTGGTGATACATAAACTTCCCAGAATATTTTGGACTTGATGGCTAAAAAAACCCAACAAATGCATGGAGAGGGAAAATGGCTCATTATGAGCTCTCCCTCCAGAAAGAGTTTTTTTCTTTTTCTGTTCTCCCCTGCCCTTCACTTCTCTTGTATTTCAGTGTTATTTTTAACACCATTAACAGCTCTGCTTCCCCACCCCTGATGGGGCCAACCCCCGGGACACCCCAGGAGTTCTCTGCCCCCATTAACTCTGAGCCCACACAAACCAGCCCAGGCAGAGGGGCTGAGCTTTAGTGCTCTTCAAGCATTCACTTCTTTGTAATAATTTTAATGCTCAATCCTGCAAGAGATTTTGCACTCCAGTCATTTTCCACTCATTTGCAGAAATTACAATATCCCCTTTCTCTTTCACTGAAACAGAGCTGGCTGTTGAGGGCTGCCATTCATGGCAGCCCACAGAAAACCCTACAATAGGTTAAGCCCCAAAGTAAAGAGCACTCAAACATCCATTGTGCCCCAGCCAGCACAGAGCTGATCACTAAATTGTGGCTTTTGCACAAAACATTCACATATATTAAAGCTGCCTTTGTTTGTGGAGGGTTTCTTTTGTTTATTTTTTTAAATGAGCTTTCTGAAGAAAATTTTCACCTGAAAGCGAAGTGTGGAGACTTGATTACAGTTCAGAGCTTTATAACTTTCTGATTTTTCTATTTGAGCTTTCACTCTCAAAAAGAAGGGAGAAACTTCCAGATAGCAGAATGAAAACAAAAATTCATTGGAAATCTGACTTTCTGACCAAAAACCACAATGGAAAATGCCCAAACAGCCCTTAAGGAAATCATTCAGCAAAAGCCTGGATGACCATTGGCCTGTCCCTGCAGGGTTAATGATGAGTAAAGAGGAGAAAATGGGCAGATGTCTTGTTGGACACTGTGGTGCCACTGCCTCCAGCAGCAGTTTTACATTTGGATTTACTGCAAACCCCCAAAACGCTGCATTGCCCACCCAGTGGCTCTTGGTTCAGCAATCCAGGATGGGCAATGGTGCCAGCAGGGACATTCCCTAGGGAATACATCCAGCAGGACTCCTGGCAGTGCCAGTCCCAGAGGTTTGTGGGTCTGACCCACCAAGGTACCCGCAAAGCTCCCTGAGGATCAGTGACTGGAGCTGCTCTGAGCACACTGGCAGGAACAACAGGGCCATTTATCCTTGATAAAATTCCCTTTTTTTTTTTTTGCCCACCTGCTTTATTTGTTCCCTGAAGGAGGTTAGTGCTTTCTGGAGTTCAGGAGGATTACTGAACCCTGCAAACTCAGGGTATGTGAAGCTTGCTGGGAAAGCACCTCTGCTATATTCATACAGTCCACTGAAACACAGGCTGGCAGCACATTAAATTGCTTCTCCCACTGAGTCTGCTAATTGTCTGTGCTTTTAGAAGTTACCAGTGAATTTAGAGTTGGCTAGAGATGCTAATTTAATCACTCCCAGACTCCAAAGCAGGTACTGGATAAGCCCCCCAGCAGAAGCCTCCCTGCACTCTTCATGGTCAGGGCTGTGAGAGACCAACCCCAGGAGCAGCAAAGCCAGGCCATTCCTCACCCCTGCCATCCCAGAGACCCCCAGCCATGGCAGGAGCCCACCCCTCCTGAGGGCACACCCCTCCTCAGGAACCCAGCACGGCAGCTGCAGTGCTCCTGCACATGCAGATGTGCCCCCGGAGCTCTCCCAGTCCCACCTGGGCACAGGTATTGGCACTGGGGCATCTGCACAGGAGGCACCACCACTCCCATCAGAGAGAGGCTGCCATCTGCCCTGCCTGTGCCATCCCCACTGAGGGTTCCCAGAATAAACCACTGCTTCTTCACCCTTTGAGAAGCATTTTCCCCATCAATGTGGAGAGCAGCACACCCCATTCCCCCTGCCTGGTGCAGTGACACCAGCTGGGGCTGCTGCTCCTGGTGTGCTGGGCACAGTGGCAAGAGCTGACTGTGAATCCTCACCCAGAGCCTCTGCTGCCTCCCCAAGAGCTCAGATTTAGTGTCAACCTTCAATGTTCAACTTCCAGGCTGAAAACATGTCCCACAATCCAAACTCTGAGCCAAGCTTTGGGAATCCCAAAGCACCTGGGCTCCCATGCCTCTCCCACTCTGTGGTGTCTTCTGGAGCTGCTCCTCCAGAGCTGAGAGGTGCCTTTAACAAGGCACATCCCAACAAAGCAACAAATCCTTCTCCTTCAACGAGGCTCTTGCTCTTATTCCCAGATGTGCATTCATGTGCATCTCCTGCCTGCTTTGGAAATCCCAGCTGGAACTGCCTGCCAGAACAGAATATTCATAAACTCATATGGTGGGAGGGAAAAAAAGCTTTCTTTGTCCATGAAAGCTGCCTGAATATCTCTGAGACAATAAAACAGCAGGACAAATACCTCAAATGCAACCATTTCTCCAGTTTCAAAAAACTGGAGTCTTCAAACAACAGGTTGGACTGCATCACCTTCCAAGCTCAGCAGTTCTGTGATTTTATGATTCTACTGATTCTATCCACACCTTGTGCCCCCTCCACATTCCAAAAAGCCAAGGCACTGATATATCCTTGCACAGAAAGGAAAGCAGGTAAACAAAGGAATTTATGCAGCAGTTTCCCTTGCCAGTCATGTCTTCCATCTGCCCACCTTGAGCCAAGTTCAACACCTTTTTTTTATATCAAATAATTAATCCAACCACACTGAGTAGAAATTAAAATGACACATAAAACATGAAAGCCATAAAATGCTTTCCAAATATCCTTTTGCCCTCTCATTTTGCATTTCATTTAGTGCCTGGTGTATGGATTGAGCCCATCTCTCTGTGCTCACTACTGAAATCACACTGGCAGCTCCTCACAGGGAGCACAGGGCATTTTTCAACAGCCATTTAGCCAGCTGGCTCTGGTATTCACAGCAGTAGGACCAATCCACTAAAGCAGACTTCAAAGTATTCAACACTTAAAATCAAACAGAGGCTTTAGGAGTGTTGGGTTTGGGGCCTGGGTGGTAAATGTAACACAAAAGCTGACAATACACTCCAATTACTGCTATGTGATGCTAAACTGCCAACATCAAGAGAAGCAGTGCCAGCACAAGTGCAAGGAAATAATTAGCATTTAATATTTCATCAAAACGTTGAATTTTTAAACATTGGAGTTGTCAGGGGTTTTTTTTTTTCATTATTATTATTAGTTTTAATTATTTAGCTGGTTTTACAGAGTCCTTGAGAATGGATCCCCGTGCCTCAGGTGGCTCTGATGCCAACTGCTCACCAAGGGATGCCACACACGGTGTTTTTCAAGGTGCAGCTCTCAGGAGCTGTTTAATTAAAACCTCTGCTCCTGACTGCCACTGGTGATTCACTCATTAGGAGAAGCACCTTCCTTCCCCTGAGCTCACACCCTCCTGGGAGAAGCCCAGCCTTTCTTCAGGCAGCAAGGATGGCTCTGTCCATGCCTGCCCTGGGTTTGGTGCTCTCTGCATGCAGTGGGGGCTCCCTGAATATTCCCTGAGCATTCCAGCGCTGCTGCCAGCACAGACACATCCTGATGGAGCCACGGCCAGCCCAGGGGCAGAGACATGGCCAGGCTGTGCTGCTGCTGCAGTCCCAGCAGTCCCTCTGCACCCAGGGCAGCCCCAGTCACAGCCCATGGGTTCTGGGGAAGTGTCATCAGCCCTCGCTTCCTTCCCTCAACCCCAGAACAACACATCCCCCCTTCCACACGGAGTCCTTCCACCTCCCCAGGAGCCAGAGGGATGCAGAGGCAAAGGTCTGCTCACTCCCCTCTCTCCCCAGCAACACGACAGCTCGGGAGCACAGCACAGTTCATCTTGACCTGGGTCTGCCTGACAAAAAGGCTTTTTTTAACTGTGACGTGCACAAGCAGCAGGAGCACACACACCTGCCAGGCCCCACGCAGAGCCTGCAGGGGCAGGGAGCAGGGAGCAGGATCATCCCTTCCCTGCAATCAGCATGGATGGCACTCAGGGAACAAACCCCAACCTCTGCAAGACATTCCCACTCTGCCTTCCCTGTCTCTGATCTGCCCTTTAGCATCCCAACACAAAGGCACGGCACAGGAGCTTTATGACAAGACAAGCTGGCAAATCCTGATTAAATACCCTGCCAAAACTCTGACTTTTAGCACCAAGCCTTGACTAAAAGCATCTCAGGACCTGCTTGTGTGCAGCAGGATGAAACCAGCGTGTTCCACAGCTCTCTGTGCCCGGCTGGGGCTGGCATGGGACGTGCCTCCCAAACAGTACTGCTAGGATTAAACACAGTGCTCAACAATTTTCATCCTTCTCATGCTGCCACTTCCACAAGCACAGATTTCAATGGCTCCCCACACCAAGAGCTGGTGATGCAAGAGCTTGTGAGGGTTTTCAGAGCCCACTGCACCGAGCAGCCAGCAGTTCACCTGGAAACCAGGACATGCAATCGGATTCATGTTTTCCCAGCTTCTAAGAAATAGATGGGGGAGCTAATATTAGCTCTTCCAGGAATAGTTAGGTGGCTAAAAAGAGAACAAAGGTGATGAAACAGCCTGTCTGTGCAGCTGCAGGTTTTATTCCTCCAGCCTGTCTGTTGTTGGCTTCAGGAGCCTCCAGCTGTCCCTTGCTGGAGGGCCTGGGCAGAGCCCTTGGGTCAGCTGTGACACCCACTGGCAGAGGGGACAGCAGTGATGCACATCAGCCAAAGCTGATACTCGGCTGGCTTTGGGCCTTCTCCGAATTAGATAAGGCAGGAAGAAGCTCTGGCCAGCTCAAGTGGCTCCTCCTAACTCACCTTCCTGAGCACACAGCACTGCAGGCCCGGGGGGAGCAGTGGGGTGGAACTCTCTGCGTTCCCCTCACTGCACATCCCCAGGGGGTTCAGGGAACTGAGGGGGCATTTGCAGATTTTCTGCTGCCCAAAGAGACAAAGGTGGGTTCGACCCAAAGCCCAGCAGCCCTGCAGTGGAACCCTGAGCTCCAGTGTCATCTCTGGGCTACCAGGTGTGTTTGGCTCCTGCCATCCCCTTTTCTGCTCCCACCACACAGTCCTGAACGTGGGATCCCTGGGATGAAATTACTGCTACCCTTTCTGTACAGCCATTTCTTTAATTTCTAAACTATAAATCACCTGATGGTTCAGTGTTCACTCTTGGTTCACCTTGGCCAGGAGAGGCAAAGACCCAACTCCACAACAAATGGAAATGAAGTGAGTCAACTCCTGCTTTGCAAAAGTCCTGCTACAACTAGGTTAGAGCATCAAAAACCACGAGTTAAATTTCCTCCTGGATGCTTCATTTTCAAGGAGCTGGATAACAGTAGGGAACTGCATAATTGCATAATTTGGTTCCATTTTCATGACTGCATTCTGCCTTTTTGGGCCGCCACCAGGCCTGGCTTTAATGCTTTGCAAATTACACAGAAATAGTCATAAAGTGTACTGAACTACTAAAGGACTTTATTTCCCTCTTTCTCAGAAACAAAAGTTGGACTTGATGAACCTGGAGGCTTTTTCTAACCTGAATGATTCCATGAAAGACTTGACACATTGTGGCCTTATTAAGCCCATCCTGAATGTGCCTGCTTGGATGACTGTAATTACAGGAATTTAGGAGGGTGCTTTGTTTTATCAGCTAAAAAAACAGGGAGCTAGAGGAAATGGAAAATAAAAGACCACTAGACACAAAGAACTTTTCCAGGAGCCACATGAGAGAGTGTGAGGAATTGCTGTTTGTGGAAAGGGATGATGTTAACGATGACAAAAACAGTCATTAACCACAGGACATCCAACAGGGGTAGAAGGAATATTTGGGGATCCCATTAGATGGGAGGTGTGCTCTTGGCTTGGCACGCAGACAGGATCTGTCCCTTTGTCTGCAGAGTCCAGCTCTCTCCTGTATCCATGGCCATATCCTATATCCATGGCCATACCCTATATGCATGGCCATACCCTATATCCATGGCCCTGCTCTCTCCTGTATCCATGGCCATACCCTATATCCATGGCCCTACCCTATATGCATGGCCATACCCTATATCCATGGCCCTGCTCCATCCTATATCCATGGCCCTGCTCCCTCCTATATCCATGGCCGTATCCTGTATCCATGGCCCTGCTCCCTGCTATATCCATGGCCATATCCTGTATCCATGGCCACACTCTATCCCATATCCATGCACAGGGAGCCAGGAGAGGAAGTTCTACCACACTGTGAGCAGGGTGGGCTCACTCCACACCACATTCTGAATTTCTCAGTGCTGTGTCCCTCATTCCCCCAAAAGCAGCCAAGGAAGGCAACACCCCACAGCAAAACGTGGATATCACCCCAAAAAAACCCCCGAGGAAGCACAGCAGCACTTCCAGTGCTTCAGTGTTTGTCCATGGAGATAACAGCACACCAGCTCTGGGATGCTGCCCTGACCTCAGCCCCAGGAACAGCAGAGGCTACACAGGCAGTGCTGGCACTGGGGAAAGGCACCTTTGTTCAGAACACAAGCCTGGTTTCACTCACTTTTATACTCCTACAAACTGCACAATTCTGCAGTGGAAGGATGTAGATTTTCCCGAATGGGCCCCAAAACTCAAAATCCACCCCCTGGCCCAATTCCTGTACAACCCTCCCATGCAGACAGGGTCTGGGAGCTAATCACTATTACACAAGAAAGGAGCTTTTTGGGTGGATTTTTCCCTTGCTGATTTGCCCCTGGCCCAATTCCTGCACAACCCTCCCATGCAGACAGGGAACATCTGCCTGCCTGGGTCTGGGAGCTAATCACTATTACACAAGAAAGGAGCTTTTTGGGTGGATTTTTCCCTTGCTGATTTGGACAGCTGAGAGCAGTAACAGCTTGTCACTGCTGCATTCTCCCTGCAATGGGAGCAGGCCTGGGAATCCCACAAGAGATGCGTGGATCTGATCCTGTGATGAGTGTCTGATTTGGATCAGCAATCAGCAAGGTACCTCGGTGCCCTGGTGCACATCACTCCTCCAAACAACTCTCTGCATCTATCAGCAGTATCTGCTGCTAATAAATAAGGAGAAGCCAAGCTATCAGCTCGCTGCTATTTTTGGATGAGAAGCTTGTTTTGAAAGCAGAGGAAATTTCCAGCCTTCACAAAGGCCTTTCACCTTCTTTATGTGGGAAACTACCTGCTGCACATTCCCACCAGGCATGCACTCCCATACAGAGTCTTTAAATTACCTGAAATGCTATTAGCTTCATTTCCAAATCAGAAGCTGCCAGAGAGAGAAAAGAGGTTCTAAATTAACATTAGCCACAAGTGGGACATAAACCCCACTCAGTGCTGCCGAGCTGGTGAGAGACAGATGAGCCATCAGCTGGTGCTGCAGAAGGGCACTGAGCAGGGAAGGAAAATCCCTTTTCCCGTGCCACTGGAGCTGGGGGAGCAAAGCCACACACTCTGGGATGTTGGCAACAAGAATCTGCTCAGCCCCTGCTGTGCCAGTCCTGTGGAAAATGTGAGCTCAGGCAACAAGCAGCACTAAGGGTCAAAAAATCTGCTATCTGCTGTCTTTGTGGACAGATTTGCAGGACAACAGGGAGCTATCTTACCCCTGCAAGGTGCTCCACAGCCCAGTGCCAAACCAGCACTTCTGCCACACTCCTTGGGGTTAAAAAATAATAGTGGCACACTCCTCAGGGTCAAAAAATAATAGTGGCTGCAGATTGGAGCTGAAGGCAGGCAGAGGGATCTCTCCTGTGATGAACACAGCACCTTGCCTTGTGGTACATCTAGTCCTGACACTTCTGTCTGACTAATCCATAGAAGATATCAAGGGCCTCAAGCAAACCCACAGATCTTCAGTTATTCTCTGCCTCGCAGTCGAAATCTCAGTCTGGTTATTTGAGTCTTTTACCAGCACAGGGTGCTCCCAGCAGAGCTCTGCCAGCACCTGACTCTGCCTGGGGGTCTCAGGGTATGACAGGTTTTGAAGCCTGGCTCAAGTCATGGATCCCCTAAAACTCCTGTATTTCCCAAGTGCTGATTTTTAATTCCTTTCGCTCAAGTGCCACCAGCCTGCACGAACCTGATGTGAACAAAACCCAAGGCAGGGAAGCACAGGACTGAGACACATGAGCCAAACCAACACAACTCCAGCCCAAAGGCCACTGTGGAGAAAGAACCCCAAACTAACATATTCCTTTTATTTCCTCTCAGAACAAAGATGCAATTTTCCCCCTCAGTGTTATAATTTGGGGGTAGGTGGTGAGGGCTGACTCAGGACTCACGAATGCTTGAGGCTGGCAGTGCTGCAGGGATGGGGAAACCACCATGAAATGTCCTTTTTCTCAACTCTGCAGAGTATTCCTGCAACCAGACAACTGCAGAGCTGCAGAACAGCAAGGGACCACCCCAGAGGGGTCTCCAGTGACATTCTGCTGCTCCCCCTCACCCAAACTCTCCCACCCACTCCAGTGCCCCCTTTCCCTCCCTCCTGCTGCCTTTGGAGTACAATCCGGAGAGCCCTGAATATTCACCCTGAATATTCACCCTATTCCAAAACCATGCAGGCTGTGATTAGGGACTGAAACATGCGTCACTGGATCTGCACATCAAAGCCCTCGCAGCCACAGCATCCGCAGGGATGGAGAGGGAAGGAGCACAGCAGAGGTGACACCGGCTCTGCTTTGGCGTAGGGGGAGCTCCCCACTGAGAATTTTGTCAGACTGTATTTAAAGATCTGGGATGCTGCAGTTCCTCCAAGCTTCCAGAATTCCTGCTCAGCACAAAACCAGCTCCACCAGCCCTCCTCCCTCTCCCTGCTCAGTATCCAAAGTGCCAGCCTCAGACTGATGTCAGGCTGAAATCTACTGGCAGAAGTGGCTGGTTTTGCAGTTTTGTTTTTCCACTTAAGTCTGTGTTACCCACAGCAACTTGAATATTCTGATAGCTCAGATAACAGAACGGATGCTCCAGTCTGTGCTGAAAGGGGACTGCCAGAAAAGAAAAGCCCAGCTCTTCCAAATGCCCCAAAATGCTCAGATCTTTTCTGGTTTTCCTCAACAGCCAAGTGCCTTTTTCCCCTGGCCCCACTTCCCACTCCTTTGACATGAACACCAAAATAAATAAATAACTTGGCTTGTGGGTATTAATTTCACCAGCAAACACTCTCTGAACAACCCTTGCAATCACTTTATGCAGAAAAGGTGCTGGAGTTGTCTCTTCCCTGATCCCGGTGCCACTCTCCCCACAGCTCCCGTTGCCAGAGGCGTGCAGCTGTTCACTTAATTTTCTCCAGATCTTTCCAGCTGCTGGACTGCTCCACAACGGCCATGCCTGAGCAGGCAGCTCAATTCCAGGTGCCTCACCTCATGCTATCCAGCCAAATTAGCTGGTAGAGCCCCAGCAAATTTCCACAGAGAGAAACAGAGAAACACAGGGCAACAGATCACTCCAAGATGAATTTAAGCTGCCCATTATTTAGACTCGCTTCTCTTGGTTATTGTTTAGGGACCCCTCCAAGGCAGCACAGAGAGCACAGTTCATCAACCACAGCCTGAAATGATTCACCTGAGGCACCAGTTCCTGGAGCCTGGCAAATTTCCAGGGTTTGAGGGCTGCCCAGCAAACCTCAACTTCAGGAGGGAGAGGGAGGGAATGCTGAGGTGACAGAGAAAGGTGAAGTTTTAGGCTGTGACCTCTCTTTGAGCCAATATCCTAATTGTCAATCCGTTATCTCCTCATTCTCAGCTCAGTTATCCAGGAGTGCCCTGAATCCCTGGGGAAAGAACCTATCCAGGTGTCCATGAGGAACCCATCTTCCTTCTGTGCAAATACTGAGATGCTGCAACTCCATGCTGAACAACCCATCGCACCTTCTCCAGACCCCTGCAGGACCATCTCAGCCACTCCTCCTGCTGGGTTTGGTGGAATGTGGATCTGCAGCAGCCACGTAGAGGTGATGGGGCTGCCCTGCCCTGCCTGAGCTGCCAGGAGCACAATTCCAGCCCCAAATTCCAGTGAAAGCCTTCAAAGGGTGTGCTGACAATTAGATTCCTTACATAAGCAAGCAGCACAGTGTGAGCTGCACACAGCAGTTAATGCTGCCTAAACCACGGGCCAGATTTCCCTTTGGGAGAATCCTCCTGCTTTAGGGACTGAGATTTATTCTTTAATGAACACACAACTTCAGGTATTCATATGGACACAGAATCAGGGATCAGAGAAGGAGTGTGCACATACCTTAATCAGCACTTCAGTCTGTTTTCTAATATTTTGTAGATTTTTTCAATCCTTTTCACAGCTCCAACAAAGAATAACCCATTAGCTGAACTCAAAAATAAACCCCAACAGCTTCAAGCTATAAATAACCAAGTCAGACATGCAGGATTCTATAAGCTCCTATTTTCACCCTCCAAGAAAACAGGAAAGGCAAGGAGAAAGGGTGGAGTTGGAGCCTTTTTTTTTTTTTAACAGCATATTGCTGTAACAACAGATAAGAGATCTACACAAATCCTGTGCAGTGTCAGGATCCCAAACCCCACACTGGGAAAGCCTGGAATGGTGTCTGACACACGAAGGTTGGAACTCCAGGCTTGCAGCAGGAAAGCCACAGCCCACAGATTTCCTCAAACATTTTTTCCAAGCCTGGAAGGAGCTGTGGAAG
Organism: Passer montanus; assembly: GCF_014805655.1. Taxonomy (NCBI): domain Eukaryota; kingdom Metazoa; phylum Chordata; class Aves; order Passeriformes; family Passeridae; genus Passer; species Passer montanus. The sequence continues at coordinate 2,308,039 of NW_024372813.1, forward strand.
TGCAAAGTGCTGAGTGGAGCAATGGCAGAGAGGGGAGTAGAGAGAAGAAATTCAAGAAAATACAGCTCTGCAACACTGCTGTGATCCCCTGGCTCTCCACTTTGCCAAGCTTGCAGAAACAGGGATTATTTCCCCACCTGAACAATTCCCTCATTCCCACCACGCTGGCATGCCCCAGGAGCCAATGACTGAAGCCACACCACTCCAGCCCCTCAGGAAGGGCCATGGAGTCCCTGGAGGATGTTTGGGGGCCCTCCTCACAGGAAAACATCTGCATGCATGTCTTAGGTTGGAATTGGGGGTGTGTATTCTGTTCCTATCTGACAGGGCAGTTATCTGTTGTTCATGGGGCAGTTTTCTTTCTCTCTCCACAGCCAATCCTCCCTCCAGCAGATCTCTGCTGTCCATGGCCAGGGAGTGTCCCTGCAGGGCTGATCAAATTCCAGCATCCCATGGGGAGATGCTCCGCCCAGGGCAGGAGCCAAGCATTCCTACCTGGATACAATCTGAGCCTGGGACAGCACAGCAGCCTCTGCCCCCTGCATTCCCAGAGGAGCAGCTTTCTCCTGCCCTGCATTCCCAGAGGAGCAGCTTTCTCCTGCCCTGCATTCCCACAGGAGCAGCTTTCTCCTGCCCTGCATTCCCAGAGGAGCACCAGGCCCATCTCCAGCAGCCCTGGAGCTGCAGAGGAAAACTCCCCCCTTGTGCAGGATCCCTGCTCCAGCAGAAGCACAGCTGGCACTGCAGGAGGGCTGAGCCCCCATGGGATGGGGCTGAGCCACCACCCTGACCCACAGGGGCTCAGGGCCTGGTCTGACTCTGGCAGTGGTATTTTATATTACTGCATTATTTATTTAATTTTACTTTTCTTCCCTAATAAAGAACTGTTATTCCTGCTCCCATATCTTTGCCAGAGAGCCCCTTAATTTCAAAATTATAATAATTCAGAGCAAAGGGGTTTACATTTTCCATTTCAGAGGAGGCTCCTGCCTTCCTTAGCAGACACCTGGCTTTTCAAACCAAGCTTGGATGGACCCGTTTGGAGGAGTGGAATTTGCTCACCCGCAGCTCCACGAGGCTGCAGGGGATGCTCAGCACCTCTCCTCACCAAAAGGGCTGCAGACTTCCTGGCCTGGCCCTTTGCAGATCTCCAAGATCAATACAGTGTAGGATACCTTAAAATCCTCAGCATCTTCCTCCCAATCAACTCCTATCCCTGCTTCTTAATTACAGCTTGCAAACCTAATTTTAAAAATTACGGTTCTCATCATATTCAGGCATAACAGTTTTTGTTTGCAAATGAAGCAAAGAAATGGTATAAATTATGCTCAAGAAAACCCTTTGGCATTTTAACAGGCATTGGAAAGAACCAATTTCAGAGCAGTGCCTCATAATGGATGTCTCCATGGATACCTCTTTGTCAGCACCTCATTAGATAAGAGCTGAGACACCTAAGAGTTCTTCTCCTGCATTTCAGAAGGTACCTCAAAAACACTAATTATGCAAATCTCCATCCTCTTAACTGATGGATACTTGGAAGTTCAGGTGACAAAGTGGATAAGCTGAGCCCCAGCAGGAAAGGAAACACATTTCATTTAGACTCTTCTTCTTTATGACTGCTGATGCTTCAACAATTACTGGGACCACAAAACTGTGTCCCGACACTTCTCCTTTTCCTCTTAACATCAAGAAAAAGAAAGGAGGAGACAAATGGAGATCCCAGGAGCAGCATGAGGAACACCTGTGGTGTTTGAAAGCAGGACAGGCTGTGAGGCAGACCCGGCAGGATTCCATGATTTTTGACTGAGCAGCGAATGCACCCACATTGAGTAGATAAAATATTTCTGTTTCATGTGTCAGCAAACACCACTGGATTTAATTATACCAAAACTGGCTCCCTTGTGACCCATCTTCCTTATTAGTCCTTTACCTGAGGCCGTGTGAGCAGAAATATTTTGAGCTTTTCTAATGACAATTCCTTGTGTTTCCATACTGGCATGCCAAAGAATCCCCCAGAACTGTGAAAAGCACTTTATTTATCCCTGAACTGCAGCCACCTCAGCAGTGCAAGGTGGCAGCTCTAACACAACACAGTGACCTGGGCATGAGAGGAGGGAAGTTTTCCCAACCTGTGACGAGAAGGCAAGAGAAAAAAAATTCTTACAGCTTGTTTTTCACCACTGAGACCTTCAGCACAGTCCTCCCACCCCAGGCAGTGCCTTTGGGACCCTGCCATGCAGACACAGGGGTAGCTCTTCACAAGCACAGAAAACACAGAAGCTTTCGTGCTCTGAATGTGCTGAAAACAGATTTTTTTTTTTTAATTTTTTTGTCAGACCTTGAGGCTGGAGCCACAGAGTCAGGGACCCTAAAGTAAACACTGATGTCCTGCAGCTTGGGGAATGCTCAGAGGAGGTGCAGGCACTGCTCAAACACAGGAAGGAAACACTGCAATTTACAGAGAGCACTTGGGAGTCTCCAACGCTACTCATTCTTTAAAGGACAGGCTTCTGATGCAAACCTTGAATTTTAAGCATTTTTTTTCCCGGCTGCTTTCTCTAGGAATCCTTCTCAGAGACCACAGCATTGTTGTGCATGAGAAAGGTGATGCATCCTGCATCCACTCTGACAAAAGCTTCTTCATGTAAGGAAGATTCTCTCAGAGATTCCTGGCTCCCACCTGTGCTCCCCTCTCCCAAGAGCAGCAAACCAGAGCTCCCAGTTCCAGCCAAGCACCACTGAACTGTGGCTCCCTGAAGATTCAGTGGCACAACCACGCTGTGGGAGCTATTTTCAGCTGAGCAGCTCCTTCTCAGCAGGTGTGAGGGAGGTGAGTGGCTGGGGTTAACCAAAGCCAGGTTCTCCAGATTGAATGCGACCTCAGAAATGCCAAGGCCTGAATAAAAAGGCTCATAACCTACAGAGAGGGCAGCAGTGGAGAGCAGGTAATTCATTTCCTCCAATTCATTTCCTCCATGACCTGAAGGAAATCATCAGGCTTTTCTGAGTTTCATTTGCCTCTTGAGCCTCACAGGAATGATGGCTCAGAGTCACTGGGGTGAAAAGCTCTGCGAGAGCAGCTGTTCCAGGCACCCTGTGTGGATCCTTCTGGGAGGTGAGATCCTTTCTGTCACAGGACTGCTTTGTATTCTCCATGAATTTCCTCAATGACTGCAGCTTTCAGAAGACATTTCTTAAGACAAAGACCTGCTTGAATATTAATGCTATCAAAAAATAATGGCAGTTGAAAGTATGTCCTTGATCATGTCTAGACAGGACCTGCTATAATGGATTTCTAGGATCAGGGTAGTAGATATAAATAGATTAATATTACTCAAGGACCTGCAACGTCTTTATGCATTATCCAGAGAGGTGTGATCCTGTAGCCCTTCATGAATATCTTCTGTCTAATGAAGAGTGAAGAAACTGTTCCCTGAGAAGGTGGGGAGGTGCTGGGATAGAACTCCCTGAGGAGCTGTGGCTGCCCCTGGATCCCTGAAGCGCTCAAGGCCAGGTTGGACACTGGGGCTTGGAGCAGCCTGGGACAGAGGAAGGTGGCCCTGACCAGGGCAGAGGGTGGAATCTTTAAGGCCCCTTCCAACCCAAACCATTCTGGGATTCTATGGAAGTATCTGGGAGAAAATGGTCAAGGGGTGCCGGGGAGCTGCTCAGACTCCAATCCTGCTCTGGTAAAGGCAGTGACAAACACTATCAGAGCCAACAACAGAACTGAAGCTCATTAAACTTTAAAGATGAGGAAATGGAATCCAGAGAATGCAGGCAAAGAGCCCTTCCATCCTCTGAGTCAGAGAGGAACCTCAGTGCTCCAGTCGAATCAGTGGCCAAGAAAACCAGGTGTGAGGTCAGACCTGGGTCTGATGCCCACGGCTGTGCTTCAGAACCCTCACAGGCAGCAGGTGAACTCCTGACTCTGAACTCCAAAGAAATTCTTCTTCCCATCCTGTGACAGCCCAGCCAAGGCATGAGCTGAGCTCCTCCAGCATCTCCCCCCGTGCCAGTGCAGGCTGCTGTGCCCAGAGCCCCTGGGAATGCCCAGTGTAGGTCCATGGACAGCACAGAGCCAAAGGGACTCAACTCCAGCTGCATCCAAACTACTGAGGGCAGGAACAGCACCCAGGCTTTGTGTGATTGCTGTTCCTTGTGCTCTCTCCCAGGTAGATTTGATTGAGGGACTCATACAGTGTGACTGCAGTGCTGTCCCTCCAGGCCATCCCTCCTTCTTCCCTTGGGAAGGGGAAATGTGACTCCCATGAATGGGCCCCAAACTCCTCCTCACCAGCGCTCAGAGAGATCCCTGCATCAAGCTCAGTGTGCTAACCCTCCAAATTCCTCTTCCACTGACAAAAAGCCTCCATCAGGAACTGGCAGATCTTTTGGGGAAGGCTCAGCTGGCTTTGAGCCATGGGTCTAGGCAGCACTTGCTCCCCACCAAGGCTTGAGTATCCCAAATGTTCACTGAGCAGCAGCAAAACCAGGGAATCTCACCCAGGCCTGGCTGCTGAGCAGTCAGGAGCCCAGGACCCCTTCCTGTGCTTCAGCCAGGCCCCATTCCCACCACTCATGTCCACAGGTTTGTGTCCTCGAGAGCAGCACAGAAATGCTCATCTGGACCCAGAACTGGCTGGTAAAAGCAGCAGTGTTGGCTCAAGAAGCATTCACACTTAGCCAGGGTTCAGCAACATGAAGACCACAGCTGGCAAGAAAGAGGAAAAAATGAGAAAGGAAGGGAAAAAATGAAAGCACAAGAGCAGGTTCATTGATGAGTTAAGGCTGTTTTAGGTATAAGCCTGGGGGAATTAGTTTAACACTCCATTTCAGCTTCTTTTTCCCATTTTCTTTTGCACCAACTTGCATCTCTCTCCTGTCAGACTTTGATGGCTTTATGTAACTGTTTAAAAATTGAACAAGCTTCTTAACTTAGGTTTAGAAGAACACACTTTTCTGCTTCTCTGTCTCGAATGCACATTAAGAATAAAGATTTGTGGAGAAAACAAGACCTTTTCCATGCTCTGACATCAGCCACTGGAGTACACAAAGCCAAGTCCTTGAGGAGTGGATATTTTGTACATTCTGTTCCAGCACAAGCCGGCACATCTGCAGCCCCAGTGGGTTTTACAACAGGAGAGGAAAACTCATGCCAGAGAAAATGCACAGGTTACCCATCCCAGCAGCACCCTGCAGCGGGGGACAATCCTAGAAAGCAGGAAGGAGGGAATAAACCCAAAAACTTGGCAGGGAAGCATGGCAGCCACAGCCCTGAGTGGCACAAGGGCTTTGCCCCACGGTGCAGCCTGAGAAACAGCCTCTGACCTGCTGCTATTGTGAGAATCATTTTTCTTTTTTTATTAACCTTAATACAAGCTGAAAATATTTCTGCTCTGTGTGACTGGATGTAAAAGCTTGAGAAGAGCCTCCCTCAAGCTCAAAAAACAGAGGTAAATAGCCCCCACCCTTTTCTGTGTGTTTGCAGTTCCTAATTACACCAATTTCTAAGCCAGAACTGTATTTGTTGATGCTTCAGCTTGGCAATGCTGATGGAAGAGGCTTTCAGGAAAGCCAGTAAAAATATTCAACGTCAAGATTTGTAATTAAAACTCTTTTTTCCTCATGTTTTGTCTGTTAGAAAGTGTTTGTGTTTGCATTGTGGGCTCTTGAGGGCAAATGCTGCTTCTCATTGTTTGCACAAGCTCAAAACAGAGCCAACCCCAAGTGGTGCCACAAGCTTTGTTCAACCCAACACTCAGCATGGACACTCCTCCATGGGCTGCTCTGCCTCCAGCCTGCAGCAAAACCCCAGGGCCAGGCCTGCAGAAGGCACCAGCATGGAATTACCCAGCTCCAGTTATGGGGACAATGGCAAAGTGCTCCTGGTTCATGGCATCTCAACGTGGGTCAGGCTCAAAGGGACCACAGAGGGCTCTGCTCCCACTCCCTGCTCCAGCAGGGCCATCCCAGAGCACAGCACTGCACTGGAGCATCCCCAGGGAGGAAACTCTCTGGGCAGTCAGGGCTCCAGCACCTGCAGAGGGGAGAATTTCTTGCTTGTGTCCAGGTGGAACTCTCTGGGATCACTCCCTGCCCGTTCCTCTGGTGCCACTGCTGGGCCCAGCTCCGAGCTCTCCCTGCACTCAGGGACAGACTGACAAAATCCCCTCCTCTTGCCTCTTCCCGAGACCAGTTCTGCTCCTGGCCATCCTCTGCTCCCAGAGCACCCTGCAGCAGCCTCTTCCTGCTCCTGGAGCACCCCTGGGCACAGTAATCCCAGCCAGCAGGGCCAGAGCTCACCTCCCAGCAGTGCTGGGCTTCCCTCTAGCCACCAGAAATCCCCAAGGGACACGGATGCCTTGAGCAGCACAACCCCAAGGGCACAAACCAAAAACATCTTGTACCCAGCAGCTCTGTGTGAGAAACTGGGATGAGCGGAGGCTGTGCTGAGCTGTCCCTGCCAGGGATGGGAATGCCCAAGTGCAGTTGGGAGTTTTCCTGTGCCACACAGTGAGTCAGCAAAATTACATTTAAAAACCAGCCCCATTTGCTGTGACTGTCTGCTGTTTGTGGGGCTCTAACCCAGCCCTGCCCACACCCAGCCTGCTGCAGGGCGGGCTGGCAAACACCAGAAACGAGCTGCTAGAGTCACCAGAGCCTGCCACTCTCCAGGCTGGGCTGCTTCCCCCCTGCTGCCTTCCTGCCACTTCCCACACCAAGCTTCCACACCCCCTCAAGGATGCTCGGCCCTGCCAGGACCCTGCTTCCCCCAGCTCATCCCTGCCAGGACCCTGCGCCCCTGGGCTCATCCCTGACAGGACCCTGCTTCCCAGGGCTCATCCCTGACAGGACCCGGCTTCCCAGGGCTCATCCCTGACAGGACCCTGCTCCCCAGGGCTCATCCCTGACAGGACCCTGCTCCCCTGGGCTCATCCCTGACAGGACCCTGCTTCCCTGGGCTCATCCCTGACAGGACCCTGCTCCCCTGGGCTCATCCCTGACAGAACTCTGCTTCCCCCAGCTCATTCCTGCCAGGACCCTGCTCCCCACCTCGGCACAGGCAGCAGTTCCCCTTCCAGATCAGAGTTTAAAACTGCAAAATGCTGCCCCAGCCGCCATTCCTTACCCATCCCACACAAATCCCTGAGGGATCAGCGCCCCTGGCAGAGCTGCCCAGACCTGCAGGACACTACAGACTCATTTGGGGGGCAGCTCCTGTGGCACCCCTGCACTCCCTGGGCACCCCCAGCAGCAGCAGCCCCACGGTGCCTCCAGCAGCTCTGCTCACTGCTCCGTGCCAAGGCAGAGTTACCCAACTTCTGACCTACTTCTGCCTTGTGTTTCTCCCCCTCCCCACTCCTGCCCCGAGTCCCCAATTAAATCTGTGTGAGATTTCCTCAATTATCCCCTTCCTGCTAATAGATGTGGAAAGAGGATGCCATAACAATGTATTCCCCTGGCACTGGTTCAAAATACATCTCCGAATTAATGTTGAGGAGTGCAGGATGCAGGAACACTTTAATTAAACAGAAATGTATAGGAACCAGCAGCTAGGTTGAAGAAAGCTGATCTTTTGCTGCCACCACAACACTTCATCTCAGCCATGCAGTGACAATCCTCATGCTCCTCTTTAATTGACAGGCCAATAAATCAGCACTAATCTCCCCTCTCTGTGTAGCTGTGCATGCTGATGTTCAGCTATTTTGGAATTCAGCAACATTCCACGGGCACAACCTAAGCAGCAACATGCACGGGAATCCTGTGTGGAAAACACTCCAGGCAAACCTTGAAACCTGTAACAAAACTTGGAGGGGAGACCTGAGCAATAAAATCCTGTGTTTGGGAATTGTGGCAGGAGTAAAGCTTTGTGTACACCTTTGGAAAGAGGGGGAGCAGCAGTAGAGAATCCCAGCTGAAGGCACTAAGATGTTCTGATAGGCACTTGCAGTTCTGGATGAATACAGAGATAATTTGAACACAATTTCTAATTGAGACAAAAACTGTGAGTGAAGAATAGGGAATGAGCCTGGGAATCACTCTGCCCATTACAGAAGGCATCAAGCCTCTGCTCAACTTTACAGCCCCCTTCTGCCTCATCCCAGAAAAGTATTGGGAGATAAGAAATTGCAAGTCTTCATAAAAAGGAGGCTTTAATCCAATGGAAGCTACATCTGCACACCTACAGCTGCATTTTCCATAGCCAAGCTCCTGCTGTATCTCCTCTCTTGGCCCAAAACCATCTCCTAACAGCTTGATAACAAACTGCAATTAACCACATCACTGCAAAGGGAGCTGGGGTGCTCATGGTACAAGATTATGTTAAGCCTGGTAGAGAGGAACTTGCAGCACTGTAAAGGAAGCCAGACCCCAGCCCTGCTGCAAACACCCAGAAAACTCCCAGGCAGCAAATCCCTGTACACAGCAAACAGCCACTGGGGTGATCTCAAAATTATTTAGGGCACTGCAGTGCTGGAGGAGGCTGAAATGAAAGGAGATGAAGACTCAAGGCCAGGCAGCATCTCTGCATGAGATGTGAAGGCAGAATCCCAGGGGAACACAGCAAGGACCAGGTTTTCCCCGTGCTGGGGATGGCCTGAGCAGAGGAAGGAAAGGGAACATTTTTTAACTTTCCTTCAGCATTTCTTCATGCTCTGCCTGGGACATGGATATTAAAATTACCAACACCCCTGGGACCAGAGTGCCATCTCCCAAACCCTCATTCCCTTCATCTGTAAGGAAGGGAATAACTCCCACCCCACTGACATTACAAGCACCAACACTCTGCTTGTCTCTGGAAAACACACTTTGCTCTAAACATGAGAGGCTCTAAACATAAAGCTGCAGCTTCCCCTCTTGCCTCGCTCACTGTTTGCTCTGTGTACACCAAAGGCCTTCGTTTCCACCTTATTGCACATGTACTGAAGCTATTTTTGGCCAAGAGTGACGTGGCTTTGTTTGCATAACTGGGTTCCCACCTCATGATCTGCCGCTCTAATAGTTTGCAAAATAATTGCTGGAAAATGTCTGATTCCAAATAAGTGCCTGCAAAGTTCAGTTTGTCTTTATCTTAAGTCCAAAATAAAGGAAAAGAAAAAAAAAACCCAAAAAAACCCCAAAACAGGAATTAAGCCTTCCTGCAGCATCACTTATAAAATGCTTCAGCAAGATGTAATACAAATTATTTAGTGATGACCAGCTGGGATGTGAGGATTTAATTCTGCTTCTGGTTTGGATGAGGGTATCAAACCAGAAAAGACAAGCCTGAAGTCACACAGGAAGAAAACCATTTTACACAGTGGGGCCTTAACAATTCACGTCAACCCAAAATATCATCCACAGGAAATGCAAACTTATCACTGATGGCTAAAAACAAAAGCACAGCTCAAAATAGCAGCATTTCAGATGAGGCAAGTACGTTGGTTGGACTATTCTCAACTGTCAGAACTGAGCTGCAATCACAGATCTCTCTTGAGGAATATTTGGTATTTGTCCAGTATTAAAAATAAAATGTGAGATACTCATACAGGAAATAAGCCTTCCTGCAGCATCACTTATAAAATGCTTCAGCAAGATGTAATACAAATTATTTAGTGATGACCAGCTGGGATGTGAGGATTTAATTCTGCTTCTGGTTTGGATGAGGGTATCAAACCAGAAAAGACAAGCCTGAAGTCACACAGGAAGAAAACCATTTTACACAGTGGGGCCTTAACAATTCACGTCAACCCAAAATATCATCCACAGGAAATGCAAACTTATCACTGATGGCTAAAAACAAAAGCACAGCTCAAAATAGCAGCATTTCAGATGAGGCAAGTACGTTGGTTGGACTATTCTCAACTGTCAGAACTGAGCTGCAATCACAGATCTCTCTTGAGGAATATTTGGTATTTGTCCAGTATTAAAAATAAAATGTGAGATATCTTAGAAAAGAAAGAGATGGCTCAAATAAAGCATGGATGGAAATAAATCCTGCAAACAGAAGGTTCCAACTGCTGGTTCTTCTTGTCCAAGTCCCAACTCCTGGGAAAAGAGGGACAAAATCCATTTCTACAAGAACTTTGTCACTGCAAAACACTGTAAAGGTGGGATGAACACTGTCCTAGTCTGCAGAGCCAAATGAGCCAGAGGAATTAGCCATGTTAGTTTTAGCAGATGATGTTTGGAAAGTACCAGGTTCTTCCTTCACTCCCAGGATGGTGCTGCCCAAGCAAGAACTCCACATTTGGGCAGGATGATTGCTCAGGTCCACTTGGGACATCTCCCTTTGCGGTCCCCCCTCATCCCTCCGCCTCAGCCACCCCTCCATCCAACATGAAGAGGGCTTGAGGCATTTCATTTCCCACTTCCCACACTCAGTGACTCCAGGGAAGCCCCAGAGCAATGAAGGTGTGGAGTCCCAAGGTCATGGCTAAGGGGGGAAGTGACACGAGCAGCTCACCCCTGAGAGCCCAGCCACAGTGAAGGGCAGGGACAGAGCCTGTGAGCTCTCCCTCCTCATTGCTAGGCAGGAATTTCTCACCTGCACAAATCCCTGAGCTGCCAGGGATGGGAGGAGAGGCCAGGAATATCTTTCTTAGCCTGCACTGGAAGGACAGCTTTGTGCTGTGCTGTGTTCCAGCAGGGAATCACAGAGCAAGCACCAGGCAAACACCCAACAGCACACGATGCAGCAGCTCTGATGGCAACAAAATGCCAAACGAATGTTCACAGAGCTCTGCTTTGGTGTCTCAACCTTCCAGGGGGTCACTGTGGGATGGAGGCCCCCAGTGCCGAGCCCAGGCCTGTCCTGGGGAATCTCCAGAGCTGCTGGAGCCAGCAGTGGTACACACAGCTTCCACTCCCAAGGCAAAGGCAATGCCCCAGCACAGCTGCTGCCAGCACTGCCTGTGCCACTGATGCCTCAGGTCTGAGCTTTTACATTTTTCAGATTCTGTGCTGCTTTAGTGTGTGGGTTTGGGCTTCATATTAGGGGATGGAGAGCTCTCTGCACAGAGCAGGGAGACAAAACAATTCCTGCTCTAGCTAGAAACCCAAACACAACTGATCCACATCTCAAGCCCAAAAACACAAACAGTAGACCAAAGAGAGAAAAACAAGAAAGATAAAACTTCATGAGCTACAGCTGTAATTGGACAATTACCTCCAATATATTAATAGACCAAAACTTACACAAGTGTGAGACCCTGTAACCAGTCATCTATTTTGTGACCACTTTGGTTAATCTTGGGTGTAGCCCTGGCTGGGCTCTTGTGCTGCTCAAAGCAGATCTATTGAAGCCTCCTAATAAATCCCTACTTTATTATTTAACTCTGTCCAGTCTCTGTTCTAGGTCAGCAGTCCAGAACACCCAGCATGGCCAGGGCACCCCATGGCATCACTGCCATTCAGAAGGCTCCAAACACTTCCATTTACCTTTGTCCGTTCTCCTGCTTGCTGGAGGACTTCTCCTGCCTGCAGCCTGTTCAGGTGCCTGGAAGACACCTGGCCCTGCTTGCACTGTGCTGCTCACTGCCCAACTCAGTCCCCTCCCAGCACCATGGTGACACTGATTTGACACATCTGCTGTCACATCTGAGCACCTCAGACACACCAAGTACCCCCAGAGCACAGCAAGTCCCCTCTAAAAGACAGACAAATCCCTTCCTGACTGGAGTGGGGCATGTTTGTTTCTGCAGGCAAGGTTAAACCCACCTCAAAATTTGGAAAGGTGTCAAGAAGCAGAGCTAAGGAGCACCCACCACACCAAGCACTGGAGTCACTCCTGCTTTTAGGTGAAGTCCTTGCACAAGGAGGGGTGGAAAGGGACTCATCCCATGGGGACTCATCCCTCTTGAAGCTTCTTCCTGGGCATCCCACTCCAGCTGCAGCTTGCAGCAGCCCCTTGCTGGCTTGCAGCAATTGTTCTGCTTCCCTGTCTCTCCCCAGATGACACACAGCATCCCTGGGGACAGCCCTGCAGGGGACCCCAACACCAGGAGTGCCAGCAAGCTGGGGCAAAGACAGCACTGGCTGAGCTCAGAGATTTGCAGGAAAATCAGCTTCACCTGGGAAGCAACCTGTGCCCAAGCAGCTCTCCACACTCGGGGGTTAAACCCACTGCTGAGGGCAAGAGTGCTCCAAGGCCAGGAGCCAAAGGCCCCCCAAAAGTGGTCCCTACTGGCCACAAGAGCTGTGCTGTGTCTGTGTGCTTCACAGAGGTGCAATCCCTGCAGCCTTCCAGTCCCCAGAGGATGCTCCCTGCACGTGCTGCTGCACAGCCTGTCTTGGTCCTGGGTGGCAAATGGGATTTCACACTGGGAACAGCAGCACTGCAGCCAGTTGTTATTCCCTCTCCTTTCCAGTCAATCCCTGAACCTAGCACAGCAGAGCTACCATGAAATGGCTGTTCTTGTCCAGAAAAGACTGATCTCTCAAGGTTTTTGGACAACAGGATAATTTATTTCCCTAGATATTAGAGACTGAAAGAGATTTATGAGGGGAATTATTCTCTGTATTCTGTGCAGTCCATTAAGAGATGAAGCTTTCCCTGCCCCATCGAGGAGCTCACTGCAGGCCGTGTGACTGCACTGATAATACCCAAGTCCCCTCTGCAGCCTCTTATCCTGTTCATTTCATACTCCTCCAAGTACAAGCACAGTGTTGGGTCAATATCCCAGTTCAATTCACATGTGAAAACCTCCATAAATCTGCAGAACAAAACCAGGGACAAAATTAGACCCTTTATTCCTACCTTTGGTACTAGGGACAGCGTGTTACCAAATCCACTTCAACTTCTTGAATGCCAAGGGCAGAGCAAAACTCAGAGCAGCTGCAGTTTCTCTGTGAGCCCAAATTTCCAAGTGCCAGCACCTCAGCAGTGTGTGCAGGTGCTCTGGATTTGGGTTTATGAACACACCCCCTCCAAGCTGCATGAGGATCATCCCATTGAACAGCTTGGGGTGAACACCAAAGGGGATGGTCCCAGATGTTCCTTCCAGGTCATCAACAGAGCCAAAGCAGTGCTCTGGACACTGTGGGACCACAGAGCTCCTCACAGGAGCTGGATGCTGCTCCTGCCTCTCCAGGATCCCGAGGGAATTGCCCTGGGCTGTGTCAGGCTGGTGATGCAGTGAAGCACCCAGAGCTCATCTCTGAGTCCAGGGAGCCACACACAACCACTCCCCACCATCCCTGGTGACCTCCGGGGTGTATCCATCCACCTTGTGACTCCCGCAGCACTTCTGGCATGCATCTCAAACCTGATGCATCTCAAAACCCAATCTCAGCAGCTACAGAAGACATTTTGGAGCTCTGACCTGTGCTTTTGCCTGTCCTTCCCAAATTTAGCTCCTTTTCAGCTAAACACAGGTGACACCACAGTGGCCTGGAATCACAAGCACAGCCAGGGCTTAGGAAGCACTACAAAAGCATTTGTTCCAATATTTACTCAGGGATTTTTCATGCTACACCTACCACGGCCTTTCGTTTATTGGGAACACAGTGCACTGGGGAAGGGCAAACCACAGAGTCTATAGTGCTGCCAAGCAAAATGTCATTAAGGTTTTAGCAATGCAACACAAATTGAGTTTACATTAAAGCTTCTTTTGTATAAACCATATCCCAGAGTGAAACACGGCGACAGAGCTGAGTAATGAGTTGGAGCAGAGCAATCAAGGTGGAACTACTGAGCAATAGGAAAAAGGAGCCATTCCAAAGTGCTATTTAAAGTTAGGCTGAGAGCTCCATTTGAAGTATAGAAGTGATTATGTACAGTCACCACTGCACACAGTTAATGCCATGTAGGATGCAGTACCTACCACCTGCAGCTGCACAGAGACACCCCGAGGTTCAATGGCACTATAAAAACCATCACGAACTGGAAGCTGAGATTCTTCTTAATATAGACTTATACATAACTGCTGAAGGGCTGAGGAGTCTGGAACTTCAAATCTCTCTTGTGCTGCCCAGCACATAAACCCACAACTCAAAGGTGACTGTTTGTCATTTCAAACTTCTCCTTCCTGCAAGGTTCAGAGTCACTGAGGCCCTGTTTGTCCCCAGGAGTGCTGGGGAACACCTGGGTTATGGCACTGCTGGAGGAACACCTAAGTCACCAGGGGTTATGCACAAAACCACAGCATTCTGAATGCTTTTCTAAATACCCAGAGCATGGTAAGGTTGGAAATAGCACTCATTTCTGGTTCCAGGCTTCCCACTGTGTGCTTTGCAGTGCTCCACATGGCAGTCCCTGGGGAGGGAGCCCAGAGCAGGCCCGTTCATGCCAGAGGGATGCAGATGGGCTCAGGGCTGACCTGCAGCTCACACTCAGCTCCCAGACCCAGCAGATCAGACACAGCTCAGGTGCTGAAAAGGCTGAAGTGCTGCAGCCAGGGGTGCAGGGACCCTGCCTGGGCACTCCTCGTGCAGACAGATGGAGCTGGATCACAGCACTGCAATATTCTGCAGCTCAATCCCTGTCTCCACCTCGAATGAGCAAGCCAATTTTGATTTATTTGAGCAACAGCACAGTGAGTTTTTCAGAACTTGTAAAAAACATTTATAAATGGCTAAATATATTAAAAACAACCAACTCCATAAAGACTTCAGAGCACTGCTAAGTAGAGCAACAGAATAGGTTTATCAAGATATAAAATATATGGCTCAGACATACCCTGCCAGCAGAAATACTCAATGTTTAAGATGAGGGAAGAGAGATTCAGTGAGGGTTTGTTTTCCTGGCAGCCCTCCATACATGCACATAAACCTCTTGTAGCACCACACTGATATTTAAACTAATTAGCACCAGGAAAGCCTTAGGACTGTGCTTTTCTCCCAGCCTGTTCCCGGGGACACAGGGGGCTCCAAAATCTGGCTGAGATCACATCCCACTCACGTCCCAGGATGCTGCAGCCCAGGAGCCCCAGCACAACCCCCTTCCTGCCCAAGTACACAGGAACACAGAGCAGAACACTTGGCAAAGGGAAAAAAATCCCCCCTCTGCCCAAACTGCCCACTCAGCACTATGTGAGAGGATAAAAATAGCAGGCAGGAGAGCTGGCCCTGAATATCAAACAGCACTCTCACCCAAATCAACTTCCCCTTCACTCTGTTCTCCTGCAGGCTGCACGTTGCCTGAATTTCCTATTCCTCATAAACACAGCCAGTGGGGATTTAGCTCTGGGGAGCTGCAGACTGGCACATCCACCATCATCGCTCTGGCAACCCCCCACCAGGCTCTGGAAAGAGCTCCTGACGTCCAGAGGAGAAAGGACAGGCTGGGGGGTGGCTTTTGTGAATATTCAACACCTCTGCACAGCAGGCCTGCCTATTATTAGTATAGGGGATGTCAAAGAAGCTCCTCTCATGCAAAGTTTCCAGTCTAGCTAATTAACACTGGCTTCCTCCAGCATATAAATTTGGGCTTTAGTCCCTGGTACACAAGTACACAGGGCAGGAAGGGAGGGAAGGAGCAGAGGACAGGAATGGCTGCAGTCATCTCTAAAGGATGGAAATTACAGACAGAGAGAATTAACACACATTGAGAGGAGGCTTCCCATTTCAGGAAGGCCTGAATCTTCCTTCTTTAAAAAAAAAGGTTGGATGTGGCACTCAGTGCCATGGTTCAGTTGAGATGTTGGGGCATGGGTTGGACTCAATGTTAAAGGTCTTTTCCAGCCTGGTGGCTCTGTGATTCCTCCTGGAGCACATCCCCAGAGCATCTGTCTGGAAAAGGCTGAGATGATTTTAACTGGGCAGCTAACAAGAAGCAAAAAGTTCCCTCACAAGGGGCAGCAGAGGCCAGTGATTTGGGTCAGGGTGCGACTGTCACCCTCTGTTTCTGACATCCATCAGACATCTCCCAGCACTGCTCTGGAGCTGCAGGAAGGAGCTCACTGCTCCCCCTGCTCCAGGATCAGCCACATCCCAGCTGGCAGGACCTGCCGGAGGGTAAATCAGAGGCAGGAGAGATGCTGAGGGTGCTGTCAGGGCAGCCTTTCAGGGCACTCTGTGATCTCTGCTGCAACAAAGCCTGCAGTTCAGGGCACCTTGAGGTCTCCTGCAAGTTGGTCTTGATTGTGCCAAACTGCTCCCATAAAAGCAAATGGCTCTAAGTGATCTAAGTGCTAAATCAAAATGCTCTGCACATGAACTGCTTCAACACAGAGTTTTCTCCAGGCTGAAGAGTGTACCCTGGAAAAAAATTAAAGACTGAAAACTTTTAGAAGTCTGACCTTATTTATTTTTACTTGATTCTTAAATTAGGAGATAAACTTAAAAAAAAGCACTGTATGGCTCCACATGTACCACTCTCCAGTGCTTCAGTTTCCTATTCCCACCTTCAAAGTAGAACAATAAACTTATCTACTCCATAAAAAACTTCTTCAGCTTGTGCCCAGATTTCAGATACTCCTTCTCGTAAGGATAAATCCCTCCTTTCTGCACTGCTCTGCCACCTCACTGGTGTCAGCTGTCAATGAAAGCACCTGACAAAAGACACCCAGGCCCACAAATCTCACCCCAAATGTACACATCTTGCCAGAGCAGAAACATCTTTCTGGCCAAGAGGTGAAGTGCAGCCCTGTAGATCTTCACTGAGCTAGGAGCAGAGGTGACAGATGAGTTTTCCAGCACTGCTGTTGTGAGCCACATTTCTGTATCCTGCTCCTGCAGCACTTGCACAGCACCTCTGATTTATAAACCAAAGGTTTCAGAGCTGCCTGCTTGCCATGATTTAAAAACCAGCTGAACAGACCTCCCCAAACCCAATTCTCTGCCTCAGGGGGCCACAGGTCTTTGGCACGGCCGTGAGTCAAACAGCACCCACAGATCCCTGGGGTCACGAGCAGCTCACTTCCCTTTCCAGCTCCACATCCTTCCCAGCTATCACCACACGAGAAGCACTTTCTTGGCTACCCTTTCCCAAACTTCAGCAGGGTGCTTGTTTGCTGAGGTTTCAGTTTTTCACAGCTTCTCTAAGGGTCTCTGATGCAATCTGGGCTCTGTTTGCAATCTGAAACAGGCCTGGCTTTAGGATGCTCAGGGCACAGATAATTTAGGAGCAATTTTGTGTTAAAACAGCACCTTGGCTTCCAGGAGGGCCTCCAGGACAGCTACGAAAGCTGCAAAGGCTCCTCTTAAAGAATTAATAAAGTGGTTAACTAAGGTGTAATAAAGTGATTAATTAGGGACCAAATCCATCCATGCACTGGTCAGTAGCAGACCCTGAACAGGGACCCAGCTCATGGATAACACACCTGAGACACTCCAAGGCAGGGCTTGCACACTGCACAACAGGATATTTCACTGCCCTGCTGCTCTGCAGTCACCTGCCTTTATCCTGGCCCCAAGGACAAACAGCTTTATTGAGGGATCATTTCATCTTCCAGGAAAACTTTGTTCAAAGCTTTAGATGTTCAGCTTGTCTGAAACCAGAACAGCTTTCCTGAGTTGAAAGGAGCAGCTCATGTCTCGGCAGTGAGGCAGGACCCAAAGGGAAGGAGGAGAAAAAGAAGAGCTGAACTCCTTGTCTATCTCTCCTCTGCCTTTGTACCTCAGCCCATAACAACTCAGCAAAGAAAACAGAAGTGATGCAAGATGGAATTCCAGAAAGTCACAAGTGACCAAAAATCCAGCAGTCCATCCCTGCATGTGTTCCCTGGAAAGCAACACCCAGCACAAGGAGGAGGGCGAAGTCAGCATCACTCACTGCCAACTTACTGTGATGGAACAGCACACACAGAGGCCAGGGACCCCCTGGAAATCACATTTCAGGAAGGCAGCTCATCAAATATCAAAGGGGAAAGGGATACAAGAAAGGTCTGGTGAGGAAGAACAGCAGTGGGGCAGGAAAGAGCCACAGAGACACAAGAAAAGGTCAGCTCCCCTCTCCACTCCAGCAGGGAAATTCCTGGCTCCCACACCATCCTTTGTTCCTGTGCCCTACAAGAACTACAAGGGCTAAACCTCTTCTGCCATACTCAGAGGAAAACTCTGCCTGCATCACACTGCAGGATGGGAAATCTGTTGGGTTTGGGGACAACCCAGATCTGTTGGGTACCACTGAAACCAGACATGAGTACTACAAATCCCAAACAAGACCATGAAATAACCAAAGCCTCCAGACTTCAAATACAGGGCACAGCAAAAATACCAACCCCCACCCAAGCAAGAAAACATATTAAATTATACCATTTTTGCCATCTTTTCTGAATTTTTCCCAGAGGAAAACACGAACATCCCCAGGCCCACAACAGTTTTTACTTCCCCCACTAGAAGCATCATTCACCAAAAAAAGAACCAAGTGGATTGTGCCTATACCTGCAAAACACTTTGGGAAAGAAGCAGTGACATGAATTTGTTACCGAGATGGTGCTGGGAGCAGCACCAAACCCAAAGGACACAGGGCTAAAAAAGGAAGGAGAAAAAATAAACCCATCAAAACCACGGAGCAGATCTGAAGGCGATGGGAAACGTCACAGTTCCCTCCACCTGCAAGGAGCACTCAGCCACAGGAGGCCCAGTGCCAGTCCAACAGCCTCTGCTACACATGGAAGGGACACTGATTTGGGGAAAACACAGTGCACCTGAGCTTTTATTGCTACCAAATAATACCAAACCAAAACCATCCCCATCTGTGGCTGAAGGACCCAGGGATTGAGGAAGCTGTTAGTCAGGCATATTGCTATAAACACAAAGCCCAGTGCAGGCAAATGCCAGCCCTGAAGCAGGCAAGGGCACGTTGCACACAGCTCCTTACCCGACCGATCTGCAGCTTCTCAGCTCCAGGCTTGAAGAGGTTCCACCGACGGCCACCGTTCCTGCAGTTCCCGCGCACCTTCAGGGTCTTTGAAGCCTGCTCGTTCTCAGCTGCCAGGAGAAAATCCACGGGAACAAAAAAATAAAAAGGAATGACAAAAGATAAATGCTGTGCTTTAGCTCAGGCTGGGGGCGGAGGCTGTTCTTTTAAATGAAAGAAACAAAATTGTTTGCAAGAGACTCATTCAACCTCTCCTTTAGAAAAAGAGAGCACAGAGTATATTTAGGTGCTTTATTCAGTGCTCTTGGGATGCAAGAGAAATAGTGCAGCTTGGATACTACGAAAAGGCAGAGCCGGGAGCCACATCCCAGCGTGGGGTCAGCCCAACTGGGTGTGGAGCCAGGATGCTCTGCCAGGAGCTCCAGGAGCAGGAGACCCTCACCAGCCCGCAGCACTGTGCCCAGGGCAGCAGCTCCCTGGGTCCCAACTGCTCCAGCAGCAGCACCTGCAGCAATCCCAGCTGCACACTCTCCATGGTCCATAGGTGAGTGGATCTTGGACCTTTCCAGGCCTTGGAAATGAAACAGCTCCTCCAATTTACACGCAAACCAGAAATGGGTAAGGCCATAAAAGCTGTTTTTTTAAGGAAACTGGGCTGGTTCTCACCCCCAGCATTTCAGACCAAGCCCTCAGAGATGCAGTTTTGGTCTAGCTTTGAGTGATACCACTCACAGCAGACCCCAGGCTGGCCTTGCAGATGGCACTACCCAGGCACACAGCAGCTTGTGAAAAAGAGGCAAATGAGCTCTACTTTTCCAGTCAACCGAAATGTTCAGCTCCACATCCTATCTGTCTCTTTTTGGGGTGAAGCTGCCATTATGTATGAGACCAGAGTTTTCCCTCCCACATTTAGCAAGCTTAAATTTTAATCCCTTCTTCCATCAGGCTCTTCACATCCCCTGGGCTGGAGGGAAGGAAACAGAGCTGAGCACCACTGGTGCCCCCAGAGCAGCTGCTAGCACAGGTACATGTGATCCAGGCAGTGCACATATGTGGTACATGCATCCCCACAGCTGCTCCCACCACCTGGAGCTCCTCATCCCAGTCACGGAGCAAAGATCTACAGAAAAAAGCCAC
The DNA here is from genome assembly GCF_014805655.1 of Passer montanus. NCBI lineage: Eukaryota > Metazoa > Chordata > Aves > Passeriformes > Passeridae > Passer > Passer montanus. The sequence goes on from NW_024372813.1 coordinate 2,327,921, forward strand.
ATTCTGGAATTCTTCCCTGAAAGATGCAAAACGCTCAATTTCTATCTCCTGACGCACCTCCCACCAGGCAGAGGTTTCAGGCTGTGTCAGTCCTGAGGGGTTTGAGACCAGACTAAATGGTTCCATGCTTTGGGAGAGAGGAGACCCCCAAACCAAACAGGTGGGGGCTCTGCCCTGCCCAGGCTGGAGCGCAGCAGGGCTGGGATGCAGCTGCAGGGCTGGGATGCAGCAGCAGGGCTGGGATGCAGCTGCAGGGCTGGGATGCAGCTGCAGGGCTGGGATGCAGCTGCAGGGCTGGGATGCAGCTGCAGGCTGGCTGGGCAGCCATCCTGGTTTTCCTCCAGCGTTGTTGGGAGAGAGATTGCACTGAGACCTATTTCCTCAATGCTGATGCAGGCAGCCTGCTGCTATTTTTAGCAGCCCACGTTTCACTTTGGAGACTCTTGGAGAGCCAGGCTGCAGCACGGGGCTGGTTCCAGCAGGAGGAGGCGATGGATGGAGCAGCATGCAAACAGGGAATGCTCACTGTGAGGGGCTGTGTGACCCCCTGTGCTGGGAACCATTGCACCCCAGCAGCAGAGCCATCAATTAACAGCACAGGCAGCTAATTGGCCTTATCCTGCCCAGCTCTTCTGAACCCTGATGTGCTGCCACCATCCATCAGCCGCCCGGATCCCCGGAGTGCTCCCAAGCGATGCCAGCACAACCTGGCAGCGCTTCCGTGCTCGCCCATCACTAAATCACAGGACCCTTCGTGCCAGCAGTGGCCCTTCAGGAAATCATTTCCCTTCTCTCATTATCAATCTTTTTAATTAGGAGGTTCATAAAATGATGTCATCTATTCAGCCATCAGCCAATTTACCTGCCAGCACGAGACCCTGCCAGCAAATGCATTCCACAGTGCTCTCTCTGGTGTCACTGTGAGCAGGACAAATGCAGAGAGGTCATCCCAGTCTTTGGCTCATGAGACTCCCTCCTTCATCATTAAAAGTACCCAAGCACAAGAGGAAAACACCGTTCACTTCTTGTGTTTCCAAACAAACATCAGACTTGAGCTGTGATCTCAGTATTCATCATCACTCACCACCTCCAAACAGTGAGTACTCAGTGAATACTCACCACGGAGGATTCTTAGAGGACAGAAATTCAGGAGAAAACCACCAAACATAAACTCACACAGCAGTTACTGAACAGCTTTTACACCTCATGTGCCTACCCCTGTTCATCCTCTTATAATCAGATTACAGGAATGTGTTCAGAGACATCAGAGAGAGAAAACAGCCTTATTTCACAAACACACCGTCCACAAGAAGATCCTGTTAGCCAGCAAGGAACTCCTCAGCATGCGGCTCTCAGAGCTCCCTCACCTGGCATCAGGGATGTAACCAGCACAGATGCAAACCACATTCCTGACTCTTCCACCCCTGCTGCCCTTGGCTGCCTCTGCAGCATGGGTGACACTCAGAAAGCAAAGCTGGCAGAGAAGAGGCTCTCACCATGGCTCTGCAGCATGGGTGACACCAAAAAGCCAAGGTGGCAGAGAAGAGGCTCTCACCATGGCTGTGGAGCATGGGTGACACCAAGAAGCAAAGCTGGCAGAGAAGAGGCACTCACCACGGCTCTGCAGCATCGGTGACACCGAAAAGCCAAGGTGACAGAGAATAGGCTCTCACCATGGCTCTGCAGCATGGGTGACCCCAAAAAGCCAAGCTGGCAGAGAAGAGGCTCTCACCATGGCTCTGCAGCATGGGTGACCCCAAAAAGCCAAGGTGACAGAGAAGAGGCACTCACCACGGCTCTGGAGCATGGGTGACCCCAAAAAGCCAAGGTGGCAGAGAATAGGCACTCACCATAGCTCTGGAGCATGGGTGACCCCAAAAAGCCAAGGTGGCAGAGAAGAAGCACTCACCACAGCTCTGGAGCATGGGTGACCCCAAAAAGCCAAGCTGGCAGAGAAGAGGCTCTCACCATGGCTGTGCAGCATGGGTGACACCAAAAAGCAAAGCTGGCAGAGAAGAGGCTCTCACCATGGCTCTGCAGCATGGGTGACACCAAAAAGCCAAGCTGGCAGAGAAGAGGCTCTCACCATGGCTCTGCAGCATGGGTGACCCCAAAAAGCCAAGGTGGCAGAGAAGAAGCACTCACCACAGCTCTGGAGCATGGGTGACACCAAGAAGCCAAGGTGGCAGAGAAGAAGCACTCACCACGTCTGCGGAGCAGGTGCTGCATGCGCCCTCCCAGCTGGTCCAGCCCCATGGGGGTGCTCTGCGAGAGCGGCTCCGAGCGGCAGCGCTCCACCAGCGCCTTGAAGGGCTCTGCCTGGGGGCACGGCTGCGCGCGGTGAGACGTCGGCTGCCAAGAGAAGGGCCACAGAACGATTTCACTAACAGCACTCAAATCTCAGGCAAAGCAAGCGCAGGACATACAATAATACACAGAATGACCACGGCACAGCCCGCTGCAGTCTGCACTCGGTGCATTTCTGACTGCAAGGTCAGGACCTGCTGGCCCTGGTGTGTAGCCCCCATTGCAAGGGGCTCAGACCTTGTACAGCTTTGGGCCCAACGCTTCCAGTGGCACTGAGTGTCCCAGGAACTTCTGGGAGTGATCCTGATGGAGACCCCCTCGCTGCTCTGCATTTTGGGAGCAAGGCTGCCCTCCCATTCCCAAGCCCCAGCAGGAGCATACACAGAAAAGGATTAGCTGGTGCTGAGGACCCTGTACCAGCAAGGGCTGGCGGCTTCCAAGGAACAGCAAAGAGCAGCCAAACAGGTTGGCAGCTCACTGATAGCAACAGCTAACCAGACATGTCCTTGCATCTATAGCCTACAAAATATTTACTTGACTAGAACAGCTGCAATTGATTGAGGCACCCAAAAAATGGTTAAATACCTCAGTTATACCTTAATGTTTGCTAACACTAATCCAAAGAATTGGCATTTACAGCTAAGTGGAGGAAAATGTTGGTGTTTTCCCCACTCCAACTTTTATTATTCTATTCCAGGATGAAAAGTTCCTGAAAATGACAACTGTACCATGACATTTTGCAGAATGGAATGTTCTTTTTAAAAACATCACAATTCAAACTCCTATTTTTCATTTTATTCTCTGTGACATGTGACACCATGGAAGTCTTGTGTATAATCTTAGAGTCAAGAAATCAGAAGAAAAATCATTTGACAACGGTCAAGGGCAGCAAACAGGAGGTGTTCCTCTCTAAGAGGTTTCCAGGCTCAATCACAGATGTGTATTTGTCACACTTCCAGGAGCCTGCTAATAACTGAGTGCCTGGGATGGTTTGGTGGATCCATCCTCAAGACTCCAGCAGCTCATTTTCACTTATGTGCTGTTATTTTCATTTACAGATGAAGAACAAAGCAGACAGGCTGTAATTACCCCAGAAGAAAGCTGTGGATGAATTAAGGCTCCATCCCCCAGCACCAGCATCACAGCCAGTGAGGCAGTACACTTCTCTTGGCTGGAAAGCAGCTGGGAGGAGGTAAAAGGCAAAGAAAACCTTCCATCCAGGGAATTTTCAACACAGAGTCCCTTTAGCATACTGCCTAGAGGTGCTCCTTCCCATCCCTACTCTGATGCCCTGGTTTAATTTTTGAGGCCAGGAATGGGATAAAGGAAAGGCACACCATGTGTTTAAAGAAAGCATGTGGAAAACTGAATTATCCATGTGTTCCATGCTGGTTCTATATACATGCAAAGCCTATCAGCTTTGCAAACTCAACCTGCCTTTCCCTGACAATGTTAAAAATACGCTTCCCAAAAAACCCTACCCCACTATAGATAGCACTAAATATAGGCTTTAATTCAAGATTTTGCTAGCACCTCCTGGTTATTATGAATACAAGAATCTGCACAGCTTGCAGATAGGCTTTAGAGGTTTTGTCTCCTCTAAAAATAAAATGATTGTCAGACACAACCATATTAAAAGCCATAAATACCCAAAATCTTCATTCTGCAAGTAAATTGCACCTCACTGCAGACAGGAATACAGCACTCTTTTGGCAACAGCAGGATATAGAAAGTGAAGTACTATTTCTTAATCTGGAAGGACTATTAAGTCTTTTGTTACAGCAGGCTAAGACACAACCCAGGAGCTGAATAACCAGGAGATGAAGAAAGTTCTGAAGATCAACTCTCCCAGATACTGCTTCCTGGTCAGTGCCATTCAGCAGTGGGAGGAAAGGGAAAAATCCCCTCAGCAATCCTATCTCTGCAGCTGCTCCCACAATAAACCAATCTCAAGCTAAAAGTCACTATGGGCATCACCTGCAATTTCTCCTCAAACACAGACAGAAAAGGGAACTTTGCTGGATCTTCCTCTTGTGAAAAGGCACTTGGAGCTGCACTACAGCCAAACCCAAAGCTGTGGGAGGATCTGAGCTCTGCCCCAGCTATCAGGCAGCAGATCTGCAAACCCATCCCCTGGCGTGCGCACACTCAGGCGAATCAGCAACGCTGCGCTTCCAGTCGGACCCACCGCAGCGAGAGGCTCCCGCGTTCCCACACGGAGCAGCTATGGCATGGGAACCCCCACAACCTCCTACGGCCCTGACAGCACCCATATCCGTGTGGGCCACTTGGAGCAGCAGCACACTGCACCAGGAACAGCCTTTGTGCCACGGGGACAGTTTGGATCCGAGGCCAGGACTCAGAGGAATACCCTCAACACTGTTCTGGGGAAACATCTGCAGTGACGCAGGAGTTTGAGCACACGGCCCCTTACAGAGCTCTGAAACCAAACCCAGCACCCCATCAGCACGGCACCTCATCCTATGGGACACACAGCTTTTGCCAAGGCTGACAAGCCTGTAGAAATCTCATTTTCACACTTCTGGCAATCCCACTTCCCCCAGAAACGGCCTCACAAACCCAACTGGGGGCTGGTGCAGAACAGCCAGAAGCAAGCTGCAGCCTGCAAACCCCTTGGAGATAAAATTCTGAATCCCAAGGAAAAGATTCGACTTTCTGGTCCATCCAAATAACCTCTTATTTCCCAAGCAAGCCAGCAGAGGGCACAGAAAGACTGCGGTGAAAGCCTCAGCTCTGCCACTGCGAGGGTGACACGAGCCCGGAGGCTCCGAGATGCTCCTGGTCACGGCCCTGGGACAAGCAGGGACCTCACTCTATGGCAGACCTCTCTGCCAGAAATAAACCTGACACTTGTTTCTATGTCCTAAAAACTCCAAACTGATACCTGAAATATGAATTCAGATGCCTATTTTGCATTCTTGCCTCATGTCACTGCAAAGGAGGTATCAAATCACCCACAAACCCTGTCCATGGACACACCAGCCAGTCTGGAACCCTGATGGAAGGCTGGAATTGCAAAATACATGGTATCAAAGCTGCTTTCCATCCAAACATCATCTCAAGCTACTGGAAATGCTCAAAGACAACTCCTGGGGCTATGCCTGACTTCCTGCAGCAGCAGTTTCCCTGCTGGGATGCTGTGGTGTTTTTAGAGGTTGGAGGAGGATAATTCACTTCAGCAGAGTCATGGAAAATGGAAACTCTGTCCAAGAACTAGTGAAACCTCCATGCCATCTTTTACTCCATGTCTCAGAGTAAGGATGGCACTGTGACTCCAGAGCTGCAGCAGTGTGAATGGAGTAATGCATTTCCCATGGACAATTTGTTTTGACCTTTACTGTTCTTCCAATTCTTCAACACATTTTATCTCCACTGTTTCACAAGTTCTCAGAACACATGAGAATTTGGGATGGGATCTGAAAGCAACTATCAGGGATGTGCTTTTCTACTTTTCTGCATCTGCTTTTATTAAATGCTGCTGCAATGCTATTTCCTTTAAAGCACCAGGATCAAATCCTACCAAACTACTTGACCATATCATCACTCAGCTCCTGCCCAAAGACATTAGAATTTTAAAAGACAACACCAGGAAAGCAAAAACCAGGTGTATTAATTGCAGATACAACTAAACAGATTTACTTACTGACAGAACCAATGTACAGATCATCCCCTAAATCCCACTCCAGCATCCCTTGTGCTACACCAGCCTGTTTCTCACACCATCTCCCCACAAGAGCCTCTGTGGGAACAGGCACTTTTATGCTTTTCTTGGGATAATGTTTAAGTTGTTTGGGAAATGCTTTCTGCCCTACTCTGCTCACACACTGTAAAACTGCTGGGAACTTGCTCAGAGCAGCTGGCCTGGCCAAGCCACCCCGTCCTGGCAGCACCTTCTCCTGCCTGTGGTTGAGCACTTCCCTTGAAATATAAATCCTGCAGTTAATCAGAGCAGCCTGGAGTGGAGGCAGCAGGGCCAGTGTCTGTCCTGAGAAACAGGTGCCAGCAAAGAGATGGACTGAGCCCTAAAACAATAAGAGGCTGGAGTTTGCTGCTGCTGTCACGCTCAGGCTGAAGTTACTCCTCTTCCATGTTTATTTTTGGTAAAGTGTTTCCGAGTGCCGCTCCCTGATGGGAGACAGGCGAGCAAATCCCTGGGGTATCTCAGGTCATTTGTTACTGGAGCTGCTGGCAGACTCTCCAGGGCTGTTCCTGCCCAGGAGATCCCTCCTTCAGCCTCCCATTGCTCTGGGTTTGGTGCCACCACCCGGGATCTGCGCACTGCCAAACCTGCAGCAGGAGTTCCTGGCGTGCAGGAGGTGTCCAGAACCCAGCTGGGCTGTGTGCTTTCCCTCCCCCTTGCCCAGGAGGCAGCCAGCCCTCCCTGGCAGAGGAAGCCACGAGGCCGTGTGCTATCGCCACCCTCCACGGGAACTCGGGGGAGGCTTCCTGTCCAGTTATCTCAAGTACCATATTTAAATTTCTTGGTTAGTAAGCTGCAACAGCTGAGCTGGGACTTAGGGCATCTCCTGTTCACACAGCTGAGCTGGGAGAGCGCTGGGGTTGTGCCCTGAGAGCGCTGGGGCCAGCCAGGCAGGCCCTGCCCTCCCAGCAGCATTGTGGCTGCTCCAGGAGAAGAGTGCTGGTATTCCCCTCTGCTCCACTCCATCCTTTCGTGCCACTCTCATCTTGCTCCTGTCCAGAATACTTTCAGCTTGGTCCCTGGGAAGGGATATCAAACCACAGCCCTCTCAAACTCCTCCTAAAAATGTTTCTTCCAGAAACCCCAAGAAGTGACCAACCACTACTCACTTCTCTGGAGTGCCTGGGATTACACAGAGAGCTTCAGTAACTCTTTGTATCACACAGAAACAGCAGTAAAACAAAACCAGGAATAACTAACAATACTGCTGCCTGTTTTAGCTGCGAGTCAGAAGTTCAGATTTTTTCCCCCAGCATTTCTAATCTGCTGCCAATTTTCAAACACTTCCCCTCTTGGCTCAGAAGTTACTGCAACTCCTTTTCCAACAGCCAACAGTGTCACCACCTCTGGAATATCTCTTGTCTCTCAAAACCCAATAGGAAAAGAGAAAGTTTCTTCACAAATCAACCTTATTTTTCTACCTGGCACCTTGAAAAAAGAAAAAGTCCTCATTTCAGTCTCAGCTAACCAGCAGGTATCCAAAAGAACCCTAAAGCTGGGCTTCACACTGGCTCCACAGGACTTCTGAGGTTTCGTAGCAATAAGCTGGACAAGACAGACTTTTAACACCCAGAACCTAGTTGAAAATACTTACATGTTTTGAGGATTTTAAGAGCTTTTAAAGACTTGCTTGTACCAGACAGGAACATCCTGCCATGACTGGAGCCGCTAGAATTGCCCACCTCTCATTCATCACCCACCCCATCACTCCCACAACTCTTTAAGGTAAGAAAACACAGAGGTCGAAGAGCAACTGCTGAGTTCTGTCTGCCCACAGCACGCTTAAAAACTCTCAGTTTGCTAAAATCCCTCTTCTTAGGAGCTTCTACTTCAAATCAACCTAAATGAATAGAAGAAAAAAACTAAAGCTAGTGTCTAGGAATACATAAACTGCTACACCCTCTTCAAGAGACACGGATGCACATGAAGAGTCTTAGGAGCTGGAGGTTTAAGAGGTCAGACTCAGACTGATCTAAGAGCTGTGTCCACTATCCACAGAACAACCTTCTGTAGCTGCAAATCCCAATTAGGGATGTAAAAAAATGCTTTCCAGTGCAAACCAGCTTTTTGAGATGTACAACAGCATGGTCATTTTGCAAACCTTACAAAGCTGCTCTTACCTTTCCATTTTTGAGGCGTCCAGAAGAGACAATCCTCGAGACATGCACCTGGAAGGGCCTGCACTCCGTGCTGCAGTCAAACTCATCCACTCGGTCCATGACCTCCACAGAGTTCTGTTCCACAAATGAAGCGGTTCCCCGCTTTTTAATGCGGCCACCAGGCTGTTCCAAACCCTGCCTTTTCACTGTGGAACACTTTAAAAAAGTCACTACAGAAAAGTCCACGTCGGCAACTGCGGAACAGCCCATGTCCGCAGCATCCAGAATATTCTCAGGAATGTCGTGAGAAGGTGTCAGGTCCCTGCCCGTGACAGTGTCTTGGATCTCCTCAGTCACAGCTGCCTGGGGAAGGTGGATCAGAGCCTCAGGTGCTGCAGAGAAGTCACCACTGGCAGCTGGGGAATGGTCCAAATCCACAGTATCCAGCTTATTCACAGGAAGATCAGGAGAAGGTGGCACATCGCTGCCCACAACCTGTGATGTCTCTGGAGTACTGCCCGAGTCCTGAATCCCCAGCTCACCTCCCAACAAGTCCTGCAAAGGCAGCTCAGGGTTTCTCAAGTCCTGATTATCCAGTTCTGTCCTTGAAATTTCCTGAGCTGCAGCTGGAGATGGATCCATGTCTTTAGCAACCACTGGGGCACAAGCCATGTCCTCAGTAACAAGTTTAGTCAGTGATGCCTGTGGAAGGTGGGCCTGAGCCTCAGTCACTGCAGGAAAGGCACCATGAGCAGCTGGAGAGCGGCCCAGGCCTGCAGCATCCAGATTACTGACAGGAAGATCAGGAGAAGGTGCCAGGTCCCTGCCCACGACCCTCTCCAGGGCACTGCCAGTGTCTTGAAACTCCAGCTCACTTCCAGACAAGTTTGGCAAAGGCAGCTCAGGATTGCTCAAGTCCTGATTATCCAGTTCTATCTCTGAAAGCTCCTGAGCAACTGCTGGAGATGGATCCGTGTCTTTAGCAATCACTGGGGCACAAGCCACATCCCCAGAATCAAATTTAGTCGGTGATGCCTGTGGAAGGTGAGTCTGCACTTCAGTTTCTGCAGCAAAGTCCCCACTGGCAGCTGGAGAACAGCTCAGGTCCACAGTATCCAGACTATTCATGGGAAGATCATGAGAAGGTGGCAAGTCCCCGACCATGACCTGGGTCTTCTCTGGAGTAATGCCCAAGTCCTCAATTGGTTCAGCCAGAGTCGTCTGTGGAAGTTCAACCAGATCCTCAGAGAGGTCTTTGCTGTTCATCTCAGTGAAGGAGCCATCTGCAAGCTCCAACAGGTGGGACATGGATGGTTCTGGCCCAAAGGGAGAAGGTGAGGTTTCATTAAGCCTGTCGTGGCCACTGTCCAGGCCAGAGGAACCAACGCCTTTCAGCCCATCTGCAGTTTTGCAGGGCTGCACAGGCTCCTTCCCTGCCAAACTCTCAAAGCTCAGGTTCTCCCACGTGCCTGAATCTGGGGACTGCAGACAGGCTCCCACCGTGCAGAAGGCCTTCGCGTTCTCATTCTCAATAACCAAGCCCTCTTTGGGGGAGGCCACATCCTGCCTGCGGCCCCGGAAACTGCGCTGAGGCCTCTTCTCATCGGGGGAAAACGCCCTCGAAGAACCTCGCAGCCGCCTCGCTGCCTCGGCCACGCTGGTTAAGAACCTCACAACACCCCCAAAGTGAGTGGCTTTGGCAGCACCGTTTGATTTTTTTCGCTGGCTGAGATTTTCCTCACATCTCGTATCAAAGTCAAAGTAAGAAGCAGAATGATCAGTTGTATTTTCTAAGTTCTGGAAATTGGTTTCAGCCCTTTGATCTGGGAGCTTTGAATTATCTTTGCTAGCTAATGAAATTCCTTTCAGATAGCTCCAGACATCAGAGCTCCTTCCTCTCCTGCTCTCCTGTGGGAGCACAGCACACCTCTTTTGATTGTCCCCTTCTGTAATTGCAGGACTCTTAACGTGTTCAAAATTCAAAGACTCGCTCTTCCTGGCCGGTGTTCTGTGGCAGTTACCATCATTATCCTCGCCGTGTAATCTGCCACTGACATCCCTGAGACATTTACTTTCAGTGGCATCGAGTTCAGGAATGCTGATGTTCAGCTCTATGTCCTCAAAAGAAGAGTCCAAATCCTCGATGTACCCCGCGTACGAGTGGCGGGAGGGCCTCCGGCCATCGCCCAGCTTCCTAACCCTGTACACAGCTCTCTGCCCACTGCCGTGCAGGTCCTCCTCGGGGTCACACACATCCTGCACTCTGGATGCTCTCACATCCACGTTCTTGGGTGTCCTGGAGGATCTTCCCTTTTTTGATGAGCGTACCCTGTCCATGAAGGATGGCTTTTTTAATTCTGATGCCTCAGAGGCAACTCCCAGCAGAATCATGGACTGGGGCCTGTCTTTATTCGTAGAGAGTCCTTTCCTTCGTCTGACGAAATTCCAGATCCGGCTGCCCTTGGTTGTCTTCTTATACCTGTGTGTTTCCTCCTGCTCACTGGGGATTGCGTCGCCAGAGGTGCAGTGCTCGGCACCACAGGCCTCCAAGGCATCAGTGCTCCCTCCCTCCATGTTTCCTTGGAAAATCCTGTTGGCACATCCATTGGGAATGCTCACGGAAGCAGTACGCTGGAGGCCCTCTAGAACTTCCATCGCCCTGGCTCACAGGCTGGTTCCAGGAGTCATGGATGCATGGTCCTCAGATTGCTTTCTTCACAAGACTTTGAGGGAAAAGAACAAAGGAATGCAATTAGAGCAGAAAACTTTTAGAAGACACATTTCTTAAAGCATCACAAGTCAAACCTTATCCCAGTGGTGGTGCTGGTGGTTTTCCCCATTGATTCCAGGGAGGCTGAAATTTTGCTTCCAAACCATATAAATTTTAAAGCTACTTAATTCTGCTTTCAATGACTGAACATTCAGTGACCACAAATAAACTTCCTGCACTAATAAAGTTACCACAAAGTATGCTCAGAATCCCGTGAATCACATCTTCATTTTGCAAGCTGAGGAGACTCGAAATGCAGAGAGGAGATTCATGGCAGAGAGGAGAGAGGAAATTCCAGTCAGTGCCCCTGCACATGTCACTATCACCTCCACCATCCCCATCTGCCAGGAACTGGCACCATGCTCCCAACAGCCCAGTCTCTCCAGGCAGCCATTCAAAGAAAAGTCAGGATGCGCTTTCTCCTGGAAGCAAAGCGACTCTAAAATACCACAACGTCAGAAAACTCATGGAATATCCAAGCCAGGTTTTTCATACTGTCATGATGGCACCAGCCTGGGAATCCCTCCTGGCACTAGTCTGCTCAATGAAAGCTGCTTGGCCACCACTCAATACTACAAAAAACGTGTTCCCCTCAAGTGAGTTCCAGTGGACAGGATTAAAAATCCAGTTCCCCCATCTGGAGCAGCAATGGGAACCACTATGAAGCAGCTGTGGGAATACAGCTGAACTCCTGCTCAGCTCCTAAAGCTTCCCTTCCCCTGGAACACATCTGCCCTGTCTCAGTATTACAGCTTCCTGGGGCTGCATCTGCTGGTCCTGGGTTTGGTGTCTAGAAAGCAGAACTACACGTCAGGCACACAACGGGGTAAAATTCCCTCCATTTCCAATCCTACTCTTTGGAGGAAGAAGACAGAAATAGAGAGTCCCCAAGACAAGGGCTTGACAATGGAGAAACTCTCCACTTTCCCCCAGGCAGCAGGAGAGCCACACTAGCACTGTGAACAGTTTAACATTTAAACTTGCTATTCCTGGTAAAACTAAGGTTACTAATGCAGCAGCTACTGCCCTGGGCATCTCATGACCCCTGCATTCAGTCAAACAAGTCTGTTTCTACTTGCCACCATGTCTGCCTCTAACAAGGGACAACCTGTGAGACCCCCCGGGATGGCAGAGGCACCACAGGAGCAGAGCACAGCCAAGAGAAACAACCAGCACCCCTCTATTTTATGGACAACAGTCATCTGGCTTTCCATGAGCCCTTCCACAGGGCTTGTGCCAAGCATTTTTGGCAGCAGCTGTGCTTAGGGTAGCAGAAATGAGTGTTTGCTGCTGTGGTGGGCTGCCAGACGTCCACTCACTGTGCTGTCCACCTGAGGCAAGGGGGGAAATAAGATGAAAAAGCTGATGGGCTGCTATAAAAATACAGTGACCTCTTTCCAATCCCTGGCAGTCTGATGAATCGCCAAGTGATCTGGATCATGAGAAACAAAGATTAGACTGACACAGTGTCTTACCCCCACCCACCAAGGCTCAACTTCCCCATCTTCCGAGGGATCTACCTCCCACCAAGGGGTGCAGGCGGATTGGGAACTGGGACAGGTATGGTTGGGACACAACAGTTGTCCTTCCTTCTCACGCTTATCCCAGGCTCCCGTGGGGCCTTCACAGGCCACGGCTCCTGTCAGCAGCACCTGCTCCCATGGGGCCTCCACTCGCTACAATTTTTGCCAGGGATCAGCTCCACAGGCTACAATTCCTACTGGGCACATCCCCCTGCTCCTGTGCAGAGCCTCCAGAGGTCCCATTCCTGCCTTGTGGAGCCATCACAGGGCCCACTCCCATCAGGAGAACCTGGTGCTGCGTGGGGCCTGCACAGGCCACAGCTCCTGCCAGGGATCACCCTCCTGTCCAGCACCTCATCCTCACCATCTGCACCAGCCTCAGAGCTCACAGAGCTGCTTCTCACCTGCTTTTCATCCCCTCTTCACTCCTCCTGGCCATTTTTGCCGTTTATTAACCATGTGAGGTGCTGCTGGCTCTGCTCAGGGCTGTGGTGAAGACCCTAGTGGCACTGCCTGTGCCCAACACACCCCACGGTGACACAGCCTAAATGGGCACTGCCAAACACATCCCATGGTGGCACAGCCTAAATGGGCACTGCCAAACACACCCCACAGTGACACAGCCTAAATGGGCACTGCCAAACACACCCCACAGTGACACAGCCTAAATGGGCACTGCCAAACACACCCCACAGTGACACAGCCTAAATGGGCACTGCCAAACACACCCCACAGTTACATTTCCTGATGGAATACAACCAAGTACACCCCACAATCACACAACCTGAGTGTATGGAGTCAAATACACCCCTCAATGACACAACCTAAATGTGCACTGCCAAATACATCCCAGAGCAACACAACATCACTGGATACAGCCAAATATACCCCACAGTTACACATCCTGATGGAACACTGCTAAATACACCCCACAGTGACATAGCCTAAATGTGCATTGCCAAATACACCCCTCAGCTGCACAGCATCACTGGATACAGCCAAACACACCCTACAATTACACACCCTAAATGCCCACTGCCAGATACACCCCGCAGCTCCCCAGCCCAGCCACCACTGCCCCACACCCCGTGCAGCCCCAGAGCTCAGAGGGCACCCGCAGTCACACCCCAGTTACCCAGCCCAGCTCAGAGCTGATGCTCCACACGCTGCCCTGCTCTGCTCTAGCTGTCTCTTTACCCAGCCTCCTGTACCCACCACCATGGAGGTTTTAATACAGGCACTGCCTTCCCCAGGCACTTCTGGGCCTCAGCACCTGCCTCCATTTAAAGCCTGCAGCAGAAATTCATGCTGGAGCTGTGTTGCCATGGGTCCCTGCAGAGACCACAGAAGCCTTTGTTCCCAAAAACCAAGGGTTGAGCAGGACAGTTCCTCCATCTGGTGCCTGAGGAGGAGACCAGCTCCTCACTTCTCAGGCTGTTGCTTTGAGATGTGAGTTATTCCCAGACATTCCTGCTGCAACTTAAAGACTAACACGCTGGAATGGGATGGAAGGAGTGGTGGGGGCGGAAAAAAAAAAAAAGCACTTCAGTCGTTTCAAGTTGTGCAGCCAACTGGCAACTGGCAGCAAAAGACAGAAATCACAAATGGTCCTCATTTTTTGTTTGTTTTCTCTTTCCAGTTTTATGTTTTATTGTTTTTGGCTGGGTGGATCCTGCATGAGGAAAGAAGATTCAAAGGGAAGAGGCTTGCCTGTGAAGTCTTTGGAGGGATGCTAGCACAGAGGAGACAGGCTGTTCCTCATGTGGCAGGCAAGAGAGCTCATAAGAAGGGACAGATCCTGCACAGCCCTCCCCAGAGAAGCAACAGAATCCAGAATCACAGGGCACATCGGTGGCTTTAAAATTAAATATGTGGGGGTTGTATTTTTTTTTAAGCAGGTTTAAAGCAGATGTAAATCAGAGCTGCCACCATGAAGCCAGACCCGAGCACTCTAAGCAGGGAAGAGACCCATTCTGTGACCAGTGTTTGGTTCCTCCTCTCCATCTCCCACCACAGCCTCACCTGAACCTCTCCTCATCTTCAAAATCACCTTGTTGATGTTTGAATTCCCCCCAGTCACACCTGAAGGACTGCACACACTGAAACTGATGCCTTGAGAGGCTCCTAGAGCAGAGGCTGGACGGTGTTAAAGAAATTTATTAAAAGGGATTTATTAAAAGGCCTTCACAGGATACACCCTGGGCAGTGCAAGAGCCCAGCCAGGGCTACACCCAAGATGGACCCTAAGTAATGACTTTTCACACTTTTGTAAGTTTTGGTCCATTTCCATGTTGGGGTTAATTGTTCAATTCCAGCTCCAGGTGATGCAGTCTCACCCTCCCAATTTGCTCTCCTCAATTCCCTGCTGTTCATACTTTTTGGGGCTGAAGCTGCAATGGTGTCCTTGGTTCTGGGGCTGGAAAAGGATTGTTTTGTCTGACTGAACAGTGAGGAGAACTTGCTGACACTTTATATGAAGTTCAGAGTTCTATCCTAATGCAGTACAGAATCTGGAAAACATGAAAGCTAAAACTTCAGGCATCAAAACCACAGGCTGACCTTGGCAGGAGCCAAGTCCCAGCAGAGCCTCCTCAGTGCCCACAGTCCAGCACTGCCCCAAGCCAGCTCCAGCCCCAGGACTGGCACTGCCTCACCCAGAGCAAACCTCCCACCCGCGAGGCAAATTTCAGCCAGCTTCCTTCAGTCTTCCCTGAGCAGGAGCCAAAATCTGCTCTGCTGTACTGCCTGCTGAAGCAGCACCCACCGCTGTGCAAACACCTGCAGCAGCTGCCTGGGGCAACCTGTGCTTCCCACCAGCCAAGCAGGCCAAAGGTGGCTTTTCCAACCAAATCACACGGCCTTGGGGGAATTTAGGCCCATCATGACAAAATAAAATTTGAGTACAGAGGAAAGCAGCCCTGAGAGTGTCTGATGAACCACAGCTCACCTTTCTGGAGTGCAGGGGAAAGAGGTTTTGAAGAAATGCTGTGGGAACAGCTATTAGTCAGAAAACTACACCACTTGTCAACCACATGTTTATTTTTCCCTTCCTTGAGCTCCAGTTGCAGATGTCAAGTTGTAGCAAGTCACCACCCAGCAGCTGAGCTGGGACTACCATCACTTAAAGCAGGGCTTTAACCACAGAAAACAATTCCCTCCCGCCTTTTCCACTGCCCTCAGATTACCTGAGCCTAAGGACGGTGGCTCAGCCAGGTTTGGAGACCAAAGGCTCGTGTGTTTGCTCTCCAAAACACACAGAATCTCACCTGGAGGGGGAAATGTTTTTATAAAACTCCAGCTATCAAGCAAACACTGCCAACAGCTCCAGTGCACAGGGGCTGTGTGGGTCCCTGCCTTGCCCTGCTCTTCTCATCACAAAAGCAGCAGCCTTCATTCTGAAAATTCACTTTCCTTTCCCAGGTCACTGAGGGGGGTGAATAAACTGAGATTAATAAAGTCCCCAGCCAAGGGCACCAGGTGTGTTACACAAACATCTGTATCTACAGCCATGGTTCCCCCTCCAAATTCTTTCCATATTTTTTGCGCTATCCCAATCTCTAAGAAAGAAATAGGTGCTCTGTATCTCACTCGTGGTTGCACAACATTCCCTTGGCAACAGGCTCTTCCTGCGTGATACAGGTGGGAGTAAGAGCAATTTTGCTCCTTCTCAGTGTCTGTGATTTAGCAGATAGCAGAAATAACAGTACAGGCCCAGGGAACACCCACTGAAGGTGACAGCTCTCAGAGACTTGAAGGACACTGAATCAGGCCCAAGCAATCAGGGCTGTCACAAGCCACCCCTCAGGGAGTGACACTTTCCATGGGCAATCTCCTGCTGCTGAGCTGCCCTACACAAGTTATCCACAAGCAGAGCAAAACCAGGCTGTTTAACCAGGTTAAACCACGACACCAGGTCCAAAGGCAGCAGGGTGGCAAGACCTACTAGAAAAGAAGCATCAATTAGGAAATTAGGATTAGCATGATCCAGGCTGAGTTTCCTCAAGAGGCCTGAATGATGGAAAGAAACTGCTCATTTAACAGCACACAGTTCAGGCTGTTTGCCAGGCGATATTCACATAATCCCTGAAATCTTCTTCAGATCTCTGCAGGTTTGGAGCAACAAGCAGAAGTAACTTTTTTAAAAAATATATTTAGTGCTCTGAAGCACTAGAAGGGCACTGGCAAAGGCTGCTCAGAGAAGCTGTGGCCGCCCCTGAATCCCTGGCAGTGTCCAAGGCCAAGCTGGACTGGGCTTGGAGCAGCCTGGGATAATGGAAGATGTCCCTGCCCATGGCAGGGGGTGGAACGAGATGGTTTCAAAGGTTCCTTCCAACCCAGAAAGGTTCTGTGCTTCCAGGATCCCCTGGTGCTGTGGGATTCTGGAGCATGCATATTCCAGGTTCTAGGCAAATGGTAAATCCCTTCTATCAAGTGACCTGAAAGATTTTATTTTGACTGGGGCCCTGAGAAACAATAAACCTTTGAAGGGAAGAAAGAGGAAATTGGTGGTGAGGTTGCCCTTGGGGCAGCCTAGACAGGATCACGTGCCAGACGCTGTGCTCTCCTCCACAGAGCCACCGGCTCAGAGCACCTGGAGAGACCCAAGGTCATCCTGGAGCCAGAGGCAGAGAGGGTCTGAGGCTCACTGCCCCCATGTGCAAAGGAGAGGCTGAGGGGTTCAAAGCAGGCAGTAGAAAAGCCCAGCTCCTCCTGGCACTGTGACAAACCGCACTGTGCTGGATGTTCCAAGGACAGGATCTGCACTCACTGTGGAGCAGCAACCCCAGACACCCCAGCAAGGCTCTCCATCCCTCTCCTGTCACCTCTCAGCAGTGCTACATTTGCTCCCAAACGCAGGGTCCCTCCCAGCCCCACAGGGCCGGAGCGAAAGGCCCGGCCTGGCCCGGCCCAGGCGCCGACAGCCTCGCCGGGCGCTGCCAGAGCTGGAATGCACCGAGGGCCCCCGGGGACACGATCTTCCACTCGGCTCTTCCTCTGCAGGATCCAAAATAACAAACAAGAAGGAGCCTTTGGCCATTGTTTCTCGGGGAAGGGGGGTGACAGGGAGAGGGCACGCGGCGCAGCCTGCCAGAAGGCATGGCTGAGCTAAGGAAGTCCTGCCTGGGCTTCGCTGTATCCGCTCCTCTCCAGGAGGGGCGGGGGGAGGCAGGAAGGAGAGAAAATAGAGAACAAATGATCATATAACCCTTGAGAGAAACCTGTCTGCTCTCGGAGAGCGTATTTAGCCCAAGCATGCAGCGCCTCTTGCTATACAAAAGAAAAAGAGGAAAGAAAACCCCGCCAGTTCTTCCGTTACCATGTTCTACCACTGAAAAAAAATGGGAGGAAACAGATGTTAAGCTCTCCAGCGTCAGGAAATTATCTCTTTCATGGGGGTACAGTTACTTCAGTGTATTTAGGTCAAACAAATAGGGAGAGAATCATGACTTCTCCCCCTTTCTGTTTGTCTCCACAGATATTTCAGACTTGCTGGGTGCCATATCCAAGGACCAAGGGCAGAGCTGTGTTTGGTCACAGAGCCCACCCTGAGGATGCAGCCTGATGATCAAGTCCCTGCCCACCTTGCAGATCCCTGCCAGCAGATCCCCATCCCACAAACCAATGCAGCCCCTACAAAAATCCAGCATTCTCTGTTTCTGGGTCAAGGAGGACGGTGTGCTGCTGGGCCCCGGCCAGGCATGGCAGCACTGCAGCTTGATTGTTCATTTATTTCAGTCGAGGTGGAAGGAGAGACCTGGGTGAAACATCTGCAAAAGGGATCTCCAGGCCATCAGCGAGCGCAGTTACGACTTTCCGGCACTGGGCTCCCCAAGGAGTGGGGCTGGTGGCCATAGGAAGCGACCAGAGAATTGAACCAGCGTTTCACATGCTCTGCAAAATCCCTTCCACAGGAAGCTAAACCCTCCACTAGGAGCAGGAGACAGACAGAGGAGCAGTCTGAATCCCTTCCCAGTCAGGAGTGGACAGACATTATCAAAACACTGAGTTTTAGAATCATAGAATCATTAAAGTTGATAAAACCTCCAAGATTGATTCCAACCATCAACCCAGCACCACCACCATGGTGACCACTAAACCATGTCCTTAAGTGTCACATCCACACACTTTTTAAATATTTCCAGGGGCAACCACTTGCCAGTGGCAGAAGGGACCCTGCAGCAATAGTCTCCTGTATCACTGAGGGCAGACTACCAGACAAGATAACCCCAGGAAAACACGACACGTTCCCTGTGGCAGCAGCATCTGCCCCACATGGTTTGCACTGGTTTAAGCCAAAGCTTTTACAGGCCTGGATCTGCATTTGTGCTCCTGCTAATTCAATCTTCACCAGGCAGACGGATGGATGCACAGACTGATAGCTCCAGCCCTGTATTTATAAGGACGGAACTCAAAACTTCAGGCTGAGTAAATCAGTTCACTCATGTATAATTTAAACATTACTTCCTTCCCATTTCAGGGAGCTTTAGAGTTTGTGAGATGGCTAAACACAATGAAATTAGAGCAGGAGACTCATTTTGCCTGCGGCCGAGGGGGAGAGAGAGCTGCTCCACTGCATCTGTCAGACAAGCTGGGCCGGTGCTGGCGCTGCCAGGCAGGGAGCAGCTCACTGCAAACACCACAGCTCCACACTGGAGATGGGCTGGCACTGCAGGGAGGTGCCAGGCAGCTGAACAGGGCACCTCTGCAGCACACAGAGCACTAAATAAAACCTTACACCAAGCCAGGATCAGCTTTACACACACAGGGAAGGAGAGAGCCAGCAGCTAGCTCCTCTGCAAAGCTGAGCAGAAGCTCCAGATAAAAACACAGAAATATAAAATCCCTGGAGTACAACTGGAATTAAATCATGAACATAAGAGATCTGCTCTTGCTAAAGGTGGATTTCAGACCAAGCCTCTCAAAAAGCCCACACACCTCTGGCACTGCACCTGTGCTAAATGTTCCTCCAGATCCCCACTGCTGATCCAGATTCACCCTCTGCCCACTGAGCCACAGCAGCAGCACCCTACACATTTTCCCTTTTTCGCAATTCTAAATTCTTCTGCTCTACAGAAAATAAACCCGAGGTGAGTCCTGAAGGGATCCAAAAGGACCCTACTGATTCTGGCAGCCAGGAAAAGGAGGGAGCCTGAAGAAGTCGCCTGCCAGCACAAGGTTGTTTTGATGCACAATAACAGTTTTCCCAACCTCTCCAGCTCTTTGGCACCAACTGTCACCATTCTAACACCAAAATATCGGCCATTACATGTAGATTATTTAAGCTGTTCAGTAGTCAGTTGAAAGTAGTTAATTACATGTAAGAACATTTAATTACTATCCAGCAGCAGCTGTAGGTACTTTAATACCATAGTGATGAGCCAAAACACAATGGAACAGGCAGATTCAAGGGTCTACACCCATCCACACCCCATTAATGTCAGCTGAACAACACTGAACCACTGGCTGCCATCCTTTGGGAAGCAACAACTTCGTGGTGCTTGTGACACTACTCTGCATTCCCAATTAGTCAGTTTGGTAGAGATGCTTCAGGAATTTTACAGCTGTGACATTTCTTGCTTGTGGAGAAGTCCTTGCCTTCTCCACAAACCCCTAAGCAAGAAAGCACGGTCTGAACATCAGAGCAGAAATCAGTAGCCAGCGTTTAATTGTTTATATCTTGAGACAAAGATAGTGTCTAAATAATTGTCTATTGTATCCCAGAGACAGCACAGGAAAGCTCTTCCCCTCGCTGGGAGCCTGCAGGTCACACATGCTTCTGCCATAACATTTGCTATAAATAATCCTCGCTGAGCCCAGCTAGGCACAGACCAAGGCAGCACTGTGCTCCTATCGGTTTCAGCCACTAGCCCTCCCCAGAGAGTGCATATCCTACCCTATTGTTCCTGCTCAAATGTTTGAAAGAATTATTTTTTCCTTGCTCCTTTTGTTTGGGGAGTTTATTTATATTTCCTCTCTGACATGGAATTACTACTGGAAGAAAGGAGTGCCACCTTCCACGGCACCCGTCGATGCCAGCGCTGAGATGAGGAGCAGAGGGTCACGTTTGGAGAACACTGCCATAGTTACAGACCTCCCAGTCTGGGATTCTGTGCTAATGTAGGTTCAGCACATTCAGCTCGGGATTAGAAACAAAGAGCTGGGTGCCAACGCCAGCCCCAAATTCACATGCACAGACTCGGAGCACAGGCAGCAACCCGCTCTGCTCAAACATTTTCAGGGATTATTTCAGCAGGTTACTCAGCAACTCCCTGATGTGGCCCTGGTGATGTCAAAGAACACCTTACCTCCACTTCATTGTCTCATTTCCAGCCCT
Organism: Passer montanus; assembly: GCF_014805655.1. Taxonomy (NCBI): domain Eukaryota; kingdom Metazoa; phylum Chordata; class Aves; order Passeriformes; family Passeridae; genus Passer; species Passer montanus. Next base: position 2,348,676 of record NW_024372813.1, read on the forward strand.
CTTTCTACCTCCAAACAGATCCCAAGTGACCTGTTCCTCTCAGGCAGCTGCATGGGTGGAATTTACCCTTGTCCCCCTTTCCCCTTTCCCTCAGAGCAGCTGGACACAACCACACAAGCACAGGGGTGGGCAGGTGCTGCTTGGCTCTCAGCTCCCCAGGCACCTCATTGTGGAAAACCCATCTCATCCAGCACAGCCTTTGGAGTACTGGTGAGGTATCTCCCTGCCCTGCTTTGAAACTGGTGACAAGTCTCACTTTAGAGCCCAGGTACCAAGTGTACAAGTGTCTTTGCCCTCGGCAGCAAACAATTCCTTGAAGAGTCTTCTGCACTGTTTTTCCATAAAATCAGCCCAGTTTCTGGCTGTTGGAAGGCGTGATGCCCCAAAGAGGCCAATGACACCTGCTGTGCCTCTGTCCATCGCAGCACTCTGGGATGTCCAGCTCAGGAAGCCTGGTGGCCTTGCACTAAACTGCCTTTAGGCACAGGAAAAAACTGCTCTGGTGTTTCTAGAAAACCACAGTGACTGCCATATGCCTGGCCTACTCTCAGGCTGGAGCTTTTCACCCCAGAAAAGCCCTTTTAGGGGTCCAACAGACAACTTTTAGTAGTTTGACACCTGCCTGTACCTTACTTTTTCCTCACAAGGTTTGGTGCCGAACACTCCAAAGTCACAAGGTGCCTCCTAGACAGGCTGACACCTTTCTGCTGCTCTCCTCCTCAACAGCAACAACCAGAACTCACTCTTATCTGTACCCAGAGGCACTGCACAGCAGCCAGCAGCACCCACTGAGCCCAGGCTGGCACACAGCGATGCCCTGCAGGAACTACAGCTGGGTGGGTGGGCAATGCCTTGGTGGGAATGCTGCTGTCGCTGAGTTATCCTGCATTTGTGCATCCCAGCCTGGCCCAGCTGTTCATCTCCCAGCCCAAGGCTTCAAATCCAGAGCTGACCAAGGCCAGCCCACCAGGACCATCCCACAGGGACACTAGAGCAGCTGAGGGGAAGGGACGGGAGCACAGCCCCTGCTGGCCGTGCCCGTGTCCCCAGCAGGGCTCTGTCCTGCCAAAGGGGCTCTCAGCTCCCATTGCTCACCCTCCAGGGCCTGCTCCCTGCTCAGAGCCAGCCACACTCCAGCCACGCAGGGAGCCAGCAATGCACCCAATTAGCATCACTGCTGATGAGCTTCTCACCTCCTGCCCTGCCCAGGGATGGGGCTGAGCAGGCACAGGTGGCCACACAGCCGTGTCCCCCCTGCCTGCCCACCCTGCTCTCCCCAAGGGGGCTCACCCCATTTCATCAGGGATCAGAACTCAGCAGAGCAGGAGCAGCTAAAGGTTCCCTTTGTCCCCGTTTCTTTTTACAAGGAGCTGGGGACTGTGTTCTGAGAATTAGGCACCTTTCTATTTCACCCTTTTCTGTATTCTGTATATTCTATAGTCCCTCCAACAACTCCTTTTCAACAGCAAACAAATTTATTGTCCTGTGTGGCAAAGGTCTGTACAAAAGCTATAGGCAGGGGAGGACAGGACCAGTCACCCTGAAAGTGCCCATCCCCTCTGAGGTGCACATCCAGGAATGAACCCAGCACACCTGCAGCTTCAGCCAGGCTTTAAACACAAAGAGTCTGGGAACACGTGCAGGCAATATCTAGTTTCTGCAGGAAATTGCACAGCGTGGATATCCAAACATTGCCACCAAGCAAAAAACAACATCTTCATTTGCCAGCTCATGTCACACAAACCTAAATTCTTTATAGCAGACAGTGTTCAGCCAATGCTGAGCAGCAGCAATACACTTCCCCAGCTCTGGAAAGCCCTGGAGCTGTTTATGGAACAAACCCTGAATCCTTTTACAAGGAGCTGGGGGCTGTGTTCTGAGAATGAGGCACCTTTTCTGTATTCTGTATATTCTATAGTCCCTCCAACAACTCCTTTTCAACAGCAAACAAATTTATTGTCCTGTGTGGCAAAGGTCTGTACAAAAGCTATAGGCAGGGGAGGACAGGACCAGTCACCCTGAAAGTGCCCATCCCCTCTGAGGTGCACATCCAGGAATGAACCCAGCACACCTGCAGCTTCAGCCAGGCTTTAAACACAAAGAGTCTGGGAACACGTGCAGGCAATATCTAGTTTCTGCAGGAAATTGCACAGCGTGGATATCCAAACATTGCCACCAAGCAAAAAACAACATCTTCATTTGCCAGCTCATGTCACACAAACCTAAATTCTTTATAGCAGACAGTGTTCAGCCAATGCTGAGCAGCAGCAATACACTTCCCCAGCTCTGGAAAGCCCTGGAGCTCCACAGCAGCCAGGCACGAGGCTGCAAATCCACAGAAAAGACAAGAACATGAGTTCTGCAGGGATGTGCACCCTGTGGAGGGTGCAGTGAGCCAGGGCACCCCAGCTGGTGTTTCCTCAGTGCTGGGTTTCAAACCCTGCTCAGCTGCTGCAGGAACTCCCACGCAGCTCCACGTGCCTGCACAGGCAGGGCAGCACTGTCAGGAGCTCCCCAGCACTGTCAGCATCCAAAAAACCTGCTCAGCTCTGCATGTCCCTCCAGAGTTGTGCCTTTCTTGTGGCTGGAGCACCAAGGCAAAACCCCCTTGGCTTCCAGGCCTTGTGCTGGATCTTCGCTACGTGCTGACACATTTCCTTCCTGTAGTAAAATCACCTCCCATCCACAGGCTACAGCACTGCCTGAAAACCCAAACCTTTAAGGAGCCAATCCTTCCTGCCCATCCCCCTGGAGAGGCATCAGAAGTGCATTCTGAGCTGTGCTCATACCCAACCCTTTGGCACACGGGCTGCAAAATGCCTCAGGACGTCGGGGTGAAGGCAGCAAATATTCTGACAGGTGACTGGTCCCAGTGACAGCACCTTCCCAAAACCACTGTGATTCACAGCTCACGTCAGCAGTGTGGAAAAAGTGACCCCTTCTTCCTTCAGAGGAAACAACAGACATGCTTCAACAACAACAAAAAACATTAAAGGGCATGTCCAGCAGAAAACCTGAGAAAACTCAATTCCCACAGAAGAAGAGGGATCTTCTATTGACTTTAATCCCTCTTTTTCTTGTCTGCCCTTAATTCACTCTCCCTCCTCCCCACAGGAGCAGGCAAGCGAGTGCCAGCCCAGCAGTGGCACTTGCAGAACAGCTGCTGTTTCACAACTACCTGCAGCAAGAAAATCAAGAAACCTGACTGAGCGTGCCACAAATAATCTCCCTGAAAGACAGAGCAGCTGGGAGGGCTGCAAGGAGCCATCCCTGGCAAAGGGCAGGTGGCTGCTTCAGTCCTGCCTGTGGACACAGAAACACAGGGCAGGCAGTGACCCTCTGCCCCACAGCCCCCAGGGGTGACAGGACAGCTCCAGGAGGGCAGGAATGAAGTACCAAACAAAAATCAATGAATTCCACTGAAACCTCTGTGACCTCACATCCAGGGCACCACCCTTGTTTCATTTGTTCCAACCCTGGCAGAAGCCTGTGCTGAACTTCCCTCCCAAGCTGCCCCTCCACTAGGGGTACAAGCAGAGAAGGAGCAAAGGAAGAGAGAAATTCATTGGTGATTTTGAGGGTTGTCCTGTGCAGGACCAGGAGTGATCCTTGTGGGTCAATTCCATCTCAGGAACACAAAGTTCTGACCCATCTCTACAGCAATGCAGCTCCACAGCCACCAGACCAAACCCAACTGTTATTTATCCAGCTTCAAATGAGGTGTCCCCACACCTCCACAATTAGAAATCTCAATTTAAGCCATGTGAGGCTGAACCCCAACCCTCTACCAGCAGCAAAAGAGCAGATTAACAGCAGGCTCTGAAGGCTACTTGGCTGCACTCTGCAGAAGATCCTGTCCCAGACTGATGCTACTCTAGAAACCCTCCTGCACGCTCAGGAAATGCTCCCAGACACCACTAACCCATCCCCTCCCAGTGATGCCTTGTGCAGGCTGCCCTACAACACAGACTACATGGAGCTAAAGAATAAAGCAGGGATTTATTAAAAGGCTCAATGGATGCACCTTGGGCAGCACAAGAGCCCAGCCAGGGCTGCACCCAAGATGAACCAAAATGGGCACAAAAATCCCTGATCGGTCACAGCATTTCTCACTTTTATCAGTTCTGCTCCATTTGCAGATTGCAGTTAATTGTTCAGTTACAGCTTTAGGTTATGAAGTCCCATCCTTGCTCTTTTTCTCTCTTCGGTCCACATTGTTTGTGCTCTTGGGCCTGAATTTGGATCATTTGTCCTTGGTCCCCAGCTAGAGCAGGAATTGTTTTGTCTCCCTGCTCTGTGCAGAGCTCACCATCCCCTAATGTGAAGCCCAGACCCACACACTAAAGCAGCTCAGAATCTGAAAAATAGAAACGCTAAAGCCTGAGGCATGACCAGAGGGAAAGTTGTACCTTTAACACCAAAATCAGATTTCCCACTGACACATGCCAGCATGTATTTAGGTGCCTAAACTAAACTCAGATTAGGGATCTCAGTATTCCTTCTTGCCGTGTGCGTTATCCTCATTCAGCAGAGGGGACAGAAAGAACCAGGGAAGGCCCTCCAACCTAAATCCATGGCTCCTTCCTGCTTCCAGACAAAGTTCCACCTCCTTTTGTGTGTTTGAGGGAAGATGGGCAATGCTTGGGATCTTCTGAGCAGTGCCTCAAGGAGCATCCGGCATCAATCCACATTCCATGGAGTTGTCCTGCAGCACTCTGCAGTAAAGCTCTTCCCAAAATAAAATTCTTCTTGTTCGACTGTCTTAATTAACACATGCTGTAGCTGTAAATAAAGGTGAGACTCTCCAGGAATCAAAGCAAGGTGCCTGGAAAGATTACAGAGTAATTATCACACACAACGTTCCAGCCTGAAATCACAGGAATGGACTCCCTGTATTCCCTACAGGCATTTTTGTGGCATTGCCCTCATCCTTTATGGGTGCAGAACCCACTGATCACAGAGGAGCTTCAAGGAGTATGAACATGCCAGCCTGCATCATGTAACTTCTGTATGACCTGCTGCTTCCTCCTGTGCCCTGGACAAGGGCAAATCTTTCAGAGAAAAGAGGCAAGAATTTCATTAAGGAATAATTATGGAATAATCTGTGTCTTGGAAAAAATTGCTTCTAGCTGTGTCAAACATGGGCTGGGTTATGTCATTTATTTACTTCCATTTTATACAAATATTTCTACCTAATGCAACTAATTATCTTTACAAGAGTTTATTTAAATACTTGGCTTTAATTTTTATGGCAAGAAGTCACAGGGACCAGTTCTAGACCAGAGAGAGGCCACAGAGCAGTTCCTGCCCTTGGAGAATTTTTCCAAGGCACTGCTGCTGATCCCAAGGCAGGAAAACATCAATCCCTGAAGGGTCAGAAGTGAAGATTTGGCTCTTGCTGCAGCAGATCCCTTCTGCAGGATCCCTGTTTGCAAGCACCAACTCATTTACACAGTTCCCAGCATCAGACCTGGCCAGAGGCTCCTGTGGACAGCCCAGCTGAAGAGTTCAGCTCCCTCCCTCCTGGCAGAATCCTTGAGGCTCAAATTCACAAGGGGCTTTTGTGGCCCCCATTTCCCTCACCCCCTACACCTGAGGTGCTGGGACAGCCCTGCCGCCCTGAGAGAGGGGCAGCACCTCAGCCCATGACTAAGTGCCTTTTTTCCTGTTTTCCCTTCTCCCAGCACCTCTCTCAGGAACAGGAGTGCAGCCTGCTCACTCCCGATTGCGCCGCGGCGGCCGGAGCCCTCCCAGCTCTGTTTGCCACTGGGAAACCCGGAATTATTCCTTTATCTTGAGTCACCACAGCTGATCCAGCACTGCCTGGCACAGGCCCACGCTGCAGCCCTCCAAACCTTGCAGAGGAAGGCGTTCCTGCCCATCCAGGGCCTGGAACAAGATGTTCTTTAAGGTCCCTTCCAACCCAAACCATTCTAGGATTCTGTATTTCTGGTGGCTTTATATTCAATTTGTTCACTCAAAACAAATTAAAAACTGAACAGAAGGGGGTTTAAGATACACCCCCATTCCCATTGGAATATTTAAGGTCTGGCCTTAAAAATCTGCCTTTGCAGGACTGGAAACAAAATGGTGTGCCAAGAGGAACTGTCAGCTGAAGGCACCAGGGCTGCAACCTGGCATGGTCCCACGACTCCAATCCAGATCCAAACACAGCCTCACACTGTCTCAGCTCTCATTTGAGCACAAGCCTTGTCTCCAAGGTTTTGCCCTTCATTAACCACCTCCATGAGCAACTGAAGAGATAATTCATAGGAAACATCACCCAAAATGAACCAGATCCATCTGGCTGTGGAGAGATCCTACACAGACTATACTCAGGCATTCCTTAAATCATTTAACTAAATCTAACTCTGAAATTTAACTGAAGGACTGAGGGAAAGTCACCCCAGCAACTGCTGCTCAAAGCTCCCAGCCCAGAGCAACAGAGCCCCTGGGAGAAACCAGGTCCCTGCAAAAGGCTCTTATCACTTCTCTAAAACTGGAGCAGCAATAACAGGAAGAAATTGTTTTGGCAGGACTTACACCACATAAAGTCAACTCATCAGCCAGTGGTGTGTGAAATTTCCCTGGAAAACACAGAGAGAGAGCGAGCACAGGGTGCAGAGAGCATCCCCCAGGCTCAGCTGGGCTCCCAGGCACCCACCCCAGCCACGCTCAGCATTCCCACACCATGGGGCAACACTGACCCTGCTGCCATCACGGACACCATGGGGCCATCACCCACACCCTGAGGCAACACTGACCCTGCTGCCATCACCCACTGGGGCCATCACCCACACCCTGGGGCAACACTGACGCTGCTGCCATCACCCACACCATGGGGCCATGCTCACCCTGCTGCCATCACCCACACCATGCAGCACAGGGCACTCTGTGGAATGCCAGGACATCTCCCTGAGCTGCTTGTCCCAGCTTTCCCTGTTATCTGCAGATGGATGCTCCCAGGGTGACAGCAGAGGGACACGGGCTGTGCTGCTCTCCTGCTGTCACAGCTGCCACAGCCTTTCCCAGCTCCAGCACACGGGCTGGAAACCCACTTTAGGATGTGCTCTGCACCCAGGAACGTTGTCCAGCTCCCTACAATGCACGGGAGGGATGGGAAGATGGTAACAGCCCCTGGGGTTGCCTGATGAGAAGCACCCATGCAGTGCAAACCCAACACCTCTCACTGCTCAAAGACCTGGTGAATGCTCTCCTCCTCCTCCTCCCACTCTCAGCTGCAGAGCCGAGCTCAGGCAGGACCCTAAGCACAGTTTAGCACAATCCTGAACTGGGGATGCTCCAGCACCTCCATGCCACCCCTGCCCCAGCCTTGCCAAAGGGGGCCAGAGGGTGTTGTGGTGGAGCCCAAGTGCCCGGCCAAAGCCCCTCTCTGGAGGTTCTGTGCCACCATGGGCCAGCAGGAGATGTGACCTCCCCCCAGTGACACAGCTCCCGTGCCGGGACAGCCGCGCACACGGCGCTGCTGTTCCCTCACACAATAGGCACTTCTCCCAGCCACGAGTGACACGGGGCAGCTTTAAACTGATTAACGGCTCTCTCAAACAAGCCCCGAGTGTGCAGGAGGCCCTGGCAGACAATGCCAGCCCAGTGGCAGCAGGACGGCATCAGCTGCTGCCCTGTGCCAGCGTGAGAGCAGCAGCAGCAGCAGATGAGCTGCAGCCCCTGCCAGCGTGGCTTGTTCAGCTGGGGGACACAGGACAGCTGCTGCCAGGCTCCCCGTCCCTCTGCCAGGCACGTGGCAGCACGGGCACGGCACAGAGGCTGCTTGGGTCCCTTTCTGTGCCAGCTCAGCCACCCTCCTCCACAAACCCAGCACAGCCTGCCCAGGCCTCCACTGGGGCAGGAGAAGCTCAGGACAAAGCCCTGGGAACCTCCACACTGAATTCTGCCTCAGGACAAGCACTGGGAACCTCCACGCTGAATTCTGCCTCAGCACAAGCACTGGGAACCTCCAAGCTGAATTCTGCCTCAGGACAAGCACTGGGAACCTCCACGCTGAATTCTGCCCCGGCGTGCAGCAGGGCAGGAATGTCACACGTGCAGCTTGGCTCTTTACACCCGCCCTGCTTTGGTGCCTTTCCTCTTCTGGGATGGCAGCCAAAAGGGAATGAAAAACCCGAGGAGGGTGAGCAGCCATCCCTGCACAGCCTGGACAACAAAGCTTTGGGATCCTCCTGCTCCTGCCGGCAGCCAAAACATCCCAGGCAGCCTGAAAGGAGCTGTGGCTCACACGGGTGAGTGAGGAGCCGCTTCTGCAACCCGCAGAGCCCAGCCTGGGAAAGGCAGCTATCACTGCCAACCATCTAAGCCACAAGGATTGGTGCAGGGGGAAAGGCAAAGCGAAAGCACACACGGGCAGAGCAGCTCACCCCAACACCCCGATAAGAACTGAGGCACGGCCAGGTGAACAGGCGGCCCCGGTCACACCACGAGGCTGTGGCAGGTGAAAACAGAGCTGCCACGTGCTCTGCCTGCCTGCACACACCCCAGAGCCAGCCCACGCGTGCTGCCATCCCCAAGGCACGCTCGGTGGGTTCTGTACCCCCAACTCCTGATGTGACAACCTCAGAGTGCGCCCGCTCCACCCCACCTGGCTACACAAGGTGTCCACCACACACCATGCACAGACAGGCTGAGCAGTGACACGCTGCCAGCTGCAACAAGGGACTGTGTCCTGCTAAATCCTCACTCCAAGTCTTCCTTAAGCCCGAGGTTCCCCATGGAAAAGCAGAGGGGCGGGTTTGGTCAGAAACACAGGGATCTGGGCTAAGCATGAACCCTGCACAAACCCAGCTCGGAGCTTTATGCTCCTCCTGCAGCCCTGGCTACCCCACCACATCCTTTCAGCACAGCGAGACACTGGAGGATGTGAGCAAGCCCGAATCCTGCCCTTGCCCCAAACAATAGGCTCTGCAATAATGGTGCAACCAGAATTTCCTGTGCGGCGGCGCGCGCCAGCTCCCGGCAGAAAACACCCTGGGAAAGCTCTGCCACGGGAACGCGGCGTCACGGCAGCTCCTCCAGGCTCCTGCCCGTGCTGGGATGCTCCTCTGGCCACAGGGAAAGCACCACAACAGAGCCCAGCCTGGGAAGAAGGGAAAAAACCACACGGGTGGCTTGGAACGGGAGCCATGCAGGCCGGGAATGGCTGGGATAATCCATTACCACAGCAGCCTCTTGCAACATCTGGACCTGGCTTTTCTCTCATGGATGTTTCTTATCCTGCAGTGCCTGGGAAAGCAGCACAGAGCAGGCTGGGGTTTGGGAGGCTCATGGAAATGTCTCCATCTCTCCTGGAAAGATGGCACAGGTGTAGCAAAGACAGAGCTGCTGATGGCATCGAGCACAAGAGGCAGCAACGGCAGCCAAAATGCTCCAGTGTTGGAGCTTCTATCTGGAACGAGGGATCAGCACAGCCCCAAACCCTGAGAAAAGCCAAGGACAAGCTCCTACAGCACAGCAGGAATGGTGGGTGATCCCAGGCTGGAGCACGGGGAGAGTGCAAGGAACACCCTGAGAAGGAAGGAGGGGCAGAGCCAAGGTGTGATGAGCAGGCCACAGCCACCACTCTCCATCTCCCTGCATCTCCGAGGAGGAGAAAGGGAAGAAACTGGGAGAGAAATCAAGCCTGGGAAGAAGGAAGGAGTAGCAGGAAGGTGTTTTTAAGATTTGGTTTTATTTCTGCACACCTTCCCCGGCACCCCAGGAAGCCCATCGCTCTCAATGTGCAGAGAGATCAGCATTTACTGCAGAAGGAAAAAGCTCAGGAAATGGGCGATGGCACCTGAGCCTGGTTTAGCAAAATCCTGAACTGGGGATGCTCCAGCACCTCCATAAGACCTCCTGAAACGAACTCAAGTGCCCAAATTCAGTCCCTTCCTGCTGGATTTAGCACACAAACTGGAATCCAGCAACTGGCACATCAAAGAGGGAACCACGGAAACAGAAACAAGGTTTTCACCCCATTTCTTCCATCAGCTCCCCTAATTTGCCTCTGCCCTGTCTCCCCAGGGCTGAAGAGAGGACAAGGATCCCACCCACGCAGCAGCTCCCACCAGCCAAGGCTGTGGGCACCAGGGCAGGGCTGACCCCAAGCAGCCTTTACAATGCCCCCTGCAGCAGGGAAATGTTGAAGGGCAGAGAAAGCCAAGCCCCGATGCCAGGATTAAGAAGGGCTCTGGGTTTGGGGTGGGGACAGAAGAGGCAAGGACAGAGCTGGTGAGGCTGGAAAGCACACACTGCCTGGGACCCCAAATCCAACACATACCCCCACAAAACCCAACCCCAGAGCCCAGCACAGCTCCTGGTGTGCCACAGAGAAGGACTGGCTTTACTGGGCAGGACGAGCAGTGGGCAGCTCAGCATCACTTCCAGCAGAGGGAACGCAGAGCTGTGAGCTCCACACCCTCTCTCCAGAGAGGAACAGCAGGGAAACCTCATGCAAGAACACCAGAGCTCTCAGAGCTCAACCTACAGCACGAAACAATTACTGGGAGATAACTGGAAAAGACATTTTTAAAGAGCTTCCTTGGGCGGAAAAAAATCTAAGGCTACTCCACAATTTCTTATTTTACCAACTACTTGGAGCCAGCAGGCTGCACTGGGAGCTGGCCTGCACTGGGACTGGGAGCTGGCCTGCACTGGGACTCAGCCCTCAGCCCTACATGACCCAAAATTCATTTCTTAGTGTTTATTTGCACAAGAATTTTCCCCAAAACTCCGCAGTTCCCAGACACGCATCGCTGCCTAATCCTCCAGCCAAGCTCACCCTGCCCATCTCCCTGCCACCAAAATCCTTTGTGATGTTTGCAAAATGCCCCCTTCTGGCAAATTCCAACTCAGGTTTTCAGGTCAGACCGTGCAGATGAAGAAAACTCCAATAAATCTGTCATTTAACGGAAAATTAATACTGTGTCCCAATGTCAGCACCAACCCAGAAATAACCTCCTTCCCACAGCTATTGCGTGCTGGGAGCAAGAAGGCCAAATACAACAAACTTTTTATAAAAAACACCCCACAAAAATGCGAGTTGGTGACACTCCTGCCCTGAAACAAGGCTGGCAGGGGGCCACGGGCAGCACACGTGGTGCCATCGCTGGCTCATGGTGCCAGCAGGAACCTGGCCCATGAGGGGTGGGGATGGGAGCTGCTCCCACCCATCCTGAGGCAAAGGAATTTTATTAAATCAGCTGATATCAGTGCAAAAAATGGGGAAGTCTTTGGGATCACCACACACAAACAAAGGAGCAGGAATACAGGGAGAAAAAACTTCCAAGTGCCACTGGGCTCCAGTAATTAACTGTGGGGTTTTCAGCTCCCCAGCTCGGATCATTGGCATGTCCCAGACTATTGCTGAGGCTTAGTAAGGTAAATGGAAAAGCAAACTCGAACTTCACCTGGAAGTTTCAGAGGAGCTTGCAAGCTGGAGAGAACAAAAACCCACTGAGCAGGATGGCTGAGAGCAACGAGCACTCAGGAAAAGGAGCAGTAACAGCGGGCAGGAGCCTCCAGAGCTTGGGAACAAGGATGGAAGAAATAACCTTTAAAACAAGTGTGGGATGCACCAAAAATGGAGCAAAAGACCAGAAACTTGTTTCACCTGTGGCTTTTAGTTCATCTTTCCAAAGCAGACCTTTCTGCAGCACTTCCAGCTGCATCCCAAGGAGGGGATGCATTTTTCCTCCCCCTGTGATGATGCACCTGCCTCTTCCTCCTCCCCACCAGCGGCTTCTTCTCTGGGACCATCCCTCTGCACCTGTGCCCGTGATGGCACCACGCAGAGCCCCTGGGAGTCCCACCTGGACAAGCTCCTGAGCTCTGGCACAACTCCCTGTGCAGCAGGAGAGCAAGGCAGCGAGGTCACTGTCACCCCTCTGAAGGACAGAGCCCTCGCTGAGGCCACAGTGGGCACCTCAGTGTCACACGTGGGGACACAGGGTGGCTCTGAGTCTGTAACTTCCCTGGACACCACGGATGAGGGGCAGCACGGTGTCCCCTCTCCCCCCAGCACTAACACCTGGTCAGCTCTCCTTTCAATGTACAGAAATCACATTAATTCCAGGAAAACGAGGCGGCACAGCAGAAATTCACTCCCAGTCCCTATCCAGACAATGAGGCACCAAAAGCCACTGGAACGAGCCGTCCTGCCAGCACTGGAGCAGGGCACCCAAACCCTCTGGGCAGGAGCTCCAGCAAAGCACCTGCTCCAGCACTTACTGTAACAGACCTAAATTTGGCAATTTTACTTTCCCCAAAGCCAATCAGAGACGATACCGAGCAGGGAGTGAGCAGCATTCCACAAATACTTGATTTCAACAGCTGCAGCAGGTTTGGAGCCGGCAGAGCGAGGGTGAATGGGCTGCGGGCAGGCAGCCCCGTGGGCTCCGGGCTGTGCCGGGCACCGCACCCGTCCCGCCGGAGCACGGAGCCGGAGCCGGGATCTGGCGTCACTCGGGGAAGGAGCCGTGCCTTGTTCTATAACGAAACCCGAGGGAGGAGCAGGGAGGTGGTATCAGCCATTAATCCCCGCATTTTGAAATCTCGCATCTCATAAATGTTCAGGTGTAAAACCAAGCCACCAAGGTGGAGGTGGGAGCAGGGACCCTGCGGCCAGGCTCCGTGAACAGCTGAGTGAGACTTTCTCTCCGTCAGCGTCTCCAAGAGCACTAAAACCAGCAATAAGGGAACGCTCCCAATTGCGGAACTCCCACCAGAGCCCACAGAAATGTTCCCCCGGACTCAAACGCGCCCGGAATCACCCTGGGCGAGCAGCGACCCAGCTCCTGGGGAGCTCACACGGCTGCAGCCCCGGCTCAGACCGCTCCATTCCGACACACGCGGCGGAAAACAAACCCAGCGCCGGGCCCGCGGCAGGAACTGCCCCGCTCAGCTTCGAGCTGGTGCTTCCTCAGCAGCTCCAACACAGCCCAAAAGCCCCAACAAAGAAAAGATTCCCACGTGATGTTCTATAAAAAAAGGGAGGTTTTGCGAAACTAATCCGAACTTCGCGGCTTTGGGACCGTTCTGGGGGACAGGAGGGTTTGTCCTGCAGGTACCTGCGCGAGGGTGGGACGTGTTTATGGGGTCGGAGCACAAAGAGGAGGGATGCGACCCTTCACTCTCATGGAAGCCGCGGCTCCGGGGGCAGCCCCAGCCCGGGACGGGGGTCGGGGGTCCCGGGGCCAGCCCCGCTCTTACCTGGCTCACCGCATGGCCTCGGCACCGCACGCTCACGCGGTCCCGGCGATCAGGGCAAAACTCCGCGCTGGCGTCGGAAAGTTGAAATGTTTAAAAAAACCCAAAATCTTAAAAAATAAAAAAAAAAAGTTTTAAAATACCAGAAAGAATAATAAAATAAAAAAGTAAAAGCGCCCGAAGGTGCGCGCTCCTGAGAGGGACTCGAGTTGAAAGGCAAAGGCAGAGAGCAGCCCCGCTCCGGGAGCCGCTCCCGCCGCCCTCCCGGCCGCGCCGGGCGCTCCCCGCCGGCCCCGGCCCGGGAGCCCCGGCAGGCCCGGCCCGGCCGCGCTGTCCCGCCGGAGCTGCGCGGGGCTGGGGGCGATGCCCGCACGCAGCGCTCGGGGGTCGCTGTCCCCGCTGTGTCCCCGCCGTGTCCCCGCCCCGCTCCGGCGGGGAGAACAATCGGAGGAAGCGCGGCCCCGGCCCGTCCCACGCGGCCCCGGCACCGAGGGCCCGGGGCTGGAACCACAGCATCCCCGAGGTCCCTTCCACGGGGACAAGAGGACACCTTGCCTTGCTCAGGCACACTCGGGGCACCCAACAGCGGCTCTTCCATCGCTACTGAGCAGCTCACATGGCGGGAATTAAATTTACCTCGATTTTATCCAGAGTTCTGATTCCCAAATGGAGTTCCTCTAACTCCATTATCTTTTTTCAAGCTTCTCTTGTTCCCTGTCTTGGGGAGGAAGATCCTTTCTTTCCCCTGCTGGAGAGGAGACCTTCTACCCAGCCACAGACCCACCTGCAAACCCAGCTCGTTTGGGGCTGGCCAGGTGCTTCAGATCACGGCTTGAAAGCAGAAACACCTGAGAACGTTCCAGCCCCTTCCCCACGGAGCCATGGGATCCCGAAGGCTGCAAAAGCCCTCTCAGACCACTGTGTGCAACATTCCCCCAGCACTGCCAAGGCCACCACTTACCCATGTCCCCAAATGCCACATCCACGCATTTTTTGAACAGTGAAAACTTAAAATGAGAGTTTTGCCACCCTAACCATGCATCCCCCTCTCCACAAACCCCTGCAAACCCAGGCCTGCTCTCCACCCATGTTCCCACATGGATAAATAGGAGATCACACAAATAAAAGAATTGCTTTGAAGAAACTGCCTTTGTAACATTAAAAATATTACAGGGAAATGAAATAATTATTTGGACAAGGCTTAGTGGATTTAATTGCTGCTTTTCCATCACGTGTAATTGGTGTTTTAAGGGATGTTAACAGTGTTTCCCATGGAGAGGCAGGTGTGTGCCACAGAACGAGGCTGTTGTTAATGGGATAACCACAATTAAGTGTAATTGGGAGCATCAAATCAATCATTCCTTGGAGCAACACGAGTGCAGAGTTTTCCTCCTGCTTTTCTGCTGGTTTCAACGGTTTGGCATCAAAGCCAAAGAAAACACTTTAAATTCATCAGGGGCAGCAAGAAACTCCTTAACTTTCTGTGCCATTACCCACTGATGGGGAGTTCATCTGAGGGGCAAACTTCCATCCCAGCTCCTCCCAGGACCCAGCATCTGATGGAGCAGCGTCGAGGCAGGGCAGCGTTCGAGGCTCAGGGGTGTCCCAGGGACAGCTCAGCCCTGCTGGGGCACACAGGGGGCACATCCAGCCCCCTTCCCATCCCAAAAACACCTGGCACCACGGGAAGCACCCCCAGAGCTGCTGTCCTGGGGTCAGACACCTGGGACTGGGGAAACGGGGGCTCTGCTCCACACTGCGTTTAATATTCCCACTTGGAACATCATTCAGTGGTGTCATCTCCTGTTTTCCTCCTCAGGGGAAGTAGCTAAAAGCTCCCTTTTCCAGGAAAGCTGAGAATCTGAGGGGGTCACACAGCTGCCTAAGCTGGGCTTGAAGAAAACCTCTGGATACATTTTTTAAAAAAGAAAGAAAAAGAAAAATCACAATTAGCACAAAATCCAGGGGCAGCAACACTGACGTGCCCAGATGGCTGAGGGTAACACCTCACAACCCCCAGCCCTTTCTTCCCCCAAACCCCAGCTTTGATGATGCACCAAGCCTGAAGTTTTAAACATGACCCAGCAGACAGGCCCACAGCCCTTGGGGTGCCCTCCCAGCCACTGCCCCTTCCTCCCTCCCCACCTCTCCCCCAGCAGACGTTTTGCTTCCAGAGCCATCCAAGGACATAACCCCCCCACCCAAGGCCATCCCAACACGGCTCCTGAAATATCTCTGAAGCGCAAAAAACACAAAACAAGGGTGATTAGGAATTAGCAGCCTCTTGGAAACCCAAACAACGTTTCTGCAGTGATGGAGGAGTCAGAAAATGTGATTAAATGTGATTAAAACACCCCCACACTCTCTGCCGGGGTGCCTGGGAGGAGCTCAGCCCTGCAGAGCTGCAGCTGCCTTGGCCAGGAGACCTCGGCAGGGGTGCAGATTCACAGCTGGGTCCAGTCAGGAGTGGCTCGCAAAACACCCAGGCTGATAAAAATGGCTCTTGATGAGCTTCTGCTGGTGGGTGCCCAGGGCAGGGACCCACAGTGCCATCCCATCCCATCCACTGCAGCCCCTGCCACTCCCAACTCACTCTCACACCTCTCCATACAGGGTGTGTGCCCTGAAATCCATGAAAACACCAGCTCAGGGACGCCTTCATCCTCATTTTTAATTCAGACCAGGTGCTGCAGGCTCCTGTCCCTGCCCAGAAGGGCTCAGCACTTCCACACTCCCAATATATTCCTTAGTTCTCACCTTCATTAGGTCCCAGCAGTTTCTTGTCTCTTTCCTTTTCTATTACATTCAGTTCAAATCGTTTTAGCTCAGGCAGGACAGCTGGGCCCAGCACCACCCACCTCAGCTGGGCATCAAACCCAACTCCCAGGTGGGCACAGGCTGAGTTTTGCTTGGATGCCACACCCTGATCCAGGCAGGGAATCCCAGGAACTCCCTCTGACCCCCCCTAGGGAGTCCAACCCAAAAAGCACCTCCCAAACCGGCCCATGTCCCAGCTCGCCGTGTTTCGGGTGCTCCCCCGGCTCTCAGCATGGACAAACGCCTGTAACTGGGCACGGGAGGCCTAAATTCAGGTGCTGGTGGTGAGTGGGCTCAAAGGAGACAGGCACGGCGTGGATTAGCCCAGCACCCACCTTCCGAGCCCCCAATTAATTCATTGAGTGGCCCACGGGCTGCGTGTGCTGGCCCTGATGAGCTCGGGGGCCAGCTTTAGGCACCAGGGTGTGAGGCCAGCTGGGGGACAGGGATGCACACACATCTCAGGGCCCAGGAGCAGATTTAGTACCGGTTTTAAATAAAGCTCAGCCCCGTGGCTCCAGCCCCGGGGAGGGGGTGCAGGGGATGCTGCCCTCACCCGGCACTGGCACCATCACCCAGGGCTCGGTTTCCCGAAATGACATAAGGCAAGGCAGGCCCACCCACAGCAGGAGATAGAGACTGGTTTTTCCTCCTTTTAACGTTTTAGTGGCCGCAGGATGGGGCAGAGAAAAGCTCAGCTCATTAGCAAACCCGCTCATTAATGGGTGCTGTAATGAGGGCTCATTGTGCTCCTGCACCCAGCCAGGATCAATCCAGGGGTGGCTCCTGTCCCTGCCCTGGGCTTTGCTTGTTCCTCCTGTGCAGGGGTAATGGTTTCGGGAGGGGAAGGAGCCTGGGAGCGCATCCCTGCACCAGCAGGAGCCTCAGCAGCGCCCACACCGCAAACCGCGGCAGGAAATCAGCTCAGGAGGGAAACCTGGGGGAAAGGGGGAGAGCTGAGCGTGGGGCACAGCCCTGGGGCTGCTCTGCTTCCAGGAGATCCTTCCTGCTGCAATTCCTGCTGGTTCTCCGTAACTCAGCAGGGAGTTTGCAGGATGTGTTCCCTGGTGTCCCCGTTTCTCGTGCCCGGCTTTGCAGGACCGATGTGCTGCTCCATCTGTGGGGGTTTCTTCAGGTGTGCCCCCACTGCAGGGGTCTCCTTCCAGCCCAGAGCGGGTCCTCGGCTCCAGCTCCGTCCTTTGGCTCTGCTCCAGCCAGGAACACGCTGAGGAGGATCTTGCCTTAACGAGAAACCAGCCGGCAGAGGAGCAGACAACAAACAGCCCGGGAGTCAGCGCATCCCCGAACCCGCCCCACGCCGAGGGCTTTGGGATTTGCGGGAGAAGCTGCTCCTTGCCGAGGTGGAGCCTCGAGGTGTGCCTGGGGGCAGAGCTGGGGCTGAGCCCCGAGCCGCCGGGACAGCGGCATCCCCCGGGCCAGCATCCCCCGGGCCAGCGGCATCCCCGGGACAGCGGCATCCCCGGGCCAGCGGCATCCCCGGGCCAGCGGCATCCCCCGGGCCAGCATCCCCCGGGACAGCATCCCTCAGGACAGCGGCATCCCCCGGGAAAACATCCCCCGGGACAGGGACATCCCCCGGGACAGCGGCATCCCCGGGAGAGCGTGCACCTGGAGAAGGGCAGGAATAGCCCGGGAGGGGGCTGCGGGGGTTTGGCCGGGCCGGAGCAGGGCCCAGCCGTGCCCCTGGCTGCAGGAAGGGATTTGCCGGCCGGGAAGGCGGCGGGGCTGTCACGGAGCATCGCCCGGCCCCGCACAGCCCGGCTCCTTCTCCGGCTCCACATCCCGCACGGGACTGGCCCCACATCCACAAGGAAAGGCGCCTTTCCCCCCTTCACCCCAAGGAACAGCCCTCTCCCTGTTTCTAACACCCAACAGTCCTTTTCCCTCCTGTGCCCCCGGCATCCCCGTTCTTCGGCACAGCTTCCCCAGCTGGGCTCTCCCAGAAGCAGCGCCCAGCCCCAGAGTGACAGGGAGCAGCAGGCCAGCCCCGAGCAGCAAGTGGGAAAACAAGGAAACATTTCCATGTATTAACTTCATTTCCTCCCTGTGCTCCGGCCCGGCAGCCTCACGGGGTTATTAATAGCACAGGGTGGGTGAGGGCTGTGCCCGGGGCTGCGGGAGCCCGGGCCTGCCCTGACACCCCTCCGTGTCCGGGAGGGCTGGTCCTGGTGGGATCTGCTCTCTGAGCCACATCCCTGCGGCTGCCCTGCAGGCAGCTCAGGAACCAGCCCTGAGGAAGAGCAGGGGAACACCCACGCCCTCCCTGCTCCCCCAGCCCGGGGTGCTGGCACTTTTCACATCAAACCTCCTGCGAGCGAGCTCATTTCTCTCTGGGGAGGAGGGAGCTGTGCTCTCCTGAGTTTGCAGAGCAAACGGTGCTGGCACCCAGAAGGGCAGAAGGAGCACAGAGGAGGCAGCAAAGTCACCCCTGGTGACACGGGGGGACCCAAATCCCCATTTCCCCACCTCGGGGGGACCCAAATCCCCATTTCCCCACCTCGAGGGGACGCAAATCCCCATTTCCCCACCTCGGGGGGACCCAAATCCCCATTTCCCCACCTCGGTGTCCATCTTCGCTGCCCTCCCTGTGAGGACACGTTTCTCCAGGGACACCCTCCTGGCACGCTCATCCCAAAGCCTCCAGGCACAGGGGATGGCGTTTGTGGGATCCCCCCGAGCCGGGCTGGGCTTGGAGCTGGAAGCAGCGGGGGGAGCCCGAGCAGAGCCCCCCGGGCTCTCCGCAGCCCCGCTCCCCGAGCCGGGGGTGCCAAGCCCTGACCCAGCTCTGCCCGAACCAGTCCCGGCGTGCCCGCTGCAGATGGGCACGGGCTGCCGAGGAGGAGCGGGAGCTGCCCGGGGCGGATTTCTGCAGCCTGACTCACGCTCTGCCTCTGCAGCAGCACCGGGACAGCCCTGCCCGGCCAGGGACACGGGCACGGCCAGCTCCGGGGAGCTGCAGAGAGGTGGCAAACACACCGGAATGCTGGCAAAGAGCCCTTTCACCTCCGGATCCCCGAAATATCCCCCAAGGATCCATCTCCTCCGGGGGCTCTGCAGTGGTGCGGCTCCAGCAGGGAAAAGAGGGGAGAATGGAGGGTCCCAGCACCCTGAAATATATTGCAGCTGGTTTTAAGCATGAAATAAATAATTTTATTTATCCAGCCTACTCTGAAACTACAGAGTTTCACCTACTACTGCTCTGGAGATTCTGCTGGAGGTAAAACCCACAATGCAGAAAACACCTAATTTCAAATAAAAGCCTTCAGAGCAATGGGGAGTCTCCCAGCCACCCTGGAAAGCACCCTCAGCTGCCAAATACCCTCTGCAAATCCTGCACCTCGTGTTTGGGGAGGTTCCTGCCCCACAGCTTCCAGCCCTGGCTCTCCCCTGAGCAAACTCAAACACCACAGCAGCAGCACGACCACTCCCAGCCAGACCTTGGAAGGGTTTCCTGGAGCCCTGACAGCTCCTCCTGGAATGGGAAACGGAGCCACAATCCCCAGGAAAGCCTTGTGGAGGGAAGGACCTGCTAAGCTGCTCCAGGAGCATCCAGGGTGGCTGCAGGGGATGGATGGAGCTCCCTCATCCAGCAGGATGGTTATCCTGTCCCATCCCATCCCCAGAATTCACAGAACCACTGGGTTGGAAGAGACCTTTGAGATCATCCAGTCCAGCCCAGCCCCAGCACCTCAGCTAAACCCTGGCCCCCAGTGCCACATCCAGGCTTTGTTACACACACCCAGGGATGGGGACTGCACCACCTCCCCGGGCAGCCATTCCAGAACTTTATCACCCTTTATGTGAAAAACTTTTCCCTGATATCCAGCCCCTATTTCCCCTGGCACAGCTGCAGGCTGTGTGCTCTGGCTGTGTCAGTGCTGCTGCAGACAGAGCCCAGCCCCAGCTGAGCACAGGCACCTTCCAGGAGCTGTGCACAGTGAGGAGGGCACCCCTGGGTCTCCTTTTCTCCAGGTGAGCACCCCCAGCTCCCTCAGGGGCTCCTCTCAGGAACCATCCCCAGCTCCCTCTCACCCCAGGCAGGGGGAGATGCAGCCCCCAGTGTGGAGCTGTGGTGGTGACACACCCCGAGGCACAAAGAACACCCCTGGGAACCTTGGCTTCACCATTCCCTGCTGTGCTGTCATGTCCATAAATCAGCCTGGTCCCAAAATCTCCTGGTCACAGCCTCTGTTCTGTGGCCACTGCAGCTCTCCTGCTCACAGAGCTCAGTGTCCCCCAGTCCCAGGTCCCAGAAAATGGTGGGGCAGGTTTTGTTCAGTGGAAAAGCAGAGGTGAGCCTCCCCTGGATGAACCAGCGTTCCAGGTCTCAGTGCATACCCTTCCCTCAGGGCACAGGTGTCTCACGAGCCTCAGAACTCCCAAAACAAGGAGCTGAAGATGTGTGTGAAAGCAAAAAACATTCCCAGGGTATTCAAGGGTATAAGAGGATTCAGGAGGAGGAGAATGGGCTGCACAGGGGCTGACAGGTGAGGTGTGCCACTAAAACACCCAGGGCACCGTGCCCAATCCCAAATCCATCCTTGCTCAGCCAGGGAAGGGCCCTGCAGAGCTGCAGCTTGCTCCAGCCTCCAGAAATGCCTGAGCTGATGCTGCTTTGGGTCAAAACTGGGGGATTTTCTCAAATGGAGCTCAGCAAAGTGCAACAACCCCATGCCAGAGGGGCCTCAGAGCTGGGCCAGGGAAGCTGAGCTGTGCCATCCTCCCCAGGCACCTGAGCAGGGGGCAGGAGGCACATTTGGGATGTGGAATAGGAGCAGCACAGCCCAGCTCTGCTCCAGGCACCCCAACATTGGCACTTCCCAGCTCCAAGTGTCACCTTGATGAAAATCTACAGGCACACGCCGGGGAGTTTCTGTTCTAGGCTGGCTCTTGGGGCTGCTCTGGAAGAACAACAACAGAAAGCAGCACTCCTCCTTCCCTGGGCCTGGCTCACTTCCAGATTTTACTTTTTCCCCCTGGTTTCACACCAAGAGGCACCTTATTATTATAAACAAATCGTTTATCCAAAAGGAGATGGGAGATAACAGCACATCCTTGGCACATGGAATAACTTCCCTGGCTTGCACAAAAGCTCAGGGAAAGCTGCAGCAGAGTGTGGGGGGAGGAATCAGATCAAACAGCTCAGATCAAACAGAACAAACCTCCAGATCAAAGCTAGAACAGCCTCACACGTCACTGTCCCACGGCAGTGACCGAGAGCAGGAGGAGGAGGAGGAGGAGGAGGAGGAGGAGGAGGAGGAAGGTCCTCAGAGGTGCTGGAAACGTGTGGGAGCTGCCACAGGAGTTGTGCCAAATCCCACCTGGGTCTGTGGGAGGAAACACCAGCTCTTCCCAGCACCGAGGCCTCAGCATGGACCCCAGGTGAGGTTTGCCCCGGTGGGATTGTCCCAGCAGGATTTGTCCCAGCAGGATCTGTCCCAGCAGGATCTGTCCCAGCTCCCAGAGGACTGGAGAGGGTCCCAGCACAGCTCCAGAGGGAGCAGCTTCCAAAGCCCCTCTGTGGTGGGTGGGGTATTCCCAAGGTGGGAAAAAAAAAAACCAAACCCAAACAAATCAGAGCAGAGCCAAACTTCTGAAAAGGAACTGAAGGAGAAATCCCACAGGGAGCAGAGGGGAGCAGGGAAAGGGTGGTGGAAAATCAGTGCCCACCTTTGGGAGATGCCAGGTAGTGCCCAGGAATGCTCCTGTGCTTGCCCAAAGGGTGAGGAACAGGAGAGAGCCCTCCTCGGCCAGGAGCCAGGCTCGGGGCCCCTGGGAGAGGTTGGGGCATCCCTGGCACCCTCCTGCCCTTGTGCATCCCTGCTGCAGCCCGGCCTGGCCCCAGGACAGCCCCCAGGGGCTTTGGGGACATCTGAGGGCAGCAGGGCTGACACCAAGGGTCACTGGAGGGCAGCAGGGCTGACTCCCCCAGCACTGGCCCCACGGTACCTGAGCAGGACAGGGAAGGTGGCCCAGGGCACGCAGGGCACAGCAGAGAGGATGAGGCTGGGAATTAACTCATCCATGAGTCTGGAGCCCAGGGAGGGCTGGAGAGCCAGGCTGGCCTGAGATGTGCTCGGGTCCCTGGGTGTGCTCCCAGGTGAGGCTGCTCAGGGCTCTCCGTGCCCCAGGGGCTGCTGGCTCCAAAGGCATCCTGTGGGGAAGGAGGGAGAGATGCCATGACCAAGGAAAGGATGAGATGATGCAAGATGGGGCTCACGGAGAGCCTGGCCACTGTTGGGGTCACTGTGGCTCTCCCCAGCCCTCACAGGGGCCCAAGCCCTTTCCCCAGGCTGACCCTGCAGGAAAGTCTCTTTGTAGGAATTCTTTCCTCTAGTCCTGTTTTTCAGACTCAGCCTCAATCACTTTTTAATCAGATTTGTCTCTTTTGCCTTTGGCATTCCTTAATTTCAAAGTGCTCCCCATAAATCACTGCCAGGGCTTCCAGGGAGGCTCCAGGTCCCACCCAGACCATCCTGACCTTCACACAGTGACCTGTCCAGCCCTGGAGAGCCCAGGGAGATTTCCATCACTGCTTCCTGCTCTGGAACCAGTGCTTAAACCCCCAAATCCCTCTCCAGCTGTCCTGGAGCCCTTCAGGCCTGGCAGGGCTCTGAGCTCTCCCTGGAGCTTCTCCTGTCCAGGTGAGCACCCCCAGCTCTCCCAGCCCGGCTCCAGGGGGTTCCGTGGCCTTTTCCAGCAGTTCCTTGAGGAACACAGCCCCTCATTTACTTGTGGGGTTTTTTTGGCAAGTTTCTGCATGGAACCATCCCTCATTACCCACGGGCAGTGCCCGGACACCAAATCCCGGCTGGGATTTTCCAGCCCCTCGGAGCTCCCTCCCGTCGGTGCGAGCCCGCCCTGCCTCGGGCACTCCGTGTCCCAGCCCGCCCTCCTTTGGAAAACAGGATTTTCTCTTTTGCAGGGAGGAAACACCCGGGAAGGCGGTGCCGGCAGGGGCAGCTCCTGCCCCGCTTCCACTGCGGGCTGTGCCGGGCACCAGGAGCCCAAAGTTCCCTGCCTGACCCTGGGCTGTGGCTGTTTGCACACTCCCAGTTCCACACTGGGGGCTGGCAGCAGGGGAGGGGGCTCGGCGGGGCTGTGGTGCCCACCCCGGGGCTTTGGGGTGGGATGACATTCCCCATCCCCATGGGACCTGCCACCGGCTCTGCATCAGAACCAACCTGGCTCCAGAGGGGATAAAACCACAATAACCGTGAACCACGCCCAAGAGCACAAAGCAGCTGTGCTGGGGGCAGGGTCAGCAGTGTCCCTGTCTGGGGCTGTCGGGGGCTGTGACACAGCGCAGGTTGCAGCTCTCCCCCAAAGGCAGTGACCCAAAGTGCCCACCCCTGTTGTAGAGCACAAGCAGTCTCAGATAACAACTCTTTATTATCAAACATAGCTGGCTTTTTATACACTAATTGTTTATACTACTTCTACCTTAACTGTTAGCCACAATAAATGAACATAACACCATTAATAAAATAAAAAAGTAACTTCAGCTAACTTTCTAAAAATACTTCACCCAGCTGCAAAGTTCTCTTATCTTTCTTTAATTCCCCACTTCTCTTAGTCTCCTTAATTACAACCTTAGAGAACACTCCTTATCAGCTGCTTCTTCCTTCTCAGCCTCTTCTGTCTCCTTAGCTAACAAGCCCACTGTTACCCCTTGCACACATCCCTGGGGCACAGGAGCTGGGCATGCTGCCGTGCTGGCTGTGCCTGCTGCTCCCAGGCCCTGTGGAGTCACAAAGATTTGGCACCCAGGGTCCCCTCATGGTGTGGGACCCCACAAACCCCCACAGCTCCCAGCACCTGCAGTCCCCTCACACCCAGGTGCCAATTCAGGTGGCACCAAACCCCTCCAGGGTCACAGAATGACTGATTTGGGTTGGGAGGACCTCAAAGCCCATCCAGTGCCACCCCTGCCATGGCAGGGACACCTCCCACTGTCCCAGGCTGCTCCCAGTGTCCAGCCTGGCCTTGGGCACTGCCAGGGAGCCAGGGGCAGCCCCAGCTGCTCTGGGCACCTGTGCCAGGGCTGCCCACCCTGCCAGGGAACAATTCCTAATTCCCAGTATCCCATCCAGCCCTGCCCTCTGGCAGCTCCTGTCCTCTCAGCGTGTCCCCAGGGTGTCACAACCCTCACCCTGGGTTGTGATTTGGAGCTGTTGATGCTGAAGGCTCAGGGCACTGAGGGGATGTGGAGCTCTGGCTCATCTCTGTGTTTTCCCCTGTCATGTCCCCAAAAAGTGCTCCAGGGGCCCCGGCTGCCCCAGGGGAATTTTGGGGAGACCCAGCTCAGCACTGGACATAGTAACAGAACAAAGTGGAACAGTTTTAAACTAAAAGAGGAGAGATTTAGACGGGCTCTTGGGCAGGAATTGTTCCCTGGCAGGGTGGGCAGGCCCTGGCACAGGTTTCCCAGAGCAGCTGTGGCTGCCCCTGGATCCTGGCAGTGCCCAAGGCCAGGCTGGATGGGGCTGGGAGCACCTGGGACAGGGGAAGGTGTCCCTGCCCTTGGATGGGCTTTAATAAAGCTTTAATAAAGCTTTCTCATCCCAGCCCTTCTGAGATTCTGGATTCCACGAGCTGCAATATGGGAGCTCTCCCTTAGAGGTCAGCCCAGCACCAAAGCTGGCCCCGGATTCCGCAGATGGATGGATGATCCCCGGGAGATCCCCGGAGAGCTGGGGTTTGGTCACCAGGCCCTCAGGGTGGGCAGGGGACGGTCCCAGCCCCGGCAGCCCCTCCCCTCGGTGTTCCCCAAGGATATTCCCAAAAGCTGAGCTCGCCCGGGTCCTCTCCTGCTCCTTTCCATGCATGGAGCAGAGGAGCTCTGAGCTCTGTGCCTGCCCCACCCGGGGATCCCCTGCCCGGGGAAAGCCTGGCCAGCTCCAGGTTTTGGGGAGCAGGATGACCTGGCCCTGCTGCTACTGCTGCTGTGAAATTTTCCATGCCCACAACAGCCAGGACGACCCCTCAGAGCTTTTCCTTAAGGCTCAATTCCTCCTTCCCTCCTCCCTTCTGGCAGACAGGTAAGACTCAGCAAAGAGACATCGTCCCAAAAAACAAAACAAAAAACCCCAAACCCCCTTCACTGACAGCTCCTGCATCAGAAAGAAAATTACTCTTCTTTCTTTGTTGTTTGTCTTTTTCTCTCCCAAATCCCTCCAGCATTAAACAGATTTCAGCATTGTTCTAAAAATAGAGGGATTAGAAATAATCCTCCAGCATGGAGCCACTGTGGGGATGTGGCACCCGGGGCTGGTGCCTGCCCTGGGCTTGGACCTTGGGGCTGAGCTGGGGGACACAGGAACCCCAAAAAACGGGGAGGGGGGGACATTGCTGTGTCCCCAGGACAGTGTCCCAGACTGTCCTGAGCCAGTGGGAGCCACCAGCTGGGAACTGACACCATAAATATGGGATGGGATGGGATGGGATGGGATGGGATGGGATGGGATGGGATGGGATGGGATGGACAAGCTCCACTCGATCCATGGGAATAGGGAAGGAACCAAACCAGTTGCCCCAGGGGTGGCAGGTGACACAAAGGTCCCCGGGCCATGGCAGCCTGAGGACCCTGGCAGTGCCACAAACCCCTCGTGTTCCCTCACAGAGCAGAGCTGTTGTGTCGGCGCTTTTCAAATCACTTTGGAGAAAAAAAGGGGAGAAAAAAAGCAACACTTCAAAGTGTGAGATACATTCCTGCGATGACAAGTGACTTCCAGCCAGGTTTTGTCTGCAGGAATTAGTTTGCAGCAAACGAGTCAATTTGTGTTTACAAGGAGGCAATTAGAGCTGGGGTTTGAAGCGTTCCCTGCGGGACGGGCCATCCCAAGAGCTGATCCCGCTGTCCTCA
Organism: Passer montanus; assembly: GCF_014805655.1. Taxonomy (NCBI): domain Eukaryota; kingdom Metazoa; phylum Chordata; class Aves; order Passeriformes; family Passeridae; genus Passer; species Passer montanus. The sequence continues at coordinate 2,374,597 of NW_024372813.1, forward strand.
TCATTATCAACGCCCCACTGCCACGTGCAGCAGTGGGGAGGTGCTGGGGGAAGGAGAAAACACTCCAGGGTGACAAATAAGGTGAAATCCATCTCCTGTATTCCCTGCATCCATCCCTGCCAGAGCTGGGGTGCAGCCAAGGGGATATTCCTGTGGCACCACGGAAAACAGGGCATTACCCACGGCCTGGCATGAGCCAGCATCCCCGGGTAAGCCCGGCCCTGGCAGGGAATCCCGGCTGTGCCATCCCCTCGGGACAAAGCGCCCGTGCAGCTCTTGCGGGCTCAGCCCCCAGCGTGGATGTGGAAAGGGAACCTCGGGGCCGTGGGGAGTGTTCTTCCAGCCAGGAGGCGTTTGGGATGCCTGGAATAACAGCCCGGCAGGCTGCAGGGAGGCTGGATGGGATCACAGCTCCGGAGGGGGAGTTTGAAGCCTGAATTCTGAGCTCATGACCCAGGCACACCACGCTCACCCCTTCCCACAGCTTTTTTGGCTCCTCTGGCAGAGTTTTCCAGCCTTGGCAGTGCTGACCCAGCCCCAGGTGTCATTTTCCCAGCTGATTGCCCCCAGACTCTTCCCCCAAATGAAGAAATCGGCGGAGCTGCTCCCCCAGCTCCTGCCTGGGCAGCTCTCTCCTCCCTCAGCCCAGCCAGGGCTGTTCGGAGCCCCATCCCACGGGATCATTTGTCCCTCGCTGTCCCCACGCTGCGGAGGTGACAGCAGAGCTCCCCTGGGAGGGCTCTTGGGGACACAGCAGGGATGGAGCTGCCACCCCCCAGCCCCGGTCGGGTAAAAGCCACCAGAGCTGTGACAAACACGAGTGTCACAGTCCAAGCTGCTCCTGGGCCACGCCAACCTCGTTTAACCCCAAAGGAGAAGCCACACCCTCTGCACCAGAGCTTTGGGAGCTGCTGGAGGCTTTTCCAGGGCCATGAGGGGGGTTATTCACAGCTGAAATGCAGCAGAAAACAATATAGTGAAATAAACATTAAAATATACTTAAAAGCATATATATTTAAATATTAAAAATATATATATAAATAAAAATATATAGTTATATATAATTTTATATTTTTATATAAATATTTATTATGTATAAATATTAAAATATTTTAAACGTACATATATAAATATATGTAATTATAAATACATATATTGATTATATATTAGAAATAGTATTATTTATAAATATAAATAAGATATTGATTCTCATATGTATACTGATTATATTCTATATAATGTTGATTATATTTTATATATTATAAATTACATACTGGTTATATATTCATCAATAAATACTAAAATCTATTAAGCAGCAGCTCTGCTGGAGGGGAGAGCTGGGCGGGGGCAGCCCTGAGCCCTCTGTGGGGTCACAGGGGGAGGCTGGCCCTGGGGTGTGGGAAGCTCCTTGGGTGCCCCAGGAGTGTCTGCAGGCCCTCAAGGGAGGTTTTCCTGCAGCTGCTCAGCCACAGCTGGTGCAGGAGCAGAACCATGGCAGGGCCTGATTCCAAAATGAACCAGGCTGGGAAGGGGAAAATCCCCCACGGTGCAGCACCGGGGATGGAGAGGGAGCAGAGAGGGAGCCCTGATGGAAAATCGGGATTTCCAGAGGCTTTGGGAAAGTGGAAGGTTTGGGAGGGAGGGCAGCAGGAGAGGCTGGCAAGGCTCAGGGCACAGCTCTGCCCTCCTCCAGCCTGGGGATGGCCGGGATCACCAGGGGGCAGAGGGAAAGGACACAGCCTCACCCAGGCTCATCAGGCTCATCAGGCTCTCCAGATAATTACAGCTTCTCACAAATTCCATCTCTGCCCGGGGAGAGCAGGAGGGGAGGGCAGGAATCCTCTCCTGGGTCTTCCAATGCGTTTGGAAATGCTGAGAAGCACCTGAGGAACATATTGAGCAGGATCCAAGGTAAAACCATCCCTGCCAGCCCTTCCCTGGCATCCCAGGCATGTCCCAGCCAGGGAATCTCTGCTCCCTGTCCAGGAGCCCAGAGAAGAGGGAAAATCTGCCTTGGAGCCTTAAAGGATGGATAATTTCCAGGGTTCATGTCATGAGGGTTCGAGGAGCCTTATCCTGTTCCAAAGGGTCTCTGTTGCCCTCTCCCGTGGAAAATTCCACCTCACTGGCAAATAACCAACAAAGAGGAAGGGAAAGAAAAACACTAAATCAAGGATAAAATAAGCACCAAAACACCAAAGCACCAGTGCAATCCAATGTTCTCTAAAAATCTGCACTTTATTCATTAGAATTCAGTGAAAGGAACATTCATTTTAAAACACAATCAATACATTAAAAACTTGAAAGGACTAGTAGCAATGAGAGCAGGAAGGAAACAAAAAACCCCAAATTCAGCCAGGTTGGTCACCTGGGAGGAGCTGCCAGCCTGGCAGCAGGGCGGGGCAGCCAATACAAGGGCTAATTCATTATTTCCTTACAGCTGAGAGGCTTTTTGGGATTTGAATTCCTCACTTCACCCAAATGGAGCTTTGGGGTGACTCAGTGTGGGTGAGATGAGCAGGAGGCCCCAGCTGGAGAGGAGGAAGCCCAGAATTCCAGGGCAGAGGGAATGTGGAAGGTGGGTCTGAGTGCCCCAGGAATGTTCAGTGAAAAACCTTCCCGTCCATCCCTGTGGGGAATGGGGCAAACCCAACCCAGAGAAACTCTGAAAAGCACCATCAGGTGACAAGTTATTAATTAGAAGACAAAAAAAACCAAAAAAATCTCTGCAGAGCCAAATCAGTGACAATTGCCACCTCTGCTGGGGAAAAAGGGGAGGAAAATCTGCTTTGGGCTGGATTTTAGCATTCCAGAAGCTCTCCTCTCCTCTGATCCTGAAGTTCAAGGCAGTGTCACTCCAGGGAGATGTTTTAGTGATGCAGAGCACAGGGCTGAGCTCCCTGGAGAAGGGAATGAGGAGAAGGTGGGGAGCCCTGGTAATCCCAGGATTATTTCAGGAGCAATCCTCAGGCACCAGGGTGAAATTCCAGCTCCCATCCCAGCCAGGGAGCACCAAGGGGACAGGAAACCTGTCCAAGAGCATTTCCATGCACCAGCCAACAGCATCTCCTGCACAGGACTGAAGAAAAGCCCCAGTCTGAGATAAAATAACATCAGCAGACAGCAGGAAAAGCCTCAGCTGAAAGCTGTGGGCTTTTTACAACACTTGGAGGGAGAAATCACCAAAATCCACACATTCAGATTAAAAACAACGCTGAAAAGCAGACAGCTGAGTGTGACAGAGGAGGGTTAAGGACGTCTCAAGTGTGTGCAAAGTGTGTTTGTGAGGGGCTGGGGGGTGGGAAGAGCCCCCAGCACATTCCCAGGGAGCAGGGTGGGATGTGGGCAGCAGCAGGAATGCCTTTTATCCATGGCAAAAGCAAACCACACCACTTGGAAAGACAAGACACGAGTAAAAGAACAGTCTGTAAAACTTCCCCATGATTATAAAATGCAAAACTATACAAAAATAGAGAAAATCGACCATTTCCTTATGTGTATAAAAACAAATAAACGAAAGAAAACCCCCAAGTCCCCAGAATGCAACACAGCTGACCCCAGTGGCAGTGGTTCCATCACAGCTGCACAGCCCCAGCCCCTCCCTCCCCTGCAAGGAACAGGTGAATTCCTCACGTTTTTCCTAAATATTCTGAACATTCTGCTGTTCCTGACTTTTCTGACTGGTTTCTGGTTGGGAAGCCCTTTTGCACAAGAAGCCCCAGTGACCAGCCCCAGATGTGAGCTCCTCAGGTAAGGCAGTGTTGGACTGACCCAGCTCCAGCCCAGCTTTGTTCCCATGGATCACAAGTGGGGTTTTTTTGGGAAGAGTGGCTCAGCAGGCAGTGAAATCCAATCCCTACTGCAGTGATCATTTACAGGCTGAATTACTGCACTAGAAATTCCAATTTCTTTTGGTTAATGGGGCAGAATCTGCCAATAATCCAGCAAATTAGTGACTAAACTGCATTAGGAAAACTCATTTGAATTCCAGAGATATTTGCCTCATTGAATTCCCATCGAATTAAGAGGAGAAACCTTTGGTATAAAGTCAGATTAGCAAGCCTTGGCTGTATTGCTCCCACTGAACGTCCCCACCTCGTACCTGCAGCCAGCCCCAGGATCCCAGGGACACCTGGAACATTCATTTAGCACCAAGACATTCCCAGCTTTGGCTGAACAAAGCTCCAGAGCCTGGAACCCCTGAGATGCCTTTGGTGAGACGCTGAAAGGAAAGGGAACAGGGACTGAACCCAGCCAGGGGCACGAGGGGGTGGCAATGTCCCTGCAGGGTCCCCAGCAGGGTGTGCCCGTGGTTTGTGTGCTGGGAGTGGGGTGAGATGGGCACAGAGCTGCCCTGGCCCTGCTCCAGGGAGGGATACCCCACGTTCATTAGCAGCTGTGCTAACAAGGGGAGACAACCCCCAGCCAGGGCACCTTCCCCTGGCTCACATTGTCCCTTCTGGGAGTGGCAGTGGCACCAAGAGCCAGGGGGGTCCCAGGAAATCCTCTCTGGTGTCCCAGAGGGATGAGGAGAAAGAACCATGGCACAGCAGGTTCCTGTGAACTCCCTGCAGCAGGGCTGGCAGGAAAATATGGAAAAATTCAAGTTTGAGCCCATGGATGCACAGATGGATCTGCTCTGCCTCGGCAGGAAAATCACATCACACACAGGGGCTGAACCAAGGCTGCCCTGCCTCTCCCTGCTCCTCCCCAGCCAGCCAAGGACAGGGCAGGAGGAACCTTTTCTCAAAAGGAATATGAAGATCTCATTTTGCTTGGGGGGAAAAACCCATCAAACCCAAAGCAGCTCCTTGTGCCCGGAGATCCAGGGATGCAGGGAGCAGCTGATGGAGCCACATCCTTGTGGAGCAGGAGAGCAGCAGGAGGGTGACCCAGCAGGGCAGGGCTCACAGGAAAACCCAGTCTGGCCCAAGCAGAGCCATCCCTCACTCCACAAATGTGGTAGAACTCCAAAATTCCACATCGGGATTTTTTTTTTTATGCTACAAACTCTGCTGCAAAGAAAAACAGAGAAAGGGCAATGAGGTGGGGGAAAACAAAAATCACTGGTAATGGAATTAACTCAGAACACACAGCTAGGACAGGGAAGCAGCTTTGTGTCATGGGATGGGGGTTTGGACCAGAGCAGAGAGGGTTTGGGATCACAGAGGGGACCAGGAGCCTGGAACAGATGTCACAGGAGCTCACAGGACAAAGTCTGTGCCCTCAGCCTGTGTCCCTCCTCCATGTTCCTTCAAAGAGACATAAAATCCCCAACTTCCAGCAGCTTCCAGGCTTTCTGTTCCCTCCAGACAGGAGGAGTGAAGCCCAATGTAGCTGCGGTCCATCCCAAATTCCAAGGATCACAAAACCTTCCTCCTGTGGGCTTATGCAAAGAAAACAACCTTAAAATAATAAAATTAAATTAAAAAGCCACAAAGCTTCCTTTTGAGAAAGTAACATCATCTGCCACTTCACAGCTACAGGCATGATGCAAATTTAGCTTATTTCAAAGGCCTCATCCCTGTCCCCACGGCCCTGGAGAGGCCAGGAGCCCAGGACAAAGCACGGGAAAGGTTTCCACCAGGAATTCTGCACCGTGAACAGACCACAACAAAGAAGGGACCAACACTTTGTTCTTCAAAGGGACACCATGGACAGCACATCTCTCTGAGCAAACTGAAACTAGACCTGGAGAACATTATCAGCACGCACACAAAAGCTCCTGCTTTCCTTTGGGGCAAGGACAAATCAAATAAATAAAAACGTTGCTGCTAAGTTCCCCTTTCCAGCTGCCTTGCCCCATCCTTGCTCTGGAACAAGCAGCACCCTTCCTCCCAGCTCCCCACACCGAGCCCGGGCTGGAAGACATTCAAAGCGAGTCTGAACCAAAACCTTTCACCCAGAAGAGGAAAACAGCCCCATTTCCCTCAAAACTCTGCCCAAGGCCTGTTCCCCCAGCCCCAGTCCTGCACAAACCCCAACCTGCCACACCAGCAACGGGTCCATCCCCAGCTTCTGCCAGGGGCTGCTGCTGCACCTGGTGTTGGAGAGGGCTGGAAAACCAGAAAGTGCCTCAGTGGTGATGAAGGAATCCTGGAGGCAGCTCCAAGCTGCCTCCAGAGCATCCACAGGGCAAGGCCACGGATGGCTGCAGGAGAGGAGCATCAGCCCAGCTCAAACTCAAGTCCTCCCCAGACTGCTCCTGGCTTTCTTCCTCCCTTTGCTCCCCTTTCAGCCCTGCCCAGAGCAGCCTCAGCACGGTGACATTCCTGCAGCCTTTTGGCTTGGTGACAGTGACATTCTTGCAGATAGCTTCGCCTCGGTGACACGGTGACATTCCTGCAGCCCCCCAGCCGGGTGACACGGTGACGTTCCTGCAGCCCCCCAGCCGGGTGACACGGTGACATTCCTGCAGCTACTCAGCGTCAGTGACACTGCACCCGGTGCCACGGCAGGCGCCGTGCCCCGGGGTGGCCCTGCCCTTGAGGGGCTCGGTGCAGCGCTCCGGGCTCTCGCTGTCCCCGCTGCCATTCCCGGGATGCTGTGGCACACCCTGGGCGATGCCCACAGGTTTGCCCCTGGCGCGGTGCTCCGGGGAGCAGGCGAAGCCAAAGCTCGGGGGCAGCTCTGCTTCTCCCAGGGGTACCAGGCGGGACAGCTTGGGGACGTCCCCGTGGTAGCGGAAGGAGGCGGCCGGCTCCCGGGCGCGCCTGGCCTCGGGCTGCAGGGGGAGGTTGGAGGGCCGGAGCGCGTGCCTGCTCAGCTCTGGCTCCTGGGGCCGCCGCTCCGGAGCCTCCCCGGTGCCGCGGGAGACGGGCAGGAAAGGGGTCACGGTGTCTGGCAGCTCCGATGGCTCCCAGACGCTCTCGACAGCGCCCGCCGGGGCAAAGTCCCAGAGCTCCATCCCGCCGGGAGCCGCGTCGGGGCCGTGCTGGAGGTGCCGCAGGCCCGGCCAGCTCAAGCCACCCTCGGGAGCCACCAGCTCACCCTCCTCCTTGCTCCTGCTCCTCCTGGCTCCAGCAGAGTCCTTCCTGCCAGCTTCGTGCCTGGCCCAGAGCCGGCAGGGCTGGGGGCCGCTCCGGGCCCGCTGCGGCTCGGCCAGCTCGAACTCCAGGCTCTCCGTGTCCAGCGAGCGGCTCCTCCGGTCCACGGAGAGCGGCGCGGGCATGGAGGGGCTCAGCCCGTGCAGGCGCAGGTGGCGGGGCAGGCTGGCCACCCCCCAGTTGCAGCTCTGGAAGGAGCCCGGGGAGAAGCCAAGGGACATTCTCTCGTCACATTCAGCTAAGGACTCTTTCTGTCCGTAGCCATCTTCAAAGGCCTCGGCGATGTCCTCGCCCGCGGTCAGCTCCGCGTGCTGCTCACACTCCCCTTCCCCGTCCTGCTCCACGTCCACCACGTCAAAGGTGACCATGGTGGGGAGGGCGGGGAGGTTCTGGGTGAAGGACGAGCTGGAGGCCGAGCTCCCCAGGCTCTCAGAGAGGCTGGAGAAGAGGGTCCCGCTGCTGGCGAACTCCACCAGAGCCTGCGAGAAGCTCACGGCATGCTCGGGCTCGCTGCCCACCTGGGGCTCGCCGGGGCTGGGCTCTGCTCCGCCGCCGTGCTCCTGCTCCGGCAGCCGGAACCCAGGGAACATCCCTGCCTTGGCTGGGGCCGCGCTGCCGTGGAGGGAGTCCCCAAACATCCCACAGTCCAGGTCTGCATCGAACCCCGGGTTGTTCTTTGTGAGCTGAATAAGGCAACTTCCGGGGGCTTTTTGGCTGTTGTAACAGTTTTCCAGACACAGAGTCCCTGGAAAATCCCTCCACTCTGGATTTTCAGCCCTAGCCACTGCAACCCCACCATTGACAGCCCGGCCTGGGGTGTGCGAGGCCACCTGCTCACCCCCAAGGCCGCTCTGACTCTTGCCAATGGAGCTGGCTGCTCTGGTTTTACATTCATTGCACTGCTTTTCCCGGGGACACTTCTCCTTGCTGGAGACATCCAGGCGTTTCAGGAGCGGCTCCCTCTGCAGCTCCCAGTACAGCAGCTCTTTCTGAATGGCTGCAATCCCCTCTTCTTCAGTTTCCATCAGCCCTCTTTTCTGATCCATCATCTGCTGGATCAGGCTCTTCTCCGCAGGGAGGCAGAAGTCCATGAAGTAGCTGAAGATGCCCTGGCGTGGGACTTTGCCCTCGAACAGGGATTCCTCCCCGTGAGAGGGGCTCATCAGGGCGTCAAACTCGTAAAGTGCATCGCCGCTGTAGCTATCCCGGGGCAGCCGGTCCTTCTTGAGCTCCTCTCCAGTCTCATCCTCCGGCCCTGGCGTGGTAGAATCATAATACCCTTCGTCACTGTTTGGGGCAGACTCCTGCTGGTCACTCTGGGGCGTCAGGAGGTCAACACCATCCATGGCATCCCCCATGTAGGGGTGGGCGTCGGCCTCGTGAGAGGCGTGCGTCTCCAGGCTGCTGCTGGACACCTGGGCCCCGTAGCTCCTGTCCCCCGGCACGCCGCTGTCCCACACCTGCTGCAGGTACTCCTCAGCCTCCTCAGGGATGGCCATCTCCTCGCCGCCGCCCTGGTAGGTGACGAGGCAGGAGCTGCGCTTGGCGGCGTCGCGGCTGCGCTCCACCGAGATGCTGCTCTCGGCGATGTCGGGCTCGGCGATGTCGTCCCCACAGCCCGTCAGCGAGTCGAAGCTCTTCAGGGAGGTGACGTCCCCCAGCATGAGGCTCAGCAGCTCCCCGGAGTGCAGGCAGGGAGGCTCACCGTCCATGAAGTCAGGGTGGAAGGCCAGCAGCAAACTCTCACGGTCAAACTCAGCGCAGGCAGCAGCCTCAGCCTCTGATTTTGTATCTGGAACGTCCCCGTTCCCCGGCACGGCCACCGTGTCGCCCTCGGAGGTGCCTCCATCAGCTGCGGAGCCCGTGGGCTCGGTGGCCTCCCCACAGCTGGAGTCAACCCCTGAGTCCCCTGGGCCGGCTGTGGCCTCAGGGACTGGCCCTGCTCCCCTGCCCTCCACGGCCCCTTGGCTCTCCACTGCCACTCCAGGAGCATTCCCAGCCTCCTCCGTGTCCCCACTCCACTCGGGGAGCTCTGCCTTCTCACTCTCGGCAGCCTTGCTCTTCCGGTGGCGCCGGATGCTGTTGAAAAACCCTTTCAGCCCTTTCTTGGGTCTGGGGACGGAGGATTTCTCCCCGTTGGGCTTTTTGTCACAGCCCTCGATGCTCCCGGGGGGAGAGCCATCCTGCTGGCCCAAATCCCCCCTGGCGCCGGTGTCCACGGCCAGCTGGGCGCTGCGGGAGCCGGGCAGGGGGCCGGGCTGCCCATCCCTGCCGCCCTCCGCGGGGCTGTCCGGCCGTGCGGCACCGCCCCTGTCACAGGCGGCGCTGCTCAGCCCGTCGTGGGTCTTGCACTTGCTGAGCCCCTTCTTGCCGCGGCCGCCGAAGAAGCTGGGCAGGGTGCAGATGCTCCGCTTGCCCCCGAACAGCTTGAAGGCCGTTTTCCTCAGCTTGCCGGGGGGCGGCTGCTGCGGCTCGGCGGCCACCACGGAGCCGTTGGCGCTGTCGGGAGGGGCGTCCCCGCCCTCCTGCCGCCGCTGGTCCCCTCCGTCCCGCTCCTCCGGGCTGCCCGTTTCCATGGCAGCGGGCGGCCCTGGATCTAGCTGGAAGCGGCTTTGGGAGCGCGGCGCGCGGGGCGCAGGGATGGACACATCACCGCCGACCTGGGCACAGGGAGAGGGCACAGTGAGGACACGGCAGCGGAAGGGGCAGAGCTGAAGGCACCGGGGGCTCAGGGCTCCATCACCAGCTGGAGCAGCCTCCAAGCTCTCCCTCCATTCCAAAATCCAGCGACCAAAATGTCGCTTAAATGTACCAGCTCACCAGAGCAGGAAAACCACACATCTCCCTTGGCTAGAATCCCTAGGACAGGCAGGTCTGACCCCGGCACCTCCTCGATCCCAGCCCTGCAGCTTCCCAGATTTCTCGTCTCCAGGGTGGTCAGGTTTGGCCACCTTGAAGTGAGAGCCAGCACCTCCCAAACCCCCTCCCAGCTCTGCCAGGCCTCATGCCAGGCTCCAGAGAGCATCCTGAGGGAGGCCAAACCAGGACACAGTCCTCCCTACACACGTGTCCTGGAAAAAAACACTTTGGTTACTGCCCTGGCTTTTTTTAATAGAAGATTTCAGTTGTTTTTAAAATAATCTGTGCAGCCAGAGAGAATCGCCTTAAAAACACCCACTGTGAACCCCCTGATCAGATTATCCCAGAAGCAGAGAGGTAGGTCTGAGATTTGACCCTGGACTGCTGTCAGGAACAGCAGAAATAAAACAATAATAATCATGTTTCTTTTGCAGAGGTGAGGGTGGAGAAATTAAATGCAATAAAATCCTAATGTGCTCCCAAGCTGCAATGCCCCAGGCTGAGCTCTGACTGACAGGAAGCCAAGGAAACCTTCCCGAGGTGTTTACCCAGAGATCCCAAACTGAAAATACATCCAAAGGATGCTCTCTGCTCCTGCAGCCCCACAGCAAATTCCTGCAATTCCAGGTTTATTTTTATTCCTCAGGTCTGCCTTGCTTTGCCTCTGTACTGATCTGGCATCGCTGCCCTCAGCACGGCTGGAACTGGATGGGCTTTAAGGTCCCTCCCAAGCCATTCCATGATTCTGGAATTCTGGGATTGCTGGTAACCCTCACGTTCACCTGTCCCACTGGAGGCAGCGGCTGGGGCGTAGCCGGCTGGCACAGCCGCCTCCCCAGCAGCAAACTGGGCTTTTCCAGCTCTGCCAGAGCCCACCGCGAGTCCCGGGAGCCGCCAAAGCCTCTGGAGAGACTGGGATAGAGGGGCCTGGGAGAAACGCCGGGACGCGTGCGGGGCTGCTGGAAAATGGGGTGAAATGAGCCCAAACCTGCACCGGGACAGGGCTGGAAAACCGCCGGGGAAGGGCACGAGACACAGCCAGCACTGCAAAAATTCCTTTTGGGAATCATTCCTCTCCAGCTCCACGTCAGCACCGCGGCACCGCTGCGGAGGGGAGGCTGGAGCAGGGCAAAAAATCAAATAAATAAAAATGAAAGGAAGGGAAATAAAGGGCACCGAGGGCAAAGAGCCGCGACCAACAGAACATGAAAAATAAGGTTTAAAAGCCAACAAAAAGCAGCACCGTAACAATGAAACGCAGCGTTTCGCCCGCAGAGGGGACCCTCGGGGACCCTCGGGGACCCCCGGCCCGCCCAGCCCCGCACGGGGCCGCTCCCCCGGGCCGGCCCTCCCCGCTCCCCCCGCCGCGCTCCCAAACTTTCGGGAGGATCCGTGAAAACGCGAGGGGCGGGGGGTCGGGGGGGT